>NC_138883.1:31216333-32416333 GCF_965194825.1 Balaenoptera physalus
TCACTTTCTTAGATCCCTTTGAGATAGGCTGGGACCTGGCACCTGGGACCCTTTACCGGAGTGCTTGCACCTGGACTAATGTCTCCTCCAGCAACAGAATACAAAGAAACTATAAGGGACTAAAAATAACTGCATGCATGTGCAGTTGGGACAAATTATGAGCAACAAGATACAAAAAAGCCACAAACCAACTGCCATTTCTTAGGTGTGGGGAGCAAAAGCAGGGCACTGCACATGATCCCTGCACACAGCACCACCAAGGGGGCGGGCAGATCACTTAAGCCACCCCTCCTGCCTGACCCACAGATCCACCCCTACACTCACCCCATTTAAGGAACCAGCCCGCCCTCCTCAGAGAGCAAGCAAGGGAATCTGTTACTTGTTTTCACTCCCAATAAAGACTTGCCTGAATTCCTAGTCTGGCCTGTTATCAATTTCTATTGATTAAAGAGTCCAAGGACCCAAGTCGGTAACACCTTGACATGCATCATTAGCAGCTGTCTGGCTATCAGAATCGCTTGTCACACATAAGAAAGTTTTTACGTTTGTGAGAATAATTACAATGTGCAGGGAATGCCTGTGTTGATCCACGGATGCTGTAATTAACCTCATGCTCCCTGAGATTTGCACGCCTGTACACCAGCTCCACCATAAAATCTGATGCCTTAAGATACAGAATACCTTTTTTTTTAATGCTGAGAATTTAATTCATGGTACATTTCAAACCAGTTGGAGAAAGAAGGAAATATCCAATAAATGGTATTGGGTTGATATGCTACCTGCTTCAGGGCAGAGAAAAGGTAGCCTAGCCTTCTCTACCCCACCTCACATCTTATCCAATAATTAATTCCTTATGATTAAAGAGCTAAACAAAAAACAAAACTAACAACTTTAAAATATCTGTATATATAGGATAATTTCAAAAAGAAATCCTGAGTTAGGAAAAGCCTTCTTAAAGCAAGACTTCAGATCCAGAAATATTAAATAAAAATAACTGAGATTTGATTGCATGAAAATGGCGAACTGTGCGACTAAAAAAATGCCATGAACAAAATGAAAAACAATGGCACAGCCACAGTGGAAAACACTATGAAGTTTCCCCAAAACATTAAAACTAGAACTATCCTATAATCCAGCAATTCCACTTCTGGGTATATATTTAAGTGAAATGAAATTACTATCTCCAAGAGATATCCACACTCCCATAGTCACTGCAGCATTACTCACAAGAGCTAAGACTTGGAAATAACCTAAGTTTGTTTGAGGGATGAATGCATAAAGAAAATATGGTATATATATATTCTTCAGCCATAAAAAAAGAAGGAAATCGAAAACATGGGTGGACCTTGAGGGCATTATGCTAAGTGAAATAAGTCAGACAGAGAAAGACAAATAGTGGATGATCTCACTTATATGTAGGATCTTAAAAAGCCAAACTCATAGAAACAGTGGGATGGTGATTGCCAGGGGCAAATGTGGATGTGGGGAGATGTTGATCAAAGGGTACAAACTCCAGTTACAAGATGAATAAGTTCTGTGGACCTCATGTACAGCATGGTGACTATAGGTAACAATACTGTATTGTACACTTGAAAGCTGCTAAGAGAGTAGATCTTAAATGTTCTTACCACACACATACACACATAAGATATTTTCATGAGGTGATGGATTGTGATGAACATTTTTCAATGTATTACATATTGAATCATCACATTGTACATCATAAACCTACACAATGTTATATGCCAATTATATCTCAATAAAGTTGGGAAAAAAAAGCCAAAAACAAAATTAAAAACTAAATGGCCGGGCTTCCCTGGTGGCGCAGTGGTTGAGAGTCTGCCTGCCAATGCAGGAGACACGGGTTCGAGCCCTGGTCCGGGAAGATCCCACATGCCACGGAGCAGCTGGGCCCGTGAGCCGCAATTGCTGAGCCTGCGCGTCTGGAGCCTGTGCTCCGCAACAAGAGAGGCCGCGATAGTGAGAGGCCCGCGCACCGCGATGAAGAGTGGCCCCCGCTTGCCACAACTAGAGAAAGCCCTCGCACAGAAATGAAGACCTAACACAGCCATAAATAAATAAATAAATAAATTTAAAAAAACAAAACAAAACTAAATGGCCAAACTGGAAGCAAATAGAGATACACCTCACAAGCTGCCTCCCTAGCAATCTTTTCTCAGTAGAATCCCTCTTTATCAACACTCAGATTTCATAAAGCATACATACCTCTCCAATGTAACATGTTTAGGGCCTAGATTTATATAGAAAACTTTATTTGTACATCTCCCAAACTCAATATAACATTTTAAACAAAGTAATATATTTATGGTGGAGGGGGCAGGAATTCTTTAGTTACTTTCCAAATATAACTGGAGGAATTTCAGAATCATATGCAGATGTTTTGAAGAGGCAGAATGTCAACAAAGGGATGAGAGTCAGATGTTGACGGTGCTGAGAGGCCGGCCGTGCGGCTGCACACATGCAAATGTCTGTTAAAAGTCAGTCACTGTGTGGTCAACAGGAAGCAATGTTTTCTACATCTGACATACTAAGTAATTTGTTACGTTTACTGACTTTCTCTTTGTTTTAGGAAACCGGTTGGTAGTGATGGATTAGCAAAAAAGGGGCTACCGGTTAATATTTTCACTCTGTGTCTGGCTTTTAGGAAGGTTCCTGATGGTAAATGAAAGATACTCATATTCACAAGCAGTAGTACAAAGGATTAATATTGAGAAAAACTATAATTCTACATATTCAAATGTGAAAGAATAAACAACCACTAGAGAATGGGTGAAGAAGGGAAACAGACAACTCACAAAAGAAAAAACTGTGAAATTAGCCAATAAATACAATCGACCTCACCAACAAACAAGAAAATGCACTATATGCATTAAAACAATGAACAACCATTTAAAAAACTTATCAGATCAACAAAAAGTTTAATAATATTAAGAGTTGTTGAGGATTTGGGAAATCAGGCATATTGCTGATGTCTGTGTACATTGATGAGGCATTTTTCCAGGCAAATTGGTGGTATCTATTAGAAATGGTGATGCACACATGCTCTACTTTAACAATTAATTTCTAGAAACCTATTATTCAGAAATACACATGTGCACAGACATGTGCATAAGGACATCACATTATTTGTAATAGAAAAAAATTTTGAAAAGATCCAAAAGTACACCAAGAATTTAAATATATTATGGCATGAAATGCCATATAGTTGTTAGAAGGAGTCGGGTAGGCTTATATGTACTGACATGGAAAGGTCTCTGAGGTAGATTAAATGAACAGAGCAAGCTGCAGAACAGCATGTGAATATTCTACATTTATGTGTATATATATGTTCATACACACACACACACACACTTAGGCAAATACATAAGAAAGGGGACTGAAGTGCTGACAGCAGTTACCTCTGGGAGGGAAGTTGTCCTAGGAGGAGGTAGTGGGAGATGTCTTCTTGTTCACCAAACTTTCCAGTTTCTTTCCCAGCTGCGCTCCTCTCTGTAGGATATATCTCCACACTGTTGACCTTGGGAATGGCCATGTGACTTGCTTTGGCCAAAGAAGAGATGTTGATCACTTTTGTGCTAAGTTGTAGAAGTCAGGGCCTCATTTGTCTTGTCTTTTTCTTTCTGCCAGATTGACAGTGTTCCAGATAGAGGCTAGGTTTTTCCATCAGCTTTGGTTCTGGTGTGAAAAAGGCAATAAGCAGAGCTTGTAGCCAACTCGTGATAAACATGTAGTGTGAACAAGAAATAAACATTTGTTGCTATAAGCCACTGAGATTTTGGGGGTGTTTGTTACTGCAGTATAACGTGGCCTACTCTGACTGATACAAATAAAGGAAGACTTCTACACGTTTTCTTTGTGTACTTCTCAACTATATAAGCATTTTGCAATATATATATACACTCATATATTACTTGTATAATAAACTAATTTTTTAATAGTTTAATTATTTTAACATTATTTATTTATTCATTTTTGGCTGCATTGGGTTTTCTTTGCTGTGAGCGGGCTTTCTCTAGTTGCGGTGAGTGGGGGCTACTCTTCATTGCATTGTGCAGGCTTCTCATTGCAGTGGCTTCTCTTGTTCTGCAGCACGTGCTCTAGGCGCATGGGCTTAAGTAGTTGTGGTACGCAGGCTCAGTAGTTGTGGCTCGCAGGCTCTAGAGAGCAGGCTCTGTAGTTGTGGCGCACAGAATTAGTTGCTCCACAGCATGTGGGATCGGCCCAGAGCAGGGCTTGAACCCGTGTCCCCTGCATTGGCAGGTGGATTCTCAACCACTGCGCCACCAGGGAAGTCCATAATAAACTAATTTCTAAAAATTGACATCTTTGCAAAATTACAAATGACTATATGTCAAGGGCCTTTGAGATTGTTGACAAATAGAGACTGCAAAGCTAAATCCTGGAATTCCAAGGGCAATTGAAGCGCCTTCCTGAGACCTGCAGGCCAACATACCATGGCTACAACCTGAAATGCTGGGAAAAGGTAAAAGGTGTGTTTTATCAAACCAGTGGCCAAGAAATACAGTGGTTAAGTGGATATGTGAGAATTCTTCTTGCGTACGTTAGTTGGGGAGGTCAGGGCAGTAAACATTCTACCCCCCAACCATAATGACAAAGGGCATCCAAATACATGGTGGGACCACAGTGGTTGCTTTCATAGATATTGGGAGACATCGTTCTTCCATAGCAGGGATTGAGTGGCAATTACTGCTGACTCACAGCTGTCTGAATGTATCAGTCCCATCAGATGTGTCCAGAACACAAAGAATTTGAGAACTACCGACCCAGGAAATAGAGAAGGTAATTGCATGTGGACTCTTATTTCCTGGTGGGGCTGATGTCCCATGCTCAAATTCCAGACTTATTCATTGATTGCACACCTCCTCTGTGTCAGGCACTGTCATTGCCATCAGCCATGCACACAATCTTAGCTCTCAAACTCACAGCCCAGATCAAAAACACATACCCTGAGGCAGGGATAACAGTAATAGCAGTAGCAACCCTTTCTTATGGGGGTAGCAGTTTCCAAGCATTGTGCCAGGTATATATCATTTCTAATTAAAAAAAAATCCTGAATGCCAAATATAATTATGCCTACTTTTTTGAATGAAGAAACTGAGGTGGAGAGAAATTAATGAACCTCCTTCAGTTCTGAGAACCCCTAGGTAAGGGTCCATCTCAAGTTCCTTTTGTTGTCTAAACAAGTCACCTCCTCTGCAAAGGGATGATTAATAATAGCATCAAAGGGGGAATGACTGAGCCTTGAATCAGAACTTTAAGCTAGAGAGCAGGGCGCAAAGACCCAGCTTTTTGCCTATGCTATCTGCAGAGGGCGATGCAGAGCCTGGCTAGCGGCCAGCCTGGTGATCTGACTTAGGTTAGCTATGGTCAGCATTCCTCCCATCTCTGCCCTCACCCCCTCCTTCTTCTAGTGCTGGAAGTAAACATCTGCCTTGCTCAGGGCATGAGGGTGGGAGTAAAGAAAGTCCTCACAACAGCAACAGTCCTTTGCTGTTGTGCAAAGAATTCTAGAAGATGCAGATCTGGGTTGTGGCAGCACGAGAGGCCCCAAGGTCCAACCCCTCAAGTCCCTTCCATGGCTGAGGTTGGGGAATCAGTCCCATGTATTTGCCATCAGCTCAGTACTCTGTTTAACTTTCTTCCCGGTGAAGCACTCAGCACAGAGAAATACCCTAGGAAATCTAACTCAGGGCTGTGCTTGGTTTCTTAAGGAAATTTAACCTAAACAAGGATGTGGCAGGGCTCTCAGCCCCAAGACTGTAACCATGTGGGGCTCGTTTTCCCACCCAACGGGGGAGCAGAGAACAGTGAGTAGAGGATGGTTCACCAAAGAGCCTGAACGCTCCCAAGCAAGAGGCGGCGTTGGGGGTGGTCTCCTTTCCCAGGCTCTGCTTCAGGGCTGAGGTCACAGGGTTCAGCTGCCTTTGCACCCGAGGACCGGCAAGGCCCCCAGGGCACTCAAAACAGAGCCAGGGGCTTCTCAGTCTGATGAGAGAAATTCTGGGCAACGTACAGGATGGCAAGTCAGATTTTGATGAGTGGCTCAGCTCCGTATTGCGGATGGAAGTAAGGGGAAAGAAAGAAATTCATGTAAATCTCCCAACAGGCAACGCAGCTGGCACTGAAATGGCCAATAAGAGAGAAAACTTGAGCGAGAGGTGAAGAGGATATGAGGATGCTGCTGGGACACATGGGTTTCTCCCCGGGATGTGAGAAAACCGCACAAACATTTTGGTGGAGCACCAGGTGGCGGAGGTTTCATCAGAGTTATGATTCAATGAAACGGAGCACCGAGTTTATACTAGGGTCAGATTTTATCTTAATAGTGTTATAAATGACTCTACACCTTTATTTATGGACTCATCAAAGGTCAGAAGGGGTCAGTTTTTAGTTGTACTCAACTATGCTTTTTAAGAGAAATTTTGTGCCCTTCTGAAGCTAGTGTGCAAAATCTCAGGGGGGCAGTCATTCTCAGGGTTGCGCAAATGGGCACCCCTTACATCTTACCTGTCCCCAGGTGTTTCACTAATCTCACTCTAGACATGGCCCTGGGGTCAAGCACAGTGCCAAGGGGAGAATAGGAGCTCAGTCATTGAATGAATAAAGGCACAAACAAATGAGGTAGAGAAGAAGGACAGTCATTGGAAAACTCTAGATACTGAATGTTTTCACAGCCTTTGAACACCCTGTTTTCCAGAAGGCTCGTGTGAAAGTAGATGAATGGGACCTTTGGTGTTGTAGTCATCTTAGTCAGCTTGGGCTGCTATAACAAAATACCACAGACTGACGTCTATTTCTCACAGTCCTGGAGGCTGGAAGTCAAGATGGAGGTGCCAGCTAGTTCAGGTCCCAGTGAGGGCCTCGTCCTGGCTTGTAGACAGCTGCCTTCTCACTATATCCTCACATGGCAGAGACAGAGGGCTTTGGTCTCTCTTCCTCTTCTTATAAGGACACCAATCCCATTGTGAGACCCCCACCCTCATGACCTCAAATAAACCTAATCACCTCCCAAAGGCTTCCCCTCTGAACATCATCACATTGGGGGTTAAGGCTTCAACATATCAATTTTGGTGGGACATAAACGTTTAGCCCCTGTCAGTAGCGTATTAAGATTACGTATTTTGGATCCCTGCTTCTGTATGAAAGTTTGGTCACTGAGGTAGACAGAATTCTAAGATGGTTCCCAAGATTCTCACCCCCTAGTGTGCATACTCATGTAATCTCCTTCCTTGAGGTGAGTAAGCCTGACTTAAACAGGTGAGCTCTTTAAAGAGGATCTAGTGGTCAGAGATGGAAGAAGTCAGAGAGATTGGAAACGTGAGAGGGATTTTCCTGGGGCCTTGAAGGAGCTAAGAGCTATGTTGTAAGAGGGCCTATGGAGGGTATCACATGGTAAGGAAATGTAGGAGGCTTCTAAGAGCTGACAGCAATTCCCAGCGACAGACAAAAAGTAACGGGGACCCTCAGTCCTACAACCAAAAGTAACTAAATTCTGCCTAAAGCTGTGTGAGCTTGGAAGAGGACCCCATACTTCAGATGAGGCCCCAGCCTGGCTGACACCTTGATTTCATGTCATGAAACCGTGAGCCGAGAACCCAGCCACACCATGACTGGACCTCTGATCTACAGAACACTGTGATAATAAATTCATGATGTTTTCAGCCACTAAGTTTATGGCAATTTGTTACACAGCCTAGAAAAACAATACAATCTCCTTTCTACAGGAGATCAGCCCACATCTCTTGAGTCCCTTTATCTTCCTAAAACCAGCTTCTCTTTGGTTGTTGATTACATTTTCCCTTATATTAATACACAACCTCCTTTCTTTCTTCTTCTTTCTTTTTTTCCCCTACTGTTTCCTTTGGGAATTTACACAGTAATTCAAATCTGCTGTGTACACATTGTTATTTTAACACTATTTAACGCAGAAACTATATTATCTTCTCCCCAACCTCTACAAAGCATCTGCAGGGCACACATCATTGTGAGGCTACTGTTTTCCTCCCTCCCAACCAGTGTTCAAGTCTTCCAAAGCTTAACATTATGTTTATTACATAACAGCACGACATAAGCCCAAACAACCTGCTGCTGGGCTTTTAAATATAGCAACTGCAGAAATCTCTTCTGGGCTTGATGAAGAGCCACTTCAAATGCCTCCTAATTTCAGCAGTTTTCTGGTCTACAGAAAACAAGGTCCAAAAATGGCTCTGCAGGTAAAATGCACACACAAGAAACCCACCCCTCCCTCAACAATGACACAGAGGGTGGGAAGTGGGGAGGGAGCCGAGGGCCCTCTGGTTGTTGGGATTTGCAGGCGGCCTCTCAAGGAGTATTGCCTCTGTGTGAACCCCTCTCAGGGGAGAAAATGGAAAAGGCCCAGAAGTGGAGCCCTTCCAGGTTGGCACCTCAGTGATGGTCCCCCACTTTGTTCCCTTTTCTAATTGACGGGACCATTGGCAGTTGTATTCACCAAAGGGACTCTTGGTTGCATTAAGAGCTGACTCAATCTGGCTTAAGAATAGGGAATTTCTTGGCTTGGGAACCTGTTGAATAAGGGTTGTGCTGCTCCCTTTGACCTCCCCATGTTGGTTCTATTCTCAGGCACCAACACCCCACACAGCACCCCTCTCCTCCTCACCCCACCCCGAATCCCTGGGCTTGCCCCATGGGAAAAGGGTGCCTCTTTCTCCTATTCCAGCCATCTACCCTAGGCTAACTGGTTGGGCTTGGGTCTCATGCCCTTCTCCTAAATCATCACCATGGCCAGGGGGATGGAACCCACTGTTTGGCCAGGATGGGAGCAGGTGTCCACTTCTAGAGCAGGAGTATGAGGTCACAAGGACTGGGGTTGGGGAGGGGGAGGGTGGATGTCCAAAGGAAAATCAGGATGCCATTGTCAGAACAGGGTGGAATGGATGCTGGGCAGGCCAGAACAACTGATGTCCTCAGCCGTCTGACCTATTCTAATGCAGGATATTTGGGAAAAGTTGGGACCTGGAGAGGCAATTGGGAGCAGGGGTTCTCTCTCCACCTCTGTGCTTCCACTGAGCCACCGGAATCCTATATGTTCACCTGTATGTGTGTGTGCATTTCACCCAGGTCATCAGCTGAGAAGCAGAGTCAAGGTGTAAATTTATAACACATTTCTGCTCTGCCCTGGGCCTTCTAATTTCCTCTCCTGGCTACAAGGTGGTAGAAATTTCTGTGCTCTTATACCTGTACTCCTCTGAGAGTGGACTGCCTTCCCTCAATACACAGAAAATCTGGGGCCACATGAGGACTTCACACCAGAGACCTGGCCTGCCATGTGTGGGAGTCTGGGTGCAGCAAGAAAAGGGGAAGCTGGGGTAAGCCTGTGTCCCAGGCTTTGGGGGGCCCCTGGAGTTACTGCTTCTCTCCACGGGGTTGCTCTGTCCCCACTCATGACCTATCAGACCCGCCACCTGGTAGGACCTTTCTGTGCCCACTTCTAATGGGTTTTCCTTGTGCATCTGTCAGGGGTGACATGACCCCTGCTTTCTGGATTGGGGCAGGGAGAGGGATCTCATAAGTTCCTTCTAACTGAGCTCTGGCCCATGGCAGACAGACAAATACTCACTGACGGTTCAAGGTGACCCCCCCCCCAACTGCCTTGAACAGCTTCCATTTCTGCTCTGCCAGTGAGATTTTCCTATTCCATCAAAGGGTTAAACAGTTTTTGATGGGGAAGGCAGGAGATCTTCCTTATATAGGACACATATTTGGAAACTGGTCTCTTAGAAGTTGGGTGTGCCGTATGCAAAAGGAAGTGTCAGTTAGTTTAGCCCAATTTTATTAATATCAGGGTCTATTATAAAACCACTCTAAAATGCACATCAAAACTACAATGAGGTAGTTTCTCACACCAGTCTGAATGGCCATCAATAAAAAGTCTACAAATAACAAACGCTGGAGAGGGTGTGGAGAAAAGGGAACTTTACTACACCGTTGGTAAGAATATAAATTGGTGCAGCCACTGTGGAAAAAAGTACGGAGGTTCCTCAAAAAACTAAAAATAATTTTAGTTTAGTTAGCCATATGATCCAGCAATCCCAATCCTGGGCATATATCCAGAGAAAACTCTAATTCAAAAAGATACATGCACTCCAGTGTTCATAGCAGCACTATTTACAATAGCCAAGACATGGAGACAACCTAAGTGTCCATCGACAGATAAATGGATAAAGAAGATGTGGGAAACACATACAAAGGAATATTACTCAGCCATAAAAAATAATGAAATAATGCCATTTGCAGCAACACGGATGGACCTAGAGATTATCATACTAAGTGAAATAAGTCAGAAAGAAAAAGACAAATACCATATAATATCACTTACATATTGAATCTAAAATATGACACAAATGACCTTATTTACGAAATAGAAACAGACTCACAGACATAGAAAACAAACTTATGGTTACTAAAGGGGAAAGGGGGTAAGAGAGGGATAAATTAGGAGTTTAGGATTAGCAGTTACAAACTACTATATATAAAACAGATAAACAACAAGGTCCTACTGTATAGCACAGGGAACTATATTCAATATCCTGTAATAAACTGTAATGGAAAAGAATATGAAAAAGAATATGTATATATGTATGTATAACTGAATGACTTTGCTGTACACCAGAAACTAACACAACATTGTAAATCAACTATACTTTAATAAAAAATAAATAAATAAAACCACTCTAATATATAACAGTATACCTTAAAATGTATCCTAGTGGGATTATCTATTTGATTAATAATACTTAAAGCATTAATTTTATATTTAACATAAGGAATGTGATTGAATGATTCATTTATGTATTAAACTTGTATTTATTGAATATTTAATAAGTGTATGGTTGTGAGCCAAGGGATACAAAGGTATTTAACACTCAAGTCTCCTCCAAAAGTTTATAATCTACTAGATGAAATTAGTGCATAGCACAAAAATAACTAAATATGATTCTATACCAGAATCAGTCTGTTTCTTTAAAACGACAGCTTACTAAGTTCACCTAACTCTCAGCTTGAGGAGTTTAACTGAAATTAGCTAAGGTTTGACTCAAGTATCTGGTATAAAAAGGGCCACTCAGAAGCTCTGAATACCAGGAAAGATTCCGGAGGTTGCACAGAGAGCTGTAGTGTTGAAAGGAATCCTTGGGCTTCAAAATGAAGTCAGAATCTTTTGACTGCCCTGAAAGAAGCTGTGTGAAATCCAATGAAGAAAATGACTAAATCATTCTTGATTTTTGGCTTTAGAGCAAGGCATACATGGAAAAGAAGCAGGAACATCAGATTTCCAATGGCATGTTAACCATTTGGAGAGTGCGCTGGTCAATGGATAGAGAATCCGTTACGGGAGATGTGTCATAGGAAGTCAGAACAGAGGGTAAGAAAGAGGGGACACATGCTGAGCACTGGCAGGGTGGGCGAGAGTCACCACGGAGAAGGTGTCTCAATGAGTTGGGTCCCAAGTTTAAACATCTCTGGGAAGGGCCCTGGTCAGTCACCCTGGTCAGATGTTGCCCTTGGACCAGTCAACTGGGGCCATAGGGGGAGGGGTATGCCACATAAAATAGCTGATGATTCTGTAGTAGCCGTGCAGGGAAGGTAACGATGTGGATCGTGTACTATCAGAGGGTGGGTGGGGCTGGGGAGGAGCAGGACAGACAAAAACATGTGTTCAGTATGCCTGCCTTTAGCTGCAGAGATTTCAGTAGCTCAACTTCAACGACCTGCCACTTAGCACTGAGTTACTCTTGTTGCTTCTGTGACTCGGATATTAAGCCCCAGTTCTAAAAAGTGAGCGAGGATGAGAAAACAAATCCCCACCCAGACTGTTGAAACTAATTATGGTTCTTCACCCTGCACCATGTGAGTCCCCACTTTTGTAACCTGCCCCAGTAACTCAGTCTTTCTAGGACTGGACTTCTTGGGGCAGAGGTCCTTATTCTGAACCTGGACCTATGTCCCCAGCTTCACTATCTGCTGAGAGACTTTCCTTATGTCAACACACGACCTCTTGTCTTTTCCTGGATCCCCAGCGGCCATACTTTCAGCTCCACGTCTGCCCCCTTCCTGCTGCAGTTAACTGAGTCTTGATCACTACCTAACCAAGGCTGCTTTCAAGACCGAGCTCAGTGTGAGGGCTTTGCAGGCTTTGGTGCGGGTGACGCGATATGAGACTGAGTCAGTGTTCCTGGAGGCGTTTGGCGCCAAAACTGTCGGGGAGGGCAGGTGGCCCCGAAAGACCATCGAGGGAGTTCTTACATTTTTCCTGCTTTCCTTGCCTCTCCATACAGACGCATAGGGAATTTGAATGGGCTGGAGTGGCTGGGTGAGGGGGAGTACGAAAAAGAAATCTTTTTTGACCCACCACCTAGAGTAATGGAAACAAATGGGACCTAATGAAACTTAAAAGCTTCTGCACAGCAAAGGAAACCATAAACAAGACGAAAAGACAACCCTCAGAATGGGAGAAAATATTTGCAAACGAAGCAACGGACAAGGGATTAATCTCCAAAATATACAAACAGCTCTTGTAGCTTGATATCAAAAAAACAAGCAACCCAATCAAAAAATGGGCAGAAGACCTAAATAGACATTTCTCCAAAGAAGACATACAGATGGCCAAGGGGCACATGAAAAGATGCTCAACATAGCTAATTGCTAGAGAAATGCAAATCAAAACTACAATGACGTATCACCTCACACCAGTCAGAATGGCCATCATCAAAAAATCTACAAACAGGGCTTCCCTGGTGGCACAGTGGTTAAGAACCTACCTGCCAATGCAGGGGACACAGGTTCGAGCCCTGGTCCGGGAAGATCCCACATGCTGCGGAGCAACTAAGCCTGTGTGCCACAACTACTGAGCCTGCACTCTAGAGCCCGTGAGCCACAACTGCTGAGCCTGCGTGCCACAACTACTGAAGCCTGCAAGCCTAGAGCCCATGCTCCACAACGAGAAGCCACTGCAATGGGAAGCCCACGCAGTACAATGAAGAGCAACCCACGCACTACAATGAAGAGTAGCCCCTGCTCTCCACAACTAGAGAAAAGCCCACGCGCAGCAGCAAAGACCCAACACAGCCAAAAATAAAATAAATTAATAATAATAATAAAAAATCTACAAACAATAAATGCTGGAGAGGGTATGGAGAAAAGGGAACCCTCTTTCACTGTTGGTGGGAATGTAAATGCATACAGCCACTACGGAGAACAGTAGGGAGGGTCCTTAAAAAACTAAAAATAGAACTACCATATGACCCAGCAATTCCACTACTGGGCATATACCCTGAGAAAACCATAATTCAAAAAGACACATGCACCCCGATGTTCATTGCAGCACTATTTACAATAGCCAGGTCATGGAAGCAACCTAAATGCCCATCAACAGACGAATGGATAAAGAAGTTGTGGTACATATATACAATGGAATATTACTCAGCCATGAAAAGGAACGCTATTGGGTCATTTGTAGAGACGTGGATGGACCCAGACGCTGTTATACAGAGTGCAGTATGTCAGAAAGAGAAAAACAAATATCGTATATTAATGCATATATGTGGAATCTAGAAAAATGGTACAGATGAACCTGTTTCCAAAGCAGAAATAGAGACACAGACATAGAGAACAAACGTATGGACACCAAGGGGGGAAAGGGAGGGTGGGATGAACTGGGAGACTGGGATTGACATATATACACTAATATGTATAAAATAGATAACTAATGAGAACCTGCTGTATAGCACAGGGAACACTACTTAGTGCTCTGTAGTGACCTAAATGGGAAGGAAATTCAAAAAAGAGGGGACATATATATACATATGACTGATTCACTCTGCTGTGCAGTAGAAACTAACACAACATTGTAAAACAACTGTACCCCAATTTAAAAAAAAATCAAGACTTGACAGCTTCAAACACCAGAATAACAAAATCATACTGTGGATCCTGCCATAGATATTTGGCTAGTTTGTGGGAATGCTTGAAAACTACACGCAACATGCAAATCACATGACAACCAACAGACGGCCCTCCAGTGCTGTCCATTTTCCTGATGGGACCCTTCAGAAACCTCCATGGGGGTCTGTGCCATCTCCTGCTCTTCCAAGGGGATCACAGGATGAAAGAGGGTCATGAATGAAGCTTTTCAGTAGACTGACAGTGTGAACCGCTTCTTGGACCATTGAAACTCCCTCTCCAAGGATGTGAAAAGACAGCGCAGCATCCATGCTGTTTCCAGGACTCCAGGAGATGACTTCTGAGACAGAGGCCAAACCACAGTGCTCAAGTGGTGGTGTCAGAAAAGGTTTCCCCTACCCTCTAGAGGGTGAAGAAATGTTTAAAACATCCAGTTTTTAAAACTCCAGGAATCTGAGACAATGATCTCCAAGTCCCTGGTCTTAGAAAGAATCACTAGACTTAAAAACAACAACAACAACAAAAAACCCCTAACTGTCAAAAGGAAGGGGTGGTAGAGAGAGTGCTAA
Organism: Balaenoptera physalus; assembly: GCF_965194825.1. Classification (NCBI taxonomy): domain Eukaryota; kingdom Metazoa; phylum Chordata; class Mammalia; order Artiodactyla; family Balaenopteridae; genus Balaenoptera; species Balaenoptera physalus. The sequence goes on from NC_138883.1 coordinate 31,230,883, forward strand.
AGCCCTAGATATTTCTTTGTTCTTTTTGTTCTGAGTGTAGATAGCCAACTGCCGAGTTTTGGTGGCTACAATGGAAGAAGGAAGAAGGTGGGTCTTGAAGGCAGTCCATCTGGGAGGGATCCCAGCTGGGCCCTTAGCTGTGTGAGCTTGGACAATTTATATAACCCCTTAAGCTTTAATGTCTTTATCTGGAAAATGGACACAATAGAATCTGCCTGATGTGAAAACTTAAATGAAAGAATGCATGCAAACCCTTAGCTCACTGCTTGGCACACAGAAGCCTCTAAGGAGGACACGTGTTCTGTGAAAGGGAGAGGGTAGAAGGTGGAACGGGATGAAAGCAGGTATCTTAGGAAGGTGTCACGATTGGGCCAAACCCACTGACAGCAAGCTCCCTGAGGTTCCGACTTTGTCCTACTCGTCCTTGAATCTCCAACACCCAGCATGAGCCTGGTACAGAGGTGGCACTCAGGAAATGTTTGTTAGACCGAATGGAGCCCTAGCTGGGCCTGAGTCAGGGAGAGGTTTGCAGAAGGGGAAGGAAGGCAGGTGAGAGAGAAAAGGACACAGAGTGACAAAGCCTGAATGATGGAGATTCCAGATGATAAACGCTAACCTTGCCCTGTCTTTGGAGTCCCCCTAAAATTAATGGACTTGAGATGGAATCGTTTCAAAAGTGTTTGGGGAGCCAGATGGGAAGCTTATGTCATTGTGTTCCCTCGCGAGTTCAAAATAATGGGTCGCGTTCCTGCCTGCGGGGGAAGGTAGCCATCCTCCACCTCTCTGTCCATCACTGCTGAGATGGAGCCTTCCCATCCTCTCTGCAGATGCCTTTTGGAAATGCTACCTGCTCTGCGAGGCTGTCCTGGGCAGCTGGGGACTGGGGCAGGTGGGGGGAAATGCTGTGAGGTAGAGCCAGGCAGGGAGAACTAGACGTTCCAGCCTCACAACAAAAGACACATCCCACATCCCCTACGGGAAGTGAACGCAGCACCAAAAGCTAGCCGAATTCTCAGGCTGGGCGCCTGGGGGTATTTTAGGTCTTAGCTGCACAGGAAAGCTGTCAGAAAACTGTGAACTGCTCTGCAAATATAGCGATTTGTTAGTTAATAGTGTGGGGAGAAGAAAATAACACCAGACCAAGAGATACAACAGGGTCCTTCCACTGCTTGGCAGCTCACCCTGTGTCAGACAGGGCCATCAACCTCTTTGGACGTGAGTGCTTCACCGACAGAACAAGGATAGCTTCCTTGAGCCCATCTGGGTCAAAGTGACCCCGTGCTTTTCTGTGCTCCAAGCCACGTAGCCCAGATTTTTATGTGACATGTATTTTGCTCTCTCTGGCATGAGATTTTCTTTTGATATTTCAGTTAACTGTTTGTATAGCTCTTGACTCTGCCGATTATAAGCTCCCTGAAGGCTGGGATTGGTGGGAAACGCAGTCAAGAATTATTCATTTTTAAGCATCCACTTAACCAGCATTGACTGAGCCCACCCGGCACTGTGCTAAACTCTAAGATGATAGTGCTAAGCTACTCAGGTACCCTCCCCGCCCTTTGAGAGTGTTTCTTCTGCTGGGGAAAATGGATATTCATGATAAAATAGAACAGACCAAGAAAAACAGAGGCAGAGCTCCTGCATCGCACAAGTCCAGGGGGCAGATTCATACAGAACACAGTGTGAGTGATGTTCCCCAGATTGTGCAGGGCGGCAGCCCTGGTGTCACCACGTTCCCAGGGCCTGGCCTGATGCCCGATGCTGTAAAGATTTGTTAAAGAGCAAAAGAGGATTAAATGAGGGGTCTTCCCCAGTGTGGTGACGGCTTTTAATGTCTGACCGTATCCATTTTTCTTTCTGCACACACCTCCCGGCCCCTGTGATTAAATCTGCCCAGTGTGATGCCAGCAGAAGTGCCAGGATTCACTTTTGGGGCTGGCAGGGCGGGGTGGGGTGCGGTGCCTGACCCCCTCCAGCTGTTTCTTTTCCTGCTGCGGTGACCAAGGCAGCTATAAGATGATGGATTCTATCACCCTGAGCCCCTGAGAGATTCTGTGGAGCGGAGCAGAGCGGCCCCTCATTGGCTAAGAAGCATTTATAAAGTAAGCCTTTGTTATGTTAAGCCACTGAGTCTGTGGGGTTGTTTGATACCCTGGCATAGACTGATCTATTCTGACTGATGCTCTCACTTTCCTGTGAGTTGGGTCATGGGGCCATTTATTGGACCAAGCACAGAGGTGATCGGTAAATGTTAAAAAAAAAAGAACTGAGAGGTGGAAGAGGAATGTACATGGATTAATAAGTATTATCAGTGCCTTTTCCCTCTGCTGGAATTCCTCAGCTCTTAGGAAATGTGCTCTGTGGGCCCCAGGCCCCAGACACAATGGCTGGATTGTTCATTTCCAATAGGTGGGTTTCCTTTTACCCCCAAGGCCCTCTCTGTGGTAGGTAAGGTAATGCTGCCTTTTCCACATAGGAAAAAGCACACCAGCTTCTTTCCATTGATGCAAACAATCTGGAAGAAGGACGTAATTGAGGAAAACTCCAGGCCCCCAGAGTTGGAGCAGTTGGGGTCTTTGCCTACCCAAGCCCCCCAGTGTGGCTCACACAAAACAGAGACACTTGCAGCTGTGCTGTGACCACAGCCAGAGGTAAGGACCAAAACACTCCATCCCCACTGCCACAGACCCACTTCCTTAGACCAGGGGTTCTCAAACTCTGGAGTGTATTCGAATCACCTGGAGCGCTTGTTCAAACACAGACTGTCAACCCTCATTCCCAGAGTTTGCAATGCAGTGCTCTGGGGGGGGGCCTGAGAATTTGCATTTCTAACAAGCTCCCCAGTGATGCTGATGCTGGTCCAGTGAATATATTTTGAGAAACCATTGCCTTAGATGGATGCTCTGCCTCTCAAAGTCAAGGATAAAAGCAATACCTTTGAGATTAGCCCTATAACCTGCTATTAGCCTTAATGATACAGAAGGAACTCTTTTTTTTTTTTTTTCAGATTACCCAGTTCAGCAGAGAGGAAAGGATGAAGAAAAGATAAGTTTCAGGGAGGAGAAGGCCTGGGAAAGAATCCAATTTGAGGACTGTTGTCCAGAGGGGAGGGCTGATGGCTGTCACAAAGGAAGGTCCTGGGATGAGAGCCAGAAGGAACCTGGGTGCTGAGGTAGCCAGAGAAAGACAAGTTTGAGAGCTGATCATTGGGTAGTGAAAAAGAGCACTAGATTTGGAGTCTGAAAACCTGCATTTCTCTCCCATAAGGCCTTGCAGCTACTGGCAAGAGCCAAGATAAAACCACTCTGAATTCAGTCAAGGCTGATCTAACAGCTCTCGTGGGCAGAGACTGCCAGTTTTCTGGGTGGGTAAGCCCAGTCCATGGCCCTGTGCCCAGTGCGCTATTTGTACTGGGCCTGAGACCCAGGGCAGGAAGCCACCAGGCACTGCAAAGCACTCCGGCAACCTCCTGCTGATTTATCCATGCTCCCGGCAGGATGGTGCTGTGCCACGGGTTAGCGTGGGCGGCCGTGACTCACCCAGCCTCGTGGGGAAGCAGATGCTGCCACTGCAGCCAGCGCTGCCACGGAAACAGGCTAAATCAATCTCAGATCCCTGTAGGGGCAGAGAACAAGCCACCTGCCGCCAGGGAGCTGGGGCTGCTCTGGTGGTGTTCTGGGTTCAGACGCCAAATTGGTGAGCGCAGCCCGAGCTGTGCGGGTCACGGAGCCGGCTGGAGAGCCAGGTCGGGGTCAGCAGCAAAGAAGCTGGTGCAGCGACTAGAGCATGTGACCAGGGGGGGGCTCCCCACCCCTGCTGCCTGTGTCTGATGACGGCAGCAGGTGGGGAGTGGCGGGGGGGACAGAGGGCCCTTGGATACTGGATGGACCAGTTCACGCAGATCCTGCTCCTAAATCTGTGGGATGTCTGTGCCCATTCGAGGGGGTCGGGGGGAGAAGAGATGCGAACCTGACTGACTCTTGACTCTCTTTCTGCTCTCAGATTTGGTAAGACCCAACTCCTATGAAGTTGCTCCCTCACCAGATGATGTGACCACAAATACACCCCCAAGAAGACGAGGAAACGGAGGCCAATGACCTAAGCAAAGTCCCGCAGTTTTCTGAGGCAGTCAGGCTGGGCTCCCGATATCCTGAGCACCAATCTTTCATCATTTGCCACTAGACACTGCATCCCAAGGAAATAATTCGATGGGTCTTGCGGGATTTGCTTTGCCTTCAATATCTGCTCTCCGGGGCAGTGGGTGGTGCCACTGATAACGTACTCTGCTCTTCCCAAGAGCTACAGTGAGCTTTTAGCCAGCTTTCCCCACCTGCATCAACTCCTAAGCCAGGCGATGAGTTTCCACTGGCTCCACCAATCAGACAGAGGAAACCCCGAGAGTTTCCAGGTTCGCCCAATATCCCATCATTATGGCATCATGGGAACAGAGCCAGAAGTGGGCCCCTGGGGTTTTCAGGCCAGCCCTCCCTGGGTGGGGCGGGGGGGGGGGGGTGAATGTGTACACTCAGCAGTCCCTCCTGGTGACTCTTGGGCCATTTCCCTAGTTGTCCCCTCTATGGATTCCCAGCCGAGGCTCACAGCTGGTTGTGGTGGCTTCGGCACATCTTCAAGCCCTGAGGTCCCCAGGTCCTGTGCAGCCACTTCAGACCTTCCGCTTCCTCGAGCCCCTCGCCTGCAGCGGGTGCTGTGAGGGACCTCCCCCTTCCATTGCAGGGGTGGGGTGAAGGCTACCTGGTGGGTCTCTACCTCCTTCCTGCCTTCCTCCTCCCCTGTCCTGTTTAAGGAAAATCCCTTCTGCCTTCAGGATCCCTTCCCCACCCTGGCTGTGTCTTTGATCCATTAATTATCTTCCTCCTAATGGTTCAACTTCGGCTTTTCTGTGAGCTCCTCCTCCTCAGTCTGTAATCACGTTTCTGTCTCTCCTACATAAAAACAGCTAAACCAAACATGTGTTCCACTCTGGTTACTCTCCTTCCCTAACTGCAAAGCTTCTTCTCAGAGCAGCACTTTTTCTCTCTCCTCTCTTACCACCCAAGGGGTCCAAATTTCTCTCTGTGCTGCCTGGCATCTCTGCTTCCTCCCCTGCTCAGTTCCCCCCGCTGGCTGGCGTCCACCATGGGCACATCAACACCTGGGGCTGTCTCAGATGTTCCCAACACATATAGTTCCGGGGGGCGCCAGAGCGGGCTGGGCTTCAAGCAGGGGAGTAGGGGAGGGCCCCCTGACCCCAGCTGCACATCTTCTCTTGAGCCCCAGAGCAGCTGTACTTGTGTTCAAGGTTTCCTCAACGGTCTCCTTCAGCTCCAACTCTGTCCTCCCTCCCTACCCCCCACTGCCAAATTGGGCGATACACCGGCTCACAGGACCAGCCAAAAGAAGGGATGACGAATAACCCCTTTATCTCCTCTGGCCTTTCCCCTACCAAAAATATTTTATCCTCCCCAAGTTACAGAAGAAAATCTCCCTTGCATGGAGGGTGGGCAGCAGAGACCGGAGGGTGCGTACGGTGGGGAGAAGTGTACGGTGGGGAGGAGAGGACAGGCTCCTTCAGGGGCGCTGAGGGCAGGAGCTGTCTGTCCAGCCACCCTGAGTCAATTCTTGTGGAATGGGAGAGAATCCTCCCAAAAGGACCTTTAGGGAGTGGAAGGAGAGGGTCTGATTCTCAGTCTTGGAGCCGAGGGATAGGCTTTGAAAGATGTGAAAGATAACGTTTCCTTTGATCAGAGTTTATAGCTAAAAACCACCAGGAAAGAAGGCTGGGCCTGTCTCCCGGGGAGGCCCCGCTTGTACCAGTTTTGCAGGGTCTGATTTCACGGTGGAGGACACCTGGCCTCCCTGTCTGAGCACTCGCATCTCCTTGAGGGGCCAGTCTCACCATTGGCCTCCTCCCTTGGGAGCATGCGGCCCAGCCAGAGGAGCCTGGGCTCTACGGGTCCCGAGAGCCGGTTCCCACTAGAGTCAGCCCACTGCGGGGACCCGAGCAGAAAGTGCCTGTGCTCTCTGTCGGTGCGCTTGCCACACGCAGAAGCTCTGGACTCCAGGTGCTGCCGGCAGTGGCAAGGTCACTCTGTGACGCCAGAACCCAGGTGGTCAGTTGGCTCTCCCCTGGCTTTTGGGGCCCATCTCCCGTCCCTGAACCTGGCCTGGCTTCTGGGAAATGCGCAGAACGGCCAACATACTTACAGCCTCACGTAGATTCTTCCCAAAGCCCTTTGATATCCACCAAAATGTAGCCGCTCGCATTTCAAAGGGACCTTACAGCCCAGGGTTCAGCCCCCCTCATGCAGGACTTCAGTTAATGGAAATTTCTTCTTGATTTTGACCTAAAATCTGCCCCCTTGTGACTTCCACCCACCTGGTTCTGTTCTCTGGTCCTTGGAAGAAAATATCTCCTCAGTCCTCTAATTGGTCTCACAGTAGCCAGTGGAGGTGAGGATGGAATTATTGGCCTCTTTTATAGAAAGTGCACGCCTGGGGAGGTTAAGGAGGTTTGAAAACGCTACAGGTGGAATTGGAGATAGAATCCAAGTGTCTTAATTTCCCAGACCAGTTCTCCTGCCATTACTCTGCATTTCTTAATCTTTGCCCATTATTGTTGAGTACCTACTGTGTGTGCCTGGAATGCCAGGTAAGGGTTGGAGGCATGGGACACCCGGAGCCTCTCTCCAGAGAGTCATTGATTCCAGCTCAGAGGACACACACACACACACACACACACACACACACACACACACACACACACACACACACACACACACACACACACACACACACACACACACACACACACACACACACACACACACACACACACACACACACACACACACACACACACACACACACACACACACACACACACACGATTCAAAACACCTGCTCAGCCAGCAGACTGGGTGGCCTCACCTTCACCCTCTGAAGTTCAGCCTAGAAAATCAGCCTTCTTCCTTACTTTTGGCTGCTCTCCCCCCCAGCACAGGCTGACAGGTAGGAAAGGGAAAATGTAGAGAAGATGATTTTAACCACAGAAGAGCCTGAACTCGAAAGGAAGAAGAAAGGCCTGAAGAGGAGTTTGAAAATGATAGCTGTCAACACTCGGCTTGGAAAGACGGCGGCACAGAGAGCTCGTGGGCGGGCGGGTGGGAGGGATGCTCACCGGTGCCAAAGCTCAGTCGTGTGGCAGCAGGGAAGTGGGGGCGCGGGGCCGGGGCTGCCAGAACTGCAAACCAGAACCGCCAAGGCCTGGTCTCAACAAAGGCAGGCCCTAGCAACTTCCCAGGACCTGGATAATTGGGCCAGGCCCCACCCCCGAGATGTGCTTTCATCTTTCTTAAAGGCACAGTGCCCTGATTCAGTGTCCGCTGAGTATCCAGCAACAGCACTAGCACTCGGTACTCTAGGCTTCACTTTCTCTCCCTTGGACGGCAGCACTTATTCTACCAAATCATTTAGGCATAGAGAGACCCAGGCTCTACCCTCTGCAGCTTGGGGATGCAAAAGCTGACCAGAGAGGGAAAACCCAGGGTTTTGACTTTAACTCTGCCCATTGCTCGACAGTCACTGAGCCCTGGGGGACGAAGTCCTATAAAAGGACAGCAGCCCTCACTCCTTTATTTGGCAAAGTGGAGGAAAGAGCTGTCCCCCTCAACATGGGCAGATAAAACTGTCCTTCTCAAACCCAGGCATCTTGCTAAGGGGCAGATTGCTTCCGTGGGGCTGGGCCTGGAATTCTGCATTTCCAACCTGCTCCTGGTCGAGGTCGATGCTGTTGGTGCCTGAGTACTTGCATCCTTTGGGGGAAAAGCTCTACAGGGTAAGACAGGGTGGACCAAAGGAGGAAGCGTTTGGGCCGTTTCAAAGAGCTCTGGTAATCAAAAGAACTTCCGCGGAGTCCCTGGGGTGAAAGCCAAGTTACTGAGAGCTGAGGATGGGGGTGGCAGCCGGGGGAGGGAGAGCAGATGTCACAGGGTGTGGGACTCCTGATCAAGTGACAGTAGCTGCCCACCTCCCGTCACCTGCCCTCCCCAGGATGTCAGAGGATGTGCTTCTCAGAGGAGCTCTCTGGATAGAGATGCATCGGCGTTCATGGGGGGATGCCAGGAGCGTGGAAGCCTGGCCCACTCACTCCTGCCCAGTCTTGCCCCGAGCCCTTCCCAGCATCAGCCAGGCTGCCGCTCCTGGGCCTGGGGCCTCGTGGCCCGTCCCCTCTGCTCACTGGGCGTTCCTGGCTCCTTAGGGGCTTCCCACACTTTCCTCCCCTCTCTCTTCCACCCCATCCCGCGTCTTCCCATCCTCCCCATGACCTCAGAGAACACGCTGACCTAACACAGGGTCAGGCGTCCGCTCATGCGTTTCCCTGCTCAACACCATCCAGTGGTCCTCACGTTACTCAAACCCTTACAATGGCTCCCGATGCCCCCCGTGACTCACCACCCATTTCTCTCAGCCCTCGTCTCCCTCCGTCTCTGCCTCACAGAGGCCTCCTCGCTTTTCCTCACACACGCCACGCAGGCTCCCGACTTAGGGCCTTTACGCGGTTGTGTGTGGTTAATTCCTTCATCTCCTTTCCATCTTTGCTTAAAAAACTGGTACACAAATGTTCACAGCAGCACTGTTCGCAATTGCCGAAAAGTGGAAGCAACCCAAGTGTCCATCGACAGGTGAGCGGATAAAGAAGATGTGATGGGTCCACACAGTGGAATATCATTAGGCACAGAGGGGCCTGGGGCACCAACACCTGCTACAACGTGGCTGCATCTTGAGAACATTGTTACCTGAAAGAAGCCAGTCACAAAAGTCCAGATATTGTGCCATTTCGTTCACATGAAATGTTCAGAATAGATCTACAGAGACAGAAAGTAGATTGGCTGCCTATAGTTGGAGGGAGGGAAGAATGGGTACAGAGTGGGTACGGCCAGGGGGTACAGCTAGTGGGTACAGAGTTTCAATCGGGGTGATGAAATGTTCTAAAGCTGATTGAGGTAGTGGTTGTGCAAATCTGTGAGTATACTAAAAACCATTTAGTTGTACATTTTAAATGGGAGTGTAATAGGGAAGAAACTTTGTACTCTAGTACAAGTTAATCACTAAAGGGATGTTGCCTATAAGCTTAAATTATACATAATGGCTCATCTCTGGGAACCCTGCCTCCCAGGTAATGAGCATTAAGTTAAAATAACCTTTGTTTAGCTCACAGGGAAACATCCTGACCAGGCTCACCTGTGAATGGCTGCAGGAAGGAAGAAATTAACACATCCCCTCCGAGTCTGGCCAGAACCAGGACTTTCCCCTTTCCCCTAGTATAAAAGAAGCCTGAATTCTAACTTGGGGAAGATGGTTCTTTGGGACACTAGTCCACCAGCTTCTCAGTCTGCTGGCTTTCCAGATAAGTCGCTATTCTGAGGACCCAACAGCTCGTCTCTCGATTTATTGGCCTGTTGCGTGGCAAGCAGTGTGAGCTTGGGCTGGGTAACCCTGGCACATTTAGCTCAACAAGAGATGCCTGCAAAAGCTCAGCCTCACCCTCCAAGGGCACAAAGGCTGTGTGAATGCACCACAGCACCTGCTGGAGGTGTCTCAGAGGTGATGACACCAACCCGGTGCTGCTCAGGGTCCCTAGAGCACTGCCCCCTCATCAGAGGATGTGTTTCCACCGATGGCCCTGCGAGGGGGGCTGTGTCAGAGCTGAGCCCACGCCCACGTGGGCAGGGGTAAGCACACCTCCCCAGCTTGGTGTGGGGTGTCTCTCTCTGAAGAGAGAGCTCAGGAACCCCGGGGCTTGAAGCAGAGAGGGGTGGGGGGACACGACCCTATGTCTCCCCTGCCCCCGCATTCAATGCTCAATCCTAGTGAAGATCATTCTAGGTTTGTTTAAAGCAAAATTATCTATTTTTTAAATGACAGAATTCTTTTGTTTATATTTTATGTAGTTTTAGCTTTAACTTTCAAGAACTTTAAACTTTGGTTTGTTTTATCAGAGAAAGTGCTGCTTAGTGATGAACAAAGGTATGCTTTTCTGGGCAGCAAAATGAGCTCTTTCGGTTGTACTTGGGACCAGAGAGTCTGATGGGCAGGGTGGGCACCTTAGGGCTGGCATCGGCCCTCATCTTCCGCCCTTCCCTTTGCCCTACTGTTGTTTGCACTCTCCTTACCTGCCTGGAATATCGCTAGGGGTTCCATCTCGTGGAATGGCTCTCAGATCTCTCTCCCTCTTCAATTCCTTCAGCCAGGTTCAATTCCCCCAAACACACTCAGGTTGTTTCCCTATTAATGGCCCTCCATGGCTTGTCACACAGCGTTCCAGACACTCATCCGGCTCCAAGCCATCTCCTCAGCCTAACAATCAGCTACCACCCTACCTGGGCCTTGTGCCTCAGTCAGGCTGCACTTCTGTTCCCACACTTCATGTTTCCTCTCCTTATGCCAATCCTCTCCACCTGGAGTGGCTTCCCTGTGGCCGCCTCTTCATAGCACCTCCTCCAGGAAGCCCTCCAGGGGCTCTCAGTTGAAGTCATCTTATGATTTTTGTGCCTCCCTCGTGGCGCTGTGCACCTTCTGCCTGGCTGGAGTCGTTCTCATCCATGATTTCTCCACAAGGCTGTGTGGTTCTCAAGGCCAGGACTTTTTTCATCCTTCTTTGTAATTCGATACTTGGCACACAGCAGGCCCTCAACAAGAGCATTTAAAGTGGTCTGACTCTGCTCCCACTTCTGATCACCAACTAAAGATTCTAGCCACCAATTTTCAATGTGTGTGTTGGTGGGGGGAGGGCAGTGTCCCCACACATCCAAGCAAGTCTCCCACACCAGCTGGGCGTCCTACAGTCGAACTCAATTCTAACACCGTCTACCCAGCGATAGCGTCAGATTCCACAGGTTAAGGGCTCAGTCCTATAATACTGCCCCCCCCACCTCACCATACACACACTTCAGATGCCACTTCACAAGTCCAGGTTGTCACCTGTGTTTCTGACTGACTGGCTATAGATTGCAGGTTTCAATGACCCCCTCTTTGGGTTCAATTAATTTGCTAGAGCAGCTCACAGAACTCAGAGAAGATTTTACTCACTATATAACCTGTTTGTTATAAAAGGATACAACTCAGGAACAGTCAGACGGAAGCGGTGCATAGGGCAGGGTATGGGGGTGGGTACAGACCTTCCATGCCCTCCAAGCTGGACAGTCTCCCTGCATCTCCATGTGTTCACTAAGCGGGGAGCTCCCCAAACCCCATCCTTTTGGGTTTCTTTGGAGGCTTCATTACATAGGCATGATTGATGAAATCATTGGCCAAGGTCAACTGACTCAGCCTCCAGACCCTCTCCCTTCCCCCGAGGTCAGGGGGATAGGACTGAAAGTGATTAGTTCTGGCAACCAGTGCCATCCACGGGTGTGGGTTCAAAGTCACCCCATAGCTCTCTCTTCACAGGAAATTCCAAGGGTTTTAGGAGCTTTGTGCCAGAAATGGAGACGAACAACAAATATACGTTTCTTATAAATCACAGCAGCACAGCAGCAAATAAATGGATGTTGGGCTTGTTGTCTGCTCTCTGTCCTGCTCCCACCCCGCCTGGCAGGAAGGGGCACTGGGGCTCTATTTACTTACTTTGCTGTGACCCACAGCTGCCAGGGGCTCAAGGGAGAGTGATTGCTTTGTTATCATCAAGGGCGCTGCTGGCCGGCATTAATGCCGGCGCAGTCTCACTGCGGGCAGCTGCCTGCCCCCTCCAGGAAGGGACACAGGTGTGAACGGGCTTCCCACAACATCTGAGGAAGCAGCCTTAGGAGCTGCAGCCCTATGTCACCATCATCATAACCCTGTCCGGAACCGCAGCTCTCTGCCCAGCCTGGAGGGAACAAGACCCTCCCTCCCTGCTCCCCAGGCTTTGGAGAAGGTCAGGGAGACATGCTAGCTCCACTTCTCTAAATTTTCAGGGGGTTCAGGGAGTCCCTCAGAAATCAGTCTACAGCTTCAAGCTGAGGTCAGGTGGCAGGAGTCCACGTTTCAGCACCTGCCCGGGAAAACCTGGCTGCTTCCTCACCTGTGAGAGTTGCTGGAAGCCCGCACTTCCTCTCCAAACTCCAAAGGTAGGGACCAGGCTGTCCAAGGAGGGGCTGAGATCTGGGGCCTGATTAGCTTTTCCTAAAGCCTTGGGGCTGGGAATGGGCTCCATATCCTCCACCCCCTTGTCTCCCCTCCACTTAAGTCACGTGAGGTCAAATAAGTGCTTTCTATGATGCTTAACAGACAGTAGGTGCTCAGGAAACGGTACTTCCTTTTTTCTTTTTGATTCATGCCCATTTTCTGCTACAATAAAAATTTTGATGGGCTGTGTAAGTAACAGAAGACCCAACTAACAGGGCTTAAATGATATATCATTCTCACATAACAAGGAGTGTGGAAGTTCACAGTTCTTGGATTATTTTGGTAATTCAACAATGTAATCAACATCCCAGGTTTGTTTTTTCTTATCTCTCAGCTATCCTTGACACGTGGCTTTTCATTCTCTTGCTGTGACCTAATAGTCACAAGAGGGCTGCCACAGCCCTTGCTATCATGTCTATTTTCAAGGCAGAAAGAGTAGAGGAAAGGGTGGAACCAGCCATGTTTTTTGGTTTTTTAATCAGAAAAGCAAAAGTTTTTGCAGCAACCCCCCATTAGAGTTTCTCTTATGTGTCTGTATTAGTTTCGTAACATTGCTGTAATAAATTACCACAAATTTAGTGGCTTAAAACAACATATATTTATTTATCTTCCAGTTCTGGAGACCAGAAGTTTGAAATGGGTTTCACTGGGCTAAAATCAAGGTGTCAGCAGGACTGCATTCCTTCTGCAGGCTGTAGGGGAGAATCTATTTCCTTGACTTTTCCAGCTTCTAAAAGCTGCCCACATTCCTTGGCTCATGGCCCACTTCCATCTCCAAATCCAGCAATGCCTGGCTGAGCCTCTCTCATGCTGCATCACACTGACACTGACTCTTCTGCTTCCTCCTTCCATGTTAAAGGACACTTGTGGTTATATTGGGCCCACCTGGATAATCCAGGATACTCTCCCTATGTAAAGGTCAGCTGATTAGCAAACTTAATTCCCTCTACAACCTTGAATCCCCTTTACTGTGTAACATAGTCTCAGTTTCCAAGGATTAGGATGCAGACATCTTTCTGAGGTCGTTATTCTGCCTACCATAGTGTCCTTGGCCAAACCAGATCCCGTGGCTACCACCAATTGCAAGCGAGATTGGTAAATCAATTAGTCTGTGAAAGGGAGCAGGAGATCACGACTGGCTTAGACTAATCACGTTTCATCATCTGAATCTGGTGTCTTTGTTAAATCAAATCAGGGCTGCATTTGCAAGGAAAGGGGGTGAAGGAATGGATATTGGATTGGCTGCTGACTGCCTGTCACAGCACGCAGCAGCTGACTTTGGGCGGATTTCCCTGTCACGTGTCATGTTTGCATTTTGTAATGCGATGGGATGTGCATATTCCCAGGCTGTACACAGACCCCCTGCGCATTCCAGTGGACTCTAGTTCTGCCAGTGAATTCTCACTCCCTCCCCTGCTCCTGGCTCCAGCCCTCCAAAGAAAGAACCTGCCCAGACAAAATGATTTTCTTGGGCAAAGAAAACTATTCTGTAATGGGCAAAGAGGAGTGAATTAGATGGGAGAAGCAAGGTAGACTTTATTGAGAAAGTGTGTCAATATACCTCATAAAAGTCTGAAAGAAGGAAGGGGAAAGAGAATAGAATTAGGAAGGTAGGAGTTTTCCCAAGGTCTCTGAAGAGAGAGCACAGGAGCTGGGGGCTACAGTCCTTGTCATTGGGTTAGAAAAATGTAAGTAAAGTCATGAGGATTTTGGAATGACTTTGCTTGCACAGTTGATTGTGACTCCACTCTGGAACTCAACCAAATGAGAGATTCAACACAAATTATTACAAGTAGCTCCCCCACCCCACTCCTACCCCCTGGTGCTAACTTGCTAGTCAGTGGTGCTAGTCAGTGCCTGGCAAATTGTTAACACGGGTTTCAGAGTCTCAAACAGGTGAACAGCTGTAACATAGGTATTTGTACAAGAGGATATCTGAGTGCCCTTCCAGTTTGGGTAATTGACAATCCTGTCATCACGTGTGGGGTCCACGTCAAGCTCCTTTCTGTACCCTCGGGTGTCTAGGGTGTCATATTCTAAGAGATGGCCTCAGAACACAAAGAAGATGTAATTTGGAACTCTACCATTCATAGGGTCACTTGACTTCTCTTAGCTTCAGTTTCCTTAAATGCAAATGGCCTTACTAATGCCCACATCAGGGTGTTGATATGAGGATTAAAGATAACATGTGCAAGGCCTATGGCCCATAGTAGGCACTTAAGGAATTTCCACTCCTAAAATAAAGGAATTGAAGATGAAACGTGATGATCTGTGATCAAAGGGAAAACGTGGTTGTCCTTTGGGTGGTGACAACAACAAAAAATTATCAAAAGCAAACATCTTGAAATTTTTAGTTTTGGGTCTCAGAAGTATTCAATTTTTTTCTGCTCTATACTTTCCACACTCAAGCTGACTGGTCATCCCCGCATCTGACAACTAACACGTTTACAGAACAGCACACCTATTCACTGGAAAGGGGAATACTAGCTTGCTTGTCCCCTTTCAAAACACTGCATAAGATTCTCCCATTCTCTGTGACCAGGGTCCTCTGTAAATATGACAAAAGACTCAGGCACTGTTTTTGTGTTTGCAAATTTGTGAGCCTCTTCATTTTGACCAAGATCCCCCATCTGTTCAATATGGTAGCCACTAGACACTGAAATCTAAATAAGTAAAAATTAAGTGAAATAAAAAATTCAGTTTCTCAGTCACACTGGTCCCACGTCAGGAGCTCCATAGCTACAGGGGGCTGGTGGCTATCGCACTGAACAGAGCAGATTATAGAACATTCCCATCACCACAGTTCTACTGGGCAGCACTCTCCCAGACTGATTCACCTAGCTTTTAATAAAAATAAACTTTAAAAACCCAGCCTGGGACTTCCCTGGTGGTCCAGTGGTAAAAAATCCACCTTCCAATGCAGGGGAGGCGGGTTCACTACCTCGTTGGGGAACTAAGATCCCACGTGCTGCGGCGCAGCTAAGCCAGCGCGCCACAACTACTGAGCTCGCGTGCCTCAGCTGGAGAGCCCGTGTGCCGCAAACTACAGAGCCCACGCGCCCTGGACCCCATGTGCCACAACTAGAGAGAAGCCCGCGCGCCGCAACAAAGAGCCCGCGCACCACAAGGACGATCCCTCGTGCTGCAACTAAGACCCGACGCAGCCGGAAAAAGTAAAAAAAATTAAAAAACAAAACAAAACAAAAAACCCCACCTGACGGTTGAAGTATCAGTCCTGATAAAAGGGCCATCTGGCGAGGACCGTTCTCCCAGGAACGCATTGCGCGAGAGCAGAGTCCGCCTGGTGACCTGCAGGTAGGGGAGGCTGTGTAAAGCCCGTGTCCCTGGGCTCACAAGGGCCCCAACTGGGAATGCCTTTCAGGCCACGCTACGTGCCAGCAGCTTTGTGACTGGTAGCTTAACCAGTCACCAGTTCAGATCCAGATGAATTTGGGTGAAAAGGCCCCCTCGGTGCTTTCCACGGAGCAGTTAAGGGCTGCTGGCTTTCCTCACACTCTTCCCCGGCCACAGATGAATAGACAGGCACGTCCTTGACACCTTTTCTGCCTGTCAAAATCTCCCCCATTCTTCTCCACGGTCTCAAATGCCACCACCTCCAGGACCTCCCTGACTCTCTGTGAAGCCCCTCTTAGCTCTTTCTTTGCAAATCTCCAAGAGTACTTATGCATCGTGCCTTGAACCCGAGGTAGTTTGTCGGCCTCCTCTTCTCCTCTATTGGATAGCAAACTCCTTGGAGTGAAAGGCCCCATGTTTGTCACCCAGCCCAGCACGGGGGGCCATGTTGTAACGTGGCAGACATTAATTAGCAGGACCTGATCCTCGTAAACCCCGGAGGGTCCACCCTGAAGAGTTTTGTGGGATGGCTCTGACCTATACACTTGTCACAGGGAGACCCTAATGGTGGCCTCTGTGCTTGCCACTGACTGCAGCTTCATTCAACCACTGGCCAGGGCCCCTGCTTCGGGAGGGGCTGGAGTGTCACTACAAGCTCAGACCCCACCTCGGCCCCTTACTCACTGGGTGACATCAGGAAAGCTATCTCATCTCTCTGGGCCTCATTTTCTGTAAAATGGGGATATAAATACAGATCTTCCTCTACTTAAACGATGGGGTTACATCCAATAGGCCCATTGTAAGTTGAAAATACTGAAATACTAAACATCATAGCTTAGCCCAGCCTACCTTAAACATGCTCGGAATACTGACATTAGCCTACACTTGGGCAAAATCATCTTAACACAAAGCCGATTTGATAATAAAGTGTTGAATAGCTCATGTGATTTATTGACTACCGTACCGAAAGTGAAAAACAGACTGGTTGTCTGGGTCCAGAATGGTTATCTGGGTCCAGAATGGTTATCTGGGTCCAGAATGGTGGTAAGTGTATGGGTTGCTTACCCTCGTGATCGCAAGGCTGCCTGGGAAATGCAGCTCAATGCCCTGCCCAGCATCAGGAGAGAGGATCGTACTGCATAACACCAGAAAAAGATCAAAATCTGAAATTCAAAGTATGGCTTCTACTGAATGTGTATCACTTTTGCACCACTGAAAAGTTGAAAAATCATAAGCCGAACCATCTTAAGTCGGGGCCATCTGTAGTATATATCCCCTGGAGCTGCTGAAAGAATTAAAGAAAATAATGCACCTAAAATACATATTAAATGCCTGGCAAACAGTAAACATTCAATAAATCATAGCTATTGCATTATTATCATCATTCTCTGCCACAGCCTAATTGTTCTGGGAAGTAGCTTCCTGACTTCATTCATACCCATATTCCTGCCTTTGACCTTCAGTTTCCTGGTTTCTGTCATCATCTATTCAACCAAGCATCTCTCAGACCCTGCTTGTCTTGGCCTGCCTAGCCCCCATCACGGGCACCTACCTGCCTCCTGTGAGACCCAGGATGCCCAGCCTCTCCTGGACATGGCCCAACTCAACACTGGGTAACGATGCCTTGCTCAGGCTGAGGGTACTCAGTAAATGTTGGCTGGTTGGAATTGCTCTTCTCAGAAAAACTAGCTCCTGACAAACATGTTGGTGTGATCTCTGGGCACAGGATTCCAGCTCAGATGGGGGTATGTTTCCAGGAAAAATGAGCAGGTTGTCAGGAAAATCAAAGGAGTGAGCCTTCTGAGGATATGTCATTAGGAATAATAAAACGGAAAGTATAAGCTGATTCTAAAAGCTTTCACTAAAATGGCATTTTGGAAAAAAGAATTAGGGACCCACCAAACTGTCAGTGATCAGAAAACAATGGTTTACACTGTTGGCGAGCATGCCATTGTAATGGGTATTCTCTTAATGATGGGCCTCCAAAATGTGGAAGTAACAATACTTACCAAAAGGTCCATATCTTTTGAACCAGAAAGACACTTCTAGAAATATAGTCCAATGATATAGTCAGAGTCAAAATTCATATATAAGAATATTGGTGGCAGCATTATTTACAAAAAGGAAACTTTGGAAACAGCCTAAATAGCCAGCAATGTTAAAATGCTTATGCAAGAGTGAAAAATCCATCCTTTACTCAGTGGAATATCATAAAACACATTTGGTCTCTTCTGCTGCCCAGGAAACTCTTGGACCTGCAGCCTTCTCTTTTCACTCACTTCAGGACCCTGGCTGGCCTGGGTTCTTTGCACGGCAGAAGTGGCACCATGAGCCTCGAGCAAAAGCCCAGCCCCTGCCAACCACACCAGCAGAATTCCTCTGTGGTGTAACTTGCAGAGCAAAGAAACTGGGGCTTTTGCAACCCTGCGGCGTTCACTAATTATTACAAATTCCCTGGGTGAGAAACATAGCTCTTCTCCATCATTTAATCTCAAGCAGGAGCCAGAGAGTGGGGCGGATGGACTGACCCACCTCGGGGACGTGGGCAAGTGAGTTCTGGTCTGGAGACAGGGCTGTTTTCTCAGAGTGCTAACCCAGTTTGGGCAGTGACCCCACGCTGAGCCAGTTCTTTCGTTCCATGGGATCAAACTTCCCCTCTAATCAGGTGGTAATTGAGAGGTTCCAAGGGAAACTGGGAGAGGAGGGAATGTTACTTGGCATTTGCAACACATTAGCTGCGGGGGATTTCAGAGAGAGACTCTGATCCTCACAATAGCCCCATAAAAAGTGGGATTCTCGACCCATTTCAGAGATAGGAAAACTGAGACTTGCCCAGGATACTGCCAGTTACTGTTCCTGCAGGGTCTGAAGGGCATGGGGGTCAGCAGCCAACTCAGATCCTCCCCACTCTCTCTTCCAAGCTACCTCATGCAATTAGCAGTGTTTCAAGAGGGCTGACAGGGCAAGCGGGGGAGCCAGGTTCCGATCCATGGGCACCTCGTGGACTCAAGTTCCACATATTCCAAAGCTCACAGCATCCTGCGGGTGGATGACCCCTCCAGCTGAGCTGTCAGGCTAAACTTTGAATGCCCAGGCAGCCCTGAGGATAGGAGGGGAATATTTGCATGTGCACTGTTTTTTCCTACACCAGTATTTTATTCTAATTACTTGTGATTGACTCATTCATTCTTTTATTCACTCAATAAAATGTTATTGAATTCTCTCTCAAGGGCAGATCTAGCTTTTGTAGGGCCAGACACTTATTTGGGAACCCTCTGTAAGAAAAATTGCAAGTAAAAAATTAAGTACAAAAATGAATATTTAGAATGAGAAGAGAAATCACAACATATTATTAGTGTCTTGGACATTCAGCTCCTTTATTCTGAGGTTTCTTTGGGCAATGATGTGCCAGGCTTGAACAGAAATGCTTCCCTCATTGCAGCCTGCCACACTAGAATGTTCTGGAACTCCCAGCCCTCACAGGGGCCATGCAGGGGAGGGTCCTGAAGCTTGACCTTTATTAACTGCCGAGAAATTCCATGTGCTACGTGCAGGGAGGAGCAAACACAGATAGAGTCTGCTCTCTTGGCGCTTGCCATCAAATACTGTCAAATAATCACACTAAATGTTTACAATTAAAAACTGATTAGTTCCATGGAGGAGAAGAACACAGAGCCATCTCTGAAGTTGTGTGACAAAGGGAATGACACCTTTAGAACACCTTCTCTAAGGCGGTGACACTTGGGGGGGTAACAGGGTGGACAGAAGAGGGTTCCAGACAGCGCATTACTCTGTTCTCCAAATGCTTTTTCATTCCTCAGTGCTGGTGTGGGAATGTGTGAGCTTTCCCCTGCCAAGAAGGCCCTCGCCAGGTCCCCGGTCCACCTGCACTGCTGATCAGCTCTGAGAGGACAGGGGAGCTGGCCTGGCTCGTGAGGCTGCTGTGCTCAGTGCCCAAGAAGGCTGCTCCCGCTCCGACACCTGAGGAACCGATGACATCCCTCCCTCCATCCTAACCCACTCCTCCTCTGGCTTGGATTTCGTTCCAGTCTCCATCCCCAAGACACCTCCTCACTGTCCCAGCTGCATCCAAGTGGCATGCTGATACAGGGCACTTGGAAGGCAGCAACTGGCACCACACAGCGTGCGAGAATAGAGCTGCAAGGCTCTGTGATCCGGACTCTCCTCTACCGCTGCTTACATGCTGTGACCTGAGAAGTCAGTCCCTGGAGTGATGCAATGAGATGAGGACTGGGGGACAGGGACCACCATAGAAGCCAAAACTCAAAGATGGGGAAGTCCATGCCAAGCACCCCTGGGAACCACTGATTTTAGTGGAAAACTGCGTTCCTGTGTAATTGGGAAAGGAAGAAGCCTTTGCACCTAACTGTGTGCCTGGCACACAGCAGGCTCTTGGCAAATGGTTGGCAAACGAAGGAACGAATGGATGAAAGAACACAAGTCCTGCTCGGTCCTCCCTGGAGAAGGAGAGAGAACACGCAGGGCGGGCTAGGTGTGTGCCCTGACTGGATCCCACTGTTGTTTCTGCATCCCGACCTCAGGCTTGCAGGAGATGCTCCTCGGGCCGCCCTGAGGGAGAGGAGAAAAGCAGCCAAGGAGGCAGCGCCACTCCCAAAAGGGGAGGGGAGGAGAGCTGTGCCTCCAGCTAGAGCCCTGGGGCCCTCCCCCACTTGCATCTGGGACACCCTCACAGACCCCGCTGAGTCCAAATGTGCACTGACTGGGGTCGGGGCCTCTTGCTGGGAGGGGGTGAGCTATTCCATGTGGTCTTCTGCAGAGGGGCTTCTGCAGCTGCTGCTTCCATTGGCCTCCAGCTCCCCCTTTTCTTGTCAAAACTTCACTTGAAAATTACTCTGTCTCTCCCGTGTCTGATGAGTCCATGGTTCTCTTTTCGTTGGGTTTTCCCCTTAGTATGAAGAGAAATATGGTACCACACTACAGAACGTTTGAGGAATAGAGAAAGGACACCTCTATGGTGCTACCATCCTAATACCCACCCGTCCTCTGTGCTTGGTCTTCGCGTTGCTCATGGCAGCCAGCCCAGGACTCTGGGCTCCAAATGCCTGCAGGCGAGCCACTGCTGCCACCCCCAGGCTCTCCACCGTGATTACCCAATCCCCAGGCCACCTTCTGAGCCAAGGGCAGGGCCATGGCTGGGGTGGATGGGGAGAGCTGGTCCGAGTCTGGGGGCCTCTTAAAGGGCTGCAGGGCTCAGCCATGGCCATTCTTTCATGGAAAACATCAGAAGCCAAGGAAAGCCCTGGCTGGAAGGGAGTGAATTACCGGGAGAGGGTCACGCCTGGGCTGAAGGGCTGCCCAGCCATGAGGGGCCCCAGTGAGGAGTGGTTTGCTCAGGGACTGCAAGGCTGCACTTAGGTTTGTCCAAGCTGCCCTGGGCAGGCAGCCTGCCCTGGGTGGCCATCAGAGATAGGACAGGGAGCAGAGACCCCAAACCTCCCTGTGGGCCTGCAGCTTTCCCACTTCCTCCGGCTGGTTTGCCTCTCATTTCTCAAGTCTCCTGTCTCACTTCATTACGGGGCTCAGCCTTCTGGCAATTTCCAGACGTTAGCCCCACCTTCTGCCCCAGCAGAGGGTTGCTGATGGCAGCCCAGGTGGAAGAGGGAGGCCAGATGGCAGGCGGCAGTGCTGACCCACTGTCACCCCAGGGATACTGGGCGCCTGGTGGAGATTGCGGGAACCTCGTGCTCAGCAGTCCTGTGCGCCTTGGGTCAAGTTGGGGATGAAGGCGGGGGAGGGTGGAGACATTCCCATTTGAGTCGGCTGCTCATAGCACACGGCATGTGCCTGGGAGGCACACACACAGACTTCCTTTCATAAAAGAACAATATGAGGCAGTAATAACAATAACCACAACTCATAGGAGTGCAGTACTTTACAGTTTACAAGGAGCAGGAATAGCATGGGTATAGTCTCCCTTGTGCAACCCAGCCGGACGCATCGTGCTTAGCTTGAGAAGAATAATTAGGAAGGGGAGACAGACAGATGATGCTTTCTAATGAAATGAGCACAGCGTGAGGAGTAAAGTGGCCATGTGACTTTGAGCTAATTATTTAACCTCTCCAGGCTGCGGTTTGTTTCTCTGTAATATAAGGATAATGTTAACGACCTGAGCACACCTGGCTCCCAGATCTTGGTTGCTAGTACTAGTCTCCAGTAAAAGGAGCCAGGGCTCCTGGGAGAAATGGCTGATTTTAGGACTAGAGCAGGAAATTTCCAAGATAAGCCCGGAGTACCTTGTAGTGCCAGAAAGTAAGGAAGTACTGAAAAAAGAAATAAAACAAAAAATTACCCAACTCACAATGATGGGGCGGGGTGGGGATGGGGAGTTCTGTGAAAGGGACACAGCAGGGAACTGAAAGAACTCTCAATGACCAAAGTTGGGACAACCTGACAATGAAATAAATAGTGTTATATTATAACCCAAGGTACAAAATAAATTTCCATGAGCCCATATTGATACAAAGAAATGATCAGAGAACAGACTTGTGGTTGCCAAGGGGGAGGGGGTGGGGGAGGGATGGATTGGGAGTTTGTGACTAGCAGATGCAAACTATTATACAACTATTATACAACAAGGTCCTACTGTATAGCACAAAGAACTCTATTCAATATCCTGTGATAAACCATAATGGAAAAAAAATGTGTGTATCTGAATCACTTTGCTGTATACCAGAAACTAATACAACACTGTAAATCAACTATACTTCAATAACTTTTTTAAAACAGACTGCAAAGTAACACCAAAAAAAAAAAAAAAAACGAAATGATTAGAAACATAAATAAATAGGTGGGAAGAGACAAATCTTCCATGCAGAAGAATTCCAAATAATTTATATAGATGCTCTGCCTTCAAGGAGGCATGAGTTGTGCCTGGTGACTTCCTTCCAAAGAGGACAGTATGCAAAGGGAAAAAGAGTAAACCTACAGCAGAGAAACCGACAAAGCCTCTCTCAAGCCAGGTGACCAAGATTAACATCAACAGTGATACCTCATGTTATCAGCATGTGGTCTTGATAGGATGTGATGAAAACGGCACGTTGCCTCTGGGGTCTTCTTCCCAGAACACACGAAGTCTGATCTAATGACAAGAAAAACATCAAATTACAACTGAGGGCTATTCTACAAAATACCTCCTCTTCAAAATTGTCAAGGTCATCGAAAACAAGGCAAGTCTGAGAAACTATCATGGCCAAGAGGAAGCAAAAAGTAATGTAATATCCTAGATGAGATCCTTGAACCGAAAAAGGACCTTCTATAAAACGAAATTTGAGTCAAGTACAGACTTTAGTGAATAATAATGTATCAATGTTGAATCATAAGCCGCGACAAATGTACCATACTAATGTAAAATGTTAATAATAGGGGAAACTGGGAATGGGTTATATGGGAACTCTCTGAACAGTCTTCACCACTTTTCCGTAAATCTAAAACTGTTCTAAAACTAAAAATTTAGTTAAAAACTACTGTCTGCCTCATAGCGTTGTGAGGATTATGATAAAGCATGAAAAGTGCTTAGCACAGTGCCTGGTAGATGGTAAGTGCTCCACACATGGCAACTCGGATATGATCAGGTACCAGACAGGACAGAAAGCAGAGGAAGAAACACACTGGAGAGCATATGAATACAAGACTTATGACTCGGACTTCCCTGGTGGCGCAGTGGTTAAGAATCTGCCTGCCAATGCAGGTGACACGGGTACGAGCCCTGGTCCGGGAAGATCCCACATGCTGCAGAGCAATGAAGCCCGTGCTCCGTAACTACTCAGCCTGCGCTCTAGAGCCCGCGAGCCACAACTACTGAGCCTGTATGCCACAACTACTGAAGCCCGTGTGCCATAACTACTCAGCCTGCGCTCTAGAGCCCGCGAGCCACAACTACTGAAACCCACGCGCCTAGAGCCTGTGCTCCGCAACAAGAGAAGCCACCGCGATGAGAAGCCTGCGCACCACAACAAAGAGTAGCCCCCGCTTGCCGCAACTGGAGAAAGCCGGCTCGCAGCAACAAAGACACAAAGCAGCCAAAAATAAATAAATAAATAAATAAATATTTTTAAAAAGACTCATGACTCTACGCCCAGCTGTGGCCACAGCACCTCATCAGCAACTCCAGGGAGCTGCCGGCCTCCTGGAAAGGACTGTCACACCTTATCTCAGCACAATAGGGTTGCTTAATATGCATCGCTGTAAAAACCTATAGCTCAGTGGATGGGGCACGGGGTAGCAGTGCCTGCCGGTGCACTAATCAGAGCCAGGAACAACAGATGATGGCTGGCTGATTTGCACACAGCCAATCAGAGCTAAGGTGTGAACATTGACACGCCCTAGGAAAGGAGGCCCCCTTACAGAGCTTTCAGCACATGCTGGCACCGGCTCCCCGCGCGGGGCTGCACGCTGCCTCTCTGATTAAAGTTGGAGCCTGGCCAGAGGCTCTGAATTTTGTGCTCTAATCGATCCCTTGGACCAGCCAACAATGAGATACCTCATGCCAGCCACCATCCTTGTGCCAGCCACCTGCCATGAGGTGAGACCATCTACACCTACCAGGTGACATGGGTCACTCTGGGGCTAAGACCCCGCAGCTTTGATTCAATTCTTGCCCCCAAGGGGTGCTATCCAGACACAGACCAGAAAGATCAGTGAAGATTCCAGGGGGCAGTTGATGGCACTGGAGAAATCCAGGACATGGAGGAACAAACCCAGAAACCCAATACCCAGTGGGTTATTTTGCATCCTTGGGGTTGCAAGTGATAGAAACCCAACTCACCTAGGTTAGGGGCACGAGAGAAGGACGTTAGTTCACACAATCAGGCTTGAGAAGCAGAATCAGGGCTGCTCCACGGATTACCCTTGGGAACCGGGATTCCAGGGCTGAGAGGAGGCATTTTCTGTGGGTTTCTCGGATCTGCACCCCACCCCCAGTTGCCAGCTGTGTCCTTTCAGACCTGCTTTGTCCAGGCTCAGACAGCTCCCAGGCCCACCATCACCCCATGTCACCAACAGAGGGGACCACTCACCTCTCTCCTCTGACCAAGCTTCAGTTAAATGAAAGCATGGGAAGAACTCTGATTAGCCCACTTGGACTGCCGCGCTCACCTCCAGACGGGTCAGGAACCGACAGTTCCGGGAACAGAGAGGAATTTCTAGAAAGAGTTTCTAATTATGTGTCAAGTTGTTAACTGAGGACCTGGAAAGGTAAAAAGAGAAGTCTAATGGATCACAGAGTTAGCAACTGCCTGAAACAGCTACTAATCCTAGGACTGGGGAAGAAAGGGAAGATGTTGGAATTATTTAAATGTAGAAATTGAAAGATGGGGACCCTGTGAGCTGGGAACCAGACTTCTGAAGAGGGGGCACCAGCTGATTGGTATCTCTGAGGGGGATGCAATAAAACTGGTTTAACTCGGGTTGGAAAAACTGCTAACAGGATTCAGCTGCTGCACAGGACTGCGTTGCTGCTGATGGATGAACAAACGTGGTGTATCCGCCCAATGGAGTACGTACTATTCGACAGCACAAAGGAACAAAGTCCCGATGCCTGCTGATAACATGGAACAACATCAGAAATATTACGCTAAGTGAAAGACGCCAGACACAAGAGGACACAGGTTGTGTGCTTCTATTTTTATGAACGTCCAGAAAAGATAAATCCATAGAGACAGAAAGGAGACTAGTGGTTGCCTCGGGTGGAGAGTGATTGCTCACAGGCTCGGGTTTCTTTACGAGCTGATGGAAATGCTGTAAGATAAGATTGTGATTTGTTTGCACAATTGCCAATAATACTAGCAATTATTGAATGGCACACTTTAAACAGGTGAATTTTATAGCATGTAAATTATACCTCTATAAAATCTTTAAAAAAAATAAGCAAGGATGATCCCAGGGCTAGCCAACACTATAGTAGTAATTACTTTGCAAGATAGGAGTGTATTAAATCAACACATTGTACACCTTAAACCTACAGAACGTTATACATCAGTTATGTCTCAATAAAGCTGGGGAGGAAAAGCAAGTAGACAGAAAACCATAGGCAGGTTTTAACCCTTCACCCTCCTCCGGCTTCTCAGAGTCCCTTTAAGGACTCTTCTCTGCAGAGCCGAGCAGGGAAGGTGTGGAGTCCCAAAGCATCATAGGAAAGGGTGAGTGTGAAGCAGAAAGGCAGTTACTTAATAAGTGTCACAGGGAGGTAAGTGCTCCCCAAAGGAAGGAGGTTTCTGGCTTCTGAAAAAAAGGTCTGAAGGAGATGCCGGGCAATCAGAGCAATAAACATTCACAGCAGAGGGCCCGGGAGGCTGGGGACGTAAGACAGGAACTCAGTTGTGGAAATACTGCGGAACAGGGCAACTGTTGAGTAAGAGAGAGTCTGATGACAGCAGGAGTCACAGGCAAGGCAGGAGCTCCTTCTATCCCCCTGGCCCAGAGTCAGCGACCGGAAGCTGGGTGGAATCTTTCTAGCTCTGACGATTTGTAGACAGGAGGCACCTGGTTCTAGAAGCCACCACGTCCTGGTGTGCAAGGAGCTCGCCAGCTGCACCGCACTGGGTGGGTGTTTGTGAGGGCCACCAGGTCTGAAATACCCCCATTCAAGGGCTCGTTCCTTTGAGCTCACTGCTCCCTCCTCTTACAAAATGCAAACACACTTCAATGGCAGCTCTTTTGTTTTACTTCGGAAATGGGTATCACATGCCTACTATGCGCCAAGCACTTCTAAATCATTTTAGAAATCTAAACTCCCGGCATTTTTAAATCACTCCTTGCCCTGACAGGAGAAACATCCATTGCTGAGCCCTGTGGGGGGAACTGGGAAATCTGGGTGAGAAAAGTGCCTGAACCCAGACTGCTGTGGACATTTAGGGAAGGAGGAAGAGAGAGGCAGAGAGAGACAGGGAGAGACAGAGACACTGAGAAGGGAAATCAATGGTGCCAGGGCTGGGGGTGGGAACGGGGAGTGACTGCAGTGGGCACCAGGCCCCTCTCTGGAGTAGTGAGGATGCTCTGAAATGAGATTATGGGATGGCACACAACTCTGTAAAGATACTGACAGTCACTGAACTGCACACTTAAAACGGGCGAATTTTATGGTATGTAAATTAGACCTAAGTGTCCATCATCGGATGAATGGATAAAGAAGATGTGGCACATATATACAATGGAATATTACTCAGCCATAAAAAGAAACGAAATTGAGTTATTTGTAGTGAGGTGGATGGACCTAGAGTCTGTCATACAGAGTGAAGTAAGTCAGAAAGAGAAAAACAAATACCGTATGCTAACACATATATATGGAATCTAAGGGAAAAAAAAAAAAAGGTCATGAAGAACCTAGTGGCAAGACGGGAATAAAGACACAGACCTACTAGAGAATGGACTTGAGGATATGGGGAGGGGGAAGGATAAGCTGTGACAAAGTGAGAGAGTGGCATGGACATATATACACTACCAAACGTAAAATAGACAGCTAGTGGGAAGCAACCGCATAGCACAGGGAGATCAGCTCGGTGCTTTGTGACCACCTAGAGGGGTGGGATAGGGAGGGTGGGAGGGAGGGAGATGCAAGTGGGAAGAGATATGGGAACATATGTGTATGTATAACTGATTCACTTTGTTATAAAGTAGAAACTAACACACCATTTTAAAGCAATTATACTCCAATAAAGATGTTAAAAAAATAAAATAAAATAAAAATAAATTAGACCTCAGTAAAGTAGTTTCAGAAAATGAAAGTATCTCAAAAGACAGTTTTTTTTATGCACACTTGAGCAGATAAGGACAAGACACCCACCAAGGACTCAGCACTCGGCCAGCAGGCGCCGAGGCCACTGCTGTTAGAGGCGTGGGCGCGGTTGTTTCTGCCACACCCTCCCCTACTCCTCCGAGGGAGGGGCGTGGCTCACCGAATCCCGATCCTCCTGGCCTTCAGCTCTGCCCTCAGCTCTGTTTTTCCGTGCATCCTGAGACGGGGATTCAGGAGTGGGATGAGGGATGGTGGCTACGGGCTCCTACCCAGTTTTCACCCCAGTTCTGCAAAGAGGCTACTGAGTTATGGCTCAGCTATTAATAAAGTGGGGTATTGATTCCTATTCTGTGTGTTTAAAAAATAAGACAGCATTTGAGCATTTCCAGTCTCCTGCCATAAAACAATGAACCTACCTCCGGAGCCCAGTGTTACCCTCGGTGCAGGGTCTGATTCAGGATGTCCTGTATTGCCCTAGATTCTGCGTCTCTCATCAGCTCTGGGCGATGCTGGTGCTCCTGTCCACGGACCCCACGCTGAGCAACTTGCATCCAGAGCTTCTCTGCCAGAGCTGCAAAGCCTCTGCTGCTTCTCCTGGAGAATCCAGCTCCAAGGGAAGGGGCAGGCAGGCCTTTTTTGAGCAGAAGCTCATGGGAGCCACCAGGCTCTCCGGGAGTACCCCCGGGGATGCTTGCCTCTGCACCAGGCTGAGGCTCCAGAGAGGCTGCAGGCTGGGACAACGGCAAAGGCAGCAGCTGCTTTACCCGACCCCCACCCCCACCCCCCGCCGCCCCCGGCCCAACAACAGAGAAAGTGATGAGCTGCTGATTAAGCAGGAAGGGACCTGCTCCACCGAGATCAGCCGTGCACCCCGGACTCCCGTTAGTGCGGGAGAGGACGGGCGCCACGTGTCCCCTCCTCAGCGCCTTAGAGGCCTGACGCCAGCAGGTGATGGATGGGCCCTGGAGCGCCGGCAACAACAAACAAGGAAGAATTCGCTGCCAAAGGCAGGAACAGCCACCCCTGAACTCACATGGCTATTCTCTCAGTCAGGGAACATTCGTTCAGCATCACTAGGTGCAAAGCACTGCCCACGAGCACAGAGATGATTAAGACCTGGCCCATGTTTCCGGGAGCCCAGGACCCTGGGGCAGGCAGCGTGAAGTGTGAATGACCTGTGATACAGTGCAGGGGGAGAAGGAGGCCCAAACACAGAGAAAACTGTGGGGAAAGGAACACAGTTGTGAGCAGGGAGAAGAAACTTCGTTGGAGGACGCGGCATCAGAATGGAGTCGCCATGGCTGGGTCGGGTTGTGGTGGGTGGAGAAGAGCCGAGAAGAGGATGGGCAGTCCAGGAGGGGAGGGAAGGCGGAGGGGGAGGAAAGAGCACGTCTGCAGAATGGATCTGGTGCGTCTGATGCGGCACGGAGGTGTGTGGTTAATCGTGTCTGCTAAGCATTTACTACGCGCTATAGGGGCCTCAGGAAATGACAGAAAAGCAAATGCTCTTACATGATAGCACATTCGTGCATTCCAAATATAGAGAAGTCACTGGCAGAAAGGGCCGTGAGGAAAACCCAGAGCCGTGTAGGGGTTCAGACAAGGGACACATTTCTCTGGGCCCTGTGCTGGGAGAACTTTGGGAGCCTGGAGAGCAGACCAACAGGCGGAATGTCCAATTAACCAGGAATGGCCTTCTGGTCAAAGCACAGAACTGGGAAGTTTGGCCCTTTTCCACTGGCGTTCTACCTCTGCTTACAGCAACTTCTGTGCAGCCTGCCTGACAAAGCCTGATGTGTTCAGTACCCCACTGCGGTGAGGCCGTGCCCTTGACCAGCTGCTATGGCTGTAAGGGTCACCTGACAAGTATTAAGAAAAACCACCCAGAACCTGGAAACAAGGCCAAGGGCTTATCTGCGTGTCCTTTTAACGTCATGCTGAAGTATTGTTTAACAGGCTCACCCAAGGATTATCAACATTCTAGGAGAATGTACTGTTGTTTGACTGCACTATTTTCTATTAACTAAGGGCTCAGACTCTGAAGTTAAATGTTGTCTTGTAGAGTTGTATAGATGCAAATGTGTAGAGTTGTATAGATGCAAATGACTCCTGTCTAGTAGAAAAGATAACCTCAAAGGTGAGGGCTAATTGCCAGGACGTTAATGAGTTTTGTATCCAACCTATGTAGCCAATATTCCTTCTTTAGTAGGATTACGTAAACCCCAAGGCCTCCAATGCTCTTAGAACCAGCCTGACCGTTCCGCTGTTTCCCTCCTTAATGAATGAATTGAATAAAGTTTTTGACATGGGTTCATTCCATATTTGTAAGAAAGTCATGCTTTTAATTTTTGAACCTTATACTTACCCAGCTAAAAACTGAGGGCTCTAAGTATTATGAGAGACAAAAACATGTGAATTGATAATGCTCAATAGTATTAGAACTTTCTAATGGGCTACGATGGTCATTACCCAGGTCCCCTGTGGACAAAAGGAATCACAGATCCCAAGGGGAAGTTCATCAGAATGAAGAGCTGATATAGACTAAATCAATATGTTCCTATGTGAGGTTTGGGGCCATTTCTCTCATGTGTGTCTTGCGCTAGAAGTTCCCACAGACTTGCAAACCTTGACGTAACACTCGTGCTTAGGAAACAACAGCAAAATACGTGAGTGTAACATACAAAGGCCGGAACCTTGGGGACTCCATGTTTGGGGACCTGGACAGGCTGAATGTCAGCCCAGCAGGGCCTGGGACAGGTCACATTGGGCAGTACAGAAGCTGCTTGCATCATGCTGCCATGTAGCAGTAACAGAAGCAACGATAATCCAACCCTTGGCCCCGCTGCAGGCTGAGCAGACACCTCCACCACAGTCTCTGCCTGACATTGGGAAGGAGGCCAGCCCTTTGGACTGAACCCCCTTAAGTCCGAAGGACAATTCAAGGCGTCAAGAAGAAGGTGTTGGGCTTCCAGCAGGTGGGCACCTGAACGACACATTGGAAATGAAAAAATATAGTTATCTGTACCCCAAACTGGTCACACCACTTAATATACACATGGGGTTACGTAAGAGATTGCCTTTTAATAAGAGTCCACAGCTGAAGAGAAGTCTGCTCCCGAGCTGTGGGAAAGCATGGAAGGAACTGCCAGCTCCCACATCCCGAGGCGGGAAGGGAAGGCCTCAGAGAGTACATGTGGCCGCCAGCACCTCCCAGATCCATGTACGAGGCGGACCATGGAGACTGGGATGGGACTGGGTATCACTTTGCCACATAGCAGAGCAGCCTGCAGCCCTGGCGTAAAATAACAATCCTTTATTGTCATGGATCAGGCTAGGCCGGGCTCAGCTGGCGGGACCTGAGCCGCACCGCAGGTCTGGGGGCTGCTCTGCTCCACCCCGCGCTCAGTCGGGGCTCAGGCGGAAGGTGGCTGTTACCTTTGCAAGAGAACAAGCGGAAGCATAGGAGGCCTCTTAGGCTCAGAACCACACACCATTCCTTCCATCCACATCATTGGCCAAAATCAAGGTCAAGGGGTATGCGCCTTGCCTACGATAAGGCCGTGGTAAGGGTCTGGATGCAGGGAGAGGTAAAGGATTGGGGCCATTCGATCTGCCCCAGAGAAAGGCTGATGGCCTTGGGAGCCCCCATCTCCCGTGCATCTGCCTCTTTCTGGCTGGGCAAGCAGAGCTGGGCCACCTCCAGCCCACAGGTCTGAGCGCCCAGCGAGTCTCCGTGGGGAGCAGGGGGTCAGTCCAAAGGCTGAATGGCATGGGCCACGCCAAAACGTAGAGTCTTCTCACGCATTCCGTTCCGCCCCTTTCCCTCTGGACTACCCTGGTGAACATTTAAATCATTCCAGAACGGTTTCCTTGAGCTCGTTAAAATGGTCCCCTTCCTACCTCATCGTGCAGGGGCGCTGTCAATCAGTTCAGCGCCTGTGCTGGCATCCCAGGGACACCCAGCCTGGCAGATGGATCCTCACAGAGGCCCAGTGTCTACCATGTGGCCTCTGCGACCAGCAGTAAGATCTCTACTGCCCCCCACTCCCCCTGTGGGGATGAGAAGAATTCTAATGACTAGACTGGGACCGCGATTTGGGGCCTCAGGACACACACAGGCAGTCAGTCGGGGACTCAACCGAAGTTACTGTTGTTTATTGAGTGTGAGTCCCAATTACGTGTCAGGCGAGTGTCGGGGGGCTCTCTCGGCACGGGGTGGAGATGGACCTGTCCCTGGAAGAGGAGTGGTTCCTCCGGGGAAGCTGGTGGGCCTTGGGAGCAAGGTGGCCGCCATGGAGGTTATGTGGGGCTATAGGGTCACTGGCCAGGGATCAGGAGCTGGAGAGGGTAGGGGTTTCTGCTTGTGGCTGAGGTTAGAAACGCTTTTATTCCCTATTCACTGGCGCTGTAGAAGAGGAGCGTGGTGTGTGTGTGTGTGTGACAGAGAGAGACGGGGGAGGGGTGAGGAGGGGAAGGGAATGATTAAGAGATCAAATTGCCAGGTAATTAGAGAACACGCTGGATCGTAATCCCATTTACGTGTTACATGTTACCTATGACCAGGGCCCCCAGCCAAGGTCCTGCAGGTGGAGGGCAGTGGGACGGGCAGATGCGCACACCCTGCAGTCATGCCCCCCCATTGTCCCCGAGGGGACTGAGACCAGGGTGGACAGGACTTACAACAGCCAGCGGAGGCCTGTCTTCAGGGGTGCGGGGTGTGGGCCTGGCTCCCAGCAAGTCTGCGGGTGGGAGAAGAGGATGGTGCTGGGCATGACCCAGAGTGGCAGCAGTGGCCTAGATTCCTACTCCACAGCAGACTGGTGAGGTCTGCCAAGCTCCTCTTTACGAGGAAATTGCAACCAAGACCAGATGGCTTAAACTGATTCTGTCCCTGGCAGTAGTGACTGATTCTGTCCCTGGCAGTAGTGGATTTATCAGGGAGGGACCCCCAGGAGAGGAAGGCTAATGCCATGATAGTGACCTGGGCGCGTAAGCCATTTATTCTGAATGGGGAATGAATGTGTTCTTATGTATATTCCACACTGGAGACACAGAGCATAACAGCTACACGTAACAGTTACACATCATCACCATCATCAGCATCATCGTCATCATAATATATCTCAAGGTTGTGTAAGAACTAACAGTTACACGGTTAGTTCTCCCTAATCCTTACACAGCCTTGAGATATATAATAATAATGATTATTATTCCCATTTTGCACACACACCCAAGTCTTCATTCAGCAAGCTGGTCAGTTCTGTGCTCACCGAGCCCTGGGAAAGGACAGTGGGGTGTGGAGAAAAAGTAGCCTGGAGGAGAGTGGATGGGCCAGCTGGGGGTGATGGGACAGGCTGGGTCCTGCGATTCAGTGCTGAGGTGACAAGAGACACTCAGACAATCCCTAGGGAGCCTCAGAAGGGCCTGAAGAACACTGTGCTTCTGGAAGCTCCCCCGAATGCAGGTGTGAATCATCCTTATCTAACTCTCTAAGGGATATAAGACTCCTAAGGGCTGGGAACAGGGCAACTACGAAAACCTGGACTGTATCTCTGCACTGAGTCCCAAGTATGTGTTAGGCATCATGAATTTTAAATACATCGCAGGGTTTTTTCATTAAAATTTAAAACAAATACATGAAAACAAGCTTGTAAAAATCCAAACAGTGCAAATGTGTGTGGAACAAAAAGTAAATCACCCTTGACATGTCCCATCCTCCTCTCCTGGAGAATTTCTGGTTCCTCCTTAGAGATGGTGTTTCTCCCATGGTTGACAGTTTGGTGTGTGCGCTTCCAGGCCTGTTCACAGATACATGAGACAGTGTGGATAAGTGCTTACTAGGAACCAGAAACTACACTGAGTTTACACACAGACACACATTCACACTTTTTTTATAAAACACATAAATGGGTTCACATTCTACCTTTTTTTCTAAGTTGCATTTTAATTAATATGTTTTTGAAAGTTTCCCAAGTCACTACTAATAAATATGCTGCCTTTAAAGACAACATTTAACCTTTAAAAATGCAGTGGGTGCACATGGTAAGAACTTTAATCAGAAGGATGAGAAATGGTACGTAAAATTTCCCGACTGCCCATTTCATTTTGCTCTGAAGTCTATACTTTCATTAATTGTCAGCACCTCATTCACATATATGTATTTTCACATTTTTTTATTTAATAGTTTTGCAACTCCCTTTTCTCACTTCATATATCTGGATCTCTTTCCTCATTAGCAGATAAACCACTGCTGCTTTCATTTTTAACTGCTGTGTAATATTCCACTGAATAAATGTATCATTCTCTATTTAATCAGTCTCAGACTTGTAGATGTCATTTAGATTGTTTCTAGGGTTTTTCCAATTATAAAACATGCTGCAATGAACACCCTTATGCCTACATCTATGCCTACGTATGTAAGTGTTGTATTGGAGATTGTGCAGTGGTCTCTGTTAACCAACCTCCTCTGTTTTCTTTAGTCATAGAGCCTCTAGACTTTTGAGGGCACATGGCTGCCCAGAATAAAGACTACATTTCCCAGTGTCCCTGCAGTTAGGTATGGATATAGGATTAAGTTCTAGTCAATGGGATATAGCAGAAGTGATGAGTGCAACTCTGGGATTGTGGCCTTAAAGGGAAAGGATATGCCCCCCATCCCTTTCTCCATGTGGTGGGGAAGCTGCCTTCTGCCATGCAGATGAGGGCAGCACTCTAAGATAGTAGAGCAAAAAATGTGGAACCTAGGCCCTCAGTGCCATGGAATCATGACCCCCCCCCCCCACACACACACACCATCCCAGCCCTAGATTGATTAAGCTGAGCTGTCATGTTCCAGAAAGAAATATGTCTCTGTTATGTTTAAGCCACTGTTATTTTGGGTATTATAGCAATCAATCCAATATCCTAATTAAAATTAATATATTCATTAGATTAATTCAGAGCAGTGGAATTGCTACATCAAAAAGTATATGCATTGAGGAGACCTTCAAGATGGCGGAAGAGTAAGACACGGAGATCACCTTCCTCCCACAGATACATCAGAAATACATCTACACGTGGAACTGCTCCTATAGAACACCCACTGAATGCTGGCAGAAGACCTCAGACTTCCCAAAAGGCAAGAAACTCCCTACGTACCTGGGTAGGGCAAAAGAAAAAAGAAAAAACAGAGACAAAAGAATAGGGATAGGACCTGCACCAGTGCAAGGGAGCTGTGAAGGAGGAAAGGTTTCCACACACTAGGAAGCCCCTTCGTGGGCGGAGATGGCAGGTGGCAGAGGGGGGAAGCTTCGGGGCCACGGAGGAGAGCGCAGCCACAGGGGTGCGGAGGGCAAAGCGGAGAGATTCCCGCACGGAGGATCGGTGCCAACGAGCACTGACCAGCCCGAGAGGCTTGTCTGCTCCCCCGCCGGGGCGGGCGGGGGCTGGGAGCTGAGGCTTGGGCTTTGGAGGTCGGATCGCAGGGAGAGGACTGGGGTTGGCAGCGTGAACACAGCCTGAAGGGGTTAGCGCACCACAGCTGGCCGGGAGGGAGTCCGGGAAAAAGTCTGGAGCTGCCGAAGAGGCAAGAGACCATTGTTTCCTGGTGTGCGAGGAGAGGGGATTCAGAGCACCACCTAAACGAGCTCCAGAGACGGGCGCGAGCCGCGGCTATCAGCGCGGACCCCAGAGACGGGCATGAGACACTAAGGCTGCTGCTGCCGCCACCAAGAAGCCTGTGCGCAAGCACAGGTCACTATCCACACCGCCCCTCCTGGGAACCGGTGCAGCCCGCCACTGCCAGGGTCCCGTGATCCAGGGACAACTTCCCCGGGAGAACGCACGGCACGCCTCAGGCTGCTGCAACGTCACGCCGGCCTCTGCCGCCACAGGCTCGCCCTGAATCCGTACCCCTCCCTCCCCCCGGCCTGAGGGAGCCAGACCCCCCGAATCAGCTACTGCTTTAACCCCGTCCTTTCTGGGCGAAGAATAGATGCCCGCAGGCGACCTACATGCAGAGGCGGGGCCAAATCTAAAGCTGAACCCTGGGAGCTGTGCGAACAAAGAAGAGAAAGGGAAATTTCTCCCAGCAGCCTCAGGAGTAGCGGATTAAATCCCCACAATCAACTTGATGTACCCTGCATCTGTGGAATACCTGAATAGACAACGAATCATCCCAAATTGAGGCAGTGGACTTTGGGAGCAACGATATATATATATTTTTCCTTTTTCTCTTTTTGTGAGTGTGTCTGTGTATGCTTTTGTGTGTGATTTTGTCTGTATAATTTTGCTTTTACCACTTGTCCTAGGGTTCTGTCTGTCTTTATTTTTTTTTCTAGTATAGTTTTCAGCACTTCTTATCGTTGATGGATTTGTTTTTTGGCTTCATTGCTCTCTTCTTTCTTTCTTTCTTTTTTTATTACTTTTTAATTTAAAAAATTTTTAACATTTATTATTTTAATAACTTTATTTTATTTTATTTATTTTTCCTTCTTTCTTTCTTTTTTTCTCCCTTTTCTTATGAGCTGTGTGGCTGACAGGGTCTTGGTGCTCCAGCCAGGTGTCAGGCCTGTGCCTCTGAGGTGGGAGAGCTGAGTTCAGGGCATTGGTCCACCAGAGACCTCCCAGCTCCGTGTAATATCAAACAGCGAAAGCTCTCCCAGAGATCTTCATCTCAATGCTAAGACCCAGCTCCACTCAATGATCCGCAAGCTACAGTGCTGGATACCCCATGCCAAACAACTAGCAAGACAGAAACACAACTCCATCCGTTAGCAGAGAGGCTGCCTAAAATCACAATGAGGTCAAAGACACCCCAAAACACACCACTGGATGCGGACCTGCCCGCCAGAAAGACAAGATCCAGCCTCATCCACCAGAACACAGGCACTAGTCCCCTCCACCAGGAAGTCTACACAACCCACTGAACCAACCGTTCCCACTGGGGGCAGACACCAAAAACAACGGGAACTACGAACCTGCAGCCTGCGAAAAGGAGACCCCAAACACAGTAAGTTAAGCAAGATGAGAAGACAGAGAAACACACAGCAGATGAAGGAGCAAGGTAAAAACCCACCAGACCAAACAAATGCAGAGGAAATAGGCAGTCTACCTGAAAAAAAATTCAGAGTAATGATAGTAAAGATGATCCAAATTCTTGGAAATACAATGGAGAAAGTACAAGAAACGTTTAACAAGGACCTAGAAGAACTAAAGAGTAAACAAACAATGATGAACAACACAATAAATGAAATTAAAAATTGTCTACAAGGAATCAATAGCAGAATAACTGAGGCAGAAGAACAGATAAGTGACCTGGAAGATAAAATAGTGGAAATAACTACTGCAGAGCAGAATAAAGATAAAAGAATGAAAAGAATTGAGGACAGTCTCAGAGACCTCTGGGACAACATTAAACACACCAACATTCAAATTATAGGGGTCCCAGAAGAAGAAGAGGAAAAGAAAGGGACTGAGAAAATATTTGAAGAGGCTAGAGTTGAAAACTTCCCTACTATGGGAAAGGAAATAGTCAATCAAGTCCAGGAAGCACAGAGAGTCCCATACAGGATAAATCCAAGGAGAAACACGCCAAGACACATATTAATCAAACTATCAAAAATTAAATACAAAGAAAAAATATTAAAAGCAGCAAGGGAAAAATAACAAATAACATACAAGGGAATCCCCATAAGGTTAACAGCTGATCTTTCAGCATAAATTCTGCAAGCCAGAAGGGAGTGGCAGGACATATTAAAGTGATGAAAAGAAAAAAACCTACAACCAAGATTACTCTACCCAGCAAGGATCTCATGCAGATTCGACAGAGAAATTAAAATCTTTACAGACAAGCCAAAGCTAAGAGAATTCAGCACCACCAAACCAGCTTTACAACAAATGCTAAAGGAACTTCTCTAGGCAGGAAACACAAGAGAAGGAAAAGACTGACAATAACAAACTCAAAACAATTAAGAAAATGGTAATAGGAACATACATAATGATAATTACCTTAAATGTAAATGGATTAAATGCTCCAACCAAAAGACATAGACTGGCTGAATGGATACAAAAACAAGACCTGTACATATGCTGTCTACAAGAGACCCACTTCAGACTTAGGGACATATACAGACTGAAAGTGAGGGGATGGAAAAAGATATTCCATGCAAATGGAAATCAAAAGAAAGCTGGAGTAGCAATTCTCATGTCAGACGAAATGGACTTTAAAATAAAGACAATTACAAGAGGCAAAGAAGGACACTACATAATGATCAAGGGATCAATCAAAGAAGAAGATATAACAATTGTAAATATTTATGCACCCAACATAGGAGTACCTCAATACATGAGTCAAATGCTAACAGCCATAAAAGGGGAAATCAACAGTAACACAATCATAGTAGGGGACGTTAACACCTCACTTTCACCAAGGGACAGATCATCCAAAATGAAAATAAATAAGGAAACACAAGCTTTAAATGATACATTAAACAAGATGGACTTAATTGATATTTATAGGACATTCCATCCAAAAACAACAGAATACATTTTCTTCTCAAGTGCTCATGGAACATTCTCCAGAATAGGTCATATCTTGGGTCACAAATCAAGCCTTGGTAAATTTCAGAAAACTGAAATCATATTAAGTATCTTTTCTGACCACAGTGCTATGAGACTAGATATCAATTACAGGAAAAAAATCTGTAAAAAATACAAACACATGGAGGCTAAACAATATAGTACTTAATAACCAAGAGATCACTGAAGAAATCAAAGAGGAAATAAAAAAATACCTAGAAATAAATGACAATGAAAACATGACGACCCAAAACCTATGGGATGCAGCAAGAGCAGTTCTAAGAGGGAAGTTTATAGCAATACAATACTACCTCAGGAAACAAGAAACAACTCAAATAAACAACCTAACCTTACACCTGAAGCAATTAGAGGAGAACAAAAAAGAAAGAAGAAAGAAAGAAGAACAAAAAAACCCCAACGTTAGCAGAAGGAAAGAAATCATAAAAATCAGATCAGAAATAAATGAAAAAGAAATGAAGGAAACAATGGCAAAGATCAATAAAACTAAAAGCTGGTTCTTTGAGATGATAAACAAAATTGATAAACCATGAGCCAGACTCATCAAGAAAAAAGGGAGAAGACTCAAATCAATAGAATTAGAAATGAAAAAGGAGAAGTAACAACTGACACTGCAGAAATACAAAGGATCATGAGAGATTACTACAAGCAACTATATGCCAATAAAATGGACAACCTGGAAGAACTGGACAAATTCTTAGAAAAGCACAACTTTCTGAGACTGAACCAGGAAGAAATCGAAAATATAAACAGACCAATCACAAGCACTGAAATCGAAACTGTAATTAAAAATCTTCCAACAAACAAAAGCCCAGGACCAGATGGCTTCACAGGCGAATTCTATCAAACATTTAGAGAAGAGCTAACACCTATCCTTCTCAAACTCTTCCAAAATATAGCAGAGGGAGGAACACTCTCAAACTCATTCTACGAGGCCACCATCACCATGATACCAAAACCAGAAAAAGATGTCACAAGAAAAGAAAACTACAGGCCAACATCTCTGATGAACATAGATACAAAAATCCTCAGCAAAATACTAGCAAACAGAATCCAACAGCACATTAAAAGGACCATACACCATGATCAAGTGGGGTTTATCCCAGGAATGCAAGTATTCTTCAATATACGCAAATCAATTAATGTGATACACCATATTAACAAACTGAAGAATAAAAACCATATGATCATCTCAACAGATGCAGAAAAAGCTTTTGACAAAATTCAACACCGATTTATGATAAAAACCCTCCAGAAAGCAGGCACAGAGGGAACTTATCTCAACATAATAAAGGCCATATATGACAAAACCACAGCCGACATCGTTCTCAATGGTGAAAAACTGAACAAGACAAGGTTGCCCACTGTCACCACTATTATTCAACATAGTTTTGGAAGTTTTAGCCACAGCAATAAGAGAAGAAAAAGAAATAAAAGGAATCCAAATTGGAAAAGAAGAAGTAAAGCTGTCACTGTTTGCAGATGACATGATACTATACATAGAGAATCCTAAAGATGCTACCAGAAAACTACTAGAGCTAATCAATGAATTTGGTAAAGTTGCAGGATACAAAATTAATGCACAGAAACCTCTTGCATTCCTATACAATAATGATGAAAAATCTGAAAGTGAAATTAAGGAAACACTCCCATTACCATTGCAATAAAAAGAATAAAATACCTAGGAATAAACCTACCGAAGGACACAAAAGACCTGTATGTAGAAAACTATGACACTGATGAAAGAAATTAAAGACGATTCAAACAGATGGAGAGATATACCATGTTCTTGGATTGGAAGCATCAACATTGTGAAAATGACTATACTACACAAAGCAATCTACAGATTCAACACAATCCCTATCAAACTACCAATGGCACTTTTCACAGAACTAGAACAAAAAATTTCACAATTTGTATGGAAACACAA
Source organism: Balaenoptera physalus (assembly GCF_965194825.1). NCBI lineage: Eukaryota > Metazoa > Chordata > Mammalia > Artiodactyla > Balaenopteridae > Balaenoptera > Balaenoptera physalus. Next base: position 31,270,677 of record NC_138883.1, read on the forward strand.
AAGACCCTGAATAGCCAAAGCAATCTTGAGAAAGAAAAATGGAGCTGGAGGACTCAGACTCCCTGACTTCAGACTATACTACAAAGCTACAGTAATCAAGACAGTATGGTACTGGCACAAAAACAGAAATATAGATCAATGGAACAGGATAGAAAGCCCAGAGATAAACCCACACACCTATGGTCACCTTATTTTTGACAAAGGAGGCAAGAATATACAATGGAGAAAAGACAGCCTCTTCAATAAGTGGTGCTGGGAAAACTGGACAGCTACATGTAAAAGCATGAAAGTAGAACACTCCCTAACACCATACACAAAAATAAACTCACAATGGATTAAAGACCTAAATGTAAGGCCAGACACTATAAAACTCTCAGAGGAAAATACAGGCAGAACACTCTATGACATAAATCACAGCAAGATCCTTTTTGACCTAAGTCCTAGAGAAATGGAAATAAAAACAAAAATAAACAAATGGGACCTAATGAAACTTAAAAGCTTTTGCACAGCAAAGGAAACCATAAACAAGACGAAAAGACAACCCTCAGAATGGGAGAAAATATTTGCAAATGAAGCAAGTGACAAAGGAGTAATCTCCAAAATTTACAAGCAGCTCATGCAGCTCAATATCATAAAAACAAAAAACCCAATCCAAAAATGGGCAGAAGACCTAAAAAGATATTTCTCCAAAGAAGATATACAGATTGCCAACAAATACATGAAAGGTTGCTCAACATCACTAATCATTAGAGAAATGCAAATGAAAACCACAATGAGATATCATCTCACACCGCCGGTCAGAATGGCCATCATCAACAAATCTACAAACAATAAATGCTGGAGAGGGTGTGGAAAAAAGGGAACCCTCTTGCACTGTTGGTGGGAATGTAAATTGATACAGCCACTATGGAGAACAGTATGGAAGTTCCTTAAAAAACTAAAAATAGAACTACCATACGACCCAGCAATCCCACTACTGGGCCTATACGCTGAGAAAACCATAATTCAAAAAGAGTCATGTGCCACAATGTTCACTGCAGCTCTATTTACAATAGCCAGGACATGGAAGCAACCTAAGTGTCCATCGACAGATGAATGCATAAATAAGATGTGGCACATATATACAATGGAATATTACTCAGCCATTAAAAGAAACGAAATTGCATAATTTGTAGTGAGGTGGATGGACCTAGAGTCTGTCCTACAGAGTGAAGTAAGTCAGAAAGAGAAAAACAAATACCATATGCTAACACATATATATGGAATCTAAAAAAAAAAATGGTTATGAAGAACCTAGGGGCAGGACAGGAATAAAGATGCCGATGTAGAGAATGGACTTAAGGACACGGGGAGGGGGAAGGGTAAGCTGGGACGATGTGAGAGAGTGGCATGGACTTATATATACTACCAAATGTAAAATAGATAGCTAGTGGGAAGCAGCTGCATAGCACAGGGAGATCAGCTCGGTGCTTTGTGACCAAAAATCACCGAGCTGATGGTGGGATAGGGAGGGTGGGAGGGAGACATAAGAGGGAGGAGATACAGGGATATATGTATCTGTATAGGTGATTCACTTTGTTATAAAGCAGAAACTAACACACCATTGTAAAGCAATTATACTCCAATAAAGATGTTAAAAAAATGTATATGCATTAAAAACCTGATTTTTAATGCCAAATTGCCTTCTGCAGCTATTGTACTAATTATACTCCTACCAACAGTATGTGAAGGTGCCTGCTTTATCACACCCTTGCCAACACTGTCCATTATCAAACTTAAAATATTTGCCCATGAGTTTATAAACTTCATAATTCAGAAGTCTGCATTAATTTAACGATGATGGGAAAGTCGGTTTTGCCTATGTTTATTATCCTTTTTATACATTATCTTCAATCTTTATCAGAATTCTAGGGCATGTTATCATTATCCCCATTTAGTTTCCCTCTGAAATGTTAAGCAACTTGTCCAAGATGGCACAGCTGGTAAGTAATGGAGCCAGCCTTGAATTCAGGCTGGACTCACTCTAGACCAGAAACTAGACACTTTTCCCTGCATCATACCTTTGGCCTTGACGAAGCTTCCACCTCCCCACTCACTACCTGCATATTTACTGAGCAAGCACTCAGGGGCCCAGATAGGCAAACCAGCCTCCACAGCCAGGTCCAGCTGGGCCCTCTGGAGCACCCACGCCTGACCGTCTCATAAGCATCTTCAAAAGAAAAGATTTTTCCATTGGTTTTGTTTATTTTGTCTAACCCTGGCAGAGAAAACTGTCTTTGCAAGTAAACTTTGTATCATCATCATCAGTACCCTATAGTCTAGGCAAAGAGAACAGCGTCCTGACCAATAGAAGAGGTACCTCATCTTTATGTTGAGAATAATTACAGCTTCTTATCTTTGGGGAGGTGTGTGTAAAAGAGAGGAGAGGAGAAATAATAAATGTAAAATGCCTGGCATATAGTAGAAACTCCATAAACTGTACCCATGTTTTTATTATTGGGGTTCCACTCCATCCCATACACCCTTGCAGCTCACGAGGCTGTGACATATACACATGTATATTTATCCTATTTTCCAGCCTCTCAGAGTCATTCATTCAGAAAATATTAATAGTTGTTGCCCAGTCTTGGCCTCTTTGGGCACGCTAAGGAATAACGTTCACAACGTTAGGAACACATGCATAATGCTTACTCTGGGCCAGCACTGTCCTGTCCTCTAACTTCATCTCATAACCACAGCCCTAAGCCATAGGCTCCCCACTGTACAGTTGGGGGGTCTGAGTTCAGAGGGGCTACTGAGCAGCCCCCCGAGAGGCGGTCAGCAGCAGAGGCGGGACTCGAACCCCGGCAGGCTGGGGGAGCTTCCTATGCCTCCTCCAGGCTCAGCAGGCTTGTCACCACCTTAAGTGGCTGTCCCAGGTGCTCCTCCCCGTGGAGGACGTCCTTGTCACCTGCCCTGCCCGCCTGCATCCAGCATCACCCTCTCCAGGCCACCCTCCCCTCCGTCTTCTCAACTCCCAGCTCTATGGCAGGTATTCCCGACCCCTGACAACCCCACCACCAGCCCTGAGAGCTCCTCGAGGGCAGGGATGTGTCTGATTTATCTGCGTATCTGAGCCTGGTCTAGCCTGGTCTCTAGATAAAGGAGGAACTAAGAATGGGGATGCAAGGGCCCAACTCAGGGGAACAAAGCTACCTTCACGCTCCCACAGTGAACCCGCCGCCGAAGGAAGGGGCTCCCCTCCAAGAGGTGGGGGAGTCTATGGGGGAGCGTTGGCAGGCCTGGGAGGATGAAATCATTAAAGCTTATTCGTTTGGGAAAGATGTTCCAACTCTACCACCTCAGTGTCCCAGTCTGTAAAATGGGGGTAAAAATTACAACTATCTCCTGAATTAAATGAAATATTTCATTTAAAGTGCTGAGCCTAATTCTGAGTGTCGAGTAAGTTCTGAATAAGTGTTACCATCCTTATTACCCTCATTACAGGTAGCACAAGATACCGTTTCAGTGGACTTTAATTCCTTCTACTTTCTGTGTCGTGTTACTTAGAGAATGGAATTTCCTCACAATGTTATTCTTGCCTGCTGAGCACAGGTTTTCTATCTTTGGAAAGGATAGACACCTCTCTCCGAAGGACAGCACTCCAGAAGGGTGAGCAGCTGGTGACCGCTGGCTCCGGAATGTGCTCAGCCCGGAGCAGGCTGGCCTGTGAGGGCTACCGACCCTACAGGGAATGCGCGGGCGGCGAGGCCAGGCTTCCGATCCCTGCCTGGGTGTCCACCTGTGGTCCCTCTGGGTTCCCGCATTACCCGCCTCTACACACACACACCCCTGCCTGCAAAGGCACCATTCTGGGCTGGGCTCTCAGGGAAGGCTCGGGGGGAAGGTGCTCTCTCGCAGCCCACAAGACTCCTTAGCTGCAGTTAACTCCAGAGTCACAGGGTAGCTTCTCCTCAGGTTGTCAGCAGCCATCTGTGCCCCACACAGACCCGCCGTCAGGCACCTGCAGACCTCACCCTGTGAAAGGGAAGAGCCGGGGTCAAGTCATTCGGACAGATGGGAATTCAGGCCTTAAGGAAACAAGAAACAGGTCAAAGCCCGACTTACTACCTTTAAGGGGCTGAATTTCCACATGGGGGGGAAACAAGCACAGCAGCATAACATTTTGTTGCTGAACGGAACTTAGGTTGATCTGGTCGGACCCTCCTTTCACAGTTGAGGACACCAAGAGGTGAGGTATCCCGGCCCAAAATCACAGAGGGAGTTTGGAACAGAGCCAGGACCAGGCCCCAGGTCTCTCCTCATGACTCGATCACACTTTTTTATTTAAGGCCTAGCTTTTGCACGAGGGAATTATCACACTTTGTTCGGAAAGCCAGGGACTTGTAGGTTGGTGCTATTGGCACCTACTGGGTAGAGATCAGGGATGCTGTTAAACATGGTACAAGGCAAAGAACTGTCATGCCTCAAGTGTCAACGCGGTTGGCTGTCAGTGGGTGTAGGTTACAATCTAGGCTAATCACCCAGGCCTCCAGGAAAAGTGGAACTGCAAGAGGGGAAAAAAGGTAGTAGAAACAGATTATAGTTTAACAGGGAAGTGTTTGGTGAGAAAACAGGTAGTGTCTGCGGGGTATTTTCCACACCAACAAGCAATCCTCTGACACCAACTGGGTGTCCAACAGTTCAATTCCATTCTGACACCAACTGCCTTGAGGTAGCACAGACCCTGCAGGTTGAGGGCTCAGCCCCACAAGATGGTCCCCACGTCAGATGCCAGTCACAAGTGCCAGGGGCCACCTGTACTTCTGACCCACCAACTCTAAGTTCAGGGGTCTCACGACTCTCTTCTCAGCTTTAATAATCCTCTGGACGGATTCACAGAACTCAGGAAAGCACTTTACTTACATTTACCAGCTTATTATAAAGAATACAACCCAGGAACAGCCAAATGTAATGGGAGAGACACACGGGGCAAGATGGGGGGCTGTGCGGAGCGTCTATGCCTGCTCTGGGTGCACCCCCCTCCCAGAACATTGATGTGTTCACCAACCCGGAAGCTCTCAAACCCCATCATTCAGTGTTTTTAAAGGTGTCATTACACAGGCACGATCGATTAAATCATTGGCCGCTGGTGATCGAGCTCAGTCTCCAGCTCGCTTCCTCTCCCTGCGGTTGGTTGCGAGCGGGGGTCGGGCTGAAAGTTCTAACCCTCTAATCACAGAGTTGACTTTTCTGGTGACCAGACCCTATGCTGAAACTATCAACCCACCCCACCCTCGACCCCCACCATGAATCATCTCATTAGCACATAAGACAGTCAATTCCAAGGGTTTTGAGGGTCTCTCTATCAGGAACTGGGGAAGACCACATATATACTTTGTATTTTCCCACAACAGGTTAACTCCAAGCCCTAGATGTCCTGGGCTGAAGGGGAAGGAGATTTTTTGAGTCAGGAGACAAGAGCCCGGCAGTGCAAGGTGTCCTGTGTGTTCACAGTCTCCTGGTCTCCTGTGTGGTTCGGTGGTCCTCAGACTTCACGGGATTTAGGTGGTGTGGGACCCCCCCCCCATTAACTCATTATGCTGTAACCAGGGTACCAGATCTCTCAGATGCCAGACTTTTTGTAAAAGTTTCAAAAAAGACATAGCAAGCTTCAGTTTTTACTTTCTCCCCTTGCAACTGGACAATTTTCAGACAGAAAGAACAACTGAGTTTGCTTTCTCTCTGCAAACTACCATGCTGATACTGAGTGGAGAGAGGGAAGAATAAGAGCCTGCCTCCCCTCTTCATGCTGTTTACAACATCTTCCAGAACCCAGCAAAGAAGGCAGGAAGCGAGCCTACCAGGCAAGTCTCCTCGGTTAAAAGATGTAAAGATGAGGTAAAAGATGAGGGGACTGTGGACACGGGTGATATGTTTCCTGCTGTTGGTGTCAGTGAGATTTCATAGGGGCCTTTTCCTGTCTTCGCTCAAAATGAAATGCATTGACACCAAGGGAAGTGGTAAAACCATGGGCCATTCTATGTTTTAGAAATCTGATACTTGGGAACCTGCAGGTCTGACCTGCAGACCTGAAGAGTCAGTCTTCTTATGAGGATCTGATACACAGGGGCTATCCAGACAAGGAGCTGACTCATCAAGAAGTGTGGTGGACTTCTACGTAAAGCCTCAAACCACAAATGCTTCACCCCTAAATTCTGTAGACTTAGACATTTTTGTTAAGCCCTGTGTGAAACAATGGGATGACTGGTTTCTTTCCCCTCCTCACAGTGACTACATGCGTCTTTTATAATATGCCCTTGCCATGTGGTCAACTTGCAAGGACGAATTTATTAATGAGCCTGTTTAGGGATTTTCAAATGGAAGACCTTATAGGAATGTAGGGTAGGTGCTCTTCTTGTACATGGAAGTATGTGAGCCCTAGTCCTCATCCCCAATCAGGCAACTGAGGTTACTGATGGTGGGAGAATAGAGATGGTGGGAATTTCCTGTAGAGGACGCCTCACTGAAGAATTCTCTCTACCCCTTGATTTGACCTAGACTTTCCAGGGATAAAATAAGACTCAAGGTTTGATGGCGAAACAAAAAAAGTCATCATTTCCAAACTCCCAACACCCCTCCCCAACTCTCCAAATTTTCAGCCTGACTCACTTCCCAGCAAAACAGTAATGGGTCCGAGCTGATCAGATGGCAACAGAAGTAGGTGTCTTTCCTGGTGGCTACCTGTACTTATCAAGACGGGCTCATCGTGGTCAACAGCACCGTCTCTGAAACTGACTGCTTGGCTCGAGTCTCAGCTCTGCTACTTACCAGCTGTGGAACGTCTGGCAAGTTACTTCACCCCTCCTACCTCCATTTTTGCTTCTGTCAAAAGGGGGTAATAATAGCAACATTACTCACAATAGCCAAAAGGTGGAAGCAACCCAAGTGTCCACTGGTGGATGCATGGATACACAAAATGTGGCATAACCCTACAATGGAATATTATTCAGATTTAAAAAGGAAGGAAATTCTAACACATGCTACAACATGGATGAACCTTGAGGGCATCATGCTAAGTGAAAGGACAAATACTGTATGATTCCACTTACATGAGGTACCTAGAGCAGTCAGATTCATAGAGACAGAAAGCACAGTGATGGCTGTCAGGGAATGTGGCGGGGAGAACAAGGAGTTAGTGTTTAGTGGGTAGACTTTCAGTTTTGCAAGATGAAAGAGTTCCAGAGATAGAGGGTGGTGATGGATGCACAACAATGTGAAAGTACTTAATGCCACTGAACTGCGCACTAAAAAATGGCTAAGATGATAATTTTTATGTAATGTGTATTGCACCACAATTTTTAAAAAAGTAATTAAAAAAAAAAAGAGGGGTAATAGTGCAGGGTTGTTGTGAGGATAAAATGAGTTACTGTCAAGTCAATAGTTCTCTACCAGGCGGCTCCCCCCACTTCACACAAATCAATGTGTCGGGCTCAGACTGTCACAGTGCAAATGTTGAGGAGCCCGGGAGAAAAGCAGCCGGCACAGGGTAGCTCTTGGTAAACAGTGGCTGTGATTTTCATGTAGTGTATATGAAAAGGATTTATCATGCCCCCGAGTTCCCGTCGCCTCTCCATAGGAGTCTGTTGCTGATGCAGAAGCACCCAGAGGGCCACTCATAGCAACAAAGGGCTGGAGGGTGAAGTCTGCGTGTCTGAGGGCACATGGAAGTTTACGGTCGTCAGTCGAGCCGGAAGGATCTTTCTCCACAAACTTGGGTTTGCTAACAATTTTATATTACCTTATTTTCCTTCAAATTAATTTGGACCACAAACTCCGATCCCCCCCACCAAAGATGAGCAGAGAATCTGGGGTCTCATATGGGGCCAGACACCCAAGGAGGCTCCTCTGGCTGCAACCTGCCCAGGGTTACCCCCGGTGGCCCCCATCCAGCCTGTGTGAGCCCTGGAAGGCCCTCGAATCTTGGGTGTGGCCAGGAGTCCAAGTTTGGGGTTGCAGCCTCCCCATGCCTCCGTGAAGACCCTCTCCTCTTCTGCACATCCCACCCTCACTACTCTGAGGAAGCTGCAGACCTCCAGCCACCGAGCGTGGTTTCCATCTGGTGTCCTAGATGGCGTGTGTGGCAGGGCCACCAAGGCTCTTCCCCCTCCCCCGCCCACCACCGAGAGGCTGGTCCTGTGATGTCACCAGGAAACCGCCCAGACGGGAAAGATGGCTCTGAGATGTTGGAGGCACACCACGCTCGGCAGGCAGCACGCTGACCTTGTCACAGTCACCTGTCCCTGCCTGTCACGGTGGAAGCAGGGCAGAGGCCCCCCCTGCCTCCTCCCGAGAGGAGAGGCTGAGTGGCTGAGACACACAGTGTCCCCGCAGGTCCCGGGAGAAGGTCCAGCTCCATAGCCTCAAGGGACGGCTCCTGTGAGGCTCAGTAAAATGACGGAGAGAAAAAACGACTCAGCAAGACCTGGGATGCTCTAAGGGCAGTCCTGATGGTGAGGTTTATGACCGCAGGGCCCACGTTTAGCTGGAGGCAAGGACTCAGAGGGGCCACGCAAACGGGCACCGGCATCAAGCAGTAAACATGTGAATCCGGGAACACAGCCAGGGTAACTACCCCCATGTAGACCCCCGATTTAACAGGCTCCGAGAGCCTTGTCGTTTAGCTATTTTTTGTTCCTCACACCTCTCCTGGCACGTGCGTCTCTGGGGCTCCAGCCCACCCAACACGCCCCGGTCCTCAACGCCTCCCCAGCCTGGGCTGAGCGGCTGCTGCCATCTGCTGGCAGTTTATGTGAGGACACCAGTGAGGCAGCCGCTGCTTCCCTTCCTACACTCTATTTGCAGAGACGGGGAGCTTCCTTGGCATTTCCTTCACGGACAGAAGGAAAGGCCACTCGGCACGTCACTGCCGTGCTCCGTTGAGATGTCCCGTCCCCGCGCACAGCACAAGTCAGGGAGATGGGACACACGAGGGGGGGGTGGGGGGGCGGTGTGTCACCGCTGATGGGGCAGGTCCCCACAGGATAGCTCTGTCCTTCCCAGCCCTCCAGGAAGCTGTCTCCTTTTCAGTCAGGGATCTGGGCGTCTCTTGAGGGAGGAAAAATACAAGCTCCGAAGCTAATGAAAAAGCTCCACCACATCACAGGATTTATCTTAGCCACACACCCACTCACATTGCAGACTGAAATCCTGGCACGTCCAGACTCCTCCACTGGTGCGTGGTTTCAATTGTGAGCTCCTTGAGGTCAAGGACCTTTTGTGTCCATAATCTGTACCTAGCACAGGGCTGAGCACAGAGTGGGTATTAAATATTTCTTCAGTGAAAGACCTCTATGCCATCAGGTCAGCATAACCTATCAATTCATCTTCCGGAAGCCATTCTCTTGTCTGTAGCTCTCCTCTCTATCCCCAGGGTCAATGGGTGCTATGTGCCACCCCTTGACTGCTCAAACCTAAGGCCCTCCCCAGGAACTGCCCTCCTTCCAAAGGAAGCTACTTAACCAAGGTTGAGTCTCCTCCGGGAGACTAGTCATATCCAGTAACTAGTCAGTGCTGGCAGGGGTGGTTCCAGCCTCTGTACCTCAAACCGGGATAACTTGGAAGGACCATCGAAGCCCCAGAGCTTCCCGTGGGACAGGCTGAGGCCTTGGCTGTGACTGCATTGCAGCTCATCTTCTCCCTCCACCCACCATGCACCCTTCACCCCTCCCAGGTTGAGGGCTCTCGATGCACCAGAGAAAGACAGCAAGAGGCTGAGGACAATTACTTGCCTATTTAAGGCAAAGAGTCAATGTTAGAGGGGCCTCCTTGGTAGCATGTAGAGATTCCTGTTCTTCAGCGAGAGGGCAGAGTAGCTGAGGCCTGGCCCAGGACAGAACACGAAGGGAACAGAGCTCCAGAGAAGACTGAATTTTCGACTCGGCGAGTGTGCCATGCCAAGGACAGGGCCTGGCTGGGAAACAGGTGAGACTTGAGAGAGGGATTGTGACGTGTCTGGAGCTCCCCGTGAGACTGGCCGATGCCTCTGTTGTAAGTGCATTGCAGGTCAACTTGACGCTCTTGACAACCTTGAAACCCCAGATCCCCAAACCCTGGCCTGCAGATGTGACCCGCTCTCCGCTGCTTGAAGATGACTCAAAGGCTGCTCATCCCCTCCAGGATCTGCTCCCACCTCCCCTCCCGGCTCCCTGGCCAATAACTGGTCGGGTCACAACATCACCTGGCCAGGGGTGCGCTGGGGCTGCTAGGGGAAGAAAGGGCTAGGGGTTGAAGGAGCTGTGAGACCCCGCCCGTGTGAGCTGGCAGAGGCCGGGAGGGTGTATATGAGACTGGGTCTGCAGGATGCTGAATCAAGACAAACCGAATACAAAGTTGGAAAAGAGAGAGTTTATCAATATGAGAACACTCTCCTATGACAGAAGATTGATATCTTGGCAAAGCCCCTAAAAGATTATGCAAATATACTGCTAGGTTGGTTCCCAGAAGCCTGGAAAAAGCAATAATGCATACTAAGTAGAACAGAAATGCCAGAATTGCCACGATAAGCGGTAGAGAAGGAATCCAAGGCTCAGAGAAGTGAGCATGCTAAAATGGGTATGTTACATAAAGTCAGAAAACCCACCAACTACGTTCCACGGGAAGGAGGGCCAGCCTCCTATCACTTTGTTTAGCAAAATGGTAAGACATGTGTTGGTGACAAGGGCACCAGCACGACTGAGAAAGCTCAGTGGGGGCTGTCCTCTGTGGGCCAGGGCTGATGCTAGGAGATGCTGTTATAGAGCAAGATTCCTTGATAGCAGTGGGATGATAGAGTCTCAAATTAAAAGAGGCCAGGAAGCACAAGGCATCAGAAGCAAGGTGGATGCAACGATTGTGATAAGGAGCAAAGTCAGCATGACAACTGGGAAGACTGACCCAGAGGGAACGTGGAAATGGTTAATAGAACGTGGCATTCAGAAGGGCAAGACAGAGAGGCAGGCACCAACAAGGGTATCATGCAATCTATACAATCAAAAGAAATCAAGGAGGCTGAGGGAAGTACCCCAATAAGAACTTAAAATCTGTGGCCCAGTTTCTGGGTCTGGGCCAGCTTTCAGACCTGGAAGTCAGTGACTGAAGGAAAAGCTGGGCCCTCAGGAGGAAGGATCCTGCAATACCACAGCAGCATATACAGAATGATGCCCTCTGTCCTTCCCCAAGGGATCTATGGGCCAAGGTGAAAATCCAGAGATTCTAATGACTTGGTTGGACACAGAAACAGGATCTGAGGTGTCATGGATACTGGGCACCCAAAGCATCTTCATGATCCCTGTTAGAATGCGGGTCAGGGAGGCATATGAGAACCACGTAAATAAAATACAAATAAAGTCCTAGTGAAGGTCTGGTTTAGAGTGGGCCCACTGGGTCCACAGACCTGCCCAGTGTTTTATCCCTCATCCCTGCATGTATGATCAGAGTGGGCATACTTGGTAGTCAGGCAAACCAACTAGTCAACCACACTAGGGAAGGCCGAGTGGAAGCCTATGAAACTCCCTCCGACCCCATCCCTCCACCCAAGACAGTAAATCACAATACCTGTGGGGATGAGAAGAGATATAAAGGAGAGGGGTGGTGGCTCTCATATTCCCAACTGATTCACTAGTCAGGTCCCTACAAAAAACACAAATGCAAATTAACACTGCTTCAGGTACATGGTGATACTTGGCACATGGTCACTCTGGCAAATGTATTCTTATCCATCTCTACTGAGGATGAAGGCCAGAAGCAGCCTGCGTTCATGTGAGGTGGATAACACTGTACATTTACGGTCTTCTGCCCTCCATCAAAAGGTATGAAGGAAGCTGTGTAGACATGTTGCTGAAAATTACATTGGTCCACTACCTTGATGACATCACGCCAGTCAGACTGGATGATCAAGAAGGGGCAAGTATGGTAGGAGATAAAGCCTATAAAAATTCAGGAGCCTGCTGGAACTTCCCCTTCAATGTAAAGGACTCATTTTTCCTATCACTAAAAACGACTCAGAATGCCCATAGGTCAATGTGGATTCTTAAGTCTGCAAAGTCCATTTGTGAGAATACTGCTCTGACCCATTTGCCAAGTCACATGGAAAGCTTCGAGTGGGGCCCAAAGGAGAATGACTCTGCAGCCAGTCCAGGATGTGGTGTAAGCAGTCTTGCCACTTGGTCCTTACTACCTGGTAGATCTTACGATATTTAAAGCATCTATGATGGGAAAAGATGCTATACAAGGTTTATAGTAAACCTAATTGGAGAATCACAATGTAGCCTCATAGGATTCTGGAGTAAGGCCATGGCATTTATACCAGCTCCTGGTTTGCTGCTGGCCTTGGTAGAGAGTGCTTGGCTACGTGGCTTGTCAGACATTAAGCCGTAAACCTGAATAGGCTCAGCAGCAACCCATTTGAAAATGGAAGTGGTACACAGGGCACTGGACATGAGCAGGAAGAGGGGACACAGGTAGGCTGCATGAGTAGGCAGCCCAGGCTCCCTGCCATGTCACTCACTGCTGTCGCACGAGCTCATCCCTATGGCTAAGGGCATGGGAATGTGTCCCTTATAACCAACTTACAGAAGAGGAAAAAAGCCAAGTTTGGTTCACAGGTGGGTTCATGTGGTAGGTAGATGCAAGCCAAAAATGGACTGTTGCTGCAACGCAGCCCCACTCAGGTGGCCCTTTAAGACAGCAGTGAAGGGAAATCACTGCAAGGCAAAAATCAGGCTATCCAGTCATCCACTTTGTGTGGAATCAGTATGAGTCCAAGGCCAGAAAAAACATGAACTAATGGGAGTAGCAAATGGCTTGGCTGATTGGTCAAAGACCTAGGAGGAGAAATCTAAGGTGGTTAGGGACACAGGTTGGGGCACATGGATGGTCTATGGGAGTGGGCGTGGTATATAAAAATCTTTGAATGGTGTTAATGGCCACCAGAGAGCATCTACTATGGAAGAGGCACTAAACAACCAAGTGGTCCAAATGATTTGGGCAGTTGATATCTGCTATATTCTTCATTAATCACTCCTGTGCTGGCAAAATGTGTGCATGAAAGGAGTAGCCATGGTGGCAGCAATGGCAGATACACACTGGGATTCCATTCACCAAGGATGGTCTAGCTACTGATGTTGCCAAATGTTTAACCTGAGTGCTAGAGACCACTGCTGTATATTGTATATTGACTCAATACCCACCCCTCAAGGACAAAAACCATCCACCTGATGGCAAGTGGACCCCTTCCACTCTAGGTGGGGCAGTCATTTATCTTGACTAGAATTGACACACGTTATGAGAATCGGTCTTGCCTTTCCTGCTTGCAGGGCTTCAGCACTATGATCGTATGAGGGTTTACAGAGTGTCAGACCCACTGACACAGGATTCCATGTGGCACTGAATAGGACGGTGGGACTTTACAGCAAAGAGAGTGAAACAGTGGGCACATGGTCATGGGCTCTACTGGTCCTATCATGTACTGGAAAAGTTGCTGCTCTGACAGAACAATTAAGTGACATTTTAAATGTGCAGCTGAGGTGCCAGTTTAGAAATGATATCCTGTGAGGATGGGGCACCACCCACCCTTCAGGATTTCTGGATACATCCTAAATCAATGACCATTCTAGTGGTTCAGGTGGCCCCAACTGGCGGAATACACCAGACTGGGAACCAACAAATAGAAATGGGAATGGCCCCGCTAACCATCTTTACCAATGACCCTCTTGGGGAACTTGTGCTTCCTAGTCCCACAACTTTAGGCTCGGTGGGTCTAAAGAACCCGGTTTCCAAAGGGAGACATCTTCCGTCAGGGGATATAGCAAGAGTCCCATTCAACTGTAAGCTACGGCTATCGCCCAGTCACTTTGGGTCCTTTGTGCAATGAGGCCAGCAGGCACGAAAGAAGTCACCACCACATTCTTTCCTTGGTGGAAAGGAAATTAGGAGAGGCGGGGCTGCCACGCAATGGGAGGAGGAGAGACACGCCTGGCGTCCAGGTGATACACTGGAGTGTCTCTTGGTAATCCCTTGTCCAATTTAAATGGAAAATGGTCAGTCAGGTACAGCAGTCACTGCTTGAGAAGGGCCTGGTGACCAGAGGCTCAGAGCTCTCAAGGATGAGGGAGGCTGGGTCATCCCAGCAGGTAAGCTTACGGTAAGAGCAGGTCAGCACCTAGACTAGCAGAGGTGCTCGTCAGGAGAAATCTCAAAAGGGTGATAGAGGAGGGAGACACGTGGATGTGAGCAGGACAAGAACTGCACTGGGCGCTGTGGTCTCTGCCCAGATTACACTTCAGGATGGAGATAACGATCCCTATCCCAGCTGTCAGGAGTACTGCCAGGTGTGTCCTCAGAATATCTCAGAAGGGCTCCAGATCTTCCCATGGATTCTTAACTAAAGCCTTTGTTGTAACTGCATCAGCAGTTCCATCAATCCAGCTTCTCGTGCTCCCTCACCTATACTGTCCCTGAAGAGCATCTCCAATAAACTGTGCAAAACCCCCAGCCTCAGAGTCTGCTTCTACAGAGGCTAACTAACGCCCTACAGTCAACACCTCAGTCCCAGCCAACACTGCCTCAAGGCTGACTCACAACAGCCTCCGAGGACATCCTCAGGGCTTCCCTTGCAATTCAAATGTCCTGGACACCACCCCCCAGATTTTCTCCATCATGCCACTTATTGTGTGGATTATCTCAGGCCAATTACTGAAAATAAGGTAGACAAAACTTGTACGCCAATGGAAAACTATGCACCGTCTATAGCATACCCCTCTGTCTTATCAGGTTCTGATTCTGTGGGAGTTATAACTTTGTAAAATGTAGGTATCAAATAAGTCATGTAAATTCTGTCTCCTCTAGTACAGGTTCAATGGACAAAAAACCAAAACAATTTGTCTCCGTTTCACAATTCATTTTTAACATTTTTTTACTCCACATCCACTTGTGCCCTTTTCTAAAAAATTTAAATTTGAATGTGTCATAACATGTGGTTAGTTCTTCAGATTAATGCATCAGATAAAGTCTTGAACACATGCAGTACATTTTTATATCTGAGGACCATGATTTTACCTTTTCCTTAAAACTATCTTTTAACCCTCAATTTTCACGTATGCAAGACAGTAAAAACATATGGCAGGTTTGTTGTGAATTTATCTGGTACACAGTAGGGACTCACATGTTTACTTCGATAAACACTTTTCAAAGTGTCATTACTGCTTTATATAGAGTCCTTTTGCTCAGATTTGCAGTCGAAATATAATTTATTACTTTCCAGAATCTTTAATCTGGCAAGAGTTATCATATGCCAGCCCTCTGCCACAGACATGTCACCATCTTGTTTTAATGTCTTTACACTATTAGATTGTGTCTAATCAGTCTGTCAGTGTCATTTATCTTCCGTCCTTGAACACTGAATATTTTCAAGATAACTTACAACAATCCCTTTCAAGCTAAACAGATCCCGAATTCTAAACTTTTTAAAATTAGACTTTGCTTTTCATCTCTTAAAACACGTTTGCTCTTAGTTTAAAAGTTATGAGTGGGACATTTTCCCCTCCCCAAATTGATGAGTGTATTTGGAGAAAATAATTAAATTATTCTTAGTTGGAAATGTAATGAAGTAGGAGGTGTAGTAAACTTGTGTCCTCTGAACTGTAAGATAAAGAGATTTTCCCATGTTTGAACTAGTGAACTTCACACCAGTGGGTAAGACCAATTCTCTGCAATCAAAGCAGGAAGGGCAAGGTGTTGAGTAATCCAATTATAGCATCTCAGCAGCAGCTGACTGTGAGAAAGCTGGAGCCTAACACAGTCGTATTGACACACCTGAAGGAAGAATGTGACAACAGAAGAAATGTGGTCTGCTTGGGAGTCTAGTAAAAGGAAGCCAAAGATCAAAATTTGACAGTGTTTACTGCACAGTGAAAAAACTAAAGCTGATGGACATAAATATTCCATCACTAAAAAGTAGAAAAATTATAAAGCATGCTTTTCCCAAGGCAGGAAAAAAAAATGTTCAGAATTATAAAAAATGATGTTCCTTGTGCTCTAATTCTATGTCCATAAACTAACTTCTGATGACCAAAGTGGCCTAACAGTTACCTTACGAGGCTGGGAGTGCACTAATCTCTAGAACTGGTCAATCAATAAACTGGCATTTTCATCAACATATTGACCTTCTACTACTTTCATTACCATGAACTGCTTCTGAAGTTAATTCAGGTTCTGACAAAATCAAGTTTGAGTACTAACCCTAACAAACCCCAAAGCCAAGCATATCTGAATAGCCAATCTGCCTCTCTCCAGAACCTCTCTCTCCACATTAATTCTAGCTCTTAAGCCATCTTCCTCCTTTACCTAAAACACACTCTGTGCAACTTTAGCTACAAAGTGATGTTAATGAAAACTTCATTATGAAAAAATGCATCCTACATTTAACCTTATTCTTCATGTTCTCTAGAAGTGCAGGGGCTGAGGAGCTCGTATTTTTTAGGCCCAATACCCAGTTCTATGAGGCTTGCTGGGTTGGCCGTGGGCAGATGAGCCAGTGCTCGCCTTGGTGGTGACACCTCAACATCTAATCACTGGAGACACCAGAGCTTTTCCTGCTTCAGTACTTGTCATTTCTTTGGCCCTCTCACCCATGACCCACATAACCTGTAGGTTTTCTTTCTGACCTGCATACCCAGAGGGTGACCCAACACAGGTTGAGAAAGAGAGATGTTAACTAGAACATGTCAGAACTCGTGGAACTGGATAGTTCTCTCGTTTCCAGAAAGGAAAAGATATTATCCAAGTGAAGTTATTTTTTGCCTCCTGTCCTCTGGCCCGATATTTCTGAAAAAAAAAAAAAAAAAAGGAAGTCTAAGGTCTTCCAAAATGAATCATAAGCCTCTGGTGTGGATGGTTTTCAGTAAATAAACCATTTTATTTCTCCGAACACTCAACTCACTCAGCTCAGTAGATTAAGCTTTAAGAAACTACCACTTAGCAAATTTTAGTGAAGTAACAAAACAAGAATATTAACAATTATCTGAAAAGGCTATTTAAATATTCCTCTCTTTTCCAACTACATATATGTATGAAGTCAGGTTTTCTTCATATACTTCAATCAAAATAATGTAATGCAGCACACATTGTATGTAGCAGCAGATAGTTCAGATGTCTTATGCAATTTTTAAAATTTGGAAGCACTATTTTAAATAAAAATGTTATGTTAACATGTAATGAGTTCACTATTTATTAATTCATTTAGAAATAACATCTTTAGTATTTGTAGTTTTAATTTCTAATGCAATAGGTATCAGTAAATATAAGTATTTCTTACATAAAAAGAAGTTCTTTGGTGGGGGAGGCTCAGTAATTTTTTTAAATGTCAAAGTACTCTGAGACCAAAAAGTTTGAGATGTGCAGTCCTAGAGAAGTCCAACTTACCATAACTAACTGAAAAAAGAATAGGAAATCTGAGTAGTCCTTTAGAAACTGAACCCATCATTAAAAGCCTTTTCCTAAAGATCATCCTATGTCTAGGTGTTTACTTTTTTCTTTTTTTCTCCAACAAGTTAAGGAAGGAAATAATTTACATGGAGAAAAGCAGAAGCACGATGAGATGTAAGGAAGCCCCTCAGAAAAAAAGAGCAAACATTTGGACCTAGTCTACCTCAGTTTCTGCTGACTTTCTGTTCTAGGTCTGCTACAGATGCATCCTAAAAGAAACACCTTATTTTGTAGGTAGTCTGAGTCTCTGTTTCTTGAAAACAATACTCAAGTTCCAAAATGCTATGTACAGACCTGTTGTGGACATTGCGGCAACTCCTTTGCACACATCATATAGCAACCATGCTGTTTGCGGGGTGGGCTCTGGGTTCCGGGCTAAGCTCTGATTTGTCTGAGCCAATCATGGTGACTGTTCTTATCAGTGACCGGTTCAGACAATCAGGACATAGGGACAGGTTAAGGATCTTGCATCTGTCAAATCTTACATTAATGAGATGCAAGGAGAAATATGCTTAGGCTTCTGGGAGATTTTCCCACTTAGGGAGGTAACAGGAAGTGCTTTTTTCTGAATGATAATGTGTATGGAGTGAGGTCTAGAAATAGACACTTGGTTCCTGTCTGAAAAGAAAGCCAGCATACACAGGAGGGCAGAGCTGAGAAAATTACAGATACACGGAGCTGGAGTAACATGATTAATCAATCCTGAAAGCCCAGTTTACCTTTCATTTTATAGTGAGCCAATTTCCTGTTTCAGGAACTCTGAATTGGGTTTTTTCTTCCTTGCAACTGTAAGCATCCTAAGTAAATATTTTAGAACTATTTAAATAGTATCTTAATGCAATTGTACAAAAGGAGTCATCCCCAAATTTATCAGCTAGACAAATCTGCATTTTGTCTAAAAAAAAGGTATACCTTACTTTAGCCATTTGTGCTCCACTGTTGAGTTCCCACTGGGACATCCTGTGTTATTAACTAGTACACAACCGAGAAGTGGTGGGTGGTTTTTGAGAGTAAACCCATTAACACTATTAAAAACACGGCTTGGTATCTGATTAAATTCGGTGCTGGCCTGGGACGGTGACTATATGATAAAGACAAGTCAGGACGCTTGTGCTTCAGGATGGGACTGACCTGGAGTATGCTTACATGGGCCCAGTTATTATGGTTTCATACAATGTCCTTGGGAGCAAAAAGGAACCCTGGACTAAAAGATGACTTTTCCCTTTCAGCACAGTTTACTGGGCACTGAAACTGAATGGTTTCTTAAAAGGCTTTCAGATAAGACGGATTCATCTCTTACCACTTGCTGTTAATATATATCCTGAGAAATTACAGAGCGATCTAGGGATCCTCTTGTACCAAATTACATTTTTCTAAGCATGAAGTTCAATTATATTTAGTTTCCTTTAATAAGCACACATGAATGGGGGAAAAGGGGAATAAAACAAACGTTTTATATAGTAAGTACTGAATGAATACCCCAAAAGCCATCATTTGGTCACGTCCTTACTTCACAAGGTGTGTTTTACTTTCCCCAGAGGAAAATGCACCTACATGGTGAGATTCATTGGTTACAGGCCAACATTTTCGGATCCTTTAGGAGAAAAAAAAATCCTAAGTAAACTGCACTTTACGAACAATGAAGAGCTTTTAGGGGACCCAAATTTCAGGTCAACTCCCTTTTGAATCTCTGGCTCTAAGATTAATGTAGATCACATACACAGAAAATCCCTTTCTTTGAAGATGTGTTTCATTTAACCAGCATGTTTCCTGTCACTAGAAAAAATACTGTCCTATAAGATCCTATAAGACTAAATGCCATTACATTTCTAGGTGTGCCACTGTGATCCTGGGCAGGAAGACAGCAAACTGTTTGGGACTCTGATGCTGATGGCACGTCACCTGCACCCTGCTGGCTCTGGTTGTTACTTATAGTTAAAATGACTCACTGAAGGATTAATAAGTGACTCAGTCAAGAGTATATCTATTATCATTGTAAGTCAGCTTGCACTTTCTTGAAGTATTATACATGAAATCAGTGGGTTAGTACACACACCAAGTTAGCATTTGTCTGATTTTGATGACCATAATCTGTATGTTCTTTCCATTTTCTGTACTGTAATTTAGTGTAATACAGTGAACGTGTACACATTTTCATCCATCATCCTACATGTTCCATCTGATTTTATATCATTAATTGGACACATTCAGATAAGTTCAGAAGATGTAAACTACAACCTTTCTGCCAAGTGTGAAAAGCTATCCTTTTACTATGAAATATATACATTTCTATTATAAGCTGAATCCCATGTTAATAGGCCAAAGCTTCTGTTTAAAATGATTATTTTCAGAACCAAGTACGTGTTTTTAAAATATGCTAGGCAGAGCTTAATATGGTAAACTCTAATTTTTCTTAATTTGACAAAAATGGACAGAAGGCAAAATGAAAAAAAATTTATTTCCTCCGTGTTTTATCCACTGTCAATACTGTATCTTTGATGCAATATATATGCAAAGAAAAAACAATCTCAGCTTTTAGTTTCCATTTTAAACATCTACAGTATTTACAAGCTGTTTAGAATAACAAACACTCAGACACGCACACACACACACACACTCACAGACACACGTGAGTACATATATTCTTATCTCTGGTTTATACTGAATGCTGGTAGAGGCAATGAATACTTTCAGAGCCCATGATCAGAAAAGGGAAACCCATTCTCCTTCCTCCCACCTACCTTCCTGGAATCATTTTCAGTATTCTTTCTTCCATTTCCTCATGCAGAGCTCATTGCCAGACTTGTACAGGGTTAAGGTAATCATTTTTTACAATTCATTTTTACTTAAACTATAATAAACTTTAAAAAAGCATAAGCAGACATGATTTTCCCCCCCATTTCTATTATTTTGGTTGTAGAATCAAGCTTCATATATAAAAAATCTTGTTTAGCCACAATTATGCTAAATCCAAGAGTCATCTGGGGCAGCCATCTCATTCTCTACTACTACTCTGTTTTGAATTCCAGGGTATCACCCCATCTGTGCAAATACCACGCAGGAACTCATCCTTATCACAATCTTAGATGACCTTTCTTCCTTCTAGCTTGGATCCTCTGAATCATAAATTGTCAGGTACAGAGCTGAAGCATAGAAAAAAGGTATAACCCTATATAATAGGTGCGCCTTAGAACAGAGCTGTCATGTAACCTTGTGATGACAATCAGCTCTGGTCCCCCAAAGAATGTTATGCTGCTTCCATAAAATGGCAGATAATGAAGTTCAGTTCACAAATAGAACTTATTTTCTCTAATTCAGAAAGAATATGTGGCTGACAGGCAATAAAGAGAAATTCTTATCACACATAATTCTTGACAAGATGACTCTGGAGAGGTGATTCAAAGCAGAAAATATACATCCGTTTCAAGCAAAATTAATACTCCACTCACATACCTACCAGATCTATTTGTATAATAATTAACTTCTTTCCAATCACAGTTCTCACCTCAACAAATGAGAAGGACTAGGTATATATCAACCAGATTTTTTTAAAAAAATGAAGTGAAGAAAAGAGAGGCTGGTTTTTTAATACTTAATTTAAAAAAAACTATACATATCCAACGTAATATTAAAATTTATGCTGCACAAATACATGGTAATAGCTAATTTTCCTCTTTCTCCAGATAAATAAAACTCAATTTCCATATATGACTGAAACAGAAAGTTCAAAGTCCATTAATAGGCTCCAAGTATCATCTTAGCCTTGAATGACATCTTACCCTTGGTCTGTGTCCAAGCAAAGTAATTTTATGTGATTAAAATATACTACAAAAAAGAACAAGAATGAATATTGAGGACTTTTAAAAAAGGGGGGGCTGTGTCCATATTCATGAAAAAGTAATGAAAACAAACACGAAAGTCAATCACAATGCGGGCAGCAATTTATAGTTTTGTAGCTAGTAAACATAAATTCAAAGAATTCTCATGCAAAATTATTGTTATCTTTTTCTCAGGTCACATATTTAGGAGGAAAGATTTTTGAAAGAAAACAATAACCTTAGCCTCTGGGCAAATCATAAGTTTAAAAGACTCAGTTCTGGATGAATGTGACTCAGTGCAGCAATCCACCAAATGAAGATTTCCTAAGCAGAGGCAGAAGGACGCCGCTCAGAAGCAAAGTGGAATTCATTAAGGCTAAGCTACCCTTGCTTAGATTTGAGGCTGTTTTTTTATATTTTGATACGAGATGGAAAAGTAAACCAACCCAGGAAGAAAAAGACGTCTTTTTAATGAGCTGTTGTTTCTTACGTAAAAACTTGTATTTTCACTGCCTGACATTTGGTACACAGAGTAATTTTCCATAGTTCACTCGGGAGGGAAATCTTGTCTGGCTAATTCTGTTTCAAGGGTCTGTAGAAGTATCTCAGATATACTTGAAATATTAAAAAAAAAAAAAAAAAAAAACTTCATATTTAATGGAAGTTAATCTTCCAGTAATGGAAACTCAAAGAAGGCAGAACACTGATGAAGTTTGTTCGCTAATTTCCTGAAAGGTAATTAATCTCCTTTTACCTTAAAAATATAGAGCCTCACCACCTACTCTCCCAAGTCCCTTAAAGATCAACATCTTATATTAATCTAGACTTCTGGAAAAATTATAGTTCTTTAGAAAAAAGTGAACATATAAAGTTTTATCAAGTATTGAAAAATGGTGTAAAAATAGGGCTTACACCAAATTATAAACTGGAAGATTAACCAAAAATTTAATTTTGAGTTATAAAATGATTTTTAACACTGAATAACAACAACAACAAAAAAGCTAGGAATTTATAACTTATTCCAGAACTCTCTCTAAAGGGGGAAAAAGCAAAATCAAACAAGAAAAAAACCAGAAAGATATCAATAAAACTATTTAAAGCAAATGAAAAAAACTAGTGTTTTAATTACATATTTTTACTTTCAAATTATGGAACTCTGAACGTTTTGGCAACTGTGAACTAAAGATGCTAATGTGTGTATACTGGAGTCTTATATACTAATCAGAAAGGCTAAGCAGGGAATCTAAATGAATAGCTCACTAATCTCCAAGGGGGTGTGGAGTGGCAGGGGACAGGGTTGAATAAGACATGTATAATCAACTTAATTAATCAAAGTGTGTATATTTCTATATTATACTTTAGTTCAAATTATTTTTAAGACATGACTCCTTCTTTAATTATCAATGCTTCCCCTGATGCAATTATTAGAAAAGTATTATGATTTTTAAAAGACTATATGTTTTAGTCTTAAACATCTGAAGTTCAGGTTTTTCTTTTTCTCTGTGTAGGAAAATGAAGTATCTTCTATTTAAGACTGGAAAGGCTCCACTTATCTTCTCAGCTAGGCAATGACCATGAAGAGATCATATTCATCTCAGAAAGGGAACAAGCAGCAGGGAGCATAATTCCTCTGAGAGGATTTTAGATAATATAGATAAACAAACAGATCAGATATTCAGTTTCAGAAGAAAAAAGAAGAACCTGAACCTTAATGGCATATTGTAGATTTGCCAAAATAAGGCAAACACAGAATATGATGACAGTATCAGGAAAAATACATTTTAACTGGTCAATTTAGAAAGGGTACCTTTGTGTAAATGTTCAGTAAATCATTTGACAAAAAGTTTTTCAACAGTAAATTCTGCAAAGTGTGAAGTCTGGAAACCTCAACACGAGGCACATTGGCTCCTGAATACCCACAAAAATTTAAAATTGGAAAAAGGAAAAGTCAATAGGTTTTGGAGTGAAAATGCAATCAGAGGCTATATCTTAGCTGTTTACTTCCTTAGCTTTCATTCCTTCCACTGAAGTGTCATGTGATACTGTAAGATCTACATCAGAATTAGGAGGAAAAACAGCTTCTATCTCCTCTCACCTCATCAGAAGACACTTTAAACCCACGCTGCCCAATACAGTGACCACTAAGCACACGTGGCTAGCAAGTACCTGAAATACGGCTAGTACCACATGGTGAAAGAGCAATACTTTGGATATAATGGACTCAACAAAATGTATGACTGAAATTAACTTCACCTGCTTCTTTTTACTTTCCATTCACAGGGGGCAGAAAGATGGCTGCTCCTAAATGCTCAGATGTAGTCTTCTTTGGAGTTTCACACAAAAGGAGAAAAATCTTCTGAAGGATTTAAAAAATGCCATATGTTGAAAATTAAATCTAAACTGCAGTTCCCACCTAGTCCAACTGTAAATCTGAGTTATATATTTCCCTGAATACATACATTTTTAAAAAACCAATAAAATTTAAGTTATGAGACAACATATGAATTAAGTCAATTTCATCACAGTTATAAATATTTCAAATTACAGCTACACACTATAAATCACAGGAAATAAAGTTCAAGTAATAGAATAAGAAGAGAGGAGGAAAATAAAAGGCAAAGTTATTAAAGAGGGATATAACAATAAGAACTGCACCATTTGGATAATTTTGTTTGAAAAAATTTTACTTGATTAACTGAACTGCATGTGAATAACTTCAAGAGCTAAGAACTCTTAAAATAAAAGGCAATCCATCCTTTCTTTAAATTCCTGGACGTTCACCTTCTTCTTTGAAAAGCAAAAGTATTTTCTTCCCAGAACTGACCCCAGCAGAGCTTGCCCCAAGTGGGAGAAACAGGGTAGCTGGGACGCACACAGTGTTGGAGCCCATCTGAAATGTGGACACAGGAGCTGGCAGGAGTGTTCACGGGACTGAGTCACTGACTACTGGCTCCGGGAAATGCCAGTGATGAAGCTACGTGTGTCTTGAGATTAAGTATTCATTTTAAAGGAAACATCCAATGGACTGGCATGAAGTACAGACTACTAAAGAAAAACGAGCAGCACGGTTCCTGCTACGTATAAGGAAAGGGAAGGGGCTAATCCCAAAGGCAATTTAAATAATGGTATTTTATTTTTATATATAAATAAATGTTCTGAGAAATCTCAGACTTTATAGTGCATTGTAAAAAATTAGTGCAGTTTTTTTCATTAAAGTTTTTAGCGCTCAAGGAATAAGATAAATCTATGTCTGTTCATAGTCTTTTTCACTGTACATTAAACTTTTATACTGCTATATGTCAAACTGAAGGTTTCTACACTTGTCTGTTTTTAAAAATCAAGGTAAATGGATTTCATGTTTTATGAGAAAACATGGCAATTATTTTTGGCAAAAAAATTAGAAAAATATGAGATCATAGTTTAGAAAGCAAGAGTTTGTTGATTTAAAGCATAGGCAATGCATAGGAAAAAACTTTTTTTAAGGATGTATTTTAACAGAACTTTATCCTTCATGCAAGATGTTTTCTCAGCAGCTAACTTAAAAAAATATTTCAGCTTTATTTGGGGATGGAGACAGTGACAGGAGTCAGGGTGAAGGGCGAAGGAGCGGTGCTTAACCAAGCCCACTCTATGTTCAAGTCTCTCCTACAGGATCAAAGGGATACCTGCAGGCATCTTCTGCTCTCTCCTCTTTTTTCCAATCTCTTGGAATTTTGAGGGAAAAGAAATGAAGTTATAAAACACTGGCTCACACTTCAGCCCCAAGTTCTAGTACCCCAGTTTCGATTACAGTCACGTATTTATCTTCAATCTGAACCAGAAGTACTGTCTTGTCGATGTGGGATCTAGTACCTGGATCTCTGCTGCAAGGCACCCAACGGTGAATCACCTAATGATTCAGAATAAAACAAGCAGTTAGTGGCAGAGACCCGGAATACACTCACAGACTCCATCCTTAAGATCAGAGGTAGTAATTCAGTTTGGTAATTAAGCATAAGTACATAAATCAGTTAAAAAACAGGCATACCAGTCAGGCTACAAAAAAGTCAGAGCACCAGCTTCGTAAGAGAACTTACATGGCCTTCCATGCCCTCCTGAGGACTCCAGTCTTTCCAGCTGTTTCTCCCAGCTTTTAACCGAACACCTTCATCAGGCCACTGCAGCTCTTTCCTTTTTGACAGGTTGATCCCATCCAGAATCTGACTGGGATCCACAATCTGCAGTGTAAATCAATATGGATCATTTCCAATTCATTTTCCCCTCGACGGCAAATCATTATATAATCCCAAACAGAATTTCTTTCACAGTGCCTCAAATTCTCCGCTGCCTATAACGGAATAAAAAACAACCTAAAGAGCCACCTGAATTCCTCTTAGCCTCCTAGGAGACCTTAACTGCAATGGCCACATAACCGTGGCTGAAGAGGGAACAAATACCACCAGTGAAAAACTGCTTGCTTTCACTTTTTATACTGGCAGAAACACTTTTTCAACATTCAAAATTGTTCTAGTCTTCAGACTAAGCAATATAAGGTGTGTCTGCACAAGAGTCCTTCACTCAAAAAAACAAGAAATAAAAACAAACGAGTCAGAGAAACAGTGCAAGAAGGACCGCGGGCTTACTCACCTGGACTCTGTAAATCACCTCCCCCTTTTTGGCATGTGAATTATTGGCAGGACTTAAGGTGTTGCCGGGTTGCGTATCAGCGGCACTGCTGTGACCGCCGTCTGTCCCAAGAAAGCCCACGAGGGTGTGATGCTTGCAGGCTGGGATGCTTTGGCTGGAGCTGCTAGAGGAAGGCAGGCCATGCTGCACGCAGGCCGGGCCGCTCTGGCTGGAGGGTTCCATCTGGTTCACCACAGAGAGGCGGGACTGGATGGATGACGGCAAGTTGCGAAGCGATATCTGGCTGGTGGAAGAGCGCCGACAAGGCACAAACCCCGTGGTGGACATCCGGAGAGATGAGTGCCGGCTGCTATAGCAGTAAGACGACTGGCTGGCTACAGAGGCCCGGGCAGGGGACTGCCGGACCAGGCTGGACTGCACAGAGTGAGAGCTGTGGCTCGCGGCTGGGGAGGGAGAAACGACAGCGGCGCTCGTTCTCAGTGACCCAAACACAACTGCTTTTTCAGTAGTTTCTAAGAATTTCTCCCTTAAGCCTCGCACCTTAAAGTAGCTGGTGAACTTATTGAATTGAATATTTATACCTAAAACTTTAAAGTTGCCAAAGAGAAATAAATATCTGAGATCTATTTTCTTGTGTGGTTTTTGTAACATAATTTCTGTTTGTTGAAGCTTTTTATATATATATATATTTTTTTTAAATGGGAATTATTTATTTATTTATTTATTTTTGGCTGTGTTGGGTCTTCCTTTCTGTGCGAGGGCTTTCTCTAGTTGCGGCAAGTGTGGGCCACTCTTCATCGCGGTGCGCGGGCCTCTCACTATCGCGGCCTCTCTTGTTGCGGAGCACAGGCTCCAGACGCACAGGCTCAGTAATTGTGGCTCACGGGCCTAGTTGCTCCGCGGCATGTGGGATCTTCCCAGACCAGGGCTCGAACCCGTGTGCCCTGCATTGGCAGGCAGATTCTAAACCACTGCGCCACCAGGGAAGCCCCCCTGCTGAAGCTTTTTAAAATTCAAATTCTGGGGCATAAAAAAGATACAATTAAATAATTTATAGGAAATAGCAGGTATTTAGGTTGAGATAAATCCTAAAATTTCTTTCACTGAAATATTTCAGAATACATGAATATCTCATAGAAATGAGACAGTGAGAAATATTTATTAAGGATCTACTATGTGGCAAGCTCTGTAACTACCATTTCTCAAAATACGGTCTTAATGCCCTTTCAATCTATTCCAATGACAAGCTATACTACCTATAGAGGCACAGTGATGCCACACTGTAATATGCATATACATTAAGGGATCACTACTGAATATGAATGATCAGTGATACCAAATAGCAGGTTATTCTGTGTCCTTTTTTCTAATGGCTCGATAGGATTCTTCAGATTTGTGAAGAGTGATGTGAAGATTATTAGAAAATTATTATTAATTATATTGAAAAATAACTACATGTACTTTTTAATCTGAAAATAAAAAGAGGTAATCGATGTTAAGAGTAAAAGGTATATTTAAAGAAGCACGCTGGCAGTTTTAGGTTTCAACTCAGAAGTTAAAAAAGAACATAACAAAACGTCGATCACACGCCTATTTAGAGTCTTAACAATTCCAGTGCCATTACATTTTTTTAAATCATTTTAAGTAAATGTTTTAAAACTTCATCTGATCCATGCAAAACAGAGGGGGAAAGGACAGTGTTGGATCAACCGACCAGCCATCCGGGAACAGGTAAGATCTGAGTCCTGCTGCATGCCAGGTGGATTACAGCTCTCGTGTAAAAGGCAAATTAGTAAAAGAATAGCTTCCTTTGGGATAAGGAAAATTTTCTTAAATAGGATACAAAACATATTAATCATAAAGGAAAAGATCAGTAAATTGCTCTACACAAAAATTAAGAACTTACCAAAAAAAGGCAAGTCACTCTTCACAGAAAGAGAAGGGAAAGCCAAGATACAGAACGGAAAAAGATGTCTGTGGTACAGAAAACTGACCAAGAGTTCCAATCCAGAATATACAAATAAGAAAAAGATAACCAAATGGAAAAATGGGCAAGAGACTTAACATGCACTTAAGAAAGAAGATCTGATAAACTCATTTAAAAGTTTCCAACCTCAGGTATTATTAGAGCAATGCAAATTAAAAAAATGCAACTAAAGACCACCCCCCCTTCTCCTGTCTCTCTGAGAGAGCAGGGAGCAGAGGTGGAAACAATGATACTCAAAGCTGGGCATTCCTCTGTACAACTGGTCAGAGTACCAATTGGTGTAAAAGAAATAAAAAAAATTCTGGAAAGATTTTTGGCATTATGTATCATGTCTTAAATATTCTCATAAACTTTGACTTGATTCCATTTTTTAAAGTTTCCAGCCTAAGAAAATAATAAGTGATTACAAAGATTTATATACAAAGATTATTACAACACTCAGAAGAAACCAAATTGTTGTTCAACAGGAGAGAAGTTAAATAAATTATATTAGTTAACTATTATTGGCCTTTAAAAATGATACTTCCAAAGAAATGCTATTTCAAATGGTGTATATTTATATTTATATACATTAAATGATTAATATAAACAAGTAGGATAATGTCCTATTGGGAATCAAACAAAACATTCTATTTATGTATTTCCAAGTAGGTAATATGTCATCCTCTTTATATACACATACTACCTGAACCCCACAGTTGAGAGGCTAACATTACACACATAATTTTGTTTCAGATTACCTAGTGTTGGAGGGTAAGATGTGACAGGTGGATGGAGTCCTGCTCCCGGTCCCTGGCCTGGGTTTCCAGTGCTTCCTTGGGACGCACTGCTGTGGGGATCATTGGCAGTTGTCGCACTGTTACTGGTGCAAAAGGTTCCACCTCCGGCATCAGAATCTTCAATATTGCCACCACTGTTACAGCCAGCTCCACAACCCTTCCTTAACCTAGGAACAAACACCAGAGTAGGAGGCATTGTCCCAAGATCACTTCAGGATAGGTACTGTATTCTTTTTCTAGCTATTCTGAACATTTAACGCTACTAGTGTTCACCTTTGGAAGTCTTCATGCGGCAATCGACATTAAGAAGCAAAAGAGTCTATGATGTTTGCATATCTCCCTCATACTCACTGCCTCCGTTCTTCTAATCAACTTCACTTTTACACTACACTCTATCATCTTTTCTACGCCATAACAAAGAACTGCACATAACAAGTTGTTCCATTAAGATCTCAGCTGGAAATAGAATCCTTGCCACTGTATACAACCCACGAATACCTAATTGATTTAAATTAAACCTAATCTATGCTGTAGCACACCTGAAGAGAACTGCTGTAATAATTTTTCTTCTCTTTTTTTAAAACGTAGGGTGACCAACTCTCCTGGTTTGCCCACAACTGTCTCAGTATGGCACTGAAAATCCTGCATCCCAGAAAACCACTCAGTCCTGGGCAAACAAGGCAATTCCAGCACAGCACGTATCTTTTGAAAAGAAAACTTCTTTGAACACTACCCTGGTTTGTATTCTTCCCTCTGTTTGAATAGGGATAGACGTTAAAATGGTGAAATTTTACTCCTTAATGCTGGGTATTCCTGGAAGAATTTTAAAACACCTATTTGTGAGTTTGTTGCTCTAGTCCTGTCTTGGATTAAGTTTTGATTTTTAAGGATCTGAATAACTCTTAATCTGAGATTTTTCTTTACCATGCATCAAATTATGATGCTCCTGCACCATATATCATAATTTACGACGCAAAAGGCAGAGGAAAAAAATTGATGTGCATACTTGAAGACACTAAATATCTGAGATGTGAGTGCTGACTGACTGTTCAAATGGCAGCAGCGTCTCTGCGTCTCACAAGGAGGAGTTTCAGCACGGACACCATGCTCCCCCTACCGCTGGAACGGAATACAAAAAGAACGTAATCGACTTGCACGAGATTCTTTTATTTTTCTCTCATTTGCCCTGTTTGTTGACCCACACATTCTAATAGTGGCAATAAGCTGCAACAGAGAGTTTAAAAAACTAGAAGGAGGGAATTATCCAAGATTCTACTAAATGCTAGAGCAGTGGTTCCTGACCAGACTACTGTACATTAGATTTATTTAATAAGAGTTTGAAGATACAAATGCTCAGATTCTACTTCATGAAGCTCAGCTATAACAGGTTTTTATTGTACCGTGGCATCTGTATTTTTCCTGCAATCTTTCCAGGTGGTGCTAATGCACACTGCCTAGATTAAGCGGGTCAGGACACACCACCACTGGAAAAGGCAGTCCTATGGCTCACCTGTGCCAGGTTGACACTACGAAGTTTCTGATATTTCCCAAGCTGATAGGTCCCCCAAGAATTTCTTTAAGCTGTTCATGGCTGTCAGAGTAAGAAGTTGTCAGGGGTGAGACAAAGATCGGGTAGCCAATAGGTTGATCACAAGATGAGTTTATCATGTTTCTCAGAGCTTGCTTGGCATTTTGGATGCTACCTCTCTCTGGGTTACGGTTACGTAGGAAAACAAGCTCCTGCTGTTGCCCTGCCCAAAGGCCTCGGACACACTCCTTATTCACCTGAAAACCAGAACACATGGGAATTAGGTTAAGGGGCCAAGAATAAAATTTATATAAACAGAAGAGTAGAAATGGGAGGGATATAAAAGACATTACGATAACCAACTGTGAAAAGCAGGAAACAAATATAAGTAGGTCACATCTGAACAGGAGTTAACTATTTTCCACTGTTATTAGGCTATTAAATAATAAGCAACTACAGAGCTCTTCCTTCTGCTCTGTCTTGTAAAAATACCAAGTAAAATGTAGTCCATTTACTTTTCTAAATTGGTGAAGCACTGAATTTTGTAACTAAGATAATAAATATTTTTGATAGAAATAAGAGGTAACAAATATTTAGAGTTGAAAGGATGTTTGTGATTTTGGGGGTTGATTAAATGAAGAAAAAGCATTACAAACTATCAAAATAAAATGTCAGAGATTAAGCCTCCTAAAGCCCTGAGATGTTTTAAAAAACAACAAAACAAACAAAAAAGCAAGTTAGAGTGAACCATTCACAGTTAGCTACTATGAAGTACAAGCTGTAGTATTATTTTGCAACCTAGGAATCACATCTTATTAGCAATACAGTGCTGACATTTTAGGAAGAGATGCTGCTCAAATAGCACATATAACAGGCAAGAGACTGCCAAAAGAGAAATAAGCAAAAAGTTTAAGGCTTTATGGCACATGAAAAAATTTCAGAGGACAGAGTAAATTACTGACAAAATAAATTAAGAGCTCAAAAACAATAAACGTTAATATAGTATGGTCATTATTTTTGTTTTCTATAAAAGAGTTTCAATTACTTTTTAAAAGTTTGGATACAGTTATCTAAGCTCCATTGTTTTCAGAGGCAAACAAGTGCCTCCAAACCTTACTTTAATGACCCTGAAGCTAAGGTAGCGTCTGTTGAGCATGATGATCTTGTACTCGTTGGTGCCGTCATCCATGACGTGCCGCAGAGCAAGCAGGGAGGGTGAGTTGGCGAGGACTGCACTCCGCCACGCAGGGTCCCCTTCGTGGGCTATGACGAGGTTCTTCTCATGAGATACAATGGCTTCGTAGAGCACAGTGGGGTCATCGTATTCATCCGGAGAAGTGAAATGGTCCTATACACAGAGATAAAAAATACACCTACAATTTTAGGAAAAGAAGAGAATGACTTCCAGGATGATGAAAGCTTCTGAAATTACTAAATCAGTTACTAAATTAAAAGTCTTAAAAAACTAGTTTATATATTTCATTTCAGCACATGTTAATATTACTAGAGATAAATTATTCAAGTCGGTTTTCATATCTTCATTCATTTTTTTTTTTCTGTTAAAGGATTATCTCACTGTTATCAGTTAAGGGAGGCTAAAACTACATAAAAGGTCTCTAAATTGCGTTTCTTTTTAACTAGGTGCTTTTCACTTAAAGCCACATCTCTAGAATGAGTATAATAAACCATTTTATCCTGCCTCTCATTTAGTTAAGATAAGGCTCAAAACTATGAGCTCTCAGGACAAATTAAGGGTCCTAGCCCTAGAGAAGCTAGTAAAGTCTTCCCTAAAAAAACCTCTCGGCCTTATTTGACAAGTCGTTATTTAATATCTACCACGTGCAAGACATTCACACTCCAGAGCTCCCTCTGGAGACCAGGGGAGGCTAGAGCTCAGCTGAAAGACACTTCTGCTTAGCTTCTTCCCTTGCTCTTTCCTGCTTCCATCATTTCCTCACAGACTGTCCTGAGGGCATCCCCTCAATTAGTCTCTTGCACGAGAATCCTGGACTCTGACTCTGCTTCTAGCGAACATGCCCTAAGAGTATTTACAACTTAGAATACTGATGGATGGTTCTTGACTTCTGTCCATCACACACCACCAACCATCCTAATCTTGCTTTTAAATACTGAGTTCACTTTCCTACACTAGCAGATAGCTAGATGCCATAAGATGTGCTTTCTTTCATCAAGTTGTTCAATTAGGGAAGGAATGACATCCTTGGATAGTAGTATTTGTACAATTACTTAAATGGAAAATAAACATGCAGAGACAGGCAATAATCACATTCTTAATAAAACGGACACAAAGTTGGAAATCATTATGTATGCCAAAAGTGGAGAATGCTTAGTCTTGTCCAAATATTTCTTCTCACTGGGATTAAAATAGTTGAATGAATATGTAAACTTCTATGTATATCATTCAGCACCGTTTTACTGATAAAATATTTGAAACAGGGACTTCCCTGGTGGCTCAGTGGTTAAGAATCCACCTGCCAATGCAGGGGACATGGGTTCGATCCCTGGACCGGGAAGATCCCACATGCTGCTGAGCAACTAAGTCCATGAGCCACAACTACTGAGCCTGCGCTCTAAAGTCCATGAGCCACAACTACTGAGCCCGGGTGCCACAACTACTGAAGCCTGCACGCCTAAAGCCCGTGCTCCGCAACGAGAGAAGCCACCACAATGAGAAGCCCGCGCGCCGCAACAAAGAGTAGCCCCCGCTCACCGCAACCAGAGAAAGCCCACGTGCAGCAACGAAGACCCAACACAGCCAAAAATAAATAAATAATTTTATTAAAAAAAAAAAAAAAGAAACAATCAGAATGTCCGTGAATAGTGAGATAGCTTAATAAATGGAGTAAAAATTATACTCTGGAATACTACAGGGTCATTAAAAAATGTGGTGTGCCTCTGTATGTGCTAGCTTAGAGAGGTGTCCACGTTAAACTAAATGGGAAGAAAGCTTGCACTCGAGATCAATTTATATAGCAAAATTACATTTTTAAAAAGGAAAATATTTATACATATAGCTGGATATGTCTGCATGAACTTGGGGAAGTCATAAAAGATAGGCATCAAATTATTGGCAGTGACTGCTTCGTGGGGCTGTTGTATGATGGTATGGGATGACGGAAGGTGCTTAACTCTTGGGAAATGTTTACTTTTCAATGTTTTTCATTAGTTTTCAAATAAATAAAAAGAGATAATGTTTCCAATTCTAGGAAAAGTTTTCAAAAGCATTTTAGAAACTTCTCATAACTTGAGAAGTTATGAGCAGATGCACAGGAAATATTATTTTTCGAAAACAATGAAACTCATGTAGCAAACATTCACAGGCCACCATGCACTGTGCTAAGCAATGAGGACACAGAGATTAATATTATCCCTGCCCTCAAGGAGATCACAGATTGTAAGATTTTCATTATATATCTCTTGTAAACCAAGCTAGATTTTAATTGGTTTATTTTATTTCTAACAACCAGGTAAATCCTTAAAGAGACTAGCAAAAGAGAAAAAAATAAGGAAATAAGCTGTTTTACAAAATGATTAAATAGAGGACAAGAACGAACACATGAAAAGGGCAATTTGCATAATTTCTCTGAGTTTTGATTAATCTTCGTCTATAAAACTGGGATTAAAATAATTTTCTGGGTTGTGGGTGATATAATGTGTATGAGAGCACTGATACATTATAGGACACTGTAAAATTAAATATTACACAGATAACAGTTTTAATTTCTAAAGTAAAAACATATAACACATTAGATTGGAGGATTAAAAAATTAAAAAAGAACTGTAAAGGAAAAAAGCAAAAGTTAAAAAAACATCTATGAAAGTGCTAAAAGCACCCTATCAAAGACTGTGTCTGAAACAAAAGTTATTATAAATTTCGTATTTTTAGCTCTCTGGGAACAGGATCTTTTTTAAAAAATCAGGTTGAGGTATAATTTACATACAACAAACTGCACCCATTATAAGAGTACAGTTAGATGCGCTTTGACAAATGGGCAAACCTGTGTAATCACTGCTACAATCTAGATACAGAACATTTCCATCATCCCAAAGTTCCTTCCTGCCTTTTGGTATTCAATCTCTACATCCGAAACAACCACTGACCTGCTTTCTGTCACTAGAGATTAGTTTGGCCTGCTTTAAATTTTATATAAATAAAATAATACAATATGTACTTAAAAAAATTTTTTTTAATTTAATTTTATTTATTTTTTTATATAGCAGGTTCTTATTAGTCATCAATTTTATACACATCACTGTATACATGTCAATCCCAATCACCCAATTCATCACACCATCAACCTCACCCCCCCCCGCTGCTTCCCCACCTTGGTGTCCATACGTTTGTTCTCTACATCTGTGTCTCAATTTCTGCCCTGCAAACCAGTTCATCTGTAACATTTTTCTAGGTTCCACATATATGCGTTAATATATGACATTTGTTCTTCTCTTTCTGACTTACTTCACTCTGTATGACAGTCTCTAGATCCATCCACGTCTCTACAAATGACC
Organism: Balaenoptera physalus; assembly: GCF_965194825.1. NCBI lineage: Eukaryota > Metazoa > Chordata > Mammalia > Artiodactyla > Balaenopteridae > Balaenoptera > Balaenoptera physalus. Next base: position 31,305,447 of record NC_138883.1, read on the forward strand.
CAATTTCGTTCCTTTTTTGGCTAAGCAATATTCCATTGTATATATGTACCACATCTTCTTTATCCATTCGTCTGTCGATGGGCATTTAGGTTGCTTCCATGACCTGGTTATTGTAAATATTGCTGCAATGAACATTGGGGTGCGTGTGTCTTTTTGAATTATGGTTTTCTCTGGGTATATGCCCAGTAGTGGGATTGCTGGGTCATATGGTAATTCTACTTTTAGTTGTTTAAGGAACCTTCATACTGTTCTCCATAGTGGCTGTATCAATTTACATTCCCACCAACAGTGCAAGAGGGTTCCCTTTTCTCCACACCCGCCCCAGCATTTGTTGTTTGTAGATTTTCTGATGATGCCCATTCTAACTGGTGTGAGGTGATACATCATGGTACTTTGGATTTGCATTTCTCTAATAATTAGTGATGTTGAGCAGCTTTTCATGTGCTTCGTGGCCGTCTGTATGTCTTCTTTGGAGAAATGTCTATTTAGGTCTTCTGCCCATTTTTGGATTGGGTTGTTTGTTTTTTTAATATTGAGCTGCATGAGCTGTTTATATATTTTGGAGATTAATCCTTTGTCCGTTGATTCGTTTGCAAATATTTTCTCCCATTCTGAGGACTGTCTTTTCGTCTTATCTATGGTTTCCTTTGCTGTGCAAAAGCTTTTAAGTTTCATTAGGTCCCACTGGTTTGTTTTCATTTCCATTACTCTAGGAGGTGGATCAAAAAAGATCTTGCTGTGATTTATGTCAAACAGTGTTCTTCCTATGTTTTCCTCTAAGAGTTTTATAGTGTCCGGTCTTACATGTAGGTCTCGAATCCATTATTTTTGTGTATGGTGTTAGGGAGTGTTCTAATTTCATGCTTTTACATGTAGCAGTCCAGTTTTCCGAGCACCACTTATTGAAGAGACTGTCTTTTCTCCATTGTATATCTTTGCCTCCTTTAACATAGGTTCGTTGACCATAGGTGCGTGGGTTTATCTCTGTGCTTTCTATCTTCTTCCATTGATCTATGTTTCTGTTTTTGTGCCAGTACCGTATTGCCTTGATTACTGTAGCTTTGTAGTATAGTCTGAAGTCAGGGAGTCTGATTCCTCCAGCTCTGTTTTTTCCCCTCAAGACTGCTTTGGCTATTCGGGGTCTTTTGTGTCGCCATACAAATTTTAAGATTTTTTATTCTACTTCTGTAAAAAATGGCATTGGTAATTTGATAGGGATTGCATTGAATCTGTAGATTGCTTTGGGTAGCATAGTCATTTTCACAATATTGATTCTTCCAATCCAAGAACATGGTATATCTCTCCATCTGTTGGTATCATCTTTAATTTCTTTCATCAGTGTCTTATAGTTTTCTGCATACAGGTCTTTTGTCTCCCTAGGTAGGTTTATTCCTAGGTATTTTATTCTTTTGTTGCAATAGAAAATGGGAGTGTTTCCTTAATTTCTCTTTCAGATTTTTCATCATTAGTGTATAGGAATGCACGAGATTTCTGTGCATTAATTTTGTATCCTGTAACCTTACCAAATTCATTGATTAGCCCTAGTAGTTTTCTAGTGGCATCTTTAGGATTCTCTATGTATAGTATTGTGTCATCTGCAAACAGTGACAGTTTTACTTCTTCTTTTCCAATTTGGATTACTTTTAGTTCTTTTTTTTCTCTGACTGCCGTGGTTAGGACTTCCAAAACTATGTTGAATAATAGTGGTGAGAGTGGAAATCCTTGTCTTGTTCCTGATCTTAGAGGACATGCTTTCGGTTTTTCACCAATGAGAATGATGTTTGCTGTGGGTTTGTCGTATATGGCCTTTATTATGTTGAGGTAGGTTCCCTCTATGCCCACTTTCTGGAGAGTTTTTATCATAAATGGGTGTTGAATTTTGTCAAAAGCTTTTTCTGCATCTATTGAGATGATCATATGGTTTTTATTCTTCAATTTGTTAATATGGTTTATCACATTGATTGATTTGTGTATATCGAAGAATCCTTGCATCCCTGGGATAAATCCCACTTGATCATGGTTTATGATCCTTTTAATGTGTTGTTGGATTCTGTTCGCTAGTATTTTGTTGAGGATTTTTGCATCTATATTCATCAGTGATATTGGTCTGTAATTTTCTTTTTTTGTAGTATCTTTGTCTGGTTCTGGTATCAGGGTGATGGTGGCCTCATAGAATGAGTTTGGGAGTGTTCCTTCCTCTGCAATTTTTGGGAAGAGTTTGAGAAGGACGGGTGTTAGCTCTTCTCTAAATGTTTGATAGAATTCACCTGTGAAGCCATCTGGTCCTGGACTTTTGTTTGTTGGAAGATTTTTAATCACAGTTTCAATTTCATTACTTGTGATTGGTCTGTTCATATTTTCTATTTCTTCCTGGTTCAGTTTTGGAAGGTTATACCTTTCTAAGAATTTGTCCATTTCTTCCAGGTTGTCCATTTTATTGGCATAGAGTTGCTTGTAGTAGTCTCTTAGGAGGCTTTGTATTTCTACGGTGTCTGTTGTAACTTCTTTTTCATTTCTAATTTTATTGATTTGAGTCCTCTCCCTCTTTTTCTTGATGAGTCTGCCTAATGGTTGATCAATTTTGTTTACCTTCTTAAAGAACCAGCTTTTCGTTTTATTGATCTTTGCTATTGTTTTCTTTGTTTCTATTTCATTTATTTCTGCTCTGATCTTTACGATTTCTTTCCTTCTGCTAACTTTGGGTTTTGTTTGTTCTTCTTTTTCTAGTTCCCTTAGGTGTAAGGTTAGATTGTTTGAGATTTTTCTTGTTTCTTGAGGTAGGCTTGTATTGCTATAAACTTCCCTCTTAGAACTTCTTTTGCTGCATCCCATAGGTTTTCGATCGTCGTGTTTTCATTTTCATTTGTCTCTAGGTATTTTTTGATTTCCTCTTTGATTTTTTCAGTGATCTCGTGGTTATTTAGTAAGGTATTGTTTAGCCTCCATGTGTTTGTGTTTTTTATGTTTTTTTCCCTGTAATTCAATTCTAATCTCATAGCATTGTGGTCAGAAAAGATGCGTGATATGACTTCAATTTTCTTAAATTTACTGTGGCTTGATTTGTGACCCATGATATGATCTATCCTGGAGAATGCTCTGTGCACACTTGAGAAGAAAGTGTATTCTGCTGTTTTTGGATGGAATGTCCTATAAATATCAATTAAATCTATCTGGTCTGTTGTATCATTTAAAACTTCTGTTTCCTTATTTATTTCCATTTTGGATGATCTGTCCATTGATGTAAGTGAGCTGTTAAAGTCCCCCACTATTATTGTGTTACCGTCGTTTTCCTCTTTTATAGCTGGTAGCAGTTGCCTTATGTATTGAGGTGCTCCTATGTTGGGTGCATATATATTTAAAATTGTTATATCTTCTTGGATTGATCCCTTGATCATTATGTAGTGTCCTTCCTTGTCTCTTGTAACATTCTTTATTTTAAAGTCTATTTTATCTGATGTGAGTATTGCTACTCCAGCTTTCTTTTGATTTCCATTTGCATGGAGTATCTTTTTCCATCCCCTCACTTTCAGTCTGAATGTGTCCCTAGGTCTGAAGTGGGTCTCTTGTAGACAGCATATATATGGGTCTTGTTTTTGTATTCATTCAGCAAGCCTGTGTCTTTTGTTTGGAGCATTTAATCTATTCACGTTTAGAGTAATTATCAATATGTGTGTTCCTATGACCATTTTCTTAATTGTTTTGGGTTTGTTTTTGTAGGTCCTTTTCTTCTCTTGTGTTTCCCACTTAGAGAAGTTCTTTAGCATGTGTTGTAGAGCTGGTTTGGTGGTGCTGAATTCTCTTAGCTTTTGCTTGTCTGTAAAGCTTTTGATTTCTCCATCGAATCTGGATGAGATCCTTGCTGGGTAGAGTAATCTTGGTTGTAGGTTCTTCCCTTTCATCACTTTAAGTATATCATGCCACTCCCTTCTGGCATGTAGAGTTTCTGCTGAGAAATCAACTGTTAACCTTATGGGAGTTCCCTTGTATTTTATTTGTCGTTTTTCCCTTGCTGCTTTCAATAATTTTTCTTTGTCTTTAATTTTTGCCAGTTTGATTACTATGTGTCTCGGCGTGTTTCTCCTTGGGTTTATCCTGTCTGGAACTCTCTGTGCTTCCTGGACTTGGGTGGCTCCTTCCTTTCCCATGTTAGGGAAGTTTTCGACTATAATCTCTTCAAATATTTTCTTGGGTCCTTTCTCTCTCTCTTCCCCTTCTGGGACCCCTATAATGCGAATGTTATTGCGTTTAATGTTGTCCCAGAGGTCTCTTAGGTTGTCTTCATTTCTTTTCATCCTTTTTTCTTTATTCTGTTCCACAGCAGTGAATTCCACCATTCTGTCTTCCAGGTCACTTATCTGTTCTTCTGCCTCAGTTATTCTGCTATTGATTCCTTTCTAGGGTATTTTTCATTTCAGTTACTGTATTGTTTATCTCTGTTTTTTATTTCTTCTAGGTGTTTGTTCTTTAATTCTTCTAGGTCTTTGTTAAACATTTCTTGCATCTTCTCAATCTTTGCCTCCATTCTATTTTTGACGTTCTGGATCGTCTTCACTATCATTATTCTGAATTCTTTTTCTGGAAGGTTGCCTATCTCCACTTCATTTAGTTGTTTTTCTCGAGTTTTATCTTGTTCCTTCATCTGGTACATAGCCCTCTGCCTTTTCATCTTGTCTATCTTTCCGTGAATGTGGTTTTTGTTCCACAGGCTGCAGGATTGTAGTTCTTCTTGCTTCTGCTGTCTGCCCTCTGGTGGATGAGGCTATCTAAGAGGCTTGTGCAACTTTCCTGATGGGAGGGACTGATGATGGGTAGAGCTGACTGTTGCCCTGGTGGGCAGAGCTCAGTAAAACTTTAATCCGCTTGACTGCTGATGGGTGGGGCTGCGTTCCCTCCCTGTTGGTTGTTTGGCCTGAGGCAACCCAACACTGGAGCCTACCTGGGCTCTTTGGTGGGGCTAATGGCTTACTCTGGGAGGGCTCATGCCAAGGAGTACTTCCCAGAACTTCTGCTGCCAGTATCACTGTCCCCACCGTGAGCCACAGCCACCGCCTGCCTCTGCAGGAGACCCTCCAACACTAGCAGGTAGGTCTGGTTCAGTCTCCCCTGGGGTCACTGTTCCTTCCCCTGGGTCCCGATGTGCACACTACTTTGTGTGTGCCCTCCAAGAGTGGAGTCTGTTTCCCCCAGTCCTGTTGAAGTCCTGCAATCAAATCCCACTAGCTTCAAAGTCTGATTCTCTAGGAATTCCTCCTCCCGTTGCTGGACCCCCAGGTTGGGAGCCTGATGTGGGGCTCAGAACCTTCATTCCAGTGGGTGGACTTCTGTGGTATAAGTGTTCTCCAGTCTGTGAGTCACCCACCCAGCGGTTATGGGATTTGATTTTGCTGTGATTGCGCCCGTCCTACCACCTCATTGTGGCTTCTCCTTTGTCTTTGGATGTGGGGTATCTTTTTTGGTGAGTTCCAGTTTCTTCCTGTTGATGATTGTCCAGCAGCTAGTTGTGATTCTGGTGTTCTCGCAAGAGGGAGTGAGAGCACATCCTTCTACTCCGCCATCTTGGGTCCTAAAATATTATGTACTCTTTTTATGTTTGGCTTCTCTTACTCTGCATAATGTTTGAGATTCATTCTTGTTGTGGCATCTAGCAGTAGATCATTTCTTTTTATTGCTAAGTAATATTCTAGCTGTTGATGAACACTGGAGTTTGCAGTTTGGGGCTATAGAATGGCTATGCACACTTGTGTGTAAGTCTTTGCATGGCCATACACATTCATTCTCTTGGGTAAATACGTAGGAGTGGAGTTGCTGCATCATACGCCAAGTGTGTACTAATCCTTTAACATATAAGCCTTCTGTGGATTTTCATGAGTACATATGAACTTTGGAGATGACCAGTACTGATTGACACATCTATCTTTTCCTGGCCTGAGAGTCCCTCACTGGCAACCCACCGTCTGGTCAAAGTGATGTGCAGTGAATGGCTGTTGCTTGTTACTTTACAGGTCAATCTCACCCTCCTCAAAGGTGTATGTGAACCACAGAACTTCTCCAGGTTGCATCTGTGTTCTCATCTCCTCCCCTCCCCCAGCCCTCCATGGCGCCCAGTTCCCAAGTCCACCTCCTTACCCTCCCTGTTTGTCACTGTTGCTGTCTGTCATGGCTAATGATGACAGTGTGCTATACCCAACTGTGTTGGGCCTGATTATAAGGTGGAGGACCACTGTCGCAGGCTAAAAACACATGTGAGGAAATGGACTGGGAGCAACAGGCAAGAGCACTTGTAGGGACAGATCGGGACAGAGACGGAAGGATCAGAAAATACAGAGAGCCTGTGCCTCAGTTCCTCTCTCCCAGATGGAGATAAAATACCTGTCATAACGTTAAGAATTAACTGTTAGTCAGTCATGCTACATAAAAGAGTATTTCTTATGTAGCAGGTACACAATACCTTCTGAGAAATTCTGAAGTTTTATAACATTTTAGTATGAAGTCATTATCTTTTTCTTTTCAATACATTGAATTTTGTCTTGAAACTCTAAAGCTAGCCTGAAGATGGACAATTCTATTTGATTCCTATTGTACATTTTCCCCATCACCCTCAAAATAGTATTCTTTTCACAGAGATTTTCAAATACTATAGCCCTTATTAGTAATGTTCCTAAATAATGTGGGGTGTTAACTTCATTGCAACACGTTTTATCTTACTTTATTGTATTTTTTGGCTGTGTCGGGTCTTAGTTGTGGCATGCAGAGTCTTCACTGAGGCATGCGGGATCTTTCGTTGTGGTGCATGGGCTTCTCTCTAGTTGTGGTGTGCGGGTTTTCTCTCTCTAGTGTGGTGTGTGGGTTTTCTCTCTCTAGTTGTGGTGCATGGGCTCCATAACACGTGGGCTCTGTAGTTTGTGGCGTGCGAGCTCAGTAGTTGTGGCACGTGGGCTCAGCTGTCCCGCAGCATGTGCGATCTTAGTTCCCCAACCAGGGATCGAACCCGTGCCCCCTGCATTGGGTTGCAGATTCTTTATCACTGGACCACCAGGGAACTCCCCATTCTAACACTTTAGATCATAATAAAATCATTTGAAGAGTAATTCACCCTTTATTTGAGGGAAAGAGTCGTCCAGATTTGAGCACAGCAGATGTATTTTAATGAATATTGTCATGTGCTCTCTATCATCAGATCTCATCATTACTGTCAAGTGGAATGATTAGAGCAGCAAGTGCCAGTATTTAATTTCAAAATATATTCTTAAAGTGATCCAGGGCTTTAGATATGCATTTTGGAGCCCTCATTTTCATTTTATTACCTTACTAGGATTATTTAATTAAGGCTGAATCTGTCCTAACCATCTATTACTCTATACAACATGCTGAATGGAGCTCATAGTTCAGTAACAGCAGCACTTACAAGACTCCTGAGATGCTATCACACTGCACCAGGAGTCAGCTACGTCCACCCGCAGAACAGGAATGAATTACAATCACGTGAAGTCAAAGCAACCATTACAGGGGCCATAGGTATTTATTTCCAGTTTATCACTGCTTGCATTTTTCCTCAAGATCATGCCCAGGTCACTCTCTAATATTAACGTTCAAATTTACTGTTAGAAACACAGGTTTAGGCTCCTAAGATTTAATATCGTGTCATGAATCATGTTTTTCTTTGCTTCAGATCAGAGTATTTCTCAAAAGGATCCTAAGGAACATAATTTGGAAGTCAAGTGAAGAAGTACCATTAAACACCAGTAATGCATTAGAAATTCCCTATTCTTACCTGATGAAGTTTAATGGACATACGAATTCCAGGGACTACTACTTTTCTCAGCAATTCCATGTCAGCAAAGATCCATTCGTCTCGAATTGAAGAAATACGGAAATCTCCCTTAAATAGGGCATGCAATCCATAGAGGAATGACTCTAAATTACTGTTAAGATTAGAGATAAAAGTTTACATATTTTAACAAAGGTCTTCCATTACACTGATTCTAACATCTAGTTATGCATCAGAAGAATGTGGGAGTGTTTTGAAGATACAAATGCCAAGAACTAATGTAAGCACCCCTGAATCAGAATCACAAGGGACAGGGCCTGTTTGACCTGGGACCCTTGTTAATGAACTACTATAATAGTGAGTCCCTGAAAATAAACAACAGGCAAAGACACTGTAACTTAAAAGAAAGTAACGAGGGCCTAATGGAAAACATGTAGGAATCACAGAAGAAACTTAAAATATGTGGCATTTCTTAATTCTAATTCAATTGGATGTATATGTCAAGAAATCCAGTTTATATTTAGAGTCCCCAAATCTAATGTACCACTATATTAACAGTATAAATGCTGTGAACAGAAATTGCAAGGAGAAATGGAAAAATAAAAAGAAGTGAATTGTTAGAAAATAGATGTATATGGGAAGAGACCAATCATACGTTATGAGTTGATTGTTTCTTAAAATGTCTTAAATCTATTAAATTCTCATTATCTATAGTTGCCCACAAGTGTGAATCTTAAAAGCCAGTTCTGTTAACCACTTAGAACTCCACTGTGTTCGGCAAAAAGATCTATACAATACAATACCCAAAGAGGCGTTTGCAATAAATTAGCACCGAATGCTTCCATTAAAAACTATTTCAGATTTTTCAGATTTCAGTTATAGAGCTTCCCAGTCTCCTTCTGAAAACAGAAATGCCTTCCTTACCTGGACATATGGTGGGATGCAGTCCCCAAAGCTCTCCGTCCCAGAACACAGAGTCCATAACAAAGAGTCACCAGGGATGAATCTTTGTCCACATCCAGTGGCTTTAAAAAACAAAAAACAAAGAATGGGGTGACGGGGTCAAAAGGCACAAATTTCCAGTTATAAAATGAATGTCATGGTGATGTAATGTACAGCACAATGACTACAGTTTACTAATACTGTATTGCATATTTGAAAACTACTGAGAGAGTAGATCTTAAAAGTTCTCGTCACAAGGAAAAAATAATTCTGTAACTATGTATGGTGAAAGATGTTAACTAGACTTATTGTGGTGATCACTTTGCAATATACACAAATATGGAATAATTATGTTGTACACCTGAAACTAATTAATGTTATGTCAATTACATCTCATTAAAAAAAAGGAAAAACAAAAGAATGTTAGTTATCAGAAAGGAATATGAGTATTTAACAAATCAGAAGATATCTATTTAATAAATCAGAGAAGTTAAGGAACTCAACTAGTACATGCTTTCTATCTCTTCAGATAATAGTTCTAATGAAAAGAAACTTAACAAAACAGCATAAAATGAAGTGTGAATGTGTATGAGAAGGGTCATTGGAATCTTTAAATAAAATCTAATACTTTATAATAATACTAGAACATACTAAAAAAAAAAGTGGCTGTATCACAGAGTATTAGGATATTAGCTAAACATCTCAAAGTACTTGTTGATATACATCATTACTGATACTGTCCTCTCCTGAAAAATATAGTATTCTATCTATATAGCCTATTAGTGACTATAACCACAGTAAAGAAAATCAAATTGATATCCGTAGAATACTGCTTCCCCTCAACCTTTTAATTTTTCAACAACTGCATACCTTGATTATTGACTATTACATATATATTATATATTAAAAATATATAATACAATAATTATATATATATATATACACAAGCAAAATGGTATACTTTATATAATACTACAGAAAATCTTGGTAGCATCTCAATGACTGAGAAACAATCTAAAGCAGTGGTTCTCAAAGTGTAATCTTGGGACACAACATGAGAATAATCTGGGAACTTATTAGAAATGCAAATTCTTGAGCCACTTCAGACCTATGAAGTCATATTCTGAAGGTGGTGTCCACCAATCACACTCCAGGCGATTCTAACGCATGCTAAAGTTGAAGAATCATGGATCTAGGCTGATAATGAACTTAATTATTCTAACTTTGCCAATGGTATATATATTTGGCTTTATAAACCATTAACTTATAAACAAAAAAGGGCAGTTGTCTAAGATACTAACTTAATATAGCTTGGTTAGTTAATTACCATTAATTGCATAATTCAGTTAACAATATAACTGTGTAGGAGATCCTACATTTCTTTCTTTTCTGTCTCCCTCCCTTCCCCACCCAGTCAACTTTATATGCTGAAAATGTATTGCTTTTGTGATGGGAAAAAAAAATTTTTTTTTTGGCTGCACCACGTGGTATGTGGGAATCTTAGTTCCCTGACCACATATTGAACCCGTGCCCCCTGCAGTGGAAGTGCAGAGTCTTAACCACTGGACTGCCAGGGTAGTCCAAAATATTTTTTTATTTTAAATTTAGTTCAGGCCTCTGCTACTGGCCAAGACAGAGTAATAAAGGCCGGATTTACCCCTTGCACCTGAAATGACCAAGAAAAGAATATATTGAGACATTGGATACTAATCCCTGAGAAATGGGAAACCCTACGAGAGTTTCCAGGCTGTAGTACAAGGAAGAGGAACACAGGTAGAGCCTCCTCTAGAGGTCTCCAAGTTGAGGAGATAGCTGGGAGTCTGGGGAGGTCAAGGTGGCTAGAGTTTGCAAGGCAAAGTGCCAAGGAGAGACCTACATACAGAGAGCAAGCTCTGGAGATCTGCAGAGGATCCCTCTTGAGTCCAGCAGATTACTGATCAGCACATGCAGCAAAGGTCCAAGGCTGAGAACAGAACCATCAGAAAAAAAGCAGAAAGGAACAATGGGAAATTCTATGATTGGCTAGAGTGCTCAAAAGAATACTGTCTCAGTAATGGGGAAAAATTAGCCCCAGACTAAAGGCTGCTTTTGTCCCTCCTAAGAAAGCTTAAAAGTAAACCCTGAAAAGATCAAACTGTCCCCAAGGAATTTAATTGTGTCACAGAATAAGGTCAATAATATTTATGGGAATACAAAAATATCCAACACTCATCAAGGTAAAATTCATAAAGTCTAGCATCCAATCAAAAATTGTCAGGCATGCAAACTAGCAGGAAAATAGGACCCACAATTAGAAAAATAATCAATTAATCAGTCAAAACTGACCCAGAAATGACACAGATGTTAGAATTAGTCAACAAGGACATTAAAAGAGTTATTATAACTGCATTCCATAAGTTCAAAAAGATAGAGGAATGACAGCCTGCTAGTAGAGACATGAAAGGTTTATATCAGTATAAAAGACACAAGGAATTCCCTGGTGGTCCGGTGGTTATGACTCCACGCTTCCACCACTGGGGGGCTGGTTTCAATCTCTGATTGGGAAACTAAGATCCCGAAAGCCCCACAGCGCAGCCAAAAAAAAAAAAAAAATTAAACCGCAAAAAATACAAAAAAATGCAATGTCTGAGAATAAAAAAAATACACTGCATGAGATTAATGGCATATTAAACAATGCAGAAGAAAAAATAAATGATCTAACAAATATAACAGAAACTATGCAAAATTAAACACAGAGACAAAAAAAGACTAAAAAAAAAATACAGAGCATCAGTGAGCTGTAGGACAACTTAAGGCAGTCTAATATAAATGTTAACTGGAGTTCCCCAGAAAAGGGAAACAGGAAGACAGGAAAAGAATTTGAAAAAAATAATCACCAAAATATTTCTAAATCTGATGAAAATGACATATACCTAGGGATTCAAGTAGCTCAATGAACTCCAAGAACAAGAAACATTAAGAAGACAGCACCAAGGTACATCATAATTAAACTGCTTGGGACTTCCCTGGTGGTCTAATGGCTAAGACTCCACGCTCCCAATACAGGCGGCCCAGGTTCGATCCCTAGTCAGGGGATCTGGTCCCACATGCTGCAACTAAGAGTTCGCATGCTGCAATGAAGATCCCGCGTGCAGCAATGAAGATCCCGCGTGCAGCAACTAAGACCCAGCACAGCCAAATAAATAAATAAATTGCTTAAAACTAGTGATGAAGAGAAAATCTTAAAAGCAGCCAGTAAAAAAAGACATCATTATGTGGTACATACAGGCATACATTGTTTTATTGTGCTTTGCATATACTGTGTTTTTTGTTTTTTTTTTTAACAACTTGAAGGGTTGTGGCAATGTTGCTTTGAGCAAGTCTATTGGCATCATTTTTTCCAATGGTATTTGCTCACTTTTATGCCTCTGGGTCACATTCTGGTAATTCTCAAAACGTCCACCAGCAAAAAGATTATGATTTACTGAAGGCTCAGATGATGGTTAGTATTTTTTAGCAATAATGTATTTTGAAATTAAGTAACGTACATGGTTACAGTTTTAGACGTAATGCTATTGCACACTTAGTATACTTCATAACATTTACAATTGGGAAAAAAAACAATTCGTGTTGACTCGCTTTACTGTGATACTCGCTTTATTGTGATACTCGCTTTACTGTGGTGGTCTGGAACAGAACCTGCAATATCTCTGAGGTGAGCCTTTATTATTTGTCAGAAACAATGCAAGCCAGAAGGCAGTGTAGCCACATCGTTAATGTACTGAGAGAAAAAATAATTGGTTCAACCCTGGTAGCTCTATTTTGTTACTGTTGGAGAAGACGTGTGTCTTACATCCTCAAATGCATTAGAAATTCTCACAAAAACTTCTTGCTAATACTAACAACAATGGTGAAAGAAATGTACTATCACTTAAGAAGCAGGAAGCAAAGTCAAGCTGAGACGAATCTTTCCAATTTAGCATTCCAGGTAGTTTTAATGCAGTCAATCCAGGGCTACACTTACAAAAACATTATTTCAAGCTCTTTAGAAGACAGGTACAGCTATTATATGAAAGATTATTTCCTCCTAGAATACATATAATAAGAGAAGGAGGAAAGAATAACTTTTTTATTTCTGTGTAATATGCAAGTTAGAAAACTATCTTGGAAGGAAATTATGGGAAAAAAAGGCTGGAGGCAACTTTATTAACATTCAGATGAGGGTACCAGAATTTGGAGTCAGCAAATCTTTCTGGTTTAATTAACTTCCTTCACTGGGAAGAGGTTATTCTGGGAATGGTGATTCAGAAAACAGAATTCATGGTTTTAAGGAGGCAGGGATAATCTTGTTCAATTTAAAAAACTGGAGAATGAAGGGATTATTTTAATTTTCCTGACAATTTTCTTCTGGAGGGGACTACAAGAGTAGAATATAAGCCAGACTGATCTAGTGATAATAAACTCTCTGAAGAGACTGGGGATACCCAAGTTTGGAGGTAAACATTTTGAATATGATTTATAAGCAATTAAGAGGATGACTTCCTCGAGGTACATCCATGACCTCAGCAATAATTTCTAAGAGATTATTTATTCCTTAAAGTTAGGAAGGATGGAGCCTATTCCTGAGTCGGTAGACAGTGAGTTCCTAGCCTAGGTGACGATGGTTAAACCAAACAAAAGTAACCAATATAGTCTAAGCCAGAGAAAGGCTATCAGAATAATATGGTCACCCCAACCGCCCCCCACCTCCCCCTCCCCTGCCAAGAAATAAGTCCAAGGATTTGAGAACAGTGTGCAAAGCATTCTAAGTATATTTCATTTATGAAAAAAAATAAACTGCTTGTTATGTGTTTGAAAGAAGAGAAGATTAGCTTTGAGGGCCTCCATTTCCAGACATTGTCTGCTGGTCCTTTTTCTGAGCTCTTACGAGGTTATTTTATTCTATCTTTTATTCCTTCCTTAAAAATATGCTACTCTGCTCAGTATCTACTGTGCATCCAGTACAAAAGCTCAAAGGCCACTGTTCTAAGAGGAATTACAAGGAGGCTCCCTTTCTTATGGATGAAGTTAGAGAAACAGGCTGATTATGATGGGGTGCCTTACTCTAATTGAGTATCTGTAAAGGAAAGACTAAACCAGGTGCTACATCTAAAGACAGTCAGTGTGTACATCCCAGATCATGATAAAGGCACTGGTTGTCAAAGTGGCTCACCATGCTCCATGGTACAGAGTAATCCTGTACATCGGACGCTGGTGGTTCAACGACACAAGACTTGGCACTCTGCCTTGGTACTGTGGTTGTGGTACCTGGGGTCGAACCAGGGGGAGCAACACTGCCACAAGAGCCATGGGACCCAGGAGGAAAACAGTAGTTGGTGAAGTCTGTGACTCAGCTTACCTTTAGGATAAGACAAGTTACCCTGAAGTGCGGATTACGAACCCCTTGCATTATAATCACCCAGCATGATACAGATCTTGGGTCCCCAACCTAGACCTACAGAATAAGAATCTCACAGGCAAGCCCCATGAATCTGCATTTTTACATACTCCTGTATCATTTTTACCCATGTTAACATTTTAAAGTCAGTAGTCTAGATGAACATTGTCCAGTATGGTAGCCACTAGCCTAAATTTAATTGATTTAAATTTAAATCAATTAAAATTAAATTGAAAAATTCATTTCCTTAGTCATACTGGCTACATTTCAAGTGTCTCATAATCTACCATATGTGGTGGGTTAGTAATTACCATATTGGAACAACACAGAATGTTTCAATCATTGCAGAAAATTCTATTAGCACTGGATTAGACTTTGGATTTGGGACAAAGATATTAACTTAACTTTAAGTCTGCTGTGTGTGTTTGGGGGCTTGGGGCTGGGGATGCTCCAAAACGCAGTCTTTAAGAAGGTGCTACACATAATCTACAACCTGAATCTGTGTGTATGTCCGTACCTGCACAGGGTGGAGGTTGCTATTTGGACAGTGAGATTATGACACTGCAGATGAAAGAATGAGAGAGGTCGCTTACTCTAACCTGTTTTGGCAGAGTTGGTTTGGCCCAACCATAATGAACTAGACAGGTTCTCTTACCCGGATAGTTAGAAAGAGGAAAGTCTAGAAAAACCAACCTCATGATAACAAATAGAGGTATTTTTTCCATCTTTGGAAAAACAGATTCAGAGTTATAAACGAAATAAACTCTACCTTTGCTCTTCGGGAAGAGCAATACTCTATCCAGTTGAGGTAAATCACACAGAAACTCTCCCTGGATATGCCTGCAAGTCGATGGTCATAGTCTTCATCAATGTTTGGATTAAACGTTGGGTCCACATCAACGTAATTTCGATCTGCACACAGACGTAGTCCTTCCTGCATCGTCTCATTAGCTAGCCACTCCTCCAGTTTAGAAGAAGTTGTAACATAATAAATGATACCCTAAGTGAGGAAAAGATAAAAAACAAAACAAAACTCAGGCTAAATCACAATCTGAATTAACTCCAAGTCCTCAGTAAATTAATTCCAACTGTTTATACTGACAGTAGGAATCAAAAATGTATATTCCAGCTCAATACTGTAAGTATACTATTTTAAGAATGCTATAGTAATACATCTCAGGCCTTCCTGGATAAAAAAAAATTAATTTAATACTTTTAAAATCACAACCATAAATTCAAGAAGGCAACTTCAAAACAACTCCAGTCCACTGATTTTAGGATATTCTAAAAACAATTCTGTCTACTGAATTTAGGATCTTTTAAGAGAGATGAAAAACCTTTACTGTGGTGTACTTATTTTGAGAAATTTCTCATAGAAAGCTATTAAACCATCTTGTGATCCTAGGTCAAGTTATAAAAATATAACTAATAAATAAAGCAATAGAAATATACATCTTTAGAGATAGGAAATTCCACACACAAATGCACACGTTAAAAAATGTTGTAAAGTCAATTTCTTTAGCTTCCTGAGGTTGGGTTTAACCAAACATTCAACAGAGGACTCAGGCTTCAACCCAATCAGCACAAATAAGGTGGTACATAGAGGTAATAACACATGAATCATTAAGATTTAGCATACGTTTTTCCTCTTGAAAATGTTGCCTTAGCCTGTAAACCCCCAGGCATAACCATGCTGTACTTCTGTAAAATCTTAGCAAAAACAGAATACCTGTGCAATAAAGAACTAATCTTGCCCAAAGAGAGGTTTGGCCTTTGCACTTGGGTTCTGGGAGGTAACCTCTAATCCCATGCAATGTCCTGCCTGATAAGAGAGTCTTTATTTACCTGGAGGCTTAGAACCATGAGCTCTAGAGGATCTGGAGACTAAGGCTGGCCATGTGGGTGGTCAAACAAGTCTAAATGACAGTGTGTCAAGACAAACTCTGCCCACTGAGGCTCAGGCGAGCTTCCTTGGCTGGCAACACTCTGTAGGTATTCTCTCACATCGTTCCTGGGAGAAATAAACATTGTCTACACAACTCCATTGGGAGAGGACAACTGGAAGTTCAGGCCTTAGTGTCTCTAGACCCTGCCCTATGTGCCTCTTCCCTTGGCAGATTTTAACCTGTATCCTTCCACTGTAATAAGTTCTAACCGTGAGTATAATGGCTTTGCTGAGTTCTGTGAGTCCTTCTAGCAAATTATTGAACCTGATTGTGGTTTCAGGGTCTTGGGGACCCTGAAATTGCAATTGGTGTCAAATGTGAGGGTGTTTTTGGAGACCTCCCAAATCTTGCAATACTTTCATTCAGTTTGTTGAAAGCAGTGCAAAGCAGTGGTTAACAGCAAGGACTCAGGAGTCAGACAAGCCTGGGTTTTAAATCCCCAACTCCACTTGCTAGTTAGACGACTTCGGCGAAGTTAACTTTTGATCCTTAACTTGTCTATATGTAAAACAGGGACATAATATTCCTTTAGAGAATTAGGTAAGATATACATATCATATATATACATGCGTGTATGTGTGTACTCCTTAACGCAATACCTAAAAGATATGCACTACAGATGGTAGCTATTAATATTAATGAACAAATGTAATAAGTTTCACTAAAGAAGGAAATAGCAAGACCTTCATAGGTATAATTTACTGACTGTACCGGATACTAGAGAATTTAAATCACTACCTAGAAGCAAAGCACAAGTTAAAAAAACAAACGTGTGTGTGTGTGCACCCGTGTGCGTATACGTGTCTTTTCCAAGAGCCTCTGATACCAGATCTAAGTAGGCACATATCCTTACCTTGACATAGTAAGTGGTGAGTACTTTCCGAAGATCAAAGACTTGAAGCATAGAAGCAGCACTATTGTCAGTGATGCTATAACCCTCCAAAATATACTTGGTGACTATCACTTCCCAAGCTAGCCAGCGCTGGCTAAATGCAGCATTAAATGAAAGCGCATGAGGAATATGGCCAGGTTCACAACAGCAAAATCCTTCATCTTCCTCAACACCTTCAGTAATGGCCTCCACTTCCCGTTGTTGACAGTAAGTACCTTAGAGAGAGAGAGAGAAAGCACTTACAACAAAGGGGAAAGAAACATGAGGTGAAAAAAACACGAGGTGGAAAAATGAATGCTTCAAAGACATAAGAAACTTAGAAAAAAGACATTTTATTTATAGCAATTGAGAGTATGTGATTGATTTACCTTAGACTGTCCATTAACAAACTGCAGCATGCTCCAGAAAACAGGCACAGTATCTGTTCATCTTCTGCAGAATCATAATGTGTACTAGCACATTCAAGGTTCTGAGAATTTGTGCAATAAAGCAACCTTAATTTTGATTCATTGATTCCCAAATTTTTCAAATTTGGGTTTACAACTGCATTCATATCAAATGAAGACCAAATAAGTCAACGTGTGTCTCATGAAGGTCTGAGTTAACTCAAAGCTAGAGGAGCGGAATGAGAACTGAATCATCCCAGGGCACACGACACAGACAGACATGCAGAACTCAGAAGAATCTGGGCTGTATTCTCACCAGCACTGTGTCCACGTGGCAAGCAGAAACAGTATATATACGTCCTGCTTACCTGGCTATACAACTTGTAATGGTTCACTATAGTTTAATATTAAATATATAATTACAATTTTTCTCTGTTGCCAATTCCAACCATAACTGGATAAGATTACATTATTGGCACTTGAGGCCTATCTGCTGATAAAGTTTCAATTAGGTATCAGGTCTGATTGTTCTGTACTAGCAAACAATTCTTTGAAATTACATTCTTTTATACATGGTACTTATCTAATAGGCATTCTCTGCATTAGTGTTATTGAAATAAAAATAGAAAATCAGATTAAATATAGAATTAGATACACAGCCATCTATGCCAACAACATACCATCCATCACATTCATGTTAACTTTTATTTCGTTCTGTGGCCTTGCTTCCATTTAATTTGTAAATTCCTTATAGGACTATAGAGTGATTATAGCTAATTTTATAAAGGCACATATTAAAGTTACATTATAATAAAAATAAGTGGGACTTCATAAGAATTTTTTTCTTTTAAAGAGGATATATACAACATCCATATTTAAAACACCACTTTGAGAGAAAAAGATGCCAAGAAATTTAGCCCCCGTTGGTGATGATGGTGGTGGTGGTGATGGTGGTATGATGAACGACAAGACTGAGAGGTAAGCTTGGCCAAGCTAATGAGCTGTACTGTCGAGAACTCTATAGAGCCTTCAACAATTTTATTATTTCATTTCTTGTTTAATTATGTTGACGAGCACTTCCACAATAGTGTTACATAGTGGTGAAAAAACTTTGTCTTGAACCTGACATAAACAGGAATGCATGCTGTGGCTGACCATTGCACATGATACTGACTACAGATACACATGTACATTTTCTTCAGAATAAGGACGTATGTAATTTTATAAAGTACTTTTGAAACCAATAACGAAAATTAAATTTAACAAATTTGCTTTTAATAATTAATTTAAAGAATGAAAAACGGCTGAATTGGTGAGGGATACTTAAAAATAAAAGTACTGCTGGTTTCTCCTTACTCGGGGCTCTGAGGATTTTTGTATCTATAGTCATAAACGAATTAAACTACAGTTACTTTTTTAGCCAGTTCAGTCATATTTTGACATCAGTATTACATTGGTTTTGTACAAGAGAGCCTTGAGATATTTTCCTTCCTTATCCATTTGCTAGAATAGATTAGAGAGGGCAGAAGAATTATTCAATTTCTAGAAGAAACTTTCTGAGGCTGGGTTTTTTAAACTGTGGCATGAAGTTGGGTCTATTCCTTAGGTTTTATGTTTTTACTTTATTTTATTCATTTTGTCATCCTTCTGCAAAGTCAGTCAAAGGTTTTTAAGTAAAGGAAATAACATAACGAGAGCTGTATTTTGTGCAGATGACTCTGGTAGTAGTATACAGAGAAGAGAAGAGGCAGGAGTGAATTCAGAGGTTTGACATTTTCTCACGAGAGACAGAATGAGGTCCTTGTTCAGAGTAGCAGAATAAACACAGTAACTGAATTAATGTGGGGGTGTTTTCACTCTGACATACAAACCCCAAGAATATTTTCTACCCCAACATACCCAGTAATATGCTTGGAAAATGAAGCATTTTGCTTCATTTTGCTTGGAAAATGAAGTCAACAATAAGCACAGTAATATTAATAACTGAAAAAAGAATTTTGAGATTTGGAAAGGGATTCTAGAGAAACCATTACTAATTGTTTCCTGGATTAGCTAGATCTTTCAGTCACTTCATAGTGAATATAACTGGTAAAAATTAATAAAACTAACAATTATGAAAACCAGACATGTTAAAATTAATTTGAGTAAAAACTGAAAGGAATCCAAACAGAATAAAAATTTTTGACCTATGAAGTTTGACCTGAAAAACCATACTTGGTAGAAGTAACATTTAAAAATATATAGAAGTAACATTTACAAACTTGGTAGAAGCTGTAACCAGGAAATTCTGATAGACAAAAAACATGATTGATAACTCAAATATCTGACATAAAATTTACATGGAAAAGAATCTTGAGAATATCAGTAAAACGAAAATGGAAATGAAAACCATGAAGGTATTTAACCAAGACCTATAAAAAACTGATCAAGAAATTTTAGTTAAATGTCACTTAAAATTTAGCATCCACTATGAGAGACAATAAAATCAAAGGAATTAAATTGGCTTAATGGAGTATACATCAGAAAACACATCAAAATGCTCAGCAGATCCAAATATCTGCCTGGCAAAATACTGACGACACTCTTAATTAATATTTTGAGGGGCAGGAGGTAGACGGAACAGGGACTCCCACTGTGAAGGAAAGAAAATAACCAAAGGTCACAACAGCATTTGAGCAAGAGTATAATCATTCCTCATCAAAGTTCTGGAATGAAGAGGAAGGAGAAAAGACTATTACTTAGATTACTTAACCATTCTACAAAGTGATCTTTATCATATGCTAGCTGCTGTGATAGGTGCTGGATATACAATGATAAATGAAGCAGATAGGACTCCTGCCCTTGAGGAGTTTATAATCTACAGCAAAGGTTTACAAAATACAGCCCTGGGCCAAATCCAAGCTAAGAGTGGTTTTGATATTTTTAAAGGACTGTTTAAAAGAAAAATCAAAGAAGAACATGCAACAGAGAATGTGTATGGCTCCAAAAGCCTAAACTATTAACTATCTTGGCTCTTTACAGAAAATGTCTGCCAACCCCTGGGCTAGAGAAGAAATAAACTTTAAACAAATAAACAAATAAATATAAAATTAGAACTCTGCTAAGTGCTAAGGAGGTAAAAACAGGGTAATATAAGAGATAATCATGTGGGACAGGTGGTTAGAGACTAAGGCTTCTCTGAGAAAGTGACAGTTAAGCTAATTCTTAAAGATAATTAAGGAATTAGAGGTGGAAGATTGGCAGGAAGAGGGGAGACAGTTGGTACTTTCTGGGCAAAGGGAAGGGCGATAAGGAGGCCTTAGTAAAGAATTTAGCACAGCTAGGACACTGAAGGAAGGCCAGTGCGGCTACAGTGGAAGAGGAGGGTGCTACAAAGTAAGGTGGAGAAACTGACAGAGGCCAGATCGCGCAGCTGTCCATAGGATGTGTTAAGGAATTTGAATTCTATTTTAAATGCAATGGAAAGCCACTGAAAATTTAAAGCATGGAATGGAAAGGACATATCTGAATTTGCCTTTAAAAAAAAAATCACAATGGCTGAATGAAGAATTACAGTTATGGACTGCTATTGAAATTCAGCATGAGTGTAGAAAGTAAGGGGGTACTGTGTTCTCAAATTGATTTGAGTTTTGTTTGACAAAGAGTGAGAGTTTGGATGGCAAAGGATTTATCCAAAAGTTTACTTGAATCTATTTGGTACCAGAGAGTAAAGTGGGGAGAGTGAAAATTTGGATCAATTTTTGATTTGGACAATTTCTGATCAATACGGTGAAATGATCAGATAAGAAGGACCCCCTTCCAATTCATACACATAGAAATTCTGGATAAAATAACCTCCCCACAAATACTTGTTTAAAAAAAAGTTAAATTAAAATCAAAAAGCAAAGATGAAATCTTCAGGTGCCAACAATTTAAAAAGGTGAAGTTACAGCAGTGGTATGTGTAGTGGTAAGGGGGTGCTGACTTTTGGATGAGGATAGATGGATTAGATTTGAACAGCACTGGGTTAAGACCCTAGAAGAGATGGAATTAAGGTCCTGGGCTTCTGACAGAGAGTCAGAAACAAACCATAAGACAAGAATAGGAGATTTTGAAGAAGAGAGAGCGAATGGGTTACAAATAAATTACAAATAAATAACAAACATTAACATTTACTACCTTGAGTTTTACACAAGTAAAATCTTATTTCCAATGAATGGAGTAACTTTAGAAAAGCACTTGCTCCATTAACAAAGATATTATGCAACAAAGGTGCAAACTTTCTGATTCAACACCAGGGTAAAAATAAAGCTATAGGGTACAGGTCTAATTTGATCCTCTACTTAGACAAATGCTTTCTTATTTCCTATTTCAGGTTAAAAACACCTAAGGTACTTCTTAGAATAGACCAAAACACTGCTTGGATGCTTTCTCTAAAAACTCTCAAGTCCAAATGTTGCCTAGATTGGAAACACATGCATTAATAGGACTCCTTCAATTCCTATAAGACAAGTTTCTATTCCTGCTTACAAGACACTCAACTTACAGAAGTGGATAACAGCAAGCTGGTATGTTTCTGAATGCACAATTTCCTGTGTAGAAACAGCTTCATTTGTCAGTATACAAAATTGTTGAAGGCTGGTGGGGAAATAGGGAGTAACTGCTTAATGGGTGTGAGGTTATATTTTGGGGTGATGAAAATGCTTTGGAACTAGACAGAGGTGGTGGTTGCACAATATCGTGAATGTACTAAATGCCACTAATTTGTTCACTTTAAAACTGCTAATTTGATGTTATGTGAATTTCACCTCAATTTTAAAAAATTGTTGAGGACAAAGGCATGGCAACTATATGAAAGTAACTTGGTTAGCTAATCTCTGCCCTCAGCATTCTATGCTGGGGGCCATCTAATGAGCATATGCAGCTGATCACAAAAAAAGACTAGCAAGAGGGCAAGCACAGAACAACAGAAATTCACTATTACCAGGAAAAAACAAGTCTGTTATACACTATTGATACTACCTTTACATACAGAGCATACTGCAAAAATGATTCTTCTCTGAATGTGAAATTTGGGAAATTTGGAAAAAAACTAATAACTACTCTTTAACAGCTTTTCTCATTCCAGAATTCCAAATACTAAGGACCTACTTTTATAACTTTTGATTTGAGATGTAAACACATAAAACTTAGATGTCACAGGAGTACGTTATAAAAATGAAAGGTGAATGTCTTACCTCTGAATTCAAGTCCCCGCAGCTGGAAGGTAACCAGCCCATTGCCTATCTCTATAAGGTGTACTAACGCATTGAGGTAGTCAGAGGCAAGAATGAAACAGTCCCCTGTACTGTAGTTTCCCCACCGTCCTAGGTGCAAATCACCACAAAGACTGTGTTGTAGGGATCTGGTTAAATGTTCATAAAAGATGGAATTCAGATTGTTGTCATCTGATCCTATAAGAAGGGATTAAAAAAATGTTAACTTTACCTTAAGTACCCTTTATATCAACAAACAAGATTGTTAAAAGTATTAAAACTAATTTCCAGTTAGGGTTGTATCTATAGTTCTTTGACAAGGAAGATAATATACCCTTACAAGGGTACCCTGAACCCTTATAATACAGATATCCTTAGAATTCCTATATAAAAATGAAATATAGGATAATGGGAAAACAATTTTCAAATTAGGGTTAGACGTAACGTAACCTCTCTGAGTCTCTGGTCCCCATCCATAAAATGTGGGAATTGGATTAGGTGAAATCTAAGGTCTTTTCCACCTCTTTAACAGTCCATGATCAAAATTTTCTATCACTGTTCAATTAACTATGCCTTATAATTAAAACCATGCAAGAGAAATGAAAAAGATAAAAGAAATTCAAAACTAGAACAAAAAGACATACTGGTAAAGGAAGTGGGTTAAGTAATACAAGATTTGAACAAATGAGATAGTCCAAAACAAAGAGAAGTTGGTCAGTCAAAAAAACTCTGTATACTGAGATGCCTAATATTAGCTAAACAGAAATAAACTGTCTACACAGAAACAGCAGTAAAGAACCACCTACAAATTTATTAGTCATCCTTTAAGAAAAAAAATTAGGATAAAACATCACCCAATAAATTAGAAAACCATCTTTAGAAGTAACCCATCCAAAGCAATAATCTGTAAATGGGTGCCCAAAGCACAGAATTGAAGAATGGCAAAACATACTAAACTTAATAATTATTTTAAACTCAGCCTAATTAAATAATAAAATAAAAGGGAAACCCTAGGCTCAAGCTTCAATAAAACAGTTGTATCTAACGTTGTCTGCCCATTATGAAAGTGTGCATATTAATTCAGGACATGGTCTTTGTGGTATGCAGGATGGCATCATCAGCATCATAATTCCAAGCCCCCTACAAGGACATACCAGAGCTGAGATGGCTGTTATATCTACCAGAATATGATAATGACAGTCATTAATATCAAATAACTAGTCCTCCTTAATCAAATTTATAATTATGAATCAATCTGATTACTATAATTTAGTTTCTCAAGCAGAGCATTTGAAGTAATCTGCGAGTCAAATGAATACAAATCTTCCAGTGTATTGGGAGTCATATTTCTTTAGTAAATTAATACACTGATATTCTGGTTGATACATTAATCTTTTATGGGTGGGGCAGTGAGATTCACCCTCTCTATGCCAGATTACTAATAGGTGGGCCGACAAAAAGATGTTTCCCAAAGGACAAAACTAAGAACCAAACTTTAGATAATGGTAACACCACCAAAATGTCACCCACTGACGCCTTATCTTGAGTGGCTATTTGGCTCCTCTAGATGACATCTCTGTATACAATAAACTTAATGAAATTAACATTTATCTAACCATTTGGGGAAGCAGGGAAGCAAACATAATAATAAGTTCAGACTGCATACTCTTCAGTACACCTCATCAGTTTTACTTTCACTGTGCTCTACTTTTTTAACCGATGTAAGAACAATCTTTCAATGGAATTTTAAATTCTTATCAGCATTCTTAAAATGCATTTTATAAAAGATGGGTATATAAATTTTAGATATTCTAATTCACGTATACTTTGCTAAAGTAGAACAAAATAAAGCGAAGGATATTTAGCTTCTCAGAAATGACCTTTGGATCCCATAGAGGATTCCCAATAAGTTGGGAGTGAAATACGTATATAACGAATTCCTTAGACTTGCTTCTTTACTCACAAATAGGGCTATTACCTGGATTTCTATCAAGCTGGGAAGCCAATCTGGTATTTGAATGATCCACTCGTTTTGTGCTAAAAAAGGCAAAATGAAACATCTTTAGTAAGCTTTTTTATATTAAAAAAGTCTAACAAAAGGGAGAAAACTATACAATAAAGATGAAATAAATATTATCGCTTTATAAAAATGAGAAAAATCTATGAGTAACATATGAATAAAGCTCTTTGATAGAACAATTTTAGGAGTAAGGATTTATTTTTTACTCTTCCACCTCCATTATACATAAAGACAAGTTTTTTTCTTAACTGATGTTTCACCGAACAGTGTATAGAAAAGACACTGAGTTTAATGTAAAAAAAATTTTGATCAGGATGAAAAAATGCATACTGTATACAGTTCCTAAAAATACACAGTGCATGAAACATTCCTTATAAGGGGAAGGTTATTAATGTCCAGTGGTACAGTGTTCTTTAGAACAGGGGTTCCCAAAATGTGGTCCACAGAACCTGGAGCAGGAGACTCAAGATCTTTCAAGGAGTTTTCCAAATCAAAACTATTTTCATAATAGTACTGAACTGTTATTTGCTTTTTTTCACTGTGTTGACAACTGCATTGACGGTGCAAAAGCAACGGTGGGTAAGACTGCCGGTGCTTTAATATGAATCAAGGCCGTGGCACCAAACCGTACTATTTTTCACTGCTACCCATGCACAAGAAAAAAAAATTCAAGTTTCCCTTAAAAATGTCCTTAACGAAGCAATAAAAATAATAATTTTGTTAAATTGCAGCCCCTCAGTACAGGTCTTTTTAATACTGTGTGTGGCGAAATACACATAAAGCACTTCTGCTGCATTCTGAAGTAGGACGATTGTCTGGAGGGAAAGCATTTGTGCAACTGCTTGAACTGTAAGTAGCGGTAGCTGCTTTTTTTCCATGGAACACCATTTTCACTTGAATAAACTATGACTATTCAGACTTGAGTATTTGACAGACATTTCTCAAGTGAAGAAAGTAAGTCTGACATTTCAAGAAAAATAACTGATAAAGATACCTGTTGCCAATAATAACAATTCAAGTTTTCAAGCAAAAATTAGAATTTCAGAAAACTTGCATCTACCACCATGCGCTTGACAGCTTCCCGATACTTCAACACTTTTTTGAGATTGGTGGTGATATGAATATATATATATTTTTTAATATTGTACTGTGAAATGGGTCAAAATTTGGAAGATCTACATTACTTAATGAGCCAGTATTTTCCAAACGATAGATAAAGATGTATCAATATAAGTGTACGCATGGGTAAAAGACCCATTCAAACTATAAGACACATCAGTGAATTCTGAGGTAATACAGTTCCAAAAATTCACTGATATGGCTTTAGATTCCACATTGCCACTAATCTTTAAGAAACTACCATTTGTCGAAGGATCCAAGAATATCCACAATTGTCTAAAAAGGCTATTAAAATACTTCTTTCTTTTCAAACTGTATGTCTGTGTGAGGCCAGATTTACTTTATATACTTCAACCAGAACAACACAATGCTACAAGAGACTGAATGCAGAAGCAGAAAAGAGAATTCAGCTGTCTTTTATTAAGTCAGACATGAAAGAGATTTACAAAACTATAAAAACAATGACATTCTTCTGATTTTTTTGGTGGAATGGTAAATAGAGTTATTCTTCATTAGAAAAATGTTATTTATATTAACATGTAATGGGTTTATTGTTGTTATTTTTATATTAATTCATTTAAAATTGAGTTTTGACTTATAATCCAATAAATATTGTACAATATTTATTATAGTAAATAATTATGTAGTAGATAAAACCCCTATCAACAAAAAGTCGTTGGAGACGTCAATAATTTTTAAGATTGTATGTAAAGGGGTTCTGAGATCAAAAAGTTTAAGAACTGCTGACAAAGATGTTATTCTGGACTAAATTTAAGTTGGTCCAGAAGAAAAAAAGGGTATAAATAACACTGAAATTCACCAAAAAGAGAAATACTATGTGTGATTTTAGGTAAAAGACCAGAGCAAAAGTTTCACATCCATAAGCCAGTTCATTGTTAAAAAGTCAAGATTACCGTTTTCACCTATTATATGTACCTATGTGTGAAAGTGTAGAGAGAAAGGCGTGGAGCTGGCCAGTAGAATTATAAATTTGTACAAGCTCTTTCTGAATCAACATGTTAATACATTTATAAGCCTTTAAAATGTTTAAGCTCCATGATTCAGTAATTCCCCTTTAGATATTTTCTTAAATTAAAAAAAAAGAAGAAAAAAATTTGGAGATTACATACAAGGATAGTTACTAGGCATCATATTAAACAGCTAACCTAAGGAATTAAGCTTAAATGAAGATAATACTTTATGTACAAAGATGGTTATTTAAAAACCTATCCTCATGAAAAACTACAAATAACCTATAAAAACTTGAGCTCTAAAAATAGCTACTTCTTAGAAAACTATGAGATAACTAATTATGACTGTTATAATGATGTAACAGTGTATAGCATAAAGTTTCAAAGTATTATTAATGTGGAGCAATTCTAAGAAATAACATTAAAAGAAAAAAGACAGAAAAATGAATATATTTAACTAGGACTATGTTTTAAAAATCTTATAAATAGAAAAAAAGGTAGAGAGAGTATTCTCTGACTCTTCCAATTTTATATAATTTTGAAACTTTAAGAATATTTATAAAATTTTAAATATTTCAATAGAAAAAATTATTAACCATGAATAATTTATAACAATGCTGTCAATAGTTTTTCCTAGTAAAAAAGATAAAAACTGGCTTTCAAGTGTTGTTCTTTACTCACTTATAGTCTCTCTCCCAGAATTTCACAGGTCGAACATATGAAGTGATGAATATTGCACTTCCCAGAAAGGGGTTCAGTGGAGTAGAAAAGAAGGCTGATACGGCAGCCTGAACAAACAACATGGCTGAATCTATGGGAAAACTGGTTAAGGACCTTAACGTTCATCTGATTGTGCACGTGTGTTCACACACCTGCACGCACGGCACACACACACACACACACACACACCCCTCACAAACACATTGCAATTACAGCAATTAGAAAAATGAGGTTCATCAGAGGAATACAGAAGAAGGTGTCACTGGACAGTATAAGGGGTAGAAGCAGAAAGACACAGCCAGGAAGGTACAGCCTGGCATGATGCTCTGGAGGGAGCCAAATAAACATTTGCTAACATGTGTCTGGTAAAATTCCATTTATCACTCTTGGGTAGAGATGGTTTTAATTTTCCAGAAGATAAAAACTAAAATTTAAAGATACAAAAGTCTGCATATCAACATCTACAAGGTCCCTAACCTTTATGTTTACTTAGAAAGTACCTTTAAGAAAGGATGAGAATAGAAAATTTTGAATGTAAGTTTAATTACTATCATATCAATATGGTAAATGTTTTGAATGCTCATTCATTTATAAATATTTCTAAACACATTTTGTATATATTGAAAATTCCTGTACTTCAATACTCACATATATAAACATGAAATTTTTAATCAGCATTACTTAATTATAAAGCCTTAATACTTTTCTCATGTTCAGATGATCTGTGAGCCACAGAAGTTAATACAAATTAAACAATCAAAATTGGTATAGGTGTGGGCTCAAAAGACCGTGAATTTTTGATAATTTATCATATAGTAACCTATATTCTATGCCTGTGAAAGGTTATGCCTACAAACCAACATTCTCATCAAGGATATGACTGCCCTTTCTTATAAAACTTTTATTAGAAGGATACGGGGCACTGCAAAGGGCTGAGCGAAAGCATGGAAAGCAGAACCCCATGTAATTTGCCATGGAGCAATGTAAGTGTATACAAACTGCAATTTATAAAGGAGTTCCCAAAGCTGTAGGAGGAAAACAAAAACAATCAGTAAAAAGCTTACCATCAGATTTTTTAATTAGAAAATGAAAAACTTCTAAAATGATTTTCTTCCTAACAGGGAAATAGCATGGAAATTATTTGCCATTTGCATCAAAGGAAAAGAAATATCACTGCCCAAACACTGCATATGTTTTTAAGTAAAGACAGTTAACTGACTTACGGATTTGTGTTTTATCAGTTTAAAAAATTCTATGCTCTCTATTGGTTCTATTACTACTAACAAGCAAAATCAAAAAAAAAAAAAATCTAGATGTCTGTAAAGCTTAAGCAATAAATACATATTTTTTATTCTGACATTTCCCTCAAATTTTAGTGCTTTGGAAAATGAGTAAGTTTTAAATGCAATGTCAAAAGGAATTTGAAAGCAGCCAGGCAGGGGATAAAGTTGTAATTCAGTTGTCACTGTCTGTTTCCTAAGAATTTAGGAATTACTAGTGTGTATTAGTCATCTGTTCATAATCAGAATTGTTATTGCCAATGGAAACATAATATACATTTTAATCTTATTTCAATTAGGATCTGTTTTGTTGTTGAACATGTCTTCAACACTGAAACAGAACTATTGTGCCCAAGATTGCCTCTGCATGCTAGGCAATGCAAGGCCCCATTCTCAGAACAGATCACAGAATCTTAAAAGCAAGAGGTTCTGACTAATTCAGTGCCATGATTCAGGCACCAAACACCTCACATTTAAATTATTTAGCCGATTTACAAATGAACTTGTTTAATTTCCAATTTAAAAAAGAAATCACAACTTCAAACAATCAGAAAATGCAGATGAATCCCTGCATTCTTTGCCACGACTCCAAATTACGCTGGCAACCCTTGGTACTAATGGGATCAGGATGACAGGAAGTAAAAGCATCATGTATAATATCAGATGCCATTGCAACTGCTTAAAAACAGTGACTCAGAACACTCTTCTGTTTCTAAATGGGAAACAGACTGTACTCAAATTTTGACTGTAATATTAAAGAAAAATGATATGTAATTACATGTTTAAGTGATTAGTGGGTGAAAATATTTTTGTATACATTCAGAGCAATTTTTTCTTGAAATATTATTAAGTTGGTGGTACACCTTACAACGATATCTTAAAATAAATATATCTAAAGAGATCCCTTGAATATTACTTGCTTATTATCACTGTTAAGTTCTATGAAGTAACCATATAAAATGCAAACTCCTTACGGGCAGAGCTTCTCTGTTTTGCTAACTAATGTAGCCTAAGCATCTAGAATAGTTCTGGAACATGGTACACTCTCAAAAACAATTTGCTTAACAAATGAAAGTATTAAGAAAATCCAAACTAATGCGAGTTAAGTGTAGTGACTATTTCAAGGACTGTTTATATTTTACTGCAACTTTCACTTTTTTCCAACTGGTATAAGATTCAATACAATTTCCAATCTAAATATTAAATTTGTGAGAAATCACATGCTTTTTTTATACAATTCTCTGATTAACTTTCTGGCTTCCTCGTTTGATTAATCATGTTCACTAGAAGAGGAAATAAATGATAAAAATGCATACAAATTAGTGATTGAACAAATATAATATTGTGATATTTTAGAAGCTATTTAGCACAACATTTAGTACAATATTTAGAAACTGACTATTTCTAAAAGCTTGTTCAGATTAACGGTTTTCATTTTTACTGTCCCTATCCTAGGCCAGACCTCTATCATATCTGAATTACTGTCACAATCTCTTAAGCTGTTCTCCATACCTTTAGGTTCTCTCTTCCCCAATTCATCCCAAATGTGGCTGACCAGGCTAACTTTCCTAAAATTGGGATTTCACTGTGTTTTGTAGCTGCTCATATGCTTCAGCTCTCTGTCACCTATCAAATGGGATAATATATGTCAAAGTCCTTTGTATGTGGTCAGTGTTAACATGAAATCTAAACTATTTAATTTCAAATAATCTGACTACACAACCTATTTCACTTAGAAAGGCAGTGTGGCTCAGCAAGAAGATTCTTGGAGGCAGAAGATGCAGGCTTTACCATCTTGTTTGTAAAAAGACTACAGGCAACTATCCCATGGGTGATAACGAATTTTAGGAGCATTCTGTAAACTTCAGTATATCCTGCAAATAAACTAGTGTCTCACTGCTCCCGCATGGCCTGACTGCCTTCAGTCTCCACCATCTTCATTCAGTATCAGGTTATTTCCTCCCTCCATCTATGAAGCGGCCCACAGTTCAGCTCAATTATTACCATGTTTGTCTCTAAAATTATTCAAAACCACACCCCCTTTTGGAAGAACCCATATATTTATATACTTATTAGAGTTCCTCTAATTTTTCCATATAATTTAATCTTACCTTCTTAGCCACAGCAAGAAATATATCTTCTATGGATGACAGTGACTGGCATTGTTTAGGGATTCTAATCCTAAATAACTGGTTGACTGAAGAAAGATATTACTTAAAAGATAATGAAGCGAATGAAACGCAAGCGTAATCCTCACTAAATGGCATATTGCTTAGGGAGACACTTTTTTGCAGATAAGGATGTTTCCTTCAGTGACAAATTACCTTGCTGAAGAGTATGGACATGAAGAAGAGATCCAACAGCATGGTCTCTGAAAAAGCTTCACAGTCAATGTTGAAAAAGAGCACAGTAAAGATGACTGTGACATACTGACAGGCGGGGCTGCTGAAAGAGGACCGCAGCAACTTCAGACCAGCAATGGTCATCATTAAAGCACCTAATCTACAATATAAAGAAAGCACAT
The DNA here is from genome assembly GCF_965194825.1 of Balaenoptera physalus. Classification (NCBI taxonomy): domain Eukaryota; kingdom Metazoa; phylum Chordata; class Mammalia; order Artiodactyla; family Balaenopteridae; genus Balaenoptera; species Balaenoptera physalus. The sequence continues at coordinate 31,336,665 of NC_138883.1, forward strand.
TCATCAACTGATGACTGAAAACTTTAATCTACGAACTTGAGAAAAATCACCATTTCATTTACTAAGCTCAGAAATATATATATCAAATTTAAACTTCTAAATATTCCTTTGTAAGCATATGTATCATAACTCTTATCCTTTATATAAATAATAATGTTTAAAAAATAAGTAACACTGCTGCAATTCTGACATTTGGTTCTCCAGTTTCTCAGTACTTCTATTGCTTAAACATTAACAGCATTTAGCACATAAAAAACATATTAATGCTTACCCAACAACATGTACCTAGTGTAGTGGGTAGGCCTACAGGATGATTGTATAGGCAAATGAACACCTAAATGGTCTGATTCACATAGTACACAAAAATAATCATCTCTAAAACTTACCATCTAATATTAAAATTAACCTTATTTAATAAATGTCATCTCATAAAATGTTAGTTCACAATGAGATGTCTGGAGTAGTAATATGCCAAGAGCAGAAACAGATGTTCAGAAAAGGGAAGTCCAAGACAAAACTTCACTTGAATTTTTCACACAGTACTTTGCACCAAAGGGACACTCAATGATTACTTGTTACTAGATCAGTAACTTAAGACATTGCTATGACAGACCCCAACAGTCAAACGTAGATAAGAGGAGTACTGTACTTACTCTGTATCCAGTTTTCTTGGACTAGCAATTGTCTCTGCACTGCTACTAAGTTCATTGAGCACAATCAATGGATAGATGATATTCTTCTCCACAAAAAGAAGCCACACATGAAGTTTCTCAAACCACATCACAGTAGCTGCGTCTAACAAGGCAATATTAAGTCAAGAAAACCATGTCATCTAATGCATAAAATAGTCTGGTAATGTGATAAGAAAGGAAAATCTCACCACTCAAATGCAGCTGTACTATAAATAATGTAAGTAATCCAGTATGTCAATCAATAGTCAATTTTATGAATTCTGAGACACATCCAACTTTCCAACTTAGATGTTAAATTTAGATGAACTGAATTTCATTTTAAATTTTATTCTTGAAACCTCAGTTTTTAACCATAACTTTTTCTTATTTATGCCTATAACTTTTGGAGAAAAGGTTAGTGAAGATTATTAGACTGCCCCTTTCCCCCAAAAGAAATAAATGATCTATTAAATTATCTGTTTTTAAAATCCTTATATACACATACATCTTATAAGACATACATCTCAGAGCAGATATGAAAGTATGATATGTTTTGGATTCACACACTTCATAAGTGTCATTTTCACTGCCAGTAATATTTTCCCAATACTTTAATATTTAATGTCATTGGGGAAAGTGTCTAGCATAAGCTGAAAGATTTAAAATAAGGTCCTCCAGCTATCTGGAAATAATGTCAAGTACCTCTAGGAAGTTCTCTAATGAATCATATTTTTCTTTATAGCTACTATAGTCAAATTTGCTAATGCCTAATACTCTCAATAAGTGAAAAATGTTATGTTGATTCAAAATTTATAAAAATTTAGACTAAATGTTTTGTTAAGATAAAAAACAAACAACATGATCAATGATTTACTTTAATGAAAACCGTTCTTCAAAACAAACCAGATACACCTGCTAACATTTATATATGAAAGCAATTAATCATTAACCATCAAAAATACATCATTCTGAGTTATTTTCCTTATGGTAAGAATAGGCCAGTACAGATTGTTATAGTTTTACCTCATTTTACTACAATCTACACATTAATATTCAATTATCTCTCCAGGATCAAAATAGTGATCAAGATTACAGTACCATGATGACTTAAGCAATTTTGCTAAAAGGCCCAGGAAATATGCTTTGATACTGTAAAGTCAAGTTTGGTATAGAAATCTTTCAAAAGCTTCAGAGTTCTCTAAAGAAGTTAATTTATCTCCAAACAGTTGAGAAATTTACTCTCTATGGCAACTCATTAACTAAAGAGAAAGTCTGAGGAAAAAACATTGGCTTGTTTAATCACTGGCATATAATAATGATGACACAGGTATTAACTTTTATTATATCCCTAAAATGAGGAAGTATATTATAGGTCATGGAACCAATGAACCAGACTGATTACTTATAACAGAAAAGTCAGGGTTTAAAGTGACAAGTAAAAAGCTTGCCAAATGGACTGGCGTTCTACCTCTTTTTAGTCATTTTATACTTTATCCCAAATCTGAATGAATAATAGCAATTACAAATGTTTTTCACCTCTTTTCTCTTGATCAACTCTTTATAACCCTCTCTGGTAGGACATAGTGTCACTGGTGGAAACAGGAACGACCTTTCTATTCCCTTTATGCTTTGAGTTAAAAATATACCAAATAGAAGTCTTAAAGAGGATTGAGTTGCCTGCATATGGCAAGGAAGATTGAGGGTAAAGGTAGCGACTGGAAAGAGAAGTCACAGACATACACTGAAGGATTCATTAATGAGAGGTCTGTGAAGAACAACTTAGAGAAGGAAAGAGCAAGGTTTATTCTGTGGTAAGTTGGCATTTTAGCCTGACATTTATACTTCAACTGAAATGAAAGCAAAAGGTCTGATTCATTACAGTGTCAAACCTAAGAAATACAAGCCAAAGTGTTACTTGATGATACTTACTTAACTGTCACCTGTCAACAAAGTAAAAGAAAAAAATCCACAGTATTGAAAGGGAAAGTGTTAATGAAATACTTACTTCGAACTTCATACTGATTATACTCCACCGTCTTGAGCAGAGGGTGAGAGAAGCAGTGCCACGGTAGCTGCTTCCTAACTTGAGGCAGCACGTAATGGGTTACAAAACCCACGAAGCCGACAAGCGCATACAACACATACTTGAGCGCAGGCTAAAAGAAGGATAAAGTTGAGGACATTAAAAGTGATTTTGAGACCCAAAGGAGAATTTCTAATTGGTCAGTTCAATTTTAGTCAACTATAGAATCTAAAAACTAAACATTTGTCTGCAGTTAACATTTCTATATTATGTAATTTTCTGATTAAATCAGCCATAAAAGTTAGTGACTGTTCACGTATTACAGATATTTTAAAATGTGTTAACTACTTTCCTTGGTGTCTCACACTGTCAATGTAATTAGAGTGTGGCCTGAGGTATATTGCTTGCTTCCCTAAGAATGTTCTATGTGACTTGCAGAGCAATGTATTCAATTGTTTTAGCTAGTAGAGATAAAGGACATGAGCTAAATAAAACTGTAAGTTTGAGTGAAGAGCAAAATAGAATGAGAAAAAAGTTCTTTTTTTGTGGCTTCACATGGTTTGGAAGAGAGTTCTTATGTATGACTAAATCCACAAAAACCAAGTACCATCACTTCAAATATTCAAATTAAAAGTTATATGTTTAGAAACTAAAGAGGTTTCCATCGGACCCCTAAAGACCCACTGGACCTCACTCAGCTTGTGAGATACTCAGGAGTTAATGGTTCAAGTTGGAAGAGAAGAAAACAGGCAAAAATGTTAAAATTAAATAATATAACCTTTGCTTCTGGCCAAATGGAATAATAAGAGATTTACTCTATTCCACACGAACCAAAATAGAATAAAATATATGAACCAATGGTTTGCAATATACTAGACATAAGGAAATAATCAGTAAACACTGAGAGAAAGAAAATAGATGAGGTAAGTGTCAGGACTGCCCCAGCTTACTGCCCTTAGATACTTTCCAAGTTGCAGTGAAGGGAGGGGAACCCACATGAAGCCTGGTACCTCCTGAGTTGAGGAGATAGAACTAAAAGCCTGGAGACAGCAAAGCAGCTGGAGCTCACCAGAGCAGACAGTGTTCCAAAGAGAAAACTGCATGGAGACAGAACTTCGAAGATCTGCAGAGTCTCCCTCGAGTATTCAGGGGAATCAGCACATGTGTGTGGGAGGGAAGGGAAGGAACCTCGCCAAGGGATTAGAGAGAAGAGTATCCAGCACTCACACAGGGCTAGGAATAGTGCCTGTTCTCACAAGCCAGGTTGGAAAAACTCAACATTCACAGGGCACTGGTCAGAGTATTCCAAAGCGTGTTGCCTCAGTAGGGGGAATATTAGCCCTAAACTAAACAGCCCTAGTCTCAATTAAGCAATCTTAAAAGTTAGATCTGAGTTAGAGCAAACTGTTAACAAGTAACTTAACAGTGACAAAAAACAAAGTTCAAGAATATTTCTAGGAATACAAAAATATCCAATACACAAAAGGCAAACCTTATAATGCTTGACATCCAATCAAAAATTACCATGCATGCAAAGAATCAGGAAACTATGACCCATGGGGAAAAAAACCAATTAATCAAAACCAACCCGTAAGTGACACAGAAACTAGAATTATGAGACAAGAACATTAAGAGAGTTAGAAGTGAATTCCATTTGTTCAAAAAAGTGAATAGAGGCATGAGAGATACAAAAAAAGACCTAAATCCAACTTCTAATGATGAAACTTGTTAGTCCTGAGACAAAAAATACACTGGATGGGATTAACTGCAGATTACATATTACAGAAGAAAAGATTAGTGAGCTTAACAACAAAGCAATAGCAATAGAAAGTATTCAAAATTAAACATGCGGGGGGCGGGGGGGGGGAAGAATTTAAAATGAACAAAGCATCAGTGAACTGTGGGACAAATTCAAGAGGCCAAATATACATGTAACTGGAGTCCATGAGTGGGGGTGGGTGGAGGGACAGCAAAAGGAAAAGGGAAAAAACATTTACAGTAATAATGACCAAAATTTTCTAAATTTGATGAAAACTAGAGCACAGATGCAATGTACCCCAAACACAAAAACATGAAGAAAACTATGTGGAGGTGCATCATAATCAAATTGACACCACGCAGAAATACAGGTCTGCACAAGAGAATGAAGAGCCCTGAGGACGGTAACCGCGTGGCCTGCAGATGCGCAGCACTGCACTGCAGGACCAAGCATCACCCACACCCGGGCCTGATTTAGAGGACGGCATTCTGGACTTCCAGTTGTAGTGGGATGAGACTTTGCGGGGTTTAGAAGGATGTGAATCATGGAGGCCACAGGGCATACGGTGTTAGTCCAGCACGGTTCCTGGTGTTTGTGCCTGCTTGTATTCCCCTCCCACACCGCAGTAGGGCTGCCCTGTATGACCAATGGATACGGAAGGAATGGCGGTATGTATGCCGCATCCAACGTCAGTTATAAAAGACGGGGCCTTCGGTCTTGGGCCTTCTCTCTCTAGGATCACTGGCTCTGGGGGAAACAGGCTGCCATCTTGTGAGGACACTCAGGCAGCCCCTGGTGAGGACCACATGGAGAAGAACTAAGGTCTCTGGCCAACAGTCAGCGAGGAAGTGAGGCCTGCTGACAGCCTCAGTGGATTGCAGCCATGTACGACTGCAGCATCATAACACATGCTGAGCCGGGATCATCTGGCTAAGCCACTCCCAGAGTCACGGCCCATGAGAAACCATGAGCAAATAAGTATTTGTTGTTGAAACCAAACAAAAAGTCATATATTTCGGCATTACGGACCAACACTACAATCAAATCAGAAGTGAATCCAAACAAAGTTATTTTCCCCGAGTGAGAAGAACAAAATGATTCCTTACCTGCAATACTGTGAACACTGTGCTTACATGAATAGCAAAATACAGCACACCAATTACAATGCACACTACTAGGTCAGACTGTAAACGCTCGCTCTGTGGAACAAAACAGAATAATCAAACATTACACTAAAATTTAAACAAAATCTTTCCTCCCAAGTGGCCAAGCTTAAGAAATAAGTTTTCACTGATCCTATTCTGTAGCACTTCTAGGTATTTCTTACACATAATAATTAACTACAATAAGTCTTATTTTCTTCCTCGGTTTCCTCATATTTTGGTTTGATACTGCAATACCAAGGAAATTAAACTAAGCTTAACTAGTTCCACACACAGTAAACATATCATAACAAAGTCTTTTAGAATGAAGACTTTTCCCCCATTGGTCTGTAAGCTTTACATATGGGAAAAAGAAATGAGATATTTAAGTTCTTTTATAGGGTATATCCTTTTGGATAACAAAGTTATATTTTCATTGGCCTTCTGAAATGTTGAAACTGCATGCATATGTCCTGTTCTACTTATTGAATCTTGTTTTTTTAAAAAATATATTTATTTATTTTTGGCTGCGTTGGCTCTTCATTGCTGCGTGCGGGCTTTCTCTAGTTGGGGGGAGCGGGGGCTACTCTTTGTTGCGAGTGCGTGGGCTTCTCATTGCAGTGGCTTCTCTTGTTGCGGAGCACGGGCTCTAGGCACGCGGGCTTCAGTAGTTGGGGCTCGCGGGCTCTAGAGCACAGGCTCAGTAGTTGTGGCACACGGGCTTAGTTGCTCCGCGGCATGTGGGATCTTCCCGGACCAGGGCTCGAACCCGTGTCCCCTGCATTGGCAGGTGGATGCTTAACCACTGCGCCACCAGAGAAGTCCCTACTTACTGAATTTTGGTTCTTTTAGTGGTTGCAGTGAAAACCAGAAACCTCTTGATGTCTTTGGTCTTCAACTGACCCACAGATTTATGCTTTTAAGCTAATACATTCAGAAATATCCTATTATACTTAACAAGAAATGTCCTTTGCTAACATGAAAACTAAAGTCAGAAAAAATTGTTTAAATTATATCTAGAGGCAGTTTTGTATTTTTCTAAAGTTTTCTAAAGAATATGTGAACAGCTCAAGTTCAGTGAAGGTAAATATTACCTAATTCAAGACCGATATAAATTCAGTCTTTCATAAATGGAAATATGTAAAATAACTTAGGAAAAACTGTTTTATGTTTTGTTCCATAAGGCAGATATGAATCTGCAGAATTCATTTTTTAAATAATAACTGAAAGAATGCAGGTAACATTAAAATTTTTTAAATTACTACATCTGCTTGAGTATATGAAATTAGTACAGGTTATTGTTCTCTCCTTCAACCTGGAAAATAAACACACACACACACACACACACACACACACACTTACCCTTGAAAAACAAAACACACTAAAAGACCAGCAGATGACTTATAAGGATGTAGCTTTTATCAACAAAAATAACAACAAAATAAATCTAATTTATGTTAATATTCACCTTTCAAATCCTAGTTTAAATTCAATAGGATTAAGAATTCTATAAACAATGCAATCACTTAATCTCGCCTTATCTAAAAATAAATATTTAGCATACTGTTCTACATTGAAACAAACTTTGAGGAATGAGCATTTCTTACATGTTAAAATTGAAATAAAAACCACCAACATATTACAACTATATCTGTATTTTTCCCCAGTTATTAAAATTGTGTTACCTCAAGAAGTGTTCATTATATAACATGATGAACTATATAAAATTTAAGTCTTTTAGGTCATTTTAAAAAGCTAAAACTTACAACAGAATTTCTAAGTTTTTCAGGCAGTGGATCTTTTACTTCAGACAATGGGTCTTCTGGATTTTTCTCTTCTGTTTTTGGAAAAATCTTGGATTGCACCAAAGAGCTTTACATTAAAAAAAGAGAGAAAATAATTTAAAAATATATTTATAACCTAAAAACCAGTACTTCAAATGGCAAATAAAGTTTATGATAGAAAATGAAGTGATCCAAGTATATTTACTCATTAAGCAAATGACAAATTCTAAAAAGTTTAAGATGCCATAAATAAGCATACAATAAGAATATTTTTATGAAAATATAGTTTTAAATCTTAGGAGAGAAAAAGCTAACAAATACTTTCAGCCAGTGGTAATCAGAATGACCCAAAGTTAATATATTTTGAAATCAAATATAGATAAGTCAAGAGCACTTTGACAAGGCATTGGAAAAACAGACTTTGGAAGTTAAACTTGAAAGACATGCCAACGTATTTAAATTTCTTTAATTCAGTAACAAGTAATCTCACTTACAAAAGTACAGACGGATCACTGCTTTGTCGGCTGAGATGATAGGATACTGCCACTGATAAACCACAAAACACGGAGAAAAGCACTGGAATATGCTGCCCATCCCAAGACTCCTGTCGGGGAAAAAAAGTTTGACAGAACAATATGCTTCCAACTCACAACGTACCACATGATCCTTTGATGTCAGTATTTTGGAGAAAGATAATTTAATTAAACAAAACCCTTTCACATGTTATTAATTGCATTTTATTCCACATAAACTTAGATTTATTACTTTCTGATGAACTAGAATCTAACTGCTAGATCATCGTCAGATTTCTTTTGGTACTAAAGCTCTATTATACACTAGGAATAATACATTTGTTTCTGATACATGCTGCTGTCAATTTCTTTCATATTTTAAGTGGTATTAAGTTTACAGTAAACTACGTTCTCTTTTTTGAAAAAGAAAATAACTTGGTGTAGCAAACTTCTGTTATATATAATAATGGAGTAGGAAAAGGCAACACATGATACAACACTTCAGGCAAAACAAACTGTTGACATTTGGTATGCTACTTTCTGGATGCCTCTGCTCATATAAAATGCCATTATGTCCTCCAGAGCACTGAATAGGCATCAGTGTTTCTTGAGTGAATAAACTGTATATTCCCAGAAATAAATAATACAAAGCTAGCTTCTAAGGCCAACCAAACATGTGGATGTGGATATGCCACGTCTGCTTTGCTCACTGCAGTATCTCTGGAGTCTACTAGCACGGTACTTGGTATAGGGTAGATAACACTGCTATAAGGAATAGTTAACAGTACTTAAGTATGGCCTCTGAGGTAAGCGCCTTTGTCTTTCTCTGGGGATTCAAGAGGGGAGAATGGCGGAGTGGGTAACCAAATGGTAGTTTATTATACAACTTGCTTTTTTTCCCATTTAGTAATAGTCTTGGAAATTGTTCCACATCACAACAGAGACCTTTTTTTTAATGGCTACATCAAAATCTTATCATCATCATCGTACTATGTGTATCATACTATGTACCGAGCCCCATTCTCAGAGCTTGATAAGTACTTCCTAAATTCTTACAATCATCCTTGGAGATATGTACTATTACTCCCCAATTTATAGATGAGGAAACTAAGGTACAGATGGTTTAAGTAATTTGTCCAGTTAAGTGGTGGAGCCAGGAACTGAACTTCCTGATATGTTCGAATTTACTGAGAATAAAGTTAAACGATATGTGAAGAGTTTGAGAACGAAAGAGAGATAAACACATAAGAAAACAAAGTAAAGGGGAAAACGAAATGTATGTAGGAATAGCATTTGCACAGTGATAGTAAGGTAAACATACCGGGTGTGTGAGGGAGACAAGGAAGGCTGCGTCTAGTAGAAATGTGGGGGGAGAGGTGAAAGAAAGTTAAGCCTACAATTCCATGACGTGCAGTCCATGGATAATGTCTAAACCTTGACAAAATACAAGAAGTGTAAGTTAGTTGCTTAGAGATACGGAAGCGAATACCAAAAGAATCAGCTCAAAGAATTGAAAGTGGTAACTCTGAGGAAGAAATAATGGGGTAGGGGATTACTGTTCCTGGCACTAAGTCTTGTAGAAATATTTGACTCTTTAAAAGATAACTACGTGCAACTCTGGTAAAAATGAAAACTGAAAAAAAGATGTGCAGTACAACCACTTTGGAAAACTGGCAATTCCGTTTTAGTTATCTACCCAAGGAACATGAAAACATATATCCACAAGAAAAGACTTGCACGAGAACATTCATAGCAGCCTTATTCATAATAGCCCTAAATTAGAAACAACCCAGATGTTCATCTCTAAGACAGTAGATAAACTGTGACATATTCATACAGTGGAAATAAGGAGGATTTAAAACTAAATGGGATACTTCTCTGCAACAAAACGGAACAAACTACTGATACACATAACGTAGATGAATCTCAAAAACATTATATGAACAAAACACATCAGTTACAAAAGAGTAAATATGGCATGATTCCATTTATATGAAGTTCAAGAACCGCAAACCTATAATAAAATAAAAGCGGCTGGGGCAAAGCGACTGGGAAGGAACAAGAGAGGGAACTTTCTGATGGTGATGAAACTATTTTGTATCTTGCTAGGGGTATATATTACACAGGCATATGCATTTGTCACAACTTATCACATTGTGTACTTAAGATACGTGGAATTCACTGTGCATAAATTTTGCCTCAAAACAAGTATCTGGAAAAAAAACAAAAGATGCTTGCATTTATTTAACAAATGCTTGACACTACTTTTTATTGCTCTCAGACAAAAAAAACCCTTAAATTGGTCTCAAAATGACTTATTTTATTTAGATTAATAACTTAGAATAATATGCAATACAATGATTAAAATATGGATTTGTTCTACACACTGTATTGGGTCTGAACGTTTTCACTTCATTACATAATGGCCCAAATTCTGGCAATCTCTTAAAAATATGTAAGCATCTAGAAAGTATATACATAAAAAACAGGAGGTACTAAAGTCGTCTTAGAGGAAAAATGTTAACTTTTAATGAGCTTTAAAGTTCAAGGAAAAACAAAACGTAAACACAAAAAAAGCAGAAATCAGAAATAACAGATGTAAAAATCTACATTAGTGAATAGATTAAAAAATTAAACCATTCCTAAAGGCATGCAACAATGTTCCCCAATGAGCCTAACTGTCCAGAAGTAACTTCTATTGTCAATTTCTTGTGTATTCTTCCATAAATGCTCTATGTATATACAAGCCATCAGGTGTGCTTTTTTTTAAAAAGGCACAAAGGAAACATCTATTTTTTGGCAAATTGCCTTCCTTTATATTAAAACACACACACACACACACACACACACACACACACACACGTACACACAGGAATATTATTCAACCTTAAAAAAAGGAAATTTTGTCATCTGCAACAACATGGATGAAACTGGAGGGTATTATGCTAAGTAAAATAAGCCAGACAGAGAATGACAAATACTGCATGTTATCACTTATATGTGGGGGGAAAAAAAGTCAAACTCATAAAAACAGAGAATAGAAAGGTGGTTGTCAGGGACTGGGAGGTGGGGGAAACAGGGAAAGGTTGGTAAAAGGGTACAAACTTTCAGTTATAAGATAAAGTTTAGGTACAGCATGGGCAAATGGGTAAAGAGGGTCAGAAGGTACAAACTTCCAGTTTTGTTTAGTATTTATTCATTTGGCTGCGTCAGGTCTTAGTTGCAGCACGCGGGATCTTTTTTTTAGTTGTGGCATGTGAACTCTTAGTTGCGGCATGTGGGATCTAGTTCACTGACCAGGGATTGAACCCGGGCTCCCTGTATTGGGAGCACGGAGTCTTACCCACTGGACCACCAGGGAAGTCCCAAACTTCCAGTTTTAAGACAAATAAGTTCTGGGGATGTAATGTACAGCACAGTGACTACAGTTAATAATAATGTATGCATATTTGAAAGTTGCTAAGAGAACAGATCTTAAGAGTTCTCACCACAAGAAAAAATATTTGTAACTATGTATGGTGACAGCTGTTAACTGGATTTATTGTGGTGCTCGTTTTGCAATATATACAAATATTGAATCATTACCTGAAACTAATATAATGTATATGTCAATTATACCTCAATAAAAATTAAAATAATAAACTTAAAAAATTTTTTAAAAAGATGAATAAGTTCTGAGGAGCTAATATGTAACACAGTGACTATAGTTGATAACACTGAATTGTAGAATTGAAATTTGCTAAGAGAGTAGAATTTAAATGTGCTCTCACCAAAACAAAAACAAAAACAAAAACAAAACAAAGGTAAATATGTGAAGTGATAAATGTGTTAACTAACTTGTCAGGAGGAATCCTTTCACAATGTATACGTATATCAAATCATACTGTACACTTTAAATAGCTTACATTTTTGTCAATTACATTTCAATACAGCTTGATAAAAAAGAAACAAATTGTATGTCTTGGAAATCATTCCACATTTGCACATAAAAAATCTATTTTGGGACTTCCCTGGTGGTCCAGTGGCTAAGACTCTGACTAGTCTAGGACTGAACTAGGGGTTCACATGCTACAATTAAAAGATCCTGCATGCCACAATGAAGACCCTACATGCGGCAATGAAGATCCCGTGTGCCACAACTAAGACCCGGTGCAGCCAAATAAATAAATAAATAAACAAATAAATAAATAAATTTAAAATCTGTTTTTATTCTTTTTCGTGGCTGTATAGTATTCCAGTGTGAGGCTATACCATAATTGATTTAAACAGTCACAAACAACAAATACTAGGTCGTTTACAGTTTTTGCTGTTACAAACACTGCTATGATGAAATCTCTGCACATAGTCTTTGCTCATTTATATAAGTACATCTGCACATTTATTCTATTACAATGGGGAATACCTAAAACTAAAATAGTCTAATGTAAATGCCATGGCCAAGAAAGAAGGAAAAAAAACATATCTCCCCGCCTGTCTTAGGACACAAGGTTCTAGTTGGCAGTTTTACAATTGCTGCTCTTCTGCTATATAATTATAGTTAAATAGGCCTTTAGAAAATTAGAAAACTTACTGCATTGTTAACTTCTATGACTGCAACTTCCAAATGATGATGCACTTTCCAAAACATGTTCTCCAAATATAGATCTAAAACCTTTATACCAGGATGGTTTATAGGTAGTGTAGCTGGGAGAAGCTTGGATTTGGATCTCATTACCTCCAGTTCCTTCCTGGGCTTAATGTCATCAAGTATCTCCCTCTCTGATCAATTTTCCATCTCCCCTTTTAAATGCAATCAAGGCTCAGATCTTTTTTAAAAAACAAAACCCAGAAAACAATCCTCATCATGTGCACAGGTTTCCCGACTATATTCTAGAGAGAGTAGAATACGTTTCCTTAATATCTATTCAAACCTAAACTTACATTCATCTAGCTTCCTCAGCCAAAACACCAAAAAAGCTGTTTTGTTAAAGTCACCAATATCCTATTAACTGTCAAATTCAATAAATTTTTTTTCACACTGTATTGCTTCTGAAGTTTCCTTTGTTGGATTCTGTTCCATCTACTGCTTAAATATTGGCATTTCCCAGGGTTCTATCTGCATCCTGCCAACCCAGGCTAGCAGTCTTTTTCTTATACTTTAATTTGTTGATGAATTCTAAATCTTTTCATCATTACTGCAAATAACTACCCACTATGTATCTCTGGATACCCCATGAATGCCAACAAATAAAAGTGTCTAAATGTAAACAATCACTTTCCCCAGTAAACTCAAAGATTTCCAATCATGTGCATTAATATCACTACCTAACCAGTTGTTCAAGCCAGCCCCTATCCAGCAGTCATCCTGGATCCTACTCTGGCTCTTTTCATCCACAGAGTTCCCAAATATATTCACTGAATCCAATTTTCATTAAGTCCCTTATAATTAAGACAGCAGCACAAGAGTCCCCCTACTTCTGATACTTCCTGCTTATATTTCAGTCTCCTTCACACTGGGGACCAAGTAATCTTTCTAAAATGCAACATTGATCATTTCCTTGCCTTACCTCGAATATTTGGTGGTCTTCCATCTCCACCCAATACGTTCAGGATAAAAGATATTTCATAATCCAGCCGTTGCTTACCTTTCCAGCCTTACTGTAGGCCATCTTTCCTCATGTACCCAAATTTCCAGCAATTCCAAATTATTTGCTCTTTCCTGTACATAACACACTTTCTTCACAACTCCATGGCTCTTCATCCCGTGTTTCAACTAGCTATTTCCTATTGTTCTTCAAATTTTGGTTAAAAAACCACCCCCTAGGAAAATCATCTTTAATCCCTTTAGGTTGAATAGGGTAATACCTTAATTTGTATACCTGTAACACTCTGTTTTCATAGCCTTCATCACCCTCTATTAAGAGCATCGATTGACTTGTTAATCACAGTTAACATATAAGCAACTTAAAAGCAGAACTAGGCACACAGTAAGCACAGTAAATGCTACTGAATAAATGAAGCAAGGAAGGATACTATGAGTCACTTTTCATAGCCCTTTCAACCCTATCGTTCTCTGATTATCTTGTATTAATCATAAAAAAATAAAATACCAGGAGCTGAGAGTTGTTTATGAGAAATCTAAAATTTTTAGTTATAATTTGGTGACAATTGTTTTAAAATGGAACTAATAAGGCTTGTCCAGATTCTTCTAAACCAATAATGACATTAAATTTCAGTGTGTTAATTTTTACTAGACTGTATTTTAAATTGCAGTCCTTGAACAACTTCTCCTAAGTTTTAAAAAATCTTGATGTGAAAAGTAGTTACACATATTCTTAGGTAGAAACCTAAAATTAATTTCATATTCTGTTATTACTATGCCCACCTCTATCCCAGACCAGCCTAGTTTTTACTAATCTGTTTCTAATATTAACCTATGAATACTGCATGGAAAAGGATTTTCCTTTAGTAATGATTAACTATGAAATTGCTTTCAAATTCAAACTAAATGAGAATAAGAATAATGCTCAACATAGGAAGACCATGAAAATTAATGCTGAAGAGATACCAGGAAAAAAATCATTAGTTAATTTAAAACAATCTTCATATAGAAAAGTAGCCTTAAAGACACAACATACTACATGTATTGCTCACCTTTAAGGCGCCGTAACACAATCCATATAGTAAGGCTACTGCCACAATGCTACAGATGAAACTATAAAGTGCTGCAAGCAGGCTTGTAGTGGCTAGACAGGAAAGGGAGAATGAAATCAACATTTATAAACATTTACGGAGAAAACATACCTTAAAAGGTCACTGAAAAGTATTTAAAATGGTAGGCTATTAACTATAATTAAATATCTACTTGTTTGATTTATAAAAATTCAGTTTCTTCATCCTGTTCTTTCAAAAAATTTTGAGGACTTTCCTGGTGGCACAGTGGTTAAGAATCCGCCTGCCAATGCAGCAGACACGGGTTCGAGCCTTGGTTCGGGAAGATCCCACATGCCGCGGAGCAACTAAGCCCGTGTGCCACAACTACTGAGCCTGTGCTCTAGAGCCCGCGAGCCACAACTACTGAGCCCATGTGCCACAACTACTGAAGCCCATGTGCCTACAGCCCATGCTCCGCAACAAGAGAAGCCACCGCAATGAGAAGCCCGCGCACCACAACAAAAAGTAGCCCCCGCTCACCGCAACTAGAGAAAGCCCGCGCACAGCAACGAAGACCCAGCGCAGCCAAAAATAAAATAAATAAATTTATAAAAAAAAAAAAATTGAAACGACAAAGGTTTACTATCAACAATTTCTGATACAAGGTAAAATATATTCCCCTTGGAAGTAATAAACATTTATCTACAGCAGAAAAAAATTGTACCTATATTATGCTTCAAGAATGTATCTTATTATTTATAAAAGTATGGGAAAATGAAGCTTGCAGAGCCTGAAAAGAAGCTAGAAATGTATTATGTAGACTGTCTATGTAAACAGAACTTGTATTACCCACAGAAATAAATGTATATTCCCATGTGTTAATCAATTCTTGCAAAAGAGTATCGATCTAACTGCTAACAATAACAACAAAAAATAGATCTAATGGGATTATTAATAATAAGGAATAGAGGATGGCTAAGATAACAGACTTTAATAGTAATTTTATATGGTGACCATAAAAGAACTCTACAAGAAAAATTTTTCTTTAGGAGATATTAAAAACCTAACACCTTGCACAAGTTTGTAAATTATGACGAAGCCCACTATTATAAATTACCTACACTAAACCTTCTGCATAGCGTTTAGATTAATATAGCACCTATAATAGTCCCCTAAATACTGAAATTGTTTTCTACCCATTAAGCTATGCTGAAGCCCAGCCCAGTCTTAATTCACACTCCTTCAAATTTTCAAAACAATAAAAATGCTCTAGATACACAGTGACATAGAAAAAGCTTAGCTTCCATTTAAAATTTAAACCATAATATCAACATTTTATCAGTAGAGATAATTTCAATGCATATACTTGGAAGATGCAGACTGCAAATGTGAAGTATGAATAGAAATAAACTATAAAGTTCAGTAATTTCTTGCCCTTTCATATTTTTTTCTATAGTTGTACACTCATCTTTCGATAAGATGTTAGATGGTTAAACTAAATAAGGGTGTATTTTAACCATGGTGGCTGCCCAAAGTGTTATTTTCAAGTTCTGCAAAACATTATTCCAGGGTAATTTTGGTATAGTCTTACTTATTTTGAAAATAAAATGTACATGTAACAGGGGAATACATTTCTAAGTATACCAATTCATATCCACATATCCTACTCTAAAAACAGAGATATTTCTAAAAATCTTATTTAGTAAAATGCCTTTACTAAAAGCATTCTGGTTTTGGTGTTCCCATTCTAAAGATAAAACAAAGCTCTGAAACCAAATATATAGAATATCAAATGCATACACTAGTTCAAAATCTAAATATAATGCCACGTATCAGAGCTCAATCTATTTGATCTTTTATAAATATTTCATAAGTCTATTCAGGTTCCATGTAAACTCACTATAACTTTTACTTTAAGATGACAGTATTTTAACACTTACAAATCAACTCCATTATTCCTGGATCTTTCCCTAAAGTAGCAGCCTTGACTATTTTTTCCTATCTACAAATTAATTCCTGTTCAGTCTTTAATTATTAAATAAGTGCCTTTTTCTTTCTAATTACAATTCTAAAATAAAAACTGGAAAAGCAATTTAATGTTCAGTTTATTACTTAATGATCTGTAAAAGTAATACCGTAAACTGTAATTTTTATAAAGAAGTACTCACCATTACCACCAAAGATATGGATATCCAATTGTTCACAAAGGTACATTACAAATGTATTCACCTGAGGCAGGAGACCAATGAAAAATACTATTGGGAAACAGAGTGTAAACACTATAGAAGGAAAGAAAAGCAAGTTAAAAACAGTATGTCACATCCATCCTTTTGTTCACCTAAGATAATAAAATAAATGATAAAAAGAAACCCGAAATTAATATAAATTACTAAGGTAGTTTCTTAAAGTTGCTTAAAACTACGAACCAAATTTCTTAAAATATACCATTTTAAATTATTTCTCTCTCGATAACTGCCTGAATATTAAATAATCTTTCCAACTATGAACAACAGCTTTTAAAATTAATTCAACTGTTTTCACATAATAGGGACCTGAGATCCAAAGGAAATCTTTCATTCCATCTGCTTCAACAACAGAAGAATTACTATAATATTTGTTCATCATTAGCTTTTTTCATTCCTAACAGCCCTATAGTTTTGTTCCTCACTGAGAGGACGGCAATAAACAGCAAAATAAACCCAGTAAAAGTACTTTTATCTACATAATTGATCTATTTATCAGTGAATGGTTTGTATACAAATAAATTAACATTAAGATCTAAGATACTTTAAAGATGACTCACCTATAACTAAATCCCTGGCTGATATAAGCACCAGCGGATTGGTGAAAGTTATTCCATATAATTTGAACTTGGTTGTAGTAAGGTTTCTGCTACCATAATCCAAGAGCCAAATAAGACCACAACACAAACAGAAATAAACTGGTCTACTGTAGGCAATGATACGATTATGACCCTGAAAATGATATTAAAAAAGAAGTCAGTTTATTTAATTTGAAGTGTCACAACTAGCTACTGAGATTTTTGATGGCTTATATTCTAAGGATTCAAAATGCATCCATATGGAGGTCAGGTTTCTGACTGTGGCAGAAGGGAATTACAAATAAGGATAGGAGGAAGAACAGAATAAACCCCACGATACTTGATTGAAATGAAGTATCAGTATGAACTCAGTATTTTTAATATGCATATAAATAGATAGGTATAAGAATAAATGTGTGTATATACGTGTATGAGTGTATGTAAGTGTATACATGTATTTTTCTAGCTTTATCCACTGAGAGGACCTAGAAGCAATGACATTCTAGTAATAAAGATTACTAGCATCCAGATCTTAGTTTATAAATAACATTATCCAATAAAAAGAACTAAGGATCCACAGAGAAAAGGCTGGTTTCAGGCTAGGGTCGGGAAAGTATAAGATGAGCTTGGAACAAATAATTGTGCCCAAAAGGAAGAAAGTACGTTTAAAATGATGAAGGTATGTCAAAAGGACACAGAAGGCAGCTTGATGGGCTCCCAATGGCCAAATCAGGGACAATTTGAGCATCAAAATAATGATAGTAACATTACTGTCCATTTAATAAAATAAGAATCCATGAATCCACACCAATACAAAAAAAAAAAGGAAAGTTCTTACAGTAAAAAGTCAACTAATAAATGTAGAAGCTATGATGGAGCTAAAAAAATCACTATTTGGCAACCATCAAATGATAACTGATTCAGGCAAGAAACATCAATAGATACTAAAAACAACTGGGCGGACGTTTGCAGGGCAACAGGACATATACACAATCTCAAAGTATCTCCTATGATATACTTATTAACTACAAGAGAAAAATGGTAACATTACAGTAGAGTATTGGTTCTCAAGGGAGTGGGAGGGGATTCTGCCCCCCAGGGAACATATAGCAATGTCTGAAGACATTGTGGTTGTCACAAGTGGGGTGAGGGTGCTACTGGCATCTAATGGGTAGAAGTCAGAGATAATGCTAAACAGCCCACAATGCACAGGACAGATCCTCCCCACCCCCAACTTTCAACAAAGAATTATCCAGCCCAAAATGTTAACACTGCAGTGTTTCAAAAACACTGCATACACTACCCTTAGCCAAAAAATCAAAGTTAACATCACCAGTAAAAGCATAAACTGACATTATGTGCTTCTGGATATGATGAGTTACAAAGAACACAGCATTTTTGTAATATTCCTACCAAAAAAGCACCGCCCGTATCTAATAAAGAAGAAATATCAGACAAACTCAAATTGAAGATCATCTGTCTACAAAATTACTGGCCTGTACCCATTAAAAATGTCAATATTGTGTGAGACAAATACTGAGGAACTGCTCTAAATTAAAGGAGGCTAAAAAGAACAAATGCACTATCAGGGACTTTCTATTGCCAGTGAGAAAATAATAACATAAATCTTAGTTCAGTCTTACATATGACCAAAAAAAGGTTTTGAGGAATGTTAAGGAAACACAAGTTACAGGTGTATTAGAGTGACTTACATGTCTGGGAGAAGAAGAATCTGGTTGAACACTCTAAAAAAGAAACAGACAGATTATACTACTAAAGACCTGGTAATTTTACATTAACTTACAAAATGCCTGAAATAATTTCAAGTAAATATCCCATAGATAAGAAATGACCTACATTAATTCTGTTGAAACATCAACAGAAGACAAAACATCAGCTCCAGATACTGATGTCACTAATATTAAAACATCTCAAATCTTTCCTAACTCTTATACTTACTATGGTTAATTATTAATTTGCATCTAGCTTAATGTTTCTGAAGTGGCATATAGCAGATAGATCCGTCCTACTACTTGGCCCATTACAGCACTTAAGTACAGTTAAGGTAGAATGCTTTCTCACGGGAACATCACTCCATTCAGGAAATGCACAAAATATGGGTTAGCTTAAAAGAAGGATTCCAGTTCTGCCCAGATTCCAAACTTACTAAACAATTCAATGGTAGTTGTGTTAAATATATTCTTTGCATTTTCACATCAAACTCATCAAATTAGTTAAGCTGTATCCTTCTAAGAGACTTTAACAACTTTCCATAAAAATGTTCAAAATGTATAGTGCAGCTACCTCCCAAATCATGACTTTTCTCCAAAGTTGCTGTTCATTTTCAATAGCATACCAAGCAATTTCACTAGGATGGTCTATCACCATCCTACAATTCTACATTGGACTAAGCTCACTGAGTTTAGGATGTGGCCCTTGGCTGGATATGAGACCAGACAATCTTTAAACTCTTTCAATTCAAACATCTATACTCCTAAAGCTCTGTTCCCGCCTTTCTTATTTCTATTTATGTTATTACTATTCTTCTAGGCAACTAGATTTTAAAAATCTGAAATATTTTTAAAAATCTGAGTCATCCTTTGCCTTTTCCATATCTAACCATATTAAGCAGTGGACAAAATTAACAGGATAAGGGACATTGGATCCAGGGAATGAATTTAAATGGGTTAAGGCAATAAAGGGATGGATTAAGGGGAACTGAAATGAAAAGCAAGAAGAAAGGCGAGAAGCTGTAACACAGAATCACCAAATTTAATCAGAGGACGTAGTCACTGTCATTAGGGGTGAAGAAGAAGGAGCAGCGGCTCTAGGATCTGGGTTGGTATACAACTATCAAAAGCAAAGGAACTGGGGCAGAGGCAAGATGGCGTACTAGGAGGAAGCGGAATTCTCGTCTCCTCACAATTAGGGCACCTTACCAGGCATCCGTGGGGGAGGGCACCTAAGGGGACAGAAGGAACCCCAAGCGACTGGGTAGGACGTGGCGCATGGGGGGAGTGAAGGGGGAGAAGAAGTGGAGGCGGGATGGGACTGGCGCCCCTGAGGGGCAGCTGGGGGAGGGGAAGGGATCCCAGGCCCAAAGCGGGAAACTGGGGAACCACTGGGAGGGCAGAGGATCAAAAGGGCGCATGGCCAGCTTTCCCCTGCCCACTTGGAGCCCAAAAACCTGTTGAGATCCCAGGCCTGATCCTCTGCCCACCTAGGCTCCCTCCAGCCATGCGGGTCCTGAGGGAGTGGGAGGGAGGGAAGGGGGAGCAAAAGTAAAGGCCACACCTCTGGGACCGGCACCCCTGAGGGGTGGCTGGGGGAGGGAAGGAGCTCCTACACCCAGCAGGACCCCCCACGGTTAGGGGTCCAGCAGCAACGGGGGAGACCCTGGGAGAGAGGGGGAGGGGCGCGAAGGAATGGAGGGGAACGGGGCCAGTGCTACCCTGTCCACTTAGGCACTGGGAAGCCTGTTGGGCTCCAGGACCTAATCGTCTGCCCTCAGAGCCTCCCTCCTGCCACGCAGAGCCCAAGCCCCGCCCTTACACCCCCACCCAGGGCCCCACCTCTACCCTTGGAGACCCCCTCCGAGACCCCCTCCAACTGTGCTGGGCCTAAACCCCACCCACACACCCTCACTCAGGGCCCTACCTCCAAACTCCAGAACTCCACTCTCCAGAGGCCCTCCTTTCCACATGCTTCCTCCCCACTTCTGCCAGGTCCTAAGCAGAGGCCCCACCCCACACTTGAACGTCACCCTGCCTAGGGCCCGCCCCATGCTCAAACATCACCCCCCCCACCCGCCTAGGTCCCACCCCACCCTAAACCCCGCCCCTGCCTAAGTTCCACCCCCCACCTAAACTTCACCCCCATAGCCAAGGCTTTTTATTTTCTTTTCTTTTTTCTTCTTTTAGATTGGGGTTCTGTTTTACCTTGTTGATTCACTGTTGTTGATTTTTTTTATTTTTCCTAATAAATCTTTTATTTTCCTAATTTTATTTTATTCTTTATCCTTTGTTAGTGATCTCTCTCCTTTTCGCTTGTGCCCCCCCTTTTTTTCTGCTGTGTTTTTATTTTACCCTGTTGCAGTTGTTTCAATTATACTTTTATTTTTCCTAATATATTTTTTATCTTTCTAATTTTATTTTGTTTTTTATTCTTTGATATTGTACTGCTCCTTTTTTTTCTTTCTTTCTTCCTGTTTTTTCTTTTTTTTTTACCACGCCACAAAGTTTGCGGGATCTTGGCTCCCAGGCCAGACGTTGGGCCCAAGCTCTTGTGGTGGGAGCTCTGAGGTCAAACCACACTAACACAGAACCTCAGACCCCAGGGAATATCAATCGGAGTGAGGCCTCCCAGAGGTCCTCATCTCAGCACCAAGATGCAGCTCTATCCAACTGCCTGCAAACTCCAGGGCTGAACGTCTCAGGCCAAACAAATCAGTAAGACAGGAATACAGCACCACCCAACAACAACAACAAAAAGACAAAAAGATATGTTACAGATGAAGGAGCAATGTAAAAACCTACAAGACCAAATAAATGAAGACAAAATAGGTAACATACGTGAAAAAGAATTCAGAGTAATGATAGTAATAAAGATGATCCAAAATCTTGGAAACAGAATGGAGAAAATACAAGAAACATTTAACAAGGATCTAGGAGAACTAAAGAGCAAACAAACAGTGATGAACAACACAATTACTGACATTAAAAGTACTCTAGAAGGAATCAATAATGGAATAATTGAGGCAGAAGAAAGCATAAGTGACCTGGAAGACAAAATGGTGGAAATAACTGCCAGGGAGTGAATAAAGAAAAATGAAGGAAAAGAATTGAGGACAGTCTCAGAGACCTCTGGGGAAACATTAAACACACCAACATTTGAATTATAGGGGTCCCAGAAGAAGAAGAGAAAAAGAAAGGGTCTGAGAAAATATGTGAAGAGATTACAGTCGAAAACTTCCCTAACATGGGAAAGGAAACAGTCAATCAAGTCCAGGAAACAAGGAGAGTACCATACAGGATAAACCCAAAGAGAAACACACTGAGACACATATTAATCAAACTATCAAAAATTAAATACAAAGAAGTAATATTAGAAGCAGCAAGGTAAAAACAACAAATAACATACAAGGGAATCCCCATAAGGTCAACAGCTGATTCTTCAGCAGAAACTCTGCAAGCCAGAAGGAACTGGCAGGACATATTTAAAGTGATGAAAGGGAAAAACCTACAACCAAGACTACTCTACCCAGGAAGGATCTCATTCAGATTCAATCGAGAAATTAAAACCTTTACAGATAAGCAAAAGTTAAGAGAATTCAGCACCACCAAACCAGCTTTACAACAAATGCTAAAGGAACTTCTCTAGGCAGGAAACAAAAGAGAAGGAAAAGACCAACAAAAACAAACCCAAAACAATTAAGAAAATGGTAATAGGAACATACATATCGGTAATTACCTTAAATGTAAATGGGTTAAATGCTCCAAACAAAGACATAGACTGGCTAAATGGATACAAAAATAAGACCCGTATATATGCTGTCTACAAGAGACTCACTTCAGACCTACGGACATATACAGACTGAAAGTGAGGGGATGGAAAAAGATATTCCATGCAAATGGAAATCAAAACAAAGCTGGAGCAGCAATTCCCATATCAGACAAAACAGACTTTAAAATAAGGACTATTACAAGAGACAAAGAAGGACACTAGATAATGATCAAGGGATCAATCAAAGAAGAAAATATAACAAGTGTAAATATTTATGCACCCAACATAGGAGCACCGCAATACATAAGGCAAATGCTAACAGCTATAAAAGGAAAAATCGACAGTAACACAATAATTGGAGGAGACTTTAACACCCCACTTTCACCAATGGCCAGATCGTCCAAAATGAAAATAAATAACGAAACACAAGCTTTAAATGACACATTAAACAAGATGGACTTAATGGATATTTATAGGACATTCCATCCAAAAACAACACAATACAGTTTCTTCTCAAGTGCTCATGGAACATTCTCCAGGATAGACCATATCCTGGATCACAAATCAAGCCTTGGTAAACTTAAGAAAACTGAAATTATATCAAGTATCTTTTCCAACCATAACGCTATGAGACTAGTTATCAATTACAGGAAAAAAAACTGTAAAAAACACAAACACATGGAGGCTAAACAATACGCTACTAAATAACCAAGAGATCACTGAAGAAATCAAAGAGGAAATCAAAAAATACCTAGAAACAGCTGACAATGAAAACATGACGACCCAAAACCTATGGGATGCAGCAAAAGCAGTTCTAAGAGGGAAGTTTATAGCAATACAATCCTACCTCAAGAAACAAGAAACATCTCAAATAAACAACCTAACCTTACACCTGAAGCAATGAGAGAAAGAAGAACAAAAAACCCCAAATTTAGCAGAAGGAAAGAAATCATAAAGATGAGATCAGAAATAAATGAAAAAGAAATGAAGGAAACAATAGCAAAGATTAATAAAACTAAAAGCTGGTTCTTTGAAAAGATAAACAAAATTGATAAACCATTAGCCAGACTCATCAAGAAAAAAAGGGAGAAGCCTCAAATCAACAGAATTTGAAATGAAAAAGGAGAAGTACCAACTGACACTGCAGAAATACAAAGGATCATGAGAGATTACTACAAACAACTATACGCCAATAAAATGGACAACCTGGAAGAAATGGACAAATTCTTAGAAAAGCACAACCTCCCGAGACTGAACCACGAAGAAACAGAACACATAAGCAGACCAATCAAAAGCACTGAAATTGAAACTGTGATTAAAAATCTTCCAACAAACAAAAGCCCAGGACCAGATGGCTTCACAGGCGAATTCTATCAAACATTTAGAAAAGAGCTAACACCTATCCTTCTCAAACTCTTCCAAAATATAGCAGAGGGAGGAACACTCCCAAACTCATTCTATGAGGCCACCATCACCCTGATACCAAAACCAGACAAAGATGTCACAAAGAAAGAAAACTACAGGCCAATATCTCTGATGAACACAGATACAAAGATCCTCAGCAAAATACTAGCAAACAGAATCCAACAGCACATTAAAAGGACCATACACCATGATCAAGTGGGGTTTTTCCAGGAATGCAAGGATTCTTCAGTATATGCAAATCAGTCAATGTGATACACCATATTAACAAATTGAAGGATAAAAACCATATGATCACCTCAATAGATGCAGAAAAAGCTACTGACAAAATTCAACACCCATTTATGATAAAAACTCTCCAGAAAGTAGGCCTAGAGGGAACCTATCTCAATATAATAAAAGGCCATATATGACAAAACCACAGCCGACAATGTTCTCAATGGTGAAAAACTGAAACCATCTCCTCTAAGATCAGGAACAAGACAAGGTAGCCCATTCTCACCACTATTATTCAACATAGTATTGGAAGTCTTAGCCACAGCAATCAGAGAAGAAAAAGAAATAAAAGGAATCCAAATCGGAAAAGAAGAAGTAAAACTGTCACTGTTTGCAGATGACATACTACACAAAGAAAATCCTAAAGATGCTACCAGAAAACTACTAGAGCTAATCAATGAATTTGGTAGAGTAGCAGGATACAAAAGTAATGCACAGAAATCTCTTTCATTCCTATACACTAATGATGAAAAATCTGAAAGAGAAATTAAGGAAACACTCCCACTTACCACTGCAATAAAAAGAATAAAATACCTAGGAAAACACCTACCTAAGGAGGTAAAAGACCTGTACTCAGAAAACTATAAGACACTGATGAAAGAAAGGAAAGACGATTCAAACAGATGGAGAGATATACTATGTTCTTGGATTGGAAGAATCAACATTGTGAAAATGACTATACTACCCAAAGCAATCTACAGATTCAATGCAATCTGTATCAAACTACCAATGGCATTTTCACAGGACTAGAACAAAAAATTTCACAATTTTCATGGAAACACAAAAGACTCCGAATAGCCAAAACAATCTTGAGAAAGAAAAACGGAGCTGGAGGAATCAGGCTCCCAGACTTCAGACTATACTACAAAGGTACAGTAATGGTACCTTGGATGTACCAAGACAGTATGGTACTGGCACAAAAATGGTACCTTGGACGTACCAAGACAGTATGGTACTGGCACAAAAACAGAAATATAGATCAATGGAACAGGATAGAAAGCCCAGGGATAAACCCATGTACATATGGTCACCTTATCTTTGATAAAGAAGGCAAGAGTATACAATGGAGAAAAGACAGCCTCTTCAGTAAGTGGTGCTGAGAAAACTGAACAGCTACATGCAAAAGAATGAAATTAGAACACTTCCTAACACCATACACAAAAATAAACTCAAAATGGATTAAAGACCTAAATGTAAGGCCAGACACTATAAAACTCTTAGAGGAAAACATAGGCAGAACACTCTATGACATAAATCACAGCAAGATCCCTTTTGACCCACCTCCTAGAGAAATGGAAGTAAAAACAAAAATAAACAAATGGGACCTAATGAAACAAAAGCTTTTGCACAGCAAAGGAAACCATAAACAAGATGAAAAGACAACCTTCAGAATGGGAGAAAATATTTGCAAATGAAGCAACTGACAAAGGATTAATCTCCAAAATATACAAGCAGCTCATGCAGCTCAATATCAAAAAAACAAACAATCCAATCCAAAAATGGGCAGAAGACCTAAATAGACATTTCTCCAAAGAAGATATACAGATTGCCAACAAACACATGAAAAGATGCTCAACATCACTAATCATTAGAGAAATGCAAATCAAAACTACAATGAGGGGGGCTTCCCTGGTGGCGCAGTGGTTGAGAATCCGCCTGCCAATGCAGGGGACACAGGTTGGAGTCCTGGTCTGGGAAGATTCCACATGCCGCAGAGCAACTAGGCCCGTGAGCCACAATTACTGAGCCTGCGCGTCTGGAGCCTGTGCTCCACAACAAGAGAGGCCGCGACAGTGAGAGGCCCGCGCACCGTGATGAACAGTGGCCCCCGCTTGCCGCAACTAGAGAAAGCCCTCGCACAGAAACAAAGACCCAACACAGCCAAAAATAAATAAACAAATAAATTAATTAAAAAAAAATCTACAACAATAAATGCTGGAGAAGGTGTGGAAAAAAGGGGACCCTCTTGCACTGTTGGTGGGAATGTAAATTGATACAGCCACTATGGAGAACAATATGGAGGTTCCTTAAAAAACTAAAAATAGAACTACCATATGACCCAGCAATCCCACTACTGGGCATATACCCTGAGAAAACCATAATTCAAAAAGGTACATGCACCCCAGTGTTCACAGCAGCACTATTTACAATAGCCAGGACATGGAAGCAACCTAAGTGTCCATCGACAGAGGAATGGATAAAGAAGATGTCATACATATATACACTGGAATATTACTCAGCCATAAAAAGAAACGAAATTGAGTTATTTGTAGTGAGGTGGATGGACCTAGAGTCTGTCATACAGAGAGTGAAGTAAGTCAGAAAGAGAAAAACAAATACCATATGCTAACACATATACATGGAATCCAAAAAAAAAAAAAAAAAAGGTTCTGAAGAACCTAGGGGCAGGACAGGAATAAAGATGCAGATGTAGAAAATGGACTTGAGGACATGGGGAGGGGGAAGGGTAAGCTGGGACGAAGTGAGAGAGTGGCACAGACATATATACACTACCGAATGTAAAATAGATAGCTAGTGGGAAGCAGCTGCATGGCACAGGGAGGTCAGCTCGGTGCTTTGCGACCACCTAGAGGGGTGGCATAAGGAGGGTGGGAGGGCGACACAAGAGGGAGGGTATATGCGTATGCGTATAGCTGATTCACTTTGTTATACAGCAGAAACTAACACAACACTGTAAAGGAATTATACTCCAATAAAGGTGTTAAAAAAAAAGAAAAAGAAAAGGAACTGGGAAAGGAAAATATCAGAAGATGATGATGTGCCATTTTCAGAATTTGCCCAGCTGCCTGTTAGATATATAGGACTAAAGCTTACGAGAAAGGTGAAGACTGTGAGACATAAATCTGGACATAATTCATATACAGGGGCAACAAAGTAATAAAAGAGGATGACTTCACTGGCAAGGAATTACAAACTGAAAAGAGGGCCAAATAAAACACTAGAGAGTTCTTGTACATTAAGAGGTAGTCAAAAGAACAAAGAGGCATCAACAAAGGAAAATAAAGTTACCTGAAAAGTAGCATAACCATGAGGGTAGTATAAAGTCACAGATCGACAATGAGGAAAACATAAAAATGGAAGAAAGTATTCACAGGTATTTAAATGATGCAGCACTCACAGAGAATGAAGACTAAGAACATAGATTTGGCAATTAGAGATTATTAGCCCACAAAGACTGTAATTTCAACACTGTAATGAGGAAAAAAGTATGGATGGGTCTTGAAGAAATGGAGTAGTCGACAAAGGTGGCTTACTCCAGATGTCTATATATGGAGAGAGAAAAAAGAAAGGATAGCTGATGGTATAAACAGAACTAAACAAATAGTTTTCAGGATGGGAGAGGGTTCTGCATGTTAGTATGTATCAGGCAAATAACCAGAACTGGCTAAGAAAGGAAAGAAAACAGTCCATGTTACCAGTGTACACTGATGTGGCACGGAAAGTGAAAAATTTGGTATTTGATTCTCCCATTTATGGAAAGCTTAAAATTGATAACATTTGGTATTTTAGAACCACTATTTAAACAAAAGCAAAGGGACACCGATCTTCTGCTCTCTGTGTCCACAAAGAATGTATATGCTAGTTTCGACATTATTCTATCTACCAATGATGGATCTTAATAAATTTCACCTACATAATAGAAGACTGAAAATATGAGAGTAGGACAGTTAACGTTGATAAATTAAAAGAAAATGAATTTCAAGAACTCGAATTCTTAGGAATTCCCTAGCGGTCCAGTGGTTAGGACCTGGCACTTTCGTTGCCAGGGTCCAGGTTATAACCCTGGCTGGGGAACTAAGATCCCGCAACCCATGTGGCATGGCCAAAAAAAAAAAAAGAAAAGAAAAAGAGAGAAAAAAAAAAGAACTCGAATTCTTATTTTTTTATTTTGTATATTAATACAAAAAAAGTTTTTAGGAAGCTTCATTCACATGTCATTATTTTTTAAAGTTTATATGTCCCTTTTGTTGCTTTCCCAATCTTAACGTAAACGTCCAAGGAAAATAAATCTAAAAATTATATTCTTAGATAATTCACTGAATTATCATTCAATGAATGATACAAAACTTTCTGCTTTTTAACATAACTATGATGCCAAAGTCTGAAGAGAAGGGAGATGCTGGTACCTTAAGTAGTGAATATTGACAGCTGGCTATCACCAGGCAGAACTGGAAGACCCAGATATCTCTGAAGAAGCCTTGTATGAGAAGAATAGATCCCAAAAAAGCCACAAGAATAGCCAAGATGACAGCTAACACATTTTCCAGGATCTCACGATTTCTGTAGACAGAAAAATTTATGAGTAAGTATATCATCAATAGAAGAAATTAATCAGAATGCAAAAAGGGAAGACATCAATATGAAGTTCATACTATGCTTGTTAAGATTTATTTTTAGTACTGGGTTTGAACAAGGTTTTGGATCATAATGAAAAAGTATGTTCAGTTTAGATTGAAAACTGGCACACATTCTTATGTGCAAATAAAGCATGCTACAGTGGATTGTGAAGTTCTTATTATAATACATAATACAGTTGCAATTTCTATGTTATAACTTTACTTTTCTTATCATCTGCTTCTCTGTCAAGTTTGTTGCCAAATAACTAAACAACCTGAATGGCAAATAAAGGAAATATACAAAGAAACAAGTTCGAAAAACAAAATCTCAAAAGAGTCTCTAGAAAATTAAATTGAAAACATTTATATGACAAAGTCTGTAACCAAATTTTGATACCAAGTGGTTTCATTTCCCATGTCTAAATCATCTGAAATAATCAGAAATCTTACTAAAATTACTTAAACACAGGCTCTTACATATGTTGAGAATGAAGGCAGTGATAGACCATCAATGCTGCCTCTATCAAAGTTACTGAGACAATTCCATATTTTACTAAACTGACGCTGTAAAAGAAGCAGTACAATGTTCAACATACTACATACAGCAATGAAGATAATTTTTTAAAAAATTTATTTTATTTTATTTTTTGGCCGCACTGCACAGCATATGGGATCTTAGCTCTCCGACCAGAGATCAAACCCGCACCCCCTGCATTGGAAGAGTGGAGTCTTAACCACTGGACTGCCAAGGAAGTCCCTGAAGATGATTTTTATAAATCATGCCAAAAAATAAGAATCTATCTTACTTCCTGGGGAAATTTTATTCACAAAATGTTAGGTATGTGCTAAAACTCTTGATTTCAAAGAATATTTACTGACACAGGAACATGCTCAGTACATTTGCTATACAAAGAAAGCAGGACACAAAACTGTATACGAAGATACAAGTTCTATTACTTAAGAAACATACATACACAGGTTTAAAAAGACAATATATCAATTTGGTACTACTAATAATGGTTCTCTCTGGGTGGAAGGATTTTGGCTGGCCTCTGTCTTAAAATCTTTCTACATATTTAATAAAGAATTGCTTTCATAATCATAAAAAGATTTTTATTTCTTTATATTACATCAATGCCCAATTTATAATCATCAATTGACCTAAAAAATAAAATTCACAAACATCTCTGTACTATTTCACTTGATAGTTCTAGCAGATTAAAACAAGTTCAATAGTAATTTCAAATCAATAAACGAAACACTGGTATTTTCATCTGTTCTTATATGGCAGTTGTGGAATCCCAGACTTGCCGAATCCAATGATCCCTGTCGGCCCTGGTACACTATATTCTGTCCATGTCACTTGTCACTGAACACGTGCTCTCCCTCCGGCTTTTGTTAGTTTTTAATTTTGATGAATCCAATTTATCAATTTGTTTTCTCATTGATCTGTTTTTCATGTCACATCTGTGCAATTTTGCCTAACCCAAGGTCACAAATCTTTTCTCCTACGTTTTGCTTTTTTCTGAATTTTATATTTTAGATTTCACATTTAGGCCTATGATCCACTCTGAGTTAATTTTTGTAATATGATGCAAGGTAATAATACAAATTCTTTATTTTTCTTTTTCTTTTCTTCTTCTTTTTTTTTTTTTTTGCATATGGAAATCCAATGTTTCTAGCACCACTTGTTGAAAAGCTTATCCTTTCTCCACTTCACTGATTTGGGATATTATTTTGGCACTATCTAGGCCTGGAATTTTCTTTATGGGAAGGTGTTTAACTACAATGCCCATATATTTAATAGATATAGGAACATTAAGATATTGTATTTCTTTCAGAACTTTGATAATTTTTATCTCTCAAGAAATTTGTCCACTGTCAAATTTATTTACATACAACTGCTCATAATATTTTATTATCCATTTATTACCTGTAGAATCTGTAGTGATATCCTAGCTCACATTCCTGATATTGGTAATCCATAACTTTTTTTGTGTGTCCTGATCAGCTTGGCTAAAATATATTACTTTAATTGAGCTTTTTGGTTTCCTTGATTTTTCTCTACTGTCTTCTGTGTCCTCACTGATTTCTGCTTTGTTCTTTATGATTTTCTTTCTTCTGCTTTCTTAGGGTTAATGTGATCTTCTTTTTCTAGTTTCCTAAGGGGGAAGGTGAAGTCATTGAATTGACTTTTCTTCTTATTCAGTGCTATAAATTCTTCTAAGTACTGTCTTAGTGGCATCACAAAAATTCTGATTGTGTTTCATTTTTTATGTGGTTCAAAATATTTTCTAATCTCCCGCTTGATTTGTCCTTTGATCTATGCGTTATTTAGGTGTATTTAGCTTTCAAATATTTAGGGATTTCCCAAGGTTCTTTTGTTACTGATTTATAATTAACTCCGTGGTCAGGGAACACACTATATAGAACTCAACTCCTTCTAAATTTGATCCTTATATTATGGCCCAGAATATGGTCTATCTTGGTAAATGTTCTGTGTGCACATAAAAGAATGTGTATTCTGTGGTTATGAGTGGAGTGTTCCATAAATGTCACTCAACTTAGGTTGGCTGACAATTATATCTTTGTTGATTTTCTACATACTTGTTCTATCAATTATTGAGAGAGGTGTGTTGAATTCAACTATAATTGTGAATTTATCCATTTCTCCTATTTCTATCAGCTTTTCCTTCAAAGCACTGTTTGAGATATAGAAACATTTAGGATGGTTAAATCCTATGCATTAATTGACCACTTATCATTATAAAATGACCTCCTTTTACCTTGGTAATATTCTTTGCTTTGAAATCTACTTTGTCTGATATTAATTCAGCCACTCTAGCTTTACTGTGCTTAGAGTTAGCATGGTATATCTTTTCTGTTTTTATATTTAAAGTGCATTTCTTGTAGGCAGCAAAGAAATGAGTCTTGCTTTTTTTCTCCAATTTGACAATTTCTGACTTTTCCAACTATCATCCTGTCATTTATCTTCTGTCAATCTGTTTTTGATCTCTTTCCTTTTCTGCCTTATTTTACATTAAGAGAGCAATTTTTATGAATCTATTTTATCTCCTTTATTTTTTTAACTTACTAGTTATAACTCTTTCTTTTGTTACTTTAGTAGTTGCTTTAGTATACATTTTATGACAGTCTACTTCAAGTGACGTAGTATAAGTATACATACAGTATAAGCAACTTATATTTAATTCACAAACAGTATAAGAAACTTATAGTACTATACTCTTATATGCCCCTTCCTGGCGTTTATGCCATTATTGTCATGAATTTTACTTTTACTTATCTTATAAATCACACAATACATCATTATTATTTTTGTTTAAACATCCATTATGTCTCAAAGAGATTTAATTAGTAAGAAAAAATTTTATATATTTATTCATGTAGTTACTTACCATTTACAGTGATCTTTTATTTCTTTGGGTAGGTCCATATTTCCAGTTGGTATTATTATCCTTCTGCCTGAAAGACATCCTGTAATATATTTTGTACTGTGGGTCTGCTTGAAAAAAATTCTTTCAGTTTTTCCTAGTCCAAAAATGTCTTAATTTCATCTTGGTTTTTGCAGTTTTGTTGGGTATAGAATTCCAGGTTGAGTTTTTTTCTCCTTTCAATACTTCAAAAATGCTGCTCCATCATCTCCTCATTTGTATTTTTTCCAACAATAAATCTGATGTCTTCCTTATTCTTGTTCCTCTGTACAAACTACATCTTTTTTTCTCTTGCAGTTTTTAAGATTCTGTCACTGATTTTGAGCAATTATGTGCCTTGGTATAGTTTTTTTCATGTTTCTTGTACTTGAGGTTCATGGAGATTCTTCAATGTGAACATTTGTAGTTTTCATCAAATTTAGAAAGTTTTCCACCACTACTTCCTCAAAATTTTTTCTCTCTTCCTGTCTCCCTTGGCTTACTTTCATTTTGTATATTCTTTTCATTGGGGGATGGGCATAGGAGAATGATTCTTTTTTCTTTGTTTCATTTTCAATAGTTTCTACTGTCATGCTGTCAGCTTCACTTACATTTTCTTCTGTAATGTCTAATCTACCATTAATCTCATCCATTGTATTTTTCATCTCAGACATTTTAGTTTTCATCTCTAAGTGTGACTTGGGTCTTTTTTTTCATATCTTCCATATCTCTACTTAATTTTTATTAACATGCAAAGTACATTTATAACTGTTTAATGTCTTTGACTGCTAATTCTAATATCAGTGACAGTTACAGGTTGGTTTCATTACTTCCCTCATTATAAACCACATTTTGTCATTTCTTTGTATGCTTGGTAATCTCTGATCGGATGCCAGATATTGTGAATCTTAACTTTTTATGTGGTGAGAATTTCTGGATTTCTATAAATCTTGTTGAGCTTTGTTATGCTACTTGGAAACAGTTTGATCCTTTCAGGTCTTGCTTTTATGACTTGCTAGGTGGGTCTGGAGCAGTGCTCATGCTAGGGCTAATTACTCCCCACTTCTAAGGCAAGACTTACCAATATTCTGCTGAACAGTTGAGGAGACCCACTAAAAATCTCTGAGGTTCTCTCTCTGAGCAGCAATCCTCTTTGATGTTCTATCCTACAGACTTGAGCTGCTCTAGTCTCCCTGGACTCTGAGCTCCATCTCCTCAACTCAGGAAGTCTTCTGGACTCTACTTCAGTACCACAGCCTGGGGACTCTCTTAAGGCAGTAAGGTGGGCTCACATAATTTGCTTCCCATCTCTCAGGAATCACGGTCCTTTTCTGTCTTATTTCCAATGTCTTGAAAACCACTGTTTCATGCATTTTATCTGTTTTTCATTGTTTCAGGTAGAAGAGTAAACCCAGTCTTTGTTACTCCATGTCAACTAGAAGCAGCAGTTGGTCACCAAGTTCATAACTGACTAATACTATTTACTATTATACCTTTTATAGTTAGAGTCATATTACATATAACCTTATGGTCATTAACACCTCAAATTCTCTGGCTTTTAAGTACAGCTGCATGATTCTTAATGATAAAAACAATTTTTTAAATAAACATATTAAAATTGCCACAAAAAAAGCTTTTAATGGATTCAGGAGAGTCAATGTTTGGGAGCCTTACTAACTTAAATTTTATCTCAAGAGAACCAAAATAGAAAACACCTTCCAACATGGAAACCAAGTCAAATACTCAATGGGTAATTTAATACATTTCAATTTAAAAATAAAATCTGCACATATCTTTAATATCACACTATATTCTCACCTATCAAACAGGGCCAAAAGTGTGAGTCTGTCAAAGTTAATGCCGATCCACAGCTGGGGCAGGATCCAAAAGCGATAATAGTGTTTAACTTTTTGGGCAGCTTCTTCTGTTGGACCATAAGTAGCTGCCAAATCAGGGCTTAGGTCAATGTCTTGTTGCTCCAACAAATCTGTATCGATGGTCAATAGTCTGTTCAATCTAATCTGTGGAAGAGAGAGCTAAAAGAAAATCAGCATCGAAAGGCTTAAAATATCTTTAATCAAGTCATGCTTCAAGGGCTACGCAATCAGCTTGCAAATTATCTAAACCTCCTTAATTCTCTACACTAGTCCACTCTTGTGGATATTTTATGATTGCTAGAAACTACAGAAGGTGACAAAAGGAAGTGAACTACAACAAAGGCCTTTTGGAAAGATTTTACTAGGAAGTATTTGAAATTTTAGTATTTTATGATTGTATAGCTAGTGAATCCATTACAATCACCAACAGGGAATCATTAGCGGCTTCCCTTCTCCCTACCCCTTCTCTTCTCTCATTAAGCTATGAACCTCACTACTGTGTCAAATCTAAGCTCCTCTGCATTGGATTCAATGCCTTCAAATCTCAATTCTTCGTACAGCCTCTTATCACTGTTACT
This sequence comes from Balaenoptera physalus, assembly GCF_965194825.1. Lineage (NCBI taxonomy): Eukaryota > Metazoa > Chordata > Mammalia > Artiodactyla > Balaenopteridae > Balaenoptera > Balaenoptera physalus. The sequence continues at coordinate 31,371,454 of NC_138883.1, forward strand.
GCTGTTTTCAAATCCCTCCCACACTCCTTTACTTTTGTTTTGGCAGGCTGCTCATCTGAGGCTATACAGGATATTACCACATTACATTTCTTTCAGGTTCAACTCATCCGTTCACCAGTTTCCCCTGCCTCTGAAAGAATCCAAAGTTTACTGCATTTAGCAGAGCACTAGCCAGCATTTTGCTGTCTCAAGGCTCTCATACCATTTAACAGTGGAAAATACTACTATGCCATTTTATATAAAGGACTTGAACAAACATAGATTTTGGTATCCGCACAGGGTCCTGGAACCAATCCCCTGTGGATACCAAGGGATCACTGTAATCATTTCCCCATTTCTGCTTTCCTGTGGAGTTTCCAGGAATACACTGCAGCAAAAGAGTAGGGACAGTCTTTACTTTTCCTACACAGGGGTGGGGTATAGTCAAGAAAATATGTTTCTTATATATAACAGCCATTTCTGTCTCTTAAGCATTGACAAATATCTCCCCAAACACTTTTTTTCCCTTATCCTCTATGCCAGGGTTTCTCAATCTTGGCACTACAGGTACTTTCAAGCCAGGTCATTCTTTGGGTGGGGGCTATGCTTTCCACTGTAGAATGTTTTACAGCATCCCTGGCTTCCACCCACTAGATACCTACAGCAACCCCCTGGTGGTAACAAGCAAAAATATTTCCAGACATTGCCAAATGTTGAAAACTATTGTTCTGTGCCAATTCACATCTATGGTTTTAAAACCCTGCTCACAACTCATCATCTTCAGGAAGCCGCTAATAATTAATCTCTTCGGCACTAAATTTATCTACACGTACCTCGTATCTCTTAAATATTGCTTATAAGGATTTCAACTGTTTTATCTTTTCTAACCTCAATATATATACTTTGATATACATCACACAAAGGCAGTGTTATCTTTTTAAAATATACCCACTGCATCTCATATGGCATTTTTTTATACAGCGATAACATCACTAAGCACACACACTGGTATACGAATAACTAATAGTTAACCAACAGTTAGTAGATAAGTACCAAATCAGTTAGCTATGTACCAAAATCATAATGTTCAAAGTGAAGTTTTAAAATGGCACAATTAAAAATGGCACAACCAGATTATGACACTGGTGAGTAAACAGACCTCTATGTACCCTCAAAAGTGTAATTACTGATTCATAAATAGCTAATTAAAATGCACGGTGCTTTACACTTGTTTGTTTCTTAACAAAGGACTTATGAGAAGAGATCCACTATGGGACAGCAAAGGTGATTTTGCCAGTTTTCAACAAAATTGATATTTTGCAACCTCATCAATTTTCTGATTTGTATAGCAACTTAATCTGAAAATACAGCATTTTATAAAAATAAAGGAAAACCTACCACATCATGTGGGTAAAATCGAACTGAGGTAGAACTGGATACATGTGAATCCGTGTCACTAAAGAAAAATGAAGAAGACTTTAGGGAATAAACAGCTTGTCAAGTAGTAGAAAGAAAAATAAGTCTATTAACAATTACATGATATTTACACGGTCTACTTTTCCATGTAAACTTCAAAGTACAAAATCGAATTTTCCTAGAGTTGTGATTAGGAGCATAGCCTCTGGGTCAAAGTATCTATATTCAAATCTCCTCATCAACTGAATGAGATCTTGGACAAGTTATCTAAACTTTTTATACCTCAGTTTCCTCATTGGTAACATAGGATAAAAGTACCTCTATCACCAAGTTCTTGTGAAAATTGTTTAAGAAAGCAATTAACATATTGCCAGGAGCCATAATAAATTTAACCTATGATATAATAGTCTAGAACGTGACAACTCAGTTTCCACAGTTCAGTCAAATTTAGATTTCAAAACTTAAGACCTTACCACATTTATGGTGTAAGGAATTGTTCTTATCTTGAATTATATTAAACATAATAAAGTGTTCCCATTGCTCCATCCTCCTATGGGTTCCACTGTTACAAAATCATCTAAACACTCCAATCATTTTTGAGGGGGTGAATTCTGAAACTGGACTAAAGGAGCTTTATTAAAGAGTACAGTTTCTGAAATGTTCTATCTTTTCAGCATGCTAAGCTAAGTGATCACAAGACCCTATTACTTTAAAGAGACCCTCAAAACTGAAAAAACTAAGTGAACTGTCCATAGATATGTAACATATAAATAGGTGTGTCCCACTATTAAATGGAAGTCCTAAAATAAGAATCAAATGACTCTTGTGGAAAAAAAGTGAGCTAATCAATCAACAATGAATTTCAATGCAGCAATTTGAATAGATGAGTAAGATTAAAATTTCAGAAAAAAATTTAACACATTCTAAACTATAATTGATTATGTTATACGATCAAGATTTCTATTTATTTGCTTTCCTCCTAACTTCTCTGTTATCTTACATAATTCCTTCCTGAGGGAAGGAGAGAAAAGAAACTAAATGCAACATATGACCCATATTTTAAGAAATTCCTCCTTCTTACAGCTGGTAAACACATTTTAAAACAAAATGAAAGATAATCATTTAAAAAGACACTTGACCAAAACCCTCACACAGAAATAAAAATTTGAAATTACACAAAGAAAGAGAATCGATCGGTTTGAACTTAGCTGTGTAAATATTTTTCTAATAAGTTTTTTCCATCACGCAATATATACATAGTTAAGTTTGAAATTGCGGGAAACCACTGTCACATGGTAAGATCTACAGGAAATTTTTACTTAATTTTTTTTTTAAAATACATAATAGCTTTTGTTTTAAGAATAACAACTTTCTTTTTTTCCACAGCAAAAAATTATACTTTAATTCTTTGGCGACAAATGCATAATGACAATTTATTTAAGCCACTATAAACAAATGTTTTCAAAATAACTTTTCTATCTCAACGCTTACAAACTTTAAAAACGGCAAACATATGCTAGTACATATACTTCCCTAATATGACTTCACACATACCAGATATTGGATGCTCTTCTTGCTGCTGGTTCAAAATTCACAAGTGACATATCACAGCCACCAGTCTCATAAAGCGTAGAAGAGAACTTACCTAGCAAATAAATGATTTTTTTAAAAAAGCCATTAGAATACTCAGAAATTTTCCTTCATGAAACACTAATTTTAAGCTTGTTACAATCTAAGAAAATGTACTATAACCGTCTTTTTCCAAAATATTTAAAAAACAATGATCTACATACAATTCAGCGTGATGTGAATGAAAAGGAATGCTAAACAGTGGGGCAAAACGTCAACATACATAATCAGGTGTTAAAAGTGATTTAAGTCAGCTTCGTAATAGCAGTCTCCTTCTCTTCTCTCCTCCCAGCACATTCTCAATTCAAGTTATAATACAAACAAACTGAATGTTGTTTAAAGGTCACCTGACCACTACTTACAAGTGGTGAGTAGCCATTTGGAGGGCTGCTTAAGTTTTAAGATAGCTCAAACTGCAAGACAACAAATTTATGTGATTACCTTCAGAGTTTTTTGGTTTTGTTTTACTTTTAAGAAGAAATAAAAAAGTATCAAAATGGATCTAAGGAAGTTCAATGAATGAAGCATAATAATGTTGGTGACAAACTACAGTATTCAATGAATATTAATAGTTGTATGATTCTACAAGAACTCTATGAAAGAATTTAGGAACACCATTTGCTGTAGCCAAGTATCTACAGAACTGATAAAAGGCTTAGAAATTTTATTGGTTGCAAAGAATATAGGTTTGAAAAAAAAACTCTCTTAAAATGAACTGTATAACGTAAAATGATTTCTGATAATGGAATTTTAGAAACCTGAATACTGTCTGAAATGCATGCTGTACTTTGAAGATCTATGGTAAGCCATATCAATGGTGGGTAGGGAGCATAAATAAATGAATATAAATTTCTAGTAGGACAATAAGATGAGGTATATAACTGCAACTGTTTGGATCTAGTCCAGACTGCCTTTTGAGTATTTATGAGGTTTTTGTTTTACTAGCTAGAACTACTGAGGTTATAAATATGAGAAATCTAAAGGGCAATTTCAACTTGATGACAAGGCTAAAAGATTTCTTTTCCATGACTACAATGAAAACAGTATACAATAAGAATTTTTATTTAAGTGAAATCCTTGAAAAATGACAATAAAAGGCCCCCATAATATTCTGATATAACCAAGGGTTCACAGAACATTTCAACAATTACTTCTTTCGTCAAAAGGACTAGAATCAGAAAAAGTACTTTATTAAATAGGATTATTTGAGTACTTTCTATGAGTCATAATATTTTATCCTATTATGGTGTTTTCTGTAGTAGCATTTTTTTTGGTCAAAATACTCCTGAGATAAATTAGGGAAAAAGGCATTCTATGAAATGCTCAGCTCATTTGCTGTTTTTCAAGGGAGGATTACTGAGCACGTAGATTATCTAAAACTCTGCTTTTTACCCCCCTGTCTTCTAGCCATGAGTTACTCTTAGCACCTCTAACAGAAACCAGAGTAGGGAACTAAAATGAAATGACAGAGTTTTTTGAAGCGATAGGGTGGGTTGCAGAAATTGTTAGTAAATAAAAAAGTTAAAAACTGCCTTGACTGAGATTTTAAAATTATTTTTAAATTGTAACTTTTTATGCTGTGCTCTTTCCTTACTTATTAGCATGGATAATCAGAGATTGGCTGTGCTAAAATTAACTTAGATTAGCAGAAAAAAAGAAACACCTGATCAAAATCACAGACTGCATAAATGCAGAAGAATTATAAAACCATATTAAATGACTAAATCACAGAGTAACAGAGCTGGGCGGGCTTGTATGAAATCTAGTAAGAATGGAATGCATAAATATTTGTGTTTATATCACAGAATTTGTGTGTATTTCTGAAATAAGTTAATTCTATATTCAGTAGAATTTAAATTATTGGAGTATATTCTGAGTATTTAAGCATTCCATGGGATTTTTAGTAATATAAGTCCTGTTTTGGGATATTAAAAATAATAAATATTTATATGCAACTGAAATCAACTAAAATATTACTCTCTGTAATTTTCAAATGAAACAGTAAAAGATGATTAAGTCATTACTGCAACTATGTTGTCTTTTATGTATAGATGTCTAGTATGAAACTTATATAGAAATGGGTGCATTTTTAAATAAAAATAAAACACCCCCTCCAAAAGTTTTTCAGAAAGAAAGCTGGAAAAACTGAGTAGTTTTATTACTACATAAATCTACAACTACAACTACAAATCTACAACTCTGAATGCATACAAACAACTGAGTAACAAGGAATAAAATTTAAACAAGGCATAAAACATGTCTAAGAAAAGGGCAGTTATAATTTCAACAAATGTGCATGACTTCAACAGTGCTTTTTTTTCCCTAAGAAGCTTCTGTCTACCTACTAACTTTACAAACATGTCAGGTTCATAAAAACATGCATGGCATATGTCAGAACAAACTAACTTCGTATTAAGGCTTCATGGTGTATTCCCAACTTAACTCCACCAAAAGAACAGGTTCTATGTCCCTCTTACATCTTTGGGCTTGGCAGCTGACAGCACTTCAGAAGTAACAAATTTTATTCAGAAGATAATTCAGAAAAAAAAAATTACACTAAAAAGTGTTTAGCTTGGGCTTCCCTGGTGGCGCAGTGGTTGAGAATCTGCCTGCCAATGCAGGGGACACGGGTTCGAGCCCTGGTCTGGGAAGATACCACGTGCCACGGAGCAACTGGGCGCGTGAGCCACAATTACTGAGCCTGCGCGTCTGGAGCCTGTGCTCCGCAACAAGAGAGGCCGCGATATTGAGAGGCCCGCGCACCGCGATGAAGAGTGGTCCCCACTTGCCGCAACTAGAGAAAGCCCTCGCACAGAAACAAAGACTCAACACAGTCATAAATAAATAAATAAATAAATAAAAGAACGTGAATTTCTTTAAAAAAAAAAAAAAAGTGTTTAGCTTAAGGTTTCAGTGAAAACTTAGTAACATTTTAATATATTAATAATCTACTAAAGACATCTTCAAAAATAACCAAAACAGAAATAAGTACATGTTGCTATTGGTTTATAAAAATTAATATCTTAAATTTGTACAAATCTTCTTAGCAAACATAACAACTTGACATATATCTCATTTGAGATTAAAACCATAATCACAGTTAACCTTTCTGAACTAATAAGTAAATGTGCCCTTATTAATAACCCTATTTTAATAAGTATTCTGTATTTAGAAAAATACTTCCATGTAAATATTATTTCTAATGAACATTAATTGGGAAGAAAGTAGAACATCAATGAAATATGTCCTCCTCACATGTATTATGATTATAAACTGTTATCGCCTCATAATTCAACTCCCAGGTCATAACTAATTATATCTAATAGTATGGCTCTGTCATGATTTTAAAAGAAAAACATTAATTTCTGACAAACCAGAATGGAGGCTGGAATTTCAGACTTAATAATGACATTGGCCATGATATAGCATCTCTAAGATAAAGAAAAGTTAAGGCACCTGGTATTTCTGTTTCAAATATTCAATAATGACTGCTATAGTCTTCAAAAATTCAATTTAATTACACAAAACCCTATTTTTCTTGAGGTGGGAGAATTTCCAGTAACCACAGGTCAATAAATAAGTGATGAACAAGAAGATAAGTAAAACTGAATACTGATTTAAAGAACAAGGACACTTGAAGCATTTCCTTGAAGCCACAAATTCAAAATAAACACTGGGGGCTTCCCTGGTGGTGCAGTGGTTGAGAATCTGCCTGCCAACTCAGGGGACATGGGTTCGAGCCCTGGTCTGGGAAGATCTCACATGCCGCAGAGCAACTAAGCCCGTGTGCCACAACTACTGAGCCTGTGCTCTAGAGCCTGTGAGCCACAACTACTGAAGCCCGCGTGCCTAGAGCCTGTGCTCTGCAACAAAGAAGCCACCGCAATGAGAAGCCTGCGCACCACAACGAAGAGTAGACCGCGCACTGCAACGAAGAGTAGCCCCCGCTCACCGCAACTAGAGAAAGCCCGCGCACAGCAACGAAGACCCAACGCAGCCAAAAATAAATAAATTAAATAAATAAATTAAAAAACAAAAAAACAAAATAAACACTGGCAAAACACTGATAAAAGACATAGAAATTAATGAGATTCTCTAATTAGTCCTATCAATAAAAATCCTCACCACATAACACAAAGTTCAGTTAATATTGTGAGAAACCCTTAATGCATTCTTAATGTCACTCTCATTTCACTTGTTTATCTTAGAAAGAGGTGGTTACCAGGACAAATCATCCGTAGGGTTCTTCCAATCTTCCCAGCACCAACGACAAAGAAGGCCTCTTACATTTCTTGGACGATTTCCTTCTGTAGATCCCCACCCTACACCCCCATTCATTCTGCGTTCTCCAAGCCTAAAACCCTGATACACTGCTTGACTTCGCACTTCTCTAGCATTATTCTTAGCGCAAGGAGGGGCTACAAGAGCAAAGAGAGAGAGAGACAAGGGAGGCAGCTCTACAAAGTGTTTTTAGAAGACAACTGGGGGACTACATACATCTCTATGACTAACTTGAGTACTCTACGAAAAGTGACTTTTTCTGGTGGTGATGAGTATTGTGCTCATGATGCCATTCCAATGAATACACGACACTTTTAAGAGAGAAGGCCTTGACAAGTTCCAATTCCTTGGATAGCACCCCCCTTATTATGAGTGGTGCCTGTGAGTCTCTGAGGAAACATGAGTTTTCACCCAGACAGAAATGACTCATTTTACTGCTGCTTACAGGTTTATGGACCTGTTTCTCCCTAGACCAGGGATCAGCAAACTTCTTCTGTAAAGGGACATTTAATAAATATTTTAGGCTTTGTGGGCCAGATGGTCTCTGTTGCAACAGTTCGAGTCTACCATTGTAGCGTGAAAGCAGCCACAGAAAACACATAAAATAAATACTTATTTACTTTATTTACAAAACAAGCATCAAGCTAGATATAGTCACCAGGCCATAGTTTGCTAATCCCTGTCCTAGACCAAAAGCCTTACTCTTATAAAATGTCTTTAATTCTTGTGCTAAATGGAAATCAAGTCACTATGCTGCTCCTGTTCAATACTGAGAACCAGTCCTTCTTCCTAGAACGTGCAATGCTGTGCTAGGTTTTTAAAACAGGAGAAGAATAAGAAAAAGGGTAGAAATGAGAAGAAAGAGGTTGGTTTAGAGGAGAGCTTTTGAGGACTGGCAAGAAAAGACAGACAAACTCTATTGCTTGGTAACGGTGAAAGAGATTCATATACTGATATATTTTACTGCCATGGTCGCTGTTCGCTAGTTCTGACTTAACACAACATGTCAATTCATTAAGTGGAATCCCCAGATCAGGTGAACCTTCCAGAAGTGAATGTACAAGTTCATATTCTGATATAATTTCATCATCTCACATCTCCTTCAAAAGGGCAAGTCCTCCTCATCTTGGTAAAATAATCCATAACAATGACACTGATGACATTACAAATGATCAGATAAATAAACAAAAAACGTCACAGAATGGGAGAAGATATTTGTAATTGGTATCTGACAAATTAGTTGCATCTAAAATATCAAAAGAACTCTTAAATGTCAATAATAAGACAAACAGCTTGATTTTAAAAGTGAGTAAAAGATTTGGACACACTTCACAGAAGATATATATATATATGTATAGTCAATAAACACACCAAAGGATCCTCATCATCCCTGGTCATAGGAGAAATGCAGATTTAAGCCACAATGAGATATTATACACCCATTAGGGCTAACATTTAAAAGGCCAAAAATAGCAAATGTCAATGAGAATGGGAACAACTGGAACTCATACATGCTGGTGGGAATATAAAATTACTTTTGAAAACATTTTAGACATTTTATTCACAATAGCCAATACCTGGAAACAACACAAACTTGTCCATTGACAGATGAATGAATATAAAATACATAGAATGAATACTCAGCAACAAGGAACATACTGCTAACAACATAATGAATCTCAGAAGCACCTTGCTAAGTGCAAAACTAAACACAAAAGGCGACATACTGTGTGACTGCATTTATATGAACTTCTAGGAGAGGAAAAACATAATGACATAAAGCACACAGTGGATGCCTGTGGCCAGGAGCAGAGGAGGCACGGACTGCAACGGGGGCACAATCTTTTGAAGATAATGAAAATGTTCTGCACCTTGATTGTGGGATTTCACAGGCGTGCACATCTGTTAAAACTCACCAAACTGTACACGTTGAATGAACACAATTTATCATGCCAAAATTATATGTCAATAAAGCTGATTTAAAAACAAACAAGAAAAAAAACACTAGTCAGGTAAAAGACCAAGTAGATGGATAAACATGAGACAGCATGTAGTCAGTGAAATTCCCACAAGTTACTAATCAAGGTTTTGGAGAATGAGTGACATTTGTTGTTTTGTTTTTGTGTTTCATTTTAAAAATATGATGCATCGAAAGATTCAAAAGCAGTATATAAAACGAAGGAAGTTCCCCACTCTCCACAGAAAGCCACTGCCAAGAGCAGTTTTCTGTGTTCTTCTGAACAATGTTTATCTACATTTTATCCCAAAACAAATGGATCATTCTCTTCATACACACTTTCTAAAATTTACTTCTTTTGCTTACTAAATAGCTTACCTTTTCATGTCGATAACATATATATATCAAGTTCTGAACATTACAGTTATGTTCATGAATAATACACCAGGGGTTCTCTAGTAACAGACATTTAGATTGTTTACAGTTTTCCAAATTACAAGCAATGCTACAATGAATATCCACGTACATATATCTTTGCATGTTTGTGAAACCTGTGGATTAAAACATATCGGCATTTTGGGTCTATTGTTCTAAACCTCCCTCCAAAAATGTTCAATCTTGTAGTGGTCTATTTCACCAGACCCTTTCCAACAATGGACATCACTATACATTCAGTACATGAAAAATATCATAATCCTATTTTTAACTTGCAATTTTAAAAATTATGAGCAAAGTTGAGCTGTTTGCCCATAATTGCAAGCTACTTGTAACTCTCAACTTTTCTAGTAGGTCACTGATCTTAATCTTACTGATCTGAAGTGTTTATTGTCTTACTGTGGCAAAGACTGATGACTGGCCTCCAGTATGCATCTTGTCCTTTTCCCTTTTAAAAATAGGACCTTCCCCTCACTGAATTTCAGTTGAGCCTATGTCTATCTACTTAGAGACCTCTCCCAGCCTCTCCTGAAGCTAGAAGTTGCCATGTGACTATGTATGAGCCCATGGAAGGCAGGAGAAAGTGACAGGCACATTTCCCAAGTCACAGTCTGAAAGATAAAGGCTAGCTGTCCTTGACCTTTTTTTTAGCACCCCCCCTCCCCACTGCCCTCCTGTCTGGGGGGAAATGCCAACAACTGGAGCAGTCACTGTGGACCAAGCAGGGAAGCCATATGTGGAAGATAAAAGAACCAACCCATCTGCTAGGGACAGCTCCCAACAGACTGTTATGAGAGAAATGTAAACTTCTCTCTAATTTCAGTCACTGATGGGGGATGAGGGAGGGCAGGTCTCTCCATTAAAGACTCTACCTATATTCTAACTAATGCACATACTAATGAAATTTAATTTAGAATCTTAAGAATGTTAATGTTAGAAAGCAGTTAATCTAGTGCTTCAATGAATTCTTTACAACACAGACTGGCAAGAGACAAATCAGATATCTCAACCAGTCTCTGTTATCGTCTGTAAAATTCCTAGAGTAGTTCAAGCATCCCAAACTTTTAAAAATAATATGCCGGTAGTCCTTCCACAGTAACAATGATAAACTTCTGAGCATTTCCAGGAAATGACAGTTAGAGTAGATAAAGTAAAATTTATCTAGGTTTATTTTTAATTTTAACATTTGTGGGGATAAAACAGACACTCTCAAACCCTGCCAGATAAAGTGTAAACAAGCTTTCCATAAAGTAATTAAGCATATACATCAAAGTCTCAATAATGTTTATTTCCCCTTGACAGATGATTCCATTTCACTGTATTTGTCCTAAGGACATAATCACAGCTGTACAGAAAGGGCTGTGCAAAGGATGTTCAGCAGAGTGTTTATTACAATAGAAAATATCAGGAATCATCTTGAAGACTAACAATGGGGTTAGTTAACTGGTTAAATAAATTGTAATAAATAATAATGTTAACAATAAGAGTGATGATTATTTATGTAATTTACTATTGCCAGGCACTGTTCTAATTGCTTTCACTATTTTAATAGGTATAACCCTCACCACAAACCTATGAAGTATGATTACTATCCCCCCCTTTGATACATGAGGAAACTGAGGCACAGGGAGAGAAAATAACTTGTCCAAGGTCACACAGCTAGGAAGTGGTAGAGCTCGCATTTGAGGCCTGGAAGTTTAACTCTAGAGTTCACTATTCTATACTACCTTTCATGTAGCTCTCAGTGATAAAATATTATGCAGTCACTTAAGAACAAGTTAAAAAACAACATGAATAAATGTTCAAATGTGCTAAGAGAAAACAGCAAGAAGCAAAACTCATACAGTGACATAAAAGTCATACAACATCATCCCAGTTCTGTGTTAGAAAAGCATATACATGTATGCATTAAAAAAGAAAGGAAAAAAGAATAAAATGTTAATAGTGAGTATCTCTGAGTGGTAAGACTGCAGATGACTTAATTTTCTTCATTTTATTTTCCAGTATTTGTAAACTTGTATTAGAACATGCTTTTCCCATCCTTACACCAAAAAGTATAAATAGAATACATCCCCCTAAATTCTTAATACTTTTTCCTTCTAGAGATAATGAAGCATTTTTACTGTTTCCATAAAAATAAACATTTTACTTTCATTTATAAATACTGGAGATATGGGGATATATGTATATGTACAGCTGATTCACTTTGTTATAAAGCAGAAACTAACACACCATTGTAAAGCGATTATACCCCAATAAAGATGTTAAATAAATAAATACTTTGTGTTGCCCTCCCCTGCAAAAAGTTACAAAAAATAGAGTTTGTATTCAAAAACAACAATAAAGGGTAAGATCAAGGTTGTTGCAAAAAAGAATATAACATTTAGTTTAGATGAATGAAAAAGATCTACCATAACATAGGAGACTAAAGTATGGACTCCAAGGTCCCTTTAAAGCCATCTTGACTTTGTATTTATAGTAATGAGAAGTAATTAATGACAGAGCCCAAAATGTTGCAGAGTAGTCCATAATCTATTTTAAACACTAAGACTAACATAAAAATCACTGAAAGTATTATAGATCATCTGAGTTTCTGCTTTTTAAAATAAAATTTTAAAAGCCTCCAAATTGTATTTCTCCTTAATAAGGCATAGCTGCTATAAACTGCTTAAGAAGGTCAATAGGGTGTTGCCAGATTTCCGTTAAATCTTTTTCTAGAGCTGATCACATTTTCAAGGTAATAAGTTCTGTAGTAAAGCGGATTATCAGAAAGAATACCTTCTTTGTAAATACTTGTACAATAATGAAATTTTAAAAAAACCTTAGAAAAATCAATTCATTACTCTTTAAACCTCTAATACATTAATGAAATTAAGAAAGTCTTAAATTCAGAGGAACACTACCTATGATATTTATATATTTTACATTTATGTCTTGATAAACATAAAACTCTATTGTCCTCATTTCTTGCCTATAACAGTATTTTTATTTTTCACGTGAAAATAATTTTATAAATACTTCTCAAAACATATCCTCAACACCACTAATTTCATACACAGAAAAAGAAAAGACAAATTTTCCTGTTTGATCCTATCTAGAATACTTCCTCTGAGATGTGATATATATTAAGAGTTTAACTATCAATTATAATAATCTGTTTCATCACTACATCAATTTATTAGTCTTAATTCACAAGCAGAAGCCAGGATTATCATAAAAACTGTCTCTTGTGTGACTTACCTGGGTAATAAGCAAAAGCTTGTTTTATTTAGTAAAACTGCAGTTCAATTCAGACTACAGTATGAAATCAACTGCAAATAAGTTCAACAAAAGGCTGATAAAAAGAAAATTAACCTTTAGAATGTGGTTTTTACAAAAAGAATAACATGTTACATTGAAGGATTTGAGAAATTCTTTGATAGTAATTTCCTTTTCAAAGATTTTAACTTCAAAACTTACCCATCACTTACATAATTATTTAAACAAAGTTTCCATGGAAATGAAGTCTATAAATGAGAAAGGAAACCATCCAAATTTTTCCAACCAGGTTCTAAATTATACACTTATAATTCAGTTTTTTAAATTATGATGAACAATTATGCCTGTGGAAAATGGATGATGAAAATGTATTTTCCTCTGCTGATTAAGCTACTAATAAAACCTTATAATGCCATCGTCAATGAACTTTTCCACCACGTCCAATGCTACCTGATAATCTTGAAATGCTAGATAAAATGCAACAGAAAAACAAGGATTCTCAGGGTTTAGTATAGGAAATTGATGTGGTTATCTATTATAACACCACAGAGTAAAAATGTCAAAAACATAGTTAAGGAAAACTACCTAGGCTTGGAATTAAATAATGTCTGACTGCAAGTTTCCTTTAATCGAAAAAGGCTAATATTCCTCACTTTAAAAAGTAAACACACAATTACAACATATACATGTATACACGTAAAAACATTTATATGCACCAAACATATATATGTATAAGTAGATATATGTAAGTTTGAGTGTGTATGTGTATGAGTGTGTTATATAAATGTATTATGTGTATTTATAAATTTTCACATGTAAAAATTATACATTTAAAATTTTCAGCTGAAGAAGCTAAATTTGGAAGGAAGCAATCCTTGGTAAATACTCCATACATTCAGGGAATATCATGGCTAACTTCAACATATTTGAGTATACAGTATCCAAATTCATTCACACAAAATTATTTTACTACTGTTAACTAAAATCATGTAGAAAATTAAACCAAGCAACAAAAATATCCTAGTGAAATATATTAAAAAACCAGTGTCTCTACCAATTCCTTCAAGTTCAGCTGCAGTTCATTTTTAGAATCTTTTTTGGCCAACCTTATGTGCTATGAAACGAACAGGTAAACACTGTCCATTGATTGTGTGTTTTGTGCTAATTATTACTAAGCATTCAATTTGGCAACATTCAACTACCACAGGCCAAGAACTATCAGAAAGCAGTTAACACAAACGATAAAATCCAAATTTTAAGAGAATATCCTGAATATTCACCAGTAGATGCTAAATTGATATGTACATATTCTCAATAATCTGCATGTGGTTTAAGCACGGAACTTTATAACTAAATCTTGCTTAGCAAGTTTTTTGAGCAAATTAAGAATTTTTACAGAGGAAAATCACCTACTGGTTCAATTTATTTTTCATTTGACAAGAGTTTAAAAATCCAAAATGGATTAAAACTAAGCTTAGCTAATCTACTACCAAATGATCAATGGACAATGGTGATAGTGACTGTAATTTTACACATACAAATTGACAAGTCCTCTGTTCATAGGAACTTTGGGTTAACCCAAGAGAAATGTCAATAAAAAGATACTATTTACTCAATATATTTGCAACTAAGGAAGCATCCCTACTTTCAGTCAAAGTAAGTAACTAAATTAAAGTTTACCTTACTCTTCTCAAACACCCTCTTTATAGACTCCCTGCCCTCTTCAAATTACAAACGCAAAAGCAAAAGCACTCTAAAATTAAAATGTTTTATTGCCTTCTCATTTTATTTAGAAATCACCGTACATTCTAATGTATAAATATCTTAGATGACCATTTTCAGCTTTCTATAAGATTTGCTAAAGATGACAATTTCATCAATATGCATATCTAATACTTATTAATTCTCTCTGTAACTAAGAGTTTTTACAAAATGGGAAAAGAGTCAATAAATAGCATATGAAATTTTATTATACCTATTTTGGGCACCCTATACCATACATCCTTCTAGTAAAAGCATCAACTAAATTATCTTCTTTATAAATGAAAGACAGTTATAACATGGAGAAACAAAATCACAGTAAGCAAATATAATACTTTGAAATGTGTATTTCTGAATAACAAGATTTTCTTCTTCATTATATTTACTTAAATTGCTATTAATCTGCATTTTGAGCATGAGAAAGCTGAACTGGACAGAGAAATAGAAAACAAACCAGTATAAAATACTGTCTCTTTAAGGCATTACTGAGGCTTTAAACTATACCACCTCTCTGAGAATTAACTATTTAATAACTTACATTTCTATTTTTAGATGTATTAACAGGAAAAAGAAAAAACTTTATAAAGTTATTTGATAGTGGTATATAGAGCCATGATGTCCTCAGAATACTGCATTTAGAATTATAGTAAGTCCTACTTCAGATGATAGACATTGAAGTAAAATATAGACTACTTAAAAGAAAGATTATACAGTAATAGGCCATTAGAAAGTACTTTTGCCTTTCCTGCAGCAGAGAATTCAGAGAAATTAAGGTTCAATCAAAATAATTTTTTAAAACTCAACATTTCACCACATGGTACAAATGCCAAGAAATAATAAAATTGCCCAAATCGTTATAAGAGGACAGTAAAGCATGAACATTTATTAATACTTTACCATTAATAACGGACATGCTCAAAAGAAAATGTAGAGTAAGAGTTGAAAGAAACAGAAAAGGGAAAAGCAAATGTCAAATTTTCCTTATACACAGGGCAAATCCTAAAAAAAGTGCTCTTATGCATAGTTCCAAAATGAAGCTATCTCAGGAAAGAAGTGTAATCACTGTTACCCATTATCTGCCACATCAAAGTTTTATGTCACCAAGATTATATAAGGCCTGCGTACCAAGTTCATCGTGCAAACTGCTGCCGCCTACAGCAGATGCATTGTCATGTGATGCTTCTAAGTGGACACTCCCATTTCTCACCAGCAAGGAGGCACTAGCACTGAGCACTGCAGCCTGGGAAGGGGGGCGGGACTGGACTTTGACCTGGGCTGTGGACTGCTGGTCTTGCTGACCATCTTGAAGGCTAGGAGAAAACATGGATTGGGGAGACATTACAGGGAAGAAAAGAGAAAACAATAGCTAGAAGTCAATATAGAAAACTAATTAAAAAAAAAAAAAAGATTTCAATGTAACCTAAGAAAGAGCCAACAAACTGTAAAATATGCAGATCATACTGCCGGCTTAAAATTTCTGGTCTTTAGAAATCTGATTCATGGTGATGAACACAGAAAAAATTCAATGTATACGTAAAGCAACCAATCTGTGACACCTTTCCACCTCAAGTCAACAAAGTTCTAGTATAAGGAAAAAAGTAGCAAAGAAGAGTCACAAGTACACTAAATATATGTAGGCTGTAGCTGGTCCCTCATAGAAAAAACTTATTTTTTAGTTCAATATGCATTTTTATAAATAACCTTGATATAATTATTCTAGAATTGTTCTTTCAATTTCATATTCTGGCATCTCAAATTCACAATAAGACAAAATTCCTATGCACTTGAAAACCAAAGAATCTTTATCAAATGCAACCAAGATGACATTTTTGAATCAAAAGAAAATCACAAACTAGTGAAGAAAACCAGAATAAAAAACACTGACTCAATCAAGTGAAATAAAAATGACTGCTGAGATGCTAGAAGAAATATAATTCATATATAAAGTGTTTTTTCTATCAAAAGCCTACATAGTTCTGAAATAAGGCCACAGGCTTTATATACAGGTGTTAGTTAACAATAATTATGTTCCCTTAGTGAATTCTGTTCTTACCTTTTCCAATTCATACCAAAGTTTCATTACAAGAACCCATCGTTTTAGAAAACCATAAAAATAATTTGGAAACCAGTAATTTCTCAAGGGATATTATAGTCTTTTCTGAATTTTACAAAAATTTAAAAATACTTAGTATTTTGTGATTATAAACGTTATTAAAATTATCTAAAAATTAGATAAAATTAAGAAACTATATTATATTCTTAACTCATTTTATATGTTTATATGTATTTTAAAACACTGAATTTTAATTTTCTTAGTATAACACTCAAATTTAAACTGATGAAACTCATGAAAACACTTTGAGTATAATTATTATATGTCGTTCTCTACATGATGTTCAATGCAACTCTGCACTATTATTAAAATTATTAGACCTTTTAGGAATTAAAAGAAGTATGCTACTTAGAATGGCCTTATTCGGTAACTTTATCATTTTCATGAGTATCAACTTCTCTCTAATCCTTTGAATTAAACGCAGAGATTTCTCTGATGTCTATAAAACAAGACTAATCCTGCTGCAGACTGGGAAGAGAGCTGTAGTTTGAAGTAGAGTTGAGCCTTGAACAACACGGGGGTTAGGGAGCCAAATCTCCAGAGTTGAAAGTCCACATATAACTTATAGTGCCCCTCCTTACCCACGGTTCCGCATCCAAAGATTCAACCAATTATGGATCATGTCATCCTATAGTATTTATTATCGAAAAAAACCCACGTGTAATTGGACCCACACAGTTCAAACCCATGTTGTTTAAGGGTCAACTGTAACCATGAAATAAGACTAAGTAAAAAATACTTCATATATTGCTTAAAGCTGTGGTTATGGTAACAGAACACACTCTGGAACTGTACTGTCTACTACAGTAGCCACACACGACTAAAGTAACTAAAATGTTAGTTCCTCATTCATGCTAACCATATTTCAAGTGCTCAAGAGCCACGTAACACAGCTAGTGGCTACCATGGCTACCACAGCTACCAGAGTGGGCAGAAGCTAGTAGTTAGTGTCTTCTATACTGGACAGTACAGATTATAAAATATTTCCACCACCACAGAAAGTTCTGTTAATCACCACTACCTGAAACATTAATTTTTTTTCAGGCTTCTTTTAGAGCCAATAAAAAGTACATAATCTAAGTAGAGCACAGGAATGTATGCAACATATAAAAAAAAATAAGTCTGCAAAACACTGACTTAATGCTTACCGGCACTAACTTTTTAAGTCGTAACTATAAATAGTAAGTCTGTCCTTGGAAGCCATCTAAAGTTATCCATAAACCTTATCAAAATGACCCAATTTCACAAGGGAGAAAATTTTGAGTAGCTCAAGTACTATGATCCTTCAGATTCAGAAGACAAAATTTTATAATATATGTATATATATACTCAACAAATTTTTCCATCAATTTTTTCACTTAAAAGTCATAAACAAAGGTGCTATATGGCAGTTAGATGTATTCTAATGTGAACGTATTGAGAACACACTAATCTTCAACATATCCATATATAAAAGGTTTTCAAAATATTAGGCAATGCATGAAAATCAACTCCAGAATAAAGAAACAAAGAAAATTAGCCAAAATCTATGCAGTTGTAAATGTCAAGTTTCTGAACATCAAAAGCTAGACAAAAAATATTTATGTCCCCTGAATTCCTGTTTTCAAGAATCCTTCAACAAGAAAAAAGCGTATTATTTTTGCACAAATTGCTAGGAAAACTATTCCTGGAGGGTGGTACTTCACCTTAAGCTAACTAATAATTGACAAAAATTAATCTTTTTTACAATACCAATTATATATCAAAACTATCAGTTTCAGAAAAGGTAGCAACTATTTCACAACACAGAAAAGGTAGAAATTTAGGTTTCTAAACTATTGGCTATCAGTAGCATCACTGACATGCAGTCTTACTAATTAATTAACTCTTCTAATTTAAATGATAAAAAAATATAGTTGGTCTTGGTCTTTCCTTCCTCTGTACCACTTACTTAATATTTGACACATTCTGCCTTACGCTGTTAGTTATCTTTGTATGTATCTCCCCAAGTAAACAATAAACTCTAAGAGTATGATCACATTATTGCTATGAATCACCAGATTCCAGAGAACACTCAGAAGAGTATCTTGAACACAGTACACAAGCAACAAATATTTGGTGGATTCCTTCCTGAGTACCACAAAATGATATGAATTTCTAATTATGGACTCAGTTATTACTATGACCTTATTTGATTACAAGTCTTTCAATCTTATATTTAAAAAAAAAATCTAAGAATACAGTAAAGCTTCTTTCCCTTCCCCCAAATGCACTGATGATTTATTTTCATTCCAGTCCATTAACTAGAGTTCTAAAGATATCACATTTAGGCTGATAAATATAGAACTAACTCTTAATATTAGTGTTACAGAATTTTTTAATATTCATTTTTGTTTTTATCTCTAGTAACTGGGAAGAATTAATAAGGGCCTACAAGGTTAACTTAATGAACAAAAAAACTTTAAAAAGTAATTCTGAAATAGGATATTCTAACAAGCATAAAAAATACATGCAAATTCTCTTTGTGAGGAAATTGATGATTCACCCCCAATCCTTGGAGACATATACTTTACAAAGTTGCTTTTTAGACTGTCGATTACTTACATTATTCATTAAACTTTAAAATACGTTAATAGATTTTACTGATATTTATAGAGTAATTATAATTAAAGTATTATCATACCTATTCCATTTCCAACTTGACAAGTTTTCCAAGTTTTGCATAACCACGCTATCCTATATTTATTTAAAGATGAGATTATTATTATGTAACTCACATTGAGAATTAATACCACTATTACTTTACCTGAATATTTTTGCAATTAAAAAAGATGGTTTTATTCAATTGGTGTTTCTCCTAATTCCTCACAGCTAAATTTTATCTTATTTATCTTATTTCATTCATAATGAAGTCAGCCTCTTTAAGATACATGCAATCTTTGTACTGGAAATATCATGGAACCTTAACAAAATCTACATGCTGACTGATTACCGGAAGACTACTTTCCAAAAATCCTAATGTGAGCCCTATACAAATAAAGGGCTCACAGTATATCCTCATTTGAATGGTGATGTATTTAAAACCTTAGAAAAACATGGAGAAATCCTATGTGGTTGGCTGGAGTTAGAACAGTTCTTTAATATTCCACCAGGCAGAGAAAAAAACCGAATTTGTCTACATTTGTTTAGTGAGTGAGATCCAAAGAATGAAAGGATTTTTAAAGACTAAAAAGAGAAGGTTAAAAAAGATTAAGAAATATCAACATGGAGTGAGAAGGTAAGCAAAGAATATGTCTATGGCAAGTATTATTCAAGGGGGAAAAAAAGAGGTTAGAAAACACAAAATAGGAAAAGTAAAATGAAATGGTGAGCACCTTCTGCAGGTTGGGACTACAGCCCAAATCCACCAGCAAAAAAAAGTTACCTCAGGGAGCAAAGGAAATAGAAGAGGAGGGCTCACAAAAAGTAAAGGCACTCAGAAAAGATTTCTAGACCAAATGTTTCTTTTCAATGGTTGCTTTCCCATTTTTATATTTTAAATATTCGTTTAACTAATCCACACTGCATTATAAATTAGGTATTACTGCAGGATTAATTAGGAACATGATCTTTGAAAGATGAAGTTCCTGATTGTAATGTAAAACTCAGAAAAACAATCGTCTTAAATCCCAAGGGGAATATAAAATAAAGCAGTAATTTAAAGATATAAGGATTTTGCTACTCTCATGAACAAGATTTTAACAAGGGAAGGAATTTATCTCTTCAAACCTACCATGCATTCAACAGCAGTTATTTCACCAAATTTTCTTCCTTTTGAATTTCAAAATGTAGTAAAATAATTTGGGTAATGATGCTTTTGGACACAAGAGATTAATAAGAGCATACGGTATAATAACATACGCGCTGCTTAAGCAAGCACATATATTTTCGTCCATATTTGTATTCTTTAAATAAAGCATAAATCTTTTGAACAGGTTTTTTTATATTTCTAATTCAAGCCATAGGCTCATTAGATCTGACATAATTGAGAATAAAAAAGCTTAAGAATTTCAATAAAAAATTACTCCCAAGATTATAAATAGATGCTTTCCTAATTAGGAATATTGGAAAGATAATTTTTTTTTGTCCAGCATACTATAGAGGTTGAGAAATTCACCATAAATGTACATACAAATATATATATCTGTATATACATAACTCCAACTGACCATAAGTTACCAACAATTAAATATTCTAGTTCCGTGTCATTTACTAGGTCCTGGTGATTAATTTTCAGGCAATGCAAAATAAAATATATCATATTTTAGTGAAATAAAATAATCAAACTGGTTTATCAAGCTGACGTCAACAAGCTCACCACTCAGTCCATATTTGTTCATATTGAACACTGTTCAAGGTGTTCGGGAAAGATACTGCATTAATATTACTAATTTGGAGTAAGAAAAAAAATGAAAAGCTGACTTAAGGCCTCTACTTACATTTTTATAACTGCCCTAAAATAATATTTGTGATTTAAAATTGGCTAAACCAATCTGATCATTTTGTTTAAATAATGCAATATAAGACATGCATAATGCAATAAGCTCACAGTCACATGCAGAGAAAGCCTAAAGAAGCGTAATGGTGTAAGAGAGAAACTGGAAGAAAAAGAAAGCTATTTAATAAATGCTTTCTTGAGACTGACAGAACAAGTTAGAGGTCTGTTACATGCATGCTAAGCTTGGTGGAATTTTAAAATACCATACCTTAGGGGTGATCCGATGAGCAATGTAGGAGGGGTAGGGTTACTCCCTGCATTGTGCCGGCGCCGTACTGCCTGGCGCCTAAATGTGCTGCGTTCACGGCGAAATGACACTGCCTCCTCGCTGGCCTGTGCTGCTGCATCAAGACAGACTTAGGTCAAACAGGAGCCTAGGTCAGAGGCGTAAACAGCAGCTGAGCCTGTCCTCCCCAGATACGACAGATAACAGTGAACCTATGAAAACCTTTTGGCTCAGTCAGTCAAGTTCCCTTTACTTTGAGGGTGGGAAGTCAGGGACTACACACATTCCTTTTTGTTAAAGATAACTGTTTCTTTAAAACTAACGTTTCTGATCTGTTATCTGGCCTCACCGTCTTCTCTTCAACCTCAATTTTCTATTTTAAGATCTCTGTTGTTTTAAATCTTTTTCTAAAAGTCTTGTTTATTTAGTCCCATATTCCTCTACTAGCCCTTTAAGTCAGCCTTAAAAGTACTGTATGTGTCAGTTCCAACCAATGGTAAAGGGGCATTAACTTCTTCCTTTCATGAAGACAGTAAAAGCAACAATGATAGTACTTGTGATGATGAGGAGTCAGGCAGTAAGTTTATCTCACACTACCCTGTGCCACAGTTTTGGCAGCATTAAGTGAAACTGCTGCCTGCTATGCGGCACAACTAGCTTTTTAAATGCTCAATTAGGTAGCATGTGTATATGTTAACTGCAGAGTAGTTTGCTGCCATCGAACTTTATGCAACTCCACGCCCTCACACTGGTCCCCTCAACACTAGGAAGCAAATGTCAGCAAAATATCACCAAAAAAATTAGAAACCCATAGCTTAATCCAAAAGCAATAAAGTACAAACTAAAACCAAATATATAACAATGAGAAAATCAAAAATCAAAATCATGGAGAAATTCTATGTGGGTGGCAAAAACTATGGCTTAATAGAATTACATAAAATTTTATAAAATCATGACTGATTTGGGTTTCTAACACAAAACGCAAAATGATGTTTATCCATTTGAATCTAAAACAATTGTTTCCTATAGTGATCTAAATATTTTAAGAATCATTTTGATTTTGAGAAAGGATATTTTGATACTAAATATGAATAAAGACAAAACAACTTAGTCCAGATGACATTTTTTTTTACAACAAATGAAAATTTCTTTCTTTTTAGCAAGTATGAAATGGATTACAAAATCAACAATGTTGTATTTGGACTTCAGTTCTCTGACAAGCGTTCTTGACATTTTGAAGGCGTTACTAATTCTCATCATTATTCTGCTTAGCAACAGCCATTTCCATCAATTTAAATGTTGATTTTAATAAAGTATTCTTTTAAATGTTTACACTTTTATCCCTTCCCCAGGCTGCCCCAGTGAATGTTCTTTGTGCAATTAATCCATTATAATTAGGAATATATGGATTACCTCCAGAAGACATGGACTTCTCTATCTTTAGGCAATGTTTTCTTTTATTAAAGGGATGACAAGCACAGAATTATTTCAGCCACTTGGAAAGATTCTGCCAGTAAGAAGTGTAAGTCACAAATAACGGGTCAACAATTTACATTCCTTCTTTCTTTTTCTGCTCACGCACTCCAGTGACATTCTAAAGTTAGACAACTAAATCAGAATTAGGCTCTGGGGCTTTGAATCCAAACCAAACTTGACTCCCGGAGCTAATACTTCTTTTCTTTTCTTTCACCAGTTTTACTGTGATATAATGAAAATTCCTTTAATGTGAAAAGGCTGTTACTTGTGATATAAAAGCTCATGTATACAAAAATTATATATGACCTGTGAGAACAAATAATGCTGATTAAATATGATTATTTAGAACTGTGCTGTCCAACATGGTAACCACTAGCCATATGTGGCTATTTAAACTTAAATTAATGAAAATTAAAAGTTCAGTTTACCAGATTCATGACCCACATTTCAAGCGCTCAACAGCTGCATGTGGCCAGATACAGACACTTCCATCACCACAGAAAGCTGTATCGTACGGTGCTGATTTAGAGAGTCAAGGATGCCTGTTTGTCACTGTAACCTACAGAGCATATTGTGTGCTTTGCCTATTCCTGACAACCAAGACCTCAACAAAGGAAACAGAAACCAGCACTGTCACTAAGAAGAAAACATAATATTGGCACGGCAGTCATTGGATGAAGGATAAAACAAAGCAAACAAGCCACTTGAAAGAAGAAATGAGAAATTAGATGAGTGACTCATATATCTGTTAATGGTTCTCAGACATCAGTAAGGTTAATTTGGGTTATGAAATTTTAAGTCACTATTTTAAACCTCAATTCAAGACTTATTTTTGAAATTATATTGAAGATTTCTATTCTTTTGTTGTAATAAACTATTGCTCAATTTACAGGTCAATTCACTTCTTTTAAGAAACTTTCAAACATTCTTTCTAGTTTTAGATATGTTGTTTCAACCAAAATAACAGAGTAAATTTACCCAGCTAGAATTTATAGAGAATAATTTAATCCATAAAATGTACTAAAATTATTCAGAAGGATTTGGAAAAAAGTAAAAGATGATCACTGAATACTCAGAACAGGAAGAAGGGAAATAGGAAACAGCTTTCTTTACGATCTTCCTTCTACCGAGGACTTAATGGGGTTAATTTAAAATAAAAGCTAGTTATTCCGTAGTATTGGGATAAAAAAACAAAACTACAGTGTCCATTTGTAGTCAAAATGTTCTTTGGCTTCTCCAGAAGGCACTTTTTTTTTTTGCTAGTAACATACCACTTACATTTTGTTATCTGCAAAATA
Organism: Balaenoptera physalus; assembly: GCF_965194825.1. NCBI lineage: Eukaryota > Metazoa > Chordata > Mammalia > Artiodactyla > Balaenopteridae > Balaenoptera > Balaenoptera physalus. The sequence continues at coordinate 31,395,799 of NC_138883.1, forward strand.
ACTATTAACACTATTTTCTTAATAAAATAGTTTTAGAAACATATCAAAAGTTTAGACGTCCATAGAACAACATATTAAAGTGGAGTTATGATTACTGCCCATGTTATCCTCTGTAATATTCAGGGTATAAATAACCAATGATAAAAGAATATTCAATGTTTACTAGAGTCATCCCTTTAACAGTAGCTAGGATCACACATTCGGCTGAAAACACTGTGCTATTATTTACGGTCACACAAATAAGATTAAACCATGCCCCCCCTGGGAAGGTGCTACTTATATAGAACATTTCCATTTAGAACAGGTTCCAGTGGGGGTCCAGTTCTATTAGAGCCGAGGGGGAAAAAGTGTCTAAAGCTTAAAAATAATTTGCTGTAAGCATGCTCAGTCACATAAGTTATAGCCTTACTTGATGAAAATTCACTTCCAAAATCCAACTACAAAAAACTCTTTTTGAATCCTTTAACTTTATAAGAGAAAGAAAACAACAACAACAAAATCTTTTCACTAGGGAAACAGAGAGGAGAGAGAAAACACTTTAAAGCCTGGTTTTGAAGTTGATATTGCTTAATACTCAGTATCCCCTGGCAAAGAATAAAATTAACTAGTATAATAATAAGAGTATAAAATGCAAACAGTAAAAATTTAGCACTCTAGGTACAACTAAATTTTATGCATGTGTAGGTAAAGGAGAAAAAAATCACAAACATTCAAGTGATTCAAAAACCATGAATGGCAAGACAGATATAAAGCACTTTCAAGGACATATATTTAGACAAATGTGAATTTTTTAACATTTTTAAAAAAATTATAAGAGTCTTGGCTTTCTAATTATTTCTTTGTGTTAAAAAGACTTCAAGAGACTGAATTACAATCATAAGTTTAAGAGAGAACTTCAGATAATTTACCTCTACTTCTGGAGTAGTGATACAATCATTCAATTAAGTTTAAACATTCTCATGCACAAGGCACAGATATCCGAAGATGTTTTAGACAGCTGTGGTCTGATCTATTCCTAAAGATCACAGAGAAAACAAAATACACACCTCCTGCCTAAGGAGTTATTTCCCATTTATCTCAACGAGTTAAGGAAAATTCTACACATTCTATAGTGAATTATTTTAATGCACTATTTTTCTTTAATATGGGGGTATTAAAACAATAGACTTCGTTTGTTTTAGTCTGTTAAAAAACAGGGAAAGCATTAAAGGCACTAATATACTTTCAGGATGACTGGGATGGCACAAAAGAGCACAATTTGGTGAGGTCGGAGGTGAGGGTTGTTCATATTGTATCTCAAAAATTGGAAAGTTATGAGCAAAAATACATATAGAAAAAGATGTCACTTAAAAATGATGCGAATCATACAGCTGACTGCTCAGTGAAAGGATTCATATGTAATAAGCTGCTTTCTAGTTGTTACATGCTGCTATGGCTGGCCTCTTGTGATAGCTCAATGGCTAGTAAATGAATTGATAAAAATTTAGACAGAAGACACTGCTCAAGAAAGGTGTTGTTTTCAGCAGGGAGTGTCTATTGTAGGAAAAAAGGAGTAAATTTGGGAAGATCACGAAAATAAAAATGTGTGTTTTGGTACCACAGAAGCAAGTTGTTTAAGCAAACACTTTAAGGAAAAAAGATGAAAGTATGAAACAAATATATACACATTTCAGAAAATTAAAATATATATGTAAACATTCTGAAATACACTGAAATATTCTTCAAGGTAAAAATTATTTTACTTAAGAATTAAGTTACTATATGAAGAAATGAACATTCAAATGATTTTGCAAAAAAAATTTTAAAGGAAATATTTTAGTCTAGGCATGAAATCCATTTTATCTAAACATCTTCTCCCTTTCTTACTTTCCATGTCAGTCAAGAACGATGCTAACATCAGCATGCAAAGATTTTGTTCTAATATAGAAACAAATGCTTATAAGCATCATTTTCTGGGAGGCCAAAGAACAAGAATCTGCACAATTTCTAAGCATTCATTCTGAATTAAAATAATTTCCATCTATGAAAACATTTTAAAGGTCTACTCTATTTTTTGACACATTAACCAACAAACAGTAGCAAACAACAACAAAATTATTAGCTGTATCTTGAGTTAGAGGATTTGCATATCTTTACTGATACTCTCCATAATCCCAGGCAGTCAAACAAATACAGTTGGGTAGACAAAGTTAAACGATACTCTGGAGTCATTTCGCAACAGTTCCTAAAAGATATAGTTTAAGGATTACTTACTTTCATAGGTGGTTCCTAATCTTTTTGAATCCTTTGCAAATGGTCTGATAGACCCTCTCTCCTGGAAAACTGCACTCAGAAAACAGTTTTGAATATATTTTCAGGAGATTCACATAATAAGGGATCATTAGTAAAGAATATATATTTGAAGTGACACATTTGAAAAGGAAAACTTCCTTACAAATGGCATCAGTGTCTTCGTTTTCATAATAAATCTAAAAAGCACTTGACACATGGAAGCTTGTTAGAGTCTGATCATTAACTGTGAGACATGCTTAAACAGTTATTATTACTGTTTCACAATTGAGGAAATTGAGACACAGGTTTAACGGCTTGCCAGACTATCTAGTTAGTAATTAGAGGTGGTATTAAAATGTAACTGTTTGATTCCTTATACAGAACTTTACTGCTGCTAGAAAGAATGGGCTGGTTTTGGGAATTTGATACACAAACCCTTATTTGCCTCATCAATAAAATACCTCTTTTCTTGACACTGCTTTAAGAGAAGATAATTTTTTCAAGTAACTGAAGCATCCAAACCTGTTTACTACATCTAATGAGCATTCTTCTATGTGGTTTTATATGTCTAAGCTTTCTTCTCAGTATAGACTAAATATAATACAATCTTTCCTTAGTCACATACATTTATTAGTGCGTTATACTGTAATACAGCATTAAGTTATGATACTATGATGTCCTTGAACAAATTAAGATAGTTTGCCCTGCATTTAATGACTCCCTACCATTGTGTTTTTGGCACTGGTGTGTATGGTTATTCCAGCTTCCGTAGAATTAGCAGTGCGTTTCTTCTGCTGTCATTATTTTTATCCTCTACAAGCACCCCTCCCTTTCTACTAATTTTCTTCTTCTCACTTACTATGTTGACTGGGAAATCAGAAAATTAAGTTTCTTAGAATTTAGAGTGCCTCTATTCAGTAAAATAAAACAGCTTTAATCCACATATTCTTGTCTGTTCAGTGGTCTTTGTCTTTTTTTTTCAATGATATTTGGGATCAAATTTATATGTATGGTACAAACCCTCATAAACTGTTTATCAAGAAGATTTGGCTTTTCTTTAAATAAAGTGATATTCCCTTAAAAAAAGACTATCTTTGGTTCCCAACACAAAAATATTATAATAGGATCCTATTTCATGCTTATAAAATAGTGACCCAAGTATTACATTTAAAATAATTTTCTCAAACAGAAAAACAGAGGTTGAGAAATTCAGAAAAAAATACAAAGAATAACAGAATGAATATAAACCTTCCTATTCTGGTTGCTCTTTATAGTCTGTTGAATCAGGCAGTATATAAGTTTAAGTTACCCAAAAGAAAACAGGATAATTTTCTATCATATATAACTTGTCTGTACTTTTTATTCCTAAAATACTAGTCATAAGTTATTAAAGATATGCTTTATAATTATAAAAGAAAACTTAAATGCAAAAACAAGAGATCATCAATAGAAAATGTCTTAGCCTGAACATAAAACTTTTTTCCTGCCTAAGCAATCACAGAACATTATTGATGAAATCCAATTTTAACCAAAGTACTAGATTAATGGTGAGACATCCTATGAAAACAATCATTTGCTATGTGACTGAGTATCAAAAGAAAAGTTATATGACATATTGCTGCCAAGGTAAGATTAAAATCCATATTACTAGACTAGATGTTAATAAAAATATTTTTCTTTTTGGTATTATGTAAGAAATTAGGAATTCAGGTTATTTATTTTTACTATTATTGAGTTTCACAATGGCACAATGAGAGTATCTTTAATGTATTTCTATATCTAATCATTTTCTTCAACTTTAAGGACAGGATACCTATGAGTAGCGTAACAGACTGGCCTGTGAAATAGAAACATCAGCACTATTAAGCTGTTACTATGTGCCAGGCACTGTTGTAAGCATTTTACATCTATTAACTCCTTTAGTCCTCATAAAAACCCTATAGGATGGGCGAAGCTGGGGCGAAGTGAGAGTAGCATCGACATACATACACTACCGAATGTAAAACAGATAGCTAGTGGGAAGCAGCAGCACAGCACAGGGAGATTGGCTCGGTGCTTTGTGACCACCTAGAGGAGTGGGATAGGGAGGGTGGGAGGGAAGCTCAAGAGGGAGGGGACATGGGGACACGTGTATGCATGTGGCTGATTCGCTTTGTTGTGCAACAGAAACTAACATGGTATCGTGAAGCAATCATACTCCAATAAAGATCTATTAAAAACAAAAAACAAAAAACAAACCCCTATGGGATAGACACTGTTATCATCTCCATTTTAAGATGAGGAAGCCAAGGCTTATGAAGGTAAGCAGCTTTCCCAGAGTCACGACTACAATGAGCCCATATACTAACAAGGACGTATGACTCCACGTCACTGTATTAGGTACCTGCTATTTTAGAATATTTAATTTTAGTACTTTAAAGTACACTTCCTTAGTTCCATCCTTCCACAGGACCAACACCCATTCAGCTTAAAGATAAGACAAAAAGAAATCGTCGGAGAGTTCATTAACACATCCAAATTCATTAGGATAAAATCTACTTATGGTTTATGTATAGCCATGTGAATGGTCAAGCAGTATCCTCTGTTGTGCTGACACATTTCAGGAGTAGAGTATGTAAAGCAGAATAGATAGCCAAGAAAAATTTCTCCTAATTATCAAAGAGAAGTAACAATCTAATAAATTTTACAAAGTATTTGGGAGTCTATATAATTTTTAAATAATGAAAACCAAAATATATCCTCTCCCACTACCATCAATCATCCAAAAAGCCCAAACAAGACCCGAATAAAATGTCATGAAAGCCAACTAAATGTAAATCCAATACGTTTAAGCAGTTTAGTTTTGCTCTTATTTTTATTCTAAACACACTGAAGCTCAAATAAAAATAGCCCCGACAATGCCTTCCTTTGGCAAAAAATGTTTTTTAAAAGCCCATAGATGATTACATTTATTCCACTAAAGTGCGTGGAAATTTTTAGTTCATTATTTGTTTCTTATTAACAGTCGATGATTTGGTTTTTTAAAAAAAAAATAAGAACACAAACAAATGAAAAGCTGGAATCTGGAAAAATGAGGGCTCATCTTAGTCAAAGATCAGCACTGAGAAGCAAATAAGACCTCCATATAACTTTTCTTAAAAAACAGAACACCCCACATCCTTATGAAAAGGAAATGGCATTTTAAATACAAAAACATAAGATTTACTACAGCTCTTACACATATTTTAGTATTTACATTTCAACAATATTTAGAACAGCAATATTTTTCTATCATTGCATATTCACTCTTAAAATTTATTTTAATGACTTTAATAAAAATTAAGCTATAATTTAAAACCCAATGGTTTCTTGCATATTGTGAACATATCTGATATGATTTGTGTGAGAAATCACTAAAAGCATTTCAGACCTTTTATAAAAAACAGAATGATACCCACATCAAAGACTTGAGGGAATTTAATTACTATACTGTCACCAAATGATTACAACTTCAGATATAATTAGTTCTCAATATTCAGGTCTGACAGACTAGTTTCTTCCTCAGGTACTAAAGATCATTTTTCTACATTCCCATTAGAAATTAATCTCTGTTAGAAACTATACCAAAAGAAGAGAATGTTTACCACTTTATGGACTTTTAAAACACTGTGGGTGAAATTAGAATTCTTTGAGAGGAAAAGCTTGTTCCTTGTTTCAGAATGTTTGTGCAAACAAAAAACTCAGCTTAACCTTTCCTAAAAGACTGAACATTACTACACCAACAGACTATAAACTTTAAAGCTAAAGATATAAGCTTTATTAAAGGATATGAGGCGGAGGATAAAAAAGCCACGTGCTAGCTAGCAACACAGGACTTCATTCTTCTGATTCTAGTCAAGAATGAGATTCCATAATAACCAAACAGAGTAAGCAAACTATTCTGGGCAGAAAGAAATACCAAGAAACAACTCTGAAATAAACAAAATGGCCAATACACACTGACAATATAAAATCACCTATCAAATTTTGCACAATTCCTCATAAACCTGAAATAAATAAGCTATTACTTTAATCAAAACACCATCACTGTTATCATAGGGAGCACTATTTATCCACTAATGGACAATAAATGTCAATATAAACTATAAACGCTGATTAATAAATTTAATGTGAAGTTACAGAAAAAAAATAAAATGTTTTTAATGCCTAAAACTTGAGTAAGCAAGAAATAAAACCAAAGAGACAGACAAAAAAAAGAGCCACAAGTTTTCAAAGTACATAGTCAGAGCTAAAGTAATATTTGGACAAATCTTATATAACAGGTTGAGTGACCTAATTCTGAAAGTTCAGTAGCACACATTGTATAAGAGAGAACTAAAAATGGTTTGGCGCCCTAATAAAATTCTACATTTTGTTGTTGCTATGGCTGTACGAAGGAGGAAGGGGACCAATTTTTTGTTACTCCTGGTAAAACATTAACAGGTGGCAAATGGCTTAGAAAAGGTGAATGCCATCAAGAACAAACTGACATACTCAAATAATACAACAAAAAAACATTTTCTTGGTGTTCACACCAAAACCTTTTCTAAGATAACCATCTCCCTCTTCATGGAAAGAAAGTTTATTTTAACAACATAGTGGAAGAGGGGCTATTAACACGAAATACACTCTAAATTGGTACTCCAATCGATAGCACCAAAAATTGCAGTGACTCCTGGGTAAATCTCTTCCTGCAATTCACTTACCTCCACTGACTGCGTCTTGCTCTTCACCTTCAGGAAATGCAACCTGGCTTGGCAAGCTATTCCTAGATCGAGTGACTGTCTCTAACTGGGAGGCCCGTCCCAATAAAGATAGCTCATCTAGCACCTCTCCCTCTTTGGCCTCGAGATCTGATTTTGAAGTGGTTAAGGGTTCTATGCTTTCGGGTGCCATCAGCCTGGTGGAGTCATTCAAACACGCTACTGTGCCGCTGTCCAGGCTCAACACTCGGGCCCGAGTCTTGGCACTATTTGTGCTGGAAGTCCGCCGTGCTGTCCGCTTCTTGCCAGTTCCTTCAGGGCCCAGATGGGCTTTGTGTGCGTGCTCAGAGTCGGTGCCCCTCTCCTTAGGGGCGTGTTTGGTCTTTAGGGCGCTGTATCTGCCCTCGGGAGACTGACATGAATGAGAAGTGGTGCTAGAAGAGCTGTCACTGCCGAACTGGTGGGCAGACTGAACACTTGACGCTCTGCTCAAGTCACTTTGGTCACTGGAGTCCTCATCGTGACAGAATATAGCACTATGCGGCTTGGTAGCAGAAATACCTCGAAAGGACACGTAGTCCCTGTGCCGACTTGAATCAAAACTGCTAGCCCGTTTTTTCCCTGTCCGTCTCCTGCCTGACTTATGAGCAGAGGCTGTCCGGTGGATTAAGCTAGAGGATTTAGGTCGTACATCCCCTTCCTTTTGCTTTCCACCAACATCTTTACCAACTTTTGAATCCACTGAAACAGCTGACTTATCGCTCTCCTCCTCTTTGTTTTCAGCAGTTTTCCCAAGTGGTGTGTCCCCCTGTGAAGTAAATTCATTCGCATGGGGGTTTTTATTGGCTTCCTCAGATGCCGAGGTGCTGAGACCTTTCCGATTGTGCATATCATCAGCGCTATTAGAATCCTTGGGTTCTTGAACCCCACTATTCGTACTCACTTCCAAGGCAGTTTTCTCACTGCTAGTCCTTTTGTCACTGGCACAGCTACTCTTGTCCTCCGGCTCAGCGCAGCACTCTTTCTTCTGAGCGCTGTTCTTTCCCACTTGGGGAGACCCCTCGTGCTCTGACAAGATGCTCTCTATGTGCGTGGAGCTGGTCTGCTCGCTTTTGTAGCTGCTGGCGGTGCTGTGAGTGTCCCGGTCCGTACCACTGCAGTAGCTCTCTGTCGAGCCACTACTGCGCGTGCTCAGACTCCGCAAGCTGTCCATGCTTTTGTCTGCTTTCAAGGGTTTGCTCTTCCCACTTTTGGTAGGTGGCTGAGAATTACTGTTTTTCAGCTCACCAACAAGCTGAAATTGCCCAGATAAACAAGAATTTTCCACCAAGGATTCTTTGGATCCCGAATGAGGCTTGGAAGATTCTAACTCACTAACAGGATCTAACCCACGTCTTTGCTGATACAGAGGGAAGTCATTCAGTGAAGTGTCTGGAAAAGCCACAGCAGAGCTAGAAGTCCGTGGTACACCTCGCGGCCGGTGATCTTTCCTGTAAGAGTGTGAATGTAAGGGGACAAGAGATGCTACTTCTGTGTCACAGGCACTGGACAGAGACTGCTCGATGTGGTGGTGGTGGCTGTGACTTGGCAGGCTCACTTTGTCACTGAAGTCTCTCGGTAAGTCCTGTCCACATGAGGATAAGGACGGCTGAATGGAGATGAAGGAATCATTGGAGACCAGACGGAAGAGCTTCCGATCAGTTGCCAAATCTGTTTCAAACATATATTTGGAAATGTTAACACAAGTCTACGATCTGTTTTTCTACTGTTTAACAATGGAAAGAATTCACAGTGCACCATAAAAGTATAAACAATTTCTCAAGTAACTTACTGAATAACAGTTGGCCAGTCATTCCAAAGGGCTGGTTTTATTTCACAGCTGTACAAAGAAAGCATTCTACTAACGGAATGAACTCAACTTCCAAATCTTCAACTGGCTTCAGAAAAAGTTCTATAGATTATTAACAATAAAATAAGAAGTAACGAAGGATTATACTTAAAATGAACCTGGATTTCTGTGCGAGTTCTGTCCCTAACCTACTAACTGGGTAACCTTGGGTTACCTTTCTAAGCCTCTGTTTCCTCATCTGTAAAATGTGATATCAATCTCACTTAGTACCATGGAATAACTGAGTTAATAACATAACGTTGCTTAGCACAATGTATGGGTAGCTATCATTATTCTACCTTGCAAAATTAAAAATCTTTAAAAAAAACTAATATAATTGCTTTACAAATCCACAAAAACCTAGAGTAATCAGAAACAAACAAAAAAAATCAAAAGGCTGACCAATGCACAGACAAGATATGATATAATGATATAAGATATGTTACTGTTCACAGTGGTTGAAAAAAATTAAAACAATAATTACACAGCAAAATACTACATTTTATTTTTCACCACAGATGCAACAATTACAAAATGCTTCATGAAAAAAATACATATCCCTGGGCTTCCCTGGTGGCACAGTGGTTAAGAATCTGCCTGCCAATGCAGGGGACATGGGTTCAAGCCCTGGTCTGGGAAGATCCCACATGCCGCGGAGCAACTGGGCCCGTGAGCCACAATTACTGAGCCTGCGCGTCTGGAGCCTGTGCTCCGCAACAAGAGAGGCCACGATAGTGAGAGGCCCGCGCACCGCGATGAAGAGTGGCCCCCGCTTGCCGCAACTAGAGAAAGCCCTCGCACAGAAACGAAGACCCACCACAGCCATAAAATAAATAAATAAATTTTAAAAAAAATACATATCCCCTCCTATATCCGTAAGACTATTCCTTTAATTCTCCATTTAGGGCAGTGATTAGTGACTTGAGTTATCATATATACTATATATATAAATATAGATATAGATATAAATATAAATAAACCCATCTACCCACCTACCTACATAGTAATTTATCTTGAAATATAGCTTGAAAACCGAACTGCACAATAGCTGATTTTTTATATACCTTTTGACAGATAAGGATGGTTGAATCTGCTGTTAGTTCAATAAAATGAAATATTACTGTCTTATTTGTCATAACTAGATAGGAAAATACAATAACAGATTCTATAATAAGTTAGACTCTTCCCAGTAGTTACCTTAAATAATAAAAGCATACATTTTCCCCTAAGATTAATATAAAATAAAAATGAACTACTAGAAATATTTATGTACTTTAAAAAATCTAAATGTAGATTAGATCTAAGTAATTAAAAACTTAGAGGTACCCTCTAGAATGTACCATACAAATTGTGATCTATAAATGATGTATTGGCTTTATCTTATGTTTTAAAGTCTTCAAGATAAGTGAAACCAATGTTCTTTTCATTTGTCCAAAACTGTGCCACTGTACTTGGGTTCTTGTATTCTCTAAAAACCCAAATTTAAAAATTAGTACTGTATTTACTTTTCTGTAGTATTAATTTATAATGTTATTTCTAAAAACTCTCTATATCCCTAATAAGCAATTATGGGATGGTGTAAGAGTCACATTTCAAGGATATGAATTTCATAAAACAAAAACTTAACTAAGTAAGTAGTTGAAAATCACCAATTCTAAAATACAAAAGACTTTTTAAAAAATACTAATGATCAAAACCAACTCCTTTCCAAGACATTAATAAAGCAGAAATTTAAGTTTTTCATTTTAAAAGACGCAGCCAAACTTGCTTTAATACATGTGTTTTTTTCAGTGTTGCTAAATAAATATACCATAATAAGTTTGACTTTGTCAGGAAGAACTTTAGGTGGTTTTAGGAAACTTCCAAGTAAACATGTCTTCTTAGACATTTTTCTTACTGGTAGCAATACCATCAAAGACAGGCTCAAATTAACCCAGAGAGATACTATTTTTCATCTAATGAAACTTTTTTCCAGTGATAGCTACCAGTAGTGTTCAGGATAAGAAAAGCATCTCACATACTGCTCCTGGTGGTGCAAACTGGTGCAACCAACCTGCAAAGCAATTTAGCAATGTTGCCAAAAGCCCTCAAAAATATACTTACCCTTTGATCAGTAATCTACTTCTAGAAATTTTTACTAAAGGATAAAAATCAGATATGTGAATAAGGTTTTAGAAAAGGGTTATTCGTCTCAGGTTGTTATAAAACTCCTTAAAACACAAAACTATAAAAATGTCCAATAAAATTAGGTTGAATAAATTACACTGTCTAGTAATAACACCATGCAGGCACTACAAATGTTTTCAAAGATTATGTAATATGAGAAAATACTTAAAGTGAAAAAGATGGCACTATATAAAAAATATGACTCCAGTCTGTAAGAGTTAAAGAGAGTACTAAGGGTATATGTACATATGTTTGTAGGAATGTTAAAAGTAATATATCAAATTTAGCCATAAAAAGGAATAAAGTCCTGACACATGCTATAGCATGCAAAGTGAAAGAAGTCAGACACAAAAAGCCGCATATTACATAATTCCCTTTATATGAAATGTCCAAAACAGGCAAATGCATAGCGACAGAAAGTAGATTAGTGGTTGCCAGGGGCTGGTTGAAAGAGGAAATGAGGAGTATAATGGTTATGGGTTTCTTTATGGGGTGATGAAAACGTTCTGGAATTGGATAGTGGTCATGGGTACCCAAATCTGTGAATATACTAAAAACCACTGAATTGTATATTTAAAAGGGTGAATTTTATGATATGTGAACTATATCACAATAAAAAATAAGGAAAAAAGCGATACATGAAAAAATATTAACAGTTATCTCAGTGGCAGAAGTGTAAATTATCTTCTTCCTCATATTTAACTGTATTTTCTAGAATTAACATACTACTTTTATAAACAAAAATCATATCTTCCTCCTCTCTTCTAGATCATCCCCATCAATTATAAAAAACAAGCCGTTATTTCTCTTACATTCTTACAAAATCCAAATCTCCTCCTTTGTCCTCACTTCCCCTGCAAGCTATCACCTTGTATCTCTGATCTCCTTTACAAAACTTCACCAAAAAGTAGTCTATATTCACTGTTTTCAATTCATCTCCTCTGACACGTATTCTAGTCCCACCCCATTAAGAAGCTTATTAAGGTCACCAACAACCTCTACGCTAAGTCCAATGGTCAAGTCTCAGTCTCATATAACTTGGCCTGTCAGCAACATTTGACAAAGCTGATCACTGTACTCTCCTTGAAATGTGGGGATACACACCTCTACCTCACCAGTTGTTCCAATTCAGTCTCCTGGATTTATTAGACTGCACTGGCTCAGAGCTCAACAGCTGGAACTCTTCATTCTTCTATCTATACCTTCTCTTTTGTAGGTCTCATCCAATTTTCTGGCCCCATAATAACTGAAGTTTAGAAATACGTGTAACTAGTTTCTCCATCTCTTCTACCTAGCCCCGGTACTATACAGGGACGGACTAGAGTTCTGATCTTGGGTAGGGAAGACATGAGTGAGGCTGGGGAGGGAAACTGTAGATAACCCCTTTTTAGAAAACGTAGAGGACCCATCCCCATAACCTCAGTTTTCTCCCAATCATCCTGAATCATGTTGATAAAATGAGTGCCAACTAGTCAACTAACTGCTAAACTAACAGCTAATTAAAAGGTCACTGTCCTGTAAATCCAAACCAGCCAGAGAGCCAGAAGAGCCCCCGCTGATATTTAAGCCAGAATGAATGACAGCCACTAGGTGGTGCCTAACCGTAGCCAAGATCTACAGGGATTTGGCTCAGGGAGCCAGGCTGCCTCAGCTCCAGTCCAGCTAACCGTGGAGGCTTCCCCTGTTAGTTCATGAACTTCATGTTAACCCAACCCCACATTTGACATAACTTAATTTTTATTTTTGATATTTATACACTGAAAGCTCCTAAATTTAAAACCCCAACCCAGATTTCTTACCCGAAATCCAGGCCTATCTAATTATCTACCAATTACTGCTGCTTAGAAGTCTAACAGCAACTCATACTTGATATGCCCAAACTGAACTCCCTCTCTTGTCCTCCACCATGCTCTCCCCACTCCTAAATCTGCTCCTTCTCAGTCTTCCCCCTTCCAGTTAATGGAGACTCCATCCTCCCGATTATTTAACCCCAAAATCTTACAGTCATCTATGACTACTACTTCTCTCACACGGTATTTCCAAATCCATCCACAGATCTCTCATTAACATCTGCCACACACAGTCAGACCACTTCTCACTACCCTGATCTGTGCCCTGATTATTGCAATAATCTGCTAACTGAGCTCCCTGCAACAGCCTTTGCCCCTTTTAATATATTCTCAACACAGGAGCCAGAACAACTGTTAAAACGTAACACAGATGATGACACTTCTCTGCTCAAAACCCTACATAGCAGTTCATCATCTCCCTGGAAATTAAAAGCAAATCTTCAAAATGGCTTACAAGACTGTAATTTGGCCTCTCACTTACTCTGTACCAGCCCCACTATTTCTCAAACCTGACAGGCATGTTCCTGCTTTAGGACTTTAGCCTGTGCTGCTACCTCTGCACGGAGGCCTCCTTCCTCCCAAATATCCCAAGAGCTCGCTCCTTCACCTCCTTCAGGTCTTTGCGCTTAGCGAGGTTTTCCCTCAACCATTCTATTTAAACTTAACGATGGCCAGAGCCCCCAGCATGCTCTATCCTCTGTCTCTATTACTACATTTATATTTGATTTATAATAGTATGTTTCCGTACTAGTAGTATGGAAGCCACAAGGATAGAAATTTTTGTCTGTTCACCCATTATTTCTAGTACTTAGACTGGTACCAGGCACATATGAGTACTCAATAATAATTGCTAAATGTGAAATGCGTGTGAAAATGTTACATGATAAAAGCAAGTTATAAAACTATATAAAAGTAGTATAGCATAGTGATTAAAAGCAGGATTTAGAACTCGATTTGAACTACAGAACTGCCACTTTGCAAATGGGTGACTTTGGGCAAGTTTCTTATAACTTTGCTCTAAGCTATGCTACGCTCATCTATAAAGTGAAAATAATAACCGTATTAACTTCAAATGCTTGTCGTGAAGATTAACTGGGTGAATGGATATAAAGTGCTTAGAAAAAGACCTAAACCAGGGTTTGATAAACTAAGGCCTGTAGAGCCAAAGGGGCCCTCTGCCTCTTTGTAAGTAAAGTTTTAGTGTAACACAGACATTCCCACCCATTTATATGTTGTTTACGGCCTCTTTCACTGGACAGTGGCAGAGCTGAGTGGCTGCAAGCGAGACCACGTGGCCAACAAAGCTTTACAGAGGAAGTGTGCTGACCGCCCACAGGGCAACAGTATGCACTCGGTGACTGTCAAACACCATTATCTATGTCAATATGTATCTGCCAGGGTAGATTTATAGGAATATAATTCCCAACCTGCTTGCACAAGGTACTTTCCAGAGGAAAATAAAGAGACCTATGACCCGTAATGGTAGTGGCACCAGCCCCTCTAAGATCACTATCCAGTTTCTGAGACACTAATGATTACGTATTATAGAAGGGAATACTGTAATTCTCAAAGAGATTAATTCGCCTTTCCTTTTTATAAGAAAATAGCTTCCATACCATATAGTATGTTTAAAGGTATTTTTAAGGGGAGAGGGGTAGGTTGTGAGGGGTGGTCCACAGAAGCAAACAAACAGTGACGAGGTACTGTAATTCCAAAAAAGCAGCTACAGTGATAAACCTAGAATGCTAAGTACCAGGAACAAAATATACTTGCAAGAATTAAACCTGGGTAAAACACTAAATTAATGGGAAAATGTCACAATTCAGTGATCTATTTGTAACTTCATAAATAAGTTTCATAATTCAGTACAGGAAATTTATCACCTTGCCTGCCTACCAAACATCACCCATAAGCTAATAAAAACAACAGGCTGGAAACAGGGAGACAGGTTTCTAATCCAATTTTGGCTCACTGATTATATAACCTGGGATAATCTCCACTTGAAATGGGTATGACATATCCATCCTTTCATGTTTGAAAATTAAAAACCAAACTTGAAAATGTGGCAGTTCTTAAAAAAAAAAAAGGAACTCTATAAAAACCAAAATACTCATTTATAATGGAGTTGAATAAGGAGAAAAAAAAAAATACCACTTAAAACCAAAATTTCTATTAAAAATTAAAAATCTGCTACAGGAAGGCACCAAGCTGGAAGCAGACAGTTTCTCAGTAAGTCCAACAGCAAGTTATTTCTCTGTGAAAACACACTGTTGTTTCTGCAGTTGGGCAACATATGCAGCAGTTGGCATTTAGACGTCATACTGAATGGAAAGGAACAGTTTTACATACTAGGTTATCACTAAGCTAAGCAAGATGCTCTGACCAATTAAAGGAATAGCAGATTCTTATCTCCCATCTCACATTCATTCTGGGGCATATGCTCATAAAGTTTCCCTGTTTACTTGGCAGAACATGTGTAGCTGAATTCCAGAAAGCTGTAAGTACTTATAACACTGTGTTACTGTTATGCTAGCAAATCATTTTATTTTAATGTTTCTAAAAATACCATATTAAATTATTATAAGTTTCTGCCAAAATATGAGCAGCACATTCCACAAACTCACCCTGGTCACCATAATACATAAGGTCATCATCAAGTAAAATGTTCTTACCTTGTTCTTCACTTCCTTCCTTACAAAGACTAGAGCTCTGGCCCAGACTTAAACTGATATCATCAGAAGTCTTGGCGGTGTCTGTATCTCCTACAAAGTGAAGAGAGACCCATGAAGACATTATGAAGACATTATATGAAAAGTAAAGGCCGTACAGTGTGGCATAACAAGGAAGGACATGAGGGAGTACAGTAGACATTTATTAACTAAAGCAGTTTTTGTATCAAGGGTTACAATGATGGGAGAGGCATTAAACTAACAGGAAGTATCGTGGACTGTCAGATCACATAATTATTCTCATAGTGCTACAAACCAAATACGGAAAGCCTCATAATATTAGCTAATACAACTATTTCTTTCAAAAGAAGTTTTAAAAAGGAAATGCAAATCATGTAATAACAAGTTGAAACAATATAAAATCCCCTCCCAGGGAAATTAGAGAGTTATAAAATTATAGGGCAAAAATAATAATGAATTTATCTGAAATAGATGTATTGAATAAAAGGGATATATAAGATGTACAGGAAAAAACCTTTTTTTTAGTGTCTTATTCGTGCCCAATTTAAAGGTTTCACATTAAATTAGTTTTCTATGAACCTCATCAAAACCCATGAAAGTATTTTCCCTCAAGGCAAAGAAGTTTCTTAAAGATCAAAATTTATAATTCATATAATGTAATGAAAATGGTCAAATACTTTTATGAAATTTGGATGATGAAAGGGGACCACAATTTAAATCAATTAATCTTTAATATAAGATACATAATTTTGGGCTTCCCTGGTGATGCAGTGGTTAAGAATCTGCTTGCCAATGCAGGGGACACGGGTTCGAGCCCTGGTCCGGGAAGATCCCACATGCCGCGGAGCAACTAAACCCGTGCACCACAACTACTGAGCCTGCGCTCTAGAGCCCATGAGCCATAACTACTGACGCCCACATGCCTAGAGCCCGTGCTCTGCAACAAGAGAAGCCACCGCAATGAGAAGCCTGCGCACCGCAACGAAGAGTAGCCCCCGCTCGCCGCAACTAGAGAAAGCCTGCACGCAGCAACGAAGACCCAATGCAGCCAAAAATAAATAAATTAAATAAATAAAATTTTAAAAAAGTTTACCATAAAAAAAGATACATAATTTTATCCACAAAATAATTTCAAGAATGATTTTTCATTACATGTAAATATATGATACAGTTATCTTTACTACAAACAAAAAAGAAATGAAAAGTCAGAGGTAACTTTTGGGTTAGATCACACCTACCTTTAATAGTTGTTGCTGTTCCAAGACGAGAGGAACCAGATCCAATCTGAAAACATGACATGAAGTAAACGAAATGCTAGCTACGCCATCAGCACAGACTAGCAAGATTATCAAATGAAATTATATTATCAAAACATGTTATCAGTCACTTTCACCAAAAGGCCATGATATATCAGAGCCGCACTCCCTGTCTGCTGTGGCGCATGCTGAGCATCTAGTACAAATTTGCTGAGACACTGAATCCCTCTGCGTACTCAGGACCGATGGAGCCCCCAGGGCAAGAGCCTCCAACCTCAAACAATCGGTGCCAAACGGTCATTGTCATTTTTATATTGCATCATGACATGTTCAAGTTATAAACAAAAGCAAAACTAGGTGTTAAGTCTACCTGAAATAAATTTAGACTTATCAGGGCATAGAAAGGGAAAGTTTGGAGGACATAACATACTTACAAAGAGCAACCTAAATCTTACTTTCAAATTGTTAGTAGATCAATATGTTCTTTCCTGAGTTTCAGACAGAAAGTAAGTACTTCTTTGTAGGCTGCTATAACATATTTTTAAAGAATATAAAAAAACTAAGGCATCTAAGAAAAAGGAATTTTTAGCACAAACTCTATAAACAGCATACTGATATCTGCGGAGCTTTTAGGGCTTATAGTCAAGATGGTATAAGACGTCCCTAAAATTTCATAACCATCATATATTATACTATCATAAAAATCATAGAAACAAATACCACAAATTCCATGAACACATTAAGGAAACCAAATATAACATGACAGTTACTAAATCAACAAGTCTGAGTAACTCTTTTTATAACCTGTTTTCAAGGAATTCAAGAAGAAAATAGTCAAGCAAATTTAACACCTTATACTAAAATCAAGAACATTCATATAATACTCATATTTTGCCAAATCTTTTCTTTCATTGATTCAACTGAACGAAGTATACAATGAGAAATTTGGTCAAAATATAGGTTAATATTGACTTTGAAGGGGCATGAGGGACTTTCTTGGTCTGGACGGCAATTAAATGGGTGTACACATATGTAAAAATCCACTGAGCCGTACACTTAATAAGTGTATACTATGCTGTATAAAAGTTATATGTCAGTGAAAAAGTAAGTAAAAATAAGCATACACATACAGGTTAAAACTACTAATAAATTCTTATGTAGCCAATAAAAAAAATGAGCTTTGCAATATTTTTTGAACTGTTTATTAAGTTTGATTCTCCTGATTTGTCCTAATTTCTGCTTTCAATTAGCCATAAAAGGCACTGCAACTAGACAGAAAGAAAAAGGCCAAAAAGCATTTTACTGCAAAAGAGTTTCATTCTTATCACACCTGCTAAACAAGTTATAAACTAACATATGTTATTTTTCTACTAGAATAATAAACATGTAACTTCCTAGACAGAAGTTTAAAAACAAGTAAGCAAACAAAAAACAGCATTTCATGCCACCCTTCTAAGAATTTAAAGTTAAAAAAAAATGTTTTTTGAATATGTGTACGGTAGTCATTTGCTCACAACCTCAAAGTGTTCTCTTTTTCTCTCCTTAACAAGCTTCCCGTTTTGTTCAAATGTTGGGCATATATCTTTTGATTTATGAGAAGAGGGCCCAGACTCTGATCTAGGTGTGTGCTCTAGTCCTGCTCAATGAATATATGGGAGAGTCTGCTGGAGGGCTTTGAGGAAAGACCTTTTCATGTCTGAGAAGATGATGACCAAGGACAACTCTGCCCCACACTGTCACCTGCTTCTTAACTTTTCAACAGGATCATAATTGAAGCTGCTGTGCTCATCCTGCAACTCTAAGGAAAAGCCAAAAGAACTAGGGAAATTCCAACCCAGAGCCCTAATATTACTGAGCTGCTGAACAAATGCTATTAATCCAGCTCCAAACTTAGGTGACAAACATAAACTATTTCTTTAAGTCACCTAATTAGTTGAGTTCTATTATTTGGTGACAAAAGCAATCTTAACAGATACAATGGGTGGTTATGTTTTATTCTTCATGCTTTTCTGTATTATTTAAAGTTTATCCCCCCCCAAATATAATGGAGTTGTGACTGTTCACACATGAAACAATAAGGGATTGAAAATATAAACCACAGTGCATACAAATAAAAGAATGCAATACAGTCCCCAAAATGTCACTGCAGAAAAACACTTAATAATATTAACATTCATGATATAGTCAGTAAAGAGAATCAAGTTCCAAAGAACAAGCACACTAAAATCTCTGTTTAAAAAGTTTTTTTGATTATGACATTACAGATGATTTTTATTTTCTTCTTGTTATTTGCTAACTTTCTAAAAATAAACACATTCAGAAAAGGAAAAAATTAAGAAAAAAATGATATCTTCATACACTTAGAGGTAAAGTTTTTACTTAACAGGTTTACACAAACTAAGATGGTCCAGTGTTTCTTCTCTTTGATAAGTGCCAAAGGAAAGTCCAGGAAGGATTATGGATGCCAGAGAAGAAAAATTACTTCCAACTAAAGAGCAATCAGGCAAGGCCACCTCCTCCATGAAGCCTTGCCCCTCTCTCTAGCTGGAAACAATTACTTTCTCCTCTGAAATCTATAGCCCCTTTTCTGTACCATTCCTATGACAACTATTAACTTTGTATCATGTACTTACATTTACTTGGTAACATATATCATATTTATAACTTCAGTTACTTATAGACATCTACTAGGAAACTGTAAGACCCACTCCACATCCTGGACAAACAAAACGCCTTAAATACCATCAGGCACTAAAATATTTTAAGGAAGATAAGTGATAAAAGGGAAGAGAGGGACGGGGCGGGGGTGGCAATGGAGAGTAGAAGATGGAAAGGAGAAGAGTAGCAGTGGCAGGAAGGAAAGAATGATCACAATGACTATGATAGAGCTACTGTGTTCAAGGAGTTCACTATCTAGTATAGAAGACATTTATATACAACTATGATAATGTGCAATAAGATCTATATAATAAAACATGTGCGAGAAACATAGTATGTCTATATTGGTAATATCTCTACCGATATACAAAAAGCCCAACTTTACTTCCGCACTTCAGCTTCTCTAAAGGATGACAATAATTATGTCAATAATTTCTTTTGGTATAAAACAGTATAAAACTAAAACACCAAAATCTAAGTAGCACAATAGCTTCTGTTATCTGCCCTTTTTTATTCAAGAGTTAATATTTTAAGGAAAACCAAATTAGATGTGCTGTGCATTTAGGTGCAGACGTGCAATAATTACATTCAAGATGGGACTCCCTCCCCAAAAAAAGTAGGGTAAGTTCTAATGGACATGATGCCAAGGGTAGAGTTACCAAAGGTGGCTGGCCATTGCTGTGTCCTTTTGTCTGTCCTAACAAAAAAAGAAAAAAGAAAAAGAAAAAGAGAAAAAAAAGAAAAAAAGTGTGGCTCTTCAAACGTTTGTTGCAAAAGTGTAGGCTTATTCCTCAGGGTAATCTGATGTTGCTAATATTTGTCAGTAAGAAGAAAGGCCAGGTTTAATTAAGAATATAAAATGTGCAGCCATATTTAAGGACTAAGTCATTTCATTCTATAAAAAGAGACTGAGAAAAGCACAAGGGATAACCTATATGTCTCCAATACAGACAGACACCATGAAGGTAAATAAGCACACACTAGGAGCTAAAGTTCCTAAGGGCACTCACCACAACTGTCTCGATCAAAACTACCCCTGGGCAATGAGCATGTGGTATGTGCTCAGCAACAAAGTACTTAATTAATGTGAAAATTCTGTTTAAAATAATAGTAATAAAAGATAATCAGTAAACAATCAAAATACTATTAATCAGCAAGATAAACCCAAACACTGACTGACTGTTACAGACAAGAGAATACCTGAGACCACCATCAGGAGGAGGGAAAAAAGCAAAATAAAACAGCACAGGTTCCTACCTGGTTGCTTGGATCGAGGCCAGCATAAGAATTTCTTGAACTGCAACCAACTGGGGGTGTGGCCTCTCGAATGAACTCTGACATTTCAATGCCCCCACCAGGATCACTGTGGGGAAAAAATGAGAAAAGGAGAACAACTGTCATTATTCTGACACCAATGGTTTTCTTTCTGTTTGTTTTTTAAATTATTATCCTTTTTTCTGTACAACTAACAGGTTCAGATATTTAATACAGCAAATTGAAAAAAAATCATTCTTCTTTTATAAGTCTGATAATTTGAACTATTTTATAACCATGTCACTACTCCAAAACATTTAAAACTCTCCCAAACTATCTATATCCAATCCAATATTAGAAACTGGCCTTGATTACAATTGTACCATACTAAATATAGCACATATTTTATGATATGTGCCATAAAACCACTCTAGCAAAGAAAGTATCTGCCTTTTGTTTCCTAACAGCAAGGAGAAATTGGTCAGAAAGTAATCAGATCTTACACTCCCTGATCTCTCCAAGAGCACAGTCTGATTGAGCTGCATGATACAATGACGAACATGCATGAGAGCAATTATCCTGGTCAAGCTATCTGTATCTGTATTTCTTAAATTAACAGAATTTAACTAGGATACTAACTTGTTTCACAGAGCTGGGAACCTAAGATTTTAGACTTGCATGTGTAGAGTTAGAAGGCACAAGTTTAAAAAGTGAAATGATGCTATGTAGTAAAAACAGGCATTAGAAAGACAAAAGAGAAAAGTACTAGGTTCAAAGAACTAAGGAAGTCCACATATAGAACTTAAAGATAATGGGATCCCAAAATAAGGAAAAAAGATCACACCAAATTTCAAAAAACTTAGACAATTAAAAAAAATTTTAAGTTGATATGCTGTATTTTCATTTTTATTCAGTTCAAGGAATTTTCTTTTTAGTGGGGGAGCCACTCGGCATACAGGATCTTAGTTCCATGACCAGGGATCGAACCCGCACTCCCTGCGGTGGAAGCGGGGAGTCTTAACCACTGGACCGCCAGGGAAGTCCCCTAGACAATTTTATAATAAGGTTCCTCAAGAACACAACTTTTAGAACAATTCAGGCCTAAAAGTTATCATAATCCTATTTTTGCCCAAAGATTTTTACTCATTCTACCTGGTATACAAATCAGTCAATAAATTTTTTAGCTATTATTATCAAGGATAAAAGATCTAGCATATATGCTCAACATTATTGTGGACATAAGCTATCTCACCATCTAGCATCTAATTCAACCTCCTGGTTAACAACAACAAAAAAAGCAACTCCAAATTATTCTGGTGAATCACCTCATCCCAGTCTCTCATATGGCTGTGGGTAATGCTGACCCCACTCTCAAGTTCAGGGGTAAGCTCTACTGGCCAAAGTCAACCAGCCTATCCCAATCTTTTGGTCACAGCAACTAGTAGTTCATGACCCAACTCAGGCCAGAAGTGTTCTACTGTTGAGAGAAGAAACTTCTCTCTATCTGCTTGTCTTAATGCTGAGAAGATGAGTCCTGGAGCTGCTGTAGCCATTTTACAACCATAAGGGGAGAGCCTGTCTAAGAAGCCAACTAAAAGAAAAGCACAGCCTGGTAAAGGGAACCAGAGTCATGAAGCTACTTGAAATTCTGCACGTTGCCACATCTGAAGACATCCCTTAAACATAGACATTTTGGTAATGTGAGCCATAAATTACCTTAAGCCTGTTTGGGTGGGGATTACAACAGCTGCAATCAAAAGATATAGGCAAAATACAATTTGCTTACAAGTTCACCTTCCATTTATGTATTTATCACAATAGCTGTTTGAATTCTAGTGTGTTTTTTAAATTAATGGTCTCATAACTACCATGTCCCTGTTTGCTCATTGGGTCTCTAACTCTAGGCCACTGGCTACAGTTAGCTAACAGAAATTATCTTTCTAACTTGTTACCCATTTACAAAAATAAAACATAATGGAACTCAGGTACAAACATGATGGCCAAGTCCACATACAAATGTCCATGTGTAAGAAAAGTGGAGTATTACCAAGTTGCTGGCCATTTGGTGTTAAGTCACACGGCTATCTAGGCCGGAATGAGAAATATTTTTCTAATTTGGCAAAATCTCAAGTGTGTATATACAGGCAGCTATCACCCACTGAACTAGTGATGAGTAATAACCAGCAATACTGTTAACTCCATTGGAATGCATTCTCCAATTAAGATTGCAAAGAAATCAGAAGATGGAGAGCAAGGTGAAGACCAAGGAATAAAATGTTCTATGCCACAGAAAGGATAAAGAGCCCTCATCTTCCCTAGTTTATATGCATCAGCTTTAAGGATATGTAATTCACATACCTTACAATTCATCCACTGAAACTGTGCAATTCAATGATTTTTAGTATATTCATAAAGTTGTGCATCCATCACCACAGCTGATTTTAAAACATTTTTATCATCTCAAAAGCAAACCCATTTAGCTATTACCCTTCCCAACCCTCCTCCCCCCAGCCCTAAGCAACCACTGATCTACTTTCTGTCTCTATAAATTTGCCTATTCTGGATTTTTTTTCATATAAATGGAATCACATAATACGTGGTCTTCTGTAACTGACGTCATTCTTTCACTTAGAACAATGTTTTCAAGGTTCATCAATGTTGTAGCACGTATCAGTGCTTCATACCTTTCTATGGCCAAATAATATTCCATTGTATGGATAGAACACATTTTGTTTATTCACTCATCAGCTGATGGACAATCTTACCCAGTTTTATACATCACTTCTGATAGCAAGTCCAAATGATTATAATTGGAACATAAAATTATTATTAATAACAAAGCAAATATTTACTAAATACTTAATACATTCCAGTCATAGGGGCACATGCTTTATTTGCATTTTCTCATGAAACATTCCCCTAAAAATCTATGATATAAATACTATCCTCCTCATTTTACAGATGAAAAAAACTGAAAACGGAAAGGTGTAAAAACTTGCCTATGGTCTCAGAGGAGTAAACAAAACAAGCCAAGTCATTGGCATATGGAGTTCAGGTGGGAAGGGAGGACACAAATAATACTTCCTCATCACTCTACAATGTGTTATCATATCTGCTCTTTCTGGTTCTTTTCCTTCACACATGAATGTGGGTACTCATAACCAGCAAGGACTGAGAAAAGATTTGAACACCAGGTCTAACTCTAAAGGCTACAGTCTAAGACACCAATAATGCCTTTTAACAAATAGGCATTAAAGTTCTCTTTCCAGTTCAAAACCAAAAGTAAACACCATTATCTAGGGAAGGTTTCTTAACGTCAGCACTATGGACATTCTGGGCCACAAAATTCTCGACTGTGGGAGACCATCTAGTGCAGTTAGGACGGTTAGCAGCGTCCCTGACCTCTACCCACCCCATGCCAGCAGCATTTCTCCCTGTGATAACCAAAAATGTCTCCAAATATTGCCAAATGTCTCCCGGAGGGCAAGGTCATCTCCAGTGGAGAAACAAAAATCTAGAACTAATGCTCAATGGTCAACATTGAGTGGGAAGGAGGTATTAAGGGAGCAAAAAGATGAAGGAAAAAACAAACAGCTCCTTTCATAGAAAAAATATATCCTCTTGCAAACTTATGGTACCTTTCTCTTCTCTACAAATTCAGAAGCAGACCTTTTAGTCAGCTGTTGGTGTCCTAACATATAAATTGACTGAATAAGAATTTTCTTTACTAGCAAGACTTGCAGATTTTCAGCAATGGCAATTTCAGCACATACCTAGAAAGTAAGTAGTTCACAATTCTCACAGAAGCCAAGTGGTCTACTGCAGTAAGCAGTACACCATATTCAGGGAAACTCTACCTTTATGCCTTAATTTCCTCATCTGTTTAAAAATAAAAACAGGTACAGGGAAAGGCAGAAAAGCAGAAACGGTCTAATCTGAATTATAAAGGAGACTTCACAAATTAATTTGTTGATTATTAGTATCATAAACTGCTCAGGCTTTAATTAGAACTTCACAGAGCCAGCACAGTACTAAATTTACAAATCTAATCTAGATCACAAGGATGTTCCTAAAAGTACAAATAGATAAAAACAAAGTCCCTATACAGAATAAATCTTCAGAAAATTTAGCCTAAAATTCACCTATGTATATTTTAAATGGATCCTTAATTTACAATATTGTAAGCATCACTGAATGAGAAACGGAAAAAAAATATGGTTTGTCTCCAAATAATTGTATTCAAATTCTAAAATTCAGTGTGCTAATTTCCTCTCCTGAAACGTTAGAAATGTAATACATACATTAATCGCTTTAACTCTTTCTCTAAGATAAAGATTGAACAAGCATTTCTGAGCTGCTATACCACAGCCAACGACAACCACAGAAGCACAAGTAGTCAGTCCTACTACATTCATTCATTCATGCAACAAATTGACAGCTCTAATGTACCAAGCATAGTGATAGGCTCTGGAAATAAGTGTATCTGTTTTCCTGTTCATTTCTATTCAGAACAGAGATTTATAAGTGGGAGAGTGGGGGAAAGGAGATGTCGAAAGCAAAAATCTACAACAAAGACCTTATTTAATGGTGAAACTTAAAAACACTCCTAAAAAGACAAGGATGTACACCAATACTATTTCAATTAGAAGTTATACCCAAAGAAAAGTTAAACAAGAAGCATAAGGTCTAGAAAGGAAGAAATAAAACTGTCATCATTTACAGAAAATCAAGAAATAACCTACAAAGTTTTACCATTAATAAGGGAGTTTAATAAGGTTGCTGGATACAAAGTAAACTGCTACATTTAAAGGGAGAAAAACAAAAGGTAATTAGAAAAAATCATATAATAGCAGAAAAACTATAAAATAATTTGTCAAATTTAATAAAAGCTATGAAAGTCTTTTAATGGAGAAATGATAAATCTTTACTGAAAGACATTAAAGAAGACTAAATAAATGGAGAGATTTAATATTGTAAAGATACCAATTCTCAGCAGAGGAATCTATAGCCAGTGTAATTCCAATAAAAACCCTAAGTTCTTGTAGATTTTGCCCAGTAGACTCTAAAGTTTACATCAAAGATCAAGGAGGGGCTTCCCTGGTGGCACAGTGGTTAAGAATTGGCCTGCCAATCCAGGGGACATGGGTTTGAGCCCTCATCTGGGAAGATCCCACATGCCGTGGAGCAACTAAGCCTGTGCGCCACAACTGAGCCTGAGCTCTAGAGCCCACGTGCCACAACTACTGAAGCCCGCGGGCCTAGAGCGCGTGCTCCACAACAAGAGAAGCCACCGCAATGAGAAGCCTGCACACTGCAACGAAGAGGAGTCCCCGCTCGCCACAACTAGAGAAAGGCTGCATGCAGCAATGAAGACCCAAAGCAGCCAAAAAATAAATAAATAAAATAAATTTATTTAAAAAAAAAAAAAAAAGATCAAGGAGCCAAGAGTAGCAAATTAACTCCTGAAAAAGAACGAGGTACGAGGTTTGCCCCACTAGGTACCAAAGTCATGTTATAAAGCACTTAGGATAGTGTGGTAACTGCACAGGCATAAACTAGATCAACAGAACAGAAGACAGCCCAGAAACATACCCACCATATATGAAAACTTAATTTATGACAAAATGAGTACTGCAGATCACCAAGGAAAAGACAGTCTGTTTAACAAATACTGATTAAACCAGTTATTTATAAAGAAAAAAAAAAATCCTGAATCCCTACCTTACAACAGACCATAATAATTTCCAGCAAAACTGAAATGTGAAAACAAAAGAAACATGAAACTTTAAAAAGACAATCTTTCTGAGAGTATTCTTCTGATATCTGTGTAGGAATAATTTCTTAAACAAGACACAAAAATGTTAATTACCAAAAAATGATAAACTGTGTATTAAATTTAAGAATGTATGATAATCATAAGAAACCTTAAGAAAAGCAAAATGACAAGCTACAAACTGGGAAAAGATGTCTGTAATGTATATAACCAATAAAGGAGTAGTATAATGAATAATTTTTTAAAACTCGTTTTTCTTAATCAATAAGAAAAAGAGAACTCCACAGAAAAATAAAAAAGAAATGAATGGGCACCAGAAAGAACAGAAAACTTAAATGGACGATATATGTGAGATAAGATGCTCAGCCTCATTAGTAATCAGAAAGGTTAACTAAAGTCAAAATGAGACACATCTAACACTTAACTGTTAAAATGGCAAACTGTTAAAACTTACCAAAATCAAAGATTGAGGATATGAAACAATAAGGACTTTCACATACTAACAGTGAGAGTATAAACTGGTACAATCGTTTTGGCAAACAGCTTGTATTACCTAGTAAAACTGAACGTGAAAATACCCTGTGAACCAGCTTACATATACTAGATATACACATGTGTATGAAGAGACATATATAATAATGTTATCTGAGCAAAAAAACTTGAAATAATCTGAATGACTATCAACAGAAGAATGGATAAATTGTAGTCCATTCCTACAGTGGTGGACTATACAACAGCAAACATAAATGGTAGCTAAAAGCATCAACATGGGTAAGTCTACAAAATATGATATTCTGCACAAAAAAAGCCCTTCACAGAGAAATACATACAGTATGATTCTCTTTAGGATGTCCTAAGGTAGACAAAATTAACTACGAATATCTACAAAGACCATATAAGAATAAAGCAAGGGAATTATTAATAAAAAATTCAAGATAAAGGTCACTCCTGAAGGGAAAAGGGTAGAATGATATAGGAAAGGAGTACATGAAGACTTGTATGGTATCTGTATAATGTCCTTATTACTTAAGTTGTGTGGTGGGTAAGTATTCACTTGATTATTATTCTCTAAATTATACATGTAATTGATATACCATTTGGAAATATATATATTTCACAATGAAATTTTTTGAAAACTGAAAGAAAATAGAAAAATTCAGTAACAGAAGCAATTAAAAATATATACGATTATACAGAACTAATAAGAGCTAGGAATTACTGAGTTGTTCCACATACAAGAAATGGTTCTAAGTGCTTTACATATATGATCTCATTTATTCTAATAATCCCTATGAGACAGTACTACTATTTGTCTCATCATCCAGATGAAGAAGCCAAGGAATAAAAAGCTTTAGTAACTCCCCCAAGGTTATACTATCAGGAAGTAATTCAAGCCCCTGGCAGATTAAGTGCAGAATCTACATTCTGTTTGCGTACCCACTAAATGAGGGTATGCATTTCCTAACAGAAATAGAATAGACTTAAGAACTATGCAGAACCCACTAAAAAATGTACACACATATACCATGTCTCTGAGTGAGACTTTCTATTTTAAAGGCTGAGTTCTCTCCAGATTTAATACAATTATCATCAAAATTCTACTAAAATTTTCTGGAGGATGAGTTTACAAGGGAACATCTCATAAAAAATTAAGTAAGTATACGCATGAGGATAACTAAGATAATATTGAAAGGAAAACACTGAAGAGGGATTCATACTGCTAAGTATTAAGCATATTAGAAGGCCATAAAAACGGTATGTTATAAGCAAAAAGAGAGATCAATGGAGCAGAAAACAAAGCCCAGAAATGGACATAATACAAGTATGCTCCATGAAAAAGCAAGCATTTAAAATTACTAGGGGGAAAACTGCATTATCCACTCAATGTTGTTGGTACAATACTAACAAACCTTAAAAAAAAGAAGTTAGAAATGTTTTCAGATTGACTACAATTTAAGAGTAAAAAGTAAAATGATAAAAATACTAAAAGTAGATAAAGGTGAATACTTACATAATTTGGGGAAAGAAAAATATCTCACAAAACTTGTTATCAAAGACAGAACTAATAAAGTTTCATAGAATAGAACACATCACAGAAAAATTAATTTTGGCATATAAATATATAAATAAAATGCCATAAAGTGAGGAAAAGTATTTGACACAAAATGATATCCTTCATAAATATTTTCTCCAAATCAATAGTAAAAAATTAACCACCAACAGAAAAATATACAATTCACAAAATAACAAATATAAATGGAACAGCACAAGAAAAATACCTCCATTTCACTAGTAATCCAAAAACTGAAAAAAGTAAACAATGAAATATTTACCAGTTTGTGAAAATACTAAATAGTGTAGTCAAAAGTACAAAAAAAGAAGCCCTCAACCTGCTGATCACAGTAATTAAAAGATAAAAATCTTCAGAATTTGGCAATATATATGGAGAAACTTTAAAATGGGTGTAGCTTTCCGGTAATTCTACTCCTGCTAAATCATGATAAAACATTTAGTAATTTAAAATTTAAACATCACAATGATCTAACACAAGTTTAAATTAGAAAATAATTGAAATAATTAAACACAAGATAGCTAAATTAAGGTACTGTATACCCACAAAATGGAATACAGTGTAGTCATTAAAAATACTATCACAGAGTTAGATAGCCTCATCCACCAGAGGGCAGACAGCAGAAGCAAGAAGAATTACAATCCTGCAGCCTGTGGAACAAAAACCACATTCACAGAAAGATAGACAAGATGAAAAGGCAGAGGGCTATGTACCAGATGAAGGAACAAGATAAAACCCCAGAAAAACAATTAAATGAGGTGGAGATAGGCAACCTTCCAGAACAAGAATTCAGTATAATGATAGTGAAGATGATCCAGGACCTCGGAAAAAGAATGGAGGCAAAGATTGAGAAGATGCAAGAAATGTTTAACAAAGACCTAGAAGAATTAAACAACAAACAGAGATGAACAATACAATAACTGAAAGGAAAACTACACTAGAAGGAATCAATAGGAGAATAACTGAGGCAGAAGAACGGATAAGTGACCTCGAAGACAGAATGGTGGAATTCACTGCTGCGGAACAGAATAAAGAAAAAAGAATGAAAAGAAATGAAGACAGCCTAAGAGACCTCTGGGACAACATTAAATGCAACAACATTCACATTATAAGGGTCCAAGAAGGAGAAGAGAGAGAGAAAGGACCAGAGAAAATATTTGAAGAGATTATAGTAGAAAACGTCCTAACATGGGAAAGGAAATAGCCACCCAAGCCCAGGAAGCGCAGCGAGTCCCATACAGGATAAACCCAAGGAGAAACACGCCGAGACACACACTAATCAAATTGGCAAAAATTAAAGACAAAGAAAAATTATTGAAAGCAGCAAGGGAAAAACGACAAATAACATACAAGGGAACTCCCATAAGGTTAACAGCTGATTTCTCAGCAGAAACTCTACAAGCCAGAAGGGAGTGGCATGATATACTTAAAGTGATGAAAGGGAAGAACCTGCAACCAAGATTACTCTACCCGGCAAGGATCTCACTTAGATTTGATGGAGAAATCAAAAGCTTT
The DNA here is from genome assembly GCF_965194825.1 of Balaenoptera physalus. Classification (NCBI taxonomy): domain Eukaryota; kingdom Metazoa; phylum Chordata; class Mammalia; order Artiodactyla; family Balaenopteridae; genus Balaenoptera; species Balaenoptera physalus. The sequence goes on from NC_138883.1 coordinate 31,425,912, forward strand.
ACAGACAAGCAAAAGCTAAGAGAATTCAGCACTACCAAACCAGCTCTACAACAAATGCTAAAGGAACTTCTCTAAGTGGGAAACACAAGAGAAGAAAAGGACCTACAAAAACAAACCCAAAACAATTAAGAAAATCGTCATAGGAACATACATATCGGTAATTACCCTAAACGTGAATGGATTAAATGCTCCAACCAAAAGACACAGCCTTGCTGAATGGATACAAAAACAAGACCCATATATATGCTGTCTACAAGAGACCCACTTCAGACCTAGGGAGACATACAGACTGAAAGTGAGAGGATGGAAAAAGATATTCCATGCAAATGGAAATCAAAAGAAAGCTGGAGTAGCTATACTCATATCAGATAAAATAGACTTTAAAATAAAGAATGTTACAAGAGACAAGGAAGGACACTACATAATGATCAAGGGATCAATCCAAGAAGAAGATATAACAATTATAAATATATATGCACCCAACATAGGAGCACCTCAATACATAAGGCAACTGCTAACAGCTATAAAAGAGGAAATAGACAGTAACACAATAATAGTGGGGGACTTTAACACCTCACTTACACCAATGGACAGATCATCCAAAATGAAAATAAATAAGGAAACAGAAGTTTTAAAATGATACAATAGACCAGATAGATTTAATTGATATTTATAAGACATTCCATCCAAAAACAGCAGATTACACTTTCTTCTCAAGCGCGCACAGAACATTCTCCAGGATAGATCACATCTTAGCTCACAAATCAAGCCTCAGTAAATTTAAGAAAATTGAAATCATATCAAGCATCTTTTCTGACCAGAACGCTATGAGATTAGCAATGAATTACAGGGAAAAAAAACGTAAAACACACAAACACATGGAGGCTAAACAATACGGTACTAAATAACCAAGAGATCACTGAAGAAATCAAAGAGGAAATCAAAAAATACCTAGAGACAAATGACAATGAAAACACGACGACCCAAAACCTATGGGATGCAGCAAAAGCAGTTCTAAGAGGGAAGTTTATAGCTATACAAGCCTACCTAAAGAAACAAGAAAAATATCAAATAAACAATCTAACCTTACACCTAAAGGAACTGGAAGAAGAAGAACAAACAAAACCCAGAGTTAGCAGAAAGAAAGAAATCATAAAGATCAGAGCAGAAATAAATGAAATAGAAACAAAAAAAAAAGGCAAAGATCAATAAAACTAAAAGCTGGTTCTTTGGGAAGATAAACAAAATTGATAAGCCATTAGCCAGACTCATCAAGAAAAAGAGGGGGAGGACTCAAATCAATAAAATCAGAAATGAAAAAGGAGAAGTTACAACAGACACCGCAGAAATACAAAACATCCTAAGAGACTGCTACAAGCAACTCTATGCCAATAAAATGGACAACCTGGAAGAAATGGACAAATTCTTAGAAAGGTATAACCGTCCAAGACTGAACCAGGAAGAAATAGAAAATATGAACAGACCAATCACAAGTAATGAAATTGAAACTGTGATTAAAAATCTTCCAACAAACAAAAGTCCAGGACCAGATGGCTTCACAGGTGAATTCTATTAAACATTTAGAGAACAGCTAACACCCATCCTTCTCAAACTCTTCCAAAAAATTGCAGAGGAAGGAACACTCCCAAACTCATTCTATGAGGCCACCATCACTCTGATACCAGAACCAGACAAAGATACTACAAAAAAAGAAAATTACAGACCAATATCACTGATGAACATAGATGCAAAAATCCTCAACAAAATACTAGTGAACAGAATCCAACAACACATTAAAAGGATCATACACCATGACCAAGTGGGATTTATCCCAGGGATGCAAGGATTCTTCAATATACGCAAATCAATCAATGTGATACACCATATTAACAAATTGAAGAATAAAAACCATATGATCATCTCAATAGATGCAGAAAAAGCTTTTGACACAATTCAACACCCATTTATGATAAAAACTCTCCCGAAGGTGGGCATAGAGGGAACCTACCACAACATAATATAGGCCATATACAACAAACTCACAGCAAACATCATTCTCAATGGTGAAAAATTGAAAGCATTTCCTCTAAGATCAGGAACAAGACAAGGATGTCCACTCTCACCACTATTATTCAACATAGTTTTGGAAGTCCTAGCCAGGGCAATCAGAGAAGAAAAAGAAATAAAAGGAATACAAATTGGAAAAGAAGTAAAACTGTCACTGTTTGCAGACGACATGATACTATACACAGAGTATCCTAAAAATGTCACCAGAAAACTACTAGAGCTAATCAATGAATTTGGTAAAGTTGCAGGATACAAAATAAATGCACAGAAATCTCTTGCATTCCTATACACTAATGATGAAAAATCTGAAAGAGAAATTAAGGAAACACTCCCATTTACCACTGCAACAAAAAGAATAAAATACCTAGGAATTGTAGGTATTTTACATACTTTTTGTCTCCCTAGGTAGGTCTTTTGTCTCCCTACCTAGGGAGACAAAAGACCTGTATGCAGAAAACTATAAGACACTGATGAAAGAAATTAAAGATGATACCAACAGATGGAGAGGTATACCACGTTCTTGGACTGGAAGAATCAATATTGTGAAAATGACTATACTACCCAAAGCAATCTACAGATTCAATGCAATCCCTATCAAATTACCAATGGCATTTTTTATGGAACTAGAACAAATCATCTTAAAATTTGTGTGGAGACACAAAAGACCCCGAATAGCCAAAGCAGTCTTGAGGGAAAAAAACAGAGCTGGAAGAATCAGACTCCTTGACTTCAAATTATACTACAAAGCTACAGTAATCAAGACAATATGGTACTGGCACAAAAACAGAAACATAGATCAATGGAACAAGATAGAAAGCCCAGAGATAAACCCACGCACCTATGGTCAACTAATCTATGACAAAGGAGGCAAAGATATACAATGGAGAAAAGACAGTCTCTTCAATAAGTGGGGCTGGGAAAACTGGACAGCTACATGTAAAAGAATGAAATTAGAACACTTCCTAACACCATACACAAAAATAAACTCAAAATGGATTAAAGACCTAAATGTAAGACTGGACACTATAAAACTCTTAGAGGAAAACATAGGAAGAACATTCTTTGACATAAATCACAGCAAGATCTTTTCTGATCCACCTCTTAGAGTAATGGAAATAAAAACAAAAATAAACAAATGGGACCTAATGAAACTTAAAAGCTTTTGCACAGCAAAGGAAACCATAGACAAGACGAAAAGACAGTCCTCAGAATGGGAGAAAATATTTGCAAACGAATCAACGGACAAAGGATTAATCTCCAAAATATAAAATCAGCTCATGCAGCTCCATATTAAAGAAACAAACAACCCAATCCAAAAATGGGCAGAAGACCTAAATAGACATTTCTCCAAAGAAGACATACAGATGGCCAAGAAGCACATGAAAAGATGCTCAACATCACTAATTATTAGAGAAATGCAAATCAAAACTACAATGAGGTATCACCTCACACCAGTTAGAATGGGCATCATCAGAAAATCTACAAACAACAAATGCTGGAGAGGGTGTGGAGAAAAGGGTACCCTCTTGCACTGTTGGTGGGAATGTAAATTGATACAGCCACTATGGAGAACAGTATGGAGGTTCCTTAAAAAACTAAAAATAGAATTACCATATGATCCAGCAATCCCACTACTGGGCATATACCCAGAGAAAACCATAATTCAAAAACACACATGCACCCCAATGTTCATTGCGGCACTATTTATAATAGCCAGGTCATGGAAGCAACCTAAATGCCCATCGACAGACGAATGGATAAAGAAAATGTGGTACATATATACAATGGAATATTACTCAGCCATAAAAAGGAACGAAATTGAGTCATTTGTTGAGACGTGGCTGGATCTAGAGACTGTCATACAGAGTGAAGTAAGTCAGAAAGAGAAAAACAAATACCGTATATTTACGCATGTATGTGGAACCTAGAAAAATGGTACATATGAGCCGGTTTGCAGGGCAGAAGTTGAGACACAGACATAGAGAACAAACATATGGACACCAAGGGGGAAAACCGCAGGGGTGGTGGGGATGGTGGTGTGCTGAATTGGGCGATTGGGATTGATATGTATACACTGATGCGTATAAAATTGATGACTAATAAGAACCTGCTGCATAAAAAAACAAACAAACAAATACTGTCACAGAAAAAAATGTTTTCAGTAGTTCAAAATATTTCCTGAGTACCTATCAGTGCAAGACACTGTTCTAGAACCTGGGAATATAATAGTTCGTAAGAAAAACAAGGCCCTGCCTTCAAAAAGCTTATAAATGCGAACAAATGATTAAGTAAGATAATTTCAGATAGTGATTTATTCTATTCACAAAGTTATTATAAGGTAAAATATCTGTTCAATGAACAAACAGGGTAATCATGTTAGGGATGGAGGAAAATGTAACTGAAAAAGGATAAAGGCTTTCAGTGCACCGGAGAATATACAGAAACATTACCTGTCTTACTAGACGAGTACCCACTTTTAGTGATATTATTTATATCTTGAACCTGAAATATTTCATATTATGCTGACTGGAAACATGGCATAGTGGTTAAAAGCATGGCCTTGCCTCCAGAGCTTGACAGCCTAGATTATTTGATCTTTCTCACCTTACTTTCCACATCTGCAAATCAGGGATAATAAAAGCAACCATCTCATAGACTTTTTGAGGACTGTATGAGCTTAAAAATGTCAAGTGCTCATATAGCAACTGTTTAAAAGTTATATTAGGGACACCTATTATTTCTATAAAGTCACTATAAGCTTTTGACTATGATAACTAAATCCCTCTGTCAGAAAGAGAAAGTGGGTGAGGCCAAGGTAATGGGATAGAATGTGACCGAGAGCAGTAGGGGGAACATTTCAGCTGAGACAGGCTCCAGGAAAGCCTCCAGGAAGGGGTGACAGCTACACAGAGTTGAACCCTAGGAAGTCAGTCATGCCAAGATCTAGGGAAGGAACAGCTAAGTTTCTAAGGTGAGCATATAAAATTGAAAAAAATTTACAATGGATAAAATGAAAACTGTAGATTATAAATGTCAAGTAAAATAGTATCACAGTTTGCTTAAGATATATATACGCATTTTATTTATATGTATAAAAATAAATGCTTAGATTTATAAAGCCATGTTTTATTATTTCTTTAACCTGTTTTCCATTGGTTTTGGTCTTTGGTATGAATAACTATTACACTATTATGACTATTATTGTTCTAACATGTTATTTATTAACAAGGCCAAGGATACTGATTTATCCCCAGATAGCCAGTCAGCTTTGCTGTGGTCTAATGTGACAATCACACTTGTCACTGTATCAATAGTGGTAAGATATACCACTGCCTTAAAACCAGGTAAACAGAACAGGCATGACACAATAATCATATCATTGTACACATGCATCACTGTACATCATTACAAACTGAGTGGCATGGGTTTCCTTACCTTGGGCCATTGCTGTCTTTTCTCCTTGTTGAACAGTTGCCTTGCTCAGCTCTGGCTCGCTGATCTGTGAAATCATTTGTGTTCCTATCTACAATCTCTCCAGCATCAAGTGCTCTGTGGAGTCGATAGTTGACCATCTTCAGAACAATGAAAACAGCAGCTATCACAGGACAATAGACTGCTACTATAATCATGGAAGAAGGAAGGGCCTTAAAGAGAAAGAAAATGAAGATAGGAATTTTAAAATATTTTATACTTTATTCAATTAGAGAAATCTGTAACTAAAATAATAAACACACACATTCTCTCACAAAGCAACAATTGTGTTCCTAGCACTAAGTTGTAAAAGTATAAGACAGCACCACCCAATACAGTAGCCACTTGCTACATGTGGCTATTGAGCGCTTGAAATGTGGTTAGCCTGAATTGAGATGTGCATTAAGAATAAAATAACACTGGATTTTGAAAACTCAGTATGAAAAAAAGAATGCAAAATATCTCATTTTTATACTGATTACACGTTGAAATATATTTAATTATATTGGGTTAAATAAAATATATTACTAAAGTTAATTTCATCTGTTACTTTTATTTTTAATGTAGCTACTAGACAAATTTTAAATTACATATGTGGTTCACAATACATGTCCACTGGACAGCACTGTTACAAAGTCCCTGCCAAAAAGCCTACAATACAAGTAGAGAGTTAAGGCGTCACATTATATAATATGTGAATAAGACAGGGTTGTGATCCAAATACATGTAATCCCTGTTTATGTGCTCCCTGTAACTTTTTTTTTTAGGACATAAACTTTCTTTGTGTTCTAGAAAATCCCAAGTTAAAACTGTTATGAGAATAACCTTAGAACTAAGACTATAAAACCAGATAAGACATGGGGGGACATTCAAAATCCAAATGTTTTATTTTAAAATACTTAAATGCTTAAAATACTGAAAAATTGTAACCTGCCAAATAAGACGAATAAAAGAATACAAAATAGAATCAAGCAATAAATAGACTTATTGAAATAAGTCAGAAGCACCCTAGGCTTCGGGACTGCACAGCCATCATACCTGAGGATTCAGTGATGTGGACATGAGTCCGGGGCTGGCGGGCTGGAGAACACCCCACTTGGAAGGCATGACTCAGAGTCACTGTTAGCAGAGCCTATAAAACTACGCTCAAGTTATGCCCCTTTTCATGAGAAAAAAATCATCCCAGGTGTTGACAGCTCTAGATTTCACATGTTTTCATAAGATTCCACCTCAGTAATCTGAGAACGTGGCTCTAAATTTACTTGGAAAGGTATCCTCAAATCGCTTGAGAAGGTGAAATTGAAAAGGTTCTAATGAACCAGGGAGGTTTCAAATACAGATATGATAGAAGTTTAAAAAATAAGACAGTTATTTGGGAGGTAGAGAGAGGGAAACAGTGTGGGTTGGAACTGGGAGGGGGGAAAAGAAAGTAAATCAAGCCTAAAGTTTAATACTTTTGGGTTGAGTGCAGGCATAATAGGTAAATATTTGGTATTTTTATTTTTATTTTTTAATTTTATTTATTTTTGGCTGCATTGGGTCTTCATTGCTGCACATGGGCTTTCTCTAGTTGCGGCGAGCGGGGGCTACTCTTCGTTGTGGTGCACGGGCTTCTCATTGTGGTGGCTTCTCTTGTCGCGGAGCACAGGCTCTAGGCGCACAGACTTCAGTAGTTGTGGCTCGCGGGCTCTAGAGTGCAGGCTCAGTAGTTGCGGCACACGGGCTTAGCTGCTCCGTGGCATGTGGGATCTTCCCAGACCAGGGATTGAACCCGTGTCCCCTGCATTGGCAGGTGGATGCTTAACCACTGCACCACCAGGGAAGTCCTATTTGGTATTTTTAAATGCTTAGATTAAGAAGCCCTTCATATTCGTGTATTTAAAAAATTACACTGGTGATTTCAATTTAAAATGTCATTGAATAACAGATCTAGGCTTATAAAATGTATTTAAAATCTTACAAAATCCATAAATATCAGGTTTAGAAGAGTTAAGTACTCCAAAAGATTTGTTAGATAATTTACATAATTTACTTAAAATAAATACTAAATTTATAAATGCAATTTAAATTCAAGGGATCTTAAGCTACATGAAAAAACGAAATCTCTTAAAAATGATTGTTAAAATGTGTTCAATTTGTAAAGAGTTGAGTTTAAAATTCTAAGTTAATTTACAGCTTTAATAAATCTAACATTCATTGCAAAAAAAAAAAAAAGAAAGTTCCCTGAATAACTTTTTCCAAACAGAAACACACACACACAAATTGACAAAAATTTCAAAGTAAACACGCACATAAATACATACAAACACATACACTGCTTAGAATATTTATAGAAGTTCTGCATGATGCTGATTTCCATATGATATGTTCACTTAAGGACTGGAATTCTTGGAGATCATTTAGTTCAACACCCTCATTTCCGGACTAAAAACAGAGCTACCTTATGATCCAGCAATCCCACTCCTGAGCATATATCTGGAGAAAACCATAGTTCGGAAAAATACATGCACCCCAATGTTCACCGCAGCACTGTTTACAATAGCCAAGACATGGAAGCAACCTAAATGTCCATCGACAGATGAATGGATAAAGATGTGGTACATACATACAAGTAATATTGTACCTATATACAGTATTACTCAGTCTTTAAAAAGAATGAAATAATACCATTTGCAGCAACATGGGTGGACCTGGAGATTATCACACTAAGTGAAGTCAGACAGAGAAAGACAAATATCATATGATATCACTTATATGCTGAATCTAAAAAAAAAAATGATATAAATGAACTTACTTACAAAACAGAAACAAACTCACAGACTTAGAAAACGAATTTATGGTTACCAGGGGGGAAGAGTGGGGTGGAGAGATAGATTGGGAGTTTGGGATTGACATGTACACACTGCTGTATTTAAAATAAAATGACTTTCCATGAAATTAATTAATTAATTTAAAAACATGTATCACTATATATAGGAATATGTATATATTTATATATGTATGTGTGTATATTAATATGTATATTATATAAAGAATAAATATAAAGAATTCCTTCAAAATCAATAACAAAGAGGCAGACCAATGAAAATAAAGGACAATAGACAGAACTTACACAGAAAAATATAAATAGCCAATAAAAACAACATGAAAACATGTTCAACTTCATCAGTAATGAGCAAAATACAATGTAAAACCTCAACAATGTATCATTAACACCCATCTTAATGAACAAAAATTAAGAAATCAGACAAAATTAAGTATGGACAACCAGACCTCTTATAAACTGCTAGTAGAAATATAAATTGATAGATACATCACCCAAGATCCAGCAATTTCTCTCATAAGCATAAAAATGAAAGAAACTCTTACACTCGCAGCATAAGACTTTTACCAAAAACTGGGGGCGGGGGGGGGACCTCAATTGAAAATCAACAGGAAAATGGAAAATGGCAGACTAGTTACCAATGTAATATAACAGTAAAAACTACAGCTACATGCAGCAACATTAACTGTACACATACAATATGTGTTGTATTCCAAATGTAAACTTACGTTTTACTGTATTTTCTTGATTTTTTGATAATAAGCATGTATTTCTTTTAGAGTTAGAAAAAAGAGCTAAAATTTTAATAGTGATAAAAAGGTTTTCATATTAGAAAAAGAGTATATTAGCTTTCATCTTTTACAAAGACATGATCTACATTCTTCTCATTAATGGATGACTTATCAATAGGTCAAGTTCCACATCAAGGCAGTTTGTCACCTTACTCCTTACTTGCAAGAAGTTAAAAAAAAAACTTAACTCTCAGTTATACATCCCTGAATGGCAGGAAGTGTTAACAGCTGTCAGAGAGCTCTAGATATTCAGATCAAACATAGCCCCCAAAACTGTAGTAAGCCTCCTTACTAAGAACTGTGTTAGATACTTTACATAAGATCATCCCTCTTAGAAGCTGGATGAATAGAAATGTAAATTAAAACTACAATTAAATATTACCACATACCCATTAGGATGGCTACTATCAATTAACCAGAAAAAAAAAAAAAGGACAGAAAATAACAAGTGTTGGCATGGGTGTGGAGAAATTGGAACCTCTGTACGCTGTTGGTGGGAAAGTAAAATGATGCAGCCTCTATGAAAACAGTATGCTGGTTCCTCAAAAATATTAAAAATAGAATTACCATATGATCTAGCAATTCCACTTCTGGGTATTTATTCAAAAGAATAAATCGAATCTTGAATAAACTGCAGGATCTCGAAAAGATATCTGGACATTCATGTACACAGCAGCATTATGCACAATAGCCAAGAGATGGAAGCAATGCAGTGTCTATGAATGGATGAATAGATAAACAAAATGTGGTCTATATGTATGATGCATTATTCAGCATTAAAAGGAATGAACTCTTGTCGCATGCTGCTGCATGGAGGAACCTTGAGAACAGTATGCTAAGTGAAATAAGCCAGTAACAAAAAGGCAAAATACTGGATGATTCCACTTATATGAGGTATCTAAAGTAGTCAAATTCATAGAAATAGAAAGCAGAATGATGGCTGCCATGGGCTGGTGGGAGAGAGAGTGAAGAGTTGTTGTTTAATGGCTGTAGAGTTTCAGTTTTGCAGAATGAAAAGGTCCTGGAAATCCATTCCACAACAATGTAAATATACTTAACACTACTGAACAGAACACTTAAAAATGTGTTAAAATGGTAAATTTTATGTTATGTGTTTTTTACTACAATTTAAAAAGTTAGACGGACAAATGTTTCACTCTTTTCTCTCTGGTGAGAAAAGAAAGTCAAATGTTGAGAAACAAGCTAGGAGACTGAGCCATTTACACCACTTCTTAAATTCTGACAGTTTATCCTGAACGTTAAAAAGTTGTGTTATTTCAGCCAGGAGTGATAGGTTCAAGCTATTCAAGATGCCAAATATACTTCTGATAGGACTCTTGAGAAAGCCACTTGGAATCACAGAAATGGTCATACCGGAATTAACAGTGCCATGAAGTAAATTTATCTTACATTTATCTTATCTTACATTTCATTTCAAAACTCAAGTGAATAATTCTCCCCTATGGCAGGCACACTGCATGGCAGAAAAGCTATCTTTTATACAATGCTCATTTTATTGTGCAGCAATGTAAAGACATTATGTTCACTGTCTATGCTTTGTGGTGGAATCTTAATTTTCTCTATTTTCTACACCACTGAGTCGAGATCTGAAGCATACTGTTAACAAATGCGTATCCTTCCTTAATATATTTGTAGCTGTTCTCAATTAGAACTGATTTCAATGCATCTTTTCCAGTTCATGTTACAATACCTAGTGCCAACTAACATACTTAGATATCAACTAACATCTAACACTTAGTGAGCACCACGTGCTAGGCACGTTTCTACGTGCTTTATGTATATTAACTCATTTAACCCTCATGATCACCTCATGAAGTCAGCACTATCATTCTTCCCATTTTACAAATTTAGAAACTGAGGCACAAAGAGGTAAGTAACTTGCTCAAGGTCTCAGAATGAGACGTTAAGGAGCAGTTTGCCTCCAGAGTCCTTGCTCTTCATCATGATACCTAATTGTCTCTAAATCAGGGGTTGGCAGACTTTGTCCGTTTGAAACAAAAAATATTTCACAGTTTGCAGGTCATATGATCTGTCATAACCACTCAACTCTGCTGCTGTAGTCTGAAAGCAGCTATAGGCAGCATACATGAACGTGAACATGAACATGGTGTTTTCCAATAAAACTCTATGGACACTTTGTAGACACTGAAGTTTGAAATTCATTTAATTTTTACATAGCATGAAGTATTACTCTTATTTTGATTTTTTTCCAACCACTAAAAACTGTAAAGACCATCCTTACTTAGCTCATGGACCATACAAAAACTACATGGGCCGTAGTTTATTGATACCTGCTCTAAATCAAAGTTTATTTTCTTCTCTCACCAGTAAGATATCATCACCAAACAAAAGATCATCAAGCACTTTCCCCTCATATATGCCAAGTACAAATCTATCATCTCCAACATCCCCAGTTTCATCCAACTATGAAGCAAAGTAACTGCTAGCAAACATAGGCCAGTAATTGCTCTTCCCTTTCAGTGAGAAAGTCTATCAATTTACACAGAAAGCATTGGTTTGGGATTATCAAGGAAAATTCCACTGGTTCCACAGAAATCACTGGAAAAATGAGAAAAACAATGGCTTTCAGAAACTATTTGACAAAGTTTCATGAAAAGAAACTAACTAGGGACGAGGGGCAGAGGGTCTCTCTGTACTATGAAGGAAAACTTCCGACGCAAACACGAAGACTGAACCTCACTGTCTCTAAAATAGTAGATTAACTGTTAAGAGAGTCGTAGAAGGGACTTCCCTGGTTAGGACTCCATGCTCTCACTGCTGAGGGCCTGCGTTCAATATCTGGTTGGGGAGCTAAGATCCCACAAGCCGTGTGGCACAGCCAAAAGAAAAGAAAAACAAAACAGAATCACAGAAGTGAAAAAACAAATTTAGGTCAGCCTTTCAAAACAAATAGATAGCAAGAAGGTCACGTTTCTACGCATTTCCTTTAATTAGATATTTTTCCTCAAAATGTTTAGCCATAAATTTGTAATTAATAAATACAACTGTCATTCCCCTGAGGCCTTTCTTTGCTGCCTTACGATAAACCATAGTTCGATATTCAGCTATAAGAAAAAACTGAGTAACAGTTTTGCTTCCAAGTTCAAAACACTAAATTCATTCAGATTATTCCTTTTAAGTCCAAGCTTCTCTCCTTGTGTGGTTTGGGATCACTGAATGCTGCCAACTACCAAGGTAGTTGGTGCTTTTACTGAGCTACAACATAAACAATTACTGAGATATTTAGACAGAAAAACTGAACTTAAATTTTTCTTAGCTTTTTTTTTTTTTTTTAATTTTATTTATTTATTTATTTAATTTATGGCTGTGTTGGGTCTTCGTTTCTGTGCGAGGGCTTTCTCTAGTTGCGGCAAGTGGGGTCCACTCCTCATCACGGTGCGTGGGCCTCTCACCGTCGCGGCCTCTCCTGTTGCGGAGCACAGGCTCCAGACGCGCAGGCTCAGCAATTATGGCTCATGGTCCCAGCTGCTCCGCGGCATGTGGGATCCTCCCAGACCAGGGCTCGAACCCGCGTCCCCTGCACCGGCAGGCAGACTCCCAACCACTGTGCCACCAGGGAAGTCCCTTTTCTTAGCTTTAAAGTCCTGTCTGCTCTGTAAACATGTAATAGAAAAGGAAGTAAAAATAAAATGATAGCCGGGCTTCCCTGGTGGCGCAGTGGTTGAGAATCCGCCTGCCAATGCAGGGGACACGGGTTCGAGCCCTGGTCTGGGAAGATCCCACATGCCGCGGAGCAACTAGGCCCGTGTGCCACAATTACTGAGCCTGCGCGTCTGGAGTCTGTGCTCTGCAACAAGAGAGGCCGCGAGAGTGAGAGGCCCGCGCACCGCGATGAAGAGTGGCCCCCGCTTGCCGCAACTAGAGAAAGCCCTCGCACAGAAACGAAGCCCCAACACAGCCAAAAACAAATACAAATAAAAATAAATAAATTTATTAAAAAAAAATGATAGCCAAAAAAATCTGGTAAATGAAAACAAAAATTAGCAGAATTTGAAAGCAGTATGCCTTATGCCCTGGGGATGGGACAGGGAGCCACGGATACTAATCCTGTCCTAAATTATAAATTCCATCCATCAATAATATCCGGACTAACTTTTCTTAAAACTTTTTCAGAGGAAAAACTAGACGTCGGATAACAAGGGTACTGCCTTCCTTCCACAGTCTACCCCCAAATGCATCAGGCCTATGGTTATTCTGCTGGGCACAAATGGCCAACCGGGCAAAGAATTAAGAACCAGTCTTCATAAAGCTATACCGAGATAGCTAATTGGCCCTGGGTTCTAGCTTTTCTACTGGTATACCTGAAGCTGTGGGAACACCTGTACTTCCTCATCCTGATGGAAAATCCCTTCTGGCTTATTCACAAAAAAGATAAATGCATAAGCTAATTCCTGCAAAGTGCAGAATTCAGTTCCATATCTGTACCCCCTTTCATTTCTGGCCAACAGAGAGAATGTTGGGGGAAAAGGAAGGGAGGAGGTCTTAGTAACCAAATATTGCCCATAAATTGTAGACAATGACTATTAATTAGGGGTAAAGAAAGAGGTTGGATCAGAAAGAAAAGGACTGTTTTTAAACCTTAGGGTTTTCGTATGCAGGCTGCCCCCAAAGGACTTAGGAAAGCCCTTGTGTCACAACCCTAACTCTAGGGATTCGGCCCTCGTCACAGCCCCCTTCGGGGGTTGACGATAAGCACTGCAGGTAAATACCTCCTTTCAGAGGACGGGCTGCAGAAGAAAAAGAAACTACTCTCAATGTCAGGATTCAGGCATACTTGCCCATAGGAAAAAAACCCAAAATATAACTTCCTAGAATTCCAACTACATAGGGAGTCAAACTGATTTCAGCAGGCCAGCTGAGAACCTCGAACAAACTCAGAATACATTTTCCCCAAAGGCACTGGTTTACAAGTGACTACTGGAACTTGAGCCTATCCATATTTCTGCAGAAGTCTGAATTTTATCTACGTACTATTTTAATACAATCATTAAAAATACTAGATATTTTTCTGTTTATACTTGCATTTTATGTAACTCTAAAACATATATTTGTATTTACATTTTTATCTACAGTAGAATGTTCTTTGTAGGAAAGCAACATTCAAAAATACATATTAACAAGCTGCAAAGAGACCAAAGTAATATAGTACATACAACTCATCACCAATAATATGTGTTAGGAGCTAAAGATAGCCAGGATAGGCATATATAAAACATAAATGAGAAGTCAGGGCACAAATGTGAAAAATAAGGGAGGAAATAAGAGTCCTAAGAAATAAAAGCAAGGATGTATACTGATGGACTAAAGTTATCTCCTATACTTTATAGGAATTTTCCTATACTTTTAATTTTCCCAACAAGGAAAGAAAGGGCTTTTAGACAATCTGAATCTGTAAATTTTGGTGAAAGTCAATGTCTTTACAGTTAAAATGTTACAAAAAATATATTTAGATATACTATATTTCTACCCTATTTCATAAAACAATTGTGTTCAATTCATTTACATGTACCTTGAGCAACAGAGCTTTCTTCGTCACAAAAGCCATCATGAGTTATTTAACACAGGCTTACATAGCACATCATCATCATTTTGGTACATATCATTTAAGTTACAAGACTTTTTAAAAGTACATGATGCTGTTACTGGAAATTCTGTTTATAACAAATATCCATTTGCATTTCATTAGGACAACTGTTCTTTTTCCATTCACATCATAAATGCATATTCCTATCTCCATAACTGAATAACACATTGTTTTATCTTTAATAATTTATTATGACATTCAATACTTGCAAATTATTAAGTTATAACCCTAGTAATAGTTACTATACCTATTGATATGTTAAGTTTTTTAGGACTTAAAAAAAAAAACATGTTGTTGAAAACACAAAAAAGCAACTGGGTGAAAAAAGTAACTGAGCAAGCAGCAGGTAATATAAAAGACTTTGTAACGACTCAGATAATACGGTAATTCTTTCTTTGCTGAGGGATAACTGTTGGGGAGTCAGGGGGAATCTAGCCTTATACAGGCGTACCTCCGAGACATCGCGGGTGGGCATCCAGATCACCGCAATAAAGCGAGCCACGTGAATTTTTTGGTTTCCAAGTGCACATAAAAGTTGTATTTACACTATACTGCGGTCTATTAAGTGTGCAAGCATTATGTCTAAAAAAAGGAACGTATCTTAATTAAAAGATACTTTGCTAAAAAATGCTACATCATCTGAGCCTTCAGTGAATCATACTCTTTTTGCTGGTAGAGGGTTTCGCCTCTATGCTGACGGCTGCTGACTGATCAGGGTGGTGGATGCTGAAGGCTGGGGTGGGCGTGGTCATTTCTTAAAATAAGACAGCAATAAAGTTTGCCACATCGACTGAATCTTCCTTTCACGAATGATTTCTCTGTAGCATGCAACACCGTTTGATAGCATTCTACCCACACTCGAACATCTTTCAAAATTAAAGTCAATCCTCTCAAACCCCACCACTGTTTTATCAACTCAGTTTTTGTAATATTCTAAATCCTTTGTCATTTCAACAATGTTCACAGCATCTTCACCAGGAGTAGTTTCCATCACAACAAACCACTTTCTTTCCTCATCCATTAAGAAGCAACTCATCTGTTAAAATTTTATCATGAGGGACTTCCCTGGCGATACAGTGGTTAAGACTCCACACTTCCACTTCAGGGGGCGTGGATTTGATCCCTGGTCGGGGAACTAAGATCCCACATGCTGCGTGGTGTGGCCAAAAAAACAAAAAAATTTTTTTAATCATGAGATGGCAGCAATTCAGTCACATATTCAGGCTCTACTTCTAATCCTAGTTCTCTGTTATTTCCACCACAACTGCAGTTACTTCCTCCACTGAAGTCCAGAACCCTTCAAAGTCATCCATGAGGGTTGGAATCAACTTCTTCCAAATTCCTGTTAATGTTCAATATTTTGACCCCCTCCCATGAATCACAAATGTATCTTAATGGCATCAAGAATGGTGAATACTTTCCAGAAGGTTTTCAATTTACTCTGCCCAGATCCAGAGAAATCACCATCTATGGCAACCATGGCCTTAAGAAATGTATTTCTTAAATAATGAGACTTGAAAGTCGAAAATTACTCCTTTTTTAAAAAAAATATTTATTTACTTATTTATTTATTTGGCTGTGCCGGGTCTTAGTTGGGGCACATGGGATCTTCACTGCAGCGTGGGGGATCTTTAGTTGCGGCATGTGGGATCTTTAGTTGCAGCATGCAGGATCTTTAGTTGTGGCATGCAGGATCTTTAGTTGCAACATGTGAACTCTTAATTGCAGCATGTGGGATCTAGTTCCCTGACCAGGGATTGAACCCGGGCCCCCTGCATTGGGAGCGCGGAGTCTTAGCCACTGGGTCACCAGGGAAGTCCCCAAAATTACTTCTTGATCCATGGGCTGCAGAATGGATAGTGTTAGCAAACATGAAACAAAAAAAAGAAAGAATCTCATTGTACATCTCCATCCGAGCTCTTGAGGGGCCAGGTGCATTGTCAATAAGCAGTAATATTTTGAAAGGGATCTTTTTTCTCAGCAGTAGGTCTCAAGAGTAAGATCTACTGTTGAGACATAAAATATACAGTAAACCATGTTGTAAATGGATGTGCTGTCACCCAGGCTTTGCTTTTCCAATAGAGCACAGGCAGAGTAGATTTAGCATAATTCTTAAGGGCCCTAGGATTTTTGGAATGGTAAATGAGCACTGGCTTCAACTTAAAAAGTCCCCAGCTGCACCAGCCCCTAACGAGAGAATCAGCCTGTCCTTTGAAGCTCTGAAGCCAGGCACTGACTTCTCTCTAGCTATGAAAGTCCTAGGAGGCATCTTCTTCGAATAGAATGCTGTCTCATCTACACTGAAAATCTGTTGTTTAGTGTATCCACCTTAATTAATGATCTTAGCTGGATCTTCTAGATAACTTGCAGCTTCCACATTGCACCTGTTGCTTTACCTTGCACTCTGATGTTATGGAGATGGCTTCTTTCATCAAGCTTCATGAACCAACCTCTGCTAGCTCCAAACTTTTCTTCTGCAGTTTCCTCACTGCTCTCAGCCTTCACAGAATTGGAGAGTCAGGGCCTTGCTCTGGATGAGGCTTTGGCTAAAGGGACTGTTGTGGGTGGTTTGATCATCAGACCACTCGAACTTTCTCCATATCAACTATAAGGCTATTTCACTTTCTTGTCATCCGTGTGTTCATTGGAGTAGCACTTTTAATTTCCTTCAAGAACTTTTCCTTTGCATTCACAACTTGGCTGTTTCATGCAAGAGGCCTAGCCTTCAGCCTGTCTCGGCTTTTGACATGCCTTCCTCACTAAGCTTAATCATTTATAGCTTTTTATTTAAAATGAGAAATTTAAAGTGAGAGAGTTTCAGTTGAACACTTAAAGGCCACTGAAGGGTTATTAATTGGTCTTATTTCAATACTGTTGTGTCTCAGAGAATAAGGAAGCCTGAGGAAACCAAGAGAAGTGGAGAACAGCTGGAGCAGTCAGAAGACACATTTATCAATTGTTTGCTGGCTTGTGTGGACACGGTTTGTGGTGCCCCCAAACAATTACAACAGTAACATCGAGGATCACTGATTATCACAACAAATAATGAAAAAATCTGAAATACTGCAAGAATCACCAAAATGGGACACAGAGACACAAAGTGAGCTAATGCTGTTAGAAAGATGGTGCCATTAGACTTGCTTGATACAGAGCTGCCAAAACCTTCAATTTGTTAAAAAAAAAACACACAGTTATCTGTGAAGCACAATAAAGCAAAGTTCAATAAAATGAGGTTTGCTTGTATTAAAATATATATAGTAATGTGGCAGACTAGAGACAGAATGCTACAAAAGATGGTGAGAAGGAAAAAAACGAATGTACATTAACAGCAGAGCTTTCCCTCAGTTTCCATAATCATCTTTAGATTACTATTCAGAACAAAAGGAGGGTAAAAAACAATCATCACGTAATTCCAAAAGATTCTTCAAACAATTCCTGTCTACAATTTCTCAAAGACAGCACACTGAAATTCTAGAAATTTTTCAAAAATGAAGGTAACAAAGAGGTATAGGCCCTCAAATAGGATATCCAACAATCCAAACTCTATAGATGGAATTAATGACACAAAAATCCTTTCTAAAACAAATTCATGCTTTCCTCTATGTTGAAATGGTTTTCTGATGAGATTAAATTCCCAAGCCATCAAGCAACAGCCAACCTGAAGTATAGTAAAAAAATAACTGATATACATCTGGAAATTATAATTGGTTATTAAAATATGTCAGAACAGCAAACAAAAACTGGAAGATAGAGATATTCATGCATCTAAAATAAAGAGACCAGTACAGATTTATCTTTCAATATTCTCCAGAGGGTATTATCTAGAGACTGATTCTGTTCTTTACCAAAAAACCCCCCAAATGAAATTATAAGAACACTGAGAGGCACCAATGTTTTGTTTTTAATTTAAAAAAATTTTTTACAATTTTTAAAGGTTACTTTTCATTTACAGTTATTACAAAATATTGGCTATATTCCCCATATTGTAGAATACATCCTTGAGCCTATCTTACACTAAGAGTTTGTACCTCCCACTCCCCTACCCTTATATTGCCCCCCCCCGCCCCACTGGTAACCACTGTATCTGTGAGTCTCCTTCTTTGTTATATTCACTAGTCTGTTGTATTTTTTAGATTCTACATATAAGTGATATCATACAGTGCTTGTCTTTCTCTGTCGCTTATTTCACTTAGCATAATGCCCTCTAAGTCCATCCATGTTGCTGCAAATGGCAAAATGTCATCCTTTTTTATTGCTAGGTAGTATTCAATTATATTTATATACCACGGCTGCTTTATCCATTCATCTGTTGGACACTTAGGTTACTTCCATATCTTGGCAATTGTAAATAATGCTGCTATGAACACTGGAGTGCCTATATCTTTTCCAATTAGTGTTTTTGTTTTTTTCAGATATATACCCAGGAGAGGAATTGCTTAGTCATACAGTAGTTCTAGTTTTAGTTTTTTGAGAAACCTCAAACTATGGAAAATACTGTTTTCCACAGTGGTTGACACCAATTTACATTCCCACCAACAGTGTAGGAGGGTTCCCTTTTCTCCACACCGCCTCCAGCACTTTTTACTTGTGTTCTTTTTGATGATAGCCATCCCGACAGGTATGAGGTGCTATCTCATTGTGGTTTTGATATATAGTTCCCATGATTAGCAATGTTGAGCATCTTTTCATGTGCCTGTTGGCCACCTGCATTTCCTCTTTGGAAAAACGTCTACTCAGTTCTTCTGCCCATTTTTTAATTAGCTTGTTTTTTTTTTTGACATTGAGTTGTATAAGCTGATTATACATGTTGGATATTAATCCCTTACCAGTCATATCATTTACAAATATTTTCTCCCATTCAGAAGGTTGTCTTTTTGTTTTGTCGGTGGTTTCCTTTGCTGTGCAAAAGCTATTATGTTTAATTAGGTCCCGTTCGTTTATTTTTGATTTTATTTCCTTTACTTTAGGAGACAGATCCAAAAAAATATTGTAGCGATTTATGTCAAAGAGTATTCTGCCTATGTTTTCCTGTAGGAGTTTTATAGTATCCAGTCTTACATTTAGGTCTTTAACCCATTTTGAGCTTATTTTTGTATATGGTGTTAGAGAATGTTCTAATTTCATTCTTTTACATGTAGCTGTCCAGTTTTCCCAGCACCACTTGGAAGAGACTGTCTTTTCTCCCTAGTATATTGTTGCCCCCTTTGTCGTAGATTAATTGACCATAAGTGCATGGACTTACTTCTGGGCTCTCTATCCTGTTCCATTGATTCGTGTGTCTGTTTCTGGAGAGGCACCAATGTTTTGATTTACGTGTTGTTCTGAGTAAACCTAACCGTCCTGGAAAGAGAATGGGATATCCTATACAAAGAACTATCTTGATTCATATCATAAATTAGTAACTTGACATTTTGCTGTATGAATCACTCTTTTAATGGTTTAATCAGTCTAAATAAATCCCTGAGTAAACTGATAAAAACAATTCATCTAAACGGTAAATATGAGGACCAGAAGCTATCTCATAAAGTCCAACTTAAATTGCTTGACCTATTTCTTTATTCTATTTGTTTCTGATATATTCTATTGAAACAATTTTTCAGGATTTATAGTAAGTGAAAATAAGAAATCTGTCAACATGACTTTGCAATTCTAAAGAATAGAAGCTAGGTTACCTTTTTACTATACCTCACAAAACAATAGTTCAAGATATATTCCGTGAGATTACTTTATAGGCAAATATATGTAAAATACTGGGACTCTTCTTGCACTTATTAGATATACTCCTATAAAAGCAGTGTACTATACAAGCACAAAATAAGTAACAACAGTTCAAATTTAAGGCTTAAAAATCAAAAGAAATTAATTCAATAACAAAAGCATTAAGCCAAAGTAAAACTACAAGGACCAAGTAAAAATAAATATTTTAAAATAAAATATGAATACACACAAAAAATTAGGTTATCAAACATTATTATTTGTGTATTCTTTTATGTTTCACTCAAATAGAACGGAATAAATTGCAAGCTGAGGTCCTAACACAAGAATGTAAGTCAGTAAAATTTATAAATTAAAAGTATACTAGCTCTCTTGAGAGTACTAACAAAACCCATATTTCGTTTTTGCCCTGAGCTCACTCAATTGGCTTGAAACAGGATGATGGTATTGCATGCTATATAATCCACGTCTTCCTTTAAAAGTAAATGCTAAAATAGGGAATGCATCACACACTAGACTTTAGGTGAGATAAATATGAAAGCTGCCTACCAGAAAAAAAGAATGAAGGAGAGTATAGCTTATCTTACTACCACCATTTCCTCAGTTTCCATAATGGTAACTCTGACACACTTAAAGCAATAAATAAGAGTTTTATTCATTCATTCGACATATATTTACCGAACACCTATTAAGCCCCAGATATTCTTCTAAGGAATGTAAACACTGCAATAAATAGGATCCTTTCTCTCCTTGAGCATCTTAAGGAGAATGACTATTGTTTTACCAAGTGCCAGGTACTTTAAATGGATTGCCTCACAACAATCCTTTGAAGAAAGTCCTATTATTATTTCTATCTTACAGATAAGAAAACTTAGACAATGAAGTCACTGCCTGCAACCGGTTAAGTGGCAGAAACAGGATTTACATCCAGTCTGACTCTAGTGGTTAAGAATCTGAGTTTTTAACCACTACGCTAGACAGTCTCCCTCCAAGGCAGTGTTTCTCAACTTTTTTTTAAATTATTGCTCTCCTAAGGAGTCTTTTTAGGCATTTTTTCCCTAATTACTCCCTGTGAAATAATAAAAAACACATATATTGGCTTCTGTCCCTGGTTCTTGACACAGAGCTCCTAAAACCCTTGTGATTTCCTAAATGATGAGCGCGCAAGGAGCATCTTTTGTTCTAATATTTGGTCTTTGACTCTGGTTCCTGTCACCTAAATCCCTTGGAAGTTCCTGGGTGATGGGAATGCCTTTTGTTCTAATGAGGTGACTCTGGGTGGGCTCCTGGATGCGGGCTGGTCACCAGAAAGACCAAGCCATGATTGGAAGCTTGGGATTTTCAGCCTCATCTCTCATTCTCCATAGGGGAGAGGGGCTGGAAATGGAGTTAATAATTGATCATGCCTATGTGATGAAACCTCCATAAAATCCCAATTTTATGACGTTCTGAAGAGTTTCCAGGTTGGTGAACACAGGGAGGTGCTGGAGGGTGGCACACCCACAGAGGGCATGAAAGCTTGGTGCTCTTTCCCACATACACTGCTCTATGCATCCCTTCCTGCTGAAGGTTCACCTGTATCTTTTATCATAGCCTTTTATAATAAACTGGTAAACAGTAAGTAAACTGTTTTCCTGAGTTCTGTAAACCTCTCTAGGAAATCAATCAAACCTCAGGATGGGGTCACGGGAGCCAGTGATTTACAGTCAGTCGGTCAGAAGCGCAAGTAACAACCTGGACTTTGGCCTGGCATCTTAACTGTGGGGAAGAGGAGCAGTCCTGTGGGACTGAGAATTTAACCTGTGGGATTTGATGCCATCTCCACGTGGACAGCACCAGAATTGAATTAAACTGTAGGACTCCCAGCCAGGGTCTCAGAGAATTGCTTGGTGTGGGGAAAACCCCACACATCTGGTGTCAGAAGTGCTGTGAGTATAGCAGTGTGAGAGTAAAGGAAAAACACACAGAAGTGCAGGTTTTCTAAACACTGCTCCTCATGAAAGTTTACCACCACAGGAACACTGTATATCTATATGTACTGTGTGAACATCTGTACTTTGTACACAAAAATACTTGACCACCACCCCCCAACTCAAGAACTAATTTTCGCCCCCTTAAGGACAACAACATACCCACTGAGAATGAATGCTCTAGAGCAGTTTCGCAGCCTCAGCACTGTTGACATTTTGAGCCAGATAATCTTAAATGTTGCTGGGGGCTGTCCTATGCAATACAGGATGTTTAGCACCTTCCCTGGCCTCTACCCACTAGAAACCAATAGCACCGCTGCGCCAAAGTTAGGTTAGAATTTCCCGAAAAGTTCCAGTCCTTGAAACAATTGCTTCTCTTGCTGCTATTTACCTATTCATAAGGACTACAGTTCCAGATTTTGTTCATAAAAGACTGGAATGGACAGGATATAAACAGACTGCAAATGTTGCATCTCTGTAGCTGGAGTGAAGGAGCACATGTAATAGTAGTAGCAACGGCAAGAAGAAATAGTATTTTATATAAACACAGCAAGGAAAGAGGCCTGTATAAGACCAATTAGTAAAAGGATATTAAATTTCAGTAAAATCCATTTATAATACAGGCATACCTTGGAGATATTGCAGGTTTGCTTCCAGACCACTGCAATAAAGTGAAGAGCACAGTAAAGCAAGTCGCGCAAATTTTTTGGTTTCCCAGTGCATGCATATATGTATATATATTTACACTATACTGTAGTCTATTCAGTGTGCAATAGCATTATGTCTAGAAAAAATGTACATACTTTAATTTTAAAATACTTTATTGCTAAAAAATGCTAATCATCATCTAAGCTTTCAGTAAGTCAGAATTTTCTTGCAATAGTAAACAAAGATCACTGATCACCACAACAAATTTGATGATAATGAAAATTTTGAAATATTGGGAGAATTACCAAAATGTGACACAGAGACACAAAGAGAACAGTGCTGTTGGAAAAATGGCGCCAAAAGACTTGCTCAATGCAGGGTTGCCACAAACCTTCAACATGTTAAAAAATGCAGTACCTGTGAAGCATAATAAAGCGAAGCACAGTAAAATGAGGTATGCCTGTACATATGGTAGAACAAGGCTAACTAACCTCTCCCTCCAAAATGATGAGTGAGACAAATTATCTCACTTTATATGTGAGAACCATAACTAAATCCCTGGGAGATTTATAATGGGCTGCCACTGTATTCATATAATATGCTAGTTGAGAAGGGGAGCCAAGATTAAAGATATAATTAGATGGTGATTTCAAGGCCAGCTCTGAGAGTTCTAGATTCAGAATACATATTGAAAAAGATCCAGGGACACTTAGTTCATCCCAATCAATCATAAGTAGGCTTTCAGAAACAGATTAATCAGAAAAGCACCTTGCAAGACTGTGGAGGAACACGGTGGAGGGTGACCGTGATGGCCCTCCGGAGGCCAGAGGGAAAAACGGCAGAGGCAATCTACATAACCCTGAACCAGCGGTTTAACTTCTAGGAGCCTCTGTTTCCTCATCAGAAAAATAGGGATAAAAGCAGTATCTTCATTTCACAGGGCTGCAATGAGTATTAAGTGAGAAAACTTGAAAGGAGATAGTGCATGGGCATATAATAGCACAAGAACTATCTGATGTTGTTAATAATGCTTGAGCAACGTAGTGACAAATCTGAGATAAGCAAACAAAGAGACCTCTGAGTAGAAATGGTTCAGAGAAAACAAAGATTAACTACACAAAAGAAGATGAGGTAGGTAAGACTTGTGAGACCTCAGAATACACAGAGGTAAACATTAGTCTGACAGTGAACCACCAGAAGTCACTGGAAAATGGAGAAATACTTCCATAACATAGTAAAGAAAAAAGAATCAATATTCCAAAAAAAACTTAGTATGCTCAGTGGTAAAACACTAAAATTCCCATTAAAGAAGGGTACAAGGCAAGGCTGTTCATATTTTCAACATTATTTTTTACATCAATAGATACGTAAAGTACCATACCAAGCAATTACACAAGAGAAAAAAGTATAAATACTGGGAAGAAGTTAAAATTATTATTTACAAATATAATTGCATATTTGATAATCCTTATAAAATAAACAGAAAAATTATTAGAAAGAATAACCTAATTCTACAGTATCTGGTTGCAAATTTAATAAATTGAAATCAATAGATTTGGATGGGATCCTGGAACAGAAAAAAAGGACATTAGTTTAAAAAAAGAAAGAAATCTGTACAAAGTACAGATTATAAGTTAATAATGGTGTATTAATATTGGTTCATTGCTTGTGACAAATGTGCCACAGTAAACTAAGATGTTAAGAACAGGAGAAACTGGGTGCAGGATATATAGGATCTCTCTGAACTATGTTTGCAATTTTTCTATACATCTAGAACTATTCTAAAATAAGGTTTTTTAAAAAACCATGATTTTTCTTACATAATAAGCAATAATCAGTTAGAAAGAATTGGTTGCATTTACAGTAGTGTTAGAAACTAAAATCTAAGAATAATAATCCTAAGGGAATATGTGCAAGGTTAACATAAAGAAAACTTGTTTAAAAAAAAAATCTACTGAGGGACATAAAAGAAATGAAGAGTTCACCTTAACTCAATATTATAAAGACATCAAACTTCCCTCCCTAAAGTAATCCAAAATTCAATACTTTTCAGTAAAAAATTCAGCAACATCCCTGGGAAATGTAACAAAATGGAGGAATAAACATGCAAGAATAGCCAAAGAAATAACAAGAAGAAGAAATAACAAGGTAAGACTACTACTAAGAAAGGAAAATACATAAAACTAGGATAACTAAAAAAAGTATGGTATTGGGCTTCCCTCGTGGCGCAGTGGACAATGCAGGGGACATGGGTTCGAGGGGACATAGGATCGTCCCTGGTCTGGGACGATCCCACATGCCACGGAGCAGCTAAGCCTGTGCACCACAACTACTGAGACTGCGCTCTAGAGCCCGTGAGCCACAACTAATGAAGCCTGCACGCGTAGAGCCCGTGCTCCGCAGCAAGAGAAGCCACCGCAATGAGAAGCCAGCGCACCGCAACGAAGAGTAGCCCCCGCTCACTGCAACTAGAGAAAGCCAGCGCGCAGTAACAAAGACCCAACTCAGCCAAAAATAAATAAAAGAAAATAAATTTATAAAAAAAAAAAAAAAGTATGGTATTCATGTAAGAAAAGACATATTGATAAAACAAAATGCAAATACCCCCATGGAAACTTAGATTAGAAAGGTGGCATTTAAACCACTGAGAAAAAGACAGGACTGTTTAATACATTAGGTTGATTGGGACAACTGCCTATCAAAAAAAAAGTTTTTTTTAAACTAGACACTCATATATTGCTTACAGCAAAATAAATTCCAAATTGGATGAACTATAAAAACTATCAGATGTTTGCAATTAGATTACAGAGGACTAACATATAATTAATCCTTAATATAGAACCTCGTAGAAAATGGATAAAGCACATGAACTATTGCAGAAAAATAGGAAAAAAATGACCCTGAAGCTTATGAAAAGCAGCTCAATCCCACTCAAAGCAGGACAGATGCCAATTAAAACCACTCTAAGATACTATTTCTTACCTATGAAAATCGCAAAAGTATGTGAGGCTGTGGCAGGCAGGAGCACAAAGAGGCACTCTGATACGCACCTTGCGGGCGTGCAAAGGAAGCCATACAAACCCTCTGCAGGGCAGTTTGGCACTATCTCTCAACACTACAAAAGCATTTACCCTTTCGACCAACCAATCTCATTTCTAGGAATTTATCTTAATATTATATCTAGACACATGTGAGATGACATCTGTATGATTATTTACTGCAGCATGGTTTGTGTTAGCAAAAGGCTGTAAACGAATTAAATATCCATCAGCAGGTAACATGATAAGTAATATATCCATGCAATGCATTACTATGGAACTATTAAAAATAAAAAAACTAAACCCAACAAAAGTCCAGGACCAGACAGCTTCACTGGTGAATTCTACCAAACATTTAAAAACCTAATACCAATCCTTCTCACAGTCTTCCCAAAAACACAAGACAAAGGAACACTTACAAACTCACTTTATGAGGCCAGCATTACCCTGACACCAAAACCAGATACCACAAGAAAAGAAAATTATAGGCCAATAACGCTGATGAATAGATGCAAAACTCCTCAACAAATCAAAACCACAATGAGGTATCACCTCACACCTGTAAAAATGGCTAATATCAAAAAAAAACAATAAAGAGCAAGTGCTAACAAGGATGTGGAGACAGTTACAGAAAGATAGAGAAGATGAAAAGGCAGAGGGCTATATACCAGATGAAGGAACAAGAAAAAACCCCAGAAAAACAACTAAATGAAGTGGACATAGGCAACCTTCCAGAGAAAGAATTCAGAATAATGATAGTGAAGATGATCCAGGACCTCGGAATAAGAATGGAGGCAAAGATTGAGAAGATGCAAGAAATGATTAACAAAGACCTAGAAGAATTAAAGAACAAACAAACAGAGATGACCAATACAATAACTGAAATGAAAACTACACTAGAAGGAATCAATAGCAGAATAACTGAGGCAGAAGAACGGATAAGTGACCTGGAAGACAGAATGGTGGAATTCACTGCTGCGGAACAGACTAAAGAAAAAAGAATGAAAAGAAATGAAGACAGCCTAAGAGACGTCTGGGACAACATTAAACGCAACAACATTCGCATTATAGGGATCCCAGAAGGAGAAGAGAGAGAGAAAGGACCAGAGAAAATATTTGAAGAGATTATAGTCAAAAACTTCCCTAACATGGGAAAGGAGATAGCCACCCAAGTCCAGGAAGCGCAGAGAGTCCCATATAGAATAAACCAAAGGAGAAACACGCCGAGACACATAGTAATCAAAGTGGCAAAAATTAAAGACAAAGAAAAATTATTGAAAGCAGCAAGGGAAAAACGACAAATAACATACAAGGGAACTCCCATAAGGTTAACAGCTGATTTCTCAGCAGAAACTCTGCAAGCCAGAAGGGAGTGGCATGATATACTTAAAGTGATGAAAGGGAAGAACCTACAACCAAGATTACTCTACCCGGCAAGGATCTCATTTAGATTTGATGGAGAAATCAAAAGCTTTACAGACAAGGAAAAGCTAAGAGAATTCAGCACCACCAAACCAGCTCTACAACAAATGCTAAAGGAACTTCTCTAAGTGGGAAACACAAGAGAAGAAAAGGACCTACAAAAACAAACCCAAAACAATTAAGAAAATGGTCATAGGAACATACATATCGATAATTACCTTAAACGTGAATGGATTAAACGCCCCAACCAAAAGACATAGACTGGCTGAATGGATACAAAAACAGGACCCATATATATGCTGTCTACAAGAGACCCACTTTAGACCTAGGGACACATACAGACTGAAAGTTAGGGGATGGAAAAAGATATTCCATGCAAATGGAAATCAAAAGAAAGCTGGAGTAGCTATACTCATATCAGATAAAATAGACTTTAAAATAAAGAATGTTACAAGAGACAAGGAAGGACACTACATAATGATCCAGGGATCAATCCAAGAAGAAGATATAACAATTATAAATATATATGCACCCAACATAGGAGCACCTCAATACATAAGGCAACTGCTAACAGCTATAAAAGAGGAAATCGACAGTAACACAATAATAGTGGGGGACTTTAACACTTCACTTACACCAATGGACAGATCATCCAAAATGAAAATAAATAAGGAAACAGAAGCTTTAAATGACACAATAGACCAGATAGATTTAATTGATATATATAGGACATTCCATCCAAAAACAGCAGATTACACATTCTTCTCAAGTGCGCACGGAACATTCTCCAGGATAGATCACATCTTGGGTCACAAATCAAGCCTCAGTAAATTTAAGAAAATTGAAATCATACCAAGCATCTTTTCTGACCACAACGCTATGAGATTAGAAATGAATTACAGGGAAAAAAACGTAAAAAAGACAAACACATGGAGGCTAAACAATACGTTACTAAATAACCAAAAGATCACTGAAGAAATCAAACAGGAAATAAAAAAATACCTAGAGACAAATGACAATGAAAACACGACGACCCAAAACCTATGGGATGCAGCAAAAGCGGTTCTAAGAGGGAAGTTTATAGCTATACAAGCCTACCTAAAGAAACAAGAAAAATCTCAAGTAAACAATCTAACCTTACACCTAAAGAAACTAGAGAAAGAAGAACAAACAAAACCCAAAGTTAGCAGAAGGAAAGAAATCATAAAGCAGAAATAAATGAGATAGAAACAAAGAAAACAATAGCAAAGATCAATAAAACTAAAAGTTGGTTCTTTGAGAAGATAAACAAAATTGATAAGCCATTAGCCAGACTCATCAAGAAAAAGAGGGAGAGGACTCAAATCAATAAAATCAGAAATGAAAAAGGAGAAGTTACAACAGACACCGCAGAAATACAAAACATCCTAAGAGACTACTATAAGCAACTTTATGCCAATAAAATGGACAACCTGGAAGAAATGGACAAATTCTTAGAAAGGTATAATCTTCCAAGACTGAATCAGGAAGAAACAGAAAATATGAACAGACCAATCACAAGTAATGAAATTGAAACTGTGATTAAAAATCTTCCAACAAACAAAAGTCCAGGACCAGATGGCTTCACAGGTGAATTCTATCAAACATTTAGAGAAGAGCTAACACCCATCCTTCTCAAACTCTTCCAAAAAATTGCAGAGGAAGGAACACTCCCAAACTCATTCTATGAGGCCACCATCACCCTGATACCAAAACCAGACAAAGACACTACAAAAAAAGAAAATTACAGACCAATATCACTGATGAATATAGATGCAAAAATCCTCAACAAAATACTAGCAAACAGAATCCAACAACACATTAAAAGGATCATACACCACGATCAAGTGGGATTTATCCCAGGGATGCAAGGATTCTTCAATATACGCAAATCAATCAATGTGATACACCATATTAACAAACTGAAGAATAAAAACCATATGATCATCTCAATAGATGCAGAAAAAGCTTTTGACAAAATTCAACACCCATTTATGATAAAAACTCTCCAGAAAGTGGGCACAGAGGGAACCTACCTCAACATAATAAAGGCCATATATGACAAACCCACAGCAAACATCATTCTCAATGGTGAAAAACTGAAAGCATTTCCTCTAAGATCAGGAACGAGACAAGGATGTCCACTCTCACCACTATTATTCAACATAGTTCTGGAAGTCCTAGCCACGGCAATCAGAGAAGAAAAAGAAATAAAAGGAATACAAATTGGAAAAGAGGAAGTAAAACTGTCACTGTTTGCGGATGACATGATACTATACATAGAGAATCCTAAAACTGCCACCAGAAAACTGCTAGAGCTAATTAATGAATATGGTAAAGTTGCAGGATAATAAATAATAAATTAATGCACAGAAATCTCTTGCATTCCTATACACTAATGATGAAAAATCTGAAAGAGAAATTATGGAAACACTCCCATTTACCATTGCAACAAAAAGAATAAAATACCTAGGAATAAACCTACCTAGGGAGACAAAAGACCTGTATGCAGAAAACTATAAGACACTGATGAAAGAAATTAAAGATGATACCAACAGATGGAGAGATATACCATGTTCTTGGATTGGAAGAATCAACATTGTGAAAATGAGTATACTACCCAAAGCAATCTACAGATTCAATGCAATCCCTATCAAATTACCAATGGCATTTTTTACGGAGCTAGAACAAATCATCTTAAAATTTGTATGGAGACACAAAAGACCCCGAATAGCCAAAGCAGTCTTGAGGCAAAAAAATGGAGCTGGAGGAATCAGACTCCCTGACTTCAGACTATACTACAAAGCTACAGTAATCAAGACAATATGGTACTGGCACAAAAACAGAAACATAGATCAATGGAACAAGATAGAAAGCCCAGAGATTAACCCACGCACCTATGGTCAACTAATCTATGACAAAGGAGGCAAAGATATACAATGGAGAAAAGACAGTCTCTTCAATAAGTGGTGCTGGGAAAACTGGACAGCTACATGTAAAAGAATGAAATTAGAATACTCCCTAACACCATACACAAAAATAAACTCAAAATGGATTAGAGACCTAAATATAAGACTGCACACTATAAAACTCTTAGAGGAAAACATAGGAAGAACACTCTTTGACATAAATCACAGCAAGATCTTTTTTGATCCACCTCCTAGAGTAATGGAAATAAAAACAAAAATAAACAAGTGGGACCTAATGAAACTTAAAAGCTTCTGCACAGCAAAGGAAACCATAAACAAGACAAAAAGACAACCCTCAGAATGGGAGAAAATATTTGCAAATGAATCAACGGACAAAGGATTAATCTCCAAAATATATAAACAGCTCATTCAGCTCAATATCAAAGAAACAAATACCCCAATCCAAAAATGGGCAGAAGACCTAAATAGACATTTCTCCAAAGAAGACATACAGACGGCCACGAAGCACATGAAAAGCTGCTCAACATCACTAATTATTAGAGAAATGCAAATCAAAACTACAATGAGGTATCACCTCACTCCTGTTAGAATGGGGATCATCAGAAAATCTACAAACAACAAATGCTGGAGAGGGTGTGGAGAAAAGGGAACCCTCTTGCACTGTTGGTGGGAATGTAAATTGATACAGCCACTCTGGAGAACAATATGGAGGTTCCTTAAAAAACTAAAAATAGAATTACCATATGACCCAGCAATCCCACTACTGGGCATATACCCAGAGAAAACCGTAATTCAAAAAGACACATGCACCCGAATGTTCATTGCAGCACTATTTACAATAGCCAGGTCATGGAAGCAACCTAAATGCCCATCAACAGACGAATGGATAAAGAAGTTGTGGTACATATATACAATGGAATATTACTCAGCCATAAAAAGGAACGAAATTGAGTCATTTGTTGAGACGTGGATGGATCTAGAGACTGTCATACAGAGTGAAGTAAGTCAGAAAGAGAAAAACAAATATCATATATTAATGCATGTATGTGGAACCTAGAAAAATGGTACAGATGAGCCAGTTTGCAGGGCAGAAGTTGAGACACAGATGTAGAGAATGGACATATGGACACCAAGGGGGGAAAACTGCGGTGAGGTGGGGATGGTGGTGTGCTGAATTGGGCGATTGGGATTGACATGTATACACTGATATGTATAAAATTGATGCCTAATAAGAACCTGCAGTATAAAAAAACAAACAAAACAAAACAAAAAAAAACAAAAAAAAAAACAAGGATGTGGAGAAAAGGGAACCTTGTGCACTGCTGATGAGACCATAAACTGGTGCAGCCACTATGGAAAACAGTACAGAGGTGCCTCAAAAAATTAAAAATAGAATCACCATATGATCCAGCAATTCCACTTCTGCATATTTATCTGAAGGAAATGAAAATATTAACTCAAAAAGATACATGCATTCCCATGTTCACTGCAGCATTATTTACAATAGCCAAGACATGGAAGCAACCTAAATGTGCATCAATGGATGAATGGATAAAGAAAATGTGATGTATATATATAATGGAATACTAGTCAGCCATAAAAAAGGAAATCTTGCCATTTGCAACAACATGGATAGACCTTGTTTGGCATTATGCTAAGTACAAAAAACCAGAAAGAGAAAGACAAATACTGTATGATCTCATATGTGGGGTCTAAAAACAAAGCAAAACAAAACACAGACCATAGATACTGCATAAAGCACAGATTGGTGGTTGCCAGAGGTGGGGGTAGGGGGTGGGTGAAATGGGTGAACGGGGTCAAAAGGTACAAACTTGCCGTTATAAAATAATATATCATGAGGATGTAATGTACAGGTGATTACAGTTAATACTACTGTATCAATATATTTGAAAGTTCCTAAGAGAATAAATCTTAAAAGTTCTCATCACTAGAAAAAACCTTCCTATATATGGTAAGAGATGTTAACCAGATTTATTGTGGTGATCATTTCACAAATATACAAATATTCAAACATTATGTTGTATACATGAAACTAATATAATGCTATATATCAAGTATATCTCAATTTAAATAAAACACTGAAGAAGCCCATTTGGTACTGATGCACAGGTGTTTAAGATATATTAAATGGTGGGAAGCAGCCGCATAGCACAGGGAGATCAGCTCCGTGCTTTGTGACCACCTAGAGAGGTGGCATAGGGAGGATGGGAGGGAGACGCAAGAGGGAGGAGATGTGGGGATATATGTATATGTATAGCTGATTCACTCTGTTATAAAGCAGAAACTAACACACCATTGTAAAGCAACTTTACTCCAATAAAGATGTTAAAAAAAAAAGATGTATTAAATGGAGGGAAAACAATATATAGAATGCAGTGGTGGGGGACTTCCCTGGTGGCGCATGGGTTAAGAACCCGCCTGCCAATGCAGGGACAAGGGTTTGAGCTCTGGGCTGCGAAGATCCCACATGCCGCGGAGCAACTAAGCCCGTGCGCCACAACTACTGAGCCTGCGCTCTAGGGCCTGCGAGCCACAACTACTGAGCCCACGTGCCATAACTACTGAAGCCTGTGCGCCTAGAGCCCATGCTCCGCAACAAGAGAAGCCACCG
Source organism: Balaenoptera physalus (assembly GCF_965194825.1). Classification (NCBI taxonomy): domain Eukaryota; kingdom Metazoa; phylum Chordata; class Mammalia; order Artiodactyla; family Balaenopteridae; genus Balaenoptera; species Balaenoptera physalus. The sequence goes on from NC_138883.1 coordinate 31,459,064, forward strand.
CAATGAGAAGCCCACGCACCGCAACGAAGAGTAGCCCCCGCTCGCCGCAACTACAGAAAAGCCCGCGCGCAGCAACAAAGACCCAACGCAGCCAAAAATAAATAAATAAATAAATTTATAAAAAAAAGAATGCAGCGGTGGGAGATGGAGACAGACATTTGAATTTGCGCCTGCAAGTTGCGGTGGGATTCACAAGAAACTATTCACAGTGGTTTTCTACGGGAGGTAGTGCAGGTGGAAATCGGGAAGATGGTGGCAGATACGAAAGAGGGACTTTTCACCACCTTTTAGTTTTTTATTTAACCACGCAAATTTATTCCCAAATTTAAAAATTATTAGACGAAAACATGATTTTTTTTTTTACAAGTTTTTAACAGGGAAGGTCTTAATCACAGGAAGAAAAGTAGCAAATGTAACTACTAAAAATGTTAAATTTATATGCTCAAAAAACTCAATCATACAGTTAAAAGACAAATTAGGGGAAATTTTTAATACATAACAAAGAGCTAATTTTTAAACATACAACTGGCTCTCAAAAATCACTTAGAAAGAACATGACTTTCAAAAAAGGATAAAGGATACAACAGGCAGCTAAAAGAAAAAAGATATAAATGTCTATTAAGCCTATGAAAAGATACTTAAAGAACCTATTAATAAAAAAACAAAAATTAAAACAAGATGCCATTTTACACTATCACATCAAAAGACTCATAATAACCAATGTCGGTGAAAACAAAGGGCAACAGGTCCTTTCATACACTAGTGAGAATATAAACTGGTACAACATTTTCTGAGGTATAACTTGACATTCAATTTTAAATGTACATAATTTGACCCAGCAACTTTTCTAGAAACTTATGCTGTGAACTTCCAGGTGTAAAATCTTATATATACAAATGTGCACCACACTATTGCCACAGCATTGTTTGCTTTTATTTTGGACCCTTACTTTGGATTATATGTACTTTTATTTTGGATTATATATACTTGAGTACCACATGGAACAATTTCTACAACTAGTAATATTTTCATGATAAAAAACCTAACAATGGCATTTTAACTGGAGGGTGAAATGCTCAAGGATTATACTATACTGGGTAAAAAGCACTATATAAGCGTTACTATTATCAGTACCATAAAAGCCCCTATTACAGCCAGAGTCAAAGTTATTCAGTAATTTATTCACTGCTGAAAAAAGGAGATGAGTTAAACCAGCAACCTAAGCAGGAAACAATAAAGTATTTTCAGACAGTCACAAATAATAGACTAAAACTCCCAGGTAGTGACTGTTAGCATGAGGTGTTCACCAGCAATCACCGACAGGCTTTTTCTGTTGGTACATCTAGGGGGAGTGGCTTTTCAAAATACACTTGCCTGGAATCTCCCCCAGATACTGATTTATTGGAGTAAAGCAAAATAGGAATGCAGGCAAATTAATTCCCAGTTATTAGATGGTGGGCTTTTTTTTTTTTTTTTTTTTTAAGAAGAAAGGTAATGGCAGCTCTGTCCTATGTTATCCCTTGTGTAGAAGCCTGTGTCATATGGCAGGCCAGCAATTCTCAAGTGGAGTATCATGACAGACACTAGTAAGGAATATAAAAAGAATTCCTAATAATCTTCCAAAGCTGCTGAGTAACTTCCCTTTTAAAAAAAAAAAAAAAAAAAAGCAGACTCAGGATTATCTCAACATCAGCCTCACTCCAGCCTGTGTTGTGATATGCATCTTGCTACAGAAGGAAAAGGCATGAGCAGTTACTCAGAATGAGCAGAGGAGTGGAGGGCAGGTAGTTTGAAACCATCCAATGGAGAATTCTAATTCTCCTCACCCCACTAGTGAGCAAAAATATATAGTTATAATTAGCTGAAAGCCACCTGCCAATGCCTAGAACAGTTTGAAGAGCTATGTGGTGCACTTTGTGATTTTAGTTACTTTGACTTTCCGTGTTTTACCTACAGGTATTCTTTAATAAGGAAGAAAGCCAAGATAGATACACAGTGAAAGTTTGAGTACCACTGACATTGCATAATGATGTGAACAAAAACGATGCTATAGACACTTGTCAGTAGTTGTGTAGAGATGACCAAATCAAAGGCAAAGCCAACAACGAAAGGGAAATTTGGAACAAAACACTAACCATGGTAGATATCATGTTAAATTTTATAAATTCTAGGAACTATAACTTTGAACAATTAAACAAGGTTTAAGAAAGCTTTAACATGTTGGATATATTACAGTAAAATACTTGATAGCAGAGCAAACCATTACACCCAAGAACACCTATTCTTTCACTAAACGATCTTTTCCATAGAAAAAGGATTCACTTGCCTGGTGGGAAGATTATGGGAAATGATGTTCCAGCACAAATAACAAACTTTATAAAGGTCCCCCACCATAAGGCCTACCACAGTGGCCAGCATAGTTAAGGTTGTGAATGTATGAATTATCCTCTGCATAAAGCCTTCTAGGAAATAACTGCATCCTCCTTCCAATTCCTGAACACTTTATGACACATAAGGGATTAGTCACAGTCTACCTTGTAATATGGTTGTGCATTTGCCTCATTGCTTCTAATTTATAAATTAGGAAAACAGCATTATAGGAGGAAGCTAAGACACTGGTGTCCATTTTGTGTGAATGAGGTCTAAAGCCTTTTCCTTCTTTAGAATTATTTCACGTCATACAGTTCTTCACATGTAAAATATCTCAATTCAAAAACAGCCTCACATAGGTTAATGGTCAATGCATGGTTTAAAAATCATTTGGAATACTCTCCTCTTTTCTCCATCTAAAATGTACCTATCACAGACACAAAACCTTTCACTAATTTTTCTTATAAGACACAATTTGATTAATTGTTATAAATTGTAAAATTCCTTAAAGAATAGAATCCCAGCATGGTAAGGGAAAACAGAAAGAAAGAAAGCCATATTAAAGATGATGATACTAAATGCAATATAGTATCCTAGGCTGGATCCTGAAACAGAAAAGGGACATTAATGGAAAAACTGGTGAAATCCAAACAATGTCTACAATTCATTACTAGTACCGTACCGATGTTAATTTCTTCATTTTGACAAATGCACCATGGTTATGTAAGATTTTAATATTAGAGGAAGCTGGGCAAAGGGTATATAAGAACTCTCTATACTGTTTTTGTAACTTTTCTGTAAACCTAAAATTATTTCAGAATACAAAGTTTTCAAGATGACAACTATGGTGCTTGGATCTGTTTAGTTTATGTCTAGACAACTTTCAGGGAGTGAGGAGGATTAGGAGAACAGCCACATACATGATTCAAGTTTCTCAAATTTGTGACTAAGATTCCTGCCTATTCTCAGGGAAGTTGGCACTCTGGTTTCTATTTGCTTTGTACAAAGCTCTACAAATAGGACTTTTTTTTTTTCCCTTAAAACCTCAAAAGGAAATGGCTTGCTTTCCCCTAGGTTTTCTTTTCTTTCTTATTATAACACAAAGCAACAGAGACTAGCACCAACGGTACAAGTTATAAAACATGCAATCCCTCAGGTTCTAATGATAAAGGGAGGAAAGGAAGTGTGAACTATTTTACAATTGCAGCAAAGAAAGCATTTAATCAACTTTTAAGGGGACAGGCAGAGGAACCAGAGGAATCAGAATCAGTAACTATTTATTCCACTGTGGTTTGGAAAAATTCATCTGCAATGCTAAAGAAGTCAACAGTATAGTGGAATCTACAGAATATTTGTTGTAATCTGTGCTTTTCCATACCATTACTCTATGCTATCCTAGTGTTACTACCCCAGTGTCCCAGATGTCCTAGCCCACCTACAAAATAATTCTGTCCTCCCCAGCTATGCACAGAGACACAGGAAAACCATTTGATTTAACTCAGATAAAATGACAGAAAGAGGCAATCAGTCTTCTCTCAAAGAAACATTTCTGCTTGTTTACCAATTACCTAACTGTGAAAATTATCTGAGTGCAGAGAATAGGAAAAATCAAATAAAAGTTGTTTTGTGATATATGTTAGTGCTGTAAACATCCTTAGTTTGGACTAAGAAAAGTTTGGATTAAAAAGTACTTTAAGACAAATTCTGCCTATTATCAAAAACAGAATATTACTGAAATCATTTATTCAACATTCCGTTGAAAAAGAAATTTACAACCATTAACACTCTTTTTTGCAAAGTGTTGAGAAGAGGTGGGAAGACAAGTACTCTCAATCCTGTTGATGAAAATTTAAATTAGTACTGCCTTTCAGGAGGGCAATTTGGCATTTTTTACTATTTTCTCCTTTTCAAAAACTTTTTCCTTGGCTTCTGTTATGGGTTCCTCTCTTCTTTTTCCTTTTACCTTTCTTGTCTCCTTTGCTGATTTTTAACTGCTGTTAGGCTTTGGAGTTCTGGACAAGCCATTTTCTTTTTAATTAATTATACTTTCTCCCCAGATATTCTAGTCTGTGGCTTGGATTGTCCTCTATAATGCTGATAACTTCCAAGTAAACATTTACCAATCTTCTTTGCTAACTGCCCCTAGACTAGGATCAATCCCCTGACTAAAAGCTCAGGGTCATTCTGTACTTACCTTTTCACAACAATTCTAATGCTTGTAATTGTTCATTATCCCCGAGCTAGACTTGAACTTCCTTGAAGGCAAAAGCTGTGTTTTGTTCATTTCTAATCATTCATTTAATATTTGAGTTCTCACTATGTGCTTGGCACTGAACTAGGTCTTGACAACACAGCAGTAAACAAAAAGTCTCTGCTCTCTTAGAGTTTATATGCTAATAGGGTAAGAGAGACATTAAGTAATAAATATATACCAATTTGTAACAAGTGCTATTAAATAAAGGAGGGTAGGAGGGCTAAGAAGTATTGTAGGAGCTGGGAAGTTGCTATTTTACATTGGTTATCAAGGAAAGCCTCACATATAACTGAAACCTGAAATAAGTGCAGCACGTTAAGTCACACAGATATCTGGAGGGGAGGAGTCATCCAGACAGAGGGAGAATAGCAAGTGCAAAGGCCCTGAGGCAGGAACATAGTTATTGTGTGGGGGAAATTGTAAGAAGGCAAATGGAGTGGGGGGAGGGTAAACACATGGGAAGGGAGGCTCTGAGCTGAGTGCCATGATCTGACTTATGTTTTAAGGAATCACTCAGACATCTTTATGAATAGAGAATAAAGAATAGAAGCACTGACCCTCATTAGAACACTGCAACAACCCAGGAGAAACATAATGATGGCTTGAACCAAGGGAGTGGTGATGATGATTAGCTGGATTCTAGTTAGGTTTCGAAGACAGAACCCACAAGATCTGTTGATGAACCGGATGTGAAGAGAGAGGAAGAGAAGAATCAACGAGAGCTTTTTAAAGGTTTAGGAAGAACAGAGTTGCCATTAACATAAACAAGAAAGTCAGAGAAGCAATTTTATTTTCCCAGAACCCAGCAAATTGCCCAGCACACAGCAGACATTCAAATATTTATTTGTGAATTAAATTTAACTGTATAAACTCCCACAATAAAGTAGTGAACTCAGTGCTTTCCATTTGCTCTAATAACCCCTTAATAACACCAAGAGTCTTAGCCGAGAACCAGCTTCAGTTTTAAATTTACAAGTCTCCTGGATATAAAAGAAAACTGCTATAAAGAGCTCTGTGACAGCCTGAGGATTCTTACACCCAAAGTAATTAACCTGTTCATTAATTATGTCATATTCCTGGAAGATAGAGAAGTGCAAATAGAACTAACTCCCTGGGCCAGAATTAATGGAAAATTATAACACTTTGTGATAAATTTTCAGAAAGTGACACGACTGAACAAGTCCCCTAAAGAAATAAGCCATCAGTTACTCAGTATTTTTTTTAAAACGGTTTTTTTACCTCTAGCAGCAGGTCCCTCCCAAACGACTTCAATGAAAAATTAAAAGTTGCTTGAGAATGTGAAATTTAGTACATCTTCCTCCACTTTGTCTGCCAAGTAGTGTAAATGAGCTTCACTTAGGAAACAAATGGGTATCCTCACCAGATTTTCTAATCCAGCACCCTTACTACAGCTCCACGAAGAACCACAACATTAGCAGAAATATATATTCAAAGGCATTCTCCTAAAATAAAGTTACCAATCTTTCCCCCCTCTGGTTACTTTAAAATTTTCACCTCTCTTCCACATTAGTCTCCCTAATGCCCCACCCTAACCCAATGTGTTTTAAAAAAGAAAATGCGCTCACAACTTTCGGTGAAAATATATCTTAAAAACCTAGATCGTTCGGAGAAACTGATCGTACTGAATTCATCAACAGGCAGTACTTTCCTTTTTTCCTATCAGTACAAGGCCTTGAACCAACCCAAACAAATCTGCTGAAATGCCAGCCAGATTCCCAGTATCTCCCCCGCTCCCTACCCGCAAAGCTGGCCTGGAAATAAAAGCCACTGACCGCGGAGCCGAACAGAAAAGAACCACTGGTAAGCAAAAACAGGATTTTGAGAGGCAGGAAGGGCGAGAGTCAGATTTTCAACCACTACGTCTAAGCGAGTAAGAGCCCGGACTCCGCACAAAATATACTCCACGCCGAGCGGCACACATTCTTCCCTGCGGCTCCAAAAGCTCCGCACCCGGATTAGAGGCGCGGTGGAGGGAGGGTACTCCCCGGAGAGGAGGAGCGAGAACCGCCTCGGGGGCAGGGAGTGCCCCACGGGTGTCCGGCGCCCGAGGAACGGAGCGCAGATAAGCACGCGCGCCACGGACGGATGCGGCGGCCTTTGGGAGAAGAACGCTCGGCGCCCACCACCAGACGCGGAGGCAGGGAGCCCCACTCGGGCTTCACCCACCCGGGTAGAAAGGCTGGAGAGGGCAGGATCAGGACCCCCGAAGAAGGGGCCTAGGAAGCTACTACTTCCCAGAAAACGGGCTGGGCGCCCGGGGGCGGGAGGTGGAGGCTGCTGCTGATTCGCTTCTCCTGTCATCACTGAAACAGGGGAAGCCCTCCAGGGAGAGGACAGTGGGGAGTACGAATGGGGGAGGGGAGCACCAGAGCGCGGGGGGCGGCGAGCCCCTAGGGGACCGGGGCGCGGGATGGTGGGGCGCGCGCACCGGGAAGGGGAAGAGGGCGCACCCCCCGGCCCGGAGCCAGGGAGGCGCGACCGCCCGCCGGACTCGGGAAACCCGGCCCGCCAGAAGGGTATGGAGCCGCCCTCCTCCCCGCCCCCACACTCACCATGTAGAGGGTGAAGGGCAGGCCGAGCAGAAAGAGCCACAGGTAGAGGTGCAGCGCGTTCACGAAGGTGGCCTGGTGCGGGTCGTAGTACCAGCCCCCGCTTAGCGCGGCCCACACCCCCTGCCGGAGGATCTGCAGCGTCTGCGACCCCATCCCCACCCGGCGCCGCCGCCGCCGCCGCCGCCGTCGCCGTCCCCGCCCCGGCCCCAGCTCTGCCTTGGTCGCCGGAGCCCACAGCTGCCCAATCTATCCCCCTCCGGAGCTCCGGGAGAGCCGGCCGGCGCTTCTGTGGTCGCTGGGGTTGCTGCAGGAGGAGGAGGAGATCGAGGAGGAGGAGGCGAGCGACGGGGCGGAGGAGAGCGGAGAAGAGGTGGGGACCGGCCTTCGGAGCGCCGCCGCCATCTTGTTTCCTAACACCCGGAGTTGGAGCCAGGCCCCCGCCGCCCGCGGCCCGCCAGCGCCGCTGCCGCCGCCGCGACCCCCGCCGGCCGCCAGCCCAGAGCCTGGCGGAGAAGGAGGCCCGGCGCCCGGGAGGCACCGGGAGCAAGCCGCGCCCCCTCCAGCTCCTCCTCTCCTCTCCCTCCGCCCCTTGATCCGGCTCCCCGCGGGTGCGCGCAGCGCCTCCGCCGCCGCGGGCGCCTCCTGGTGGCGCCCGGGGGAAGCGCGAGCGGACGCGGGCCCGGCCCGGGGGCGGGGCTGCCGAGGTTCCGGGGATAGCGTGTCGAGGCTCTGGGAGACTCCACTGCGCTCCCGGTACCCGAACCTGGCAAGTTCCTTCACCCGTCCAGAAACCGGGTCTTCCACCCCCCGAAACCTTGTCAGCATCCTGGCTGACGAATTACGGTATTTATTAAAGGCCTGGGAACAATGAGGCTCTTATCTGAGATACGCCTTGAAGGCCGGAAAGAATTAGGTACAGCTGATGACGGTTGAAAACTCACAAACGCACCCACTTGGAGCAAGAATTGTGTTGGTCCATAAAGTGAGCTGGAGGCCCTTGACTGAGAAAAATAACCACGGCCAGGATTGGACAGATTTACTACTTCCAAAGACAGATAAATTAATAGAAGTTGCAAGAGGTGTAAAGGTATGGGGTGGACAGGTTGATCATTGTACACGGTGATTTTATTTTTTAACGCGCTGTAACTTGTAGCCATTTTTATTAATGGGCCAATTTAAACAGGGTTGAAAGATGAACTGCGCCTCCACCCCAAGTCACAACAGGGTCTCGTACTTTTCTTTTTATAGCTGTAAAGTCTGGGAATCATTCTTGGCTCTGTGTAATGTTTATACGGCATGTCTGATCTCATTGAATAAAATTTTTTTAAAAAAAGAGTTTGAAGTTTGAGTTTATGATAGCAATAAATGTACTGTCTATTCCTGGATTAAAGTTGCTATAATTAATGAGAAAAGCAAGGGAGCCAAAAGAAATCCGTGGTGACGTTTTAAGAAGAATATTGAAAAACAATTGCAATACCTCCCAGAGTCACACCACTTTACAGTTCAAACATTTCCACACCCATTTCATTTGACCTTCACAATACTCCTGTAAGGGCAGCATACAGGCTAGCCTTATTTTATGAATTAGCAAACTCAAGCACAAAGAAACTAAGTGATTGCCCAAGTTCTCAGAAGTGGTTGAAAGACCTCTGGAACCAGCAGTCATCCTAACTGCAGGGACTGAACTTTGGAAGTTTATTTCTCAGCACTCTCCACCTTATCCATTCAGATAAGAGTTTGAACTGGTCAATAACTGCTCAGCTTCTGGTCACCTGTGGCCAGTTTAAACGTATGGCCAGTTCTCAAAGTGTAATCCCAGGACCAGCTGTGTCAACATTGCCTGAGAACTTGTTAGAAACAAATTCTTAGAATTTCCCTGGTGGTCCAGTGGTTAAGACTCTGTGCTCCCAATGCAGGCAGCCAGGTGTTCGAATCCCTAGTCAGGGAATTAGATCCCGCATACTGCAAGTAAGAGCCCCAATGCAGCCAAATAAATATTTTTTTAAAAAGAATATTAAAAAAAAAAAGAAATGCACATTCTCAGGCATCCAGAGAAACTGTGGGTGTGAAACCTAGCTATCTATTTTAACGAACCCTCTGGAAGATTTTAATATACCTTAAAATTTGAAACTACCAATGTAGAATACCATCCCCAGCGTTGATTTGTTCATTTCCTTATAAGCACAAAGCCATAAAGTTCCAATAACATACCTTGAAATTGAGAGACGTGAATGAACACTGGCTAAAATATACTTTAAAATATATTAGTATGTCTAAAAGCAAAATTAAGGTTAAATATGCAATTTTACAATTAAGAGAGTGGGCTTGAGCCTTTGTCACAGACACAAGGTATTGTCAAGTGTTCATTTGTTTCTCCTAAAGAAGACAGGAAAGCTCTCTAAGCAGCTTTTGGAAGTGATCCCAAGCTTTTCCAACACAAAGGAAGATGTAAACAAGGATAAAATTCCAATACCACATCAGTTTCCACTCCAGCAAATATCTGCTGTAGTTTAATGTAAAAGGATTAACTGTAATTGGGGTGAGGTAGACTGGAAGAAGTGGAGACCAGAACTAGATACATCCATGGAATTGGAGGCAGAGCCATCTGTCGTGATGAGTGTGCAGCCAGAAGACAGTATTTGGAGGGTATGTAACCGGCAGCAACCAGGAAGGCAGCCAGGATCAGGCTGGTTCAACACAGAGGATGCGAGTGTGGTAAGCCAATGGGCAGCCGCTACACAGCCTTGGGAAATCCAGGAGCAGACAGAAATTGGGAAATCATGGCAAGCATTAAGGAAATGTGTTGCTTATAGCAAGGCCCCAGCCTCAGTGCTGTCTTCCAGGTCTGGATTTCTCTCCCTTTGGGGAACTGATGAAAGCAAGTAGAATTCAGGTCCTTGAGAGGAGGTACTGGGCAAGTTTGGAGGACAAGGACTTGGGCTCAGGGCAACAAGACAAGTATCCAAAGGCCAGATCTGGCAGACAGAGGGAGACTTAGAAACAAAGGAGGAACTTAATACCTAGAACTGAGACTGCATTTCATACTGACCATGGTTACTTCATGCTGAGGTCCCAGAGTATTAATATAGAACTCTAATTCCCCTCCAGCATGGCTGGGATTGATCCAAGGGCCTAGAAGTGGGAGTCACATGGCACCAGCCACTGAGTAAAAAGGGGTCAGCAGGATGAGCAAGTCCAAGAGATAGAAAAGACAGTTATAGACTACATCTTTGAGCTCTGGACTGTTAAAAGCATTTTAGAAAAATGCTAATTAACTGACTTAGGGAGTTAGCCATTGAAAGAATTCAGTGAAATGGATGACCTTTCCCAGACACGGACTCAGTCTTTGGGGTGAGGGTGGGAGGCGAGAGAATCCTGCAGTGCTTTTTATCTGTAGCTTTCAAAATGTTTATGAACGTTGCCACAACAAGCTTCCTATTTTAAAAACAGGAAGCCGAGGCGCAGAAAGGTAACATACCCTATCATACCCATAAAATACAAGAGCAGGACAAAAACTGAGGGATCTAATTTGCTAAGTGTTAACCCTCTTAGCCATGCATAAAAGCCATTAATAATGTGACACTTAGCCTGTCAAAGTTAGCAGCAATGACTTACTGCCAAACCACCACCTGACATGTGTTCATCTTTCAGCTAATTCTTAATAGAATTTTAATAAATTGTACTTCCTGACCAGGCCCCTTGAGGACTGGGAAGGCTCTGACAGTGGATGCTCTCTCCTGCCTGAAAGGGACAAAGCTGAGTGTGCAAAACCTTCTAATAACCCCCACCCAAGCCCACCTCAGAGCAGAGGCATACAGACTGCAGCTCTGGTCAGTTTATGCGGTAGCAATGATCCACTTAGACATCATAACCTCATGTCCTGCCGGCAACCTAAATGTAGCAGGTATCCATGTCTTTCTCTACACACACGCCCCCCCAGACCAGCCCTTCTTATTTATTTCTCTTGGTGAAACCAACATTTTCCCACTCGCTCAGGCTTAGAACCTCATACACCCTCCTCCATGTGTAGTTTCCTAGTCTTTCTCTTGCTCAATCCTTCCTTTACACTGCCAGATCAATCAATCTGGTGAAAACTCTCATAAACTCAGACCAAATAGCCTCCTGTTGCCTCCAGTCTCTCCTCAAAACCATTTTGCATTCCACCAACAAATTAATCTCCCCAATCCACTTTGCCCATGCCCCTCCTTTTCTCAGAAGCTTTCAATTCCCTTCTGGTGCCTGCAGTACTAAAGACACACTCCTTAGCCAAGCATTCGAGGTCCCCTACAACCTGAATCACTATTTTCTCTAACTTAGCTCCCGTTATTCCCCAACATAAAACCTTTTAACATGAATATCAGCATACACATTTATTTATTTTTATTTATCAGTCCATTGATTTACCAATTTCTGCCTCTATACTGTTACTGATGCCATGTGCCTTACCTAGAAAACCTTACTCCTTCATCTGCCTACTAAGATTCATTATGACTATTTCAAACCCATTCATCTATTTTTTGAATAGCCTAGAGTACTCATATGTTCCATTCTTTTGGCACCTAAATGTGTACTTCTTTATATCTCTCCAACTAAACTGTACATTCCTTGAGGGCAGGGCACTTCTCAGCCTGTCACACAATGCCTAGTAGTAAGCTGTTAAGGTCAATTGACAGTCAATGTAAGTTGAATAAATAAAGCAATACAGAAAGCAATGACTTTTCAATTAAAGATTTTAATATGTTTTAGCTTTTAGTTGGTAACTCTTCAACAGTCAAAAGCATTTCACCAGCATAGAAGAAATAGGGAATAAAGGTGAAGAAATTTGGAAGAGACGGGAGGTGCCCTAGAATTCTTCCCTGATTCTCTTTTTAGTCGTTAGCTATATATACCACTTTATAACACATCAGGAAAATGAAAGTCAAAGGGTGGCTGGGGCGGGGGTTGGAGGACTGTGGAACTTCCCAAGTCTTACATAATACAATTGTAAAATACTAATATCTGGATATGGAGCTAAATATCAATAAGTAAAATAAGAGCAGCTGGGCTTCCCTGGTGGCACAGTGGTTAAGAATCCGCCTGCCGGGGGCTTCCCTGGTGGCGCAGTAGTTGAGAATCTGCCTGCCAATGCAGGGGACACGGGTTCGAGCCCTGGTCTGGGAGGATCCCACATGCCGTGGAGCAACTAGGCCCATGAGCCACAACTACTGAGCCTGTGCATCTGGAGCCTGTGCTCCGCAACTAGAGAGGCCGCGACAGTGAGAGGCCTGCGCACTGCGATAAAGAGTGGCCCCCGCTCGCCGCAACTAGAGAAAGCCCTCGCACAGCAACGAAGACCCAACACAGCCCCAAAAAATAAATAAATAAATAAATAAATAAATGCAATTCACTTTTCTTAAACTCACACATAACACTTTTGGGGCAGGGCAATGAAAGGAAAGGGGAAGTGTATAGGATATTGCAAAACTCCCCAAGTACTGGGAATCCCTGAATTATAAACAATATATCCATGCATTATTCCCCATCTTTTGACATTAAATGATTCTTCTATGTCAGATGTCTGATGTGTTTAGCTACACCATATTAAGAAGCTTGTTTACCATTCTGATTCAGCCAGGGTAGCATAATTCCAGCAGGACCTATTGGGCCAACTGATGAAGCGGGGTGATTCCCTGAAAAGCTCACTTGATTAGTAGTTACCAGTATCATCTAGAGCATCTGCCTGAAGTTATGCAGAAATGAGAGAGGTGTCACCTCTGGAGGCTGGATATCTGGTTTCCCTGGCAGGGAGCACCAAGAACATTCCTTGGTGGGAAGTAGTGTTTGGTAGTGGAAAGATAATGAGGTGTGGAATCAGATAAACTTGTGTTTCAATCCAGCGTCTGCTACTTCCTAAATTAGTCCTAGACCCAAGTCAAAAAATCCAAGCTGAATTCAAGAATCCTGAGGAATTCAATGTTGTAGACTCATTGCATTTAGTTTTGAGTGCTGTGGCTTTTTTCTAATGGCAAAAATGAATATCCCAATGATGTAATAAAAAGATCTTTCCTTTGGAGATTTTTCACAGCTTTCTTTATGGAAACCCTGACAGCACATGGGAATGTATTTCTTACTAGTTTTGTTTGTTCATGTGGTTTGACTTGGTTTGGTTTGGTTTTGGTTTTGGTTTTGATTTTTGCTTTTGCTTTGCTTATCGTCACTGGGATTCAGCAACTGTTGATATACATAAGCATTTTCTAATTATGCACAAAGAGTATATTTTGCATCTATGTCCCAGGGGAGTGATATAGTCAAGATAAAATCTCTCAAAAAAAGATCAGTAGAGATCACCATGCAAAGTGAAACGTCCCTGTTTTTCTAGTTTTCTCACTCTCTTTCTCTAAGTATTTCCATCTTTTAAACTCATTATGCTCTCAAGTCCTGTGACAAGTGTTTTTCAATGTGTAGTCCATGAACCACACAAATCACAATGTTCTATTAAAAACGTAGACTTCCAAGTTATGGCACGTCTATACATAGGATGTTGAAAAACTCCTCCAGTGTTGGGAATCCCTGAATTAGAGAATTAATGTACACACCCATTGTTTTCCATCTTTTGATATTAAAAAAATAGAATTCCAAGCAGCCAATAGAATATTAAAGTAGCTTTTTAAAAAAAATTTTTTTATTTTTTTTTTGGCTGCACTGGGTCTTCATTGCTGTGCACGGGTTTTCTCTAGTTGCAGCGAGTGGGGGCTACTCTTTGTTGCGGTGTGCGGGCTTCTCATTGCGGTGTCTTCTCTTTGTTGCCGAGCATGGGCTCTAGGCGCGGGTACTTCAGTAGTTGTAGCACACGGGCTCAGTAGTTGTGGCTCATGGGCTCTAGAGCTCAGGCTCAGCAGTTGTGGTGCATGAGCCCTAGAGAGAGCGGGCTTCGATAGTTGCGGAGCATGGGTTTAGTTGCTCCGTGGCATGTGGGATCTTCCCGGACCAGGGATCGAACCCGTGTCCCCTGCATTGGCAGGCGGATTCTTAACCACCGCGCCACCAGGGAAGTCCAGAATATTTATGTAGCTTTTAATGAACCGACATGGATTGATCTTTAAGATACATAGTTAAGTGCAATTAAAAAGTGCAGAACAGAGCTTCCCTGGTGGTGCAGTGGTTAAGAATCCGCCTGCCAATGCAGGGAACACGGGTTCGATCCCTGGTCCGGGATGATCCCACATGCCGCGGAGCAACTAAGCCCATGCGCCACAACTACTGAGCCTGCGCTCTAGAACCCATGTGCCCCAACTACTGAAGCCCGTGTGCCACAACTACTGAAGCCTGCGCGCCTAGAGCCTGTGCTCTGCAGCAAGAGAAGCCACTGAAATGAGAAGCCGTGCACCGCAACGAAGACTCGCCGCTACTAAAGAAAGACCGCGCCAGCAACAAAGACCCAACACAGCCAAAAATAAATAAATAAATAAATTTAAGAAAAAAAAAAGTGTGGAACAGCGTGTATCATCTACCTCCAGAATTCTCCCTGGTCCAGAAGATGCTAAAGTCTCCCAATCTCAATTCAGTAATGACCCTCAGCCTGTGGGAATTACCAGAAAATGAAAACAAACTCCATATGAGGGGTAATCAGAAATATGACATCTCAGGAGTATTTGTGAAAATCATTGTCTCAAGAAGAGAAAAATGAACTCTGCTTCAAATATTACAGCTGTAATCTAAATTTACTTTCTCCATTTTGTTTATTTTAAATCCCTCACTCCTAACAGCCTCAGGTTTACAAGGAATTCTTAAACTTCCTAATCTCTAATTTATGAAGAGCTTTTTAAAAGGTTTGTTTATTTACTTTTTTAGCCTTCAGGCTTGTATTATTTGAAAACCTGACATTATCTTATTGGGGGTTTGCTTGGCCCAGCCTCTCTACCATTCTGCTTCCAAGGTGCCTTTTGGACTGGTATGTAGTTTTTCATCATAAAAATAATATATTCACATTTTTTAACCTGAGAAAATATAGAAAAGGGAGATAAAATTTTGTGACCCCCTACTGGGTCACAACCACTGTAAATGTTTGGTATCTTTCTGCTCAGTGTCTCCACCCCTTCCCCCCAACTTATTTCTGTACCATATTCTAATTGGAGTTCAGAGCCTGATTTGGAAAGTTTTATGTCAACACATGCCATGTACCTTGGCAGTTTGCTAAGTCTGAGAAACTTCAGAAGTCATTTTTTTCCTTCTGACTTACCCATGTGTTTCACTTCGATGCTTGGACACATATTCCTCTGTGCAATCTGGGTATTATTAGCCTATGGCTTCAAGTAACAGAAAATTCAATTCAAACTCACATAAACAGAAAGGAAAAGTATTGCTTCATACAACTGCAAGTCCAGGGGGTAGGGCAGGCTTTAGAGACAGTTTAATTAGTGGCTCTGGATCTATTTTTCTGCAGTACCCTGAGATGACTCCTCTGTGTGTTGGCTTTGACCTTGGACCACTTCCTTCACAGACGCAAAATGGCTGTAGCAGTTACTGGTTTCATATAGAAATGCCATCGACTTGGGCGAGGTTCTCCTAAGACCAAGGAAACTTCTTTCCCAGGAGCCTCTAGCATTCTTGAATCAATCCCTGTTCTCAGGGCAATGCCACACACTGACTTTGGCCATGGTTCCTGAACCAATTACTGGCCATGGGAATAGAAGTACACTTAGACCAGGCAGTCCCAGATGTGGACTGAGACACAGGGGTTATGTTTAGAGGAACAGGTGCCTAAATAAAACTGGATTATGTTAAGGATCAAAGAGGAGGATTAGAGATTGAACAGACAGACAAACATACGTGTGTTTAGAAACCTGGCCATTAAATTATTTATTAATAAAATTGATTTTATTTAATGTATTAATTAACTAACTGACTTATTTACAAATTTTGGCTTCTTATTATTTCATTTTTTAAAGTTTTAATAGATGATACCTTCATATAGTTGAATATCCAAAAACAACCAACCAAACAAACAAAAGGATATACAGTGAAACATCCTTTCTACTGCTATACAGAGATATTTTATGTATATACAAGGAAAAAATATATATATACATAGATAGTCATATAAACTCTCTTTTTGTACACAAAGTATAATGTTGTACACACCCTTCTGCACCTTGCTTTTTTCGCCTAACAATATATATTGGAGATTACTGTATCAGCACATAAAGAGCTTCATCATTCTTTTTTCACTGCATTGCATTATACTGTATATAATTATACATTATATTATATGAATGTGCCACAATTAATTTAATGCCTAGGGATGGGCATTTAGGTAGCTAATAATGTTTTGCTTTTAAAACATGCCTATAATGTTTAATAGTGCATATATTGGGCTGGCCAAAAAGTTCGTTCGGGTTTTTCCACATTGTACCCAAACCCGAACGAACTTTTGGGCCAACCCAATGTTTCATTTTGCACATTTGGGGAATATCTAAAGCATAGATTCTTAAAAGAGGAGTTAATGCCAGTTGCTCTACCTAGCTGTTGCACCAGCTTACACTCCCACTAGCAGGGTATGAAAGTGATTGTTTCAGAACACCCTTGTCAACAGAAATTGGTATCAGGCTTTTGGGTCTTTGCTAATTTGATCATTGAAAATGGATATCTCAGTGTAATTTAAAATTTATTCTATTGTGAGTGAGGCTGAATCACTTTCATTTGTGCTTTCTCTTCCAGGCCCTGCCTGTTCATACTCTTTGCCCATTTTCCTATTGCACTGTTGGTCTTTTCCTTTCTGATTTGTACGAGTTCATATGCTAAGGAAAATTAGTCTTTGGTCTGTAATAGAGCCGCAAATATTTCCATTCCAGTTTGTCATTTGTCTTTCAAATTTGCTTATGGTTTTTCTATGCAGAAAATTTTTATTTTATGAGATTAACTATATAAGCTTTTCTTTTATGGCTCTGGATTTAGTGTCACAATGAGAAAGGCCTTCCCCACTCTATAGTGAATAACTCTCTTTTAGCTTCTTCTAAAAGAGAAGACGGTTTCATTTTAGACATTTAAATATTATATCTACTTAGAATTTATCCTGGTCAGGTGTGAGAAATCAATCCAACTTTGATTTTTTTCCCATTTGACTTTAATTTTATGCTATTTAATAACGATATCCCTTCTTGCTTTGTGACATTCAAGGTACTCCCAATATTCTCTATAAATATTTAAAAATCTAAGTTTTCATTGACTTTAATTAGCAAAACAATAGCCCAGAGAGTTTCTGTACCTCACCCTAGGCCATGGTATATTTTGGAGGTTGGGGGGATCATGGGATGAAAAGGTGCTTGAAATCATATGAAGAATTATGCTTGTTACATTTCCATCATCATTGCTATTTGGAAATGTGCTTACTCAGGACATGTACTCGCAATATAAACAATTAAAAACAATAAAGTCTGACAAGTGATTTAAGTCACTTAAAACTGGCACATTTAATGGTCTAGCTAATAATTTAGGCTCTTTTTAGACACGGCATGATTAATCTCCTAGAGGATCAGGACAGATAGCTGGCTCCTGTATGCATTCTAAGATGCTGCTGAGCCCCAGACTCTTAATCAAGAGGCAGAACACCTCGGGGTGTGAAGCCCCCTCCAATGCTACCCATGGAGAGGGGAGCCCAGAAGCAAAGACAGAACGGAGACACATCTTGGTTCCTTAAGCTGTGGATTTTGACAGAGGGACTGGCCAAACTCAGATAACCAGGGACACTCTACTTAACTCTCTCTCACTACAAGGAGAATGTAATATGCATTGTGATTCTCCAGTTAGATAGAAACTAACATCTATCCACAGCAACAGTGTCACGGTCACTGCTAAGTAAAAATCCTTTGCCAAGTATAAACAGACTTCTGCTGTAGCCCTGTCACATTGAGTTATAGTTATCTGTTTACTGCTCCGTCTTTCCCAGGAAACTGGGCGTTCTCTAAGGGCAGAAGCCCTTTGTCTTCTTTGAACCCCTATAGCTTAGTACACTCAGCCCTCTATAGGAATGTGCTTATTGCACGCTTTCTCTCTTACGTGAGAAGTCTGCTTATATACCCCACTCTTCAATACTCACCGTTTGTTGAGTAGCTTCCCTGTGTCAGCCACTGAACTAAAGTACTTCGCATGCACTAACTTTTCAAGTCTCACAACAGCTCTATGAGGTTGGTACTATTATTTTCTCCATTGTAATAGTGAGGAAACTAAGGGACAGAGAGGTTAGTAACTTGCCCAAGGTCACACAGACAAAAAATGGTAGCGCCAAGATTCAAATCCTTGATGGTCAACTCCAGTGCCCACTGTTCTTAGTAGCTACATCACATTGTTTCTCCCCAGTCTGTTGGAAAGCGAAGAAAAAAAAAATTCTATGTAAAACAGTACTTACTGACTTCCCTGGTGGCGCAGTGTTTAAGAATCCGCCTGCCAATGCAGGGGGACATGGGTTCGAGCCCTGGTCCTGGAAGATCCCACATGCTGCGAAGCAACTAAGCCCTTGCACCACAACTACTGAGCTTGCGCTCTAGAGCCCGCGACCCACAACTACTGAAGCCCGTGCGCCTAGAGCCTGTGCTCCGCAACAAAGAAGCCACCACAATGAGAAGCCCGCGCACCGCAACGAGGAATAACCCCCGCTCGCCGCAAGTAGAGAAAGCCCGCGCTCCGCAAGTAGAGAAAGCCCACGTGCAGCAGCAAAGACCCAACGCAGCCAATAATAAAATAAATAAATAAATAAAAACAAAAAAACAGTACTTACAATTTTGCCTTCAGCCCATGGGATACGGGTTTTTTATTATTGTTGTTATTTGTCTAGGAAAATGCTTTGATGTTCTTATTTGATTAATCCCACTTCCACCCGACCCAGGGCAAGAGAAGAAGCAAGTGAAACAAAGAAGGCCAAATTACTTTGTGTACTAAAGAAATAGGAATCTGTGAGTTTTTAGCTGGCCGCTCAAGAGACAGCATAAGGCACCTGAAAGAGATGAGCAGGGCATGAGAGAGTGACATCTGGATGGGATAGTGAAACCCTATGTAAGATCATGGCCAGGAGGAAATTTCCTGTGGTGAGGAAGACTTGAGAAATGTACAAATAACCCTGAACCATCAGCAATAGTTTGCAACCTATAATAAGCACATGTAAGAGGTGTTTTGTCAGGATTTGAGGAGAGTGAGAAAGAGGAATGGGCCCGGGGAGGCGGGCAGCAGATGCAGGAGTTGAAAGCAACAGTTTGGAACAGGTAGTAGCAGTGAAAAAATGCAAATAGCATCAACAGCCCGCTGCTAAAACAAAAGCCACCCAGAAACCCACAGGAAATACTGAGGGTGACTTTCCACCTGTAATCTGGAGGCTTGAGCAAAACTGACGCCCAAAAGCTGAAGGACATAGAGATGGCTGAGTTCTAATAACAAATTTTCTCCCCTTCTATGATTGAACCTGATTGCATTTGCTCAGCTGCATCACATAAAAATTTTTATCAACGTGTTTATCCTTTTTGTGTCAGTGTAGATCAGAGTTTGAGCCTCAGCCCTCTTGATATTTTGGGATGAATAATTTTGTGTCGTGAGGGGGCTGTCTTGTAAGACGTTTAGCAGCATCTCTAGATGCCAGTAGCAGTAGCAAACCAGCCTCTAGTCGTGACAATAAAAAATGTCTCCAGACATTGCCAAGTGTTCTGGGGTGGGGGGGAGGGGGGCAGAAATCACAGCATTGTGTGTAAAAATGGCTCCCAAACATATTTTGAGTGTTTCTACTAAGTCACACTAAGTGGTACAGCTTCTGAACATCTGCAGAGTGGCCAAGAGTGATGCTGCAGCAAGTTCCCAGGTCTTCAAGAATATTTATATTGTATTTGTGTAATAACAGCATTTACAATTTTCTATGGCCTACATTACAAAGTGATAATATTGCCATTAATAGAACACTGTAGTTTTAACGTTATGTGCAAATATAAATTAAGAGTTGGTTATACAAGTCTTCCCTCTAAGCAGAAGTCCATTTACCTTAGTATGTGTCTGGGATGGGTACCCAGCATTGATACAGAGTAGTAACTCCCAGGAACCGAACTGTGTGCTGCCAGAGTCAGATCTGTTGGGAAGTCTGCATGATGAGCTCCAGTGATTGCCCACCTGTGTCTTCTGGAGGTGTTCAAGGTGGATGACATTCACACAAGCAGCACACTCTTGTAGAAGAACCCAGATTCAAACTTTGGTGAAAACCAGTGTTTTGCAGGGAAGTGAAGCAGGGCAATAACTTATAATCATGACAACTATTATGGTCTCTACCAGCCATGGTCTTTCAGTGCTATTGCACAGATAAAACTGATGTGTGTGGTTCCCCAGGGAGATTGCTTCAATTTGACCCATTCTCCTTGCTCCAAAAGCACATTTGAATACAAGAAAGTGAGAGAGACATCACCTACTCTGATTCTAAAATATATCACCATTACACCTGAAACTAATTTAATGTCACATACCAATTTTACCTCAACTTAAATCAATCGATCACCATCAAATCTAATTGTTTTGTTAATGACAAATTATTGTGTGACATCTCACAACTGATTGCCACACAGTGGACTAGAACCTCGGCTTCACTGGGAAGGATGTGGGACTGAGATTCAGACAGACTGGGTTCATTTCTGGATTGCAACTTGCTGACTTTTGCTTAAGAAAGGGAGTCCCTTTGCTCATCTGTAGAATGCACAATAAAATAACCTCTTTTTCTCAGTCTTTTTGAGAGGATTAAATGAGGTTTGAAACAATCTGCTGTAAATTGCTGAACAAGTGTCAATCACTGTCATTACCTCCCAAAACCACCGGCACCTTGCACAGGTCACCCACTCCAGCCCTGTAGGGTGCCTGGCTCTTTCCTGCTACAAGCCCACAGGAAAAGCCTCCTCAGTGGTGTGGTACATACGTTATTTTCTGAAGGTGAAAAAGTTGCTACATTGGGGTGAGTTGAAATACTAGTCCAACCCAAGTGTCAGGTCTGCTGAAGCAGCTGCTAATGGAAAGGAATTATCCCAGCTCCTATTTCTCATTGCTCCTGAGGATTCAAACAGCAGCTGAGAGCCAAGATTCTCTACCACCAGTTCCCTTCTCAGCGTTATAGGCTAGGTCAGTGTCCTGGGATCTGAGATTAACAATTAGGGGGGCTTCCCTGGTGGCGCAGTGGTTGAGAATCTGCCTGCCAATGCAGGGGATACGGGTTCGAGCCCTGGTCTGGGAAGATCTCACATGCCGCGGAGCAACTAGGCCCGTGAGCCACAATTGCTGAGCCTGCGCGTCTGGAGCCTGTGCTCCGCAACAAGAGAGGCCGCGATGATGAGAGGCCCGCGCACCGTGATGAAGAGTGGCCCCCACTTGCCGCAACTGGAGAAAGCCCTCGCACAGAAACGAAGACCCAACACAGCCATAAATAAATAAATAAATAAATAAAAATTAAAACTTAAAAAAAAAAAATTAGGAATTTCTTAAGCAGCAGCAGACTGGGAAAGGCAACTGTCAGGGCTAAAGAAATATGTTGAAACTCATTTTTTTACAGTAAAAGTCACAGAGATAGACAAATATGCTGAGTTGATTCATTCTTCTCAATATAGAGCAGTCATCTCGAAGGTGACACTCATCCCAATGATGCTAAACAGGTGACCTATTCTGTCAGCAATGGGATCCAGAGCTTTTGGAACACAATGTGTCTCATTATGTCATCTAGCGGGGAGAAAACGTTGTTGACTCAGGCTCTAAGATCCCAAGAGTTTTAATCAACAGGAAAATTTGATTCAATCATAGTCATTAAACAAATGGAAAGGAACCAGGAATCAGAGTGGTAAGTAAGGTTGGGGAGCCCAGGCAGGAAGCATGTAGGAAAATACCCTGCAGGCTTGTGATGGGCACTGTCGCAAGTCAAGGCTGGACTGGGTAAGAGACTGAAACAGATTCTTGGCCACAACTACAGAGCCTGGGAGCTACCTGCACTGTCATCCTCATCATGTTCTTCTCTTATCAAGCAAACTCCACTTCCTTTCTTTATCTTCTGCTTTCCAAGTACTCATCCATCAGCTGTTCCACCAGTGGCTGCCCTTGCAGGAAAGAGTCTTAACTATTCTTACCTGGGTAAGAACAGGATGAGGAAGCTATCTCAGGATATTTTTTACCCTCCTCTCTCCACCCCCGTGAACATCTCCTACTCCCAATGCCCAGAATCTGCTCCTCTTTGCTTAAAAATTCAAACCATTCCCCATGGCCCACCAATTCTACGAAACTTGCCTTGACCTCCCTGGCACATACTAATTTTTTCTTTTTTTGTAACACCTGCAACTTGTACATAACGCAGTTAAGGGACATCCAGACATGTTTTTCTCTGTTTCAGGTGTGCTGACCTTTTCTTCCCAAATAAATTATAAACCCCTCAGGACAGGAACCACATTTTCAACTTCTTGAAATTGCATGCCTAATTCTGTGATTTGCCAGTTAGTCCAGCTGAGGCCCTCGAGATCTCTACGGTCTGGGAGAATTTAAGGAGCCCTACGCTGGTTTCTCTAGAGAAGAGCATCAAATCAGCCTTGCTGTGGGGTCTACACAAACCTTTTCCCACATCCTAGTCTCGTGCCTGGGGATCAAGTCCCTAGCAACCTGAATCTGGGTCCCTTTTCCGGGATCCTTGTTCTATCCCATTTGTTCTGGATTGGGTGCTGGGCTCTTGCTCCTGTCGGTCCTCCCAAATCCTGCCTTTGAACCACACTCTGCAAGAATCAGTTCCCACAACCCATTATCCACAGCAGCTAGTTTGGATTTCAGGCTGCCCAGACCTCTCTACCATGTGGGTTATGTCCACTCATATATAGTTCATCTCTTCCCCTTCCTGGCACTGCCAGCCGGCCAGCTTCTCAGTCTGACTCTTTCTGCCAAGACCTTCTGGGAATGTCTGCTGTGCTCCAGGGCTTCTGGCTGACTTGTGTGTCCTTTTCACTCTGCCATCAACTAAGCCATCATTCTGAAAGTAAAAAAAAAAAACATCACCTCTAAGTTGGAGACAAGCATGCACACACACACACACATGCACGTGCACACACACACACACAAATTCATTTATCAGTCCAGAAGATTTCTGTTACCTTCCTAAATTTATACTCTCCCTTTTCGGGCATTTATCATCATTTCTAGGTCTGCCAATGTCCACCTTGGAATTTTCTTTAAATCAAAGGGGCCTTTAGAGATCACTCATTCCAACTCTCTTATTTTATTTCTAGTCTCTATTTTGCTACCCTACATTTATGCCTCTATTTAGAAGCCAGTGGCAGAGAACTCTGCTAGTGATAACTTTAGTGAGGAATTCTCCTTGTCTGTTAGCAAACTGCCACAGTGTTAGAAGACTTCATAGAAAGTCTCAACTTGGGAATCAGTTACCGTCAAAATGTGTTTATCCGTTGCTGAGATGAGATCATTTCCTTCTCAGCCCCAGAAAGGAGACACATACACACCATAAAAGTACACTCCCTCTCTCTCCCTCCCTTTCTCTCTCTCCCTCTGTCTCTCTCTCACTCTTAATGTGATCAGCCAGCTTTCTGTCTGGAACAATCAAAATACCTCCCAGCTGGAATGACAGCATCATTTTCTTGATGCTAAAATAAGAGAGTGATAAAGCAAGTCTCAGCAGGCACAGCAGAAATTTACTGCTTTCATGATTTGTATTTCAAAAATGATGCCATGAGACCAAAAATGCAAAGCAGAGCTTCTTATGTGTTGGCAAAAATATAGTTAAGGGCAGTTACCTCAGCCATGCCTTTCAAGCTCTGGAGGAAGAAACACCACTACCAATTTCCCCTCCTCACCCCGAGGTTGCCATGGACACTGGGATTTTCCCGCAGCCATTCCCTCGCTGCGCTCTATGCTGTGAGCGGGCTAAGAAAATTGCAGTATTTCCCACATGGTGCTCTTGCTATAGCTTTGAAGGTATAAGGAGAATTGTGTTGGAAAGAGCATCACCAGGATTGTGTCCTGCTTAGCCCCACCTCTTGACCGGGGGCTGTCTTTGGCGACACTTTCCAAACCTAGGATCTACAGGGTGTGCGTGTTCCTCCCCTCTCTGCTTTGCTTGGAGAGGGAACTCTCCAGACTACCGAAAACCCCTAGGAATTTCCTCCCCCTGCAGGTTTCCAGCAGCTTATTTCCCACTTCTTACTTTGACTTGTCTTCTTTGAGATCCAAGTAAGGAAAACAATCCTGGGTTAACACCTTATGAGCCATGTAACTGTAGGACAGTGCCATTGGGAGGAAAACAAGATAGAACTCAGAAAAGATGGGTTTGAGTCCTGGGACTTCAGTCAGATCTTTGACGTCAGGGTATTGCAAACCCTCCTTCTTTAAAATGCAGACACTAATGTTTATTTTATTTTATTTTATTTTTTAAAATTTTATTTATTTATTTTATTTTTGACTGTATTGGGTCTCCGTTTCTGTGTGAGGGCTTTCTCTAGCTGCGGCAAGCGGGGGCCACTCTTCATCACGGTGCGCGGGCCTCTCACTATCGCGGCCTCTCCTGTTGCAGAGCACAGGCGCCAGACGCGCAGGCTCAGTAATTGTGGCTCACGGGCCTATTTGCTCCGCGGCATGTGGGATCTTCCCAGACCAGGGCTCGAACCCGTGTCCCTTGCATTGGCAGGCAGATTCCCAACCACTGCGCCACCAGGGAAGCCCTATTTTATTATTTTAACATCTTTATGGAGTATAATTGCTTTACATTGTTGTGTTAGTTTCTGCTGTATAACAAAGTGAATCAGCTGTACGTATACATATATCCCCATATGCCCTCTCTCTTGCATCTCCCTCCCACCCCCTCTATCCCACCCCTCTAGGTGGTCACAAAGCGCCGAGCTGATCTCCCTGCAGGCACTAATGTTTAATCAGCTCATGTCATCTACGGAGCACTCAGGGTTTTTTGAGTAGAAGCTGCTGCCTTCGGGTAAATATCACTCTGTCTGGGGACTTATTCCTGGACATTGGTTATGTGTCAGTGAAAAACTCCAAATGATCTATGTATCAGTTGCTATTTCACACTTTCAGTTTATACAACAAACAAGAAAAAGAGCTTAGCTCAATTTGCTGGAATCTCCACCAAGACAGTTCGTTTCTATTTTGAAACCATTGTTGGTAAATTTTCATAGTAAGGAGAAGAAATGAGAAGAAATGAAAGCAGAAATGAGGCAGTTTATATAGTCTCAATTTCCATGGCTCTAAAATCATCAATCAATCAACACACAGCTCAACCAGAAAAACCAAAACCCTTTGTTATAGGCAGAATTCTAAGATGTCCCCCAAGATTTCTGGCCCCTGGTATCCTCAAGCCTTCTCCGAGTTGTTCAGTCAAACACTAACCTAGGTGCTGCTGTGCAGGAATTTTGCAGGTGTAATTAAGGTCCCAAATCAGTTTGACCTTAAGAAAGGGAAATTGTCTGGGTGGTCTTGACCTGATTGCATGGCCCTTTAAATCTGCAACTAGAGGTCAGAGGCAGAAAAAGCCAAAGAGATTTGAAGTATGGGAAAGATTTGACAGAAAGGAGATTCTCCATTGCTGGCTTTGAAGATGGAAGAGCCAGGTGACAAGAAATACAGCGTTTCCAGGATGGCTGAGACTGGGCCCCTGGTGACAGCCGACCAGTGAACAGGGACCTCGGTCCTCCAGCTTCAAGGCACTGAATTCTGTGACCACCAGAATGAACTTGGACAAACCTGAGCTCCAGATGAGAACACAGCCCGATGACACCTAGATTCAGCCATGTGAGACTCTGAGCCAAGTCATGCTCTTCCCAGATGCCTGACACACAAAAACTGTGAGATAATAAATGCGTGTTGTTTAAGGTGCTAAATTTGTGCTAATGTGTTACTCAGTGTGAAAAATGAATACACACTCCATAAATGGTTTGAAAGCTTCTTATCCAAGACCAAAATCCAAACTCCTCAGGACAGAAACCTACCAACCATTGTGAATCAGATCTATCAGGCAAGCCCCTTGTTGCTCCAAGTATGATCCATGCACCAACAGCATACACATAGCCCGGGAGCTGGTTAGAAATGTAGCCTCTCAGACCCCATCCAGATCTACGGAGTCAAAATCTTCATTTTTACAAATCCCCTGTGACTCATATGCATATTAAAGTGTGAGAGACACTGGTTAGCATTCTAATTCAGAGCTGGAGAAGCAGAATCGGCAAAACCTGAATTCCCAACTTGGCTCAGAGTTTTACTAGCTGTGTGGCCTTGGACAAGTTGATTAACCTCTCTGAGCCTCTATTAATCTATAAAATGGAGCAAACAATAGTACCAGCTTCATAGAGCTGTGATGAGGCTTAAATGCGACAGTACGTAAAATGCGTTAGCCCAGTGTCTGGCATGCAGTCAGGGTTTAATAAATGTTGGTTGTTATTGGATTGGGCACTAAGAGTTGAGTGAGCTCAGCGTAAAGGATGAAAACCACATGAGCTTTAAACAATGCAGGATCACTGCAGTGAACGTCCTCCTCTGATGAAATATGCCATCACGGACCCCTCAGAGGCTGCAAAAGGTTGTGACCTTGGATTTCTACCGCAATAAGCATCCCCTGACACTAGGCTGGGTCAGCCATGTCCTTCCATCTCGAAAATCACCTCTTGTAACCACCTGTGTCTCCCATCCCCCTTTTCCTTCTAACCTCCCCTGCCAGCATTAACCTATTAACCTCGCTGGGCTCCATCTCACTTAGCTAATGAGATCTGGCCAGAAACCATAGAGATGGTTGTCAGAACCCCCCAGCAAGTGGTACCCTTGGATATTGATGACAGCTCACCCCACAGAAAAGATGAATAGATATGCCGGCCACAGAGCACAAGCCGTGTGGCTGTTTTAAGAAAAATCAAAGGTTCTTTTCATTGTTGCTGGAGGGAATGATGACAGTGGTGATAGCAGCACAGAGTGTAAGAAACAAATGACAAGAACACACCGACAATTACAAGTGACCAGTACCTGAGTCAGAGAGGTCATCTGGGATCAGTTCTGGAGAGGCCCGGCTCCCCCTCCTGGCTTCTCTGTTCTTGGCAAACACGCCTCTCATTTGCTTTATCTTCTCATGCTGAGCCGAAGAAATCTCTCTGGTTCAATATAAATAATGAGGATGATACTGATAATAATAATAGCTCTCATTTGTTGACAGCTCCAAGTGCCAAGCACTTTTCATGAATTATTTATACTCATTATAACAACTCTGTGAGGTAGACGTTATTATGTTCCTTTTTAGTCAAGGAAATGGAGGCTCAGAGAGGTTAAGTGGCTTGCCCAAGTTTACACAGCAGGTAAATAGTCGCCATTGGATTCAAACCTGGGTCTGCTCGACTCTGAAACCTCTGCTCTCATCACCTTGTCTCTACAACATAGCTCTTGTCCTGACTCCTTGTCTAGGCTCTTGACCCTCTGCCCGAACCCAGTATTTGGGCCTTTGATGCTATTGCCTGGTCAGCTGCTTCTGCTTCTTCTTCTTCTTCTTCTTCTCCTATTTTTGCTGAAGTATAGTTGATTTACAATATTGTTTTAGTTTCAGTTGTACAGCAAAGTGATTCAGTTATACCTATATATATGTACATATCTATATTCTTTTTTCGATTTTTTTCCATTATAGTTTATTAGAAGATATTTACTATAGTTCCCTGTGCTATACAGTAAATCCTTGTTGTTTATCTATGTTATACATGGTAGTGTGCATTTGTTAATCTCATATTCCCAACCGGTTCGCTTCTGAATTGCCTTTCTTCTGTCCTTCCCAGGTATGTACCACTTCTGGATCTTGTCTCCTCTACTCAGATACTCACCTGTCTGGCCCTTGGACACATGCAGCACTCACCTATTTCCTGTTGGTCCACATGGTTCCGATCCAGGGTTTCCTCATCTCACTGCTCCTAAGTGTGCTGGCTGGGCCTGACCAATGAGGGGCTGGCATGACACCCCTAGACTCTGGATAACTATCCCTCCATCTAGACCCCACCTCACAATTAGGGTCTCCTATATCTACTAGCTTGACTCATGACTACAGAAGAGAATTTCCTGGATGTTTCCGGTGTCAAAGTAATTAAACAAAGAGGGCATTAGACTGAGGCGGCTCTAGTGTCTTGGCAGCCTACGCAAGAAAACTAAAACTTAAGTCAGAGTCAATGCACTCATATCCTAGAAAATGAAATTTAAGAACAATCACAAACAGACACCTAGGCTTTCCCAAAGAAGGTACCTACTTAAGCTATAGCCAAGCAAATAATTTCCTTGCTTTTCTTCCATGTCCTCTCTATAAAAACCTCTCCCCACCTTCTGTCGGCGGAGTGTCCCTAACCACCTTTGGTTTTGTGTTGCCTGATTCGAATCACTGTACGCTCCAGTAAACTGAAAATTTTAATGTGCTCCAGTTTACCTTTACACAGAGAAACCACTCCACCTAGGTTCTGCTCTCTGCTCCTGCTATGCCCCGTCTTGAATACTCAATTTCTTTCTTTCCAAACTACACTCTATTGCCCAGCTCATACCTGATTCAATTTCCACCCTCCTGCTCACGGAATAATACCTGGACTTGGAGTCACAACCCTTCACCATTTGGCCTCAATGACCCTTTCAAGTTCCAGCTCTATTTTTCAGCCAGCTGTTCCCTATCCACTCTCCATGATTTTCTTTTGGGCCTTTGCCTCCTGCTCCCACTCTGCCAGGAATGCTTCTTTTCTTTGCACTGCTTCTGTATCATCCAAGATCTAACTCAAAATCCATCTTTAACAAGGTCCTCCTGTATAGCACAGGGAACTATATTCAATATCCTGTAATAAACCATAATGGAATAGAATATGAAAAAGAATATATATGTATAACTGAATCATTTTGCTGTACAGCAGAAATTAACACAACATTGTAAATCAACTATACTTCAATTCAAAAAAAATTTTTAAATCCATCTTCTCCACAAAAATGGCCCTAATCCTCCCAGCAGAAAACAATCTTTTCCTTTTGTTAATCGGCTGTGGCACTTTATCTGCACTTTAGTGACACTTAACAGTTTTATACATTTTGCCATAGATAATTATATACATAATTTCCTGCCCCTTTCAGACTGTAAGGTCTTTGAGAGCAGAGAGCACTTGATTTTTTTCTTTTGGTAGCCTAACAATACCTAGCAAAATGCTTTGATAAATGCTTGCAGTAAATCTGTTGATCCATCAGCTGGATGGTAGATGGATGGATGGGTGGGAGGATGGGAGGGACATTACAGGCACTGGGTGAAATTTTCCAGCCAGGCCTCCTTGTCAAGAGAAAGGCTGCACCTGTCAGGTGAGCAGGCTGTCATAATTATGGAAAAGGAAGAATAGCTTGAACAAATGGACCATGCTGGGAGTGAAATTAGGCCATGAGGCCATGCATGGTCACCATTTTTTTTTTTAATGTTTACCAGGCTATATCAGTAGGATAATTTAAAATACAAGTAACAGAAAAGCCAACTCAACTTCGAATTAGCTCCCATGGTAAAGAAACTGGCACAAGTACAGGAAATCAGAGGTAGGGGTAGGGTTGAGGATTGGTGGATCCAGTGGCTCTATCCATTCCTTTGCTCTCCTATCCCCAGTGCTGACTTTATCCTAAAGTAAGTTTCCCAGTTCTTAGAAAGCTTCTAGTAGTTATGGGCTAATTGCCTCCTTTTTCAAACATTCTGCTAACTTCCTACGGCTCTTTCATTTTCTTTTTGTTCTTTTTTAAAAATATATATTAATAAGTTCATTTTCATTGTCCTCGAGATCTGCCGAACTCTGGATCCAGGCTCAGTCAGTAGGGCTGGTGTGGTGCTTTATATGTCTCTGGCTCCTAAATTCCTATTTACCATCTCCAGAAGGCTCAGCTTCTAGAGGAGCGGAAGGTATGTTTAGAAGGGTACGTTTCCAGGAAGAGAGAGAGTGATTTGGAGCCCAATCTGATGATATCAGATACTCTGAATTTGTCTCTCTGTTCACTCTGTTCTGGCTCCAGAGAAATAAGACAGTTGCTAGTGAGATTGGTGCCATTTTCTGTAGTTTCTATACCACGAACTCTCTCATCTCTGAGATCTTGTCTCTGGTTTTGTCTTTGTTCTAAGGCCTCATCAGGTTCTCCTTTTATCTGCTCAGTTCTGGAACCTCAATTTCTTTAACAAGTTGCTCTCTGGAATCAATCCCAGGATAAGGTTTGTCCATAAATCCCTTGCTGAGGGTGTGTAATTGGGAGGAAGCGTAGCTGGTAGGACATCATCTATCTTCTTTGCTTTGAATCTTCTCTTCAGGGTGATCTTGGTCTTGGCTTGATTCTGTCCTCCTCAGGTTCTGATCTTTTCTGGAATCAGTGCCTACTTCTTCAATTCTGAAACCAAATCTGGATTCTAGACCCTTCAGTGTTGATTTCTAAAGCACATCCCTGTTTGGTAGCATAACTTGGGTAAGAGTTTTGGTGAATTTGGTGTGGCTGCATCTACACTTCATTGTTTGGAGAGCTGTCTTGGGCCATGTTGGAAGAGAGTCATGAAGTCTAAGGATTCAACCGGGAGCGTATGGCTCTTTCTTAAGGGTAAGGGAACATATTTTCCAGAAGTGCCTAGAAAACCCCTCTTAGTGACTCCTTGGTGCAAACTGGCCTAGGCCTGCCTATTCCAGACCCATTTACTGGCAGTGGGGATGGGGATGGGGCTCAGACCACTCAAGGCCCACCCAGGAGCTGCAGTGGAACTTGTGATGGAGAGTCACTACAAGATCGATTACAGCAGACCGTTGCCTGGGTGCCACTCCCATTGAGGGCTGGCTCTTGTGACCTTCTCATTTTAGAGAAGTAATAAACAATGGAAAACACATCATCCAAAAGATCTCATTGCTATAGATTTTACAAGGTATCTGCTTGCCTAAGTGTCCTTCAGTGTTTCTTGTGCAAAACCATTGGTTAGTCTGTAGGGTTTACTGAACACATGCTTTTTAGATAGCATCATTCTAAGCGCTGTGCAAAGATTAGAAAAGGAAAAGGAGACAATGGCAGTGACTTTTTTTTTTTTTAAATATAGAATGAGTGTTGAGGGAAATAGTTCTGTTTCAAGGTCAGCATTAATTCTACTCAATTATTTTCTAGAATGTGAAAACTACTTGACTCCCTTCCTCCTGCCCTTGTCTTCTGTTATTCAACTCTCCCTTTTCTTGTCACTATTTTTCTCCTCTCTTACTCTTTGCTCTTTTCAGGAAGGCAACATAGCCGAGATTAAGAGTGTGGAATCTGGAGTCAGACTTCCTGGGTGGGAATGCTGGCTTTGAGCCCCAGCTGTGACTTTCTAGCCAATTACTTCATTACTCTAATCTTCTATTTTTTGTGGGTAAATCATACCTAATAATTATACCTACCTCCTAGGATGAGGCACATTCAAAATGATTAATAAGGGTTAACTATTTTAATTTTCTTTTTCATTAATTCTCTTTCAATTGGGCCACACTTTGTGCCTATTCTTCCCTGTTAAATCTCAGAGTGATAGATGGTTAGGAAATAGAGTCAGGATTAAACTTACAGAATCAACTTTCTAGTGAGGAATGGAATGGAGCCATTTTATTTCCTTCTCTTTCCCTTATTTTTTTTTTTCTTTTCCTTATTATAATTAGGGTATTTAAAGAGTGCTATGTGAATATATTAAGGCAGAGATGAAAATGTACAAAACCAGTTGAGAGGAACACATATGTACTATACATGCAAACAGGAGAATGTCCTAGTTTAAGTAAGAATCTCCCAGATGACAGTATCAGCTTCATCTAGGCTTAGTTTATTCAGTTAGTGAGAGCACTTTCTGATAAGACCAAGATGAGGGCTTTAATAATTCTAGAATGTGGTGACCCTGCTTTATCTCTTTTATGGCTATAGACTGCTCTCCTGACCCTGGCCAGCCATCTCTAAATGCATCCATTGTTCAAAAGATGATCAGTTGGAGGAGTCTGATGAGAGCAGTGCAAATTTATCATCTTAGTAGGAAACAACAACTACAATTGAGAGTACATTCTATCACGGTGGTGGGTTAGTCTAATGTTTGTAGATGAAGAGAACACAGACTGACATCATCGTAGACTTCATAGAAGACCAATAGGTTTGGAGCGATAGGTTCCACAGCAGTTGACAACCCACAGCAAGGATTACCCCTGTGTGCTTTGCCTTCAATGCCCCAGCTCTTCCCAGAGACCACTGGAGAATTACCATCTATCCCTTCAGTTTCATGTTTGTTGAATGAATGACTGACTGAATGAATTTGTGTGAAGAGCTGATCAATGTATCTGGTTCCCCACCTAGAATGTGAACTCCACAAGGCCAGAGGAAGCCTGTTTTATTCACTCCTGTATTCCTAGAACTGAAGTGAGGGCCTAGCAGGTAGTAGACGTTAGGTAAGTATTTTTTAAATAAATAATTTAAAATATCAATAATGCCAGTGTTGAGAGAAGGAATTTACTGGCAGGAACATGGTAATGCAGATGTCTTCACAGCTATGAGGCTGCCTAAGCAGTCTCCAAATTAATATCAGAGTAATACTGGGTATTGTGAGGATGGGGGGTCACTTTTCATACATGCTTAGCATCTGACAACTTGAAATGACACACTACAGTGTGTGGCAGTGGTGTTGTACCAAGCTTGGAGTTTGGGTTCTAAAAGTCAACACATAGGGCAAAAATCATATCAATAAAAAATTACCATTAAAAATCTCTTAAATCATCCATGTAGTACAGATTACTTGGTTTTATGTATTCTGTGCCATCTCACAGTAAGTTCAACACAGCCAGTTTTCCCCCAGAGTTAGAACAGATGGCCATGGCTCTTTCTTTGGTTGAGCACCAGATGAAGTAGTTGGCTTGAACTGAAGGACCATATTGTTGGGGGGAAAAATTACATATATACGTATATATTCATCAGCATTATTTTCTTTTGTTGAATGTGTAGCTGACTACAAGCAACTTAAGTACTTGTGTATGTAACTCCATTGTACTATTGGGTCCTCAGTGTTGTCAGATGCTCTTCACTGTTTATCAGGAAGACAGGTGTAAAGGAGGTGGAAAATAACCCTTTGGGGGCATCACAATAGCTGGCATAACCAATAGGAGAATGTTAACCATAATGATTTTCCAAATTAAAAAAAAAAAGCCTTTTATCTAAATTGCATACATGCTCTAAATCCCAACAAAAAAATAATACAGAGCATGTGTGAGGTGCCTGCTATGTTCTGGGTACTAGGTTGTTTATGTATATTGTCTCATTGTACTGCCTCATAGTAACCCTTTGAAGAAGGTATTACAAGCCCTGAGACCTTGCTGTGATTCTTTACAACAGCCAGGCAAGCACACAGGCTTGGCCCATTGCCTGAAGGAACACATTTAGCTGTAGCCAGTGATGGAGACGCTCCCAGCCCAGGGCATGATATAAACATTCCTGTCCTTTTCTCTTGGGTTGTCTTTTCGTCCACACCAAGTCTGCCTTGCAGGGTTGCTTGGAAACCTCTTCCCCACTCCACAAATGTACCTGGGTATTATCTGCAAAAAAAAATAAAAAAGGAATGAGAGGACTTCCCTGGTGGCGCAGTGGTTAAGAATCCGCCTGCCAACGCAGGGGACACGGCTTCGAGCCCTGGTCCGGGAAGATCCCACATGCCGTGGAGCAACTAAGCCCATGCGCCACAACTACTGAGCCTGTGCTCTAGAGCCCACAAGCCACAACTACTGAGCGCGTGTGCCACAACTACTGAAGCCCACATGCCTAGAGCCCGTGCTCTGCAACTAGAGAAGCCTGCACACCGCAATGAAGAGCAGCCCCTGCTCGCCACAACTAGAGAAAGCCCGCCCACAGCAACGAAAACCCAACACAGCCAAAATAAATAAATAAGTAATAAAATAAAAAAGATATTAAAAAAATTATGAAAAAAAAAGGAATGAGAGTCAGTCAACTTGTTTCAAGAGTTCTGCATTATGATGCTCACTTTATTAGTAGCATTGGAAAATTTTAAATTCCACTTTGATGGGAACTTATGAGTTACGTATAAACCAGCTCATTTAAGGGCTGGAAGGAATCATATTCACTGCCTTTGTTTTTCTTTTGAACCTGTTCTCTGCTTAGTGTCCTATTTTCTACATTAGATAAATTCTTTGCTTCAACGCGCTCTCAGTGTAAAGACTACTAATACAGCACCATCGCTTCAGACAAGCAGCATTGGAATATTCCACCTTGGTTGTGTTTTACACCTCCTCATATGTTTTTCCCTGAGCTTCTTTAGGCATCACAGTTTCTTCCACATCTCCCCAAAACATACTTAATATTGATCATAAGCATGGGCTGTGTTGCCAATATGCCTAAACTTTCTATCATTTTCCCTTCCTTTCTTTTCTATCCCCTTTTCTTCAGGAACCTGGCTTCATCCTACCACCAGCCATTGTGTTCAAACTGGGGAAAAAGAACTCTACTTGGCCCCACTGGTGAAATGGAAAAGGTGCTGGGGAAGGAGGCAGAGATGCGGTGATCCTACATCTCACATTTACAGATGGTGACAGTGGTTCTTGGGGACTTTAAGTAGATTTTCCCATGTTACCCACCTAGAAAGTAGCAGTGTTGGGAGTTGAACCTAGGTCGGCAAGGCTCCAAAACCCCTACTCTTTCCATTGCACCACACTGCTTACCACAAGCAGCAAAATCCCATTAAATGCAGGTTTGGGGCAACAATGATGCGCAGATTTGCATGAACAAACAGAATCATACATGATTAATAGGTCTGGTAACGTGACCTTGGAAAGAGGGACCAGACTAAGTGAAGGACTTTCCTGAGATCACCAATAGCATGGATGACCAGTGTTTACTCTGTGCATGGGACCATGCTAGATATTTTGAAGAAGACACAGGGCATCTTATAAGAGACAGTCTAGTTGAAGGGAAAATCTATGACTTGTAATATCCAGGGTACCTCCTGGATACAGAGAGCACACTCAAACTGTGCAATTAAGAAGAGTTTAAGGGAAAAGAAGCAGACTCACAGATATAGAGAACAAACTAGTGGTTACCAGTGGGGAGAGGGAAGGAGGGAGGGGCAACATAGGGGTAGGGGAGTAAGAGGTACAAATTATTATGAATAAAATAAGCTACAAGGATATATTATACAACACAGGGAATATAGCCAATATTTTACAATAACTATAAATGGAGTATAACCTTTAAAAATAGTGACTCACTATACTGTACACCTGTAACATATAGTATTATACATCAACTATACTTCAATAAAAATTTTTAATAAAAAAGAGTTTAAGTGTCTAATCTACTTATAAAGTGTGGGTGAGGTTTAGGGAATTGGCGCCAGCAACAGTGGGATTCTGTTACCCACCCCCACACATGCAGGGGCAAGGGGAAGGGGCAGAGCATAGCTGTGTGAAGAGGAAGGGACACTCCCCTCTCCCAGGAACTGTGACCTTCAGTACAGAAAAGCAGCCAAACTGTGGTGACCCATGAGGGAGGGAGCCACAGTCAAAAATATCTCAACCTCACTCTTTCTACTCTTCAATCTTTTGGTGATGCTTCCCATTAGCTAATCCCAGCAAGAAGGTAGAGGGCAAGCATTAATTCCATCCATAAAGCCAGGCAACTAAAATTGTCAGCAAAGAGATGCTACAGACCCATGTCGACATCTTCCACTCTGAAAATATGGTGCCCTATATCAGCATGAAGAAATTATAGAAGATGGACCTTCACCCCTAAACCCATAGAAATGGAATGATGTCTGACAAATAGGGATTTGTAAGCAGCTCTTTTGCCCCTTTCCTGTTGGTATATTTCTGTTCCCCTTAAGCCTTAGTCATAAAAGTGAGATTACTAAGTAACATTTAACCTAACTCCTGATTTTTGCTTTACTGAATGTACACAATGCCTTGCCTAAACTGTTGATTCTTTTCCCAGATTAAAAGGAGTACGAATGAAGAATTAAGCAGTTAAAGAATGACTGACTCTCTATCCCCAGATGCCCCGTTAGCAAATTTGCAGGCAGACCATGCGGGCAGGAGAACATCCAATTGCAGGCGGACCATGCAGGCAAGACAGCATCCAAAAGAAGATCAGGAGAAGTCAGCAGGTCTGCACACGATGGAAAAATGACGAAGAATATGACCTCCTACCTTAATGATTGAGATTGTTACCCCTTTCTCCCTTTAAAAATGTCATGGCTGAGCAGAACCTTCACAGTTGGTCTCTGGACAAGAGTCCACCTTCTCCCCAGATTGCCAGCTTTTCTGAATAAAGCACCTTTCCTTTCTACAGACACTTGCCCCCCAGTTATTGGCTTTTGAGCTGCAAGCAGCCAAACCTGAATTCAGCAACAGTTTCAAGTAAGAACAGTCCAAATTAAATACTGAAATAGACTGCCTTCCTGGTTCATTCAAAGTGAAGGGCAAGGTGAGCTTAAGCTTTCAATTGCATCACATAAGCAATGTTTTTGCTCAATTCTCTTTCCACTGCATAACTTTATTTCACTCATTCAGAGTTTTCTCCATCATTTTTTACATCTTCCTTCCATTTTTGCTCTTTTCTTTCCTCCAGTAAAAAGTGCTGCTTGGTTTGTGCCTTCATCGGCAGACACTTGGAAATAATGCACCATGGCAGCTTTGCAAGGAATTTTCTCTTTCTTCCATCCAGAGAGAAAAAACAAAAGGGTAAGGATGGCTTGAGAGATTAGATCAGAATGTTGTTTTATGGCAGCTGTTTCTGGATTGCAGGAGTCACCAGAGGGAAACAATGTGCTCAGGGACTGAAGGAAATGGTTTGGCTCCAATCTGTCCTGAGTCATCTGGGGAGGAATTTCTCATTGTTGGAGAGGTTAATACTCAACAAAGATTTTGCTTCTCTCTGCAGAGAGTGTGTGTGTCGGGGGGAAGGCATGGGAACTTCACATGTGATGGGAGCAAAGAAGGCAAATGCAAAAAAATAACTGAACTTTGGTCAGGGCACAAACCATTTACTCTCTGGACTCTGGTTTAGACGTGTAGCTCAAGAAAGATCCACCATCTATTTCTAAGAGTTGGAGGGCTGGTGAGTCAATGAGATCTCCATTTTCACCCAGCAGGCAAAATAAAGATGGGGTTAATTTAGGCAGGTGGATCTAGTTGATGAATGAATGAGTGAAAGAAGTCCAGGGGAAGATTTTCAAGTGATATTTATGTGGGAGGCTCATTTTGGCTTCTCATCAAGTATGAAAGGCTAAATTTATTTGCTTGAGTATTGCTGGCTCTATAGGTATGTAGGACAAATAAATCCATCTTCACCTTTGCCCTCATATATATGTGTTATTGGTACAATTTGAAGAAGCCTCTGTGTTTTCCTCCCTGGTACTATCCCTGCTATAGATCCTGTAATCTTTATGGAAGGAGCCTGTAAAATACTCTGCAGTTTGGCAAAGATCAGGCTAGGTGGGCTGTGGAGACCTATCCAACTCCCATTCCAGCTTCTCTTGGTAGATGTCTCAATTTACTTTTGGACTCACATATTTTTCCCTTTATTGATTTTTTTTTACAAAGTTAGTGCTATACATTGAATCGTGTCCCCCTAATAAATATTGAAGTCCTAACCCCAGGTACCTATGAATGTGACCTTATTTGGAAATAGGATCATTGCAGACAATCAAGTTAAGATGAGGTCATTAGGGCGGGCCCTAATGTAATAT
Organism: Balaenoptera physalus; assembly: GCF_965194825.1. Lineage (NCBI taxonomy): Eukaryota > Metazoa > Chordata > Mammalia > Artiodactyla > Balaenopteridae > Balaenoptera > Balaenoptera physalus. The sequence continues at coordinate 31,496,976 of NC_138883.1, forward strand.
GACTTGTGTCCTTATAAAAAGGGCAAATTTGGACACAGAGACAGACTTGCATAAAGTGAAGACAATGTGGAGATGCAGGGAGAAGGCAGTCATCTACAAGCCAAGGAACGCCTGAGGCTACAAGAAGCTAAGAGAAAGACAAGGAATAGATCCTCCCTCACAGCCCCAACCCTGCCAATGCTTTGATTTCAGACTTCTGGCCTCCAAAACTGTGAGACAATAAATCTGTGTTGTTTAAGTCACCCAGTTTGTGGTGCTTTGTTTGGGCAGCCCCAGGAAACTAATACAGTTACGTATGATGAAATCTTCTGGTTCAGTCCTTCAATTTCTTCAGTGAAGTCTGAAGTGTAAAATGTAAAATGGCTTAGACAGTCACAGAGCCAGTTGGGGATAGAGCTCTAAATTCCCAGATCATCCTTCTACCCATTGATATAACTGGTCTGATTTGGATAAATCACAGCAACTGGCTTCTATTGTTGGCTCAAGAGGATGGAGAAATGACATCCCTATCTTCCGTTTTTTCTTTTAATTTCTTTTAATTTATTTTTGGCTGTGTTGGGTCTTCGTTGCTGCACGTGGGCTTTCTCTAATTGCGGCAAGCAGGGGCTGTTCTTCATTGTGGTGCACGGGCTTCTTATTGTGGTGGCTTCTCTTGTTGTGGAGCATGGGCTCTAGGTGAGTGGGCTTCAGTAGTTGTGGCGCATGGGCTCAGTAGTTGTGGCTTGTGGGCTCTAGAGCACAGGCTCAGTAGTTGTGGCACACGGGCTTAGTTGCTCCACGGCATGTGGGTCTTCCCGGACCGGGGCTCGAACCCATGTCCCCTGCATTGGCAGGCGGATTCTTAACCACTGCGCCACCAGGGAAGCCCCCATCTTCTAATATATATGCTACTAGACTTTAACAGTTTGAAACAAGACTTTGACATTATTAACGTGGAGTTGGAATGCTTATTCTGTGTCAGTGTCAATGAATTTGTCTCAATGTCAATGAAGTTCACTTAATGCTCACTGGTTTATCTTTTGAAAACCTACAGAAACTTGAAGAAGATTGCTAGTGGGTTATGTATCTAAATTACACCTTATACATGAAAAGAGGTAACTACCTGGGGCACCTCTTGGGAAGGTCAAGGGCACTTTCTCCTACATCTGGTGGCTTCTCTTACAAGAATCTAAAGTTCTGGTGAAGTTGCTGGAGCTCCTGAGCCAGGGAAAGTTGTGAATGGTGAGGAACAGAATTAGGAAGGAACTCAGCCTTCCTGGCTCAGTTCTCTTCAGCTTCTCCTAGGACCCAACATCCTGCCTGGTGCTGCCCTTCCTGGGTGGTGGGGGATGGGAGGGTCCACTAATCTCTCCACACCTGATTCTTTTTTGGTCCTTATGCAGAGCTCTCAGCAGTCAGTCCCAAGATCCCATCTGACAAGGAGGGAGTCAACACTTTTGATTTCTTGCTCTCTGGATGCTAGCACAGCCCATGTCTCACACATCTTCCCTAGGCTTCTCTGCATACTCCTCCCAAGTATCTGCTCCACGTCAGAGAGGTGGTTAGTAACTGGATTTGAATTGAGAGAGAAAGGTATCACCCTTCATGCCATCATCATCTGAATTTGGTGAATCAGATGTAGAGATTTGGTGTAGAACCCTTACATACTCAAATATTCAATTTAAGTATAAGACTTCGGGCCCAGGGCTTCCCTGGTGGTGCAGTGGTTAAGAATCCACCTGCCAACGCAGGGGACACGGGTTTGAGCCCTGGTCCAGGAAGATCCCACATGCTGCAGAGCAACTAAGCCCATGCGCCACAACTACTGAGCCTGAGCTCTAGAGCCTGTGAGCCACAACTACTGAGCCCACGAGCCACAACTACTGAAGCCTGCGTGCCTAGAGCCGGTGCTCTGCAACAAGAGAAGCCACCGCAATGAGGAGCCCGTGCACTGCAGCGAAGAGTAGCCCCCGCTCGCCACAACTAGGGAAAGCCCACGCGCAGCAATGAAGACCCAACGCAGCCAAAAATAAATAAATAAATAAAAATAAAAAATAAAAAAATTATTATTAAAAAAAAAAAAAGACTTTGGGCCCAAAGGACATGGACTCCCAACATAATAACTGAAAAAAACAACTTCTTAGAGAATATTGGCATTTGTTTGCCTGCAGGAAAGTTTTGATTTTGTAACTTGAGAAATGGAGAGGAATTTTGGTGAAGGGGGAGCCAGAAAAGAAGGAAAGAGCTGTCTCATCACTATCTGATCCAGTTTGAAACCCTACAGTTAAGAGAAGAAGGGCAAAATGTGGACCCAACTGTCTAAGAGAGACTTAGAGCTTCTGAGCTTCTGGCAACACACATATCTTCTCCAGGAAGGGCTGCATTACCACTTTCAAGGGCCGTTAGGTACTTGTGCCTTCCTGGGCCCCTTCCTCTATGAAAAACATTAGAAATTATCTTTTATAACTGTATTGATATACACATGAATATTAATATTAAATATTAAAACATTTTCTTGGACCCCAAAGTTTAGTTTTTTCTTCTGGTTTTAAAAGAACTTATTTCATGGGGCCCTAAAAGTATTGTGGGCCTTAGGTACTGTGCTTGTTGTGCCTAACGGATAAAGCCGAGGCTTTAGAGCCCTGGAACAAAGTGTGGCACAGAGTTAGGAAGGAGACCCTTCTCCCAGCTTCTGCATGAAATTCTCATCCACTCTGATATCATCATAATAAGAGGCATTGGGAAGACCCCAAGATAGCATCCACAGCACTGATTTGGCTTTCTCATGATGGGTGGTGGCATAGACAAGGTTACTTCAAGTGGTTCTGAGGTCAACGCACATGAATAAGTGGGAGCTAAAGCAGGAGAGGACAATCAGGATGGACAACTCATGATGACTCTGGTGACAATTTTTATATTTTGAGACATTAATCAGGGTATTTTTCTCTTGCAAGTCCTTACACCTTTTATTCCTCCCTGATGTTAACTAGCATTTATTGCCACAGAGGACAAATGATAGTATAGGGTTTCATAAACCAATACTTTCCTATTGTTATTATTATTTATTTATTTATTTTTTGGCTGCACCACACGGCATGCAGGATCTTAGTTCCCCAATCAGGGATCAAACCCGTGCCCCCAGCAGTGGAAGCTCAGAGTACTAACCACTGGACTGCCAGGGAATTCCCTCTCCCCATTATATTTAAGAAGATTTAATATTTATTTACAGTAAAATTTATCCTATACTGTGTGGTTCTGTGAATTTTGACCAAAGTATATAGTCATGTAAATAACCACCATCACAGTCAAGTTCCATCACCCCCCAATTTCCTCCGTATCTCTTTATAGTCAGCTGTTTCCTCCACTCTAGCCCCAGGCAACTGTTGATCGGGTATCTGTCCTTATAGCTTTGCCTTTGCAAGAATGTCATATCAATGGAATCATACTGTACATAGCCTTTTGACTCTTCTTTCACTTAGCATAAAGCATTTGAGTTTCACCCACATTGTTGTATGTATCAGTAGTTTGTTCCTACAATTTTGGTACCAATACCAATGTGTGTATTTTTTTAACACACCACTGAGCAATTTTCTGCCACCAGCTGGGTGTCCTACAGTTCAGCTCAATTCTGTTACTATCCACCCAGACATACGATCAGATCCCACAGGTTAAGGGCTCAGTCTCACAAGACTGCTCCTCACTTCAGATACCAGTTGCAAGTCCAGGTTCTTACCTATGCTTCTGACTGACTGGCTAAAAATCAGAGGTTCTCACACCCCCCTCTGTGGGTTCAATGAATTTGCAAGAGTGGCTCACAGAACTCCTTGGGTTCAGTGAATTTGCAAGAGTGGCTCACAGAACTCAGGGAAACATTTTACTCACTAGATTATCAGTTTGTTATAAAACGGTGTAATTCAGGAACAACCAGATGGAAGAGATGCATAGAGCAAGGTATGTGAGAAGGGGCAAGCAGCTTCTATGCCCTCTGAGCAGGACACTCTCCAATCTGCACATGTTCATCAACACAGAAGCTCTCTGCACCCTGTTTTTTTGGGTTTATGGAAGCTTCATTACATAAGCGTGGTTGATTAATTTTTTTTTTTTTTGGTCTGCACTGGGTCTTCACTTCATTGTGGTACGTGGACGTCTCTGTTGTGGTGTGTGGGCTTAGTTGTCCCTCAAACCTGCGTCCCCTGCATTGGAAGGCAGATTCTTAACCACTGTGTGTTGTGTTTCCCACTTAGAGAAGTTCCTTTAGCATTTGTTGTACAGCTGGTTTGGTGGTGCTGAAATCTCTTAGCTTTTGCTTGTCTGTAAAGCTTTTGATTTCTCCATCGAATCTGGATGAGATCCTTGCCGGGTAGAGTAATCTTGGTTGTAGGTTCTTCCCTTTCATCACTTTATGTATATCATGCCACTCTCTTCTGGCTTGTAGAGTTTCTGCTGAGAAATCAGCTGTTAACCTTATGGGAGTTCCCTTCTATGTTATTTGTTGTTTTTCCCTTGCTGCTTTTAATAATTTTTCTTTGCCTTTAATTTTTGCCTATTTGATTACTATGTGTCTCGGCATGTTTCTCCTTGGGTTTATCCTGTATGGGACTCGCCGCACTTCCTGGACTTGGGTGGCTATTTCCTTTCCCATGTTAGGGAAATTTTCGACTATAATCTCTTCAAATATTTTCTCTGGTCCTTTCTCTCTCTCTTCTCCTTCTGGGACCCCTATAATGCGAATGTTGCTGTGTTTAATGTTGTCCCAGAGGTCTCTTAGGCTGTCTTCATTTCTTTTCATTCTTTTTTCTTTATTTTGTTCTGCAGCAGTGAATTCCACCATTCTGTCTTCCAGGTCACTTATCTGTTCTTCTGCCTCAGTTATTCTGCTATTGATTCCTTCTAGTGTAGTTTTCATTTCAGTTATTGTATTGTTCATCTCTGTTTGTTTGTTCTTTAATTCTTCTAGGTCTTTGTTAAACATTTCTTCCATCTTCTCGGTCTTTGCCTCCATTCTTTTTCCGAGGTCCTGGATTATCTTCACTATCATTATACTGAATTCTTGTTCTGGAAGGTTGCCTATCTCCACCTCATTTAATTGTTTTTCTGGGGTTTTATCTTGTTCCTTCATCTGGTACATAGCCCTCTGCCTTTTCATCTTGTCTATCTCTCTGTGAATGTGGTTTTTGTTCCACAGGCTGCAGGATTGTAGTTCTTCTTGCTTCTGCTGTCTGCCCTCTGGTGGATGAGGCTATCTAAGAGGCTTGTGCAAGTTTCCTGATGGGAGGGACTGGTGGTGGGTAGGGCTGACTGTTGCTCTGGTGGGTGGAGCTCAGTAAAACTTTAATCCACTTGACTGCTGATGGGTGGGGCTGGGTTCCCTCCCTGTTGGTTCTTTGGCCTGAGGCAACCCAACACTGGAGCCTACCTGGGCCCTTTGATGGGGCTAATGGAGGACTCTGGGAGGGTTCACACCAAGGAGTACTTCTCAGAACTTCTGCTGCCAGTGTCCTTGTCCCTACTGTGGGCCACAGCCACCCCACCCCCCCGCAGGAGACCCTCCAACACTAGCAGGTAGGTCTGGTTCAGTCTCCCCTGGGGTCACTGTTCCTTCCCCTGGGTCCCGATGCACACACTACTTTGTGTGTGCCCTCCAAGAGTGGAGTCTCTGTTTCCCCCAGTCCTGTTGAAGTCCTGTAATCAAATCCCACTAGCATTCAAAGTCTGATTCTCTGTGAATTCCTCCTCTCGTTGCCAGACCCCCAGGTTGGGAAGCCTGACGTGGGGCTCAGAACCTTCACTCCAGTGGGTGGACTTCTGTGGTATAAGTGTTCTCCAGTTTGTGAGTTACCCACCCAGCAGTTATGGGATTTGATTTTACTCTGATTGCGCTCCTCCTACCGTCTCATTGTGGCTTCTCCTTTGTCTTTGGATGTGGGGTATCTTTTTTGGTGAGTTCCAGTGTCTTCCTGTTGATGACTGTCCAGCAGCTAGTTGTGATCCTGGTGCTCTTGCAAAAGGGACTGAGAGCACGTCCTTCTACTCCACCATCTTGGTTCCAATCTGAGATGATGTAATTTTACCAGAGTTATTCCAATACAGAAGAAAAATGATTAGAAGGAAGTGTTCCAAAATGCTGTGGATGATTGTATTAGTTAGGATGGTGGAATTAAGGATCATTTATTATCTTTTCCTGAGCTCTTGGCTTGAAGAAAGTCCTAATTCAAGAGGAGGTGGTCTATAAGGGAAGGGGTGGGGTAAACCTCAGCCTACGTCAACTACATGGAGCCAAAGAAATACAGATATGGCCACGGATGGGCAGACCTATGGATGGGGGCCAAGAAGGAAGATTCCTCTAAAAGGTGAAGGAATAAGAACTCCCAGAGCTGAAGATTTTTGTATAATTATGACATTCACCAGACAAAAAGAAAGAAGGACAGAATGAGGAGAAAGATTGAAGAGAATAAGAGAATGCCAATGAGCGGCTCGTCAGAACATGGAGAGGACATGTTTAGATCAGGAATTGGTCTGCTTAAGACAGGAATTAAGATGCAGATGTAGAGAATGGACTTGAGGACACGGGGAGGGGGAAGCGTAAGCTGGGACGAAGTGAAAGAGTAGCATTGACATATATACACTACCAAATGTAAAATAGATAGCTAGTGGGAAGCAGCTGCATAGCACAGGGAGATCAGCTCGGTGCTTTGTGACCACCTAGAGGGGTGGGATAGGGAGGGTGGGAGGGAGGCGCAAGAGGGAGGGGATATGGGGATATATGTATACATATAGCTGATTCACTTTGTTATATAGCAGAAGCTAACACAACATTGTAAAGCAATTATACTCCAATAAAGATGTTAAAAAAAAAAGAATTGGTCTGCTTAATGCAAAAGTTATTTTCACTTTACTTAATGGGCTTGCTAGACAAGCTGACTCTTACATTTGCTATTTTCCTAATCTTTTTAAAGAGCATTTCCATTTTCTTTCAGACTCTGATGGAAAATCAGCTTCAGTCACATTTTGTTACATGAACCAGCTTCAGTGAGCTCTATTAAGTTGGCTTCATAAATCAGCCTCTCCGATCCTTCATCATTTATTCTGCTCTCTCCTGGATTCTCTCCCACTTGTCTCTTTCTGGCAAGAAGTTATCCATGGTGAGCACAGTGTCCTTGATCACAGCACCAAGTGTATGATACTTTCTCACTCCTATCATCCCTCGGTCCTTTCTTTTCATTCCTCCTTTCCTAGGTCTTCGCTTTAGTGGATGTATTTTAGATACTACTTTGTTCTCAACTCTACTCCCAGACAGGACTCTGGGCCAAATCTTATCTAGATACTTCTTGTGGGTGTCTCTGTCTTTGCCTACAAACTTGGCAAGCTTCTTCAGGCAAGAGTGACATATGGTGCATTCCTAAAATAAATTCCCACAGAAAGTGTCACAAAATTGGGGCTCTCAAAGCATCCGGGGGCTGGAATTAGGTGTCAATGGTGAGAAAACTGTTAGGCAGGGCTCAAGACCAAACTTAGACAAAATTGTGAAGCTGGCAGAACTTATCTTCAGACCTACCGCCCACTCTCCTTTCAGCCCTGACCACCCTCCTCCAAGTTTTCAATGCCCACACACTCTTCCTGCATGTTCTGGTCCCCATTCCCAGGCTTGCCCAAACTGCACAGCCAGTAAGATTCTGGGTCTAATTTTCTATGCTTATGCTTATTCAAATTTACATTTAATTAGCTCTCAATCAATAATAAAAGAGCAAAAAAATTGGAACAGATACTTCACTAAAGAAGATACAGGAATGACAAGTACATGGAAAGATGATAAACATCATTAGCCATTAGGGAGATGCAAATTAAACCCACAGTGAGATACCACCATGTATTTACTAGAATGGTGAAGAATAAATTGCTATCCAAAATTAAATTGTTTTAAAATTAAAATGACTGATCATACTAAGTATTGGCAAGAATGTAAAGCAGCTGGAAATTCCATACACTGCTGGTGGGATGCAAAATGGTACAGCCAGTTTGGAAAATAGTGTGGACAGTTTTTTAAAAAGGTAAATATACACGGACCATATGACCCAGCCATTTCACTTCTATTTAGTTACCCAAGAGAAACAAAAGCATGTGTCCACACAAGCACTTGGATACAAGTGTTCATAGCAGCTTAATTTGGAATTGCCCCAAATTGTAAACAATCTGTATTGGTCTACTCAGGCTGCTGTAACAAAATGCCACAGACTGCATGACTTAAACAACAGAAGTTCATTTTCTCACAATTCTGGAGGCCAGAAAGTCCACAATCAAGATTCCAGCAGGGTTCTGGTTCTGTTGAGGGCTCTATTCCTTGTTTGCAGATGGCTGCTTTGTCCTTTCCTCTGATTATGCTTGGAGAGAGAGAGAGAGAGCTTTCTGGTGTTTCTTCTTCTAAGAACACTAATTGAATCCCATCAGAGCCCCACCCTTATGACTTAGTTTACCTTAATTACCTCTTAAAGACCCTAATTCCAAATACAGTCACATTGGAGGTTAGTGCTTCAATTTTGGCGGGACATACTTCAGTACATAGCACAACCCAAATGTCCATCAACAGGGGAATAAACTAACTAATTATGGTGTAGCCATATAATGGTATACTACCCATCAATTAAAAGAAATAAACTATTGCTTTACTCAGTACTGTGGATAAAACTCAAAATAATCACGCAGAGTGAAAGAAGCCAGGCAAGAAAAGAGTGTATACTAGGTATTCCCATTTGCATTTAGAAATGCAATGTCATCATTAGCAACAGAAAGCAGATTAGTGATGGCCTGGGGATGGGTAAAGCGGAGAGGGACAGGAGGAAGGGATTATAAAGCAGCATGAGAAAATTTATGGGCTTGGTGAGTATGTTCATTATCTTGATTGTGTCCGTGGTTTCGTAGGTAATGGTTTCATTACCATATCGTCTACTTTAAATATATGCAGGTTACTGTGCCAATTATACCTCAATGAAGCTGTAAAACTTTTAGATTTCATTAGCCCTCACTTGGGCAAGTTTAATCCATTTGTAGCAAGGTTGGCCTCTCTTAGGTATCCGGTACAGAGCCATTTCTGGCTCCTTCCTCACTCCTTCATCTCCTTGCCTGAGCCAGGAATTTCATGTGTTCTACCAAATATTGAGAGGCCTGCCTATAAAGAAAAACAATAATCAGGTCTAGCAAAGTATTTTCTTCTAAAACATATTGTGAAATCTGAAGAAAATTGGTTTGCTCTGTATTAACTTGGCTTTGAAGAAGTGATGTGCCATGTCTGGGGATGCGAAGCTATCACCTGAGAAATCATGTGATGATGTGATCATGAATGTATGATGTCTGCTCTGTGTACCTGTGCATTGATGGCAGCAATTACCACTAATGTGTCTACTCAATGACTGCTGGTCTGCAACTTCATTTATAATTTCAGCATATATACGTGATGATATCCCAGGAGTTCAGGCATCATCCAGGGGCTAAAGCTAAGTCCCCAAGTTCTCAAGTGCCAATGTAGAAGATGTTTCTTGCAACCATCCCCATAGGGAGCAGGGGCTTGTGGATGCTGGTTGGGTCCCAGCAGTGACAATAACAGCCAATGTGTGTAGCCTGGTAAAAATGAGGCCTAGCTATCTCTCATTGTGAAAAGCATGGCCATTAATACTTTGCAGCTCCCGCCATCAGAAGGTGGAGTCTATTTCCCCACTTCTTGAATTTGGACTGGTCTTGTGACTTGCTTCTTGACCAATGAGATGTTGGAAAAGTGACACTGTACAAGTTCGAGAACCTAGGCCTAAGAGATCTTGCAGTTCCACCCTAGCCCTCTTGGCATGCCCCTGCAGCCATGTAGCCTGCAGTAGACAATTGAATGACATCAACTGGAGAGGAGCAGCTAGCATCAAGACCCTGGTCCTGTAAGTGAGGTCATCTTAGATCATCCTGCTTTAGTCAACCCACCAGATGACTGCAGACTCATGAGAGACCCCAGGCACGACTGGCAGAATTGCCCTCGTAAGCCCAGTTCCAATGCAGAATCATGAGCAAAAGATGGTTATTGCTGTAAGTGGCTCAGTTTTGGGGTGATTGATAGGTTATTTGTTATGCAGTCATAGGTAACTGCAAAGTTTATCTAAGGACCCTTTGTGAAATCTAAGGCAGTTCCCAGGAAACTCCTTAGAACCAGTTTCTAGTGTTTTCACTGCCTTGCATCACAATAGCAGGCAAGTCACTTACCATCTGCACCTCAATTACTTTGCTATTCAGATGGGGACAGCATCATGTATTGCAGAGGGTGTGTTGTAAAAGTTATTCTTGCGAGATGTTTCTATATGCAGTTGTGGGGGAGTGAAAAGTTTAGCTACATATTTAGAAAGTGGGTCTATTTTGATAGTGTTGGCTAATAAGTTTTCTTTGTTGAGGCTGTTCTTTTTTTTTTTTTTTTTTTAATTTTATTTATTTATTTATTTATGGCTGTGTTGGGTCCCCGTCTCTGCGCGAGGGCCCTCTCCAGCCGCGGCAAGTGGGGGCCACCCCTCATCGCGGTGCGCGGGCCCCTCACCATTGGCCTCTCTTGTTGCGGAGCACAGGCTCCAGACGCGCAGGCTCAGCAATTGTGGCTCACGGGCCTAGTCGCTCCGCGGCATGCGGGATCCTCCCAGACCAGGGCTCAAACCCGTGTCCCCTGCATTGGCAGGCAGACTCTCAACCACTGCGCCACCAGGGAAGCCCCAAGGCTGTTCTTAAATAGACTTAATGTCAGCCTGTTCTGGCTTTACTAGCAGACAGTCTTCAGATTACTGATTACTGTCTCTTCCCTCTTGTTTACCACTGCTCCCTTCCTTCTCCCCTCCCCACGCCCTTCCTGTCATCTTTGGGGCAGGAGACCTGGGGATGTTGCAGCCTTGTACAGCTTTTATCCTTTACCTTTAGGAAAGCTTTTATCTTATTTCTATCTTTTGCTCCTAGCACTGTGCCCTACATATAATAGGTGCTCAATATATGTTGAATGATGACACTATTAAACTGCCAATGCTTGGATAGAAGGGCCTAAGGAAGGTAAAAGTTTAGTTATTTCATTAGAGAGAGAAGCTGCCTATTCAAAGAGGCACCTGCTAAAGTCTAGGATGGGTACTACAAAGGACCTTGGGGCAAATCCTGTTTTGCAAGAATTGTCTGAGTTGCCGTTTAATTATGCAAAGATAGAGCCAGTGGTGGCCCATTGTCTTGGAGGAAGGAAGCAAATATGGCAAGCTTTGTGGCTAGGGTTTGGTCTGATGCCTTGAGTGTGGTTGACTGCTGGGAAGAGGTTGGAGAAATATGCATCGGGGGCCAAGGAGTCTACCTGAATGAAAGGTATTTAATACTCAGACTACACCTCTTTACAGTTTAATATTATTCAACACTTCCGATGCCTGAGATGGTCCCAGCTAAGGTCAGCAGGCAGGAAGTGACACCAAGGCTCCCCAAAGGGTGAATTAAATCAATGGCAAGGGTGAGCCTAGAATGGCCATTTGGGCTCAACACTAGTACTGAGATCATCAGATTAGAAAGACTGTTGTGGGGCTTCCCTGGTGGCGCAGTGGTTGAGAATCTGCCTGCCAATGCAGGGGACGCGGGTTCGAGCCCTGGTCTGGGAAGATCCCACATGCCGCGGAGCAGCTCGGCCCGTGAGCCACAATTGCTGAGCCTGCGCGTCTGGAGCCTGTGCTCGCCAACGAGAGGCCGTGATGGTGAGAGGCCCGCGCACCGCGATGAAGAGTGGCCCCCGCTTGCCACAACTAGAGAAGGCCCTCGCACAGAAACGAAGACCCAACACAGCCATACATACATACATACATACATAAAAAGAATGTAAGCAGACAAGAATAGCATTAAAAAAAAAAAATTAAAAAAAAAAAAATTAAAAAAAAAAAAAAAAAAGAAAGACTGTTGTGGGCAGAATGTGTCTAAGGCTGGAAACCCTTCCTGACCTAGTCACCTAGTACTTTGAGTGAGCTTTGGAATCAATAACTGTGTGCGTGTGTGAAACACACAGACAAAACTTCAGGATCCCAGGTCTTTAGAGGTGAGGAAAGACCGTTATAACAACCAGGGGCTAAAACTCTGGCCTAGTGTAACAGTGTGAGGAAGGACAACCTCTTTCTCTATTCCTTACACTGACAACAATTTTATCTCTGATTAAGAGTGTGGGGTGTACATAAAACTCCTAGAAGAGAACATAGGCAAAAAATTCTCTGACATGAATCATACCAATGTTTTCTCAGGTCAGTCTCCCAAGGCAATAGAAATAAAAGCAAAAATAAACAAATGGGACCTAATCAAATTTACAAGCTTTTGCATAGCAAAGGAAACCATAAACAAAACGAAAAGATAACCTATGGAATGGGAGAAAATATTTGCAAACAATGAGACCAACAAGGGCTTAAATTCCTAAATATACAAACAGCTCATACAACTCAACAACAAAAAACCAAACAACCCAATAGAAAAATAGGCAGAAGAACTAAATAGACATTTCTCCAAAGAAGACATACAGACAGCCAACAGGCACATGAAAAGATGTTCAACATTGTTAATTACTAGAGAAATGCAAATCAAAACTACAATGAGATACCACATCACACCTGTCATCATTAACAAGTCTACAAATAACAAATGCTGGAGAGGGTGTGGAGAAAAGGGAACCCTCTTACACTGTTGATGGGAATGTACATTGGTATAGCCACTATGGAAAACAGTGTGGCGGTTCCTCAAAAAACTAAAAATAGGGCTGCTATATGATCCAGCAATCCCACTCCTGGTCATATATTTGAACAAAACTATAATTTGAAAAGATACATGCACCCCTATGCTCATAGCAGCACTATTCACAATAGCCAAGACATGAAAGCAACCTAAATGTCCATCAACAGATGAGTGGATAAAGAATATGTGGTATATATCTATCTATCTATATCTATCTATAGATATAGATAGATATATATATATTACTCAGCCATAAAAAAAGAATGAAATAATGCCATTTGCAGCAACATGGATGGAGCTAGAAATTATCATACTAAGTGAAATAAGTCAGAAAGAGAAAGGCAAATACCATATGATATCACTTATATGTGGAATCTAAAATATGACACAAATGAACACATCTATGAAACAGAAACAGACTCGTGGACATAGAGAACAGATTTGTGGTTTCATGGGTTGGGGGAGGATGGAGTGGGAGTCTGGGATTAGCAGATGCAAACTAGTATAAATAGAATGGATAACAACAAAGTCCTACTGTATAGCACAGGGAACTATATTCAATATCCTGTGATAAACCATACTGGAAAAGAATATGAAAAAGAATGTATGTATATGTATAACTGAATAATTTTGCTGTATAGCAGAAATTAGCACAACATTCTAAATCAACTATACTTCAATTAAAAAAAAGAGTGTGGGGTGTAGAGCTGAAGTACCTGGGTGCAAACCCCAGTTCTACCAATTACTACCTTATAGTGTTGTTAAAAGGATTAAATAAGAGCTACGTGTTACTTGCTTAGAACAATACTTCATATGGAGTGAAAGATTAGTAAATGTTGGCTGTGTGCTTTCACAGGTGTAGACAAGGATCACAGGGTTGAGCAAAATGTCCTTTTTTCAACTGTGGTCCCATGGGCAGCGATGGCAGATTCTCTGGCTCTCCCTCTGAGAGGCACTTGGAACAAGCAAGGACTGGTGCTTTGTCATGACCATCAACAGTGTGTTCCAGTGCCCATGGTACTGATTTCAGAGGATTGTCATGTCCAGGTGTGAGCTTTGACACTGTCTCTGGCCGCCTATCCTATATTACGAGCAACTTTAGGTGTCTGTCAGCCTCAAGGAGGCTCTCTTTGTCCCAGCTTCAAGGTGAGCACAGAGGTATGTGCAGGATTTCGACTATCACCAAAGGTAGCCCCAGGCAGGAAAGAAGCCCAGTTTCGTATGGCAACACGGAACCCAAGCTGTCTGATAAGACATTGAATAGAAATGTGACCTAGCTTTGTATACCTTAGCTGGAGTGAAATGTCTCATCCTAACCACCACAGTGGTTCTTAAAGTGTGGTCCTGGACCAGCAGCATCACATGACCTGGGCACTGGTTAGAAATGCACAGCTTCAAGCCCCATCCCAGACTCCCTGAATCAGAAACTCAGGGGTGGGTCCCAGCAATCTCTAAGCTCTTGGGATGATTCTGGTGCTTATGAAAGAGCTGGAGAACCAGCGCTCTCCAACATCCCTGACAAATGATTGTTCGTCTGACCTCTGCTTGACCTCTTGTGATGGAGAACTCACCACCTCTGAGCATCCCCTTAAACCTGTCTTGCCCAAATCAAATTCCTTGTCATTTTTCTTTCATTGGTTCTAATTCTACCATTCACTTTGGGGAGTGGAAAAAAATAATAACTGAGTACCAGGTAACTTTGTTTACATTGTATTTAGTTAAGAGTTGAATGTACATTAAATTGTGCAATTTGAATTCTATATCCGTACTGACAATTTGCATAAAGTATGGATCTTGACTAGTAGTGGAGGCACATACTTTAGGGTTTTTGTATCCAGATTCTCTGTCAAGTATTTATTGCCCAATGGAATATTTATATATATATATACAGATTAAGGAAATTCTTATATTTAAAGAAAGTGAGTTGTAGTGTGAGAGGAGGCATGAAATAGTGGAAAAACTCCGACCTAGTGGTGAAAGGACCTGAATTCTGGTCCCGGATCTGCTGTTGGTTAGCTCCGTGTTATCGAGTGTGCAAGCTACTTGCTCTGCACCTTAGTTTCCTCATTTGTAAAACGAGGGGCTTGGATTAATGGTTTATTTGGGGGGATTCCATGAGTCTTACTTTGGGAGGCAACCTTTGTGAGATAAGAAATGCATTTTCATGAGGCATCTGTGTTGACTGGCAAGATTATATTAAGACAATTTATGACAAAAATCACACACCTGTTTCTCTAAACATCACTTACAGCCTGCTTTGGAATCTGGATCCTGGTTCTTTTTGCTCTGGAAATTAGCGATAGGTGGCTTGACAGAAGAGAGAACAGGTGCGGGAGGAGCTAACAGGGGCTTTGGAGAAATGAAAGAGTTGCTTTCCTGAAATAAGCTCCAGCCTTCAGCCAAATGACTTGTGTAGATTTCCATAAAAAAAAAAAAAAAAAAAAAAACCTCATGACAAATATAGGCTCATTAAAGGGTCTTAAAAATAGGATCAAGGCTTGGGCTGTAGGCTTGGGTGGGGAACCTGAGGCAACTTTCCTCTTTCTTCTACTTTCCTTCTCTTTTCTTCATTCATCCATGAGCATTGATCTGAAAAGGAGACAGTTCAGCACTCTTAGACTGCAAGTAACTGATTGGCCAATTTAGTTCAGAAGATACTTATTTTTTGAGTGATGGACGCTGGAGTGGCTACAGCTTTAAAGCAAAAACTGAGTCCAGGGAGTGGGCTGCACTGCTCTCAGCAGGGCACCGGGGGGAATCTGTTTTATGGGGTGCTGCTATGAGATGACTCTCTGTATTTGTCTCAACTCAAAGTTCAGGCTCCCCAGGAAGAGATTCTGATTGCCCACTTAGGTCCTGTGTCCACCCCGTGATCAGGGGAGGAGTCCTGTGATGAACAGCTTCACCAAAAGACCATGGAATGGGGTAGGGCAGCTCCCCAAAAGTATGTGTGTATGTGTGCGGGGGTAAGAGTGGGCTCTAGTGGCTGCTACCAGAAGGGGAGGGGTGACGGGCAGACAAATGTCATGGTGTCCAAGGCTCCAGAGCCTCTCAGGAATAACTGCAAGTGACAGCAGCACACGGTGCCACCAAAGTGCTCCCAGGGCACAACTGGGGAATTTCAGGGGCTCTGAGAGCCAGCTGGCCTGAAGGCTGACACCCAGTGTCTGGTTTATATCATAGAAGATACAGCCAACTTCTCTTCTACTTCTTATGAATCTTGTAAATAGTTGGCATTCAATAATATTCATTTACTAATTGACTGACTGAATGAATGAATGAATGAAAGAATGGCACAGCTCTTAAATGGGCTAGGGAGGGACTTCTGTCCTACATTAGCCTGAATTGAATTTGTTTAGAAACTGCTTAATGACAAATCTTTTAGTTGCAAGGGATTGAAGGCCATCAGAGCTATCTTTAGCAAAAGATGGTCCTTACTGGGATGCCATTTCTGGCAGCCAGGGACAGACCTGAACTAAGGCCTGAATGCCAGGTAGACTCTGCCCCTTGTCTTGCCTCTTCTCTAAATCTGCTCCATTTTTCCATTCAGGTGTGGCAGTTTGGCATTCTTTAATTTTTCAGTCCACCTTGTCAGAAAATAGCTGTCTGTGCCTCCAGAATTTGAATCTGCTCTAATCAAGAGCCCAGGGTGACTGAGTCTGAGTTACCTTCATTCCCACTCCAAACCTAGAGCAGGGAGGCTATGTGGCCCAGCTTGGGCCAGGGGTCTGCGTCTGGCTCAATCAACCAAAATGGCCAAAGTGGCGCTTGGAGCGGGGGGCGGGTCACCATTATGATGTGGATTTGGGTATAGGAGCAGTTCTTGGAAAAGGAGAGATCTGAGCAGACAACACATCTGGTGTCTCCTACAGAAGACAAATAACATATTTGCTTACATTTGCAGTGCTTTAAGAATACTTGATATGCATGACCTCATTTGATTCTTGGCCCAACTGCCAAATCAGGTTGGCAAATCAGGTATTAATAGCCTTTCTTCCATATCTACTTTAGCTCACTCTGCTGTGGGTTCTGCTTTTTAATTCCTATCTCTCCCATGTGACTTTAATTTATTGAGGGCAGAGACCATATTCTGTTGATCTATAGCCCTACTACCTAGCCTGGGCTCTGTACGCGGTGGCATCTAATTTATATTGATTAAGTTCAATTCTTATTTTCACAGATGAAAAGACTGAGGTCCAGAGTACTGAATAGTTTGCTATAGGACACACAACTAGAAGGAAAAGAACCTGATGAATTGTGATGATGAATCTAGAATACATATCATTCCTCTCTATCCAGTGGAGGATTCTTAGCAATTACAGAGAAGCCCTCAAGAGCCCCCAGTTATATCGTGGCTTACACTAGGTTGCCATCTTAGAGATGGGGTCTGCAACAACTTTAAGGCAGAGGGCCCGGGCTCTGACGTCAGAGGCCTGAAGTCTGGTGGCCTCCGGGAGAACAGTTTCTGCTCTTCAGGTAGGGTCTTTGCCGGAGGAGGTAGACAAGCAGAGAAAGAAGGCAGGTTATCAAAACTTTCAGCTAGGGAATTCCCTGGTGGTCCAGTGGCTAAGACTCCATGCTTCCATTGCAGGGGGCATGGGTTCGGTCCCTGGCCCGGGAACTAAGATCCCGCATGCCACTCAGCCCGGCCAAAAAAAACCCCTTTCGGCTATCTTAGCCGTTTGACATTTGAACTTGATGGGAGAGAGAGGAGAAGGAAGGTGAGGGGAATACTGACTTTGGGGGAATTTTTCTCCTACATGACAGGAGGCTTTCAGGGACACCTACAAGCTGAGGTTGATGGTCCCCAAACTGGGTGAAATCTTCCAGTTCTACTATTTACCAAATGACCTGGGAAAGTCATGTCACCAGGGCTGTGTAAAGGCTAAATGAGAAAATGTAGGGGAAAGCCCTTTATGACGGTAGATCATTATATAACCACTCTTATCTCTCTCCATTCAAAGTAGGACAACCAGGAATGTGCCAGGCAAAGATGAAGGCCAAGTCTCTTTCCTCAAAGATCTGATGGTCAAGGGAGGGGAGGAGATGGCAGTGCAAAGTAGCGAGGGCTCTGAGTGCGGGGCAGTCCTGTGTGACCCAGAGAGGAAACCTCCTGTGTGTCTTCAGGATAGTCAGGAAAGTGTTCCCAGAGTGTGGAGCTTTGGAGCTAGGTCTTCAAGGATAGGTAGGAGTCAACTAGGCAGAGGAAGTTATGTTTGCAGGAAGTAGTGAAGGATGATTTTGAAGAGATGGAATTACAAAAGGGCCTGAGGCTGATATCACTACTGTCAGATACTGTCAGAGTCATAATATTTATGCTGTATAGGCCGCACTTGGCCATCTGATTTCAGGCATCCCAACCAGAAGACTCTTTGAAATCACAGGCTCTTAAGATGCCTTTTTCCCAGCTTGCTGGTGGCGTCCATTCCTCTGTTCATCTCCGTTTCTTCAGAGCTAGAAGAGATCTCGAGGACGATCTGGTGCCATCCTCTGCTCCAAGGTAGGAATGGGCTGGTGTTACTGACGCTGCCAATGTGCGTGAGAGATGCTCCAGTCAGTAACTGGGGACATAGAACCCAGAACCGACTCTCTTAGAGCTCTTGTTCTCTATTGAGATGCTTCTCTTCTTGGGTCCCTTTTAAGTTTCAAATCTTCATTTCAGGTAATAGTTGAGGTATTATTTATTTATACTTCAAATTTCAAGTCCTTCCTTGGTAGCAGTTTATAAAAAAGGAGAGAAGCTGAGTCAGGGAAGAAACAAACAGAATGGGAGGGCTGAAGGCTTCACCAACAGGAAGATAAATTTCCTCGACTGTTAGTGGGTTCAGCATCTGTAGCAAGCCTACCCAGTGGAAAGGCTCCTTATCCAAACCACAGGCCTTGGGAACTCTGAGACCCAGGAGCGCTATTTTCATAGTCAATGACTGGAAGGAACCTGGGTGTAGAATGTTAAGGGTTGGAGGGTTTATCAAAATCAATTGTTATTATTTTATTTTCCTCTTTCCTTTCCTTCTCACTTACCCCTATTAGTGACCTGGTGTCACGGCCCCAGAAGAGAGCAACACAGGGATGGAGGAAGAGGCACGTGAGAGAGGGGAATGTGGAGCAGATGGTGTCTGCAGACCCAGCTGTAGCTCACGAGGGAGGAGGGCAGGGCAGAGAGTGGGTCACTGTTGGAGCAGCTGGAGTGACAGGGGACAAGTGGGCTGCCTGCGGTTATTAATAGGCACTCGGACATATATTTACGATCAGTGGCTTAACTTAGGGGGAGAACAGTCACACCCGGCCACATCCGCGCCCCACACCAAAGACACCTGGAGTGTGCAAAGTGCCTGTTCTGAACCAGCTCGCCCAGGATAGGAAGCAGGCTGCCTCTTGTGGGAGTAGGGAGATCCTGGGAGCTTGCTCAAGCTGTATGTTGTGGTTCTGCCCCTCTCTGTAAAAAGAAGGAAGGATAGAAAGAAGGAAAGAGTGGGGGGAAGAAGAAAGGAAGGAGGGAAGGGAGGGAGGGGAAGGAAGGAAGGGGAAGGAAGGAAGGATAGAGAGAGAGAAACACCAGGTTGCTCACATTAAAACCTAAGCTCAGGCCAAGCCCCCATAGGTTTCTATTCTCCCACACCTAGCCTCACGTCTGAGTGGGGAAATTGTCCCATTTACCCATGAGAAATTCTACTTATGACGTGCTGGAGGCCCAGAAGAGGAACGAGGGGATCTAAATGCCAAGAGGCAAGGAATAAACGCAGACTGCCAACTCTGACGCAGGAGGGTGGATGAGGCCTGCGATGGGGATGGTGACGGGGCGTGGGATTGAGTCCAAATCTCAGACTTCCTCTGCGCTCTCCTTGGCCCCAAACAGACATCTTCAGTCCATCCTCCGCGCCTGGAGACACCCTCTGGACCAGGGATTCTCTGAACTGGAGGCTACACTGCGTCTCAAGTGGAGGGGTTCGGCCTGGCCCTGGGCTGGGAGGGCTGAGAGCCTGCATAGCCTCTGAGCTTGAAGGGTGGGTGGGGCTGCCCCAGGTGTCACTGTTTGACTGTCACAGCTTGGCCTGGGGACAGGTTAGCATAAGGGGGTGGGAGTCAATCTGCCTCCCCCAGTCCGGATCTGAAAGCCTTCCCATATCGGCGGAACCTGAAAGTCTTCCTGTGCATAAACGGGTGGATCTTGGATTCTGCCCCAACTCACACCACTCCTGTAACTTAATGGCTCTGGGCCCCAGTTTATATACAAAGGGGTTATTAAAAGTACGCAGCGCATAGTTTTTTGGTGAAGATGAAATGTGAAAGGCATGAGAAGCGCTGGACACCGGCCTGACACACTGATGTGTCCAAGAACGGTTATTTTTGCTGTTATTCTCCTCCAATCTCAGTGTGCTGTTTCACAAAGCCAGCGGACACCAGAAGACTTGGTGAGAAAGTTAACACAAAAACCAACCCTCTGGAGGAAATGGATTCCAAGTAGGAAAAGTTTGGGGATCGAAGGCTGTTACCCGTGACTGGGTCTAGGGCTTCTGCTACTTACTACTGAGTTATCACATTAAATAGCTTCCCTGAGCCTCAGTTTCCTTATTAGCAAAGTCGGTTAAAAAGAATACTTGCTTTATAGGAATTTTTTTTTGAGGGCCCAAAGAGGTAATAGAATCCCATCTGCCTTTATTGAGGGCTCACTAGACTGCAGGCACAGCTCTTAGAGCTGCCCATGCATTACCTCAATCCTTAAAACCACTTCAGATTGTGGGTGTTTACATACATCCAAACTCATCAAATTTAAAACATTAAGTATGTGCAGTTCTTTGTATATCAATTATACTGCAATAAAGCTATAGAAAAGCACTTTAGGAGGTAGGTACGATTTTTTAAATTCCCATTGTGCAGATGAAGAAACTGAGGTTTAACAGACACGTTAAGTAAATGGTCCTAGAACACACAGCCAGTCATAACAGAACTGGGATTCAAACACAGACAGTCTGGTTCTAGAAGCTATACTCCTAATCAGTGCACCTATATGTAAAAGTGTTTTTGGAACTGAAAATGCTGTTTAAATGTTGGTTGTTGTTACAAGTGGTGGCCTAGTTGGTAGGTCAGTGGCATTGTCCTTGTACGCCAAATGAGGGCATGTGTATCAACTCCTAACCTATTGCCTGGTACTCAATAAGCTCTCAGTCACTCTGCCATCCCTTGCTGTTGTCCCCAGGAGACGACAAGATGCAAAAGAAAAAATGTCAATTCCATCACGTATAAAGCTATAGGAGGGTGGAGTAGGGGGTGGATTAAGGGCAAGTAATAAAATAATAAAGAGACAGATCACACTGCTGCAAGCAATTGCACCTTACCTGGGCATCAACACAATCCAAAGAAGCAAAGAAGGGAAGTCTTCAAATCGGGATCGAGCCACCTTTAGTCCAACAGGAAGCACAAGATCATTTCCCTGACATTCCACTCGCCTGACAGGCCGCCCTCTGGGGCTCCCACTGGCCCACGCGGGGCTCCATTCTGTAACCTAGAAAACACACAAACGTCATCCCACAGACCTGACCAGTGTCGCGAGACTCATGTCACGTCTGTGAGCAAAACGTGAACAGCCTTCAACTCTGCAAGGCAGAGCCCTTTAAAAAGTTTCTTTGGATAAGTCAGACATAGAAAGACACATACTGTATGATATCACTTATATGTGTAATCTAAAAAATACAACAAATGGGACTTCCCTGGTAGTGCAGTGGTTAAGAATCCGCCTGCCAGTGCAGGGGACATGGGTTCGAGCCCTGGTCCGGGAAGATCCCACGTGCTGCGGAGCAACTAAACCCGTGAGCCACAACTACTGAGCCTGCACTCTAGAGCCCGTGCTCACTGCAACTACTGAGACTGTGTGTTGCAACTACTGAAGCCCGGGCACCTAGAGCCCGTGCTCCACAGCAAGAGAAGCCACTGCAGTGAGAAGCCCGCGCACCGCAATGAAGAGTAGCCCCCGCTCGCCGCAACTAGAGAAAGCCCGCACGCAGCAACAAAGATCCAACGCAGCCCCCCAAAAAACAAAAATAAAAAATAAATTAAAAATACAACAAACTAGTGAATAAAACAAAAAAGAAGTAGACTCACAGATATAGAAAACAAACTAGTGGTTACCAGTGGGGGTGGGAGGGGGAATCTAGGGGTGGGGGAAAAAGGGGTTATTATATGAAACCATGTGCGTGAAACTTTTTTTTTTTTACAAAGCTGGTTCTTATCGTCTTTTTTTTTTTAATTAATTAATTAAATGTTTTTTTTTTTTTGGCTGTGTTGGGTCTCTGTTGCTGTGCGCGGTCTTTATTTGTGGCAAGCGAGGGCTACTCTTCTTTGCGGTGCGTGGGCTTCTCATTGTGGTGGCCTCTCTTGTTGTGGAGCATGGGCTGTAGGTGCACGGGCTTCAGTAGTTGTGGCTCACAGGCTCTAGAGAGCAGGCTCAGTAGTTGTGGAGCACGGGCTTAGTTGCTCCACGGCATGTGGGATCGTCCCGGACCAGGGCTCGAACCCGTGTGCCCTGCATTGGCAGGCAGATTCTTAACCACTGTGCCACCAGGGAAGTCCCTGCGTGAAACTTTTGAAAATTGTAAAGCACTATAGAATTTAAAGAACCTTTCATTCAATGAAAATAAAAAACAAATTTTGGGGGGGTAGAAATCTGGAAAGCTCCATGCTAAAATAGGAAGTATTTTACCATTTGGGCTTGAATGTTTTCTATGGTGCCCTTAGTCACTTCATGGAGTTCATGTTCTCTGGACTGGACTGTTACTACTTAACAGCTCTTGGCTGAACTCCAGACCTACATAACCAGCTGCCCACCCGACATCTCCACTTGGGGGTGGGGCGGTGATCTCACACTGAGCATGCCTAGCAGTGAGCTGCTGAGATGCCCTCTGTTTTCCATTAATGGCAATGCTACGCTTTCAGTTGCTCAGGCCCAAAACCTTGGTGTCATCCTTGACTCCTCTTTCTTCCCCACCTCTTCCAATCCACCAGCAAAGCTAGCTGCTCTACCCTCAAAATATATTTTACAGTTCTGACCACCTTTCACCACACTCCTGTCACCCCCCTTGCCTAACCTGCTGTTATATGTGTTGCCAGGATTACTGAAGAGCCTCCTCCTCTCATGCCCCTGCTCTTGTTTCTGCAGCCCATTGTGAACCTAGTGGCCTGAGTGTTCCTGTTAAAGTCGGACCACGCAACTCCCCCTGCTGAACACTCTTCAATGGCTCCCATCTCATTCAAAGTGTCAACTTCAAAACACACAACGTAAGAGTTGCTGAGTTTCAGTTTTATTCAGGGACTTACTAAGGACTATAGCCCGGGAGACAGCCACTGAGCTCTGAGGAACTGCTCCAGATTAGGGAGTCAGTTTACATACAGATTTTTGGGGCTAGGGAACACATGCAGTCAAGCATGCATCTTGGTAGAAGAGTGTTGCTGGTCACAAAGAACAGATATCTCAAGATAACGACTTTAGTGCTTTTCTATGTATGGAAGATGCAAGAATCTGGGGTCATTGAAATTTTTCCTGAGACATGTGTCTACTATCTAGCGGCCCATTTATGCTGAGCACAGAGTGCCTCATCTTGTCTTGCATTCTGAATTCCTCTCAGGGCACACCGTGAGTGGGAGAGCCCAGTGGGTTGCGATTTCACCCTGGTAGAACTGGGTGATGAGTAATGCTTTTTGTTCTTCTCTGTTCACAAAAGTAAAAGCCAAAGTCCTCCTTTGACTGGAAAGTACCCCATGATCTGGCCCCCCATTACCTCTCCTACTTCTTGCTACCCTGGAACTCTCATACCCATTAGGTTGGCCTCCTTGCTCTTTTCTTCAATACACAGGTACGATCCTGCCTCAGGGCCTTTGCACTGCTGTTTCCTCTGCCTGAATGCTCTTCCCCCATATCTGTATGGTTGGCTTCCTCAATTTCTTCAGATCTTTATTTCAAAAGTCACCTTGCTAAGGAGGCCTTCTCTGGCCACTCTGAAATATAACCTCTTCTAACATTTCATCTTCTACTCTCTCCCTCCACTGTCTTTTTTCCTTTCTTAACACTGATCCCTCTGTAATAATATATTGTGTACTTTACTTGCTTATTCTATTTGTCTTTCCTATTAGAAGATGTGATTTATGAAGGGCCTTTTGTCTATTTTTGTTCACTATTGTATCTCTAGTGCCTTGAATAGTGCCTGTCACATAGTAGACACATGCGTAAATGTTTGGTGAGTAAATGAATGAATGGAATAAAAAACAAGGGACACAGAATTAGCTGTGGACCCTTTAGCAAGTAATTTGTCCTCTCTAGGCTTGGGCTTCCTTGGATGTAAAAGTGAGTCATTGCATTAGATGGCGCTAAGTTTCCCCGCAAATGACATGCAGCTAGTCCCTGAGTGAACTTGAAGAACTAGAAACAATTGTGTGGCAAGAAAGGGTCAGAAGAGGGTCTGAAGAGTTGGGTTCAAGCCCCAGTGATATCCATGGTTTAGGTTTTGGTTTCCACAACAATTGAAGAGGCTCCACCCAGTGATCACGAAGGTTACTTTCAGCACTTAAAGTGTAAAACTAGGGACTTCCCTGGTGGCACAGTGGTTAAGAATCCACCTGCCAATGCAGGGGACACGGGTTCAAGCCCTGGTCTGGGAAGATTCCACATGCCATGGAGCAACTAAGCCCGAGCGCCACAACTACTGAGCCTGCGCTCTAGAGCCCACGAGCCACAACTACTGAGCCCACGGGCCACAGCTACTGAAGCCCATGCGCCTAGAGCCCATGCTCTGCAACAAGAGAAGCCACCACAATGAGAAGCCTGTGCACCGCAGCGATGAGTAGTCCCCGCTCTCTGCAACTAGAGAAAGCCCGTGCGCAGCAACAAAGACCCAACGCAGCCAAAAATTAAAAATAAACAAATTTATTAGAAAAAAAGTGTAAAACT
Source organism: Balaenoptera physalus (assembly GCF_965194825.1). Classification (NCBI taxonomy): domain Eukaryota; kingdom Metazoa; phylum Chordata; class Mammalia; order Artiodactyla; family Balaenopteridae; genus Balaenoptera; species Balaenoptera physalus. Next base: position 31,521,640 of record NC_138883.1, read on the forward strand.
AGAAAACAAATGTCATTAAAAAAGAGAGAAATACGGCCGCCATACTCCTCAATACCACACGGTGGCGAGGTTGTCCACCATGGTCTCTAAGAGGGCATTGCTGTGCCACGTCCATAACTACACAGCTCCTGCTCTCATAAAATCTATTTTTCACGAACAACTGTGAGAGTTGCTCATTCATCAGATCTTACTGGTTTATTTAAATAATAACAAAAATCTTTAAATTGATTTTTTTTTCTGATAAGGGGGCATTAATCTCAAAAGCGAAACAGTGAGCTGAAGTTTCAGTTAAATCTTGGTCACCAACATGATTTAAAGACGGAGATTTGAAAAGCTGAAGAATAAAAGAAGTCTATGCCTGTGTTAGGTGAGTAAGACCACAGCTAAGCTAAACTACTGAATAGTTCTAAAAGTACCAAGCCACGTGTCTGTCTGCATATAACCAAGAATGTTCCCTCCAGGAGGTGGAAAAGATAGGCAAGCAATGGACTGTTTATATTCCAGGAATTTTTGTTTGCTTGGAAGAGTCATTAAAGGCTCTGAAAAATAAAAAAGATTGTAAACAGTGATGGCATTCGCAGTGTGCCCTCAATTCATAGGAGTCATTATCAATATTGTCATTAATATTATTATTGTTGTCATCCTCGGGGTCTATTTTTTTCCCCTCCTCTACCATCTCTCTAACTAGCAATAATGCTTTCAGCTTGAAATCTATTTCATTATTACCAAAAAAAAAAAGATTTTGTGGTTCTTTGTTCTAATTATAATAGTATTGCATGGTTATTTTAGCTATATGGAAAATAAAAGTAAAACGAAGGCAATACAAATTACCCATACTCCACCACTCAGCTCAGAAATAACTAAAAATGAGATTTTGGGTACTACACTTAATGCACACAGACGCACGCGCACACCCACAAACATTTGTAAACATATTGTATGAAGGATTTTTTTCACTACTTTTTCATTTATTGTTATACTATGCACATTTCCACATCCTTAAAATTTTTCATAATGATTATTAATAATAACATACTTTTCTGATTAGAAAATCAGTACATTTTAATGGTAGAAAATACTGAATAGTACAGGACAAAGAAAAAACAAATCACTCCTAGACTGGAGATAATTATTCACATTTTTTTAAAAAAAATTTATTTATTTATTCATTTATTTATTTTTGGCCGAGTTGGGTCTTTGCTGCTGCATGCCGGTTTTGTCTAGTTGCGGCGAGCAGGGGTTACTCTTCTTTGCAGTGCACGGGCTTCCCATTGCGGTGGCTTTTCTTGTTGTGGAGCACGGGCTCTAGGTGCGCGGGGTTTAGTAGTTGTGGTGTGCGGGCTCAGCAGCTGTGGCTCACGGGCTCTAGAGCGCAGGCTCAGTAGTTGTGGAGCACAGGCTTAGTGGCTACGTGGCATGTGGGGATCTTCTCTTGTTGTGAAGCACGGGTTCTAGGCATGCGGGCTTCAGTAGTTGTGGCTCGCGGGCTCTAGAGTGCAGGCTCAGTAGTTGTGGTGCTTGGGCTTAGTTGCTCCGTGGCATGTGGGATCTTCCTGGACCAGGGCTCGAATCCGTGTCCCCTGCATTGGCAGGTGGATTCTTAACCACTGCACCACCAGGGAAGCCCAGTTAACATTTTGATATACTTCTTTCAATAATATTAATGCAAATATACATTCCATAAAATTAGAAATATATTACATATACAGTTCTTTGTCTTGATTTATCCAATTTACTTTTAAATTTTTTTAAGATTACAACAGATAGTTTTCTATCTTTTTTTCCTTTTCACTTTATGTGATCATTTTCCCAGTCATTACATGTTCTTCAAAAACCCCAATTGTGGGCTTCCCTGGTGGCGCAGTGGTTAAGAATCCGCCTGCCAATGCAGGGGACCCGGGTTTGAGCCCTGGTCCGGGAAGATCCCACATGTCACGGAGCAACTAAGCCCATAAGCCACAACTACTGAGACCGCGTGCTGCAACTACTGAAGCCTGCATGCCTAGGGCCTGTGCTCCACAACAAGAGAAGCCACAGCAATGAGAAGCCCGCGCACCGCAACAAAGAGTAGCCTCTGCTCTCCACAACTAGAGAAAGCCTGCGCAGCAACAAAGACCCAACCCAGCCAAAAATAAATAATAAAATAAATAAATTAAAAAACAAACAAACAAAAAAACCCCCAATTGTACGGATAATCTTCCCTTTAATTCTCTTTTGATTGGACCTATTTGGGGTCCCTGACTAAAAGGCTTAAATGAAATCCTTGCAGACCCAGCATGGTCGTAAGAGGTGTAATTTCATGGAGAGCCGTCCCACGCGGCTAGCTCTGCAACCAGGCTGAAAGAAGCAAAAATTACCTTTGATCTTTTTTCCTTGATTAAAAGACGCTGTTCATTGTTAAAATGCAACTTGGTCTCCAGAGATAAGACATTGTAAACAGTTGCCATGGGACTTTCCTGGCGGTCTGGTGGTTAAAACTTTGCCTTCCAATGCAGGGGGTGTGGGTTCGAGGCCTGGTTGGGGAGCTAAGATCCCACATGCCTCGTGACCAAAAAACCAAAACACAAAACTGAAGCAATATTGTAACAAATTCAATAAGGACTTTAACAATGGTCCATATCAAAAAAAAAATCTTAAAAAATAAAATAAACAAAGAGCTGCCATGGTACAGTTGTTTTCTGAACTGAGGTTTTTGTAGGAGATGCAAGGGAGAAGAAAGGAGGGAAGATTTCTTACCATTTTGTTGTTTCAAGCCCCATTAACTCTCAGAAGACAGGAATTAAAATACTATCGATTGTGTTAAGAACATTTACAATTTAATGAGCACCTATTATGTATTAGGTACTGCAGGGAGTCCTCCTGACTTCATCTAATCCTCAAAACAGCCTCATTCTATAACAAATGAAATGGAGACTCAGAGGAATGAAGTGCCTTGTTCACAGTGACAATGACAGTGACATTGACAATGATTTGGACCCGAGTGTTTGGCTCCAACTTCTGTCCTATCAGCCCTACCACACATTGTCCAAAACATTTACTGAATGTCATATTACTGCAAATGGGGTTTATGAATCAGGAACTAGGGCTCCTCTCCTGAAATGGTGTACTGTGAGAGGTGAGAGGGGTGGGCTGACTCTTGGAAAAGCTTAACATCTCTGCCTGAGAGATTTTAGCACCAAAGTACTTATTTAAAATACTTCCCAGAAGACCTGAGGAGAGAGTGATATTCATTTACCAAATCATGCTTTAGGCTCAAATAATAATAATAACAATAACTACTACTACTTGACAGACTCTGTGCTAAGCACATAATATACATCCTGTCATTTAATCATTCTAGGAGCCCAGTGAGATAATTATCCCCAATTTCCAGATGAGGGAGCTGGGGGGACCAGGGAATTAACTTGCCTAATTGCAAACAGTGAGTATGGATTCCGATTCAGTTAAAAGCCAAGGCCCCAAACTTTAATCATCAGTCTATGATGCCTGTTTGTTTTTTTCTCCCTCCCTCCCTTCCCTCCCTCCTTCTTTCTCCCTTTTCTTTCCTTCCTTTTTTATTTTTATTTTTTTTAAGGGAAAAACCCTGGTTTAACTCCCAGTCAAGAAGCCTCTGCAGTTTCCTAGGGTGCAATTAACTAATTACTTCCCTTGAGTGTTTCTGAATGTGATGGGTAGAGGAAAGAAGAAAATAAATACCTTGAATATCTAGTGGGTGTTAGGCAGCATGCTAGAGCTTTTGTAGGACTTGTTTCATTTAATCCTACAAACCTCTATAAAAATCAGGTTCTATTTTTACATCTCTTTAAAAATAAGGAAACTGAGGTTCAAACAGGTACCCTGCCTCAAGTCACATGGATTTCAAAGGACAGAGCCAGGAGAAAGCATGATCTTCTGACATAAGTCCATTGCCAAGCCGCATCACCGATTGCTATTATTTTCTCCCTGCCTTATGCTATACCTTTCAGTGTGGTAGAGAAAATGATTCTTTTTGGGGTGACACTTGTCACCCCTTGCTTAATAGTGGTGAAATCTTGGTAATTCTACTTGCCTTTCAAAGTCTTTTGCAATCTGCCCTTTTTTTATTTAGTAAAGTTTATTTTCCATCACTCCCTTTTTGCTCTCTTACCTCTTCTCGGGCTGGTATTTCTGTTATTTCTATCCACTGCATTAACTTCCATTTCCACGCTTCCTATTCTCCACTAATCAAGCTGTATACACCTTTGGATGCCCGACTTAAGCACCTCCTCATCCATTCCTCATCTATTCTCATCCTCAGAGATGGTGAACATTTGATCACCTCCCAGCCCTACTCAAAAGCTTTCAGGGCTAAACTTTTATCTGCTAAACCAAACACAGACTTTTTTTCTCAGCCTGGTATTCAAGTCAGTCATTCAGTCACAAATATGTACTGAGAACCAATTATGTGCCAGGAGCCCTCTAGGTGCTGGGACAACTGTGGAGAACCAGAGGGCTCCTGCCCTCATGGTGAACAAGCTAGACATTAAATAATTACAAATAGTCAATGAAATATTTACTTGTCTGAAACAAGTAATTACAAGGCCCTCGACAAATCTGGTCTCAACCTATCTTTTCAGAGTTCTTTCTCATCCTCTTACTGTATCCCTGGGCTTACTCAGGCTTCCCCACCTCTGCGGTGGGTCCATGTTCACCCTTCAATCCTGAATGCAGGTTCCTCCCTGTCCCCTCCATCCACTTCCAGGACTGGCTTTAGTTCTGCCTCTTCCATGCAACCTGGCTAGACAACTTCTGCTAGACAGCTTTAGCCTGAAGGATATTCCCTCATTTGAATTCCTAGCACTTATCCATTCAACAAATATTTACTGAGTGACTTCTTGAAATGTTTGGTGAATGACACTTCATGAAAGATTTAAGTTATGTGGGTAGTTAGACTTTTCCTACTGAGAGGGATCAAGGATTGTTTTTCTTCTCTTCTGGGTGGGGGAGAAGTAGAGATCAAAACTGTATCATAAAACATACAAACTTATCAATAAGCAAAATGACAATAAAAATTGCCCAATTACTCATAATCCTACCACTTGAAAGAGATCACCACTGACAATCTTTCTCTATATCTTTTTAGTGTTTTTTGTTTGTTTGTTTGTTTCTCTCCGTGTGTCTACATCATTTTGGAAAATTCCTTCTTCCTCCAAATTAAATTTTTATCAAGAAAACCTTTCTTCTTATGGTCTTTTTTAAAACATGAAATACCTCTACCCCCTCCTTACTTGCTCTCTTCTGCTTGGGAGTGCCATAGTTTTATTTTGAACAAAATTTAGGGAGTTTACTCAAAGACTCATCCATATCTTTTTCAGTTCACTGATCCTCTGTACAATAAGAATCTGGACACTCTTTTAGGGCATTTACTCAGAAATTCCTTCTCAAGACCTACTGCAGTTGACCTTTGGTATGGCACTCTACCCTAACTTCTTCAAGGCCTGAAATGGGTGGGACACTCATGTGGGACACATGAGTGTAGCCATTCTCATGTACAAACCACAGAATGTCAGGCCTACAAGATCCCCTCACTTTAAGGTTGAGCAGTCGGTTAAGTACTTGCCCAAGATCTTGCAGCTGGTGGCAGCAAAGCTGGAGATGCCAGCCCTGGTTATCCTTCCAAATTGCCCCACTGTCTTCAGTGTGTCTAACAATTAACCCCAAACTATAATTAGACAAAAAACACTCAGTGAATGCCAAATATATCGGATCTATTCCTACCACGGAAGGGGAAAAGTTTAGTAGAGATCAGGCTAGATCTCTCAGCATGGACTGGTTTTGAAATGTCAGAGAACCATCTCATTGGAAATCTATATTGCCATGAAAGGATTAAAGCACAGAAGAAATATTAGGGGCCATCTATCTCTTTCTTCCTTCCTTCCTTCCTTTCTTTCTTTCCTTTCTTTCTTTCTTTCTTTTTCTTCCTTCCTTCCTTCCTTCCTTCCTTTCTTTCTGTTTGAGAAGCGGAGGATAACAAAAGGATGTAGGAAAAGTCAGCCTTGCTCATGAACTGCAGTATCGTTCTGAATCTATATTCAGCTTTGGTTCTTAATCTGATTTCTGTTAAAGTCACTGTGATCCAAGGTGCAATTCCCCCAGGCAAAAAAATTCCAAGATTTGTAGAGAAACTGAGCCTCTTCAGAGAGACCAAGCCCACTTCACCGACAGCTTTCCCACCCTCAGTTTGCGCTCCAGTAAAGTGGTCTTTCGTCTGAATTCTAAAAATCAACGGTATTGGAATTTCTTCTTACAGGAACCTAGGAAAGGGCGAGCTGTATGCAGTCTTCACAAAGGCGAGAACTGTAGTTTTAAGAGTTCTAAAGAACATTCCAGTGGGCCTGAAGGTCTTACTAGATGAAAGGTTACGGAAGGAGTCGGGGTGCAATTCAGTCGGACTGGAGTGGAAACTGATCCACCTGGTAGGACTAGGGCAGAGGCAGCTCCAAGAGAAGGGAAAATCCAAAGGTAAGAAGGAGCTGGGGAAGAAAGAGCTCTACCGGGGGGCGCAACCCAGCTCGCTTCTCCTCTGCTCACTCTCAGAAGCTCACTTTAGGATGAAGAACACAGGTGCTGCCCAGTGGAATCCCTACCTCTCAGCGGCAAACAAAGGGAACGATCTCCTTCACCCTTTTTGGTCTGAATGAGGGCTCGGCTTTACCTTTGAGTATCCGCCCATCCTTCCTCAGGCGCCCAATGAGGCCGCAGCCTCTTCCTGACGGGCGGTGTTGAACTCTCCCAGGAAACGGACAGGTACCTTGGACCAATGGTTGGAGACGCGGGGGTCCAATGGGAGAGAGAAATGGGTCAACCTGGGGTTTGAGAATGAGAGAGCCCGCACGTTGGGGAGGGGTGGGAGGGGGAGGACGACGTAGGCGCAGGGGGTGGAGAGGGGCGGGGCGGGCGGCTGGCGGGGCAGCCCCAACCGCGGCTGGAGAAACCTGCGGACCGGTCGGCGGCGGCCAATGGGAAGGCAGGATGGCGCGGGGGCGGGCCCGGGCGCCGTGAAGCCCCGCCTCCTCGGGTCCGCAGGGCTGGGGCGGAGCCAGGTCCGCGTCAGGTGGTCCTGGGCGTGCGGACGGCGCAGGGGGCGGGGCGCGGCGCAGAGCGGTGAGCGGCGGCCGGCTGGCGGCACCGGGCCCCAGCTGCGCGAGCAGGTACCCGCGGCAGAGGTGGCCAGGCCGCCCCAGGGGGCGAGCGCGAAGGCGGGGGCTCCGGCCCGCTGCGCCCCCATGCTGCGGTGAGCACTACGCGCTCCGCGCACTTGTAGCCGCGCCGCGCCGAGCCAGCCCCAGCCCCAGCCCTAGCCAGCCGACTCTCCCCGCCCAGCCAGCCCGGCCCCTACCTGCGGCCGCCGTCAGGGGAGGGGGGTCCCCCCAGCTCTGCGGAGCCGCATGAACAATAGGCGGCGGCGGCTCCTGCGGGCGGCAGCAGCCCCGCACCCTATGGATCGGCCGCTCCATGGAGCCCTCCAGAGCGCTTCTCGGCTGCCTGGCGAGCGCCGCCGCTGCAGCCCCGCCGGGGGAGGATGGAGCGGGGGCCGGGGCCGAGGAGGAGGAGGAAGAGGAGGAGGAGGCGGCGGCGGCGGTCCCCAGGGAGCTGGGCTCCGACGCGCCGCTGCCTTACTGGACGGCCGTGTTCGAGTACGAGGCGGTGGGCGAGGACGAGCTGACCCTGCGGCTGGGCGACGTGGTGGAGGTGCTGTCCAAGGACTCGCAGGTGTCCGGCGACGAGGGCTGGTGGACCGGGCAGCTGAACCAGCGGGTGGGCATCTTCCCCAGCAACTACGTGACCCCGCGCAGCGCCTTCTCCAGCCGCTGCCAGCCGGGCGCTGAAGACCCCAGTTGCTACCCGCCCATTCAGTGTAAGGCGAAGGCGGGGCCCGGGAGCTCGGCGGGGAGCGCGGGGGGGTGGGGTTATGATGGAGGCCTTGGGGTTGTCGCAGGGGGAGGGGAGCCCTCCTCGAGGGTTAGCTTGGGTGGGCAATGATTGACCTGGAGGTGGGTGTGTGTGCGCGCGCTCGGGCTGCAGGGGCTTTGGTGGGTGCAATCAGTAAGATAGACATGCCGCAGGCCTCGCCTGGAACCTCGGGCGCTTGGGCTTCTTCACCTTCACCCGACCACCTCAGCAGCAGCTCCTGATTCCACATCTTGAAGCGTCAGCAGGAGAATCTTCCCAGCCCCAACCTCCCCGCCCCCCCACCCCCAATCTGGAAGGATTTTAGGCAAGCTGGTGGTTTCTGTCATGACATTAGTCCCCAAATCAGGGACCTTCCCGAGCTCTTCTACCGCCTGTCCCCGCCCCTGAAAGGCATTTGCTTTAAAGGAGATGGGGGTGTCTCCCGCAGGGCTGGGCTGGCTCACAAGTCCCGGAAGCCTATGTGAACTCAAGGCTGAAGTGTCTTTGAAATACCGTGTTGATTTCTTGGATCCTAATCTTGTATTTCAAAAGTGGTCCCTTGAGGAGTCTCACCAAATAATGTGCTATAAGAAGAGAGAGAGAGAGAGTGTGTGTGTGTGTGTGTGTGTGTGTGTGTGTGTGTGTGTGTGTGTGTAGGGGCAGGTGATGAGTGGAGAAATGATTAGCAAGGGAAAAGTATGTCATTCCCCCATGAGAGATCAGGAGCACAAGGTATAGTGGCTAAATCCCAGGGCCTTGACACCCAGACAATATATTTTCTCCTTTCTTCTCACCCTAGATCCTTGCCTATATTTGGTATTTGTCAAATCTCAGGGGAACCATGCCCAGGGGTCCCTCCCAGGGCCTTTCTTCTAGTGTCCTGGTTTTCACTAGTTTTCCAGGAGGTCCACTTTTCCACACCCTGAAATGAAATTTTCTTTGTTTTTTCAAAGGAGTTAAATTGCCGTTAGAATCCTTTAATCAGTGATGCTAGGTGGTTTTAGAAGAAAGATGTAAATATCTCCCGGTGCAGTTTACACTATTTTGTATTTGAGGGTTTCCGTAATTTCTTTCCTGTTAAAAAAGTATTGTTAATTCACTTATATCATTATTTATTCCATATTTTGTATACTTTGTCTCTTAGCTGATTTAAAAAAATCATTGCCAAGGGCCAACTTTAAACATTTAATTTAAAAATTTTATTTGTAACAGTTATTCTTCTGGTCCTGTAACTTATTTTCACCTGAACAATTATATTATATCTTAAGATGTTTATTAAATACCATTTATTAATATCAAAATCATAACCTCTTGTTTTTCTACTGTCCTTTTTTTAATTGGTGTTTTGACTGTCAAATTGATGTTCAAATGTTTAATTTCCTTTGTTTCTCCCTCTTATTCAGTTTAAAACTTCCTGCTTCTACAGTTAATCTTTATAATACCTGCAGGTGACAAATTAAATTGTTTCTAGGTGTTACATCTTTTTGGCGTTAGTGCTGGAAAGATCAAGGCTAAGGGTCCTAGCAGATAATGTCTCAAATAGTGTTGAAGATGAACTTGGTCACATACCGGAAGAGATGTTGGCCTGGCATGTTAGAAAACAGTGTAGTTTTAAACATGTCAGACTTTGAGGGTCTTTGTGGGTGAGGTTTGGTGATTTTTTTTTTTTTTTTTTCCCAGAGACAGCTAATATCAGAGTAGAAGAGCTCTGTGAGGTTCATGAGCAGGAGCTGAGTTTCTTTTTTTTTTTTTTTTTTTTTAACTTTTATTTATTTATTTATTTATTTTTGGCTGTGTTGGGTCTTCGTTTCTGTGCGAGGGCTTTCTCCATTGGCGGCAAGCGGGGGCCACTCTTCGTCGCGGTGCGCGGGGCTCTCACTATCGCGGCCTCTCTTGTTGCGGAGCACAGGCTCCAGACGCGCAGGCTCAGTAGTTGTGGCGCACGGGCCCAGCTGCTCCGCGGCATGTGGGATCTTCCCAGACCAGGGCTCGAACCCGTGTCTCCTGCATTGGCAGGCAGATTCTCAACCGCTGCGCCACCAGGGAAGCCCAGGAGCTGAGTTTCTTTAATATCTTATGCTCCCTGCTGTCAGAGCAGTCAGGAGTGAATGTGACTTAGGTTGGAAGAACCCATATGCACAGAAAGCCAGAAAGGTCTACACTGAGCCACTTTAGAAGCTTCTTCTCCATTGGGTGCCCAGGACTTCACCCTGACTGTAACAAAAGTTACCTTGGATAGAGTAGATTCTGATATCTAAAACTCAGGTGATGAGAAAGTAGGAAGTACGTTGTACTTATTGAAAGAATTGACTTGAACAACAGCATTTGAAGGTCTTGCTAAGTTATTTTATTTAGCCACACTGAATTCTGATCTTGACTGGAATTAATTTTTGATAACTCAGAAAATTTAACTCTAGTCAAAAGCCAACTAGAGTGCCTAGTGAAAGAAAGATACTGTGTTAAATACCAGGGGATAAAGAAATGAGGACATGAGGAGGTACTTAGAAGTCACACGTGAGGGAAATTGGTGATGTAAACATATAATTCAGTGCAGTGCTTTGCTCAAGGAAGTTGGTGATCTGATAAAGGGCCTCTGGTCTGTATGCTGTGTCCAGTGGTTCAGTTAGTGTCACTCAGAAAATAAAGGTGATTGTTGACCTTGTCTCCAAAGACTTAGAATGAAATTGAGCCTCTGACAACTTTTCCCCAGTTACTTTTTTCAACTTCCTCTCTGGGACATGAATTTTGATATTAGATTGTGAATAGAAGACACAAAGTGAAGTAATAATGTTCAGTTTACTTTCAAATACTGCTTTTCAAAGTGAAACTTCTGTTTCAAACTTTAATCAAAACAGAAGAGGGGGAAATTACTAAATCTTGTGACAAAGAAAGCATATAAGAGTGATACTATAAATCATCTAACATTTATAGAGTGCTTTTATCCTCTCCAGTGTAGGTATTAGAGTTTAGCTGTGCACGGGGCTGACAAATATAAATAACCCAGGAGCTTGCTCATCTTCTTTATTTTAGTGAAAGATGGAAAATGTAAAGTTCCAAATGTATCATCTTCAGAGATCTATAACCCTAGGTATTAAAAAAAAGCTTCTCTTACAGGAGAGTTGTGTCTGTTTTCAAGCAGGGCATAAATTAAGGATATTACTAATTTACATTTCTTTTTCTTGCCTTCACTAGCAATATAAGGATGTATTTTCAGATGTACTTAAGATTTTTAAATGAGTGAGGTATTTACCATTCACTTGCCCCAAACTCACCAGAATGTGCCTGTATATTTAGTTTCCAAGGATACAGTTGAGAGGGAATAACATCTTGACTCCAAGACTGAAAGAAATAAGGTTTTGCTCCTGATATTCCTGGAAATATTCTTCCACAGAAACTGAAAAATGTGCTGTATGAGACTTGACCTGATTCTTACTTACAACCAGGTCTTGACTGGGGCAGGGAAAGGGAGGAGAGTCCCACATCCTCGCAGCTGCAGTGAAGGTCTAGTTTCTATCCAAAGGGACTTCTTAGCAGGGAGAGGAAAAGAAAGGACCCTCCCCACATCCCCCACTGTTTTGTCTTCTGTCTGCTTGTAAGCTGTGTTCTATACTTTTCCTGAAGGCTGGTCATAATATTTCCTCGACGAAATAGCAAGAACCTGAGAGTTTATGTTCTACCCAGAGAGAGATCATTGCTTCGCCTTCCCCACAGAGGTTTTCTATCTTCTGTGAAATACCATTGGAGGAGCTGTCCTTTCAGCACCCTGGTTCAGAATCACATCTTTTAAATCCTCATATGTTTAAATAAATATCTAACACCTCCTGTGTGTTCACAGCTATGCTTCAGACCAGAGGAAAGAAGAGGGTGGGTACAAGAGAAAATACAACAGTTAATTCCCTTAAGGAGAATTCAGATATTCAGTTGAGGAAATAAGGTATGTAAATGCACATTTATTAAAAAGGCACACATCTTTTCATCAGTGAAAAATCTGGCAGAATGAACGAGTGTTTCTTCCGTCTATAACCACGGGGACTCCTAGGATAACTGACAGTTTTCTCCAAGAGGGTTTCTAATCTCTCTTTGACATTGGCATATTTTTCTCGTTCATATAGATGAGATAAGGCAAGAATTAGTAATCGGTCAGGATTCATTTTAGGACCCAGAAACACTCAAGCTATTTTAAGCAGAAAATGATTTAGCACAAGAAGTTAGTTGCTTATAGATTTTTTGGAAGGTTGGGGAGAAGGGGCTCTCAGCTGGACCTAGAGGACCAACTCCCAGAACATTGCAGACCTGGCCCACCAGGCAAGCTGCTGCTTCTCTAACTGAGAAGGTACAGAATCAGGAGTTGCCACTGAAGCTGTTGACTTCTCAAACACCCTGTCGTAGTTGGTGTCCGATGAGGTGACTGCTTGGCCTGGCAACATTCCTTCCACATCCACAGAGCTAACTGGACATTGACATGCTATTGCAGGAAAAACCCCACTTCTCCACAGCCATGCTTGCCAGGAGAAGCAACAAGGAGATGGTCTCCATCTCACTTCTGCCTTCTGAATCTTGTGCATCTCATTGGCTAACCAGCACTCTGTCAAGGAGTCTGGAAAATGTACTTTTTTAGCTTTCTGACCTCTGTAGTACTGAAAGGTATGCTGGAGGATTGTAGAATGGATGTTGATTGCTAGTCTGCAGGACCTGCCACACCATTTATTCTTCAGAAACAGTGCTAGATGAGGTGATAATCTTTTGTATACCTAAAGGCAGTCCAACTAACTTTTCCTAAGAGTTTCCTTTGTGCAGACTGCTGGGTGCATTACAAAATACAAATGAATATTAGCCCTAGATAGGATAGAAGTGCTATAACTAAGCAAAAACAGAGTTATGAGCACCACCAGCATCTGAATGGAGAATGAAGGCGTCATGGAGCTGGCTGAGAATGGAAGAGAACAGTCAGCAGTGGGCAGTTCCTCTTCGGGTCTTGCCAAGAGTTCAGAAATATATCTTTGTGTTCTTAGTTTTTTAGCAAAGTGTGACTATTCTCTGTATTTGTTTCAGGAGGTCCAATTCAATTTCTTCCCCCCAGATCTGAGTTTGGTTTATTTCATACTGAGATAGATTTTTTCCCTCATTTTACTTCCTTGTCTATTGGTCACCAGCTGAATATTTGGCATTGATAAAGGACAGTGGTGAGTAAGGCAGACAGGATCCGCCTTTGTGCATCTCGCAGTCTAGCAGGACGATAGGCGTTGAACAAGTGATTATAACCTTGTTGAGTCTTGCCAAATAGAGACTGCTATGGAAGTGCTTGACTCGGGCCTGACCTCGTTTAGTCGGGGGGGGGGGGTTAGGAAAAGTTCCTCTATTAGATTGATGGTTAAGCTGAGACCTGAGGGATGCCCATGAGTCATCTAGGTAAAGACAAAGAAAGAGACTGAGAAGACAGAGAACAGGGTTTTGATGACAGAAACATGAGATAGCACTTTGCTCGTATAGCAGCACCATATCTAGCCCAAGATTTATTATCACTGGTGGTTATTATTACCTATCCATGGAAGCCTTTCTAAGCAGAGCTAAAGATAGAATCAAGTACTGTAGATTCGACCTCTGGATTTGGGATGGGGAATGAGTAGTTGGGTGTGATACTGGAAATCTCAGGGGTGGACCTGTGGCCCAGGTGAGTGCTGGGGTAAGATGTTGCCTAGGAGACTCCTTCCTCGAGCATCTTAGTCACCAGGTCTTGGTAGAACCAAGTTTTGAAGATCTCCCAGTTTCCTCTGTACTTTGTCCTCCTGTCATCATGGCTGCTGAGGTTCAGACCCTTGTGCTTGTGCTGCTGGGTTACTGCAGTGGCCTCCGTTTGCTGTTATATTCCACATGGCTGCCAGAGTTGGTTTCCTTTCTAAGTCACAAGACTGACAACACTCTCCTTCTTAAAGATACATGACTCCTACTATTTACAGTGTGAAGTTTAAGCCCCTCAGAATGGCTTCAACAACATTTCATGACCTGGCTGAACCCAGCAAGGCTTTGAGCCTCATCTACCCTAATGCTTATAATCCAGCTGCCCTGGACTCCCTGAAGTTCCTGATAGGCCATATACTTTCATGGCCTACGTTCTTTTTTTTCCTTTTATTGAAGTATAGTTGATTTACAATGTTGTCTGCTGTACAACACAGTGACTCAGTTATACATATATATTCTTTTCCATGATGGTTTATCACAGGATATTGAATATAGTTCCCTGTGCTATACAGCAGGACCTTGTTGTTTATCCATCCTATATATACTAGTTTGCATCTGCTAATCCCAAACTCCCGATCCTTCCCTTCCCCCACCCTCTGCTTGGCAACCACAAGTCTGTTCTCTGTATCTGTGAGTGTTTTTGTTTCATAGATGTGTTCATTTCTGTTGCATTTTAGATTCCACATATAAGTGACATCGTATGGTATTTGTCTTTCTCTGTCTGACTTACTTCACTTACAGTGATAATCTCTAGGTCCATCCACGTTGCTGTAAATGGCATTATTTCATTTTTATGGCTGAGTAGTATTCCATTGTATATATATATATATATATATATATATATATATCTCACATCTTTTTTTTTTCAGCTAAATGCTATTTGTTTTTTTAAAAATTTTTTTGGAGTATAGTTGATTTACAGTGTTGTGTTTGTTTCTGCTGTACAGCAGAGTGAATCAGTTACACGTATACATATATCCACTCTTTTTTAGATTCTTTTCCCATGTAGGTCATTACAGAGTATTGAGAAGAGTTCCCTGTGCTATACAGTAGGTCCTAATTAGTTATCTATTTTATATATAGTAGTGTGTATCTGTATCACATCTTCTTTATCCATTCACCAGTCGATGGACATTTAGGTTGTTTCCATGTCTTGGCTGTAGTGAATGTACTCCGTGCCCCACGGTTCTTGCTCATGACCTTCCCTCTACCTGGATTGTCCTTCTCCACCCTGATCTTCACTGCCTGAGGAGATCCCTCCCACTCTTTCTTTTTTTAAATTTTTATTTATTATTTATTTATTATGTTTATTTTTGGCTGTGTTGGGTCTTCGTTTCTGTGTGAGGGCTTTCTCCAGTTGCGGCGAGTGGGAGCCACTCTTCATCGCGGTGCGCGGGCCTCTCACTATCGCGGCCTCTCTTGTTGCGGAGCACAGGCTCCAGACGCGCAGGCTCAGTAGTTGTGGCGCACGGGCTTAGTCGCTCCGTGGCATGTGGGATCTTCCCAGACCAGGGCTCGAACCCGTGTCCCCTGCATCGGCAGGCAGATTCTCAACCACTGCGCCACCAGGGAAGCCCCCACTGTTTCTTTAGGGCCCATTTCAAATGTTTCCTTCCTTGAGAATCCCTTCCCCACTTGCCCTCTTAATCCCTGTCCCGTGGTGGGAATTAGTGATTTTCCTCATCTTTGGATCATACTGCTGCTAAAGTGGTTTGGTTGTGTGTCTGCCGTGGCACTGGATTTTATGCTTCTCACTATCTAGTATGTACACAGTAAAATGTGAATAAGTCTCATAAAAATGATCTCCCCCAATTTTCCTTTTAGTTAGAATGGTTGATCTCGGTACAAGATTCTGCATGAAGTCCCAAGTGGAAGTTATTTCATGAATATTTATTGAATGCCTACGCTGTGCTAGTCACTAAGGATAACGTAACAGAAAAAAAGTTAATCACATTTCCTGTCTTTAGGGAGTGTATAGTGAGAAGGCAGAAAATCTGAGTGCACAGACAACTTGCTGTGTTTACCCACCCAGGTAAATGGGTGATAAAATGGTGTTTTTCACATTTTTTTGACTTGCTTCTTTTTTTCTTTTCCTTCTCAGTGTTAGAGATTGATTTTGCGGAGCTAACCCTGGAAGAGATTATTGGCATCGGGGGCTTTGGGAAGGTCTACCGTGCTTTCTGGATAGGGGACGAGGTCGCCGTGAAAGCAGCTCGCCACGACCCGGACGAGGACATCAGCCAGACCATAGAGAATGTTCGCCAGGAGGCCAAGCTCTTCGCCATGCTGAAGCATCCCAACATCATTGCCCTTAGGGGGGTGTGTCTGAAGGAACCCAACCTCTGCTTGGTCATGGAGTTTGCTCGCGGAGGGCCTTTGAATAGAGTGTTATCTGGGAAAAGGATTCCCCCAGACATCCTGGTGAACTGGGCCGTGCAGATTGCCAGAGGGATGAACTACTTACATGATGAGGCAATTGTCCCCATCATCCACCGCGACCTTAAATCCAGCAACAGTGAGTACGGAGAGATGAGGCTAGAGGGCTTACAAGCACTTTCAGACTCAGTCCATGGCTTCGGTTGGAGTGGATTCCTCAGGAATCTTAGTGGGCAGTGAAACGCCTTGCTTAAAACCAGTCCATCCTTGACTTGAGATGTAGCGGGTGGGATGAATGCCAGGAAAAATTGGTTTAGGAGGAGAAGAATGAGGCACCGGAGGGGTTTGGGATAATTCTGAGCTCTTATTAGCAGGTGTAGTTGGCAGTATGTAATTCTGATGTACTGTGCAAACAAAACATATAGATTTATTTTTCCACTTGAGGAAGGGGTGCCTGTGATCACAAAAGGGGTTTTCCTCTTCAGTGGAACAACAGGTAAAGCAAACCAATACCACCTTTTTGCATTTCTGCCTAACTCCCCAACCTGAGGTCCCCACCAGAGAAGGGGTATAAGGAAGAAGAGGCATGTTGTTCAAGCTGTGAGGCCCATTCAGGTGGCCATGTCAACTTGGAGAGCACGACCTGGCTGGTAGAACTACAGCCCTCCTGGTAGCCTTGGGGTGGTATTAATTAATTGTCATAACTACCCAGTGTTTAATAGCAGGGAACTGAGAAGTAACTTTATTAAACATCTAGGACCCATAAACTGGATTGTAAAGCAAGTGTTACACATAATTAAATGGTGAGTTGGTAGAAACTTCAGTCTCTTTCCTTGCCTGAATCAGCAGGCGCTGGGAGTATGCTTCTTTTGTGTGGTAATTTAGACTTTCCCTTGCCTAAACTGCATGGTAGAGAGGATACAGTTTGCTAAATGGCATATGCTTAAAATCACGTTGAGCATCCTGTCCAGAGAGGAGGGCATTAGGACTTCGGGGCCCCAGGAACTTCACTGTCTGCATCCTTCAGCTTTGAGCCCAGAAATCCTTCAGGCTTTGTTCGGCCCCAAGCTGTTCCAGATGTGGCTTATTTTTCTGTTGATGCTATTGTGAATCTGTTAACTTTAAAAAATACGTTTTAAATTACATAGGTAGTAAGTGTTTTTGTTGTACAAAAATTAGAAAGTGTAGATAAACAAAAAGAAGAGAAAGATCACCTGTAATGTTTTCCTCCCAGTAGTATAAGCATTGCATTGGGCATGTTTTTCCAGACATTTAAAAAGCATATGTGGGGGGCTTTCCTGGTGGCGCAGTGGTTGAGAGTCCGCCTGCCAATGCAGGGGACGCGGGTTCGAGCCCTGGTCTGGGAAGATCCTACATTCCGCGGAGCAACTAGGCCCGTGAGCCACAACTACTGAGCCTGCGCATCTGGAGCCTGTGCTCCGCAACAAGAGAGGCCGCGATAGTGAGAGGCCTGTGCACCGCGATGAAGAGTGGCCCCCGCTCGCCGCAACTAGAGAAAGCCCTCGCACAGAAACGAAGACCCAACACAGCCAAAAATAAATAAATAAATTAATTAACTAAAAAAAAAAAAAAAAAAAAAAAAAAAGCATATGTGAGGACTTCCCTGGCAGTCTAGTTGTTAGGACTCCATGCTTCCTTCCACTGCAGGGGGCACGGGTTCAAGCCCTGGTCAGGGAACTAAGGTACCACGTGCCTTGTGGTGTGGCCAAAAAATAAAATAAAATAAAATAAAAATAAAAAGCATATATGGCCTATATATACACAAATATACTTTCTGGTTTACTTTACTTTTTTTTTTTTTTTTTTAAAGCTTGGTGGTATTCACATTGCTTAATTTGTGTCATGCTTTATTTATTTATTTATTTATTTATTTATTTATTTATTTATTTATTTTATTTATTTATGGCTGTGTTGGGTCTTCGTTTCTGTGCGAGGGCTTTCTCTAGTTGTGGCAAGCGGGGGCCACTCTTCATCACGGTGCGCGGGCCTCTCACTATTGTGGCCTCTCTTGCTGCGGAGCACAGGCTCCAGACGTGCAGGCTCAGTAGTTGTGGCTCACGGGCCTAGTTGCTCCACGGCATGTGGGATCTTCCCAGACCAGGGCTCAAACCCGTGTCCCCTGCATTGGCAGGCAGATTCTCAACCACTGCGCCACCAGGGAAGCCCGGTGACCTCCTTTTCAAAATAATTTCTGCCTAGAGATTGCTTTGGATGATGGGGTAAGAATAAGCAGATGTGTTGGTAGAAAATGTGATATAGAAGCTGAATTTTAAAATGTTTTCTTACATCCTTATCATGCTGGGAGAACTAGGCTAAGTGCACTAACCTTATGTAATTGAGCCCATTTTAAAACTTGGGCTAGGATGATTGTAAAAGTTAATAATTTCCTCTGCGAAGTTTTAAATCTGGGTGTAATTTCAAGATGTAAGTACAAGGTTTTACCTTTTGTGACTTGTGTTTGGAAGTCTAGGCTCTTGTGAAGGAAAAGCTGACGTGCCAAGGTTATGCTGTTTGCAGGAGACACCAAGAGACCTGAATGTCATTCTGTCACGCTGGAGACAAAGCCCTGGTCCTTCTTTGTCCTTACGTGGGTTTTAGGATTGCTGAGGGGGACCTTCAGGTACAGTGTATGGTGGCAGGAGTTGGACTTACACATAGGGCAGTATTTTAAAGGACCTCATCAAGACAGTTGAGGCCCTGAAATGTCCATAGCGCCCTGGGCCGCATGGGTGGTGCTGATGTTGATGCCTGCTATAAATGTCACATGTGAGTTGGGGTGGCTCCTTGACATTGGTCTGTGGGCGGGTGTTTGCCTGGGATTGAATTTAACCAATATGAGCCCTGACGACACCATTGCTCTTACTCCATTGCTGTGTGTGCATGACTTGAAAATCATTTTAGAAATGTTATGCCGTTTGTTTGCCTCCAGTTTGAGTGTCATAACTTCTTTGTGTTTTGCAGACCTGGGGATACTGGCCAGGTTCTCTTGGTTTTTGTTAGGGGCTCCAGAGAGTTGGATTTTGATCACAGTCATGTGAGGGCAGAATTCTATGAATTATATGTGTTAGTTGACTTTGAACCACTAGAGAAAAGAATAAATATATAGGGGGCCTGTCTTTGTGGAAAAAGAAAGTAGTTGGTGATAAACATCTAGCTGTTACAAAAGGTTCAGTAAAAAAGTGATTTATTAAAATGTTTCATTATCTGGATGACCCACTTAAAAAAGTCATGTGCTGTTTGCCAGATGTGTATAGCATATAATATCCTACGTTCATATATCATCTGTAGTAAGTTCAGGTTTAACGCACATAACCTAAAAAAAGCAAAGCAAAATAACAGTGGCTAAAACAAGGTATCCATTCATTTGTCTTTGAAAAGAAGGCCGGGATGGGGTTTTAGAGCATCTCCACATGTCATCAGGGACCCAGGCTCCTGTTTTTCACTCCATCATCCCAGTACATGGCTTGCATCTTGGGGCTGTCGTATGGTCCAAGATGGCTGGTGAAATGCCAGTTATTTGGTCCAAGTCACAAGCCTGAAGGAGCAGGAAAAGCAGAAGCACAGAAGAAGCTGCTCCTGTGGCTGAGTCGACTCCCATTAAGTTCCCAGAAGTCCAGCACAACACATCTGCATGTATTCAGTGGCCAGAATGGAGTCCCACAGCCATGGCTAGCGCAGGGGGCGCTGGGAGATGGAGGATTTTATTCTGGGGGGCGTGGAGCCTAGCTAATAATCAGGGTCTGTTACCAAGGAATAGAGAGAACATGGCTGGTGGGGAAGCAGCTGGCAGTCTTCACGGAATCTGGGGACATGCGTTGGGAGGATGTGTTATCCTAGATACTTAGCATCTTAGAGCCAAACGAGCAGGGTTAGCTAGGCCCTGGGACGTGTGGCTCAGACCCCTGATTTAACTGATGGTTTCTACTATTTTATTACAGTGCATCATTAACTTAAACATCTCTTCATGAAACTACTCACTAAAGCCCTGGCTATAAAAGTGGATTTATGTGTCTCTGCTCCTCACATTGGGGAAAACCAGCTACTTGATTGTTAGCAAAGGTGTTAGTGAAGGATGGTCTTTTAGTGGAAAGATTGTCCTTTTGGGGGTAGATACGTGGATTTCAGGATTTTGGTTTAAGGGCATTTGGCAGAATAGCAGTTTAATAGGGGCCATTAAAAATAAAATTAGTATAAAAATGAGACATGTGAAAAAGCTTTGGAAAATGAAAAGCCTTACTCCAAGTGAAGGCAGTGTTATTACTTTTATTTTATTATTAAATAACTTCTTTCCTCCCCCTTAGAAAGCACAGAAGAACATGGAGCTAAACACAATGTGTGTTTTTCCATTTTTCTGGCATTTATGCATATTTGTTTTCACCCCTAAATCTTACACAGGAGACCCTAATAAGTCCATTGCTTGTAGTATGCTTTCTCCCCTCCCCACTGCCCCCGACTGCTTGGTGTATTGTGACCACTTTCTTATTAAATAAATGGTCTCATTAAATAAATTTCTTATTAAATAAATGGTCTTCTACCACAGCATATTTAAAGGTTTTACATTATTCCACTATTTAGATACAGTATATTAACTAAACCAAACCCCTATATAATCATCATCATCATCATCACCAAAGCCCTAAATAATAGTAATAATAGTAATAATAATAGCAACCACCAAACCCCTGTATAATAATAACAACAACAAGCAACTAATGCTTACTGAGTGCTCTCTTTAGGTCAGGCACTGTCTTAAGCATTTTATGCGGCTTCTCATCTGATTCTCACAGCAGCCCTGCAGAGTAAAGACTGTGAATGTCTTTATTTTACAGGTGAGACAGTGGAGGCTCAGAGTGGGCAGCCAGTTCTCTAGGCTCTCACTGCCAGTCCTCAGACCAGATGTTGGGCCCAGGTGTGACTCCTCATGGCTGCACTGCTGCCGGCGCTCTGCAGTGGGGCAGCTAGGGTGTTTCGCTGCCCCCCTGCTTGTTTTGTGTGACCCTGTAGTGCTCTAGTTTTATATGATTAGGAATAATATTCCTCTGCGCACAGGGAGCGTCCACATTTCATTGACGTGTGATGAACTCATTCTTAATTTCGTAGCCGAAAGAGCAGAGGTGAGCGGTGAACTGTATTTGGTTTGGGACTAGCCATCCCTGCCTTCCTCTTTTCAAACGTCAACGTAAACTTCTCATGGGTCTTTGCTGCCTTATCGCCCTCTTCTTCCTCTGAAGGCATTTTCCCCTTAAGCCAAGCCGGTTTCCTCCTTCCCCTGGCATATACTGTGTACTACTTCCCAACCACTGGGCCCTCATCACACTTACTGTTGCTATGGGAATAACCTTGCTTTCAGGAGTACCCTCGCCTCATCTCTCTGCCTATCCAAACCCTACTCACTTTCCTGTGCTCAACTCAAACCTGGCCACTTTTCCTTCCCACTGACCTGTCACTGGAGTCAATGCTAAGTAGTCATTTGGTGCTAAATCTAGATCACCTGATAGTATGTAGAAGAATACTAGGGGGACAACGGACCAGAGCCACTAGTCCAGTGGTTGCAAGCTCAGATGCCTTCCATTCAGGGCCCATAGTTTGGGAAGCAGCTGATGTAACGCTGTAGGGCTTGGTGGGCATGATGGTGAAGCGAGTGCAGGCTCTACCCAGCACAGGCCGTTGGAGGACAGATCGAAACACGGTGCTGGCCTGCAGCCCGCTGCCCTGTTGCACCCCCTGGCCTCCTCTGTTTGTTGGCTCTGCTGTCAGGAGCATCCGCTACATCTCCAAATGGATTTTGTGTCTTTAGCTTCCAGGCACGTGAATGAATGAATGAATAAACGAGTGAAGAAAGTATCACTTGAATTGGTCTACTTGCAGGATCTCGAAGGGTAAAGATTCCCCTCGTCTTGTTGGAGTGCATCCCTCGTGCCTCACTCGCATGGAAGTTGCTCTTCATCCTCATAATCTCCAGGCCCTTGATCCTTCCTAATGTCAACCTGTTTCAGGTGCCAAGTGTGGCATTTTTTACAGGGCATTCGTTTCCAACCTCTAACGCCCCTGCCCTCCTCTTTCCCCACACCCTTCCTGGAGGCCAGGCCCGAATAACTCTCACTGGCCGATGTCTCCCCTGTGGCCTGGTGCAGGCTGCCCGGTGCCGCAGGAGCAGGCCACTCCCCCCGTCACCTGGGTCCACTGCCTGTGTGTCCCCTCCAACCTCAGCTCTCCTTTTGTTCCCAGCTGTGAATTCCCTGCGGTGCTCCTCACCACATCCGTTCCAGTTTTGCTGAATTGTTCAATGGGGCTGATCCCCTTGCAACTGGATGTCTGGGAGCAGCCCCCTGCCACCCAGTTCTGTGCTCGCATGTGCTTTGTGCCTTTCTCCAGCCTTCTCTCAAAGCTCCCAAGGTAAGGAAGCGGAAGACCTGCTTTCTTAAAGTGTGAGGAGGACAGAGCGTCCGTCTCGCCCTTGGCGTCAGGCTGGCTCTCACGTTCTGAGCCCTGGAGTGCCCCCTGACCGGACACTGGCCACAGCCCCTGACTGCGTTTCCTGTGCAGAGTTTCTCCAGGCTGAGGGTTTGCCTGCTGTGAGGCTTGTGGAGCTCTGTGACCCACTGAATCCACGCCCTAGTGTCCTCTCTCCTGTCCACTGAGGTGGAACCCATTCCTGTCTGAGGGATGCAGCCGCTAAGGCACAGGCATCCTGGCGAGGAGCCATGTGGCAGAGAGGACTTCCCTAGACAAGAATGAGGAGTAGCCGTTATTTTCCTACAGGAGAATGAGATAAGCTATACGACATTCCCAGGGTAGATCTAGCAGGCAGCAAAGTATCAGCCAGAGCACCCGATTCCCAGTTCTTTTCGAGAGGTGCATAAATGACTTTTTCTGTGCCTCATGAATGCATCCCCAAATGAGATACTTCCAACAGTACCTGGCTCAGGTACTGCCAAGTCTCCCTCCCCATTTCTGCTCTTCATGGTTCTTTGCTACAAGTTCCCTTGCACAGAGAGTTGGAGGATGTCAGACATATTTTGAGAGTTTTTCCTGGCAAAAGTGTACGAGCCCTTACTCAATGAATTAGATTTCTCCTTTGGTTACAGGAGGCTATACCTAAGGTTAGCCAGCAGGCACCAGGCATGTCCCAAAGTATCGTGTTCAGTTGATGGGTAGCATTTTCCATGAGTACAGAGACACGTTCTGCACGTCAAAATAAATACATAAGTGAATAAAGCTGAAGTGAGGCAAATAACCAGTCAGGTGACTCAGCAGGAGAAGCTGGCGAGGCCAGGAGGTCTGACCTGCGGGCTTCATTGCACCTCTCACTTCTTTAACTTTGCCTGGGAGCCTTGCCTTCCCCCTTTCGCTTGGCCGTGGCTGTCTCCTGTGCCGAGATGGTTCTCGTTTGTGTGTCATTTTGAGCGCTTGGTGTTGAGACTATAACAGGAGGCAAAACCAGACACGGTCCCTGCCCTCGAGGAGTTGCCCGTGGGGTCACGGAGAAGGCCCTAAAACCAGCACGCAAATGCCCAGTGCGAGCGTGGCTCTCCAGGAGGCAATGGTGCCCTGGACAATCCCCCTGGATTCTCTTGCCTCAGCCCTTTCCCACAGTTTGCGGGGCTGAGGGGCCCCTTCTGAGGATTCATGAGGGTAACTGCCCTCTTCATGGAACATTTGCCCTCATTCTCCCCAGCTTGCTCAGGGAGGCTGCCTACCTCTCCTTCCTCTGGTGACTCTGGGGACTTCTCTGCAGCTTACTCAGGGGCAGGGAGAAGCTTGGGGCCCTGGGCAGCATTTAGACACCTAGAAAGCCTGTGTTGGAGCAGAGGATTGTGTTGTGTGAAGGATCTTGGAGGTATTTCCGGACTGTGTTTGAGCCTTGAGCTTGGGAAAAACAGCCACAATGAGGGGTTGGGTTCAGGGCAAGAAGGGCTTTGCAAGGTGTACGGGCTCTGATGTCCCCATGATTCTTTAGTCTCTTCCCCGTTACCTCTGTTTCCTCCGATTTGAGCCACGATTGAAAGTCAGGTAAATTATTATGTCTTCCCTTCCCCACAATCCTCCCCGAACAAATTTGGTCACAGCTAAGTAGCGATCTCCCCTTTTCGCAGGTGGCCTTTGGCACTGTCGTCGCTCAGGGTCAAGATTTGTGCTTCGGGATCTCAAAGGAGGCAAGAGCCTGCCTGTGTCTCCTTTCGTCCATTTTCCAATTTTGAAAAATTTTCCATTCCTGACTTGGTGCTTTCCCTCATTCCCGTGAGGTAGCTCAGGGTCACTTATGGATGGGGAAACTGGGACACAGAGTGGTGACAGCGATCTGGTTGAGGCAAGAGAAAAATGTAACTTCTTCCCCAAATCACCCATCTCTTTACCCTGGAGTCCCTGTCAGGACCCCCATCGGCTTCCTGTTGAACCACACGTATTCCTCTTATTAAGCAAGGATCTGTACAAAATGTGTGTAGGCTCATTTTGGGGGAAGAGGGTTACAGTTTTTATTAATCTAAGACTCAAAGAAGGTTATGAAGAAAGGAGAACTTTTTAATTGGGCATCTGGGTAAGAAGAGGATGGGGGCAGGGCACCGGCTAGGTGCTCCCAGGCACATCTGGTGATCTCTCTGGGCCTCAGATTCCTCGTCTGTGAAATGAGAGGTTTGGACGAGACGGTCCCTGAAGTCCTTCCCTCCCGGGACTGACATCACGTGACCTGAAGTGCGAACGTGTGTGTTTGGGAGTGGGTGATGACCACACGGTCTGTCTGAATCTGTGTGTCAGGCTACAGCGCACCCAGGCTCCCCACTTCCTGGCTTCACTGCAGGGGCCAAAGCTTCTGATGGGGAGTGTTCGCCAAGTGGTTCAGCGGGGAAACAGCTGACAGGAGCCCACAGGTGCTCCCTTCCCCCTTTGCTCCCCGAGGCGTGACAGATGGCCTTGCCGAGACAAGATGCTCCGGTCACATGAATCATGACGGGGACTCACAGTACACCGAGGGCAGCCTTCATCCTGGAAGCAGGGCGCAGTTAGTCAAATGCCACTTCTGTCCTTGGCGCTAAGCGAGGGGCATCCTGGTGTCTCAGAGCCCTGCTGCTGCTTTCCCACTCAGTTCTCTGAATCAACGTAAGGCTTTTTCAGACGGTTTTAATCGTGTGCCTCTGTGCCCACTCACCCACAGAACAGTGGGAGGCTGTGCCTGAGCAGTGCACTAGACGTGGCCGTGAGACACAGAAACGAGGCATTAAACCTGTAGGTCACGCGTCCCCTTCTCTTCTAACTTCCCCGGGACTTTTGCTCTCTGTGGGAAACTTGGAGGTTTTGATTTGAGAAGGAAGCATTTCCCTCTTAAGCTTGGCATCGGGAGCCACTGTGGTCTGATGGAAGGAACACCGGCTTGGGAGTCAGAGACTGGGATTTAAACTACTTCTTGAGTCCCTGACGTGGGGCACGTCTCTTGGAGCACCAGGATTCTCATCTGTAAAATGTGGAGAAGACAGAAGAGAGCAGTGCTGTTTTAAGATGGCATGAAATGATGTCTAGCGGGTTATCACCCAGGAACCACATCCAGTGAAGGGGCCGCCCCTTTCCCCCCCTCTTTCTGTCCCTTGTTATTTTAGGTGTACACAGGGTATAGTTGGGTTTCCCTTTTTAAAGTAGTATGGGGATTTTAGGCAGCCCTGAGCTGCCTTCTCCTGAGTCAGCCAGGGGTAGTTTTATGGGTGGGCAGGTTTGTTTCAGCGGAAGCCACAGAAAGGCATCGATCCCCTGCAGCTCCTTCCTGCTGTGCGTGGGCCTCTTGTGCGAAAGGCCTGTGCCTCTTGCTCTCTCTGGACCCAGCCTTAACTCGCAGTGCTCGGCCCCCTGAGAAATGTTGCCTCCTCTTGTTATGGCCTTTGGCCTGATTGCATGGGACAGCTGGCCAGTTTTATGGCTCTGCTGGCCTCTCAGCTGATAATTAAAATGCTTTTGCCCCAGGAGGAAGGCAATATATTTCTGTCGCTCCCTTGTCTGCTGCCAGCGTCAAAGAGAATGCCCTTTCTCATATCCCCCTCCTGGGTTCCCCAAATCAACTTAGCGTTCTTGTGGCACAGTCTCTTTTAAGACTCTGGAATATTCAGAGATTTTATTTTGAGTAGTAGTGTCTGTTTTTGGAAGGAGAATGGAGTGTGATTGTCTCTTTTCTTTCTCTGTATTGCAGCTTTATTTCCAAATCTGGGTGTGCCCAGCCCTTAAAAGGTTCTCAAGAAATGTTTGTGGTTTTGCTCATTACAGATTCCAGCCCTGTGCCTTTTCCCATGCATGAACCCCCTTGCCTCCCGGTGTCCCCCAGAGCTCCAAACAATGCCAAAACTCTCCTCCTTTAGAGCCCACACTTGAGTTGTAAACCCCCTTTTCCTCTGGAGATGAACCCACGTGAGCTCTGGGTGACATTGCGTTTGAGTCCTGGCTCTGTTGCTAGCTGGGACCTTCAGAAAAGGATGTACTTTCTTAGTTTCTGTAAAAGTAAAATGGGAATAATTATAATCCCACCTCTCTCATTTTACAGGGTAGAAGTAAGGATTAAATAAAATCCTCTAGGTGCAGCTCTTAGCAGTGCCTGGCACACAGTAAGTTGTCCATATATCTAGCGATCAGTAGTATTGTAATTCCAGCAGCTATATTTATTCCCTTAGTATTTAGATCCACAATTTGTGATCTTGTACTTTTGAGTATAATTTGTCTTATACTTGCATTTTCAGTATTTTAGTCCTATTTTCTCCGATTGCACTATAGATGATTTTTTTTTCCAGTAAGCTTTTTTTTTTTGGCCACGCCACGCGGCTTGTGGGATCTTATTAGTTCCTCGGCAGTGAAAGTGCAGAGTCCTGACCACTGGACTGCCAGGGAATTCCCCTGCACTGTAGATTTTTACAATACAAAATGCATTGCATACACATGGTCAGAATAGTACAATTGAAATATAAAGAAAAGTCAGTCTCCTTCCTACCCTAAATTTATTTCTTAGAAGCAAAGGAAAGTAAGGGGTTTTTTGGTCTCCTTTAACAATTTTTTTTTCATGAAAACAAGAATCCCAATAGAATTCTCTTTTTTTTTGGTGTTTGTTTCTTTCTTAGTGTTTTAATTTTTTATTAAAGCATAACATTTACATATAGTAAAGTATATATATCTTAAGCCTTGAGCTTGAAGAATTTATTTTTTTTTTCCTTTTTAAAAAAAATTTTATTGAAGTATAGTTGATTTACAATGTGGTTAGTTACAGGTATACAGAATATACATATATATATATTCTTTTGCAGATTCTTTTCCCTTATAGGTTATTACAAAATATTGAGTAGAGTTCCCTGTGCTATGCAGTAGGTCCTTGTTGGTTATCTGTTTTATATATAGTAGTGCATATATGTTAATCCCAACCTCCTAATTTATCCCTCCCCCCCCCACTAGGATTCTTGACAGCAGAGGTGTTGTTTTTCCTTCTTCCACCTTTCCCTGCTCCCTACCTCCCCCATCCTTCGAATCCTGCCTAACACAGGACTTGCATATGGCAGTCCAGATGTTTGGCAGAAATTCCAATTTTGCTATGAAATCTTGCCTTTTCTGTCCCTAGTTCCTTTCTGGATGGACTCAAACTCCTTTACTGAGTGAGCTGCCTTTGCTCTTGTCCAGCCCTGGCTTTTATATATTCATTTCATAAACTTTTCAGGAGCTTGGGACCCTAAGGAAGCGGTTCTTTGGAGTTGCTGGGAAAGTCAGAAGCCTACTGTTTGCCTCTGGAATCGCCCGCCTCTGAAGGCTGTGTCTGTCTACCCATCCCTGGGAGCACGGTTGTGGGTGAGGCAGGGGCGAGGCCTGTCGCCACACCAGTGGGGCTGCAGGGCCCTGGCAGTGATGGGTCTTGTAGCTCAGACCTCTCCCTGCAAATCCTTGAGACTTTTGCAACCTGATTCGTCTGATAAGGCAGTGTAACAGGAAGAAGGATGATTGAAAAAAGACAAGAAGTTATCCCAGATTCCGCTGTGCGAATCTGGCTTTTTCAATGGTTATATATGATTTGCTCATTTGCTCAATAGACCTCATCTTCTCCTGCCATTTTAGTCATAGTGCACATTGCTGTCTGGACACTTCCTATATTTTTTTGTTTCTGCATTCTGTTAACCTTCAGAATCCCAGAGGAAGGGGAAAGCGGCATGGCTGGGGAAAATAGTGATAGTCTTCAGTTTCCAGTGATTCTGATTTTCTCTTGTGTTTATTGGTAAGGTTAGAGCTTAAAGGAGCCTTCGGTTATGACCTGGAGAAGTTGAGTGGTTTGCCTAAAGCCACGCTCTCGGGGCTGCTGAGTCTTGTGACTGTGTTCTTTCTCTCAGCCATCCCCAGACCCTGACAATGGCCGGCTACTCTGCCTGGCTTTCCAGCCAGCCCACAGTATGGTAGACAGTGGTGGCACGAGGCTCTAGACACCATCTGAGGAATCAGGTGAGGCATGACTGACTTACAGGGCCCAGAGGTCAAAGCTGAGGGGTGAAATCTGTGTCTTTCCTGCTTGCGAACATGAACTTGGTCGTTTTCTTCACTGTGTCATGTAGAAGGATAACCGTATTCACTGCTCTTCTAGGTAGTTGAATTTTCAGGAAAATAAAAACCAGTAGAAACATTTTGCTGCTTCTTTTTTTTCCTCAGCTTTACTGAGATATAATTGACATATAACATTGTGTACGTTTTAAGGTGCACAGTGTGATGTCACACGTATATACTGCGAAACGATCACCACGATAGGGGTAGTTAACACGTCCATCACCTCTCATAACTACCATGTTTTTGTATGGTGAGAACGTTTAAGATTTATTCTCCTAGCGACTTTCAAGTATATAATACAGTGCTGTTAACTAGAGTCACCATGCTGTACATTACATGCCCAGAACTTATTCATCTTATAACTGGAAGTTTGTACCCTTCTCCTCATTTCTCCCATGTCTCAGCCCCGGGCAACCACCTTTCTACTCTCTGTTTCTATGACTTTGGCTTTTTAAGATTCCACATGTAAGTGAGATCGTTCAGTATTTGTCTTTCTCTGATTTATTTCATTTAGTGTAATGCCCTCAAGGTTTATCCATGGTGTCACACATGGCAGGATTTCCTTCTTTTTTTTTTATGACTGAATAATATTCCATTTTGTGTGTGTGTGTGTGTGTGTGTGTGTGTGTGTGTGTATATACATACATACCTCATCTTCTTTGTGCATTCATCCGTAGATGGACATTTAGTTTTTTATGTATCTTGCCTATTGTGAATAACACTATAATGAACATGGGAGTGGAGATATCTCTTCTAGATAGTGATTTCATCTCCTTTGGATATATACCCAGAATTGGGATGGCTGGATCATATGGTAATTCTATTTTTTAATTTTTTGAGGATCCTCCATACTGTTTTCCACAGTGGCTGCACTGATTTACATTCCCACCAACAGTGCCCAAGGGTTCCCTTTTTTCCACATCCTCACCAACATTTGTTTCTTGTCTTTTTGATAATAGCCATTCTAAGAGGTGTGAGGTCATATCTCATTGTGGTGTTAATTTGCAATTCCCTGATATTATTGATGTTGAACACCTTTTCATGTGCCTATTGGCCATCTGTATATCTTCTTAGGAAAAATTTCTATTCAGGTTGCCCATTTTTTAATCAGATTGAAAAACATTTTTATATCTTAAGCAGTCAACTCCTGGCTACCTGAGCTTAGGGATGGGAGTCCCGGGGGTGGATCAGTAACAATCTCCCTGCCACTGGAGGTTCTTCTCTCCCCGCTGCCCACCCCCCATAGGAGACCTACCCTTTCTAATTATTTGGATTAAATTATTTGTCTGTCCCGTGTGCACAGCAGCTAGTGACAAGGAAGGATGCACCATCAAGTCCCATGGATGGTAATGGAAAATCAACTTAAATTTTTCCCATAAAACTTCTCTCAGTTGATTTAAGATTATTAGTGTAATGTGGCATTATCTGATTTTTTTCCCCTTAGCTTATTATTCATGGTGAAGCAATAGATGGCGCTCCCCAGTATTCTTAGAGATGGGATGAAGAATAATCACATTTTGTATTTGGTGCTATAGAATTTTGTTTGGAACAGTATCTAAGGTACTCCAGGCAGAGATGGTGATAACCCCCATTTTACAGTAGAGGAAAATGGGGTTCAGAGAGGTTTACTGCCTTGCGCAAGAATAGAGCGAGAGAATGGTGGTGCCTGAACTTGAATCCTGGGCATTTGTCGGGCAGCTCATCCCCGCATCTAGAATTGCAGGGAGGGGATCCTTCACTGTTCCAGCTCAGGGGCCTCTCACACCTCTAGACCTGAGGTCCTAAAATGCACAGGAGCTGAGAGCTAGTTTCTCATTTCTCCTTTCCCCCTCCAGAAGCACAGCATGAGCCTCAGCTGTCATTCTGTAGCCTGCCTCAGCTTTGCTTCTGGTTAGTGTTGGCCCTGAACCAAAATTATGCTTACCTACAGCTGTGCAAAAGTTGGGCCATAACAGAAGTTTCTGCTTCATTGACTCTTGCTTTTGCCTGTGTTTGTGTTGTGGTTTTGTTTTTGGTTAAACAAGGGACGTATGTATAGATTTCAGATAAATTCACAGATGCTGGTTTATGGAATTTAAAAATTTCAAACCAGAAGAGTAATGTAAACATTCAGAAAGTGTTTGGACACATTTGTTAATGGCAGAGCCCTTTGTGGTTTTTCAGATGCCATGACTCTTAGCTCCGTGTCATCTGGGAGGTGAGCAGGCCTTCCTGGGGCATTGCTTTTGCAGCTGAGTCTGTAACCAGATGGACCATGTTGGACCAGTGTGGCAATTCCATGCCCCAAGGAGGACAGACCGCTAGGCATGTTTTGTGGTGCCCACTTATATTTTTAGATTAACGCTATGAGAAAGAAATTTGACTTTTCACCATTCATTCCTTAGTTCTCTGATTTGGATTGATCGCTGGGGGAACAGCACCCAAACTCTTACGAGCAAAGCTTCCCAGCTGTTCCCTTTTCCTGCCTGCCTCACAAAGAGAATTTTGACTCTGTTGCTACTACTACTTTTGAGCTTTTGTGATGGGAGGAAAGGAGAGGGGACAAGAACTAGAATCCTACACGTTCAGCCCGACGGAAACACTTTTTAGAAAGGAATTCTAAGCAGGAAATTTGTGAGCTTCTTTGTGCAAGGGCAGTGAGTGGGAGAAAAAAAGAAGGATTTAAGAAGTGTTGCTGTGAGCCCTCCGGTGCCTGACAAAATAAGCCACGTCCACCTAAGTTAGATTTACTTTAGGATCTTCCCTGCAATGAACACATCTCTGCCCTGTGATTCGAACATGTGAGTCTGGCTTTATATGCACGGCTCTAGGTTGGATGGATCAGGAATCTGGTCAGTTTCAGGCCCCTCATAAGCTTTCTGGTGCTCGATTTGATATGTAGTATATAGGAGGAGCGGCTGAGATGGGAAAGTCAACCATAATGACCTTCCGGGAAGAGTAAGAAATGTTCCCGCTCAGGAAAAAGGAAGGACGTCCCTTAAGTACAGCAAATAAGGCACTTGAGCTTATTCCCAGCAGTTTCTGGCTGTGCGCAGTATGCGCACCTTCCCAGGTAGCAGGGATGGAAGGAACAGACCGGCTTTCCCCTGGAAACTTGAGCTGTACCACCTTGAGAATCTGTGTGGTCTTGAGTTTTCCCAGCCACAGTAAGATCCTCAACTCCATCCCACAGGGAGTGGGATTTGTAGAGTACTCTTTGGAGGTAGGCTGGAAAGGTGCAGGCACATACCTTGTCTCACCCTGCCCAGTGGGCACGGAGGTGGAAGGAATGTACTAGGAAGGACATCCATAGCATAGAGAGGAAGACGGTGAGTCAGAACAAAGCTAGTCTGACCTGCGGAGGCCTGGAGGTTGGTCACTCCCTACTCTTAGGCATAGAGGTTGAGGGATGACTCACAGGAAACTTTAATCTGTGTTTCTTAGCTTTCCAGGATGATTAAGGACTTGTGGTTCAAAGTGGCAAGTCCCACTGTGTTGAGCCTTTGTGGTTGGGGATTCCTTGCTTGCAGGGTGATGGTGATGGGTGTCTGCGGTGGGCGTGCTGCTTCCTCCTCCGCCCCCAAATCCTTTCTCCCCTTTGATGCCCTGGGTGAGGTGCAGGTCACAGAGCCTGGAGTGTTTGCATTGTGCCTGGGTGATGATTCTCAACCCAATAGATCCTTGTGAGAAATGGATGTGTCTGCTATTATAAAGATGCCGTAGGCAATATGACAGGTCACTTTATCATAGGCCTACGTAGATGTCTCTTCCACCATGTTCTTTCCATCCTCAGGAGCCGTACTGTGTAAACACACCCAAACAACCAGAACAGTATGAAGCAGTGTGGAATAGTGTGCCAAGGGAATATGAGATGGTGTCTGCAGAAGTCAGAATTCTCTGGAAGGCCTTGATGGAGGAGTTAGGAGAAGGAGTGGGATTCAGGGGGAACCGGTAATAGGGTGGTGGGCCACAGCAATGACTTTCCAGGGAAGGGGCCTGTCCCAGCTCAGACAAGGCCAAGTGTTTGTCGACACTGTGTCCCTGTCACCTGGGTTCTTTAGGGAATTCCCAGACCTGGGCTACTGAACAGGAAAGCCAGGCTCCCAAGCAGTTGAGCCTTCCCTGTGGATACAGCTCCTGTCTCTACGTGGCTGGAGAGCAGACTGTGGTACAGTGTTAGGGCCTCTGAGTCAGGCAGATCGGGCTTTGGGCAAGGTCCTCATCCTCTGAGCCCATTTCTTCTTCTGTCAAATGGGGATAATCCTAGCTTTAACTCATAGCACTGTAATGAGCATTAAGTGAACTTATGCACGTAAGCCCTTGGCACGAAGTAAATGCTCAACAAAAGGGAGCTTTTCCTTTTCTTAAAATTCTATTTCCAAGAGCAGCTGCTTCTTTGGTGGCAGCAGATATGAGAATAGACTCACAAGTATGTCACCAACTGTTTCCATTCCTATTGCCTCGGAACAAACCACCCCAAACAAGAGCCATTTCATCATGCTCGTGGGGATTTGGCATCAGGAGTTTGGAAAAGGCTTAGTAGGAGTGGCTTGTTCCTGCTTCTCAGCGTCTGGAGCCTCAGCTGGGAAGATGTGAAGGCTCTGGGTGAGGCCACAGATGGAGACAGGAATCCTCTGAAAGGCTTGTTTGTGTACATGTCTGGTGCCTGGGCTGGGAGGACTTGAAGGCTAGGATGGCTGGTGGGGTTGCCCGTGTGTCGCTCCTCCCTGAGCGTGTCTGTCTCAGGGCTCTCGGACTACCGATGTGGTGGCTCAAGGCTTCAAGCACAGGTGGTCTGGTGAACAAGCTGTATCATCTTTTCTGGCCTGGCTTGGAAGTCCCACAGTGTCACTTCCTCTGCATCCTGGCAGTTAAAGTGAGTCTCAGGCCCACCCAGATTCACCCAGAGGCGAAGTAGACGCACCTTTCAGTGGGAGGGGTGTCAGGGTCCCACTGGAGGAAGCATATAAGATGGGAGATGTTGTTGTGCCATTTTGAAAGTCAACCTCCTGTGCCTGCCCGGGAACTCTGGTGGCAGAGCTGGGGATACAAGGTTCTGGGGAGCCGGTGATGTAGAACCCCCCCACATCCACATGCCAAGAAAGAAGAATGACTCTTTGTTGACAAAATCATCAACGGTCTGAGGTGCTGACTCTTTTGTGATTATTTTTATCTAGTATGTAGCTGGGTGCGTCCGAGGCCTGACAGAGATCTGGCATCTGTCCTCAGTCACTTTGAGCCAGGATGGTGGGAATATTCAGGGCAGGCGGGTGTTGGAGATGTTTTTTTAATAAGGAAAGTGGCTGCAGGGGGGCTCTGCCTTTGGCTTTCTGTCTCCTGCTGGTGCCATCTGTGTCTGGACGAGCTCAGGGCTGGAGTCCCAGCTGTGTTATCTGGGCTTAATTTGCACAAGGTGGCAACGGCTATAGGTGCCCAAGTGGACGTCTTTTGAAATAGTCATATTTTAGGATGCTGCCGATAGCAAGGTGTCTGGCAAACACACGCTGGGGGCTCTGGCCAGCGAGGTGGCACTGGCTTTTCTGTTTTAATCACAGGAAGCTTGGCTGTAAGAAAACTTTTCCTCAGCAGCATGAGCGAGGTGGGAAGGGAGGTAGAGCATCCAAAGAAGAGATGAAAAGGAAGTTCCTGTGGAAAGCTGGGGCTGGTCAAGGGGTCACTGAAAAATAGCTTGAAACAGCCTGATGAATTGCTGTGCCTGCTTGAGACCAGCCATTGTCAATCTCTAAATAGAGTAGTTCCCTACCAGGTCCCCTTCTATCCTTCAGCTCAAAAAGGCAGCAGAAATCCACCTCTCTTGCTGTTGAATTGCGTGCCAAGCACAGATGTGGGCACATTCTGAAGAAGGCTGGTGCTCTGAGCTGTTTCTCAAGCGCTGGTCCGCACATGTGCCCATGATTTTCCCTTATTTCCCCATGGCACATAGTCACAACACAGCCAGCCAGAGTCGGGCGTGGCCCGGAAGCCTGGACACTCCTGGGATGTGACCCAAGGCCCCCGTATCGCAGTCGTGGTAACTATCCAGCCTCTCGGAACTGTGCTTAAGGCCCAGCTGCCTGTCTGAGGACTGGCTCTCCAGAGTAACACCGTAGCCGGCCCTGGGAAGCTCATCTATCAAATCCATCCCCTCTGGCCTGATTCTTAGCCCGGGCCGTTCCCCAGGCTCTCAGCTGCACACCTTTGGCCGACACTGTGAAGCACGGGACCCTGGCATCTGGGGCTGGCCCATTGTGCCAGATCAGTGCAGGACGGAGCTGCTCTGGCAAATAACGTCTGGTCTCAGCATGCCAGGACCGTGGAGCTGCGCGTGGTCCAGACAGCGGCAGTTAGTGATGTGTGAGTTGGTGGCTACAACTGGACTCAAAGGAGCCGTGTTCCTCCGTGGTTGTGGAGAGGCCGGAGGGGGATGGGCAGCTTTGGTCCCTGTTGGAAGGGAAGGGTGGGTGGGAGGATGTTGGTGCAGACGTAGGGGAATAGGGCCCCTAAAAGCCCCTGTACTCACTGAATGCTCGTACCTTCCCGTGTGCCGTGCGAAGCCAGAGGGTTTTCCTATGACTAGCCAGCCGCTCCTTCTCCCCGTACGTGTAATTAATGACTCTGTCTCTTCTCCCATCATCCCCATCCCCATCCCCAGTAGTATCTAGTTCATTCTTCACCACGTGCCCTGGACAGTTGTAATACGTTACGTATTGTGTCCTTGCTGCCAGCCTCTTGCTTTTTCAGTTCCATTTGTCTCACTGCAACCTTGTTTTGCTAAAACACAAATCTGATCACACCACTTCCCTGCTTAAAAACTGCCTGTGACTCCAGGGTAGATCCCAGCTCCTCCGTGTGGCCTGCGTCTTTCACTCCTGCCCCAGCCCAGTGCTCCGGCTCCATCTTTTCCTTTTCCCCCTCATAAAGGTTCTGCTCCGGCTACAAGGGACTCTTTCCTATTTCTCCAAGGCATCAAGGTTTTTTCCCTCTTTGGATTGGAATCACATTATTCCGCCTACCGAGAGTGGCCTTCTGATGCTCTCCCCTTGGACTAAGCCCTGACCCTTCTTTACAGCTCCAAGAGCACATGTGTATTTTGTGACCATCTTCGGAGGAGATCCTTCCTTTGTTATTTCCAGAGTCCTCAACAGTAGGTGCTCAAATAAGATGGGGCAGAATCAGATCATCGGTAAGCGCACGGCAGCTGAAGCCGGTCATCTCAGTTTCGCCGCTTCCTGGCTGTGTGACTTGGAGGCAGATCCTCACTTGATTCAGCCACAGCTTGCTTCTTCATCTGTAAATAGAGATGAAAACACTACCCACCTCCTGAGGTTTTTAAATGAGATAGTGCATGTCAAATGCTTAGCACAGTGCCCGGCATGTAGGAAGTGCTCCATGAATACTAGCGATGATGATGGTAGTGGTTACAGGTGTAGCCTTGTGGCCAGAATGAATGGGCGTAGAGACGTGAGAATGAGGGAAGTGCCATCCTATTTTCCTTTATAAGATCATCTCTTCATCCCTCTCTGTTCCTCCCCCTTTTGCCTATCTGGGTGTCTGCTGGCTTTTTCCAGTAGCCAAAGCAGTTGGTATCTTCTGCTGGCCAAGGTCAGTGGATTCTCACGCAGGAATGTTAGTAGGGATGAGTCTTGATCCCTTGGAGTAACAACCTGGATACTCTCCCACTTCTAGTTGTGATCGTGGATGTTGGTTGTATTTTAGAGGCTTTAGTTAACCTCAGATCCCTTTCCACCCATGGTGGTGGGGCCTCCTTCCCAGAAAGGAGGTGGATGCTCCAGTTAGGGTGGGGCCCTGAGGTCTACGGACAAAGCCCAGCATTTCAAGAGTTGACTTGGTGGGGCGTGTGACCCTCTGGTGAGGGGCTGCTCCTTGTGCTTCAGAATTCCATCCAGTGTACCTTGGCCACTTTTAATAGCTCCAGGCTGGACTTATAGGGGAGACTTTCTGACCCCTGGACTACGATGGAGCAAGGAGGATCTTCCTCTCTGAAATAACCTTTTCCCCCATTTTTGAATATGAAGAATGGTCCTTTCTGGGCTGAATAAGCAATGAGTAATGTTTCCCTGTTGGTGGGCAGTGGAACCCAGGTCCAGAGTTTCAGAGTTGATGCTTATTCTTTGCCTTTCTGATATATGAGACTAAGCCTTTCTTACCACTCTGTGGAGGGCCTTTCTGCTGTTCTGGAGATGCATCACTGGGTGGGGCACATGTTTTAGAAAAGGAAAAAGAGATGCAGATGGTGGCTTGGTATGGGTAGGGGCAGGAACTGAAGATTGCCCTGTGAAAGGGATAGTTAGATACGCACTGGGCCAGGCACCAGGGGCCCTAGAGGTGGGTGGAAAGTTAGAGATGCGTCAGTCTTGGGTGTTTCATAGTCCTTACAGCCTAGTGGCTGAAGGGCTGATGGGAGAGGATTCTGTAAATCGAAGTGGAGATTCTGGAATGAGAACATTTTGTTTTGGGCTCCACTGAACAACTGTGTTGGGCCCACCTGCTACTGCTAAGCACCAGATACACACCTGTCTCGAGGATGAAGGCCCAGTGTTGGTAGCGGAACTTCAGGATCCTAGGATTTCTCTGCTTTATGAGTTCTTTTCCTCACACTTTTGAACATTTAAGTTTTCTCTCCCCAGCTCTCCCACTGACCTTACTGATGGTTTGCCTAGCTATGCCATCTAGAGGGCTGTGACTTAAAGATGATCAGTGGTATTGAGTTTGCAGGATCAGCCTGTATGACCCAAAGCAAAACTCACAACTTCTAAAATGGTGGTGCAGGAGGGTTACTTGTCCTGCCCGCCGTCAGCACCTTTCGCCCAACCCTCAAGCTAATGTACTGTCTCAGCCGTAGTGCTTTTAGCACACCTGTGCCTTGAATTAAGGCTGGTGAGAGGCTGCCCCCCAGCAAGCTTTTGCCACTGCACCTTGCCAAAGCTGTCCTAGTTTGAGTGTCTTCTAGCTCCTCAGGTATTTACAGTCTTCACTTCTAAAGCACTCCCACTTAAATGTAAAGGGGCTGGTTCCCTTCCTTAGAAGGATCTAGATCAATACTCAAACGGTTTGGTTTTAGAGACCCTCAGGGTTCTAGTGGAAAGGACAGTGGACTCAGAGGTAGAATTAGGTTTGACCCCTAGCTTCCGGGGCTTCTCTGCCAGTTTTCTTCAGCTCTGAACACCGTTATCCCTCCTTGTCCCTCCCAGTGAGAATTAGCCGTAAACTTGACAGAGAAAACCACTCTTAGCAGTGGCTCTGTCCATACAGGACATAGGATTAGGTGAGCAGCCTGCCCAATTAACTTATGATCTGAGCCCACCCCAAGACACATCAAATGCAGATGTGGTTCATACACCGTGGCATAGGAGAGACCAGCATTGTGGAGATGCAAGGTATTATAGAGATGAAACTATTAAACCCTGGGACCCCCGAGGGGAGGGGGCAGCAAGGTATAGGGGAAGGAGCACGGGCAAGAGTCA
The DNA here is from genome assembly GCF_965194825.1 of Balaenoptera physalus. Classification (NCBI taxonomy): domain Eukaryota; kingdom Metazoa; phylum Chordata; class Mammalia; order Artiodactyla; family Balaenopteridae; genus Balaenoptera; species Balaenoptera physalus. Next base: position 31,559,697 of record NC_138883.1, read on the forward strand.
CCTCCTGCCTCTCTCTCTGCCTGGATGTGGAAAGGTTACTTAACCTTTGAGCCCAGCTTTCCCATTTATAAAATGAGGATGTTACCTCCCTTGCAGAGTTGCGATGAAGACTGGATGAGGTGACGTATGTGAAGTTCCTAGTATTATACCTGGGACATAGCAGGCATGCAAGAAATGGTAACATAATTTTAAAAAATTTTTAACAGGAAAAATACATGTTTATTTCAGATGATTTCAACAATATAGATGAACATAAAAAAAAAAAAAAACTTGTCACCCCAAATCCCAGTACCCAGAGGTAACTACTGATAGCATTTAGGTATATATCCTTCAGGTGTTTTTCTATGTGATAGATAGCATATTCTTAACAAAAAGTAGTATGATCAAATTATGTATTTTGGTATACTAATACTTTATTATAATATAGTCACATATATTATTAAATTGCCTACTACATCTCTTTTACACGTATTTTTAAAGTAACGCATGTACATTATCTAGTTTAACAAGCCAAATTATATCACAAGGCTCATAATAAAAAATAAAGACCTCCTGCTCTAGCTTTTCTTACTCCCTGAATCTCCCTCTTGGCTAGTGATCTTTTTGAGGGGCGGTACTGGTTTAATTTATATTTGAACACTCTGTACTTAGCACAATGCATATGGGCCCTCTATACATGTGGGCTTCTGGGGGGGAAGGATTTAAGTAAACACTTATTATAGAACATGACATTCTACTTAAAAAAAAATACACAGCTGAAACACGTTTCAAGTTGAATCATTTTATAGCAGCTTGGAGAGGCCGTCCAAATCTTTGGCTATATCTTATGGAGATTTTATTGCCTGGAATATTGCTTTTGGGTTAGATTTTCAATTATAATATGTCTACTTCTGTTTTGCTATAAAGAGATTTTGTAGTAGTGGAATTGAACTTTGTATTAGTTAGATTAGGTTAGCTATGAGAAACAGACACCCAAAGTAACAGTGGCTGAAATAAGAAGTTTTTCTGTTGTATGTAAAAGTTGGATGGGAGACAGTCCATGGTTGGCATGACATCTCTGTTCCACGAGCCCTACACTCCTTCCCATCCATAGCTCTGCCAACTTTTGGGCATGATCTTCTCCTCCTGGTCCAAGATGGTAGCTCCAGCTGTCACGTTCATGTTCTGGGCAGCACAGTGTAGGAAGGGGTGAAAAGAAGGGCCAAAGGCCCTGAGCTGATGTCTTTCAAGACAGGTTACAGAAAGCAGCCACATGATACTTTTTAGTCACTTGGCTGTACCTTGGAACAAGGAGCCTGGGAAATGTTAATGGTATCCGTGGCCAGATGCCCATCTTGAAATGGAGGGTTCTATTACTATGGGAGGAGGGGAGAGTAACCACTGCAGGGCGACTAGCGGTCTAGGTTGCAGATTTTAGGCTCTTTTCCTATCATTAATCCCTTGTTAGTCCTTTCATGATACGTTGCCAGGATTGCTAAAGTAGCAGTTCGTTTCTGCTGTGTTTTCACTTTGTTTTCTCTTTCTCACAAACGCTGCTGACTCTGTCCTTCTCTTTTAACCCTTCCTTGGAGATGCTCTCCCATCCAGTCCTCTAGAGGCAGAGGCTTTGGGACACCTGCTTGGATGCGAGATGATGGGAGACAGGTGGATCCTTTCCTCAGGGACGGTTACCGGCTGTTTTTTGCAGAACGGTCTTCCAGTGGCAGCACTGTGGTCAGCAGTTCCCAGTGGTGGGCTGCAGACCCCTGGGGAGGGGGCTACTGCTAGGTGCCTTTGAATCTAAATGCATTGTAGAAAGTGTAAATATTCCTATTTCTGTTTTTCAAAGGTGTGTGGGTGCTGTTGTGTTGATAAAATACAAATGCATTTAAAAGCACTTTTCATCGGGGTGTTTAATACAGCATGGTGGTCCTGGGCCCTCATTGTGATTTCATCCAGACCTGGGTTGTGTCCTGACCCTGCCTCTTGCACCTGTGGACCAGCCTGTCTGAATTTCACTCTCCACATCTCAAGTGGCTTCCCGAATTGTTGAGAGAATTAAATAAGATTATGCACGTAGGACTTCCCTGGTGGCGCAGTGGTTAAGAATCCGCCTGCCAGTACAAGGGACACGGGTTCAAGTCCTGGTCCGGGAAGATCCCACATGCCGCGGAGCAACTAGGCCTGTGCCCCACAACTACTGAACCCACGTGCCACAACTACTGAAGCCCATACAGCTGGAGGCCGTGCTCCGCAACAAAGAGAAGCCACCTCATTGAGAAGCCCGCGCACCGCAACGAAGAGTAGCCCCCCGCTCGCCGCAACTAGAGAAAGCCTGCACATAGCAACAAAGACCCAACACAGCCAATAAATAAATAAATTTATAAAAACAAAAAAAGATTATGCATTTAAATAACTTAGCTCAGCTGCAGCACACATGAAGGCCCCCCTAAACATGAGCTCTGGTTATTGTTTTTTTCTTAACACACACTAAAAGTACATCTACCATCATAATAACATTTTGTAAGCTGAACGGACATATTTTAAAAGATTAGGAATCATTGCCGTAGCTTCTTTGGTGAAGCCAGTGTAGTCAGCCCTCAAACAGGTGTTTGGGGGGCCACTCCTTAACTGACTTAATTAGAAACCTTTGCGGATGGTTTGTATTCATTCATTCAGGACAAGTATTTATTGAGCACCTATTATGCCTCTTCAGGTTACAGGCCCAGAAAGGGAGGTCATTACAGTTCAGCTTTGCCCTGGCTCTGGGTCATAGGACAAGGTCACTCATTGTACCGAGGGTTCTCTGGCTTTGCCGGGAGTGCATCGCACACATCCATTAACTTTGGTTTCCTCTTCTTTACCAAGAGGGGGTGGAACCTAAATCCCCAGCCAGCCAGTTCTCTCCGCCTTTCCGTAGTTCTTCCGACAGGGATTTGTGGCTGCCTGTGCCCAGATGTTTGTCGGGAAGCACGGTTTTCTGTGCTGGCTCAGCGCCGCTCTGCTGACGGTGCTGAACGCGGCTGGGTCCTCGGCGGCTGCCGGCATGGCAGCACCACACCTCTGCTGAGGCGCAGAGTCAAGAAGTCTAGGCGGTGAATCATTTGCCTGGGCAAGCAAGTCTGTCTGGCCTCTCTTGGTCTTGCCTGGAGGGACAGTGGGCTGAGGGCCAGGGCACAGGAGAGGCTGGGGCTTGGATGTTGGCCGTGCTCTCACTGGATGCTAGTGGCCCATGAGTGAGGCTCTTCTATGTGGCTCTGGCTGATTGAGCACCACAGAGGGTCTGCTGTGTGCTTACTGCTGGCCTGTTGGTACCCTGGGCTGCTGGGTGGGGCTGGAGCCCAAGGTCGTCTTCCCACCTCCACTGCAGGCAATGGGCTGCAGGAAGCAAGCGTCTCCAGTGCTGACTCAGGCACCCTAAGGCCTGGCTGTGTCTGGTGAGTGGAGCTTTTCTCTGGGGTAGAATCATTTGGCCTAACTCCTCTTCGCCCTTGAGTGTAGCTGTCCTTCAGCTCAGGTGGGTGGTGGAGCTTGGCTGACCCCAGGAGAGACCACCACAGCTTTCAGGGAATTATAGACTCTGAGAATGTCAGAGATGGGGGCACAGGGGCCTGGTGAAGATCGCACAGTGCTGAAGCCAGAACCCAGGCGTTCTGGGTCTTCATCTGTTTCTTTTTCCTTTCTGCCTTGTTGAAGCTCAGAGATTGTTCTGGTTAAGGTGGGAGAGGATGCTGTGACGTACATCTGGTGGCTGTACTCTGAACTTTGACAGGAGCAAGCGAGAGGACAGATTTCTCCAACTGGGAGAGATAGAAGAACCAAGCCAAGGAAAGCTGGAAGCCCCTGCAGGATACCTTTGGGTACAGACTACATCAGTTTCCTTCTCCCTACCCCAGCAAACAAACGAAACCAAAGGCAGGATCTGGGCTGGGATGGCAGGCTGAACACATACAAATACTACCTCTGCTTGTGGTCTCTCTTAAAACCCAGCTAGAACTACAGGAGCTCACAAGGCCAACAGCAGAGCAGACAACAGTAGCGAAGTTTTAGAAGCTGGAAAACAGGTAGATGAGCCGTAACTAACTTAGGACGTTTGAGAAAGAGAATTTTAACCTGACAGTGAGGAAAGCAAAGAATGAATTTATATCACAGAATCCCTAAAAGTCTAGGAAGTGGCAGCACCAGGTACCTCCAGAACTGGAGTGAAGGGGGTGCTAAAAAAGGGTCAGGCAACAATGATACGAAATGCATTCCTCCTCCACGCCGTGCAGCCACCTGACTGCCTTTCCTTTTGGAAGAGGAAAACGGTTTCTGGACTGGGGGACACAGGCACAGGGTATGGGTATGCGGACTTTATTTTAAAAATGGAGTGATGAGACAACTGTTTACATACTGAAGCCTGCAGCCACCTCGGCCCTCCCCCCCACTTGATTCCCAGCACACTGGCAGCCAGACCTTTATTTTCCTGCAGTTGGAAGTGTGTTTGACCAGCTCAACAGAATGACCACAGGTGTTCTTGTCTAGGCTTCCCTGGCTCTCCCTACAGGGAAGCTCAAAGTTGACAGATGCCTCCTATGTGCTTAGAGGTTCTAGTTAGCTTTTGATCCCTCACTCCTTGCCCCCATCCCCTGCTCAAACTTATTTTTATGGAAAACACACACACAAGGAAGGAGAAACAGCATAATGAACCCCCGTGTACTCAGGCAGTTTCCATAATGACCAACTCATGGGTAATCTCGTCTCTTCGGTCACCCCACTCATTTCCACCCTTGATTATTTTGAAGGACATCTGCAACATTATATTTTTTTGGGTAAATATTTCAGTATGTACCTTTGAAACATAAGGGCTTCCTTTTTAAAGCATAAGCCCAATTTGGTTCTTGATCGTGAGCAGACAGTCAAGGAGTACAGTAATGCACTCTGAGCAAAAGTGCATTAGAGACCAAAGCACAAATACAAAAAGCAGCTGAGACACACTGCACTGGGAGAAACAAAGAAATAAAAAAAAGAGCCATTAGTAATATGCTCAGGTAAAAGAAAGGATGTGCCCGTATTACAAAAACAGGCATTACACAGCTACATGTGTTCTTGCCACTCAACTGAAAAAAAAATTCAGAGAACAAAAAAGAGGTCCATTAGAGATTACAATCATGATAGGGGAAATGAGAAGAAACCCAATAGAAGGGTTAGAAGACAAAGTGATGACATCTCAGAAAGAATATCAAAAAAAAAAAGATGAAAAATAGAGGAGAAAAGATAAGAAAACTGGAGGACCAGTAAAGAAAGACTAATACCTAAATAATAGAGGTTCTAGAGAGAGAGAAAACAGAGAAATATAGGGGAGGAAAGTAACAGTAAGATACTTCAAGAAAATTCCCTGTAACTGAAGAGCATGAATGTTCAGATTTGAAAGTACTCAGAAAGTCCCCACCCAAGGCACATTCCTATTCCTTTGATATTTCAGAACACTGGGGATTAAGAAGAGACTAAAAATTTCCCAAAAGAAAAAGACATGTGACATACAGAGCATCAGAAAGCAAAATGGCTTGGGGCTCCTTAACTGCAATGTTGGAAGCAAGAAATTGATGCATGATGCCTTCAAAATGATGAAGGAAAATCTCCAATCATTTTTATGCCAAGTATGGGGGTGGAATGTAGACATTTTCTAACAAAAAAAATGTACCTTCCATGCGTTCTTTCTAAAGAGCTGTTGGAGAATGCATATCACCAAAGTAAGAGAAGAAAGCAGCAGAAAGAGAAAGTGGGGTACAGGACGTAGGAGATAGATGAAGGGAAACCCCTGAGGACTGTGAAAGGAGACCCCAGGAGAGCAGCTGTGCATCGGACATAGAGGGGGGCAGTTTAGATCCGGTAGTGTGACTCAGGACTCTCATCACCAACTCACCTATTGCCGGTGTTCCATCAATTTAACCTGAGGAATGACTACCTGGGGAGCCCGGTCAGGATTCTTCTCTGTATTTGGCTGTCTTGCTCATGTGCTGATGAAGCTCTTTGTCCTGTTGACTGGATAGACAGAAGTGTTTTCTTTGCCCAACCCCAAGAACCCGAGTGAATTTAGAAACAGAAAATACAGGGAGCCCACTCCCCAACCAAATTTCTGATGTATGTCCAGTATCTGCATCTCTCCCCCCAGTTCCCTGCTGCCAAATGTCCCCACTGTGGTCATCTATGCAGTTTTTCTAGCACTCATACATGATCTTGCTTACTGACTTTCCCAGAAAGGGCTCTAGTCAGCTCTCTGGGACCATGGCCAGACGCTGTGCTTAGCTTCTTTCCTTGAGAGCCTTCATCTAGCAAAGGCAATATTTTTACTGTACTGTGGGTAGCATTGTGTCCCCCTGAAAAAGACATGATGAAGTTCTAACCTGTGAAGGTGACCTTATTTGGAAATAGGATCTTTGTAATCAAGTGAAGATGAGGTCCTACTGGATAAGGACTGGACCTCGTCCAATGCCTGATGTTTTTATGAGAAGAGGGAAATTTGGATACAGACACATAGTGATGGAAATGCCATGTGAAGAACAGAGACAGACACAGAGGGCAGATGGCCAGTGAAGAGATTGGAGTTATACTGCCCTAAGCTGGGGAACACCAAGAATTGCTGGCAGCCAACAGGAGCTGGAAGAGGCAAGGGAGGATTCTCCCTGCAGCCTTTGGAGGTAGCATGGCCATGGCCAACACCTTGAGTTTAGACTAGAATTCTTGCCTTCAGATCTGAGAGACAGTAGATTTCGGTTGTTTTAAGCCACCACATTTGTGTTAATTTGTTAGGCAGCCCTAGGAAACTAGTATACACAGCTACATCTGTGCTTGTCACTCACTTTTACAAAACTAAGCAATATCTTAATTTATGGATGTATACATAGGTGATAAGATGACAAAGTGAGGTAAAGGGATAAATAACACAAGTCAAGATTGTGAGACGTCTGGGGAGAGGGAAGGGATGTGAGGGAGAGGAACATGTGGAGCTTCTAAGGGACTGGATGGAGTCATGGGTTTTCATCTTATTTTCTTTAAATCATGTGTTTTTTATACACTCTTTTATGTGTATATACCTTTGACAGTAAACTTAAAAAAAAAAAAAGACTAAACCAAGCAAGACACAGCCCTCAAAACAGAGTTAGACCTATTGCTTAATCTGGGAGAGATGATGTTGAATCATTTGGGCCAAATGAAGGCCTGGGGATGTGGGAACCTTGGTGCCAAGGTGAGCATTTAGCAAATCAGAGCCCTTTGTGCTAATGGAGATGAATAATTAATAAGAAATCTCAAAATGATAAATCATCAACCAAAGCTAAATTTACCATTAGGACATATGGGAGTCTCCTCAGTCATGCCAAGTTTTGAGAGCCTGGCCTCCAGCTAAATGATATTAGGTCAGACTCACAAAGCCCTTTGTGGCCACCCCTGCCTGACTCATTTCTCCCTCTGTTGTCCTAGCAGGGGGTGGCCTTGAGGTCCTTTTAGGTGGTCTGTGTTAGATAACATCGAATTCCATAGAGAGTCATTCACCCTCTCTATATTCATGGAGGATCAAGATTCGTTTTGGTGCTGGTTTGCCTTTATTCCTCTCTAACCCTTGTAATCTTTTCTTTCTAACAGAGGCAGCTGGCCTTAGGCTCAGAACTTTGAGTAGTAGCAGGATCTACTGAAACTTAATGACATTTATTTTGGTTCTCGTTTTATTTATTTGTACAGGTTACCTGACATTAGGAGGATATTTGTTCTTTCCACTTAGAATAATGATATAAAATTTCTTCTTTTCATAATTTTTTAAAAGTCATTTTAAAGAAGAATACTAAGTAAATGGTATATAGGTGGTGGCCTGATCTGGAAATAGTGTCCTTGTGTTACTGAGGTTTGGAAAACTGTGATTATCTTACTGCTTCTAGTAAAAAAGTGGGCCCTTGATTGAAGCACATGTTATCTTAACGTGATACTCAGTTTTGTCGGGTATCTTTCCATACAGCATGTAGGGGGCCCTTAAGGACAAAAATCTCTAGCTTATCTCTCCTTGTGTCCCCCCACCCCGCCTGACACCAGCAGGATGTGTAGTCACTAGTAACCCTGGCCGAGGTATCCCTCTTTCTCCAGTCTCCTTGTCTTGCCTGGTACCCACCCAGCTTCCCTTAGTGCCTCAGGGTTGGATAACGTTGGAGGGATGCCCCCCCCCCAAGTCCCGGCAACAATAGAATGGGGAAGTGGATAGTCTGAGAAGATGAGCAGTGACTACTTCAGTGAAATGAGTAACTGGTGAAGGGTCATTTCTTTCAGAGATCCTGGTCCTCTGCTTGTTTCCTGGAGGGGGATGGTATGAGTTCCAGAAGAAAGAGAACGGGGTTTCTGCCCTCTAGGAGTCGTATTCCATCACATTCTAGAGGAAACGATGAGACACGCACATGCAGCAGTTGGGAATAATTAAAAGAAGCATATAGTGTTAAATTGTATGGTACTGGTTCAGGGTGCTGAAGGAGTACTTCACGAACGGGGAGAGCAGTGAAGACTGGTTGATTAATGACAGTGTTAGGGACCAGGTGGAAATTGAGCTAAGCCTTAAAGACTCATAGGATTCCTTTCTGTCCTCTGGATGGCACAGCATGTGAAGAGACATCTGGCTTTGGAATCCATCTCCAACCCTCACTAACTGTGGGCAAATGACTTAACCTTTCTGTGTCTGTTTCAGCATGAGTAAAATAGGGAAAATAATTATGCCTACTTCATAGGGTTGGTTTAAGGATTAACTAAGGTGATGGTTGTCAAGCTCTTTACATACATCATGAAAAGGGCATCAAGCCACTACAGGCATATTCCTTGGACATATTGCAGGCTCGCTTCTAGACCACCATAATGAAGTGAGTATTGCAATAAAGCAAGTCACATGAATTTTTTGGTTTCCCAGTGCATATAAAAGTTATGTTTACACTATGCTGTAGTCTATTGAGTGTAGTCTATTATGTCCACAAAAAACTGTACATACCTTAATTAAAAATACTTTATTGCTAAAAAAATGTTAACCAGCATCTGAGCCTTCAGTGAGTCATATTTTTTTGCTGGTGGAGGGTCTTGCCTCAGTGTTGAGGGCTGCTGGCTGATCAGGGTGGCCATTTCTTAAAATAAGACAGTGAAGTCTACTGCACTGATTGACTCTTATTTCTCATCTATAGACAAATGATTTCTCTATAGCATACAGTGCTTTTTGATAGCCTTTTACCCACAGTAGAACTTCTTTTGATATTGGAGTCAGTCCTCTCAAACCCTGCAGCTGCTTTATCAACTAAGTTTTATGTAATATTCTACCTTTGTCATTTCAATGATCTTCACCAGGAGTAGATTCCGTCTCGAGAAATCACTTTCTTTGATCATCCATTAAGAAGCAACTCCTCATTTGTTAAAGTTTTATCATGAGATTGCAGCAATTCAGTCCCATCTTCAGGGTCCACTTCTAAATTCTAGTTGCTGTTTCCATCGCATCTGCAGTTACTTCTTCCATTCGAGTCTTGAACCCCTCAAAGTCATCCATGAGGGTTGGAACCAACTTCTTCCAAATTCCTGTTAACGTTGATATTTTGAACATCATGAATGTTCTTAATGGCATCTAGAATGTTGAGTCCTTTCCAGAAGGTTTTTAGTTGACTTTGCTCAGATCCATCAGAGAAATCACTATGGCAGCTATAGCCTTAAGAAATGTATTTCTTTTTTTTTTTCTTTTTTTTTTTTTTAATAAATTTATTTATTTATTTATGTATTTTTGGCTGTGTTGGGTCTTCGTTTCTGTGTGAGGGCTTTCTCTAGTTGCGGCGAGCGGGGGCCACTCTTCATCGCGGTGCGTGGGCCTCTCTTGTTGCGGAACACAGGCTCCAGACGCGCAGGCTCAGTAGTTGTGACTCACGGGCCTAGTTGCTCCGCGGCGTGTGGGATCTTCCCAGACCAGGGCTAGAACCCGTGTCCCCTGCATTGGCAGGCAGATTCTCAACCACTGTGCCACCAGGGAAGCCCCAGATATGTATTTCTTAAATAGTTTTAAGACTTGAAAGGCCAAGTTGCACCTTGATCCACGGGATGCAGAATGGATGTTGTGTTAGCAGGCATGAAAACAACAAGAATCTCATTGTACATCTCCATCAGAGCTCTTGGGTGGCCACATGTATTGTCAGTGAGCAGTAATATTTTGAAAGGAGTCTTTTTCTGAGCAGTAGGTCTCAACAGTGAGCTTAAAGTAATCAGTAGACCATGTTATAAACAGACGTGCTGTCATCCAGGCTTTGTTGTTCCATTTAGAGAACACAGGCAGAGTAAATTTAGCATAATTCCTAAGGGCCCTAGGATTTTTGGAATGGTAAATGAGCATTGGCTTCAGCTTGAAGTCACCAGCTGCATGAGCCCCTAATAAGAGAATCAGCCTGTCTTTTGAAGCTTTGAAGTCAGGTATTGACTTCTCCTCTCTAGCTATGAAAGTCCTAGGTAGCATCTTCTTCCCATAGAATGCTGTCTCATCTACACTGAAAATCTGTTGTTTAGTGGAGCCACCTTCATTAGTGATCTTAGCTAGATCTCTAGATAACTTGCTGCAGCTTCTACAGCAGCGCTTGCTGCTTCACCTTGCACTTTTATGTGATGGAGACGGCTTCTTTCCTTAAACCTCTTGAACCAACCTCTGCTAGCTCCAGACTTTTCTTCTGCAGCTTCCTAACCTCTCTCAGCCTTCATAGATTTGAAGAGAGTCAGGGTCTTGCTCTGGTTTAGGCTTTGGCTTAAGGGAATGTTGTGGCTGGTTTGATATTCTATCCAGAGCACTAAAACTTTCTCCATATTGGCACTAAGGCTGTTCTGCTTTCTTATCATTTGTGTGTTCACTGGAGCAGCACTTTTAATTTCCTTCAAGAGCTTTCCCTTTACATTCAGAACTTGACTCACTGATACAAGAGGCCTAGCTTTTGGCCTTTTTTGGCTTTTGACATGCCTTGCTTGCTACGCTTAATCATTTCTAGTTTTTGATTTAAAGTGAGAGAGTTTCACCTGAACACTTAGAAACCATAGTAGGGTTATTACATGGCCTAATTTCAATATTGTTGTGTCTCAGGGAATAAGGAGGCCCGAGGAGAGGAAGAGAGATGGGGGAACCGCCAGTTGGTGGAGCAGTTAGAACACACACAGCATTTACTGATTAAGTTTGCCATCTTATGTGGGCATGGTTTGTGGTTCCCCAAAACGATTACAAGAGTAAGATCAGAGATCACGGATCACCATAACAAACGTAATAATAATGAAAAAGTTTGAAATATCGTGAGAATCACCACATGTGACACAGAGACAGGAAGTGAGCAAATGCTGTTGGAAAAATGGCATCAATAGACTTGCTCAGTGCAGGGTTCTCACAAACCTTCAATTTGTAAAAAATGCAATATCTGCGAAACACCATAAAACGAGGTATGCCTGTACATGGTAAATGAGCAATAATGGGTAGCTATCATTATTATTTAATCAACCATTGCATTTATTTATACAGTAAAAATTTATTACATGGTTATTATGTGTCAGGGCCTGCCAGGCTTCCTACCAAGGTTCTCAATACCTTGAACTTGGAGTCCCATGGTTTCCACTTATGTGTGAGACACTTAATCGTAAGAGTAGTAATGATGGCTGTAATGTCCTGAGTTCCTAATTATGTGTCAGGCATTCTGCTAGGTGCTTTATTACTGTATTGCCTTTAATCTTTATCCCCATTTTATAGAAGCAGGAATAGAGATGGAGAGTCTATGAAACTTACCCAGGGTTACAGAGAAAATGTCAAGCCTGGGATTTAAATTGTCTGCTCTTTTTTTTTTTTTTTCTTTTTTCTGTTCTGCACTGACTCCTGTTACTGTCACCCTAAATCCATTATGTCCCAGACTGAACTTGGTTTCCTCAAATGGGCTTTGTCTTTCAACTTCTCAGTCAAGGGCACTACCATTCTACTTGTCATTCATGTCTGAAAGGCAGGAGATGTCTCCCTTCTCCATCAAGCCCCTATATCTGGTTAATCACTAAGATTTTAGTTCAAATGCATCTTTTTCTCCCTCTTTCTCTTATCCTGGCTGGGTCCCTCTTGACTTGGATTTGTTAGTTTTCAGCATTTGTTCCACTGCCCTCCCCATGAAAGGGGAGGTTTACACAATACACTTTCATGGACTTCACCAGATTTTGATAAAACACCCTTAAGTTTTCCAAGAAGTAAAGCACAATAGTTTGTTACCGCTGCAGCTGTTTATCAGCGGTAGAAGCTTAGAATGGGCTCACAGCAGTGGTACAGATAAGTAAGCTGCTGTGAATATAACCTTTCTCTCCTACCTAGGAAAACATGTCTGGAAAGAACTATGCTCCACTCTGTTTTAAAAAGTAAAGCTTTCCCCTTTCACAAACAGTACTGCGAAAAGTGGATATCCACATGCAAAAGGATGGCGTTGGACTCCTATCTCATATGATATACAAAAATTAACGAAGAATGGATCGACAACCTAAATATAAGAGCTGAAACCGTAACACTCTTAGAAGAAAACATAGGGGCAGATCTTCATGAACTTGAATTTGACAGCTCTTTGGTATTACATCAAAAGTACCGTATGAGCAACAAAAGGAAAAATAGATAAAGCAGACTTCATCTAAATTAAAAACTTTTGTACATCAAAGGACATTATCAAGTAAGTAAAAAGACAGCCTACAGAGAGGGAAAAATATTTGCAAATCACATATTTGATAAGGGTCTGGTATCCAGCGTATATAAAGAACTCATAACTCAACAACAAAACAACAGACATTTCTTCAGAGAAGACATACAAATGGCCAAAAAGCACATGAAAAGATGCTCAACGCTGTTAGTCATTAGGGAAATGCAAATCAAAACCACAGTGAGATACCACTTCACATCCACTAGAATGGCTATAATAAGAAGAAAAAGAAAAAGGAAAATGACAAGTATGGTGAGGATGTGGAGAAATTGGAACCTTCATACATTGCTAATGGGAACGTAAGATGGTTCAGCTGCTGTGGAAAATAGTTTGGTGATTCCTCAAAAAGTTCAACATAGAATTACCATATAACCTAGTAATTCCACTCCTAAAGAATTGAAAACAGGTACTCAAACAAGTATACGTGTACACGTGTTCATAGCAGATTCACAGTAATCAACAGATGGAAACAACCCAAATGTCTGTCAATGGACAGAAGGAGAAACAAATAGTGGTATATACATATGATTGAATATTATGCAGTCAGAAAAAGGAGTAAAGTGCTGGTATGAGCAACAATGTGGATGAACCTTGGAAACATGATGCTAAGTGAAATAACCAGATGTGTCACATATTGTATGATTCCATTTATATGAAATATGCAGAATAGGTAAATCGATAGAGATAGGAAGCAGGTTGGTGGTTGCCAGAGGCTGGGAAGAGGGGAGAATGGGGAATAATGCTTAATGGGTATGGAATTTCCTTTTTGGGGGTGATGAAAATGTTTTGGCACTAGGTAAAGAGGATGGTTGTACAACGTTGTGAATGTACTAAATGCTACTGGATTGTTCACTTTAAGATGGTTAATTTCATGTTGTGTGAATTTCATCTCAATTTTAAAAATCTCCAAAAAAAAAAAAAAAGTAAAGCTTTCACAAACTTTGTTGCTTTAATTGTTAATAGTAATGCATACTTGGTAGATATCAGTATTTCAGGACACTGTTCTTGAGAATCATTGGCTGTAACCATCTGCCAGAATTACTAGCTGCCAGGATTATAGCCTCTCTCCTTTGCTGGGGGCAGGACCCCTAGGCCAGGGCTTTCTAACTCAGATGCCTTCAGGGACATTTATCCTGTTGGGATAAATGTTTGAGGTCAGCTGGATGTAAGGCATCAGGGAGTCATGGAGATTAGGTGGAACTGGGCTGGACGTGCACTGTCTAAATGCATTCCAGTTTAGACAAACTGCCCCTGGGCTGGTTCTTGTCTTCATCTTTCGGCCATCCCTCTTAAGCCATCTGACAGACTGATGTATTTTAAAAATCATCTTCAGTATGCCATCCCATTTCTAAAAACCAGTTTCCTGTCGCAGAATCTAAACCTCTCTGCCTTCCCTTTCCCGCAGAGGCTCTGAGAAAGCTCAGCTGGACCCATACAGCATCGTGAAACTGTTACCCTCCTCCTACCTCACCCTGTCCCAGCCACCTGGAGGCCTCGGGTGACAGGACTGAACCCCATTAGATCTGTAAGGGGAAGGGCTCTCTCTGAATCCTCGGTTTAAGGGTGACCCCGGGAAATGCTCAGCAGCTGGTTGCCACCACTGCAGAGGGCATGGTGGGTTTCTGTGGTGCCACTTTCCCAGCAGTCTGAGTGCATGTCAGTCTGTTATCTGTCTACCCGAAGGGAAGGGGAGAGAGGCACAGAAGAATCTGGAAAGATTTTTGTGATTAGATGAGATGTAGGAAGTTGTTTTTTGTTTGTTTGTTTTAATCTGCCCAAGCTCTTAGAGGCTTGGACCCATCAGGATGCTGGAAGCTTGGAGTGGGCGGGGTGTGTCAGGGGAGCAGGGGAGAGGGTGTGGAGGAAGGAGACTTAGTCCATTAGATCTAGGGAGTGGCTGGCACTGACTTCTTTTATGCTTCCAGCCCTATAGCTGCTTGTAATCCCTCTTTACTGCTGATTTTCTGGGAAGCACGTAGGACGTAGAGATCTTTGGCCCACGTCCTTTCATTATGTAACACTTCAGTGGACGTGTGCCGGGGCGGGGTTTGCGGGGGGGCAGGAAGAGAAAAGTACCGTCGTGTGACTTGAGGGACGCCCTGCGGCTCTTGCCCTGAAATCCGCCCCCCTTACCCCACTCTCCCCATTTAGACTTGAACGGCAGAGAGAATCTTCCTTCCTTCCCTGAAATCCCGTGTACAGAGCTCTGAACTCCTTGTGGCTCAGCGTCTGGCCCACAGAGGTGGTGCTGACCCAGGGCCCTGGGAACCATCCCACCTGTGGAAATGGAGGCTCGGCTTCCTCATATCCCAGGAGCTCACTAGCTGCCGACTCAGGCAGAGTTCCTGGCCTTTGCTTACAGCACTTTAGTCAGTGAGCGTTTTTGCTCTTTTGGGGGAGATTGGCTCCCACAAGGGCATGCTTCTCGCTGGAGCCGTCATGTCGGTGAGCATCAGAGTGTGTGCCCTCTGACCTCCAACCGGTCAGCCACTCCCCAGTGGGTGCTGGCGAGTTCCTGGATTAAGGGAGTATCTCTGCCCAAAAGACATGCTTTTTTTTTTCTTTAATTTTTATTTTATATTGGAGTATAGTTGATTAACAATGTTGTACACCTGAAACTAAGACATGCTTTCTTAAGACTTTAAATAAAGTAACGTGGAGAGGTTCATGGAAACTGTTGAGACACTGTCGGAAACCTTAAAAGCCCAGCAGGCACCTCCACTCCTGGTGCTGTGAGAGTGCTTAAAGCCCAGCGGTGGCCTGGAAGTCAGGAAGGCCGGGTAGCCGCTCCTCGGAAGGGTAGGCTGTGGCCCCACGGCTCTTCTTGCGTAGGGTGTGAGTGGGCCGTATGGTGTCATGGCAACAGGGAAGGCTCTCGAGCCAGGCTGCCAGGGTTTCAGTCCTGGCTTATTAGTTGAGTGGCCTTGGAAAATTTATTTAGCGGTGCTGCATCTCAGTTTCCTCATCTGTATGTAGATCAGCGATGGCAATAGTACGTACCTCATAAGGTTGTTGTGAGGGTTGAAGATAATGCCTGTAAAATACTTGGCACCAAAATGGATGCACCCTAGGTGTTTAAGGATGGTGGCTCCCACCACCCACCCATGGTAGCCACATGATGGAGCCTGCAGGAGAGGACAAGAGGATGGCAGGAGGGCTCTGTATTGTGTGGTTTCCCTGTGATTAACGCAGACTCTGGTTTCTTCTGTATTCCTTTCCTTGCCCAGTACTGATCCTCCAGAAGGTGGAGAACGGAGACCTGAGCAAAAAGGTTCTGAAGATCACCGATTTTGGCCTGGCTCGGGAATGGCACCGGACCACCAAGATGAGCGCAGCAGGGACGTATGCCTGGATGGCACCTGAAGTCATTCGTGCCTCCATGTTTTCCAAAGGCAGCGACGTGTGGAGGTAAGGTCCAGAGGTGCAGGGTCAGCGCTCCCCAGATCTATTTTGGCTGCACAGATGCTTCAGGACTTGGAGAATTGAGGTTGCATAGAATCCCAGGCACCCCAAGTAGGTCTAGGTGACCCCTTCAGAGCAATCTACACTAAATCCCACATTGCCAAAGGACAGTTTCTAACACCTTCATCTGCCAGAAATCCCCCCAGTGCTATGGGGCAAGTACCACCTCTATGTAGACCCCTTTGTGTTGGTGAGTGAGGTAGCCCCTCACTCACGTCTGGCCCCTGGCATTCGACCTTTGGGCAGGAAATGCTTGTTTCTATCCCTGATTTCACTCGCTTAGTCCCTGTAGCCTTTGAGTTTCCAACTCCCGACTTGCTCAGTGCCAGGCTTTTTCTTTTGTAGGAGCACTTTTTGAGTCCTTACTGCACCCCATGAGGTTGATATCATGGTCGCCCCATTTTACAGATGAAGACACTGAGGCTGAAACCAGAGTCCCTTGTTCAAAGCACGTGGCCAGTAAACTGCAGCCCCAGGATTCCAGATCTTTCCTGGAAGGACCAGGAGATTCTAGGGGCAGTGTGTACTGACCTCTAGGGTGGTGAGGGTACCCAGACACTCCTGGAGACCTTCCCCACAGTCACCCTGGCTTCCTTAGCAACAGTGGCTGTTACTGTTGGACTTGTTCTCACTATAAGCCCTTCAGCTGATGAGTATTGTTTGTGCTGTCTCTTTTTTCTGGGTGGGCTGGAAATTATCCTTTCCAGTTATCCAGTTAAACTTTTAGTCAAGGCTCTGTCTTGCCTGTTGAGCACTGATATAGAAATGGGAAAAGATAAGTCTCAAGCATGCACCCAGAACTGCAGAGTCAAAGATTAGACCAACCGTTCCCCTTAGTGAATGTCAGCCCAAGAGGTCACAAGGTCATGGATCTAAAAATCTTTTTCCCGCTGATGGGAGGATGAGCATCTACAGAGTAAGCATCCTCATGACTGTGAGACAGTAGCCTCACCTTGGTATGCAGAAGAAAGGACTGTAGATTATCATCGTATTCATCTATGAAGTTGTTGCTTCTCAGTGTGTTGTAAAGTGAGCTTGTGTGTGTGTGTGTGTGTGTGTGTATTTTAAATAACAGCTTTATTGAGATATTACTCACATACTGTAAAGTGCACTTTTTAAAATATATAAGCCAGTAATTTTTAGTAAATTTACAATGTTTTACACTGATCATCATTGTTATTAGTTTCCTAAGGCTGCTGTAACAAATTACCACAAACCTGGTGGCCTAAAGCAATAGAAATTTACAGTCTAGAGGCCAGAAGTCTGAAATCGGTATCAGCAGGGCCATACTCTCTCCAGAGACTCTGGGGCAGACAGATTGTGTTCCAAATAAGGATTCTGGGTATTAGGACATGGACATATCTTTTCAGGGCCACCATTCAACCCATGACAACCACTAGCTATTTCCAGAATATTTTTTATCACTCAAAAAAACCCTCAATACCTATTAGTAGTCATTCCCTAATACCCCCTACCCCTACCCCTACTCCCTGGCAACCACTAATTTACTTTCTGTCGCCATGGATTTGCCTATTCTGGACATTTCATATAAATGGAATCATACAGTATGTGGTCTTCTGTGACTGGTTTTTTTCACTTGCATAATGTTTTCAGGCTTCATATATGTTTTTCAGAACTTCATTCTTTTAATAGCTGAATCATATTCCGTCATATGGGTTTACCACAATTTGTTTGTCTGTTCTTTAGTTGATGGACATTTGGGTTGTTTCACTTTTTGTCTAATGTAAGTAATGCTGCTATGGACATTTGTGTACATGCTTTTGTGTGAACATATGTTTTCAGTTCTCTTGTGTATATACCTAGGAGTGAAATTTCCTGAGTCATATGGTAATTCTATATTTAACTTTTTCAGGAACTGCCAGACATTTTTTTACCACGGCCATTACCATTAGCAACACATGAGGGTTCCAATTTCTCCACATTCTCTCAACACTTGTTATTTTTTATTATAGCCATCCTAGTGGATGTGAAGTGGTATCTCACTGTGGTTTTGATTTGTGTTTCCCTAATGACTAATGACATCGAGCATCTTTTCATGTGCTTATTGGCCATTTGTATATCTTCTCTGAATAAATATCTGTTCAAATCCTTTGCCAATTTTAAAATTGGGTTATATGTCCTTCCATTTTTAGGTTGAAAGGGTTCTTTATATATTCCAGATACAAGTCCCTTATCAGATACATGATTTGCAAATAATTTCTCCCATTCTGTGGGTTTTCTTTTCACTTTCTTGATGATATCCTTTGAAACACAAGCATTTTTAATTTTGACGACGTTGGGTTTATCAGTTTTTTCTTTGATTGCTTGTGCTTTTGGTGTCATATCTAAGAAACCAAGTCATTAAGTTTTATACGTATGTTTTCTTCTAAGAGTTTTGTAATTTTAGCTCTTACATATAGGTCCATTTTGTTCCGTTTTGTTCCATTTTGACCTAATTTTTATATGTGGTGTGATATAGGAGTCCAGCTTCATTCTTTTACATGTGGCTATCTAGTTGTCCCAGCACCATTTGTTTAAAAGACTGTTTTTTTCCTCATTGAATTGTCTTGGCATCCCTGTCAAGAAGCAGTTCACCACAAATGAAAGAGTTTATTTTTGGACTCTCAATTCTACTCCATTGATCTGTGTCAGTAGATCGTTATGCCAGTGCCACCTGTTTTAAGAACTGTAGCTTTGTACTAAGTTTTGAAATTAGGAAGTGTGAGTCTTCCAACTTTCTTCTTTTTCAAGATTATTTTGGCTATTCCAAATCTCTTCAATTTCCATACGAATTTTAGGATCATTTTGTCAGTTTCTGAAAAGTAGGCAGCTAGAATTTTGATAGGGATTATGTTAAATCTGTAGATCACTTTGGGGAGTATTGCCATCTAAATAATATTGTCTTTCAATCCATGAACATGGGATATCTTCCTGTTTATTTAGACCTTTAATTTCTTTCAATGATGTTTTATAGCTTCTGTATTATTGAATCTTATTTCACTACACATTAATTATGGGTGAAGTACCTATTGTGAAGAAAAGAATTTTCCTTTCGTTAAAATATCTGACTAGATCTCATTAGGTTGAGCTGTATCCTGATATTCAACTGTTTTTCACCCACAAAAGCAGCAATTTCATATGCTTCAACCTACACTTTCATTGCTTGACTGTAGGCTAATGAGATTAGTTAATGTATTAATTAAGCTAAGCTGCTATTGCAAAGAGACCTACTGATGGTAGAAATGTACTTCTTTTTCAAGAGTAGTCCAGCCTGTCTAGGCTGGTGGGGCAGCTTTGCACCTTGAGATGATTCAGGAACTCAGGTCCTTTCAGTGTCCCTCGGTGTGTTATTCTTTTCTGAATGGTTACATCTGAGTGAAAGTGACTTCAGAATAATTATATCCCACAGAAAAGGGGAAAGAGAGCTTATCCATGGCAAGAAGCTTGTCTTTAATTTGGAGATGACTCCAAAAGTAGCTATTATTATTTCCATTTTACAGATGAGGTAACTAAGGCTTAGATGGTTGAAATCAGTTGCCTAGGTTCACCCAGGTGGTAGAGGTAAAGCTGTGATCTGAACTAGATATGTGTCTCTTGAAACTCTGTGCTTGTAGCCACGTCACCATCTATATACTCTTACTCCTGCGCTTTGGGCACCCTCTTCCAGGATGATTGGCCCACCGTGCCTGGGACCCAGCAGCCTGTCCCAAGAGGGCCAAAGCATGTCTAGGAACTCGGGACAAAGCTGGTTCCCAGACTGACTTGTAATGCATTTATTCCTCCAAGAAATGTTTGTTGAATACATACTTACTCTGTTATGACCAAGCAAGTGGACTTGCTTCCCGCTGTACAATGGAAAGACCAAACACCGAGGCAGCGGTCTTTTGCAGAGGGAAAAAGGATTTATTGCAAGGGGACCAAGCAAGGAGGCAGGAGGCAATGCTCAGATATGTTTCCCCAGTTGATCAGCTGTTGAGTGGGATGTTTATCATGGAAGTAGGGAATAAGAGGCGGGGTGGGGGGTGCTGGGCAATGGTCGGTGGAAAGTAATTTGTAAGTTTCTGGAGTTCTCTGCCCAGGCTCGACTGTTCTTCATGCCTCTTCATGGATTGCATGTGCAAATTCAGGGGGGTTCCCTATGTTACATGGGGTGGATTTTCAGCCTGTGACGTCTAAAGTTCACTATCAAAGTTCACTATTGGTTGTCCTAGTCCCTCAGTGTGCCTGAAGGGGCTGCCAGCATATCTGTGGTTTCCCTGGTATTCTGCAAAACAAGCTTGGTGTCTTCCATGTATCATTTTATTTCTATCCTGTTTCTACCTTATGGGCCTTGAGTGTGTAAGGTAAGGGTATGACTTCAGTGTCAGGTACTGGGCTGAGCCTGAATCCAACCCCCTTCCCTCCCACTCCCCTCCTGGAGCTCATCCGGGGCCTTGGGCCTCTGCAGTTGGTGGGTGCCCAGGGCCAGCTGAGTTTGTCTCACTGTTCTTCGAGTATAGTTCTCTAGGCCTCCTCTGTGCTGTGGTGGAGTGTAGGATGAGAATGGCCCAGACCCCCTCAAGAAGAGCAGTTCTTGCCCTTTGGTTGTGTTGTGCAGGGAGGGCAGCGGTGACAGCCAGAGGCCATTGTCCCACGGTGACTCTCTGCCTGTCATGTGTAGGATGAGGTGGAGGCATTTTGTTAATTAATCATTTTACGTTTTTTAAATTACGGAAGGAAAACATGTTCACTATAGAAAAAAATTAGAAAATATGGATAAACAAAAAAGGAAAAAGAAAAGGAAAGAAAATCACCCACAATGCACTTCTAAAGATAATCTATGTTGACATTTTGGTGTGTTTATTCCTGTTCCTGTGATCACCCACCCATCCCTTAAAATGGGATCATTCTGTTTTGTAAGCTGCTTTTTGAATGCAACAGAGCACGAGCAGCATATTGCCATGTTAATAAGTATTTATTATGTCAGTAAATATATTAACATATACATTTATAAATAAGTTAGTAAATATGTTGTCATTTTGAATGAGGGTCTGGTTAACAGCAAGAATAGTAAACTGTGTGTTACCTAACAGTTTACAAAGTACTTTCACATATGGTAGTTCAGTTGTCTTTGCCAAAGATTATTAAACAGTCAGCTTGGTTCCTGGAATGTGGGCTCACAGCTGATGACCAAGTGCAGGAGCCCATTCAAGGGACACCCTCTCCTTTTGGAGGGTGGGTCCCTGAGTTGACAGTCTTAAAGTCCATGCAGGTTAATAAGAAAAACAACCCTGGCCCAGCACGGGTACAGAATTGCTGCACCTTCGGTTGGGAAGGGTTGCTATTCGCTCTAGGGCTTTTCTTCATTTTGAAAAAAATAAAACTTCCCTCTCCCACATCGGATATTACCAAACAGTGGAAAAGATTACTGCACCTCTGGAGGTGGTTAATTATTGACACAGGGTGCATTTCTGAGGGTTTGGGTTTAGGCTCTCGCTCTTGGGAAATCACTGGCAGCACTGTGGGAGCTGGCACTTCTCTGGGGGGAAGGGGCTCCGAGGCAGAGTTCTAGCTGAGCTGGTACTTTGAGGCTGCTTGTAAACAGTCTTGAACAGACCTCTTGACCTTCTCTTAACCCAGGGAGGGCAAGAAAGGAGGCTAAACCTGAGGTAAACCATGTGGACTTCTACTGTCCTCCTCTCCCTGAGGCTCAGATCCCTCTAATGTGTGCTTCTCCGGTCCCCTTTTTGGACTCTGTTCCTGCCAAAGGAGCACCAAGCCTTCATTTACATCACCCACCTTCTGTTATAAAAATACAGAGGAACACTGGCAGAGGAACACTTTGACTGGTTTAGGCATCCCCAGAAAGCCTTCTTCCCTGAATGCGGGTACCCCTCTGCACGGCTGTCCCCAGCCACTTTCTCATTTCAGGCCTTTCCGAGAGGGAAGCACACGGTGTTTACGAGCCATAGATGGCGGTTTCAGGATGCGGGGTAGTTTTTTTTTTTTTTTAATTAATTAATTTATTTATTTATGGCTGTGTTGGGTCTTCGTTTCTGTGCGAGGGCTTTCTCTAGTTGCGGCAAGTGGGGGCCCCTCTTCATCGCGGTGCGCGGGCCTCTCACTGTCGCGGCCTCTCTTGTTGCGGAGCACAGGCTCCAGACGCGCAGGCTCAGTAGGTGTGGCTCACGGGCCCAGTTGCACCGCGGCATGTGGGATCCTCCCAGACCAGGGCTCGAACCC
This sequence comes from Balaenoptera physalus, assembly GCF_965194825.1. Classification (NCBI taxonomy): domain Eukaryota; kingdom Metazoa; phylum Chordata; class Mammalia; order Artiodactyla; family Balaenopteridae; genus Balaenoptera; species Balaenoptera physalus. The sequence goes on from NC_138883.1 coordinate 31,582,085, forward strand.
GTGTCCCCTGCATTGGCAGGCGGATTCTCAACCACTGCGCCACCAGGGAAGCCCCAGGGTAGTTATTGTTATTCTTTCCTTGCAGCTCTTCTATGAGGTAGGGAATTGCTGTCTCTGTTACACAGATGAGGAAACAGGTTCGGAGAGGTGAGCTCGCTTTCTCAAGGTCCCACGGCTGTAAGTGGTAAAGCAGGCATTCGACTCAAGTCTGTCTAAGTCTTTCTTGAGCAGCACTTCTCCCACTTTTCCTAGTTGTAGAGCCCTTCAAATGGAATGGAATGCCCATGAACAAAGGACCAAGCCAGGTGAGAGCAGAGCTGCCCTTGTGGAAGCTGGGAGGAGAGGGTTCCTGGCTCCTTTCCCTTCCAGGTGGCCTGAGACATCTCCACGGAGTAGAGCTCAGTGTAAACACCATCACAGAGGAAATGCCAGGACACAAACAGGACACGTGTTTGGATCTTCGAAAACACCCTGTCTTTCCAGGTCGTTAGGCTTGGGACATCGACTGTCTTTGCCTGGATGGAAGAAAGGGGTTTCGGGAACCTTGAGTTTTTGTTCCTCAGGGTGGAAGTGGGCAGTAATGCCGAGAGCAGGCAACTGAAGATGGGAGTCTCTCTAACCGGGAATCTAGTTAGCAGCGCTGAGAGCTCGTAGAGGTCACTTGGTGGTTGCTGCCCAGCATGACTGCTGTCTGGATAAGTCACATGAAAAGTTTGGCAGGAAGTGTCCTAGTGCAGTTCTTGATGATATTTGGGGCTTACTCTGGGGTACCCAGTGCAGCCTGCAGGACCATCTGACTACACACTCACTCTTACACCCACCCACCAATTCATTCATTATGTGAGGGCCTAGGCATCCCAGAGCCTGGGCAAGACCCTGAGAATGCAAAGATTAGGAACTACTGTCCCTGCCCTTTAGGAGCCCACAGGCTAGTAAACAAACAACTAGAATACCTGACAGCGCAAACAAGGGCTGAGTAACATGCTGGGGTGTCGGGAGGCTTCCTAAAGTGTCCAGTTGCTCCCATCAGCCTAGACTAAAATCCACCTTCTTGTCAGGACAAGACAAGACCTGCAACTACCAGTCTACTAGGCTCTTTTTTTTTTTCCTGTCAAAATACATAAAGAAAATGATAGTATTTGGAGGGCTTACTCGGGGAAAGCCATTGTCCAAGGACACTGGCCAGTCCACTCTGGGGATCCCTCTGTAGAGAACCCCGGGATGCCCTGGTACATTGGTGGGCATATTGCTCTCCTTTGGAGCCATGCCAGGCCATGCCACGGGATCCTTTGAGGGCAAGCCCATGCTCTTGTGCTCTCTGATCCCTGTCTCTGGAGCCCTGGCTCCTCCCTCAGTTAGCAGAGTTTCACTCAGGGTTCAGCACCTCCTGCCTCCATCCTGGTCTGGTGTAGGTGACCGTCCTTTGTGCTGTCATAGTATCTCTGTTGTGACTCCTCTTTCCATATTCTAATTGATACTTTTTCTATTCCTCTTGGTAGTCTCTTTGTGGATAAGATCTGTGTTTTTTTATCCTGTATCCCAGTTCTTGGCATTAAGTTTGATGCATAGTAAATATTTAGTAGATGTTTAAAATGAGTGAATAAATGGTGGTACATTTGAATCATATCTTGAAAGATGATTAGTAGAGTTTACCAAGCAGAGAACTGGTCGAAGGGCATTCTAGGGAGAAATAATTGAGACTTGGTCCAGGTCCACTGTGACTTACTCCACATATGCCCTTAATATATGCTGCTAACCCCATCTAAAACTTGCTTTCCTCATCTGCAAAATGATGATAATACTTATCTTGCAGGTTTGTTGTAGGGATTCAAGATCATGTTTGTAAATGTCTTAGCATGCTGCACATACAAGGTACCATGATCGAATAGTTGCTGGGTTTATTATTATTTTTTTAAAATAAATATGTCTTCTTGTTGGTTGTAAACTACTGATGAGTATTACCAAAAAATTGAGCTTTGTGTTGAAAATATAAGGAGAGGCCCTCTTCCAACTGTTCATGGCCTTATGGTTTCTGGTCCTGACTTATTCCTGGAAGGATTAAACACTACATGAGTTTGCCTGGTTCTGATTGTGAATTCATAGAATAATTATTCCGTAAGCTTTGTGCTCCCCATTCCCTAACTCACAGAACATGTGAAAAGAAATTCTTCATGTGGGCTTGAAAGGTAGGGAAAGAACTCGAAGCCCTCACAGCTGATGCGCTGCTCTGCTCTGCCGATGCAGTCCACCCTTGTGAAACTTTCCCCTTTGAATTAGACAGAGGTCACCGTTAGGGACGCAGTCACGCTGACGGGGGCAGGAATCTATTCAACCTAGTGGGCACTGAAAGAAATCTTTCACAGGAGCAAAATATGTTTGTTTCGGGTGGTCATCTCTCTGCTTTTATAAAGCTAAAAAAAAATGTATCTGTTGCTATATGATCCAGCGATCCCACTTCTGGGCATATATCCATACAAAATTATAATTCAGAAAGATACATGCACCCCTATGTTCATAGCAGCACTATTTACAATAGCCAAGACATGGAAACAACCCACATGCCCATCAACAGACGATTGGTTTAAGAAGATGTGGTATATATACACAATGGAATGTTACTCAGCCATTAAAAACAATGAAATAATGCCATTTGCAGCAACATGGATGGACCTAGAGATTGTCATACTAAGTGAAGTAAGTCAGAAAGAGAAAGACAAATACCATATGATATCACTTATATGTGGAAACTAAAATACAACACAGATGAACATATCTACGAAACAAAAACAGACTCACAGACATAGAGAACAGACTTGTGGTTGCCAAGGGGGAGGGGGGTGAGGGAGGGAAGGATTGGGAGTTTGGGATTACAATAGCAGATGCAATTGTATATCTACAATAGCAGATGCAAACTATTGTATATAGGATGGATAAACAAGGTCCTACTCTATAGCACAGGGAACTATATTCAATATCCTGTGATAAACCATAATGGAAAAGAATATGAAAAAGAATATATACATGTATAAGTGAATCATTTTGCTATACAGCAGAAATTAAACACAGCATTGTAAGTCAACTATACTTCAATAAAATTTTAAAAAATAAAAAATAATATATCTGTGACTTAAGCTGAAGTTTTCTTTTTTTTTTTTTTTTTTTTTTTTTTTAATTTTTATTTATTTATTTTTGGCTGTGTTGGGTCTTCGTTTCTGTGCGAGGGCTTTCTCTAGTTGTGGCGAGCGGGGGCCACTCTTCATTGCGGTGCGCGGACCTCTTACTATCACGGCCCCTCCCGTTGCGGAGCACATGCTCCAGACGCGCAGGCTCAGTAATTATGGCTCACGGGCCCAGTTGCTCCGCGGCATGTGGGATCTTCCCAGACCAGGGCTCGAACCCGCGTCCCCTGCATTGGCAGGCGGACTCTCAACCACTGCGCCACCAGGGAAGCCCTGAAGTTTTCTTAAAGCAGGAAAAAATGTATTCCCAGAAGGCTGCCTCTTCTCCCAGTTTATTACATTCACAATAGCAACCACAAAATAGACGTGGCCCTTGAGCACTGATTAAAACACTAGAGCAGTGCATTTCATTTCATGACAGCCTTTTCAGACTGCTTGTGTTGTTTGCACTTCACATATGAGGAATTTGAGGAACAAGACTTTGAAACCAAGTGTGCTTGACTCCAGAGTTTTCGCTTATAGCCAGTAGGCTTTATGGTCTCCCTTTTATATTATAGCAGTACTTCCATTTCGTTAGTCTCCCTACATGTCAGAGAGGATGTGGGATGCTCGTCAAAGCTTCGCGAGATATTTGTGTGAAGTTGCACCTATGGTTCATGGTGCGGCTTCTGTCTTCTTCCTCTCCTTAGCTATGGGGTGCTGCTTTGGGAGCTCCTGACCGGTGAGGTGCCCTTCCGAGGAATCGATGGCTTAGCTGTCGCTTATGGAGTGGCCATGAACAAGCTTGCCCTTCCCATTCCTTCTACATGCCCGGAACCTTTTGCCAAACTCATGGAAGGTGAGTGACCCCTGGCTGGAACAAAACTGGAGACCGTTTATTTTTCTATCGGCACTCGATAGATTGTGGCCAGTTCTGCAGGATCAGTAACTGAAAGAGGAGGTGAAGTATGAGTCAGTCAAGGAGGAATCCTAAGGATGGTTGGAAGAGCTACTTCAAGATGATGTCAGCACCCTGCTACACTGGTGTCACCGATGTCCCTTCTGTCCATCTAGTGACTGTAGAACGTGGCTTAGAAACTGAAGGCTGCTATCCAGTGCCTCAGAATATTATTATTTAATCCAAAGTAAGAAGGTATAGCAGCTTTTATCTCAAGACCTCTGAGTGTCTTACATGTAGAAATGAAGGTCTAAGAAGAAAGGAATTCTAAAATTCATCTAGGCAAGCCCTGTGATTTTGTCAGTGAGAAATCCTAAGCTGAGAGAGGTTAAATGGATAGGTTTACTCCATTGGTTAGTGGCTCAGCTGAGAGTAGATAGAATTCACTTTTCCTGACTCCCATGCCAGTGCTTTTCGTCCTTGCCTTCTCATCAGCACGTTGAGTTGGGGAAGGGTAGCTCATTTATTTATGGGAAATTGGGGCCCAAGGTGTAGTTACCCATGTCAGGACTGGAATCGTGTAGTAACTTGATAAACTGTGGTAGCTGTAGTTCATGCAAGAAAACGCTTTGGACTTGCCTTACTTATGTGAAATCAGTAGTCAGAATGGAATGGGTGCAGAGCTGCTGCATTGTGTTTCCAGCTTCACTCTTGATGATTGTGATGTTGGGCAGATTGCTTTACTTCCTGAGCCCTGTTTGGGGTTCCCTAAGTCCCAGTCTCTATTTCTGGAAGGAGAAATGAGAGGTGGTTTTCTGTCAAATGAGGTCACGTAATATCCTAAGTCTTACATTTGCCTCTGTCCGCTAATGCTTCCTGCTGACTCATGTGCCCCATGCAGATTGCTGGAATCCTGACCCCCATTCACGACCATCTTTCACGAATATCCTGGACCAGCTAACTACCATAGAGGAGTCTGGTTTCTTTGAAATGCCCAAGGACTCCTTCCACTGCCTGCAGGATGACTGGAAACATGAGATTCAGGAGATGTTTGACCAACTCAGGGCCAAAGAAAAGGTAAGAAAGAGAAGCAAAAGGCATGCATTGAATGAGTGGATCTTCTCCACTGGGGCCTCTGGACCGATTCTGACATGACCACGTTCCTGCTTGGTTTGTGGCAACAGAGCAGCTTTTTCCTTCCTGGCTTTACATGGAGACTTCTCCAGGCCTCAGGTGTCACCTGAAACGATCGAGAATTTTTCTTTCTTTTTGGGATGTGGCAGAAATAAGTGAGGGGGGGCGGTCATGAATCCAAAGCTCTCCTTGCAGAGTATCTACTTCATTGTCCAAACTGGAGGAGGAGCACCGCTGGGCAAGTACCAGCAGGGTGTCCCACCCCAGCCCCCGCCGGCTGGAAATCCGAGAGCGCTCTAGAAAGCTTTCTTTGTTCTGCAGTGGGCTTGTGGAAGGGGTTTAACTGGATATAGGGGTACTTCAACACTGAGAGCAATTATCAGAACATGCTGCCAGTGTCTTTGGGGATCAGAAACAGCATATGGGCTAAAAATACCATGAGTCTGACATTGTTTGGCATTTTTCATGTTTTTATGAAAAGGGCTCAACGGCTGAACCAACTGAGGAGTTCAGAGACTCATAGCCCATTAGAGATCTGCCTTTTTGTTTTGGAGACCATTCCTTAAATGGCCCCTCTCTCTGCCCATAGTGTCTGGCCAGCAGTCAGCGCCCACACGGAGGAAGCCAATCAAAGCGGTTATGTTGTTTATCCTGCGGGGCCAGTGGCTAGGGGCACGAGGGATGTCCATGGATAGACGAGGTTAATTTCTTCTTTCCCTTCTCACTCCCCTCTGTGGAAATTTGGGAAGCAGTATAATAATAGTAGAATCTAAAATTATCTTTATGGCTTCCCAGTTCTTTCACTTGAACGGTCTGATGAGACCTTTTCACCCATTTTATCCAGGAGTCTTATGGCCCCTGCTGCCAGCATGTAGGGCAGGTGTTATTAACTTTTTCATCTCAGAGCTGAGGGTCAGTGTCTGTCTAAAGTCACACAACTAGTAAGTGAGGAGGCAGAATCTTGAACTGGGGTCTTCTGATTCCAAAACCATTTTCTTTCCAATATCATCGTTTCCCTTATCAAAGGACTTAAAAATCATTTCTGGAGCTGATTTGAAGATATAACTCTTTTGATGCAACATAGCAATCCTTGTACTGTTTGGCAAGTCAAGGAGCATGCTGCAGGGGGATGCAGTGAGCTTATGATATTCTTTAGGGACCCAGGGGGAGAGACGGGTGGATCTGCACTGACCATTGAGCAGAATGATTAAAAGAGGCTGTTCCAATTACTAGTTCTATTCCAACTAGAAGAACACCAGAGTTCCTGGCCTTTTTTGAGATTGCTGAATCACTGACTCCTGGTTATTTCTTTTTCTTTTTTTTTAATTTATTTTTTATTGAAGTATAGTTGAATTACAATGTTGTGTTAATTACTCCTATACAGCAAAATGACTCAGTTATATTTTATATATATATATATATATATATATATATATATATATATATATATACATTCTTTTTCATATTCTTTTCCAGTATGGTTTATCACAGGATATTGAATATAGTTCCGTGGTTATTTCTTTTGATTGATGAAATTATAAGGGTACCAGAGAATAAGAAAAATGAAAGTTGGATTTTGTCAGGAAGTAGTTACTAGAAAAAGTCAAACCAATTCTCATAATAGCTAACATTTGTAGAGCATGTGCTATTTGCTATGCTCTGTTATGAGTAATTTATATGAATTCTTACATAATCTTGCATAATAAGGTAATAATTGCCTTATGTAATACAGTCCTGTGATATTGGTGCTAGTAACTCCATATAACATGTGATGCCCATTTTAACTTGCTCAAGGCCACAAATCAGCCACTTTGTTCCAGAGTCCTTGCTTTTAACACCAATGCTGTGATACCTCTCCATTATAAGGCTTGGAGTTGGGCAAGTGAGGGTGAAATGGGTAATGAGCTTTCTCTCTGGAGAGATTCCTCTTAAATCATTTTATGTGGAAGATGTGATTTGCATACTATGGAGTTGATACCCAAATAGGTGTTTCGCAAGAAGGGGATTTACCATGCTGGAGGGTTTCCAGGTATATGGTGCCATAGTTGAGTACTCCATAAATGTCCTGTTTTCCCATGTGATTCACTCTTCAGGTTGGCTCAACCTACTACTGCTTCTGTGTATGTGAGGATGGATTGGTCTCTGGGCTGGGGTTCAAGTTCCCTTAAAGGAAGGAGCTTAAACCCAAGCCATCCCTTAGGCAAGAGCATGCAGGAGAGAGGACTTAGGAAGGCTGAGATTAGCTCGAACTAATTTTCAGCTTTCCCATTTAGCAGCAAAATAACCAACCAGGAATAATTTTTCTGAATCTTCTATGTGTTTTTGTTCTGATGGTGAAAACAAAGCAGTGGGACCGGGAAGCCAAGGATGTGGAGGGCGCACAACAATTAATCTGTTTGGGGCTTATTTCATCAAAGAAGGAGAAGTTCAAAAGTTCAAGCTCATTTCTCAGGCACTGTGATGAATCCATGTTCCCATAAAGAAGGACTGCATTTATAAAATTGTCTTCTCTCTCCTCCTCCTTCTTTCTCTCATTCATTCATCGACTCAACAGTTAATCAGCAACTACTGAGGACCTACCACGTACCAGACAACTTTCAAGGTGCTCATCCTCTTCTCATTTTTCTCCTTTCTATCATTTTTATGGTCATTTTCATATACTCTTGAGAATAGAAGGCAAGTTGAATGGAAAACTCCTTTCATCAGAATATTTTATTCCCATTTTGTTTCTGTTTTCTCTTCTGCTCTCTGCCTGCCGCTCTGCTTCCCCGATATGTGTTCACATACTTTTTTCTAGCCCTGGGTTCCATTTCTATATTTTGTTCTAGTCCAGAATGACTTCTTATAAGGGAGCATTTCATTGAGAATTTTGAATTTCATCCACAGAAGTGTTGCTCTGGCTGCTTTATTGAAAAAAACTTCTCCCTTTTTAGACATGGTTCTCTCAGGTTGTTGACAAGAAAGCTTCCTAAGTTTTAGTCCTCCGCCTCCACCCCACTTCAATCCTAGGCCTGTGGTAACCAGTGTTAAGTTTAGAGTCCACATGTTTAAATTGTATACGCATGCTTTGTTCTCTTTCCTGGGCTCTCTCCTATTTCCTGATGCCGTAAGCCCTCACCTCTTTCTAGGAATTCCATGGTGAGTTCATCTGTAAATTCATGCAGGAGGAAAAAGGGGAGGGAGGGAAGAGGTTCTGCCCACCTTCTAGAGAAAGTGCCTGGCAAAGACTTCAGGAAATGTTCTCTCTTCTCTTTGCTGTGCTGTCCCCATCCTTCCAGAGCAAATGGTTGTCCTTTAAGATAAGATGCAAGTTTAAACCACACGCTCAGTGGATTCACTCACCAAGTGAACAAAGATTTAGATGACGCGCGTCACGAACCTTTTGAACAGCCACCCTGGAAATATATTTATTTTCATTTGAATGTTAGGCGATGCCTGGAGGGTGATTCATTTACAGCACACACATTTTAAGCTAGATCACATTAAGCTGGCTCTGGTTTTAAGAAACTTTCCTTTATGTAACAGAAAAAAAAAATCAAAATAGAACCAGATCTGTAAAATTTGAGAATATGATTATATTTTCTACCCAAACGCCATCGTTTTTCCTGGTCACAGGTAATTTTGATCAGTCAGTCAAGGGGCACAGGGAACCATCAGCCCCCGTCTCCAGGGCTTGGCCTGTGGCTACTCTAGCTGTATCCTCAGGATGGCTCCTCTGACCCTGCCTTTCCTCCATTTGCGGTGGTCGGGTGTTCATTTTCCAGCCAGCTCTTGAGCCCCCATCTCCGCCGGGGACTGAAGCGTGGGGCGTTGGAGGACAGCTGTCCAGGTTGCCGTGAGCACTGGCCCCCCAGGGGCGAGCGCCCTCTGCATGGACCACCTGCCCCCCACACCGCCCCCTCCCCCCCTCCCGCCCCATGGTTCTACCTGCCTGGCAGGAGCTGCACACCTGGGAGGAGGAGCTGACGCGGGCCGCACTCCAGCAGAAGAACCAGGAGGAGCTCCTGCGGCGCCGGGAGCAGGAGCTGGCCGAGCGGGAGATCGACATCCTGGAGCGGGAGCTCAACGTCATCATACACCAGCTGTGCCAGGAGAAGCCGCGGGTCAAGAAACGCAAGGGCAAGTTCAGGAAGAACCGACTGAAGCTCAAGGACGGAAACCGCATCAGCCTCCCTTCCGGTCGGTGGCCGGGGACCTGGGGGAAGTGGGAGTGGACCGAGAGGCTGGTGTGGCAGGGGGTCTGTGGGAACCGGGGACTGAGCTCAGAAACGTGAGACCCCCAGGGCTCATCACGGAGCTGGTTTAAGAAGGTCCGTTCTATTCCGTGGAAAGCCTGGCCTGCTGGACAGCTTCCGCCTTCCAGGGGGATTTTGTGGTGTGACTACACTCAGAATATGAGGGGAAGGCCATGAATGTGACAGGCCTGACAGGTGGGCTCAGTCCGGGCTGCTGGAAGCACGCCCTGCACACAGGCACATCTCACTTTAGTCAACCCTGGAGAAGGAATGTGTCCCTGGGGGAGAAAAATCCCAGGGTACGTGTGTATGTGCGTGTGAGTCTGCAAAATAACTCATCTCAGGGTTTCTGTAAATAATTAGCTCTCTCTGTGCAGTTGAGATTAGGATGAACGTTTAAGAATTTGATTTACACATAACCTTTCAGAAACACATTAGCTGAACAAAGGTACATTTGCAGTAGGTACAGCCTTGGGAAAATGCAAAGAAATATGAAACTATGAATTAGAATCTCTGCGGGGCGTAACGTACCCACGGAGGGAGGTGAGTACTCAAGTGTGTGTTATGTAAATTAAAAAGTTCATTGTATTCTGAGTCTGTAAGGCCCCAGGAAGCAAGCTTATTAGAAGTATAAGGAACCAAGGGAAAATGGCATAATAGGAGTAGTAGTGGATGATTTTAAGCACTGGGAAGGTGGCTTAGGTACAGACAAGAGAATCCATCTAGTGAAATTCAGTGAATGTGTCGTTGCACATTTTTTTCCTTTCAGGCAACACAGAGTCTTTAAGCACCTCTGGAGCATCTGGCACGTGCCAGCATCTTGCTGGGTGCTAAGGAAGCAGATAGAAAAGCCATGGAGCTCACCTACAGGGAGATCACAGTCTAGAGGGGAGACCTAGGTGCAAACATGCAGATCTTTTTTATAGCCTTTTGATAGATGGGGAGAATGAAGCTCAGAAACTCAGAGAATGTGCATTTTACATTCCTCATGTGTGCTGTAAATGCCTTTGGAATACATCAGAATTTGGACCATTAACCGCACCTCCCTCACTTCCCCAGGTTCTGTGGGTTAGTCCTGTTACCCCGCACTTAGCGAGAGCATCAGTCTCCCTGCTTTGGTCCCTGAGAAAAGGAGGCGTGTACGGATAGACTATATGAGATGGAGAATTTTAAGTTAGATTTCCTAGAATAATCGACAGGGTCTCATGATATTTTTTTTTTAATTAATTAATTTATTTTATTTTTGGCTGTGTTGGGTCTTCGTTTCTGTGCGAAGGCTTTCTCTAGTTGCGGCAAGTGGGGGCCACTCTTCATCGTGGTGCGCGGGCCTCTCACTATCGTGGCCTCTCTTGTTGCGGAGCACAGGCTCCAGACGCGCAGGCTCAGTAGTTGTGGCTCACGGGCCTAGTTGCTCCGCGGCATGTGGGATCTTCCCAGACCAGGGCTCGAACCCGTGTCCCCTGCATTGGCAGGCAGATTCTCAACCACTGCACCACCAGGGAAGCCCTCTCATGATGTTTTTAAAAACTATTCTAAGCATGTACTTGCTACACCTATATACATTATATAGACATATGTACATTATATAGACGGCTTTATGAAAACCATATAATGAAGTTCACTTGGGTAATGAAGTTTCCTTCTCTTCATACGTCCATCTTGCCACATCCCTATGGGAAAAAGAAATGATTGTGAAAGAGAACATTTCCCAGGTGAAAAGGAGCTTCTCAGGAAATAGGGCCTGTCCCTCAAGCCTGCCAGGAAGTGTCAGTTCTCTCATAGGAATTTTTTTTTTAACTGAGGTATAGTTGATGTACAATATTACACAAGTTTCAGGTGTACAACATAGTGACTCACAGTTTTTAAAGGTTATACTCCATTTATAGTTATTATAAAATATTGGCTGTATTCCCTGTGTTACAGTATATATCCTTGTAGCTCATAGGAATTTGATAATGGGAAAATTCTAATGCACACGCATCTGTTTGTCTTTCCCCAAGCAGATTTCCAGCACAAGTTCACGGTACAGGCCTCACCCACCATGGATAAAAGGAAGAGTCTCATCAACAGCCGCTCTAGTCCTCCTGCAAGCCCCACCATCATTCCTCGCCTGCGAGCCATCCAGTGTGAGGCTGTTTCCCAAATTAGCTGGGGCCAGAACACACCAGGGGCACCTGTCCCCTGCTCTGTCCAGCCACCGACTGGTCCAGGCTGGCTCCGTCCATAACTCTGCCACTTCTCCTCCACAATATGTATATACATGCACATGTGTACGCAGACCCTTACCCCCCACCTCCTCTCTCCATGACCTTGACCCTTTCACTCTTAGTCAGATACCAGCAAAGGGGCTTGTGGGTATCAGCGGGCTCTTTAGTGAATTACAAAGCAATTTGGGATGCAATGAAGGTACCCTGGCCTGGGGACCTTGTGCACTTGCTGCCATATTTGGGGCATCGTGGTTTTTCTTTTCCAGGCTTCCCAGGAAAGGGCTTTGTCAAAGTGTAGGTTCCAAGGTAAACTTCCCAGCTACTTTATGATAGGCCAAATCTGAACCAATTTTATTTTATGACAGTGTTTATTAAAAAGAACTTATACAAACACACATATATGCATATATGTAAAGTGTGTGTATGCCCTAATTTAAAGATAGAGAGATTTCGTCAAAAAACCCCCCAAGACCTGGATTTCTGGCTTTCCTTGAAAAATCAAATCAAATCAGTGGATTCTTTTTTTCGTATGCTCTGTATTTTGCCTCAGTCCCCTCAACTCCCTGTTTTCTGGTAATTGGATCACTCCATTCATTTATGATGTAAGGCCAGTCTCTGAAGCATTTGGCTTTCAACCCTTGCTCTAAGGTATCAGGGTCAGAAGAAGGCACCTCCTCTCCTATCTGTTATATTTCTCCAGGCCCGTTCCTTCCCCCTCTCCTACCCCTGACTTCCTTCTCCACAGTGTTGAATTCCTCACTTTCTTCCTTTCCAGCACTTTCTTACCAAAATGTCTTCACTTCTACATCTTCCTTACCCCTTATCTCTCACCTACTTCCTCACCGCCCCCCTCGCCCCCCAAGCCAGTCCCCGGCAACAAAACATGTTCCTAAGTCAGGTCTGCTTGGAGCTCTGGTGACTGGCCGACCTGAGTGCCCACTTTATGCTGGACTCGGGAGAATCTAGGAGGTTTTCTCACGTTTGGTGCTTTGAAAGCACTGAGTGAGTGGTGGCTGGGAACTCCTTTACTTGCCTGGCAGGCTCCACTCGGGCACAGAGTTTTTGACAAGGTCTGACTATCCCCCGCAGCTCCCATTATGTGAGTGTGTGTGTCCGGTCGGGGAGAGGCTGGTTTGGGGGAACCTCTCTGTTTTCCAGCTCCCATTCGACCTTTGTTATCCACAGTGACACCAGGCGAAAGCAGCAAAACCTGGGGCCGGAGCTGTGTCGTCCCCAAGGAGGAGGGGGAAGAGGAGGAGAAGAGGGCCCCCAAGAAGAAGGGACGGACGTGGGGGCCAGGTACACTTGGTCAGAGGGAGTTTGCCTCAGGAGACGAAGGGTAAGAGCCAGATGATGGGAAATCCTTTAAAAATACGATGTGGAGTACCTTTTTCTCTGTTGCGTGTTTCGCTGCGTTCAGAGAAATGACAAGCTTCTTGATCTTTACAATAAGGTTTTCCAATCTCCTTGTTCCCTGGAACCTCCTAGGACAGGAGTTGGCATACTTTTTCCATAAAGGGCCGGATAGTAAGTATTTTAGGCTTTGTGGGCCACGTGGTCTCTGTAGTAACTACTCAGCCCCACTGGGGTAGTACAGAAGCAGCCACAGACCATGGACAATATGTAAATGAACGAGCACGGCTGTGTTCCAGTAAAACTGTACAAAAACAAGTGAAGGGCAGGATTTAGCCCATGAGTTACAGTTTGCCCAGCCCCGGAGGCCTCCTGTTCAGAGTAGCAAGTAGTCCAAGCGTTCACTACGTGTGAGGAGTGCAGCCTGAGTGTTCTGTTTACACCTGGCTCTTCCCCTTAAAACGTCTGCCCAGGAGAAAGAGAAGGAAGGACAGAGGTGACACGCCTCTTGAATGGAGGCTCATCCTGAAGCAGGGGCAGGCAGAATAACCCAGCCCTGCAGGTGCAGTTGGAGGTGACTCCAGGGCCACTAGCACTTCCTGATGACCCCACCCCCTAGCCACGCCGACGTGTATGAGTGCCCCCTCTAGGCAAAGCACATGGCACGCCCTGGTGCCTTGGATGTGCTTGTGTTCTCACTGTGGGCTTGTGACCCAGGGGTCCTAGTCCTTCACAGACCAGTTGCTTGTAGTGTAGTAGTGAAGACCATGGATGCTGAACCCAGGCTGCCGGGGTGTGAATCCCGGCTCCTCCATGCCCAGCTGTGGGACCTTATGTTTTCTCATCTATCAAATGGGGATTCTCTCCACACCCGTCTCATGGAGGTGATCATGAATAAGCTCATATTTGGGAAGTCCCTAGAAGATGGGCTGGCTCGTAGGAAGCATATGTAAATACTTGCTCTCATGATTCGTCCGCGCTTCTCATGCAATTCTCCTTCATACTCGAAGAATGCATGTCATGGGATATACTTCTTATTCTTGTGTTAGAATCGAGAACCATATTTCTTGACTTTTCCAAGTGGGAGGATTAGCAGTAGCCCCCTTCATCCTTTGTAGTGGCTTTTCAAAGAGCTTCTAAGGTTGACTGTTTGACTTAGAGGTGCCCTGAACCTGTAACTAGCCTTGGTATTTCTCTGAATACTAAGATTTCATGTCCAAAATCTACTTCCCCATGTCAGATCTGTGCTGAAGGTGAAAATAACAGGTTGGTTCATGAAGGATGGACTCTTTGAAGCCAGGCTTTGGAAATCACTAGCTACCTTGGAACAGAGTGTTTAGAGATGTAGGGCAGACTGCCTAAGCTGTATAAGAATTCAGTGAAAAAAAAAAAAAAAAAATTCAGTGATTGAGTCCTCTGGGGATTGCAGGTTGCTCTGCTATACTAAGTTCTGTAGGTAGAAGCACTCCTCAGTTTGTCCTTTGAGCCTTGGCTAGAAGTAGGGTTGAGCTGGGCCTGAGGAGCTCCGTCACCCTGAGTCCCTTGGCATTTCTGACATTAGTGTGTTTCCAGATAGGCTTTACCAGGTTGGCTCTGGATCCCAATAGTTTCTCTGGTTCTGCTTCATTTAAAGGTATTTTTTGTCTTGCTAGTAAATTAACTGCATTTCACATTACACAAAACATTAACTTTGGAATTTTCTTACATTACATTAACTTACATAGATTTGCCCTCAAAACTTTTGAAGCAGTTCAAAATATGTGACTTCATTTTTCATGATTCTCAGTTCCTATTGATGAAATAAGGAAAATCCATCCAGTCTCAAGAAAAGACCTCTTCCATGTGAGAAAATTTTGAGAGCCTCTATATGATACTATTTCTAATGTTAGTCCCTGTTGATTGAAGAAAATATGTAATGATAAAAAGCTGTATTGAATTCAGTAATGTTAAGTGAATTTGCATCTCCATCCTTTAAAAAAATAGTACATATCTGTAGGAAACATATGCGCTGTCTGTAGACAGCGGAGATGTATGGATTCACAAGCCCCCCATAATTAAGCTGTGGCTGCTCAGCGATGTTTGTCCCACAGATTGGGAGGTCCTGGGCCTGTGGTAGTTCCGGCATGGTCATCTTGTTAAGATTCCTTCATGGGCTTCCCTGGTGGCGCAGTGGTTGAGAATCTGCCTGCCAATGCAGGGGACACGGGTTCGAGCCCTGGTCTGGGAGGATCCCACATGCCGTGGAGCAACTGGGCCCGTGAGCCACAACTACTGAGCCTGCGCGTCTGGAGCCTGTGCTCTGCAACAAGAGAGGCCGCGATAGTGAGAGGCCCGCGCACCGCAATGAAGAGTGGCCCCCACTTGCCGCCGCAACTAGAGAAAGCCCTCGCACAGAAACGAAGACCCAACACAGCCATAAATAAATAAATAAATAAATAAAAATAAACAAACAAACAAACCCAAAGTTTAAAAAAAAAAAAAGATTCCTTCATGGTGTGGGGCTTTGCTGACCGGACAAGGGGAGGGCAGCTGGCGACGTGGCTGGAGCCCAGCCTTGAGGGTTCTCATGTGGGAGAGGCTGAGCTGCATGTACCCACTGTTGCCTGCTACTGATTGTCTTTATTCATTGAAGATCCCCTCAGAGACGTGAGAAAGCTAATGGTTTAAGTACCCCATCAGAATCTCCACATTTCCACTTGGGGTGAGTCTAATCTTCACCCTGTCATCACATGTACTGGTAATAACCCTCCCTCTGTTTCCTTGTCCTCACAGCGCACCCCGCAGAATCAAGCCTCATTATTGCCAGGGCCATGCTGACTTTTTTTTTTTTTTTTGGAAGCGGTACCATCGTGCACCTTGGGAAAATTCCTGTGTTGGTCTGACTTGACGTTTCCTTGCTCCCCTGACCACTCCTGTTGTTGGGATTCTCCCAACATCCTTAGTTTTAGGGAGACAGTCCATGGCTGTTTATCCTTTGGTCGTCAGCACTGGCTTTGACTCTGCTGATCTGGATTCCTTGGACCCAGAGCTGGAGGTGATGTTATGAGGCTTCCAGTGAGAAGTCTCAGGCTGTGGGTTGGGCAGTACGCTTCTCTCTGGCTGTGTATTTTGGTTGAAACCACTGGTCGCTGGGAGGTACTTTAATTCAGTGGTATTTCTGATTGCACTTGAAACAGAGGTCTGCAGTCAGGGAAGAAGTTGGTCCTTCTCCCTCCCTCAAGATGGGCTGGGAAGAGTGGGCTTTAGTTGAATGGCTCTCTCTAGCCCTAAAAGGAGAGCCACCCCTGGTTATATACTGGTATCTCCAGGGCAGTCATAGCCCACAGACTCCTCAGTCCTCCTTCTTTACTGTCCTTTAGGGGAAAGACCAGTGCTTCTGGGCCTCTGATGCCCCTGTCCTGTAAGAGAGTTGGCGGGGTACCCAGTCAGTGACCTTGGAGTTACTGGCTTGCCACTGTGAGCTGATTACAGGGTTTTGAAAGCAAGCTCCCGTCATTTTCCTCTCCGTTCCCAGACAAACCGAGGGTTCGAGTCCAGCATTATGTACTGCCCACATAGGTCTGTCCCAAAGTGCACTGGGTTGGTGCAGCTTTGTTGGTTGATTTTTGTTTTTGAAACATGGATGGCTTTGAAAGTTGCCTAAGCATGCCGTAAGCTTGGAAGGAGAAATCGAGAAAGGGTGTGAGTGGAGTGGCCTGGCCTGGCCCATCTCTGCTAGCTCATTGCCCGGTGCTTGCCTTGCGTTGCAAATCTCAGCACTGCAGTTTTTCTAACGTCACCAGTGTGTTGTAGTCAGCGCCTGCGGAGTGACTGCCTCTCCCTTAAGTTGGGCTTCGGCAAGACCCTGGCCAGCGCCGGGCGGTCCTTGTTCTTGCTGTCCTCTTGCCAGCCTGCCCAGCAGGTCTTCCCACAGCTCCGTAGCAGCATGTGAGGGGTGGGTTATGTCTGCTTTTCATTCCCTAGAGCATGTGCACTTTTGCTAATGAAGCGGGTGGGCTCAATAAGGCTTGTTGCCTATACCCCGAGGCTCTTGGGCTTTGCTGTAATCAAGCAGACCGGGAGAGGCATTTCCATAGGCCCAGGGAGCTGAGGGTAAAGGAAGTAACCAGTTCTCACAGTTTCCTCACTTCCTCTCATTCAGCCTCAAGTCCCTGGTAGATGGATACAAACAGTGGTCGTCCAGTGCCCCCAACCTGGGGAAGGGGCCGAGGAATAGTCCAGCCCTGCCAGGGTTCACCAGCCTTATGGAGATGGGTAAGTACTGCCTTTGTCTTGACTCTCCCCCTTTTCCCTCAGGGAATTCTTGGCCAAGCTTCTCGGACTCTGTAAGGACCCCTAGTACTGCTTCATGGGGGTGTTTCCTCTTTTCCTCAACTCCTGGTCCCCCCACCCCCCGCCCCCCGCTTGTTCCTTCTCAGTTTGCTCTACTCCCATTCCATCGAGTCTTCTCAAATCACTACTGCTGCCATGGAACCTGCCTTTGGCCTCCTATCCCAAGGGGCCAGTTATAGCCTCCTTAGGGCAGTGAAGAAGGAGAAGGCCTGGAATCAGGCAGTTTCCTCTCCTGGGTCTATTTCTGGGTATTTTAATGTGGGGAGTCCACAGAATGGGAGATGGTGATAGAAGACACCACAGTGTTCCTCCAAGGAAGCTTTTCCAGTGTTGCCCTGTGATTACTGAATGGGTAAGGCCTTCTCCAGGCTCTCTCAGAAAGTACTCTTCTCTCTAGAATTCCAAGATCATAATAAGTCAGTCCATAGAGTAGATGGGCCTTCACCCATACAGGGGGTTCTAATCCTTTGCAGGAGACTAGTCTTTTTTTTTTTTTTTTTTTAATTTTGGTTGCACCAGCTCTTAGTTGCGGCAGGTGTGCTCCTTAGTTGTGGCTTGCCGGCTCCTTAGTTGTGGCCGGTGGGCTCCTTAGTTGTGGCTCGTGGGCTCCTTAGTTGGGGCATGCAAACTCTTAGTTGCAGCATGTATGTGGGATCTAGTTCCCTGACCAGGGATCGAACCTGGGTCCCCTGCCTTGGGAGCGCAGAGTCGTAACCACTGGGCCACCAGGGACGTCCTGCAGGACACTAGTCTTAAGACAAGTCTGTAGGCCATTATCCTAGAAATCCAAGGTCCCTTCCAGTTTCAAGTTGTAAAATAATTAGGGATCTCTCTGTTCTAGGAAACTCATACCGCACTTCTTGTGTTGAGGGTCCCTACGACAGAAGGAGCAAATTAGCAGATCATCTTTTCTGCACATAGGAAAACAGGCTTTGGAGTAGAGAGTGATTTCCCCACGTTGGTCACAGTTGAGTGTGGAGGCATGAAGTCCTGTTGGTTCTTTGTCCTGCACCTCAGACTGTTCAACGTCTGCATCCCTGGCACTAAGCCAGGGGCCTGGGGTTGGGGAGAAGGACCAGGTATTTACTCTTGCCGCTTCGTTCCCATTTTCTGTTTCCCCTCCACTCCTCTCATCTTCGCAGAGGACGAGGACAGCGAAGGTCCACGGAGTGGGGAGAGTCGTCCACAGCCGTCACCCAACCAGTCCTACCTCTGCATCCCATTCCCTCGTGGAGAGGAGGGGGACGGCCCCCCCGGCGACGGCGTCCACGAGGAGCCCACCCCAGTCAACTCGGCCACCAGTACCCCTCAGCTGACGCCAACCAACAGCCTCAAGCGGGGCGGCCCCCACCACCGCCGCTGCGAGGTGGCTCTGCTCGGCTGTGGGGCCGTCCTGGCGGCCACGGGCCTCGGGTGTGACCTGCTGGAAGCTGGCAAGTGCCAGCTGCTCCCCCCGGAGGAACCCGAGCCGCCAGCCCGGGAGGAGAAGAAGAGGCGCGAGGGCCTTTTCCAGAGAGCCAGCCGTCCCCGTCGGAGCACCAGCCCCCCATCCCGGAAGCTCTTCAAGAAGGAGGAGCCCGTGCTGTTGCTAGGAGACCCCTCTGCCTCCCTCACGCTGCTCTCTCTCTCCTCCATCTCCGAGTGCAACTCCACCCGCTCCCTGCTGCGTTCTGACAGTGATGAGATCGTGGTGTACGAGATGCCCGTCAGCCCCGGGGAGGCCCCGCCCCTGAGCCCCTGCACCCGCAATCCCCTGGTCAATGTCCGAGTGGAGCGCTTCAAGCGAGACCCGAGGCAGTCCCTGACCCCCACCCATGTCACCCTCACGGCCCCCCGCGCTGAGCCCAGCGCCCACCGGCGGACTCCTTCCGATGGGGCCCTCAAGCCGGCGGCCCCTCGAGCCAGCAGGAGCCCCTCCAGCAACGGGCTGAGCCCCAGCCCTGGAGCAGGTGAGGCCTGCCCGCCCCCTCCTTCCTCTTGCCCGCCTTCGTGCTTCCCCCAGGAGTGGAGGTATCGGGGTCAGCTCCGTTTCTCCTCTGGCTCAGCCAGTCAAGACAGGCTGCTCTGGGCCACGGGAGGTGGCCGACTTCTCTCCATCCTGTGCCTCAGGGGGTCTCCCCTGAGGAGGGAGAGCAGACAGGCGGGTTCTGGGAAGAACCCCATCAGGACTCCGGTGGGATGCTCAGGCCCTGGGTGTGGGAGTGTGTGGCGCGGTGCTTTCAGGACAAGGGCGGGAGTCCAGCTCTGTTTGTTCCCCGAAGAGGAGGCTGCAGTTACCGAGAGGAATCCTGCCCTGCACGCAGGAGGGTATTTTCTGCCGCGCAGCTGGGCTCTTGCCTCTCGTTACAGCGTGAGTCCAGACACTCGCAGAAGGCAAGCTTCCACCCGGGCATCACGCCCTCCATCACTCACCCCTCAGTCACTCATCCCGTCGCTCAGACGCGGAGATGTGTCCAGGTGAACTGCTGTGCCGGTGCACACGCTCGCCTTCTCCGTCTGACGTCCCACACGCCCTGACGTGCACTGTCACCCTGGGCCTTCCCCACCCTGTCCCTTGCGCCCTAGAAGACCTCAGTCTGACCTGAGGTCAAGAAACCACCTTGAATCCCGTAGGAGAAGAGAACATGGCAATACCCTTTCAGTGAGATTTGAGTGTGAACGACAATAGTACTTGACCATTCAGCTTGCCCTGCCCCTGCTTAGATTTTTTTGTTACAATCAGATAGGTGGCCTCTTTGGGAAAAGAGACCCCTAGATTACTTGTCTTTAGATTTCTGACACCTAGCTTTGTTCTTGTCACACGTAATGAACTGCTAATGAACAGACATTTCCTCAAGTTGTTTCATTGCAGATACGAGCCCCGTGTGTCCCATTATTATCAGATACAGGGACCGTGGCCTTGTAGTTCGCTGTTATATCCCCAGTGCCTGCCAACACACTGCATGAAAAATAGTAGGCGCTCTTGATTCACGTTATCCCAAGTGGATGGGGATGTGGCGAGGTGGGGAGGAAGCAGCGTGTGTGGCCCAGAAGTGTGGTGCCATTATCGAACGCCTCTCCCTTTGTCTCTTTGACCAGGAATGTTGAAAACCCCCAGCCCCAGCCGAGACCCAGGTGAATTCCCCCGTCTCCCTGACCCCAATGTGGTCTTTCCCCCGACCCCAAGGCGCTGGAACACACAGCAGGACTCTGCCTTGGAGAGACCCAAGACCCTGGAGTTTCTGCCTCGGCCGCGTCCTTCTGCCAACCGGCAGCGACTGGACCCTTGGTGGTTCGTGTCTCCCAGCCACGCCCGTAGCGCCTCCCCAGCCAACAGTTCCAGCACGGAGACGCCCAGCAACCTGGACTCCTGCTTGGCAAGCAGCAGCAGTACCGTGGAGGAGCGGCCTGGGCTGCCAGCCCTTCTCCCCTTCCAGGCGGGGCCGCTGCCACCCGCCGAGCGGACGCTTCTGGACCTGGACGCAGAGGGCCAGAGTCAGGACGGCACCGTGCCGCTGTGCAGAGCCGCGCTGAACACACACAGGCCTGCCCCTTACGAGATCCAGCAAGAGTTCTGGTCTTAGCACGAAAAGGGTTGGGGGCGGGCAAGGGGGAAGCAGGAGGAGATGGGGGGGAGCTGGCTGGCACAGCCCTGTCTCAGAATTGGACCCCCTGAGCTCCCGCCCTACTTCTTGCACTGATAATGCACTTTGAAGATGGAAGGGATGGAAGCAGGGCCCCTTGAGAGGGCTTCTTGCCCTGCAGGGCCCTTCTCCCCAGGTCCACTGGAGGGGCCGTGGCTGTGGAGGGCAGGGAGGGGTGCGTGCATGTCCTCCACCCTCCACAGTCTTCCTTGCCTTCAAGGTGACCCCGCAGAGTCCCTCAGCCGAATCTGTCAGCTCCTCCCTCTCCTCAGCCCCCTGGGTGTGCCCTCCGGGGCTCCCTGTTAGCCCTGAGTTCAGCCTTTCCAAACACCAGTACTGGATGTTCTGTGATTGATTTTGCTCCTCTTCCACATTCTTCCCTGACACTCATGAATCAGAATCTCGTTTGGTGTGAGATGTGAGCTTTTCTGTGTCCTGAGCCCTTCGGTGCCGGCCGGAGGACTGAAGGCAAAGTACCCCAGTGTCGGGCACAGGAATTGATGGAGCTAGCACCACCTAACTGCACTTCCAGGCGCCCCACTTATTCATTTGAGCCTCCCAGTGGTAGGGACCTGCCTCTGTGAGCCCCGGGGGGGGGAGGGAGTTAGGAAATACAGTTGAGTTGCAGTAAAGAGGGTAACGGAGTCTGTCTGTCCTCATTCCTTTTGTAAACACTCAAGGGCAGAAACCAGCACCTGTTGATGGCACCCATCTCCTACCTGGGGTCCAAATGTGGTCAGACCAGGTTCTGATACAAACATACTCTCAGCCCAGGAATAGTTTCCAGGGAGACTCACTGGTGACAGTTCTGAAACCAGAGACAAAGTTCTTGTGTTTGTCCGTTTGGTCATCTGATCTGTATGGGTTCTTCTCTTCCCTTGATCTTTCTTCCGGTCCCTGGAATTAGTGGACTTCAGGTTGTGTGTTTGGTGGGGAGATATCTCTGCGCTGCACCAGAATAGCATATGGGGGTGGGTCCTGGACCCTGGGAGTTGGAACTGGGGGGATTCCTTCTCATCCATCATTACTCTGTGATGCCCTTGAAGTAAAACGGAGCGCTTTTTAGTTCCCTGCGTGAATGGATGTGGTGAGCGATGATGTCTGTAAGGTGCTCAGTGAGCCCCTGATATACAGGAACCTTCAAGTCCCGAGCACTGGAGACCAACCAAGGCCTCTTGTCTCTGTGCACAGATAGCCCCTCCTGCTGGGCTCTGGACCATGTGCTGGGTAGGAAGGACAACAGAGGCCAACCCCGACGTTTCTGGAATTTGTTTCCTTAACTTGAACGTTGAGCTTCTTCTGGAGCTTCCTCACGTGTGTCTCCACTGCTCCTCTTACCCTCAGGCTCCTGCAGCAAGTGTGAACGGTTGTCTTTGCGTGGGAATAACAGCTTGACAGGAGTAGCGTCCTTAGGTCATGCTCCTCCCCCCTCAAGACTCTACACATCACTCCACTGTCTTTTATCCTGGACTATTTCTCTGCAGGTGTTGGAGGGCCACCTGCAGGTTCCTTGCGTTTGCTGCCTGGATGCCAGGACAGGAGAGCAGCCATCTGGGCACGAGTGATGGATTTGGTCATTGCTTGCTCTGTAACTACGATAGAAGTCCTGCCCTGGGGATGACAAAAGGGGAGACCTTGGCTTTCAAGTTGTTCGTTGTTTTACGAGCCCACTGGCAGACACTTTGGTTCAAGGGCCCCATGTAGTCTTGGGCGGGGAGGCACTGTTGGTTTTGTTGTCCAGCGTTCTGTTATTGCATCTCATCTCTCTCCGTCTCTTTGTTCAGCGAAGACAGTACGTAAGAGATTATTTTTGCCCCCATGCCCTGCTCCTCGGCTAGGAGGGGAGAAGCGTGAATCCCGTCAGCAGTTCCAGCCAACCACGTGACTCCCCTTCATTCCTGATGGGGAGAGGGACACAGATGGCCTGTTCTGTGCCCTTTCCCAGGACTCTCCAGGGCCCCAGGCCCTAAGCCACTAACACATCTCTAAACCCTTAGCCCCACTAAATGGCCCCCTGGTGGGTGAAGCATACAGTGTAGTCCTGACCACGCTGGCTCTGGACAGTGCTCTGTGGAAGGAGGCAGGGGGTCTTCCTTTGCTCATTTTCTGCTTTTTGTCATTTTGTTGGATTGCAGCTGTCTGTCTTAGAAGTGTAGTGTAACTGGTGTGGAGTAGACTGATGGCTCACTGCCGCTGAGTAAGAGGTTGAACCCGGTTCTTCCTCATCCATCCAGGGGAAGACAAGGGAAGGCTGGGTGTCTGCTAAGGGAAGGATTATACCCGCAAGAGGCAGAAGCGGGGTTATTCTGAAGATGCTTCTGTGGGCTTCCACGAAGATGGAGGACTTACCATCTCTCAGCTCCTCCAAACCAGGTCTCCTCGGGCCCCCTGCCTGCCACACTCTCTCTCTCTGTGGGGCAAGGCTCAGGTGGGATAAGGATCCTATATAGTAACAGGTTTGGGTTGCTTTCTGTCCACTCAGCTTCCCTTGTCTCCATGGTCATGGGCAGGGGCAGGCCTGGGAGCGGGGGATCAAACCCCTGCAGCAGCAGTAGCTGACCCCCTTTCCCTTTCCTCAGACACTTTCCCACCCCTCTTGGCAGGTGCTGCTACGTGGAAGATGGTGATGGGAAACAGATACTGCTCTCCGCCCCTTCTCCTTGGCTCCTTCAGTTCCTTCCACTGATTTTGCACAGGACTGTCCTCTGTCCTTGGGGATCCAGGCCACTGCCAGGGGCTGAGTAGATGTCCCAGTTATTTTCATGTCATGTCTAAGAGGCTTTGACAGATGCTCTTATCTTCGCATCTTTTAGTATCCGGAGGTCTGGTAGTGAAGATGATGATGATGGTGGTACCTTGCATTTGGATGACTCAGAATTGTGCTAACCTTTCCTCCTGACCTTTACAAAATTACATTATTTGCCTTCTACATTTGTTATACTTACTGGTAGAGAAGGGGAAATGCTTAAAGATGAAGACTGAAATGAAGAGAAGTTAAAAAGCTGCTTGGACTGATTGCTGAGTCGGGCACCAGACTCTGAGACCTGAACAGATTGGCTCTGTCCTCCGTTCTGCTTTTGCTGTCTGACCTTGGGCTTGTCTCTTAGTCCCTCTCAAATTTCCTTCCTGTAAAAGCAACCATCACCTGCTTCCCTCACAAGGGCAAGAGAGTGTGTATCAGAGCAGGTCCGTGAAACCTGTGGCTCCCTGCCAGCGAATAGGACGAACTGCTGAAGTTGACAGTGCAGCTCTTACCGCCTTTGCCTCTAGGGGACTTGCCTACTTCCTCTGGCTTCTGGAAGAGGAATGATTTGGAGTTGGCTTAGCATGACTAATGGGGACCGTGGTCAGGCACATGATCTTCTGCTGCATTACGTAGCCCCTGGTGTTTACAAGCATCCCTCCTAATTCCCCCACCTAATTTGTCAGGCTGATGGTCCTACCATTAGTGTCTTACAGGGGAGGCGATGGGAGACGGGGAGCTGGAGGCAGCATCTGAATGATGATTCGGGGTCTCTTGTTTCTTGGAGTCATTCCCAAAGTCTGATGTGTTTAGAGGCCGGAATCAGGCCGGTTCCGGAAGGAATCCTTGGGAAAGGGTCTGCTGGCCCTTGGGACATGGGTCATGGTGTGGGCTTCCCCACAAGGCCCCTTTTCCCCCAGACCACAGTTGCTCAGGGACACCATGAGACACCCCAAGGACATCTAGGCCTGAAGTGGTATCAACACTCTTGCTCCACAGCCCCCCTTTGGAGGCTCCTTCCCTGCTCCCTCCCCCACAGGGAAAGAGCCGCCTCCTGAGCATTCCTAATTCTTCCAGCTCGCTTTTCACAAAGCACAGAGCAAGCGGGTACTGAAGGCTGGGTGGCTCTGAATGGTACGCTGCACAGTTGAAATGTCCGTGTGGCAGGCCCCTCTGTGAATGCAGAACCTTGACCTTTTCTGCATGTGTTTCATTTAGCCTGTGCCTTTGACTCAGGTGTGGGTCAGGCAGGTCAGAAACACTATTGTCTCTTGAAGAATTTCGGGGAAGGAGCAGGTGCTGCCACTTCTGTAGTGGCAGGCTTTTCCTGAGGACTCTGCCAGAGACTGTAGACCGGGGTCAGGGGGAGAGCAGCTCACAGTGCCTTGTAAGTGAACGTGGCGGCAGGAGCGGCAGGAATCCGGTGATCGGAGCTACCCGCCTGCAAGTTGTGTGATGGCGCAAACATCTCTCGCAGCTCTGGACCTCTGAGCCCAGCTGTGAACTGAGGACGATGAAGCGCAAAGCCTTTCTAGCTTGAAAATCTGTGGTCCTGGGGCCCCTGGTCTAGCACTGGTAAGCCTCCCCTTGCTGGGTTGCTTCCTTTTGTGGAGAACAGTGTGTGTGTGTGTGTGTGTGCGTGTACGTGTGCGCGCGCGTGTGTGGTTGGAAGTCAAAAACAGTCAAATATTGGCAATTTCATGTGGTTTGACCGACTAGACCACCTGCCTCTTCTCCTTGGCTTCAGGCCTGAGATGACTTCTTTTGAAGCTCCAGCTGTTGTGAGGAACACATTCCCAAATGTCTCTCTTTGTTCAGACAGATCATTGTTTTCTTAGATCAGGAATTCAAATGAATAAAAATCCACATCAGAAGGGGAAACTCAGTGGTACTTCCAGGGAGCCCTCAGTCCCTGACTTTGCCCTGGCCTTGCCTCCTGGGTGCCCGCCACCCCAGGCACTGGCTTTGGAAGGGCAGGAGGCAGAAACTGGAGTCCTAGCTGATTAAGGCTAATTAACGGGGCTTAGGTGTCTAATTAGCCTGACCCAGCCCTGGGCTTCTGGTTGGCTCTATGGGCCAGGTGAGCCTCTCATTCACTTAGACTATTTTCCATTTGTCCTGATACACTATCGACAGGCCTCACCCTGTCCCTTCTCCTTTTCAGGGAGCCCTGATTTGTTCTTCCAAAGGTTGGGCTGCTCCTTGATCTGGAGGCAGTAGGACTGGTTCTTCCTGATTCTTACTGGCTGTGTGGTTCCCTGCATCCCCTGCCCATGGCCTTCCTTTGGGTCTTTCGCTCATGACCACAGCTAGAAATAGAGAAGAGCCTCGGGGCTCAGCTGGTTAGCAGAGGCATGAGCTTTTCTACTCCTCTCTTTGTTTCTCTTGGAAACAGACTTGCCTTTTACCTGACCCAATCTCCTTCCTGACTGGTCTGACCCACCCTCCCTGCAAACACCCACAACCTAGTTTTACTAGCCTGATTGGCAGGCGTGAACCTGGCAGCTAGATAGGTATCTCAGGACAGACACCAGAGTACAATTTCAGAGGTTCAGAGATAGGCCTTTCCTATTGGGATGTGTGAGGGAGACATTCAGGAAATCTGAACCCAGAGGTCAGATTGATTTATCAAGAGGGGTCCTGGTGAGTGATGGCCCCATGGATATGGTGGTCTTGCTCTACACTCCCTGTAGTCCAAGACCGTAATATGTTGCCCACGTTCCTGAAATCCTTCACACCCAGGTACTTGCTTTGACAGATCCCGACTTTATTTAAAATGTAGATATTGTGTTCGTCATGAACTTTTCATTAACTTTAATTTTTAAAAGTATTGCACTGAAATATGATTCATCTGGATAACTGAGTTTTGTTTTGTTTTGTTTTTGGTGACCCCTTAAATTCTGTATCCAAGGCGAGTGCCTCACCTTATCCTAGTCTCAGCCCTACCTGTTCCTCCCCTGAACAAGCTCAGGCAGAACCGTGAGGTAGGGTTAGGTCTTTCCTGCTTGCCCTTCCCTTCAGTCCTGAGTGGGTGGTAGCTCTCTGGAAGTGTTTGCGTTTGAATAGGAATGTGTTGACTTAACAGCAGTGAAACACCTAGGGCAGCTTTCATCCTTGGACCTGTGACTGAGATGACTTTTCCTGGATGTCCCCCAGCTTCCTTTCAGCCTCTCTGAAACCCTGAGGCCACTTAGAGGTGTGTATGTGTTTTAAGGGAAAGGGAAGGGATTATAGTGGAGAGGATTCTTCAGAGTCTCATTTGAAACCTCTTTGGGACATCTTTGAACTTGCAGAGAAGTGAATAAATCATTCTCTCTCCCAGTTCCAGAAAGGACAGAAGTTAGACAGAGGTGTTTTTACTCCTTTGCCTGCCTAGCACTGTGCCTGGCCTACAATGACCTTCAGCAGTCATATCACCTCCCTTGGGATCCTTTTCCATACTATTATTATTCTCTGTCATCTTTATTTTACTCTCATCATTTATCTTTCCCTCCAGTTCCAGAAGCCATGCTGGCTATGGCTCTTTTCTTCGTCACTGTCAGAATGAGGCATGGGTTTATCCTGGCCTGGGTATGGGGACTAACAATAAATTGTATGAAACCATTATATTTCTTCTAGGTGAGAGGTGCTGTCCTAAAGGTTTATATTCTTTCTTTCTTTTTTTTTTTTTTTTTGGACTCACAATAATCCTGGGAGGGTGGGGTGGGGGATGTTACCTCCATCTAAGGATGTGGAAACTGAGGCTCAGATGGCTGTGTAGCATGCCCAAGGTCACATGGCTAGGAAGCACTGTTGCTGACCTGTTTGGCTCCAAAGCCATCTCTTCTTTTCCTCCGAGCACATTTTAGGGCACTGTTTAGAAGGTCTGGGATAAAATCAGCCTGGCTTAGGTCCCCTGAGGCTCTGAGGTGGCTCTTTGTCCAGGGAGGAGTTGTCCTGTGGCTAACCCATCACCTCCCTTTGTGACTGGAGACACCCTGCAGGACTTGCAATCTCCCTGGAGCTCAGCCGACCTCCTCTCTGCTCCTGCTGCTTCCTCCTCCATCATTTCCTCTCCACGATTGTTCAGGGACCTGTTCCACGGGGGCGGGGGTTGAACATGTCCATCCTGTAGCTCTTCTCCCAGGACCACTGAAGGCCTATGGGCCTCTCGCCTCTGTTTCCAGCCCACAGTTGCCCCATTACTGCCCTTTAGCACAGCTTCAACCCACATCCCTCCCGGCCTCTGGAGTTTGGAAGCCTTACTGTAGCTCCTCTTGGGAACTTGAAATCAGGCTTTTGTCTTTTCATTGTATTGAGCCACATGCTCTTGATACCCAGTTGTAGCAAAGAAGGGAGGGGATGAACTTGTCAACTTTCTCCTCTAACTACCCACGATACACACACACACACATACACACATGCTCACACACTCACAATCTCACACACGCATGTTCACACACACGGAGATCTAGTCTGAGACTGTATCTATATCTTCTAGAGGGTTAAGGAGAGGAGCTGGAGATGGGTTTTATTTAATTCACAGAAAACCTTTCTTTGGGATTTTCCTCCCCCATAGAGCCTTCAAGTCTAGGTAAAGTGGAAGTTCACATACACGTTAGTTTTGTTCCTCAGGATGTAGCTCCTAGTTTTCATCTTAAGCCTTCTCTGCTCCAGTGTCTTGTCCATGTGTGATGACCCCGTGTCCTTGAATTCCCATTTTGCTTTGGGATTTAAGTTATTGTAATTTGTCAACAATATTTAAAAATAGAAAAGTCCTGAAGGAAACTTATCAGGTTCTTTTCTTTGGCTTTTTTTTTTTTTTTTTTTCAAGGTACTGTAAATTGTTAACTAGGGATGCCAAGCAGGCTTGGTTCAATGGCTAAACCTCTTGTATTACAGTGTGATGCTGATCTCAGCCTGGTCTCACCACCAGAGCACACACAGACTTGAATAAAACTATTACAATAATGACTTCTGGTTTGCTGTGGTGCTTTGTAAACTTGTCCTTTTCCCCTCTTTTCCTTGTAATTATACAAGATGTCCAAGTAACTGGCTGTTTCTCGAGAATTTCCATATGTAGGGGTAAAATAACTGGAGAGAGGGGCAGATACGGTGCAGGAAAGAGGAGGTGGCTGAGGAACCTCCCTGAAGGTCCTAGCGCCCCCAGCTGGACCACAGGGGCCTTTCTGAAGCGTAGCACTGACCAGTGCCTGCCCGGGGAGTTCAGTTTCTTCGCATACCTGCCTTTCGCCCAGGTTGTGAATTTTGGCTTTCAGAGCTCCTGGCAAGTATGTGCCGTCTCTCACCCTCTACCACTGTCCACCCTGACATTCCTGGTGAAGCTGTGAATGTGGCTAAGAGGACAGACACCAATGGACTTGTACACTTGTGGACAAGGTTTGCCAGCTGTGAGTCACGGGTTCCTTGTGGTCTTGATACTCTTAATGGCACTTGCCAGCTCTGTGACCTTGGGCAAACCACTTAATCTCTCTGGGTCTCTTCTGGAGCAGGCTGATCACAAAGCAGCCTTTGTGCTCTCACTTTCCGTGATGTGCATTGGGTGGGGATGAGGGTTAAAACAGACAGAAGAATCTTGTTTGGGGGCATTCTTTGGCACTTTAGTCCACTGTTTCATTATTCAGCTGCATGTGGAAAAGTGGCTTCTGAATTTCTATATTGACCCGTTCATGCTTTAATACTGTGACCTTCACTCACTCCATCCCTCTCAGCCCCTTCCTCTGCTACCCACGGACGGTGACTGTGGTAGGTGCTGGATACTAAGACTGTGAGGAGAAAGATGACCTTGTGCTGAACTTCAAAGTAGGTTTGACCAGGGCCACATAACCTTTGTCAGGCTGATTGGGCAAAGATGAAAAATTGACCCAACTCCTTGCTTGAGAAGATACCATGAGAAGAGTATGTATATAAATTGCTCCATGTTTCTGCAAAGCACTTTGACCATGTGGCATTAATTCTATAACATGGGCCCGGAAATTTCATTTAGTAATAACAGCTAGCTACAACGCGCCAAGCCTTGCGCTAAGACTTGACCTGCATTATCTCATTTACAACATCTCAACATCCTAGGAGTAGATCCCATTATTCTCTCCATTTTATACTGAGAAAAATGAAGACTGGAGTCAAGTAACAGGCCCAAGGCCACAGAACTCTCAGACAGTGAAGCTGAGATTTGTCTGATTCCAGCCTCTGAACTCATATCAAAGAATGAGTCAGATGCACACAAAGACTTGTTTACAAGTCATCTCAACATTATTTACAGGAGGGTTCTAGTGACTACAAATGACCCAAACAAGATTTGGGGTGGGGGGGGATCTACTTCTACCCTCTTCCTCGGTCAACATGGAATCTGAGAACATGAGAGCATGTTTTTTTTTTTTAACTTTATTTAATTATTTATTTATTTTTGGCTGCATTGGGTCTTCGTTGCTGGGCTTTCTCTAGTTGCGGTGAGCGGGGGCTACTCTTCGTTGCAGTGCGGGGGCTTCTCATGGCAGTGGCTTCTCTCGTTGCAGAGCACGGTCTCTAGGCACACAGGCTTCAGTAGTTGTGGCACGTGGGCTCAGTAGTTGGTGGCTCGCGGGCTCTAGAGCGCAGGCTCAGTAGTTGTGGCGCACGGGCTTAGTTGCTCCGCGGCATGTGGGATCTTCCCGGACCAGGGATCGAACCTGTGTCCCCTGCATTGGCAGGCGGATTCTTAACCACTGCGCCACCAGGGAAGTCCCAATGAGAGCATGTTTTTAATTACAAATTATAAACAGTCTAAATGCCTGGCAATGGGATTGCTTAAACTTTGCCTCTCTGCAAGGCGTTTATTGAATATCTTCTATGTGCCAGGTGCCAGCTGGACACTGGAGATTTACAGCTAGTTCAAATACAGCCCAGTTCTCCAAGACCTTATGGTCTGCTGGAAGAGATTGAAATGTACAGAAATCTGTTTAATGTGGTCAGTGCTATGATGGTGCTACAGGAACACCATGGATTGGCGTTAGCCTGAGCTGGGGCTTCACAGACCTCAGGGAGGCGGCGACACCTGAGTTGAATCTTAAGGGTAGGAGGAGCACAAAGGCACAAAGGCTTGAGATGGCTTTCTCTCATAGCAAGCAGCACACGCCTGTCTCTTCCTTGTGTGAAAGTGGCCCCAGGCGATACCTCACCCTCGATTCCTATCTCTGATTTTATTATTCAACCATATGTGAGGTTACATAGCCATTAAAATTAGATTGTTCAAGAATAGTTAAGGAAATAAGGAAGTGTTCAAAAGTTAAAAGGCAGGATACCAAAAACTTCAAAAATAACTTGATCCCAATTATATACAGAAAATATATTTCCTTTCCTTTCTATCTTTTTAAAAAAATATCCACTTGGTAGGCATAAGAAAAAGATGGAAACATAGTCAGTTACTGATATCTTTATGAAGAGGTATCATGGTTAATCTAAAAAGGTTCTTTACTTTCAGAACTTTTAAGACCTTTTTTTTTTTTCAATGAATATATGTTACTTTTACAGTCAGCAAAACAATGGTGAATACAGTAGTTTGAGGGTACTTCTTCATGATCTCAGGTTTCTCTGCAGATGTTCCAGAGGCCACTTGCTTTGAGGCTGCCCCCCTGCCCCAAGTAATACAGCAAGGTAACTACAGAAGCCCTGCTCTTGAAAAGTAGAATTGGGGCCAGGGCCAGTACCAGCTTCCTGGTCCTAATGGAATCTCTTCCTCACCCCCTTCCTCATCTCTTCCTCCCTACTGAGAGAGGTGAGCCACCTGCACAATGCAAGCAGAAGCTGGTGAGAATACATGAACAGAGAAAGTTCTAAGAGAGAAGGTACATGCAGGTCTCCTAGAGGGCATAGCTGGTTAGGAATGTCAGGTCCTGGAATGCGCTCTTAGGTTTGTGACACATGGACACACCCCTCCATGAAAGGAGCTGGGCTGGACCAAGGTACACCACACCCTGTTTACTTGACTATGGAATGTGCTTCATTCAAGGCTGGGATGTACTAATCCTCTCAGCCCTCTGGTCCCCACCCGATCTAGTCTAACCAGCTTGAGTTGGAGAACATGTTCTGGCATAGGGGCATTGGGTGGCGGTGGTGAAGGGTGGGCGTCTGCTCTGCCCCTCCTCTCGGAGGCTGGTCACACGGCATCCACCCAATCAGGAGGGCCTCTTGTGCAGTCTCAATGGCAGGCGCTGGAGACTTCCCTGTGATAAGAGGAAAAGGGGGAGGGTTGGGACAGAAGATCAGCCCTAGCGAATATGCTCACGGAATACAGGTCTGATCATGTTACACCCCAACGTCTGTAGAAGATCCACATTCTTTAGCACGGCCTTCACGATCTGCTCCTAACCTACCTTCCCAAACTCCTACCACACTTTCCCTGCCCCCAGCCCTTCCCCACACATAAGACGGTACCCCTTTCTGTTTCCTGTAAGACTTGATCTTCCAGGAACAGAGGCCTCCTGCTTGAAGAGCATTCTCTTCTTCATGAGCATGAAACTGCACAACTCAGATGGGACTTGAACCCACGTGCCGGGACTTGAACCCAGTTGAAACCCAGATTGGGACTTGAACCCGTAGTCATCTGAGATCACACACCTGCTCTCAGGACTCAGTGAAGCTCAGGTTCTTTATGTCTCATCGCAGAAAGAATTCAGTGAGATAAAAAGTGGTAGGTAAGAAGTGGATTTA
Source organism: Balaenoptera physalus (assembly GCF_965194825.1). Classification (NCBI taxonomy): domain Eukaryota; kingdom Metazoa; phylum Chordata; class Mammalia; order Artiodactyla; family Balaenopteridae; genus Balaenoptera; species Balaenoptera physalus. The sequence continues at coordinate 31,614,456 of NC_138883.1, forward strand.
TTTAGAGAGACACACATTCCATAGACAGAATGCGGTCCGTCTCAAAAGGCGAGAGCAGCCTCAAGGTATGGGGTCATCTCAGAAAGTGAGAGCGGTCAAGGGAGAAACACATTCCACAGACAGTGGGCCATCTCAGAAGGCGAGTGGCCCTGAAATATGGGGTGGTTAGTTTTTATGGGCTGGGTAATTTCATAGGCTAACAAGTGGGAGGGTTACTCCAACTATTTTGGAGAAGGGGTGGAGATTTCCAGGAATTGGGCCACTGCCCACTTTTTGGCCTTTTATGGTTGGCCTCGGAGCTGTCATGGTGCCTGTGGGTGTGTCATTTAGCATATGCTGATGTGTTACCGTGAGTGTATAATGAGGGCTCAAGGTCTACTGGAAGTCAAATCTTCCGCCATCTTGGACTTAGTTGGTTCTAACCAGTTTTTGTCATGTCCTATGGCTATGTCATTCTTTGAAAAGTTGTACCCTGCCCCCTTCCCTCCTGTTTCAAGCAGACTCTCTGCTATCTACCCAGGTGTCGAAGCTGACTGTAACTTAAGTGGCTGACAAATTAAGTGGTCACATTTGGGTTGGGGAGGGGGAGAGGCAATGGAGAATTGGGCCAGAGGAGGAGAGAAAGAGAGGCTGGATTCTGCCCCTAGAAGTTCATAGTCTCCCTGGTGAGACCAAATGTGCCAGGACGCGCTGAAGAAGTTTACAATGGGAGTGAATCCGAGTGGGGCCCTGTGGGGCTCCCAGGCATGGAGGCTTTTTTGTCCCCTGTTTCTTGTAGGCAAGACTCCAGCCTCCATGACCTTTCCTGAGTTCCAAAGAGCACATTTGAACATTTGCTAATCAAGGGAGGAGCAGCCAAGAAACCGCCTGAGGCCAGATTAATGGGAGAGAGAAGCTCATCAAGATTAGGAGAACGACCACCTGAGGCCCTGCACACACCCTCATCTTGTCAGCAGCCCCACCCTTGAACTATTGCTATAAAAACTCTCATCAAATCCTCCTGGGTAGGGACACAGTTTTTCGAGGTAGGAGCATGCTGTGTTCCCCTTTGCCTGGCAAAGCAGGAAAGCTATCCTTTTCTACTTCACCCAAAACTCTGTCTCTTAGGTTCAGTTTGGCACAAGTGTACAGAGAGGCTGAGCTTTTGGCATCAGGGCTCCTGCAGGTAAAGACAGTCCAGTCTTGAGGGCCATGGCTAGTGAGGGGCAGGGGTCATTAAGGAAATACTGACTCCCATCTTGTTCTGTGCTTTACCCAACCTGAAAAGAAAAAAAATCATCCCTCTGATAAATGCTTATTGAGGGCCTACTCTGGTCTGGGATGCAGGAGGTGGGGGGCTTGGGAGGGTCAGGCAGGTCAACGAATGATGCATTCTTACGACAAAAAGATGCAGTCGGGGGCGGGGCTGGGGGATCTGTGGCCATGAGAGGCAAGCCCCATCTAAAGGCATCCACTAAAAAACAAAACGTGTTAAACACGTCCCCTCTGTGTTTTTTAAAATTAATTTTAATTAATTAATTAATTTATGGCTGTGTTGGGTCTTCGTTTCTGTGCGAGGGCTTTCTCTAGTTGCGGCAAGCGGGGCCTCTCTTGTTGTGGAGCACAGGCTCCAGACGCGCAGGCTCAGTAGTTGTGGCTCACGGGCTCTAGAGCGCAGGCGCAGTAGTTGTGGCGCACCGGCTTAGTTGCTCCGGGGCACGTGGGATCTTCCCAGAGCAGGGCTCGAACCCGTGTCCCCTGCATTGGCAGGCAGATTCTCAACCACTGCGCCACCAGGGAAGCCCCCCTCTGTGTTTTAAACCCCGAGAGTGAATGACTTCTCCCTTTTGGGAGTTTACCATCTAGTGGGGAAAATCAGGTAAGCTACAGACAAATGAGGCGCTATGAGAATATACTGTTTCTCTCTCTCTCTCTCTCTCTATGTATATATACATATATATAAGTATATATGTATATATACATAGAGAGAGAAGGAGAGGGAGGGGGGAGGGAGAAATGGGGTGGGGGGAGGGAGAGGGAGACAGGGAGAGAGGAGAGGTGGGAAGTGATGTCTAAATTGAGACCTGAAAGGTGAGTAAGGTTGAAATAGGCACTAGGTGGTGAAGGTAACGAGATTCCAAGGTTGCAAGCAGCCCATGTAAAGGGGATTTTTAGCCTCTGCCAGACTGCTTATCTTGCATTCCTCACCTCATAGGGTACTTTGTTCTTGTCATCTTTTCTTTATCATTGTGTTAGGTTAGGTGATAAATGGGGGTGGGGGGATGGGGGGGAGTGTGGGGGGGATGGGGGGAGTGTGGGGGGGATGGGGGGAGTGTGGGGGGGTGGGGGGGAGTGTGGGGGGGATGGGGGGTAGTGTGTGGGGGGGTGGGGGGGAGTGTGGGGGGGATGGGGGGGAGTGTGGTGGGGATGGGGGGGAGTGTGGGGGGGATGGGGTGAGTGTGGGGGTAGTGTGGGGGGAGTGTGGGGGGGATGGGGGGGAGTGTGGGGGGGGATGGGGGTAGTGTGGGGGGGTGGGGGGGATGGGGGGGATGGGGGGGTGGAGTGGATGCTTCCAGCTGGGTTCCCACCTGTGCTATTTAGGCTGCCCAGGAGTGAGGAAAAAATGTATCTCTAAGGAGACTTTCTATAGGGAATCTGAAAATGCTGCAGGCAATGGGAATAACAGGGGATGTGGGGTTTAGGAGGTGGGTTCTGGGCATGGGGATCTGATTGCTGACGCCATCTCTGAGCAAACGATGTTAATGACAGAGTATAACGGCCCCTCCCTCCTTCGTCCCTCAGCCCATAGAGCAATGGTTTTCAAAGTGTGGCCCACAGACGCCCGGGGCCCTGCGAGATCAAAACCATTTTCCCAATAATATTAAAGAGTTGTCTTTTTGCTGTGTTGATATCTGCACCGGGAGTACAAAAACAATGATAGGTAAAACTCCTGGCACCTTAGCACCTGCCACGGCAGTGACACCAAACTGCACAGAACTCCCTGTATTCTCCACCACCACGTGCTTCCAGTAACGGAGGAGGTGCCAGTTCCACTTAAGAACATCCTTGATGAAACAGTAAATATTACCAACTTAATGACATCTTGACTCATGAGGTCATCTTTTGAAGGTTCTGTGTGATGAAATGTGAAGTTCACATAAAGCACATCTGCTGCCTATAGCGGTTGTCTCGAGGGAAAGCACGCGTGATTGAGTTGCTAGCTGCACTGGCTGCTTGTTTTTTTCATAGGTCGCCATTTTTACTCAAGAGAATGATTGTCAAGTTAACTGTGGTTATAGCTGAGTAGCTTGAGTATTTGGCAGATATTTTCTCGTAAATGAATGAAGTGAGACTGTTACTTCAAGGAAAACAACTGACAGTATTTGTTCCCCAATGATAAAATTTGAGCTTTCAAGTAAAAATTAGGATTTTGGAAAACTTGAGTCTGTCATGTGCTTGACAGCCTGCTGATGCTTAAAAGGTTTTTCTGATGAGATTGGTAGCAATATTAATGAGTGTGATTTTTTTATGTCATATAATGAAATGTGTCAACATCTAGAAGTTCTGCATAACTCAGTGAACCAATATTTTCCATAATACAATGAATGAAGCTACAAAATCAAGCATTCAAAAATCCACTCAGGGACTTCCCTGGTGGTCCAGTGGTTAAGACTCTGTGCTTCCACTGCAGGGGGCGTGGGTTCTTTCCCTGGTCAGGGAAGATCCCACATGCTGCAGGGTGCAGCCGAAACAAACAAACAAAACAAAAATCCACTCAAAGCCCAGGATAGACCAATGGATTCTAATGCAGCATAGTATAAAAAGATCATGGATATGGTTTCAGATTCTACATTCCAACTAATCTTTAAGAAACGACAACTTGTTGAGTTTTGGTATAGTATCAAAGAAGAATACCCACAATTATCTGAAAAGACTATTAAAATATACCTCTCTTTTACAACTACATATCTGTGTGAGGCCAGGTTTTCTTCATATGTTTCAACCAAAACAAGATGTTGAAACAGACTGAATGCTGAAGCAGATAGGAGGGTTCGGCTGTCTTTTATTAAGCCAGACATTAGAGGGATGTGCAAAAATGTAAAATAATGACTCTCTTTTCATAGAATTTTTTTAAAATATAGTTATTTTTCATTAAGATACCTATGTTTAAAATTTAACAAGTTTCTTATTGTTATTTTTAAGTGAATCAATAATTTTTTTTTAAATTTCTTGGTGTTATTTTCAAATACGATAGATAGAAAGCACATATATACACAGGCACTCTTTGGGGGCTTCAATGATTTTTAGAAGTCCTAGAGGATTTGAGAGACCACCAGATGGCGCTGATGAAAATAAAGAGCAGATTGTGTGTGTGTGTGTGTGTGCGTGTGTGAATAAACGTGGGACTTGCAGTAGGGAGTTTTATGGTATGAGACGTCCTAATAGCAATGATATTTGTAGACTCCGTAGGAAGAAAGTGACAGGCCCAGGATTTAATCAGTGGGTTTTCACAATATAAATTAAATAAGCAGATTTATGCCAAATAATATGTTGGACTTTTCTTTTTTTTTTTTACTTCCTCTAACAAAAGCCAAGTGCATTCCCTGGAGAAGCTCTGTGCAGCCTTGGAAACTAAGCAGATTAAACTGAAAGAGCTCCATCTTTTCCATTTTGTGTTGTTAATAAGATAACATTAATCTCTGGGGTTTAAGAGTGAAATGTAGGCAGATTCATTCCAGTAAGGAGTGCATTGTAGTAACCTCTGAGCTGGCAGCTCCTTCCCACAGGTCCTTGGTGGCCCTGAGTGGGCGGGGAGGTGACTGGGTTAGGAGTCTTTGCGGTGGAGGTGGAGAGAAGGTCATCTTTGAGAGAGTTAGCTGGCCTCTGGAGGACAAAATAGTGTAAATGGCTGGGTTTTGTGTGAGGAACTATAAATGGGCGTTGGAAAAACTTGAAGCCAAATTTATTTTTCCTTCAAGGGCAGTCTGAAATAGCTGACAAAGGACAGAATGCTCTTCCGAAGGTGAAGTGCTTATTGGCAATGCTCTTTTAAGGGTCACCAAGAAAAGGAACTAGAGCCTGAACTGGGGGCTGGCTCTCTGAATGGGTTTACCAGCTGCTAGAGAAATGGATGCAGTGTGGTATCTCCCATCCCTCCCCTCTAGGCTGGGGGTTTATGTGTACCTTTCACTCATATTGGGTTGGCCAAAAAGTACATTAGGGTTTTCCGTAACATCTTATGGAAACCAAGTCAATACTGGAGAAATCTAGTTATGGAAACCAAGTCAATACTGGAGAAATCTAGATATCTTCATGCCACCACCCAGCATAGACTTTTTTAAATGCTTCAAAGTTCAGGAAGCTTATTCTCTAGTAGAACCATCAGTGCAATTGGCCAAGTTGAGCGGGAAGATTTTCCACATAAAGATGAAGGTGGGCGTGACACTGCAAGAGGCTCATAAATAATAGGAAGGGATGCTGTTCAATCTTGGCTGCCGTTTCTCTTTTCCTTCTTCCCTTCCTTCCTGTCCTTCTTCTTCCCACAAATATTTATTGAGCATCTACTAAGTGATCGGTGCTGAGGCAAAAGAGCTGAACAAGACATACTTGGTCTCTAACCTGGTGGAGCATACAAGTATGTAAACAACAATACAAGTAGGTAAACAACAACAAAAACATATTGACAGATTGTGGTTAGTGATGTGAAGGACAACGGGGTGGGAACCAACTTGAGATAAAGATAGTCAGAGAAGGCCTCTCTGAGAAAATGAATTTAAGCCAAGATTTCTCAACTTCAGCACCATTGACATCTCAGGCCAGACATTTCTTTGTTTTGATGACTATCCTGCACATTGTAGAATGTCTGGCAGCATCCCTGGCCTCTGCCCACGAGATGCCAGTAGGAGGACCCTCCACCCCCATTTGTAAGAACCAAAAAAAAAAAGACTCCAGACATTGCCAAATGTCCCTTGGGACCAAAATTGTTCCTGATTGAGAACCACTGATTTAAGCTGAGACCCGAAAGATGAGGAGTCCCTCAAGAGAGGATTGCATTGGGGGTCTTTGAGGCCATAGTAAAGAGTTTGGATTTTACTCTAAGTAGAAAGAAATCATTGTTCTTAGTCATGGGTGACATCATCTACTTTGAATTTTGAAAAGCTCCTTCAGGCTGTGGAGTGGAGGGTGGATTAACTAGAGTAACAGAGAAAGTCACAGCTGGCAACGGAGGCTGTTACAGTTGTCTGCCCAACACCCAGGAAGGCCTGGACTGGGGCTGTGGCACCGGAGGTGAAGAAAAGGAGAACACCCAGGTCTTGCTGATGGATTTGATGTGGAGATTCCATCCCTAAGCGTACCCCATGGGGCCTCCTTTGCTCCCTGGTGAAGTGGCAGCATTTGCTGGGGCAGGAAGCGGTGGGAGGTTGGGGAGATGTTAAACTTCACGCCTGACCCAATAGCTTCTGGTTCATAGCTCTCGCGAGAATATATAGTTGGCGTTAACATTTGGTTGGGATGATCTCTGGAAGTGTGCGTGCTGGGCTCAGGGCTCTCTGTCCCCTGTGATTCTGGCCGATGGAACGCATCCCTTAGGCACTCAAGATTTCTGCTCAAAAACCTGGAAAGGCAGAAAAAGCAGAGCTGATTAATGAATGGAGGCTAACTGAGGCGGGATGCTCAAGTCTCACTTTCAAAGCCAGTGATGCAAAATCCACTTGGCATCCTCAACTCAGTCCAAGAATCTTGTTCCTTAATGGGGAAAAATGGAAGCACAGTGACCTGGCAGCTGGGGCTGGGAGTAAGCAAAGCTATTGTTTATGGCAATAAATCATAGCTGACCATGGGCCCCTTGTCTGAAGTCAGAGAATGATGGGCAGGCATTAGGGGAACAGGGGAGTGAGAGTGTTGGGTGAAAAGCATTGTGTTACCAGGGATGTGGAAGAACAGCAGGAACAAACTAACAAAATACTGGGGTGCAAGGAAGGCCTGTTGGTGTGTTTTTTTTTTTTTTCTTTTTTTTTTAACACAAGAGGCTGTTTATCCTAGGGACAAGGTGATTACCTCCCTAACCACTTACTTAGACCACCACTGCACTTTTTTTTTTTTTTAATTTTATTTATTTATTTATTTTTGGCTGTGTTGGGTCTTTGTTTCTGTGCGAGGGCTTTCTCTAGTTGCGGTGAGAGGGGGCCACTCTTCATCACTGTCCGTGGGCTTCTCACTGTCACGGCCTCTCTTGTTGCGGAGCACAAGCTCCAGACGCGCAGGCTCAGTAGTTGTGGCTCACGGGCTTAGTTGCTCCGTGGCATGTGGGATCTTCCCAGACCAGGGCTTGAACCCATGTGCCCTGCATTAGTAGGCAGATTCTCAACCACTGCGCCACCAGGGAAGCCCTGTTTATGTGTTTTTAATTGCATAGAACACAGTTGCCAGAATTTTAAATTGTAGTGCTCTCGGCATGTAATTAAGCAAGCGGGCTTAGTTGGCACCAACTGGGATACCAGGTTGTTGATACAGCTTATTATCTTCTGATATTAAAATTTCAAGGGCTGAGTGTGTGTGTGTCCGTCTCCTATTTGTACATTTTTCCTCTGGGCCTCCAAGCTCCACGTAAAAATGACCAGCTCACTTCATGTGTTTTGTCTTGGCGCCCGGATGAAAACCCCCATCTAGGTCTCAGTCTGTCCCGCGGCAGTAACGTTCAGTTGAAGGGGTTTGTGGACTGGAAACAAAGATGGATCGTCTCAGCCCAACCATGACATCCCAGTCATTACAAATGCTCCCATGCAGTTTCTTCTTCTGACTATCATCACAGCATTTTAGAGCTGAATATGAACTTGGCAATTACCTTCTCACTTTATATATGAGAAATCTGAGGCCAGAGTTGTGGACTTCCTGAAGGTGGCTCAGGTGATGGGTGGTATCAGGAAATGCCCGGGACCGGAACCTGGGCCCAGGGTCCTCTCTGGTATAACCCTGAGGCCCCTCCCATAGCTCTAGGCTGTCTCTTCTCCACCCTCCTCCCTGCCCAACCTCCTTCCACATGAACTCCCACCCTCTTGAAATACTGCTGTTCTCCCAGTCTTTTGACCAGAAGTATGGCAGCCCTGCTGCAGATGTTTCATGGAGAGAGAAGAGGAAGGTCATGGCCCACGTAACTTAAATGCTTTATGAAATGGTAGACGATAGTTCACTTTTCAAGTCACGAGGGAACCATTTCACCTTGGCAAAGGCAACTTACTTAGTGGACCATAATGGCCTGGAAGAGTTCCTGCCCCTCCCCAAAGTGAGCAATTTCCTCCGTTCAGCTCTGCCTGCACAGGCCCATTACATCATAAATACACTGTGTGTTTACCTGGCAATAATCTGGAGTGGGAACCTTTCAAGAGGTTCTCTTCGATCCTTCCTAGCAATACACTCAGAAATGTGGGTGGGTGGGGGCAGGTGGAGGGCCTCTTCCTAGAGGACGAAAAGGAAGGCACACAGAAGGTCCCGAGAGTGACCGGAAGTCAGGATGGGGTCTCTGAGCCTCCCAGCCACCCCTCCTTCATGCTGCCTATTTGGACCTTGTTGCTACCACAGCAGATAGAGGATTTGAACGAGACCCAGTTTCCCCTTCCCCGGGCCAGTGAAGGAGGAGTTTCTCATATGCTCTTTATTAGGGGTGGATAAAGGAGAAATAGTTGAGGATCTTTGGGATTGAAAAGCATTTTTGTTTGTTTATGGTGACCATGTCCTGGATGTCTTGGATGCCCTGATTTCAAATATTCTGTCTTTATAAGTTCATGTACTTACCGAAATTTATATTCCCGTTTTTGGTTCTAAAGATAGAGACATTACACTTACTTGGAAGAGGAATTCTTCACTCCCTTCCTGGTATCTGACTTTGAACCACACAAAGAACAGAATCAACACCCCGCCCTCACAATCACACCAGCTAATTATCTAGGGAGCCTGTGACGGGGGGGCCGAGCAAGGCAGAGTGTGTTTGTGAGCCTGGGTTTGGGAATCAGTTCTGGGTTCAAATCCCAGCTTCCAGCATCATAATTGACAACACTTTTCTAATGCTGTTTCAGAGCGTTACCCTCCGTGTTATCCCTCTAATCCTTGGTGCCTGACTCAGGGCCTTTGCATGTGTGCTTTCCTTTCTCTGGAATGCTCTTCCCCCAGAGATACACATACCTACACCCCTGCCTCCTTCAAGCCTTTGCTCAATGTGATCGGGTGGATGCCTTTCACAGCCGCTATCTAAAATTGCAGTCTGCCACGCCCTCACTCCATCTTCTTCCTTGCTTTGTTTCTCCACAGCACTTATCACCCTCTGGTATATTGTACAATTCACCTATATTTCTTATTTATTGTCTGTCTTCCCCAACTACAATGTAAGCTCCATGAGGGCAGGGATTTTCGTCAGCTTTGTTCGCTGCTCCATCCCCAGTGTCTGGCTATTGGTAGGAGCTTAACAAATACAAATGGATACATAAATTTGAGCAAGTCACTTACCTTTCTGAGCCTATGTCCTCCCTCTCTTAAAGGATGGTGTGAGAATTAAGTAAGACAACTGCTGGAGATAAAAATAACAGCCAACATATATTTCGTGCTTGCTTATTCAGTGCCAGTTTTCAAATGTGCTAAATGCTTAATGGGGATTATTTTGTTTCATCCTCCCCCAAATCCTATGAGGTATTCGTTTTATGTTCATTTTACAGAACCTGAGGAACCTGAGGCTTAGAGAAGTTGAGTCATCTATCCAGGGTCACACACAATTCAGGTCCATATTTGTTTGAGCCCAGAGCCAGCACTCTTAACCCTGACAGCATCGTGCACAGGGCCTGCTGTGTAACCGTGGCTCTGCCAGGGCTAATTCCCTTCTCCAAGTCACAGAGCGTAAGAAGCTTGTGGCCTGTCTGCCCCCTCTTCTGTTGTGAACCTGTCCTTCCCACTGAGACCTGACATCTTGGAAGCATCCCCTGTCCTCGAGAGGCATCGTGGTAAATGTAGCAGAGAGATAGTAGGTTTGTTCTTACTGTGTGATCTTGGGTAATCACGTCCTCTCCCTGGGCCCCAGGTTCTACTGGTTTGATGAGCACTGAGGTCTCTCCCAGCTCGAAACAGCCCTCAGGACCGTGGGAGGACACCACCGGGTTGTGCGGTGTATGAATCACGAGGGAAGATCCTGCCCCCAGGCTGTGGCCTTAACCCCACTCTCCTCAATAATACAGTCTATCCTGTTTTGACAATTGCTGGCCTTTCCCCTCCCACACCTCTAGAGCTTGAACTTCTGGCTGCTGGATTTGAGCGGGAGGATGGAGGAAGCAACATATCTAGTGATTTTCTAAGCACTTCTCTAGGGGTGAGACCAAGAGAAATAAAAGGAAGACTTGAGAGCCCTTCCCACCCATAGTCATTGCCTGGGACAACATAACTGCAGGAAATGGACTTCCCTTGGGGGCTCACGGGGGAGATATGCCCCGCCCTCTGGAAGCTCTGCAGAAGGGCTTGGGCACTGCTTGTAAAAGCTCATCTGCCCAACAGCCCCTTTCCGATTCCCCACCACACATCCCGCCAAAAGAGCCCCCGGGATCCCCTGATTTGCCAACCCTAAAACTGTCTCACTTTAGTTCCAAGTTCTAAACTGGGATTTTTTTCCCCCTCCTTGTGAAATGGAGGTGATATGGAGGTTGATTAAGCTGAGCTAGCCAATGGCTTGGGTTGTTCTCCTCACTGAGTCATTCACTTACTCATCATTCATTCATTCAACTTTTGTACCCTAGATTATTTGCAAGGGATTCAAAGAGGAAACTAGTCAAATCCTGGCAAACTTAAATTGGGTAATTAGTCATTTGAGGAGAGTTAGTAAAGAGATTTTTCAAAGGTGGATAGAGTGTAGAAAAACAAGGCGTAGTGTAGGACCCTGGAGCTAGTAATATCAGGATGATGTTATTAACCCTGGGCTGAAGGGGTAAAAGGAGAGAACATTCCCAGAATCCAAAAGGAGAGAGCCATGTGGAGAGGGCCACCTGGCAGGAGCTATGTGTGACCTTAGGTTGAAGGACTTATCTCGCTGGTGGGGTGAAAACCTTGACCTCCTTCACTTCCCTCCATTGGCTGAACTCTGTTGATGTAGTTGGTATGAGTCAGCCTCTTGGGGTTCACAGTAGGGCAGAGAAGAGCAGAGTGGGGATCGGAAGGACAAACAGATTTCTAGCACAGAAATCAGACACAGCCTCTGTCCTCAAGGAGCTTGCATACCAGAAGGGGAGACAGGAGTGCAAATTACAGTGTGATAAATGCTTTAACAAAGACATGAACAAAGGACAAGAGGAGCTCAGCGGTCAGGAAATGAAATCTGCCAGGGAGGGTGTTAATGTGCGTGAAGGTCGGGGGAGGTGGTTGGTTCCTGGGAAGGGGTTTGCAGACAAACTGTTTCTCAAATGATGATCAGGATTCTTGGAGGAAGTAATATCTTGAACTGAGACCTGAAATATCAATAAGAATTGACCGGAAGAAGAAAAAAAAGAAAAGGAGTCCAGGGAGAGTGAAAAACGTGTATAAAAGCTGGAGGCTGAAGGAGAGTATAGACCTCTTTGAGAAATTGTAAGTAATGTAATATGATAATGTGATAAAGTAATGTAACATAATAGTGTCAAGGGGGATGAGTGAGAGATGAAGCTGAATAGAAAAGGGCCCAGAGCATGACGAATTCTTTTGCCAGACTAACTAATTTGGAATTTTGTCTAAGGCCAGTGGTAAGTTCCTAAAAGGTCTTAATCAGGAGAGTGATATCATTGTATTTATGTTTCTGAAAATCGTTTTGGTTGAAGAGGAGAGAGTGGATTAAAGGCAGGGAGATTGGAAAGAAGGTTGTTTTCAGTAATCTAAGTGAGAGATGACAGTGGCCTAAAGTCAACTGGTAGAAGAGGCAACGAAAAGAAGTATTAAGAAAGTAAAACTTGGTGGGATTTGGGGATTGGATGTAGGAGTGAGGGAGAGTTTAGTCCTGGGCAGATGGTGATACAGTTCACTGAGATAAGGATCTTTAGAGAAGGAAGAATGTGTGTGTGTGTGTGTGTGTGTGTGTGTTTTGGGGAAGATAGTGTGTCATGATGGAGAAGATAGAAGGAATTGATAAATAATCCAGTTTGGGGCATATTGAGGTGATTGGCACCAGCAGGATGGCCAAACAGAGCTTGGTGCTGAGACTGGAAGGAAGGGGGCAAGGCACAACCATTAAAAGAATGACACAACCATTAAGAACAGGATACGACAAAAACAGGTTAGAACCTACTAGGCCCAAGATGGCAGAAGACTCTACTTCTAGTAGACCTTGAGCCTCATTACACACACGTTATAATACATTAGCGTGCTAAATGACATATCCACCAGCGCCATGACAGTTCCAAGGCCAACCATAAAAGGCCAAAAAGTGGGTGGTGCCCCAATTCCTGGAAATCCCTGCCCCTTCTCCAAGATAGTTAGAATATTCCTCCCACTCATTAGCCTATGAAATTACTAAACCCGTAAAAACTAACCACCCCCACACCTCCACTGCTCTCACATTCCCAGATGACCCCATGCCCTGGGGCCGCTGCTCCAGCCTTCGGCTCCTGCCTTCTGCAACGGCCCACACCCTGTCTATGGAGTGTGTATCTCACTAAATAAACCTGCTTTCACTTTACTATGGCTCGCTCTTGAATTCTTTCCTGCTGGAAGCCAAGGACCCTCACTTAGCAGCCCATCCCAGGGACTCACTTGAGACCTGGGACATGACCATCCTCTAGTGCCCCATTTTTTTTCTGCAACAGTGCTTTGAATGAGTTGTTCAGAAGAGGTCTTGGTGGAAGCTATGGATCTGAGAACCATCAGGCTGCAAAAGATGACTGCAGCAATGGAGTACATGAGATCAGCACGGAAAGAGCGTAGGGTTAGGAGAAAAGAACAGCAACAAACACTGACATTTTAGAGGATGATAGAGGTAGAAGAATTCACAAAGGAGAAGAAGAAGGAGTGGCCTGAGAAGAAGGAGACCTAGGAGAGAGTGGAGTCATAGAAGCCAAAGAATATTGAGTTCTAAGAGGAGGCAAGAGAAGTAACCATGTTGAACATTACTGAGAGGTCCTGGGCACAGGAGTTAGTTAACAGCATGATTATTCTTTCTCCTTCTGTGTCTTTTAATCAGATAGATAAGAAATATTTCCTGAGCATCTACAGTATGGTTGTTACGGGCTGAATTGTGTCCCCACAAAACGATATGTTAGAGCCCTAACCCCTAGTACCAGAATATGACTGTAGTTGGAGATAGGGACTTTATGGGGGTAACTAAGGTAAAACGAGGTCATATATGTGGGTTCTAATCCAACAGGACTGATGTCCTTATAAGAAGAGGAGATTAATACTCAGACAGGCACAGAGAGAAGACCATGTGAAGACAAGGAGAAGATGGCCATCTACAAGCCAAAGAGAGAGGCCTCCAGAAGAAACCAACCCTGCCTATGCCTTCACCTCCAACATCTAACCTCCAGAACTGTAAGAAAATAGATTTCTGTTGTTTAAGCCACCCAGTCTGTAGCAGCTCTAGCAAATTAATACAACGCTTTACGTGGGGATTTGAAAAAGCAAACACCATGGGCTAAGTCTCTCAGAGAACTTAGAAGTCTTTTAGGAAGCGAAGAAGCACAGAGATTGGCAACTGGCCCTTCTAGCCAGTATGACTCAGATTTCGGTAATCAGGCTGGTAATAAACCCTTTTGGAGGTTAGAGAAGCAAGCACTTGCTCTGGGTGGGGGACATCTGGGGGACGTTTAAAGGAGGAGGTGGGGGACTTCCCTGGTGGTCTCCAGTGGTTAAGGCTCCCCACTCCCAATGCAGGGGGCACGGGATGGATCCCTGGTCAGGGAAACTAAGATCCCACATGCCACACAGCGCGGCCAAAAAAAAGAGAAAAAATAAAGGAGTAGGTGGGATTGAGCTCAGCCTCGAAGCATGTACAGGATTGGGGTTGGCAGGGCAAAAGGGAAGGCAAGCCCCCGTCGGGAAACAAGGCTAGCAAAGGGGTGGAGAGGAGAAAGTGGGAGGTGTTGAGGGAGATAGTCTGTAGTGCAGGCTGGCCGAAGGGGTGGCTCCTCCAGTAGAACTGTGGAAGATGGGGCTATCCACAGACACTAACAGCCACAGGTCCTCCCAAGATCTCTTCTCTCATCCATGCTGATAGAAGCTTTAGCTGAGCACTTGGTTCCCTGGCCAGACATGTCCTTTGCTGTTAGGTGTGGTCATGTGACTGGGTTCTGGCCAATAAAATGTGAGCGGAAGAAGTGATGCGGCCAACTTCCCAATTGTAAAATTGTCTAAAATAAGAAGTGCACCCTCCCCTTTCACCCTTCTTTCCTCATCCCTGGTTGGAAGTGGACACGTGCTAGTGGGCATTGGAACAGCTGTCTTAAACCATGAGATGTTGAAGATGGCAGGAACGAGATAGACAGAGCCTGGACGAAGACAACACGCGGCTGCTGTATCAGGCCTGGACTGATCTCGCTTAGACTGTTATTTGAGAGAGAAGCTCCTATGCTGTTTAATCTACTGTTGTTTGTCCCTTATAATAACAGACAAATGGCTAACTAATACATGCAGGATGGGGCTAAATGTTGGTGCAACCTCTGGTTTGGACTGTATACAATGATAACTGCTAAAGTCTGTTGGATGAGAGAATGGAGATTAGGGAAAGAAACAAATATTTGCTGAGTGCTTATCGTGTACTAGGCATTGTGTTAGGTTTAGGTATGTGTTATGTGTTAGAAGTATTTAATTCTCACGATGGCTCAGTAAGGTAGCTATTATCAGCCCTGTGTTAATGTCAAAGAAACTAAAGGTTCAAATAAGTTATGTCTCTTCATATGCTTCTCCAGCCATCACATCACCAAGGGAATCTAGTTAGTAGGTGACAGAATCAGGATTTGGATCTAGGTCAGTGGTTCTTAACTGGGGGCAGTTCTGTCCCCCAGAAGACGCTTGGCAATGCCCGGAGAAATTTTTGGTTGTAGCAAGTTGGAGGTGGGGAGATAGGGGTGTGCTACTGGGTAATAGGAATGCACTAAATGTTCAACAATGCACAAGACAGCCCCCCACAATAAAGAATGATCGGGTCCCAAACGTCAATAGCGCTGAGACTGACAACCCCTGAGGTCTGTTCTACAAAAATCCCATGTTCTTTCCATTACACCAAATTGGGTGGTGAAAGTTGAAGAGGGGGTTATGAAAAAAATGATACGGTAGGGTAAGAAAGTCGTGAAAAAATTAGTTTAGGATTGCAAGCCTAGAGGGGTGGAAAGATGAGCTGGAGATGGGAGAAACTGAAACTAAGAGACTAATGGAAACCACTGACAAGGTCCAGGTGAGAGGCAGGAAGGACCTGGAGGGGTGGGCAGTGGGGCCGATAAAGTGAAGAGAATTTAAGTGTCCGTGGCAAGAACTTGCTGACTGAGAGCATATAGCAGATGGGAGAGGCAGGGAGAAGTGAAGACAGGCTAGTCAATGAGGATTCCATCTCTCCTCTCCCCTTCCGGCTCCCCCCCGTCCCCTCCCCCCTCCTCCCTCCCCTTCTTCCTCCTCTTCCCATCTTTCCTTTCCCATCCCTCCCTTTTCCCTCTTTTCCCTGCAGCCCCTCCCCCATCTGCCTCTGGTACTCTCTTTCTTTCCTACTAACCCCTTTCTGTAAAGGTCTGCTCTGTTTCTCCCTGACCCCTATTTCTAGGCTGTGGGTCTCAGCTTCTACCCCCATCAAGTATAACTCGGAAAAATCTGCGTTTCCTCAGCTTTATCCCCCGTGATAAGAACCAGCAACAGTGACAGACTCTGATGTGTCTTTTCCATCTTGCTTCCTTCTCCATTTCCTGTTTGCAGGGTGGATTAAAAAGTTTGACCAGTGTCTAGTATTGTTATAAAGACAGACCCGTGGCTCCCGGAATAGCCCTAAGGGAATTTCTGACAGGTCAGAGGAGGAAGGAAATCCTCTGTCTCACTTTTGCTGTTTTTTTCTGGAGTGTTTTCCAAAGGACGCTAGCCTGTTGACAAGATATCCCAAGGGCATTGGGGGGTGGCCTTCCTCCCTTTCCTAGGCCCCGGCCTGGCCTGGCAGCCTGCAGCCTGCTTCAGGGCCAGGGAACCAGCATTGCCAGGTAGGCCCTGAGCCCTGCTGGCAGAAATGTCAGTGTTTGGTCTCCGTCTCTGCATCCCTGGCCCTCCTTTCCCCAAGACCCGTTTTGAGGTCACTGGTGTCTCATGCCTTTGGAAACATTTGGTCAATAAGAGGGCTATAGTGATAACCTGATTGCTTTCATGGCTTACAGCTAAAGTCAGCGACTGCCTGGCTCTGCCCGGGATCAACGACCTAGACAGAGGGGTCAGCACTGGCTCCCCAGCTCCTCTTCCCATCATTCTTCCCGGATGTGCTGTATCCATCCCACCGCCTCTCGCAGGTAAGCCTGCCTGCGTTCCTCGCCTCTAGGCCCCCTCTGCTCATTTACTCTCTTTCCAGGTCCTTAATTTCCTCTTCTCCTCACTCCCACCCTACAGCTTACCATCTGCCATGGGAGCCAGGTCTTGGGGAACAGGAAAGCAAATCCCAAATCTTTGGCCTTTGGCTCCAATCCCCTTTCTGCACTCTTTCCCCTCCCTCTTTCAGGTATCTGCCTCCTCATACGCTTCTCCATCCACCGCATCACCACCTGTTTTGAGGAAAGAATTGGGTACCAGTCCTCTGTACCTTCGGTGGCCTCATGGCATGATGTTTTGGAAAATGCCTGCACTCTGGAGTTTAATAGCTTGGGTTGGAATCCAGGCTCTATTCCTTACATGCAGCTCTGGGTATATTAGCAAACGTTTATGCACCAGTTTCCTTAGTCCATAAATCGGGGCTTACAATAGTATAGAACTTGTGGAGTTGTAAGGATTAAATGAATAATACATGTAAACACTTTGGATAGTGCCTGGCACTTGAGAAGTTCTAGAAAAATTAGGTGTTGTTATCTGTATAAATATGAATCGAAGTAACATAGCTCAACGAGAGTTCTGTGTGTAGGAAAGGCCGCCTTCCAGCCATGACGAGCTGAATCACGGGCCACGATGGGATGACCGGGCTATTGGGGGGGGGGCAGATCAGTGTCTGCTGCCATCAGAGTGGCCAAGCCAACATTGGTGATGCCCAGGAAAGGCTGAGCCAAATCCCCAAATTGGCACCGTGGGCTTGAGACGTGGGGACTGCCGTAGAGAAGAGGAGCTGAGGTAGGGAATGGAACGTGGGTTCTGCACGGGCAGGGATGACGTCATTCCAGCACTCACTGGTCAGCATCAGGCCAGCAGTGGGCTCGGGGAACAGAGAGTGTGTGCCACGGCAGGGGGAGGGATGGCCAAAATGCAAAACACATATGCTTCCCTAGGAAGCTGCTGGAGACGGGCAGGTAGGAGGCACCTTGTAAGGAGGACTGATGTGCCAAAAAAGACCTTTTTTTCTGTTATTTCTTTAAAAATTTTTTTTAAAATTTCTATACAATTTTTAAAGGTTACTTTCCATTTACAGTTAGTACAAAATATTGGCTATATTCCCTGTGCTGCACAATACATCCTTGAGCCTATCCTACACCTAATAGCGTGTACCTCCCATAGCCCCACCCCTATACTGCAGTCCCCCACCAACCACTAGTGTGTTCTCTATATTTGTGAGTCTGCTTCTTTTTTGTTATATTCACTAGTTTGTTGTGTCTTTTAGATTCCACATATAAGTGTTGTCATACAGTATTTGTCTTTCTCTGTTTAAATTATTTCACTGAGCATAATGTTCTCTAAGTCCATCCATGTTGCTGCAAATGGCAAAATTTCATTCTTTTCTATGGCTGAGTAGTATTCCATTGTGTATATGCACCACATCTTCTTTATTCATTCATCTGTTGATGGACACTTAGGTTGCTTCCATATCTTGGCAAGTGTAGATAATGCTGCTATGAAATTGCACTGCATGTATCTTTTCAAATTAGTGTTTTTCGTGGTTTTTTTTTTTTTTTAAGATATACCCAGGAGTGGAATTGCCGGGTCATATGGTAGTTCTATTTTTAGGTTTTTGAGGAGCCTCCATACTGTAATAAAGACCATTTTAATTGTCACAAGTGCCTCCCCTCCATTTCCTGTGCCCTTTCTCCCTTGTTCAGGTCCTCAATGCCATTCATGGGCTCGCTTTTCCCCTCCCAGGGGAGACCCCTTGGAAAAGCCCTGAGAGCAGCCATAGCTGAGGGTGAATGATAAGGTCTTCTATGTGTCTTCTAAGTTTTCTCTATGGGAGGACTGGAAGACCTTGACTTTTATTAAAGAAAGAATATCTTCACCCAGCAGGAGGGCAGCTGTTGGAGGTCTAGGCTTCTTCCTACTGCTTCCCAAGTGAGGAGCAGCATGTGGCACGCACGCCCCCGGAAGGCAGGGCTTGGGGGCACCGCCCATCCTGGAGCACCAATCACATCTGACCTCCGGCATCACCCCTCGGACCCTGGCCAGTCAGGGACTCTGTCTCAGGATCCTTCCTCCCTGTTCTCGGTTCTCTTTTTGTGAAGGACTGGGGGTTGGCGGGAGGTGATTGTGGGAAGTACGAGGAATCAGATTGAAACGCAGGACTGAGAGAGGCCGTTGCTCGGGGCAGGAGGAGGAAGTTAGAGCAGAGGTGAGAGCAGGGCCTTAAGCTTTCACCTCCCCTCTCCTCCTGTCCTGCCTGGCAGATGACGAACCGGGAGCCGGGCAAGGAGCTGTGACGTGCCCACAGATCCAGCTTTCCACTGGTTCATTAGGAAGAGAAATGATGGAGGCAGAGCTGCCAAGAACCAACTCTTTCGGACTGTTTTTTTCTGACACGTTCCACAGCATTTCCAAGCTAATGGAGGGGTCAGGGGTATCTGATGCTGGGAGCATCAGGAAAACCAGGTGCCCACAAGGTGAACAGTCAGGGTGTGTGAACAGTCAGGGTGTGTGCCCAGCGGGGTGGCAATGCCTCATGTCCTTATATGGTCCTTGTGATCATCGTGGGCTCAGGAAGGAACCATCTCAGGGTCTGTACCTTCAGACTCCCAAAGAACACAGTGGCGTGGCTGGGTGGGGTTACCGCCCTGGTGACTCAGCAGGAAGAGAGTTCCAGGCAATGCTTACTCGCTTTTGCAGGGATCCCACCTCAGGAAAATCCGAGGCCAGAGTATAGTGGTTGGGTCTGTTTGCTTTTTCCACACTCTTCAGCAGCAGCCCTGCCCACCTCCCCCATTCATCAATATAATGGTTGTGTTTTTCCATCTTAAGAAAGATGCAGTGCAAAAGCATCTTTGAGCCAAGTCCCCTAGACCCAGGGGTGATTTTCAAAATAGTGCCAGACATGAATCCTTTAATAGCAGGATGTCAGGGGGGTCCAGGGGAAGGAGCCTTGGGTGGCTCAGGGCAGTGCCATTTACCATCTGAAAGGGAAACACTATTTTGAGGGAGGTGGTATTCATGTTTTTTTTCTTTATTGTCAAAAACACATGATATTAAATGTACCATCTTAGCCATTTTTAAAGTACAGTCCAGTAGTGTTAAGTATATTTACATTGTTGTGCAACAGATCTCTGGAACATTTTCATCTTGTGAAACTGAAACTCTATACCCACTAAACACGAATTCCCCCCTCCTCCCTCTCCCCAGCCCCTGGCAACACCTTTCTCGTTTCTACGTCTATGATTTGGATGACTTTGGATACTCCATAGGAGTGGAATCATACAGTATTTGTCCTCTTGTGACAGGCTGATTTCACTTGGCATGATGTCCTCGAGGTTCAAAGCACATTGATGTTTTAAGGACCCATATTTAGGCACGTGTGTTGGCTGCACGTCAGCCCTGCCCAGCCTCCACCTCAAACTTAAGCCCTGTTGTGCAGGAGTTCTGGAAATTACTCTTGCCCGAATATCAAAGAAATCCCATTCCTCCTTCCCAAATCCCTACTATGGTTCCTTACCCAGTATGAGTTCCAGGAGACTCTTGGAATGTGAGAATCTCTCTGCTTTGGCCAATTTTTTATTCAAGGCCTCATTTATTTAATGAGGCCACTGGTGTGGTGGGGTGTGTGTGTGTGTGTGTGTGTTTTCCTTTCTAGCTCATTCCCAAATATTTCCTTGCATATACCACATACTATCTAAAGGGAACTTCTTGCTATTTTTTTTTTCAAAAAACACACCCAACATGTTCCCCATCTTCTTGCCTTTGCTCATGCAGTGTCCTCTACGTGGGGGATCATTTTCTCTTTTCTCATTGTGTCCAACTCCTATCCATATGCTAAGTCCTACTCAAATGGCACCTCCTCCCTCAAAGTCCCCAACTCTTTCCTTGTTCAGAAATGATCTCTCTTTCCTCTGACACCCTAAAACATTTTCTTTTAAAACTTTAGTATGGCACTTAAAATTGTATCATCATCATCATCACTTGGTAGTATTTACTGAGAATCTATTTGTGTCATGACAATATTCTGTGCCTTACAATCTCATCTGCTTTTCTATCTTGTTGAATAGTTATTTATGCATGTCTTCGTCCTTTCTAGGTTATAATAATTACGCAAATGGGATTAAGCATCAAACTTGGATCCCAGTTCTGTTGTTGGCTGTAGGACTTTGGGCAAATTAGTCTCTCTAACCTTCAGTTTTCTTGTTGGTAAAACCCAGATAATAGTAGTTCATGTCAGGTAGTTGTAGGGCATGAAATAATAATAATAGCTAGCATTTACTGAATGCTTATTATGTGCTCAGCTGTGCTCTAAGCACCTTTTCTGTATTATCTCACTTAATAATTTAAATCCTTTATAACAACCCGATTTAGTAAGTTTACAGAAGAAGAATCTAAGATAAAGAAAGTTTAAGCCAGTAAGTGGAAGAGCCAGAATAAAAAGTTTGACTTTAGAATCCTTACTCTTTTCTTTATTACTTTTATTTTTTATTGAAGTAGAGTTGATTTTACAACATTGTGTTAGTTTCAGATATATAGCAAAGTGATTCAAAGATATATAAATATATATGTGTGTGTTTTTTATATATATATATATATATATATATGCACATTCTTTTTCAGATTCTTTTCCATTATAGGCTATTATAAGATTAGAATCCTTACTCTTAATCCTTACCAACAACTGCCCCCCTAGGGTGGATAATGTCCAGCACGGGCTCGAGAATATCTGTGTACTACTTCGCCTAGCACTGGCGGGTGGCAGCTGTTATTCTTACCCTCATTCTCATTACTGAGGACTGGGGTCTGTCCTGTGCATCTTTGTGTCCCCACAGCACCTCATAGTAGTAATAACTAGTATTTGTTAAGCATTTTCCATGAATTTGCATTTGCCAGAAATTGTGGGAAGTCTCTAGCCCTAGCACAATTAACGAATGAGTGATTGAATAAATGGATAAATGAAAATAGGGGACAAAAACTCTTGAACAACAGGCAAAGCCTGTCTGAAAAGAGGGGTCATCCCTGCCGGGTTGTTAGCAAGGCAAGAAGACATGGCACCCAAGGAGAGGCCTCCCAGGGATCTGACTTATGCCCAATATTCATCAGTGTTTTCATTAATGACTCAAAAGATGGAGTGCAGAGTATACTAATCAAATTGGAGAAGCCTGGGAGGCAGGATAGAAGCTGAGCACTTAGGAGGCAAGCACATGCTTGCAGACAGTACTTGACAAATTAGAGAAATAAAGAGAGTCAATAAACAGAGCTCCAGGAGCTGCAGACTTCAAGTGGCTCCGAGGGAGCAGCTACCTCTAATGGATCTGCCCAGAGAAGCCTTTGGCCCACTTTTCTTTGGGCTTCACCTGGCTTGATTGCGTATTTGGGGACAAGTCTGAATGCAGTTCTCTTCATGGGGGATTTGGGCTTGGAGGCCTCATGGACAAAGTCCCCTCTCCAGAGACTGTCCCCATACTCCTTCCTGGGCTCTCCTGTCCTCACCCTAGCCATCTGCTTAGCTGGGTCTGATGGAGGGAAGGAAACGGTTCACCGGCTCCCCAGAAGACCTGAGACTTTGTAAAAACATCAATTACCCCATGATGTCTCCTCCCTACCCACAATATATTGCTGCTCTTTTCTACTTGCTATACACTCTCATCATTAACTAACTCCTTTTCTCATTTGAGGCTGCCCTGGAGGTTATTGTGACCTCGGTTTTCCTTGGGACAATGTATTGGGTGTGAAAGGAGGGACAAGGAGGGACAAGGAGGGTGTGACCTGGTAGAGAATCCCCTACAGCTGGCCTGCCAGCCTCTGGGAGAAGACACAGCCCGGGTGGTTTGGCAGTTATGGAAATGCATGGGCTTTGAAGGTCCAGCTTCATCCTTCTGGGGCTATGTGGAATTTGGTAAGTTACTTAACTTCTCTGAGTCATGCCCCTTTGGTTACAAATAATTGAAAGCCACTTGGTTTATCTTAATCAGAATGGAGTACCTAATTGAAAGAGTCTCAGAAAATCTGGGAGCCAGTGGAAGAGTCACCATGGACCATGGCATGGCCTCTTTCTTCCTCCTCTTTCTTCCCTGGAGTTGCAAAGTTCTCAGTGCACCTGATTTTCAGCGCATCTGATTCTTTCTTCTTTCTCGCTTAGCCTTCATGGTACACGTGACCACAGGCTGATGTTCCAGTGCCCCCTTCATGAAGGGCCGTACAGTAATGTCTCTATATCCACATCTACATTTCTGGGAAAAAAAAAACTGAACCTGCTGCTCTGGGGTCAAGTTTCCACCCTGGCCTGAGGAGTGTGGGGCATGCTTGGTACCAGCATGCCAGCAAAGACCCACCTTTGTGGGTAGATGGCAGGTCCTCAAAGAAGAGAAAAAAGTCGAAAATCATTCAGTTGGGTGTTCAATGCAGTCTTTAAGCTTTGGTTTTCTCATATGAAAATGGGAATGATATAACCTACCTCATGAGGATGAAATGAAATACTCATGAGGATGAAATGAAATACTGTTCATAAAGCGCTTATCATCGTGGCTGACATAGTAAGTGCTGCCCCTTGAACAACTGCTCTTATTCAAGTTGAGGTTCACTGGACTTGGCAGGAGGATCTCTGAGGCTGGATGGGCCTGGGTAGGAAAGGAGGCTCAGGCTGAAGGGACACATGGGGAATATGTGGAACGTGTCTTTTTTTTTTTTAATTTATTTTTGGCTGCATTGGGTCTCCGTTGCTACACGCAGGCTTTCTCTAGTTGCAGTGAGCAGGGGCTACTCTTCGTTGTCGTGCGCAGGCTTCTCATTGCGGTGGCTTCTCTTGTTGCGGAGCACGGACTCTAGGCGCGCGAGCTTCAGTAGTTGTGGCACACAAGCTTAGTTGCTCCGCGGCATGTGGGATCTTCCCGGAGCAGGGTTCAAACACGTGTCCCCTGCATTGGCAGGTGGATTCTTAACCACTGCGCCATCAGGGAAGTCCCTGGGGAGAGTGTCTTTATTCATCGCCTACAGGGGGAGACAGAGTTATAAACAGCTGGGGATGGGGATGCTCAAACGTTGTTATTTCAGGGGGCCTGACTCCTCATTCCCAGCTGGGGGGCAGGTCAGTGCTACCATGTCATGGACACCCAAACCACACTTTCCTTCATTCAGCCACAGAATGTTTGGGCAGTGACCTGGAAAAGAACTAGTTTATTCTAGGAACAGACAGGTTGAATTTTTTAAGTCATCTCTAGCTATTCAGTGAAGTTGATCATCTAGTTATCAGTCTCCACGTTTCTGTCCCCCATTAGACACAAGTTCTTCAAGGGCAGAGACCATGTGTCGTGCTCTCTTTTGCATCCTTGATGATAAGCATACAGTAGTGGGGGTAATCCACTGGCCTTTCAACAATTAACTGATGTTAATTGAATACCTACTGTGTGCTGGATATCATTCTGGTTGCTGGAGATGCAGCAGTGAACCCTCATGGTGTTTGTGTTCTAGTGGGAGAGGAAGACAACAAATAAGATAAATAAGTAAAATATGTAATGTGTCACTGGCAGGTGTGAAGGAGAAGAAATAAAATGGGAAAGAGATATATGAAATGTCAGCCAGCTGGGATGAGTGTTAACATTTTAAATAGGGCTAGTCAGGGAGGGCCTCCCTAAGAAGGTGTCTTTTGATTGAAGACCTGGAAAGAAGTGATAGAGTTAGTCATGTTATTGGGGTGAGGGTGGCATGGGGGGTGGGTAGAGAATTCCAGATAGGGGAAACAACCAGTGTAAAGGCCCTGAGGTGGGCACCAAGAAGGAGTCACAGGGAGACCAGCGTTGCTGGAGAAGATGGAGAGCAGTAGGTGATGAAGTCAGAGACGATAGATCCAGATCCTGTTGGGTCCTATCGTTCATAGTAAGTGGTTCGTAGTTCAGCTTTTACTCTGAGTGAGAGGGAAGCCATGGAAGGTTTTGCACAGAGGAGTTACATGACTGGAATCAAGGTTTAACAGAATCACTTTGTAATAGACTGGGGGAGTCAAGCACAGGAGTACTGGGTCCAGCTGGTGCTGTTAAGGGGGCTAGAGATCATGTCTCAGACCAGAGTGGTCCTAGTAGGAGTGGAAAGAGGTGGTCAGATTCTAGATATATTTTGAAAGTAGAAGTGATGGGATTTGCTCAGCTTAACTACTGTTGTGTTTTGCTAGCAGTGACGTAAATTCCAATTCCAGGCCCTCAAGTATAACTTGGCACACGGTCCTTCCTGCCAGCCAATCCTTCCCATGCATGTCTCTGTCAAGCATGCTCAGGGATCACCCCCTTTCCATGGCGACCCAAGGTGTAGAGAACTGCTAAGATCTCTAAGGTCACAGCCATGGCTCCTGTGCTTGGGGAGCTCTGAAGCCAAGCCCCCCACGAGGAGGCATGAAGGACTTTTATTATGGTGGCAGCTCTCTTTCAGTTCAGGGACCTGACGGTGAAGCCCAAATGTCACTTCTTCCTTCCCTTCTTAGTTTTAAGGTACACATTGAGGGGTTCCAGGAGGGAGTTCCCAACCCAGGAAACAAGTTGCCAATCTAGAAGTACATGGAGGGTCCAGGGCCGCTAAGAAGTACGGAGCTCGGGCTCCAAAAGAAATGGATTTGAGTCCCAGCCCTGTCACCATGGGCCTCCGTCTGTTTATAAAGGCTTCAATTAGATGAGCTCCTTTTAAGTTCTAAAGGCCTGTGGGGTTTATGCGATAAAAGCATTTTGTTAACTGAGATATTTACTTCTCTGGCCGTGACTTCTTCAGAGTCCTCATTCTTTTAAGATTAGCCTCCTACAAATCAGGAGAGCTAGGTGAATTACAGTTTTCCAAAATGGCCTGATGACAGAGAGGATGCCTTCAAGCTAGATTACCAGGCTAAGGCTTGGAGAGCTCAACGTCCTCCTGTCAATGGGCCTCGCTTGGCAGCCTGAGTGGAAGATGCTCATCTTTGAGGCAGGAAGGAATAAGTCAGGAGAAAGGAGGGATGAGAGAAGGTGATGCCTGCAGGGGTTAGTTTTCTGTTGCCAGGTGTCTTTATTCTCGTTTCTTGTGAGTTGTCTTTCAGAAAGCACATGAAGTTTTTCTGTCAGCTCCAGGGCTATAGGCGTGACAAGGCATGAAGATGTGAAGAAGTGGCCCATCGTTTCTTGGGTGTCACCAGGTCACCCTTCTCTAACTGGTTCTGTTTGGGGTCATCAGCCTGGTAGGAGGGGCTGTAGAGAAAGAATTTGAACTCTCCTAGCTTTGGACAGGGGGGGATCTTTGTTTTGTGGCAACACAGAGCCTGCCAGCTGTCTTGGAGCCAGCCTGGGAGCTATTCCTTCAAGCCAATGATGGGAAAGCCCAAATTCTCCCTCTGATCTTCCTGAACTGGTCGCCATCACCCTTAAGACTATGTTTCCTAAATGACGCTTGAACGAGTGACACTGGTTTGCTGGTGACTCTTTATGGGGTTATCGGAGGAGGAGTCACGTGCCATATAGATGGTTTTTCCCGACTGAGACTCAGTGACCAAAGCGGTCAGAATTAGGAGTTTTTGCTTTGAGGGGGAAAAGCTGTAATGTTTAGGCAACAGTGATGTGGGTGAGGGCTTCCCTGGTGGCGCAGTGGTTAAGAATCCGCTTGCCAATGCGGGGTACACGGGTTTGAGTCCTGGTCCAGGAAGATCCCACATGCCGCGGAGCAACTAAGCCCATGGGCCACAACTACTGACCCTACGGTCTAGAGCCCGCGAGCCACAACTACTGAAGCCCGCATTCCTAGAGCCTGTGCTCCGCAACAAGAGAAGCCACCGCAATGAGAAGCCTGTGCACCGCAAGGAAGAGTAGCCGCCGCTCGCCGCAACTAGAGAAAGCCAGCGCGCAGCAACAAAGACCCAATGCAGCCAAAAATAATAAAATTAAAAAACCCCAAAAAACAATGATGTGGGTGAAATGCAACATGAGAGCGGTAGAGGATGAGGGAAGGCTGCATTTCCATTAGGGCAAATTTAGGGCCTAGGTCTTCCCTTGCCTTTAGCTTTGTGCAGAAGTAGGTGATGCAAAAGCAGTTCTAGCTATTCAACTTCTTTTTCTTGCCCTTGATATTTATTGTGAACTCTTTTCCCTGGCTATTAAAGGTCGGTGGATTACCCACACTATTGTATGGCTATCGTCAAGGATGCAAAAGCAAGCATGACGCATGGTCTCTGCCCTTGAACTTGTGTCTAATGGGGGACAGAAACATGAAGACTGATAATTAGATGATCAACTTCACTGAATAACCAGAGATAACTTAAAAAAAATTTAACCTGTCTGTTCCTAGAATAAGCTAGTTCTTTTCTAGGTCGCTGCCCAAACATTCTGTGGATGAGAACCTTTCTTTTGTTTTTCTAGCAAGATGTTCTACTGGTTAACATCTCTTATCCCACACTTGACAATATAAAAGCTCAGAATTTTCCTTCTAAATGTCTGTGCTAACACATTCATCTTGCTCTTTGTTCTTATAAGTAGACCCTTACCAGCCATGTGTCCCTGGTTCTCAACCCAAGAGACAACGGGGAGATGTTTCAGCAGATGATAAGAAATTGACGGTTTGTCTGGACCCTTGTTCCTTGGCCTGTACATATGATCCCAACGCGTCCCCAGGTCCCCATTCCTCACACTTCTATCTTCCATTCTAGTCTAGTCTAATACACTTCTATTCATTGGTACACAGGCATCAACCAATGGTAGAGCCCTCCTGCTGCCTGAAATTTACCCTAAAGCTGCTTTCACTGCTGTCTTCTTGCTTGTTGCTCTCTTAGAGGAGTGGTCACAGGTCCCCATAACTCAGACAAGCCAAGGGGTTGGAGAGTGAGGGCCAGAAAAATGAAAGAATGGGTGGAGCTGACAGATCATGCACTGGGTTGATAGGTAGACTCCCTGGCAAAGTTCTAGGTTCTGGTTCCTATTCCTGACAAGGCTCCAAAGGTCAGAGGCCAGACTCCTAATGATTATTGTCACTCTTCTAGAAGGAGAAACTGTGTGGAGGCCTGAATAACCAAATGAGCTAGTGGGACGGTAAAGGAGGCAATTCCAACCTGTTCCATCATAACAAGTACCTTTGGTTGAATGTCAGAGATTTCCTCTTGTTTAAGGGGTACCTGGTGGAATTATTATTTTTACTTTTAGAATACTAAATTAAAGGAAAAATCAACCTATGTGGCCAAGAGAAGGGGGAAAACACTATCTATTAAGCATATTTTGTCCAACTCTCTTAGAGTTGGATAAAGGCTCAGGAGGGGAGGCCAGATTTTTTGCAGGGAGAGCCCTCTCTGGTCCCAGTGGACCTGAACGTATCCATTTCCTCTTCAGTGTTTTGTCAACAAACATTTATTGAGTAACTACGATATGCAAGCATAGGTCCTCCTGCCTGGAATGCCCTTTCTTCGCCCACTTCCCTTTCCAGCCTGGGCCTAATCAACAGCCTTATATCCTTCTGACCTAAGCGCCCCAGAACTTTTCTCCCTTGATTAAGTGATAAGGCTTAAAATGCAAACTGCCTCAAAAAACTCATGCATGTGGAGACACTGAGAAATCTTTTCAGATCTTTCTCTAAAAGCCACCTTTGATGTAGAAGGAAAGGAGAGTAGAGAACAAAGGAAGGCAGAGGCTCCTGAAGTGAGAGGGACGAGGGGGCTAAAGGTGGTCCCATGGAGGCCAGCAGGGAGGGTCAGGGAGAGGAGGCTTGGGGTCTCAGACATCAATCTGGCCAACTTCTCTAGTGTTGAAGAGGCTCAAAGTTTAACCCAGACTTCGATCCTGGACATTCAGGACCTAATGTAATTTTGCTCCAGGCTAAGGAGAGATGAAAGCAGCCAGAGTGGGTTAGGACCAGATACAATTAGGCTGAGAAGAGGCAGTAAGAGTCCTTGACATCCCAGGGAGAATGGATTGCTCACGCTCCCAGGACAACTTCCCACATTACAGTGGCCAAGAATATGGGCTTTGGAGTCAGATGGTCTGGGATCACATCTCGGTATTTCCACTTATTAATTGCACGACCTTGGGCAGTTTATTTAACCCTTCTGGTTCTCAAGTTTCTTGTCAGTAAAATGGTTGTTCTAATAATAACTGTCTCATAGAATGATGTTTACAAACCTGATAGGACCGTAAAACACAGTTCTGGCACATAGAAGTCAACTGACGTTTCCTATTATAGAAGCAAATTATTTCAGCGGGAGGAAAATAGGGAAATAAAGTAAATTGGGGAGTATGGATTATAGGGTACGGATTAGGGTGACTGTGCAAAGAAGGACTTAGAGGTTAGCAGAAGGGGTTGGAAGTAGAGGTGGCCTGTGGGGTTCAGATCCTGATTCCCAAGATGTTTGGAGTGCTGGAATACCCAAAAGTCTCAGTGAGACTTAAGCATACAGTAGTTTATTTATAAACAATATGTAGCTAGATAAAGATATGGTCAGAGGAGTATCTGGATGCAGGGTTAGGAATAGCTGACTCTGCAGGCTGGCTGTCTCTGCTCAGGAGTCAGGCTACTCTCTTCTCTCTCTACTCAGAGCGTGGCCCATACACCAGCTGCAGAACATCTCCCGGGTCTTGTTAGAAAGGCAGAATCTTGGGCCTCCCTCCAGACTTACTGAATCCTAATCTGCACTTTTTTTAATTGAAGTATAGTTGACTTACCATTTTACATTAATTTCAGCTGTACAGCATAGTGATTCAATATTTTTATAGATAATACTTCATGTAAAGTTATTACAAAATAATGGCTATATTTCCCTGTCCTGTACAGTATATCCTTGTTGCTTATTTATTTTATACATAGCAGTTTGTGTCTCTTAGTCCCATACCCCTCTCTTGCCCCTCCCCTGAACTTCTCCTCACTGGTAATCACTAGTTTGTCTTTTTATATCTGTGAGTCTGTTTCTGTTTTGTTATATACATTCATTTGTTTTATTTTTTAGATTCCACATATAAGTGATAATGTAGAGTATTTGTCTTTGTGTGAATTATTTCACTAAGCATAATACTCTTTAGGCCCATCCATGTCGTTGCAAATGGCAGAATTTCATTCTTTTTATGGTAATATTCCATTGTGTATATATACCACATCTTCTTTATCCATTCATCTGTTGATGGACACTTAGGTTACTTCCATATCTTGGCTATTGTAAATAATGCTGCTATGAACATATGCATGTATCTTTTCAAATTAGTGTTTTCGTTTTCTTCGGATGTATACCCAGGAGTAGGATTGCTGGATCATATGGTACTTCTATTTTTAATTTTTTGAGGAACCTCCATACTGTTTTCCACAATAGCTGCACCAATTTGCAATCCCACCAACAGTGTACTAGAGTTCCCTTTTCTCTGCATCCTCACCAGCATTTGTTATTTGTAGACTTCTTGATAATAGCCATTTTGACAAGTGTGAGTTGATATCTCATTGCGGTTTTGCTTTGCATTTCTCTGATGATTAGCGATGCTGAGCATCTTTTCATATGCCTGTTGGCTACCTGTATGTCTTCTTTGGAAAAATGTCTATTCAGGTCTTCTGCCCATTTAAAAAATTGTGTTCTTTGTTGTTTATTGTTTTCTTTTTCCAATATTGAGTTGTATGAGCGGTTTATAAATTTTGGATATTAACCCCTTATCAGTCATATCATTTGCAGATATTTTCTCCCATTCAGTAGTTTATCTGCATTTTAACTAGCTCTCCAGGTGATTCTTGGGCTCATCAAAGCTTGAGAAGCACTGCTGTTCACCCATCTAGGTCCCAGGTTCTCCATGGGGGATGTGTGAACTACTACGACTTTAAAACTCTAAGCCAGGATATAATGCCATCAGGTACGCTAAGAACTGGATTACATTCTATATTGAAATTGACTTTATACTTTAGTGAGCTCATCTTTGAATAAAGTCTTTGTATATAGACCAGTAGCAAGAGGGAACCACATCACCAATACGCCTTTGCCATATCAAACACTCTTGGCCTTGGCATATATTCAGAGTTTAACATCAGCAATATTCAGTATGAGATTTTTTAAAAAAAATCACCAGACATAATTCTTCTATTAGTTGATTCACTAGACATTCCCTAATGCATACCTTCTATTAATAGTCTTATTCAAAATTCCCCTATTGCCACCTGCCAGGGGATGCAGGAAATCAATTTAAGCAACCTCCAGCAGTCCTAAAGAGAGACTTTGAGGTCTCTGTGCAGTGACTCCCAGGAAGACTGAAGACCAGGCTAGCAACGCTCTTGCTGCGCATGAGTGCTCTGCGCCTCAGTCTCTCAACTGCAAAGTGAGCAACATGATTGACACAGAGAGTTTTAGCTTCGCTCAGCTCCCTTTCCTCTTCTGTTTTACCGTTCCTTTTTCTGGATCTCAGAACACGCTTCAGCTAAGACCTTGGGTTCTTTTAACTAGAAACTGGTGCAAACCTGGGCAGGTGTAAGATTAGACCCAGGCTAGGAAAGTGGGACTTAGTGGCTTAAAAGGTAGCTGTGGTTGCAAGGAGCAGAAAGAGAATGGAGGAAGTGAAAGAATTTAATTCTTCGACAAGTTCAGTGACGGCTCTGATGGTACCCAAGAGGCCTAAGTAACCTCATGCTCAAAGGTTTCACAGTTCAATCCACTGGGGATAAGGTGTCAATACCTTGCTTATGCTGAATTATGTTCCCCCGACCAGAGACTGAACCTGGCCCACAGCAGTGAAAGCCTGGAATCCTAACCTCTAGGCCAGTAGGGAACTCCCCTGGCATACCTTTTTAATTTCCTCATTTCCTCATCATAGAAGTTTCCATCAAATGTCAGCCTACCATGGACTTATAACCATACCTGATGGTCAGACACTCCATCCCTACTGTCTTTATGTCTATCTCTCCATCTTCTCTAAATCTCTGGAAAAAAAAAAAGCATTTTCTCAACTTTGACCAATAGGTATATTGATTCATGCAGATAAACAAAATAAATACATGGACCAGAAAGGACCAATTCTGTTTGGTGTCAGCTAGGATCTCCTACCACATATTTATAGACTATTAGAACTGTCAGAGACCTCAGTAGTTCAGTGATTCCCAAATATGACTCTATGAACCACTATCAGAATTTTAGCTTCTAAAAAAATGCAGTTTCCAGGACCCCACATCTGTATTTTCTAAATGCTGGCTGGGTGCTTCTGATACCCAGACAGGAGTCTGACTCACCTTCACCCATTTATAGATGAGGATAAGGTCAATGAGGCCTGCCACACGTTCAAGGTGCCAAAGCCAATGATGGCAGATGGAGGTTCAAGTTTCCTTTGTCATAGGTCATGCACTTATCTACATTTCTCAGTTCACATGTGTGTCAAAGAAACAGAAGCCCCTATGATGCTGAATCAAAAGTAATCAAAAAGTAAAAGTTTAAAGAACATCTTGATAAGGTGGGCTTTACTTTACCAGAATTATCCCCTGACTGAAAGATGAAAAGAACCAACAAGTCCCAAACATCCTTTCCCGCAGCTCCACCTTCCAGCCTGCACTCAGCGGGTACCCAAAGCCTCACTGATTTGAAGCTGGGGAGAGACTAAGAGCGCTCCATGGTTTTAACAATTTCAGTAGATTCTAAATCCAGGAAAATAATTTTTCTTATAAGCTGCCAGACTCCATTTGGGACTTATCAACACAAGTAAAACCAAACATAAAACCAGACCAAACAATCACCTTAGCTCAGGACTTCCGAGATGATCTTGGAAACTTTCGTGGCCCTCTAACTATGGATGAGTGATGGGTCCTTGGTTCTCCATACCCCCCGCCCCAAGCTCTTTTCCTCCCTCCAGCTCAGCACTCATTTCTATGCATGTGAGTCTCAGCCCTTCCTCTGCAGCCCTGCCCTCTCCCCAGCAGGATGCCATGTCACCACTGCCCTCTTTCCATGAATCCAGGCAGAACTCAGTCTTCTCCATCAACATGGAGCTTCTCCACATGCCCCCTTTCTGGCAGCACTTCCACAATGCTTCTCATCTCCTAAGCTTTCAAATTAGGGGAGATTTCTAGTCATGTACTGCTGGACTCCATCTTTGTTCTTGTTTCCTGTTGGGTGAAGGACAAGAAAGAATTATTATCAAATCTGTAGATGGCACCAAGTTGGATAAATTAGCAGATATGGGTGATGGGATCAAGATGAAAATGCTCACAACAAGCTGTAAGGGAAGACTGAAATCAATATGATTAAATGTAATAGGAATAAAATTGTGCATTGAGATAAAAATACAATGTGACAATACTGTATTATTCCACTTACATGAACTTTAAAAGCAATTTTTATTTTTGCAAGACCAGTCTATGGGGCTAGAAATTGGAATAGTGGTTACTTCTAGGGTTTCTGGGAGGAGATTAACTGGAAAGGGGCATGAGAGAACTTTCTAGGGTGACAGCAATGTTCTATATTATGATTGTTGTGTTGGTTGCAGGGGAGTATTCATTATTAGGACTTATCAGTTTGCATACTTGGTAAGACTTGAGATCTGTGCATTTTATAAGTTCCAGTCCAATATAAGATGGTGGATTTCAACAAGTAGAACTACCTAAAAATGGAATGGGCTCTATTTGATATGAAAATCCCTGGAAGCATTCACTCAGAGACTAGAGAACCAACTGTTGGGGATGTCATAAGCTTCCAGGGTGGAGAGCTATGGTTTCCTGAGTATCTATTATATGCCAGGCACTCTGCTAAAACCTAGAGACATTAGGAATGATAATATTCCTCTGCTCGTTCATTGCAACATTATTTACAATAGCCAAGATATGCAAACAACCTAAGTGTCCATCAATGGATGAACGGATGACAAAGATGCGGATAAGGTTGAATGGATAAGCAATATACTACATTATATTATATATTTATATATAATATGCATATATAATGTATATAATTATATATTATATTCCATTAAAAAAATATTCCTCTGCTCCTTCTTCTTCCTCCTTCTCATCTTATTACTATTATTATTATTATCATTAAATAATTAGCTAATGCTAAAGAATGCTTACTTTGTACCAGACGCCATCCAAAGCAGTTTACCCCCATTATTGCATTTAATCTTTACAGTAAATCTTTGAGAATGGTACTGTTATTATCCTTAGTTTCAGAAATGAGACACACAACAAATAAGTGTTAAAGTCTGAAGTTGAACTCTGATTGGCTCACATTACAAAAGGTGTGTGAGCCAGAGTGGGGTCAGAAGTAGAGGCTCAGGGAGCAGATGATTGAGCTCTCTTCTCCCCTGCTGCCCTCTCTCCTACAAAGTTGCAATCCTTGCCCCTCTGCCTTGGTTCAGTGGCAGCAGCTATGGAAGGGTCTGGAGTTGGGGGACATGGAAACTCCATGAAGGAGCAAGATTAAAATAACCAGGAAGGCCCCTGGTGACTGTTTAGTACTCATAGGACGGTCCTTGAAGCTCTAGAACTTTGCTGTCCAATACAGTAGCCACTAGCCACGCGTGACTATTGAGCAATTAACATGTGACTAGTTCAAATGGAGATGTGCTGTCAGTGTAAATTACACACTGGATTATGAAAAAAGAATGTAAACACATCATTAATAATTTCTATATTGATTATATGCTGTAATGGTAATACTTTAGATATATTGGGCTAATAATAATTGGGCTAATTGGGCTAATAATAAAATAATACATTATTTTAACAGTTTTATTAGGATAAAATTCACTCATTTAAAATGTACTTGAGAGAATTCCCTGGGGGTCCAGTGGTTCAGACTTGGCGCTTTCACTGCTGAGGGTCCAGGTTGAATCCCAGGTGGGGGAACTAAGATCCCACAAACAGGCAGCGCAGCCAAAAAAAAAATGTACTTGACAATGGCTTTCGGTATATTCACAGAGTTGTGCATCCATCACCATGATCAATCTTAGGACATTTTCATTACATTTCAACAAGAAACCCTGCACCACTTAGGCATCACCCCCCAGTCCTCCCACCACCATGCCCAAATCTCCAGCTCTGGGCAACCACTAATCGACTCTCTGCCTCTAGTATTTGCCTATTCTGGAAATTTCATAAACATTGAATCATATGTATGATGTATTTAGTGACTAGCTGCTTTCACTTAATGTTTTCAAGGTTCACCCATGTTGTATAATGTATCACTACTTAATTTCATTCCATTGTACAGATATGTCACATATTATTTATCCATTCATCAGTTGGTGAGCATCTGGATTTTTCTCACTTTTTAGCTTTTATGAGTAATACTGCTACGAATATTAGTGTGCAGGTTTTTGTGTGGACATATGTATCCAGTTCTCTTAGGTATATACCTAGGAGCTGAATTGCTGGGTTATACAGTAACTTTATGTTTAACCGTTTGAGGAACTGCTAAACTGTTTTCCACAGCAGCTGTACAACATTATATTACTACAAGCAGCGTATAAGGATTCCAATTCTCTGCATCGGAACACTTGTTATCTGTCTTTTGATGATAGTCATCCTACTGGGTATGAAGGGGTGTCTCACTGTACTTTTGATTTGCATTTCTCTAGTAGCTAATGATGTGTTGAGCATTTGTTAACGTGTTTAGTGGCCATTTGTATACCTTCTTTGGAGAAATGTCTATTCAGATGCTTTTGCCCATTGTCTTTTTATTATAGGGTTTAATAGTTCTTTATATATTCTAGCTACAATTATCTTATCAGATACATGATTGCAAAAATTTCTCCCATTCTGTGGATTGTCATTTTGCTTTCCTGATGGTGTCCTCTGAAGCACAGAAGTTTTTAATTTTAATAGATAAAAAGTCCAGTTTATCTATTTTTACTTTTGTTGCTGGTGCTTTTGGTGTCATACCCAGGAAATCATCACCTAATCCAAGATCATAAAGATTTACACCAAAGTTCTTTTCTTAAGAGTTCTATAGTTTTAGTTCTTAGATTTAGATTTTCAATCCATTTTGAGTAAATATTTTGTATATGATGTGAAGTAGCAGTCCAACTTCGTTCTTTGGCATATGGTTATCCAGGTGTCCCAGCACTGTTTGTGGAAAAGACTCTTCTTCCCCCATTGAATTGTCTTAGCACTCTTGTCGAACATGAATTTACCACAAGTGAGAGGGTTTATTTCTGAACTATTATTTCTATTCCATTGAGCTATATGCCAGTATCACACTGTCTTAATTACTGTAGCTTTGTAGTAAATTTTGAAATCAAGAAGTGTGGGTCATCCAACTTTGCTCTTCCTTTTAAAGATTATTTTGGATATTCTGGGTCTCTTGAATTTCCATATGAAGTCTAGGATCAGTTTGTCAATTTCTGCAAAGAAATCAGTTGGGATATTAATAGAGATTGTGTTGAATCCATAGATCAACTTGGAAAGTACTAGTATCTTCTTTTTTTTTTTTTTTAGCCACGCCACGAGGCATGCATGATTTTCCCCAACCAGTGTTCGAACCCCTGCCCCCTTCAGTAGAAGTGTGGAGTCTTAACCACTGGACCATCAGGTAAGACCCAGAAAGTATTACTGTCTTAACAATCTTAAGACTTTCAATTCATGAATATGGAAAGTCTTTCCATTTATTTAGGTCTTCTTTAATTTTATTCAACAATGTTTTGTGGTCTTCAGAGTATAAATTTTGCGCTTTTGCTAAATTTATTCCTGATGATTTGATTTTTTGATTGTTTTCTTAATTTTATTTTTGTTTAGAAAATATTACTAAAAGTAATTTTCTCTGTTTATTTTTACTTTTTTAAGGTTGGCTACTAGAAAATTTAAAATTAGACAGGTGGCTCACATTATATTTCTTATGGACAGTGCTGTTCTAGAATAAAGAGGCTGAGATTAGAGGAAAAAAGGAACATGAAACAATGGAACATATCAAAGGCATGCATGCCATGATGGCTCTGGAGCTACATTTGTGAAACCGAGTGTAGAATTTTCACCTATTATGGAAATCACAAGTCTT
Source organism: Balaenoptera physalus (assembly GCF_965194825.1). Lineage (NCBI taxonomy): Eukaryota > Metazoa > Chordata > Mammalia > Artiodactyla > Balaenopteridae > Balaenoptera > Balaenoptera physalus. Next base: position 31,650,853 of record NC_138883.1, read on the forward strand.
GAAGAGCTTCTGATTGCACTCAGAGATAACAGGTGTACTTGTCCCTACTCTGCACAGAGGGGATTTAATCAGATAGAGTCTGCAGAGTTTTCTATGACTTCTCAGCCCTTGGGCCTATAAGGGTAGTAAAGTGACATTGCCACTGCCTGAGCCCAGGCATGAGAAAACAGGGAAAGTGTAAGAAAAGACAGCTCATGCTGACGGCCTCAAACCCTTTCATATGGTATCCAGGAAAGGGAGTAACAGAGCTTTGCCATTGACGCTGGTCTGAAGTTGACCCCTCTCTCACCACTTCTGCTCCTCTAATTGGCAATCCCTCGGGAAAATCTTCCTTGATCCTTCAGAATTGTTATAGATGCCCCTTCTTGGTGTGCCTTGGTGTTTTCCGTAATATTTATTGCACAGATTTGAAGTTGCCTGTTTACTTTTCCTTCTTCCCTATAGACTGTGAGTTTCTCAAGCAGAGACAATACCTCGTTAACCACCTACAATGAAGTGATGGGAATGCTAAATATTGAGTGAGGCAATGAGTGCATGAGTATTATGTTCCTTCTTTCTTTAGAAGAGAGTAATGTCACAGCATTACATTAAAAAAAGAAAGATGCTTTGTAAGTGTATTTTGGTTCAGTGGGTAGAATTTAATTTTGTTGTTAGAAAACTGATGTGAAAACTAATGTGAGTTCTAGCTCTGGCTTTGTTACTTACTAGCTGTGTGACCTTGAAGAAGTCACTTATCTTCTCTGGACTTGATCCCTCATCTGTAAGTTGAGAGGTTGAACTATTGAGCTTTAAGATTCTTTCCAGCCCTAATATTCTGTGAGATGTTGAAGACAGGGCAAATCTGGCTTTCAATTGTTGGCTTACTTCCAGACAGGCAATTCAACAGAACAGCTGAGATTCCCAACATTTTGCAGGGGCCTCTGCCTTCTCCCCCTTCTCCATGTCTTAGCAAATATGAATAGCCAAGGGCCTCACTGAGTGTGGTTTTTTACAGAATCCAATTTCAGTCCATTTAGAGGGGAACTTTTCATGCTGACTTGGTAATTTGAACTCTGTCATGCCTGATGGACTGAATGCATTTTCCCTGCCTGTGCTACCCGCTCTGGGCTGGCAGGAAGAGAAAGTGCAGGCATTGGGAGTGGGAAGCAGGGGCACCTTAATCTAAGCAGCTGCAGATCAGCTATTTTGGCCTTGCAGCCAGTTTTGTCTTTCCTGCTCTGAGGCACGGGATGTGAATACCATGGCATTGGAAGGAGAGTGGGCGATGGCTATCCTCTTCCCTGACAATCGCCTTCTCCTTGCAGCGCAGAAGCCGCTAGCCTCTGGGAGCAACTGCAGCAAGAAAACTGTGTTGATCTTTGGGTGTGACTAGGAAACACCTGGTTCTGAAAACCATCAGAATAATTCCAACCGATTGCTGTGGAGTCTGACATGCTTGGAGAAGGCATGCGATGGAGTATGGGGCTTCCTCTGCTCCCCTAACCCCCAAGTATCTATACTCATTCTATTTGATCAGAGAGTAACCCAGGGGCCTGCTGGAAGTTCACTTTCTTCTAGAGTGCAGTGTAGGGAAATACAGAAGATAAACATACGGGTATTAGTAGCCACACTATAAATGAGGAAACTGAGGCTGAGGAGGGTGGGAGGAAGAAATGAATGTTTATTCCATGCTTACTCTGTGCCAAGTACTGAGCTGGGAGACAGGTACTTCTTAATCCTCCCAACAGCCTTTTAAGAAATATGACATTATGCCATGTATAGGTGAGGAAAATGAGGATCAGAAAAGTCAAGCAACTGCCCCAAGGTCACACAGCTAGTAGACATCAAAGCTGGTATTCAAACAAAGCTCCATCTATCCACGCCGAAAGATCACAGGATTTGAAATAGTGGAGCTGCATGTTCTGATTGTCTGCTGGTATACCTCAGCAGTGGCTCCTTAACCTGGCTGGTCAGCGGAAACTTTTCAGGACATTAAAAAACTACAGTATCTTAAGCATCATCCCCATGATTCAATGGATCTAAGGCACAGCCTGAGATTATGTATTTTTAAAGAGCTGCTTCAAGTGATTCTGATGTTTTGGAAAGCACAGCACTGGAGCACGTAGCTTCTCTTCTAACCCAAGTCTCCTAGGATTTCTTCAGTCCTCAGAAGCCCAGATCCAGTCCAGCCCTGCACTTAACTTCAAGTAACATTTGCCACCGAATCCATCATTCATTCCAGGTTCAATGCTCAACGTTTATTGGCCACTTAGTATGTGCCAGGCATTGTACTAGGCATTCTAGCTGCAAAGATGAATAAACCACAGTGTCTGCCTTGAGGAACATCCAGATAGTGGGCCAGACAAATAGAAATAGGAAGTTCCGATTCCTATTTGTAGCAAATGCTAGGCAGAGGTAGACTCATGTTGTTTGGAATGCAGACTAAGGGGTCAAGGAAGGCTTTCAAGCAGTGATGACTTGAACAAGTCCTATAGGAGTTAGCATGGCAAAGAGTGGATTGGAGGGGTGAAGCATAGCCAACCAGGCAGAGGGAACAGCATGGAAAGGCCCAGAGACCCAAGAACAATGGGTTCGGGGAATCACAAGAAGCTATGCAGCAGTAGAATGTAGGGAACCTTGGGAAGAGGACCAGGAGGTGTCAGTGGGAGAAATCACATGAAAGACCTTGTGTGTTATGCTGAGTTTGGCCTTTATTCTAAAAGTGATGAGGAGCCACTAAAGATTTCTAAGCTGTGGAGTGACATAATCAGGTTGTGTTTTAGAAGGGCCACTCTGATAGAAATGAGGGGGTGAACCGTAGGCAGAAGAAGCTGGCAACAGAGGAACAAATTAATTGCAGAATTAAGAATTTATGTATGTCAAAAAGCACCATAAACAAAATTTGAAAGCAAAGCACTTGGAAAGCATATTTGGCAATGTTTCTTGCCAAAAATAATACTCTTAATAAAATTACATATTGATGATAAAGATAAACATACCAATATCAAATAAATAGAAAAATCACAAAGAAGGAGGTACAAATGGTCAATAAGCATATGAAGATGCTATTCACTCATAAAGAATTGTGAGTTCATATAACATTGATAAACTATTATTTTCCTATCATATTGGTAAAGATTTGGTAACTGATAATAGCCACCCGTAGTGAGGGTGCAGGGGACAGGGCACTCTCAAGCCTGCAAATAGAAGAGTGCTTTGGTACAAACTCTCTGGTGGGCAGTTGGTAAAATATATCAAAATTCTTAAAGATAGCCAAACGATATCCTTCTCAGATTTTATCCTAAGGAAATAGTCCTAGATATGTGCAAAATTTAGCTACAAGAATGCCTGTTGCGATATTATTTACAATAAAGATTGGGAACGAATGAGATAATCACTATTGGAAGATTGGTTACCAAATGAGGGTCCACCCACATAATGAGGATGCTGTTGAAACAGTTTGGGAGATGAGCAAAAAATGTTACCTTCGTGATATAGTGGGTGAAGTAGCACAAGGTGCAAAAAGTGTGTCCCATGTGCTACCATTTGTGACAAAATAGATACACACATTTGAAAATGCGTAACTGTCTCTGAAAGGATATACAAGTAGCTGGAGAGAAACTAGAGGCTGGCGGACAGGGCAGGAAAGAGATTTACTTCTGACTCCAGATCTTTTGGTACTTCTTGAATTTTGTACCTGTGTATGCATTACATATTCTACAATACAAATACACATTTTGAAAAGTAAGTTATTAAGGAGTATGTACAGTATGATCCAATCTTTGTTTAAAAAAATGCATGTGCATGTGTACATTTATACCAAAAAAACCAAAAGGTACATCCAAAAGGATAACAATATCTGTCTCCGGTAGTAGGATTATGGGGCGGAATTTATCTTTTTTTCCCTAATATTTCTACAATACACATGTGAGGCTTTCATAATAATTACAATAAAAGTATAATTTTTTTTTCCCCAAAGAGTCTATCACAAAAGTCCAAGCAGGAGATGGCAAAGCAGGTCAGATCCAGGATGAGCGCTCCAAGTATAGCTCAGCAGTGACATCTGCAAACAGAACGTGTAATTAAATAACAGTCCCTGTTTGGGGGAGGGTTGAGGAGAAGGAAGCTGATGGTTTGTTAAGGGGAACAGACCTGATGTTGCCTACCAGCTCTCTGAAGTCTCTGGACAAACGCACAGGAAGTTCAGTCCCACCATCTCAAACAAGTCCCAGGCAGCTTTTTTCTTTGGGATCATTTAACTTTGGGTCACAGTGAATGGAGTTCCCAGCACGTGTACCTACATTACCAGACAAGCAGAAAGCCTGGTCGCTTGTTCTATGAAGTCCCATGAGGTTGTCCTCACCTAGTTCTGGTTTTCAACCTTTTTCTTTGGAAGGATGGCAACAATCTTCTCATCCCCATCTGTCCAGCCCTGCCCCAGCTCACTCGGTGAGGCAAGACCCCTCTCCTGCTCCACGTTGGGAATAGTTACTCTGAGTCCTTCTTCATGGCACGAAGACCAAAGGAAGACCCTGCCAGTTTGAATTGGCTCTGCACGCCACCTCTGACCTCATCTTCATCCTTCAGATCCTAACAAGCAGTCTGCCAACTCACAGACTTTCTGGGCTGGAGCCTCAGGAAGAGGGGAGTTTTGCATGTTTGCTTATACTATGTGTGCTGCAGGGTGGTTTTGAGTTGGGGTCATGTGAAACCATTTTGGAGGAAGAGGGCAGAGAGAAGGACATGGTAGGGGTGGGGGAGAATGTGGCAGCAGTAACAGCTTTTTTCCCTTTTTCCCTTCTCCAGAGGGTGAGCTATAGGCAACCAACTGGGGGCCCCTGGATATTTCTAGCACCTTCTTGCGGCCCCCGTTGGAAGCCTTTGAGGAGCTATGTGAACATAACCTGTGCTGCTGGCTTCTGGGCCCCTCAGAAGTGATTGGATCCTGCAGTGTTGGAGCCTCTGATTAAATAAATAACCCAGAATTAACTTTGTGTTTCGTTTCAATCTCTACCTATGATTGTGACTCTTCCCCAAAGCTGGGGATGGGGTGAGGAATGCTAGGTGGATTGTTTGGATACATGCTGGCCCATCAGCAAGGAGAATAAACAATACACAGAAATAACTGCTGCGTCTCAGCTGTCTTTTCCGCCACTAGGGAGTCAAGTGTTTGGGACAATTTTTCACCTTGGGCTAAATACGAAAGGCAGCCCACGTACCATCATTGATGTAGTCAAGGTTTGTCACACATACTGTCCTGCTTTTGAATGGTTGTAACTACCCAATATTATACTTTTTAGGGCAGCAACTAACTACAGAGTAGTTAACAGCTGAAGCTCTGGAGTCAGACAGACTCGGTTCAAATCCCGGCTATGCCACTTACGGCCGTGCAACATTGGGCTAGTTTTCTCTTTTTCAGTTTTCTTATCCATCAAATGGGAATAGTAGGTTAATTGCACGAAAGAAATGAGATTATACATGTAAAGATCTGAGGATAGTGCATTTAATAAATGCTCACTATTAATATTATTGCATCTGTATATATTTTAATTTGTACAATATTGTCTCACGGATCACACAAAAAATACATGAAAGTGCTTTGAAAATCTTAAAGCATCATATAAATTAAAGGTATCATTGGTAATAATCTCCTATGACTATTTTTCAACTCCTCCAACTCCTTGGAGACTGGGACTACATCCTATGTCCCAGGGCAAACTGCACAATGACAGGCAAACAAGAAGCCCTCAGTAAATGTCTCTTATCTGACTGAAGCAACATGGCATCGCAAAAAGGGCACAGGTATCAGGAGACTAGGCTGGGATAAAATTAGTTTAAGGCAGGAGAGCCAGTCTGCAGTCATCATTTAGTCATTCAACAAATATTTGTTGAACACATTCTATGTGCTAGATATTGAGTCCAGGTAATTTCATCAAAAAAGAGGTTACAAGTTCCCACATAGCCAAATCCCTGGGCAGTCTCCACAGTCCCAGCCTACTCTAAAAGCACAAAGGTGCAGCCAGCGTCGTACACCACTGAACAAATGGCGCATTGCTTTGGGGGAAGCCCCATCCTACCTGGCTGCCAGCAGCTCTGATTGAGGGTTGTGGGAGGGAGTAAAAGTGAGGGAGTGGGCCACTTTCAACAGAAATGACAGGAACTGCTGCCTGTTAATTTATTTTTATTTACACTTAATTCGTCCGCAGTTCAGTCTCCCAGTCTATACAATGCTCTTTCCCCTAGATATCATCTCTCCCTCCCCCCATCCCTATGTGGTCAGCCCCTGGCCCACTCTACCCTGCCCTTCTGCTGTCACAGCTGCCTGCTGGCTGGGAGTCTGGGAGAATGGTATGTGTGGTCACCAGAGGGCACTGAGAGTGGGCTTCGATGGCATGTGAATCCTGGCAGAGTCTCAGATCCCCAAGTAGGAGAGGAGAAAGCACAAACCAAGACAACGCGTGAGGGAGGGAGGCAGGGCCTGAGGTTCTTGTGGGTGGGGAGCGGGTGTGTGTGCAGAAATCCAGTGTACAGATTCTCAGACTCTGTTGGCTTAACCAACGCTTCTGGTGTCTGTCGCATCCCTGGATTTGTCACAGTTGCCTTGAGATGCTGCAGTCTGTCAGGAAGCTGTGGAGGGGTCCAGCCCGTGGGCTCCGTGCCTGACGCCTTTGGGATGGTTCACCTGCCAGGCTCTGCCTCTGCCAGAAGCACTGGCCCAAGTCAAAGCTGCAGTGGCGTTCCCAACCTGTGACAGTCCTCTCCAGCTGTTCCTGCTGAAGTTAGGTCTCTCCCAGCGGCTGCCCTACTGGAAAGAGGATGTCCCTTGTCAGGGCAACCCACCAGATTCCAAATCTGCCCGTCTCCTTCTTTTCACACTGGGAGTAGACAAAGAGTTGAGGGGCAATAGGAGGAGGAAGTGGGGAGAAAGGAACAGAAGCCTCGGAAGGGCTCTCCACCAGGGGGTGCCTGGATGTCCCGGGTCAGGCTCGGCTCTAGAAAGGTGTTCTTGTTACATGGCTTCCTTCTCTCTCTGGGAGCATCGGCTGAGCTTCATCTCCGTCAGCTGGATATATCGAATCACGTTGGTGTCTGTGAGGAGAGAAACACACCTTAGGGAACAGCTGGTGAGGGGAACACTTGGGTCTACGGAGAATCAGACCAAAGCTGTATCTGCAGACCATGGACAAGCCAGACTCACTCAGCCAAGGTCCAGCATGGCTGAGAGGGCATCCAGGATGTGGTTCCCCTCCTTCACTGCTCCACGCGGACAGGTCCCTGTGACCCAGAGGACAGACGGCAAGGAGAGGAGAGGCAGGGGACTTTCTCCCCTTATTTCTATGGAGCAGCAAACCCCAGTGGTCCTGAGTCAGCACAGTTAGCTGGAGTTTAACCTCAGGCAACTTAGAAGTTTCTCTGAGCCTCCTGTCTCGTCTGCAAGAAACAACCTCCATTTCTGAGTGCCTACTTTATGCCGTGTTTTTAACCTTCATTGTCTCACTGAACCCTCATTATAACCCTGTAAGGTACATTTCATCATCCTCACTGTGACCAAAGTTAAAACTGGGCCCCGGAGAGATTAAGTCAGATGCCCAAGGAGACACACATAGTTGCTGCATCTGAATCCAAAGGCTTCCTCTCCTGGGGATCATAATATCTTCCTCATAAAATTGCAGTCAGGACCAAAATAGATATGTCTGAAAGGGCTTAATCCAAATGACCAATAAATATGAGTTGATTGTAATGCTTTTTAGTTGGAGAGTTTGGAAGAAATTTGCTTCATTGTCTTATTTTGTTCTTACAAGTAAGGTTAGGCAGCCACTTCACCACAAACTGGGGAATTTCGCCCCAGTTCCAGCCCTTAACTTAGTGAGTGCGGAAGGACATAGAACAACTGTTCAGCCCTGCACACACCAAAATATGAATTAGGCTGCCTGAGATGTTTACTTCCAGAAGTAGAAATGAATGCTGTATAATATTCCAAAATGCCTGCCAGGGCATCCAGAACAGTACTGGCATATGGCAGGTACTCAAGAAAATTCTGTTGAATGAGTCCCATTCTTGGTCCTCAAGTGGCTTAGAGTAGAGTTGGGGGAACACGATTTATATACAGAAAACAAATCAGCAACACATAAAAATAAAGATGTTAGTGTTCTTTAAAAAAATAAAGAAAAAAAGTATACTGGGTATTTGCAAATTCATCCTAACAAAACTCCTTGGAAGGAGAATTGCATTAAAAAAAAAAATCAGCCATATGAACGACCATGGCAACAGCAAGTCAAAGTCATGGTTTAAATGATACCTCCTCAGGGGTTCCCTGGTGGCACAGTAGTTGAGAGTCCGCCTGCCAATGCAGGGGATACGGGTTTGATCCCTGGTCCGCAAAGATCCCACATGCCGCGGAGCAACTAAGCCCGCGAGCCACAACTACGGAGCCTGCGAGCGGCAACTACTGAAGCCCACGCGCCTAGAGCCTGTGCTCCACAACAAGAGAAGCCACCTCAATGAGAAGCCCGTGCACCGCAGCGAAGAGTAGCTCCCGCTCACCGCAACTAGAGAAAGCCCCCGTGCAGCAACGAAGACCCAACTCAGCCAAAAATAAATAAATAAATAAATTTTAAAAATAAATAAATAAATCATACCTCCTCAGAGAGGGTGTTCCTGACCACCTGAAATAGCACCCCCTTTAATCTTGACCCTTTGACTCTGCTTTATTTCCTTCATAGCACTTACTACTACTAAATATTACGTTATCAGTTTGTCTGTCTGTTTACTGTCCATCTTCTTCCATTATAACATAAACTCCTTGAAGGTAGCAACTTTTTTTTGTTCCCTGCTATTTACCCAGCACCTAGAAGAGTTCCTGGCCCATTGTACCTGCTCAATATATATCTGTGATGTGAATGAATGGCGGGGCTAGTGGATGTGATTTAAGTGAATGGTACAGATAACGCCTGCTCTAAGGACTGGGGTCTGACTGCAGGAGCTGGAGCACGCTTCCTGGAAGATGCTGGGCTTAGCCCCCAGATTATCCATTTGTATTCTGTCTCATCAACCAGAAGGTGAGCTCCTCACAAGTGGGGACCATGTCTTCTTATCTACATCCTTGGCACCCAGCACAAATCTTGGCACATAGCAAGAATGCAATATGTACTTGTTGAATAAGTAAAGAGGGCTGGATTCTGGGTTGGAAAAATGAAGAATTCCATATTCTATTTGAAAAGAAGAGATGCCCAAACTCCCTGGAACCCAGACCCCAGGCAAAGGCATGGACTATGTGTTCTCCTTGTTCCAGGACCTAGCACACACCTGACCCCTCATTTGCCATTTCCCTCCCTGCCTGGCCCTGCCAGCCAGGAAATCTGACCATGGCAATAAGGCGGCCTGGGAGCTGCCCCAGGGGGATGGTGGTAAGGAAACAGCAATTGCTGCCTTACCTGTTGGCTGTCGGGTCCTTGCTTCTTTCAGGTAGTAGAGTGCTTTGTCATAGTCTCCAAGGTGGTAGAAGGCCACACCGGACCGGTAAAGGGCCTTGAAATTCTCCCCTTCTTTCTTCAGGACTTTGAGGCAGTACTCTTTGACTCGTTCATAGTTCACCAGCTCAGCCTGCAGCAGGCAGGCTACAGAGGAAGGGAGAAAGAAGGGAAAGTGCCATCAACACAGCAGCAGCAGCCTCTGAATGTCTCTCTTTGGTTTTTCCTCTCTGACCAGAGAAGGTTTACGAGTGCTGGGGTTTATGCCATGGAGTTTGTCATCAAATAATCCTGGGTTCTAGGATCCAGTTTCATCTTCAACAAGCTGTGTGACCTTGAGCAAGTTACTTGACCTTGTATTATGGATTGAATTGTGCCCCCCGCCCCCCTCAAAAGATATGTTGGAGTCCTAACCCCCAGTGCTTTACAATGTGACCTTATTTGGAAATAGGGTCTTTACAAAGGTAATCAAGTTAAAAAGAGGTCATTAGAGTGGGTTCTAATCCAATCTTACCAGTGTCCTTATAAAAAGGGTACAACAGACTGAATGTTTGCGTCCCCCCGAACATTCACATGTTGAAAACTAATCCCCAGAGTGACGGTATTTGGAGGTGAGGTCTTTGGGAGGTGACTAGGTATTGAGGGTGGGGCCCTTATGACTGGGATTAGTGCTCTTATAAAAGAGACCCCAGAGAGCTCCCTCACCCCTTCTGCTATGTGAAGACACAGTGAGACAACAGCCATCTATGAACCAGGAAGCGGGCCCTCACCAGACACTGGATCTGCGGTGTCTTGATCTTGGACTTCCCAGCCCCTAGAACTATGAGAAATAAGTGCTTGTTGTTTGAGCCAACCAGTGTGCAATACTTTAGTTACAGCAGCCCAAAGAGACTAAGACAAATGAGAAGTCTGGACACCAAGACAGACACACAGGAAAGATGATGTGAAGAGACACAGGGAGAAGACGGCCACCTACAAGCCAAGGAATGCCTGGGGCTACCCGAAGCTAGGAGAGAAGCACAGCTCTCGGAAGGAACCAACCCTACCAACACCTTGATCTTGGACTCCTAGCCTCCAGAACCATGAGACAGAACATATCTACTGTTTAAGCCATCAGTTTGTGACACTTTCATTGTGGCTACTGTAGGGACAAGCCACAAGAGGCAATGATAATACTAACCTTGGCCAATATTTGTCAAGTGCTTCCCTTGTGCCGGATGCTTGCTTCATTGCTTTACTTGACTCACCTGATAGAATCTTTGGGATACTATAACAAAGGTCCAACTATTATTCCCATTTTACAGATGAGGAAGCTGAGGCCCAGAGAGGTTTAAGTAACTTCCCAAGGACACACAACATGAAAGAGGCAAGGCTGAGATTTAAATCAAAACTGTCCAGCTCCAGAGCCCAAGTTCCCTACTGAGCTGTTGAAGGGATTATATAAAATGACGGCACAGTATTTGACACAGGGCTTGGCACATAGTAAGCACCCATACTGTTACTTTATGTAATTATAATTCTTTGCAGCCCCTGCAATCCTGTGGCGACAACTGCCTCTGACTTTCCTCAAGTTCTCTTCCACACGTTTGTCTCTGCAGTCCCTGGGAGCAGGGGCCTCTGATGGGCTAGTGACCAGCCTTCTACAGAGCACACCTCTGGGCATGAGAGACCTGGGGGTCCCAGGCAAGAGGAAGCTGAGGCTGGCAGGTGCCTATGTGGGGCTCCTTCCTATTCCAGAGTCAGTTATCTCTGAGTACACCGTCTCCCCCTTGAAGCTTTCTCTCACCAGCGATCAGTCACAGGGCCAGGGCTAGGGCGAGGGTGAGGAAGTTTGTACCCTTGAGAGTGAGCACCTCCTTACATATTGTGCCCTAGGGGCCTCACTTGCCTCACCCTAATCCCAGCCTTGCTGAGCTACCTCGGTCTCCATTCCATCCCTCAAGCATTCAGTAGGCGTTGACTAAAGGCAAAGAGGGGTGTCAAACACACTGGAGGAATTTTTTAAAAGGGGGTGGGGTGGGGTGGGGGAAGGGCACCTGTCTGCTTCTTCAAAGTGAATGAAAACAGACTGAGGAGGTCAAACCGCTGCTTCCTGGCAAGACCTGGCTGGTGGGACGTGGGAGGGTGCTGATGCGCTGCTCCTTTGCACTCAGGTTCCTCCCACATTGGAAGAACCATCCTCGGGATAGAGGCAAGTCACTGATTTTAATCTTCAGGGGTCTAACTTCAGCTGTTTTGATCCCTTAAATAACTTCCCAGGGACGTGAACTGCTGATTAAGAGACCAGATCTTTCATTGGGCATTTTAGACAAAAAAAACAAAAAACCCCCAAACAAAAAACATCCTTTTGCAGGCTGAGTTGGAGGTATGACAACCAGGAAGTGGCAGAGAATCAGCCCAGATCTGGAAATTGACCCATCACATTCCACTCGCTACAGGGCAGGAAACCAAACAAGTCGACAGAAGCAGCAGGCTGCTAACCCCGTGGGCATGGGCGTGGGTGGCTGTGGTCTCTGAGACACGCAGACCTGCTGGCACACTAGGGGTCCACGCTGCCGAGCTGATGCCACCAGCTCCCTGCCCTCTCTTCCCTCAGCTGTGGGGTGGAGGCCCCCCTGCCCCCCTGCTCCACCCCGATGCTGCTGGAGTTTGCCTTGGTGATTTCACAGCTCTGCCGACAGGGAGGGGTTCTGTCATGAGGTTCCTGCCTGGGAATAGGGCCTCCACACCCTGTAACCTGCCAGGCCCCACCTCCCCTGTGGTCTGAACCCTGGTCCACAACCAGGTCTCACAGTTCACACCAGATCTGCAGGGGAATTCCAGACATTTTCACTGAATGAGTCCTGGAAATCGATTGCTATCCTTCTTTTGCCCAAGGTGGGGGGATGGTGTGTGAGGGGGAGGACTTTCCCATTTCCAGGCCTTTTTGCTTCCCCCCGGCCCCAGTTTTAGACATTTAAAAACTGTTTTTTAAAAGAAACAAAGATCCATTTCCTAGACTGCTTCGGTCAGCAAACAGAAGTGTCTGAGGATGGAGGGCTGGACGGGAAGAGGGCTCTCAGCTGAGAACAGAGGACACGAGATGGCGCGTGGAAGCTTGGACAGGAAACCCTTCAGTTCTGGGGGCAGCTGTTGGAGCCAAGTCTCACACAGGTAGCAGCCAGTGAGGTTCCCACTATAAATATTTTAAGCTGGGTAATTTTTTTTAAGGGGTATGTCCTGTGCATCGTAGGATGTTTAGCAACATCCTTGTGTTCTACCCACTAGATGCCAGTTGTGACAAGCAAAAAAATGTCTCCAGATATCGCCAAATGTCCCCTGGTGGGGGGCGGGGGGAATCACCCTTGTGTGAGAACAGTTGATGTAGGTGGAAAGGAGAAAAAGCTTTCTATGTGGTGGGGGGGAGGGAGGGAAGGATGGAGGAAGGAAGGAAGAAGGAAAGAAAGAAAGAAAGAGAAAGGAGGAAGGAGAAGGAAGGAAGAAAGGAAGAGAGAGAAAGAAAGAAAAAGAAAGAAAGGAAGGAAGGAAGAAAGGAAGAAAGATAGAAGGAAAGAGAGATTATGGCTTATTTGAGGAGGTTTGAGTAGCCAAGCCCAGCTGGAGCAGAGAGACTGAAGGGAAGGGTAAAAGGGAATAAAGCTAGAGAAGCAAGATGAAACCAGGACACACAGACCCTTCTGGTTCATGTTGAGGATCTGGGACTTTATTCTTAGGGCGAGAGTGGATTTGGATGATAAAATGATGGTGACTCGGTTGACTCAAGCTGAGGCAGAAAGGCAGGAGAAAGGGATTCATTCAAGCGGCACCCAGGAGTCAGAACTGACTAGCATTAGGGAACCCCTGAAGTATGTCCCCTCTGCTGTTACTCTCATGTGCTTGGAGCCCGTCATCCCAGGAGATCCTAGATTGCCCTTTTGGATTCACTGATGATCCACGAGTTTTCTTCCACATTGTAGCAACCTGGTCTCCATTTGAAATAAGGTTTAAAATACGAGTCTCTGTGCTCTACGATACAGCACAGATCAACATTCTAAAGAGTACTGGGCTGGGGATCAGAAGAGCTGGCTCCTCGTCCCACCTTTGCCACTAGCCAACATTAGGAAAATCATTTTCCCTTTCGGGGCCTCAGCAAAAACGAGGGGCCCACACTTCATTGAGAAATCTCTACCATCCGTTTCCACCTAACAGCCTGTGAATATAAATGTTCTCCACTTAATAGAAGGATGAAATTGTTTCACTGGTTCCTCTTCCAAAGGACTTCTGTTCTATCACTTTTGGTAAGGCATCTTCTGCTGGAGATGACAATCAGAACTGGTGGGGCAGCGACTGAAGGGCTTGTCTAAAACAGTTCTGCTATGTGGAGATTTGTTTTGGCACAGAGACGGGATCATGTTCGGATGTGGTCTTCCCAAGCCAAGGCTCTGGGGCGGGATCTTCCGTGCAGGGCATAAGCATTGCCACTGTTGGCCAGTCCCAGCTTAGGAGACAGTGGACTTGGGAAGGCAGGCCTCGGGCTGGCTGGAAAGGGAGCTTGTTCTTGTCCATGGCCTCGGCTCTGAGCATATATTTGGCTTCAAAGATGCAGTTATTAAGCGGCAGATGCCCGGTGGGGAGACATGTCCAAAGTGGACATGTGGAGATGGGCCCGGGCTCCCAGACCACCATATCTAGAAGCTCTTTTCAGAGAAATATTATGAACTTTCTGGTCTCTGGGTCTTCTGACAAGTTTGAATAAATGCTGCATCCTGGAATCAACCAAGCTGTGGAGAATTAGGACAAGCTTCCATTCATACTTGGAAAGGAGTGCTACAAGGGAAACTGCCTTCCCTGAGCCTAACATGGTGGCAGCAGTAGTGGCCAGTGCAACTTACAAGAGAAAGGTAAATTTGGAGGACAAAATTGGGGCGGTAAATCCTCAATCACTCCTCCCATGTGGAGATTCCTCTTCCATTGCCAACCTTGGGTGGTTAGGGTATGATTTTATGAAAAGAGCTTGGCAGGCTTTCTTAGCTCCGCAGAGGAGTCTGCAGTAGGAGAAAGAGAATCAGCAACTTTAACAGCCCCAAGCACTCACACACAGAGACAGAGGAAATCATAAGTTTGATGTTCCCCAAGGCAACCACACCGAGACCACAGGCTAAAACATGTCAGGCTCTCCTGGCTCTGGCACCTGTTTTGTTTCTGTTTTTCCTGGTGCATGCAGGGCATGGTGACAGCCCGGGCAAAACGCCACTTGTTGGCATGAGATGAAAGGAAACTGGATGTGAGGAGGAAGACCAAGTTCACGTAGCCATTGGTTTTCTTCTGACAGCCGATTCACTACCATTTGCCCTTACCTGCTGGACGGGAGGGAAGCCTGGGCTGGATGGGAGGGAAGAAAAGACCCATCTGGGGCCAGGAGTGAGGAGGGGGAACCCGCTGTTAGGAGTTGAATTGTGCTCTCTGTTAGGAGTTGAATTGTGTCCGCCCAAAAAGGTATGTTGGAGTCCTAATCCTCAACACCTCAGAATGTGATCCCGTATAGAGAGAGGGCCTTTACAGAGGTGATCAAGTCAAAATGAGGTCAGTAGGATGGACCCTAATTCAGTACGACTGATGTCCGTATAAAAAGGAGAAATTTGGACACAGAGTCAGACACACAGAAAAGACGATGTGAAGAGACACAGGGAGAAGATGGCCACCTACAAGCCAAGAAATGCCAGAGGCTACCAGAAGCTAGGAGAGAGGCCTGGAACAGATTCTCCCTCACAGCTCTCGGAAGGAACCAACCCTACCAACACCTTCATCTTGGACTCCTAACCTCCAGAACTGTGAGACAGTGTTTCTCTGTTATTTTAAGCCATGCAGTTTGTGGCGCTTTATGATGGTGGCCTTAGGAATCTAATGACCACCTTGCTGGTCATTTCTTTGGGAAGTGGGCCCAGGAATTGGCTATTATGTTCCTGGGGGAAATTTTCCCAAACCAAATTATTTGATCCATTTTCAAATTAATTTCAAAGGGTGCTGGCATAGTAGTCAAGTGGAAAGAGCTTGGATCAGGATAGAGGTGACGTTCAGGATATTTAACAACTGGTATAGGTCCTAAACACACTGAATAGGCACATGGGGTTGTGCCAGTTCTGGGATGTTCTGGCTGCACGTCAGCGCTGGATCTGAAGATACAGTCCTAGGCTGGAATCCAAGCTCTGCCACGCACTAGCCCAGGCCCTTGGGCAGGTTACTTCATCTCCCTCGGTCTCCTGCTTCTCATGTGTTAAATGAAGATAATAATACCTATTTTGTAGGAACTCTTGTGATGATAAAATGAGGTAATTAATGTTTGTTTTATGCCCCACACAGCGCTGGGCACAAAAACTGATTCTCATAAATGCTAGTTCTTTAGGAAATCACTGGTCAAATGTGGTTTCCCCAGCAACGTATTATGTTAATCAGAGGAAACTTCCATTTTGAATCCTACGCACAGTGCAGGAAACTACAGCTTAATTTAAAGCCAATTTTCAAGAATAGGTCAGATATATTTTGGAGGGTAATTTAGAGTGTCTTTCTTTCTTTCTTTTTTTAGCATCTTGATTGTTTTTTTAAAAATTGAGGTAGGGACTTCTCTAGCGGTCCAGTGGTTAAGAATCTGCACTTCCACTGCAGGGGGCACGGGTTCAATCCCTGGTCGGGGAACTAAGATCCCGCATGCCACGCGGTGTGGCCAAAGAAAATTAAAAATAACAAAAAATAAATAAAATTGAAATAAAGCTTTAAAAATTGAGGTAAAGTTGACATAACATGATGGTCGTTTCGGGTGTACAACATGGTGATTTGATGTTTGTATATATTGCAAAATGATAGAGGGTCTTTCTGTGGCAGAGCAATGGGAATGTAGTGTGTGCAGTGAAATGATGGGTATTTTTACTTATTAAGCTTCATATCCAGGACTGTTATGACCCACCCAATTTTACCTTTCCATAAAAGTACTGATTGTCCTCTCTGTGTACACGAATGCTTACACTCAGTATTCTGAAAACAACGTTCCTCTCTTGATTTCTCTCTTTTTTTTTCTTTCTGGACATTTATGTTGCCTCTACATTTTAGATACTGAAGTAACTTTATGATAAATATACTCATGGAGGTTTTGTTTATGTTAAATATAACCTATAATCCCAGGGTTACAATTACTAGGTCAGGGTGTGTGACCGTCTGCATGGCCTTTGCCACGTAACACACAGATCTTTCCCCTTGACAGTGGCTGTTTACTTAGAGCCTTGGGCCCTCCCAAACGCCTAGGAATCTTCATTTCAGAAATAATCTATGTTTGGCTTGCTTTTATTTCACTGGGTTGTGGGGAGGGCAAAGAAGACAGCTGGGAGGAGACGGGCAAACCCCAGTTTGCACAAAGAGATGTCTACTTTCTAAGGGAGATGAAGAATTTAGGGGTAAGGCAGACCTGGGTTCTAATCCTGACTACCCCTGGCCAGTTATGCGGCCTTAGAAAGTGACTGGCCCTCTCTAAGACTAGTTTCCTCGCCTCTGAAATAAATACAGCAACTCTATCGAACTCACCGGTCTGTTCTGAGGATGAAGTGAGAAAGTGCACCACAATGCTGGATGCAGTGCTGGGCTCACAGCAAATGCTCCGTGGACATGAGCTGATTCAAAGATCAGCAAAAATGCTCCACCCCCAAACCTGTGCAGCGAGGGCAGAGCCCATCCCCGATTTCTCATTTTTCCTTTCATGGTCTCGGATGTACATAAACTCATACTTGCCCCAAATGTTTCCCACACCTAGGTTTGATGCTTGGTTTTACTTACCAGTTTTCCTTTCAAAACTGTGCTCAAAGGTGTGTTTTCCTGTTGGGGGTGGGTGGGTATATGCAGAGAACATGATAAAAGCAGCTTTGCAGCCAGAAAAGGGGGCTTAGGGCAAGAACGGGGTAGGGTTCTGGGACTATTTTCTTTTCATTTATAGACTAGACAGCCTCTGAGTCAACAGTTGGTTGTACCCTCCCCCCACCCGTCTACATCCCTAAACTGCAGACGTGAATGCTGCCTCCCGCCTGCTCTCAGCCCTTCTCTCATCACGAGTGGATGATTGGGTACCACTGCCGATATTTCACTGACAGCTTTATGGATGGGGTGGCAGACAGACCCAAAGTTGCTGGGCTCCTCTGGAGTCCTAATAATTTGGGAAAGCTAGGAGCTCTAAAAGCCAGCTGTGGCAGGAAAATGAATAGGCCTGGTTCCTGACTCTATAGGGCATGAAAGAGCCTTCGAGAGAAGACGGAAATGGTTTTACGGAGAAGTTGCTGGCCAGTTTCAGTGCCTCTGAGTTAGTTGATACAAGACAATGTCCCCAGCACCAGCGTTCACCCGGCATCCTTGGGTTAAAACAGCTCGCCTCTCAGAGGTTCAGCTTTGAAGTGGGTAAAAATGAAGGTAATTATGGCTGCTCCCTACCTTGAAGGCTTGTGAGCAGGATGAGAAAAGCCAGGGTTTCCCAAGGGCCAGACCCTGACATCTGATGAGAACCCCACAGTGTTTCTCATTAAATCATCCTTGCTAACTGATCATCATTAGTTAACATGGAGATTCTGAAACCCTGTAATCCACATGTTTTTCTTAAGTCTATTTTTTTTTGGCTGAGCCGCACAGCATGTGGGATCTTAGTTCCCCGACCAGGGATCGAACCTGCGCCCCCTGCAGTGGAAGCGTGGAGTCCCATCCACCGGACCGCCAGGGAAGTCCCTGTAATCCACACTTTTAAAAAGTCCCCAGTGAGCACCTGCAGGTGGGCCGTCTCACCTGAGCTAGTACTTTACATTCTACCATTTTCGATGTATGTTTCTTCAGGAACATCTACTGGTTAAACCATGAGAGCCCAGGATAACCATGGGAGGCCCCAGGATTACCGACAAGGGCAAACAGGTCCCAGAAAGCCATGCCCTAGAGCCGGGAAATCTGCACATGTAGGCAAACAACTGTTCTCCGACAGTCAACATGTGACATTTTGGGTTCTTTCCTTCTTAGTGATTAGAGATTTCTGACTGGCGAATAGGAGCCCAGGCCAAGGAAATGAAGAAACAGTGTAGAACGCTGAGATGCTTCATGATGAGCTCAGGAGAATCTAGCCTTGCACCCTAGGCAGTATTCATCTATCCTCCCAGAAGGGTAGTAAGAGTAAGAGCAGGTAACCTTGATCAAGCATGAATTGGCCAGGGAGTGTTCTAAGCATTAACTCATTTAATCTGGACAACAGCCTATGAGGTAGGTTCTAGTATTTTGCCCATTTTCCAGATGGGGAAACTAAGGCCCAAGGAAGTTCAGTCACTTGCCAAAGGTCACAAAGCTAATATGCATCAGGGCCGGGATTTGATTCTAAGCCATCTGTCACCTGAGACCGCGCTCTTAAGCATTACCCACAGTGCTCTCCTAGAATGTTCAACTGCCTATAATGAATTTTAATTCAGTTCCTTCATTAGACAGCTTTGAGGCTTGAGTTCTGCTTCTTGCCAGGTGCAACTGTGGGACCCTGTTGGTACCAAACTGTGCTCATTTTATTTGTATACTTTATCTGTATACATCTTATTTGGAAGCTTCCTATATAACTCTCTGGGACCCTCTACCCCTTGTATGTCTCTGCATTCAAAGACAAAAACAAACAAACAAAACCAAGTGCAGAGTTTCCACCAAGGCTTCTCTTTTCTAAGTCCTAAAACCACCTGCATCTCCAATTCCATTGAGAGTCGGCTGTGATCCTAATAGGGCTGACATGACACATCTCTGGTTTCTTCCTGAAACAACATCCATCTTAGCTGCTGCTGGCCAGACTAACACCAACAGTATTATTTTTTAATTGAAATTTTTATTGAGATAATATTAGATTCACATACAGTTGTAAGAAATAATACAGAGATCCCTTGCACCCTTTATCCAGTTCCCCCAATGATAACATCTTATAAAACTATAGTATAATATATTGACTACCATATTGACACTGATACAATCTGCAGATCTTATTCAGGTTTTCCAGCTTTACTTGTACTCATTTGTGTGTGTGTGTGTTAATTCTATACCATTTATCACATATGTGGTTTCCTCTGTCTACCGCCAAAGTTAAGTTACAGAACAGTTCCATCACAGGAGGGATCCTGTTGCCCTTTTATAACTACATCCATGTCTCTCCTGTATCCCCACCTCCTTTTTCACCCCTGACAACCACTAATCTGTTCTCCATTACTAAAATTTTGTCATTTCAAAGTGTTACATAAATGGAATCATATAGCATGAAGTTGTTGAGAATTAGCTTTTTTTTCACTTAGCATAATCTTGAGATAATCCCCTTGAGATGCATCCAAGCTGTTACAAGTACCAATAGTTCATTCCTTTTCATTGCTGAGTAGTATTCCATGGTATGGGCGTACCAGAGTTTGTTTGACCGTTCATCTGTTGAAGGACATCTAGGCCATTTCCAGTGTTTGGTTATTATGAATGATGCTGCTATGAAGAGTTGTGGACAGCATTCAGTCTCTCACCATTTAGTATGATGTTAGCTTTAGTTTTTTTGGTAGGTGCTCTTTATCAAGATCAGGTAATTTCCCTCTATTTCTAACTTGCTGAGAAGTTACCATCTTTCTAATACCTGTGAATTATAGTACAACCCTCCCTAATGGTAATGCTTTCACAGAACATGTAGGGTGGTCTTTTTCTAATGAGGCCAGATCTACAGGTACAGTCATCAAGTGAGCCCTTTTGTTTTCCAATGAATAAAATCATTTTTCACAGCCACAGACTCAGCTCATGCCCATCATGGCAGCTATTTATGACACATACCTTCTTTGCTTTCCAGACAAGCATCTGTAGGGCATCTGTAAACCCTCACACAGCAAAACTACATCATACTGGTTTACACATATTGTATGCTCAGTAAGTAGCAAAACCAAACATTTATATAGTGTTTCATGACTCACTTGACCTTGACAGTGACTCTGGGAAAATAGGTCTTATTAGTCCTGCTTCCAAGAGGTGAGGCTTATAGAAGTTAAGTGATTTGCTAAGGCCATTTGAGTTTTAGGGAAAGAGCCAGGACTGTCTAAGCCCAAGCCTACATTGGTTCCACTCCAGCAAAGCTGGTGGGTAAAGAGACCTGGACTCACTGATCCCTGAAGGTCTTTTCCAAGTCTAAGGCACTGAGAAGCGATGACAACTTCCTGCTGACTCAGGAAGCCAGCACCCTTCAAGTGGCAGTATCTTCATTCACATCATTCCTGCCCTGCCTGGCGCCTAGATAGAGTTCCCCCATCACTGCTGATGCTGTTCCCATGACCAGGAGTCGTCTGGCTTTATCTCATGAGCTAAATCTCCTCTGATTCCATTCACATTAATTTCCGACCTTCTATTTTTCCAATCTAGCACATGCTTACACTGGATTCAAATAACCATTGCCAAGTGTTTCTTTTGTTTTGTTTTAGCAACATTATTCTTGGAGGTCTCTTTACACCATTCCCAAGCTGCCCTTTGTTTCCTGCCCTTCAAATTCTTCACATGGATGTCCCCAGCATTCAAGGGCTGCTGCATCCCTCTCACCATCACCACACAATCCTGGGTACAGGCTCTTCGTAAACTTATTCGATGAGGATTCATTCATCACAGCCTGTGCCGGGGCTTTGTAAGGAAATGGAGAGCATTCAAAAGATATTGATATCTTCAGGGAGTTTATATTCTTCTTATTCACCCTCTGTTGGCCACTACTTGGCTGTGAACGTGGCAGTTGAAAGAGCTCAGGTGAAAAACCAGTGTAAAAATCTTATAAGCTAAAGGCTTATGTTGACAGTCCTTTAAGGGGTATCGAAATCTGCTCAAGAGAGTTGTAATGCCAAAGCCTGAGGTCAGCTCAGCCTTTTGGTGCCTGTCACATGCTCCTGTTCATGAGGGAAGGAGCAGACTTGGGTGCTACAGCAGCATACTTACAACTTATCCCATCCACAGCCCCCAACTCTTATCAACTTCATTGCGGTATATACACAGAGAGAAGTGGAGTAGTAGGAAGAAAGTAGGACAGGATTACTGTTTGTCTTCATTAACACCCTTTCTTGGGTTAGAAGTGGGACTTTGGAAGGGCCAGTTGGGCCATCTGGAATATGACAATGAGTATATATACCCAGAAACATTCAGAAGAAACCCATTGCCTGATAGTGTCTTTACCTTGTTGGCTCTGGCCAAGGACACATGTCATGCCCACTGGCAGGAATTCTGAGCCAGGATGGGGGAAAATCTCAGAAGCCAAAATGCCATCTTGTTCTCTTTTTAGACTTTAAAAAATACCTCTCCTGTTCTGATCACCTCTCCCTCCATCCTTCTGTGACCCCAGCAACATCTCTCCTATTCCTATTGCCTCTCCTGCCATCTTTCCATGACACCAGGGCAAATACCACGTAACCAGATATGTTAGTTAACAGGCACACGTGTAGCAGAAAGAGTACCTCTGTGGCCTCTCTGTGGCAGCACTGTGTGTATTAGCAAAGTATTGGAAATAACTTAAAGATCCATCAGTAGGAGACTGGTTAAATAAATAACAGGACATTGGTATAATGGAACATGACACGGACATTAAATCATACTGTAGAAAAATACTTAATGACACTGAAAAATGTTTTTAGTGTAAAATATTGGTGGAAAAAGTTGTGAACGTTTGTGCAGTACAACTTGAATCTTGTGAAAAATAAATGTGTGTGTGTGTGTGTGTGTGTGTGTGTGTGTATCAGGGTGAAGAATGTGTTATAACAGGCATCAGAGTTCCTTTTAGGGAAGAAATTATCTTTTTTTAGAATACCCTCATCAACTGTGATTTTATTAAAAAAAAAATCACTTCTGCCCATTATGTCTTCAAAGAGAGCAGTGGGGGAACCTGGGAGGAGAGATGCAGTAAAGGCTTCTGAAGGGTTTACTGAGCAGAAAGCACTGGCTGTTCACGGAGCACCAATCTGGAGAGACCCAGGGTCATGAGAGGACCCCGGGCATTACGGCAGAGGAGTGCCTGGAAGGCGGGATTAAAAGGAGGCTCCAGGGGACATGGCTGCTAGGGCTTTTATTCCCAGGACACCTGATCAGGCCAGGGGCTTTCCTCATCCGACGTGAGGAAGGCAGCTCAGTAAACTGGCGCCAGCATAAGACACAAGGGGACAGGCAGAGCAGGCGTGAGGCTGCCAGCTTAGCAGCTTCTCCCTCTTGCAGGGGCCTTGCCTTCCTCCACAGCCTCCTTTCCCCAGCGCACCAGTCAACGCTCTTGCTTGTGAAGCTCCCCAGGGAACCCAGCTGATCACAGCACGCATCTTCTCTTCCTGGAACATCCTTGTTCTCTGCTCTCAGACTCTGAACTGGTCTAACTTGTGAGAGAATCTGAAGTTCTTTCCCTACTAGTTCAGTTCAAAGAACGGGTCAGAGAATCCTGGGGCAGAGGATGGAAAGTGGCAGAGAACAAACACCGTCTGAGGCTTATTCGCTTGCACAACCTCAGGCCAGAGACATGTCTGCCTGGAACCCAGCAGTTTCTCATTCATTCATTCATTCATTCATTTATTTATTTATTTATTCTTGGCTGTGTTGGGTCTTCATTGCTGCACGCGGGCTTTCTCCAGTTGCGGCGAGCGGGGGCTACACTTCATTGCAGTGCGCGGGCTTCTCATGGTGGTGGCTTCTCTTGTTGCGGAGCTCGGGCTCTAGGCGTGTGGCTTCAGTAGTTGTGGCACGTGGGCTCAGTAGTTGTGGCACACGGGCTTAGTTGCTCCGCGGCATGTGGGATCTTCCTGGACCAGGGCTCGAACCCGTGTCCCCTACATTGGCAGGTGGTTTCTTAACCACTGCACCACCAGGGAAGTCCCAACCCAGCAGTTTCTAAGTGTTTTCTGGACCGCCTTATATTCTGAGAAGCTGGAAGCAGGCAAGGACCTCAGGGCCCAAAGGCCCTTGGTTCTGCTGGAGCTCAGTTGCCCTTCAGAGGAAGCCTGATGGCTTACTTGTTCACCCAGCCCCGTGGGCCCAGGTAGGAAACATCGATACCAAAGGCTGTTGGTTCACACCCTGCTTGCCTCCCCTGCACTTAAGAGCTGAAACTTGCTCTTAAGTGGCTACAGTGCAGGGGAGGCGAGCGAGGTGTGACCCCTCTTTTGCTCACTTGCTTCCCATAGTCCCCCATAGCCTCCTTTGCTGAGTCCTTTCTCCTCCCCTCTTGCACACTTTCCCGCCATAGTACATACCGGAGTAGGAGTTAGATTTACACACAGCCATCATCTATTAAGCATCTGTTACGTGCCAGGCACTGTGCTAGGCATGCGTGCATGTATCCTTTAATTTCAATCACCATCACAATCCTGTTTGGTGCATACTACTACTCCCACGCTATAATGGAAACAGAAGCTTGTCAAGATTAGGACCATCCCAAGGTTAACGGAGGAGTCGATGGGAAGTCAGGAGTCAAACCCAGATCCTCTTACGCTAAGTAAAGATCTTTTCCATCAGGCCACCTTGCCCTACAGGTTTTCTGTTCCTCTGTGCTCCCTTTCTTCCCTCCCATCTTCACTGGCACACACAGGAACGCAGCCCTTCTCTCTCTCTCTAGGTATCAGAGAAAATTCCACACAAGTTCCAATAACCCAGTGGCACCTACAGCCTGAGGTTCGGGTCCATTCAGGAAAGGAGCTCAGTTCTGACTCAGCAAGAGCAGTAGGCCCAGAATCACATCCCTCAAATGCTCAGATCTGGCCCGGACTCCTCAGGGCTCTCCAGTCTTGAGTCAATGGTGGCAACCCTCTGAGATGATATAGCTTAGCCAGCAACTGTTCCCTGAAACTCTTGGCCCTGCCACTGGCAGTCCATTTCTTAAAAGCTTTTTTTTTTTCCCCTCCATCAGAACTTCCTGGCCTAATACAGCCAGTCTTGCCAGATTTCTTATGGTGAATGACTGCCTGAAAGTCTGAATTTTGGAATAATCTGAGAAGGTCTAGCAGCAGTAGGTAATCTCTGGTGCCATCAATTTAGATTCCAGGGCCCAGGCAATATCTTATAGAGGCTTCCAACCCCTACTCTGGTTTCTCTCTGAGACCCTCTGTCTGCCTCTATCGTCCTGGGAGACTGCCGTTTACTTTGGTTTACCCTCAAATTTGCAAGGTTACCTTGGAAATCTTAGTTGAGATCTTTATGCTTATTTGTCAGCACATATCAGTAAACTGGAACAAAAGAGAGCTTGTTTCCTGTTTCCTTCCTAAATCTGGTTGCTTCCAGAGGAGAGAGGCTAGAAGGTGGGGGGAGAGGGGAGCTAGAGGATCTTCAAAATCCTAGACGGTTCAACACTTCTGAAAGGGGGACTTGGAGGGCATCTGACCCAACACCAATTGTTTACGTATGAGGAAACTGAGGCTTAGAGCGATGTGACTTTTCCAAAGTCATGGAGCAAGTTAGCAGCAGGGTCTAGATTAGAACCCTGTTCCCACAACCACATGCCATGTTTTGAGGAGAACACAGCGGCTTTGAGATTTGGGCTGTGAACAGCCATGGCAAGTATCCAATAAAGATCTGATGAGTGAGTGAGTTTCCTTCTGGGTGCTGTGTCTGAGCTACCGATGGGCGGGATTTCCTAGACTCAGGGGCCAACAAGAATCTTGGCCACGGACCACCCATACGGTCCCTTCCTCCACGCCAGCGGCACATCACTAATGCTCAGGACCAGTTTGTGTCACAAGCTCTGACCCAACTTTCTTCCCTGCCTCACCAGCAGATTCAAACCGTCACTCACGTGCTACTGAGTCCAAAGGGGTGTCCCCCTACTGTGGGGTACCATGCTGCCAGGATCCAGCCCTATGTGTGCACTGGGGTGGTGGGCAGTGCAGAAAGGATAAGTCATATTATGGGATACTAAGAGAAAGTTTGGGGCTTGGGATTAGTTTGCTTGACATCTTTGGTGTCACAGTCTGACAGGATTAGACAAGGCACAGATAATATCCAGAACGGCATTAAAAATTATGTGTATAAGGTAGGTTTTCTTCGGGAATATAAAAGAAGAAAGCAAAACTACCCATAATCTTTCTACACAGATAATCTTGTCATCGTTTTTCTTAAAAAATAAAAGTAATAATGCATATACTTAGAAAAGTCATGCACTATAGAAAGATTTAGAATAAAAAGTTAAAAAAGGACATGGAGGAACCTTAAATGCATATGACTAAGTGAAAGAAGCCAGTCTGAAAAGGCTACACACTGTATAATTCCAACTATAGGACATTCTGGAAAAGGCAAACTATGGAGACAGTAAAAAGATCAGTGGTTGCCAAGGGTGGGGTGTAAGAGATAAAGAGGCAGAGCACAGAGGATTTTTAGGGCAGTGAAAGCACTCGGTATGGTACCACAGTGATAGGTACATGTCATTATACGTCTGTCTAAACCCATAGAATGTACAACACACGAGTGAACCCCGAAGTAAACTGTGGACTTTTGGTGATCGTGATGTGTCAGTGTAGATTCACCAACTGTAACAAATGTACCACTCTGGTGGGGAGTGCTGATAACGGGGGAGGCTAGGCATGCATGGGTGCAGGGAGTATATGAGAAATCTCTGTCCCTTCCCCTCAATTCTGCTGTAAACCTTAAACTGCTCTAAAAACAATGAAGTCTTAATCTTTAAAAAAAAAAAAAAAAAAAAAGTGAAAGTCTCTCCCCAATTTCTCTGCCCAGTCCCTATTCAAGTGAAGTGAACAGCTTCACTTGCATGGTATCAGGTATCTTCTTGAAAGCAAGTACTGTACTAGAGTATATATTGATGCTAGTTTATATCTTTTTTCTTTTTTTAAACACAAAGCAAATAAACACTGTTTTGCATTTTGCCTTTTCACGTAATAACAGATTTTGGAGACGGGTCTCTATCAGTCCACACGGAACTCTCCCATTCTGGGTAATGGCCACCCAGTTCAGAAAGAATGGAGAATTATTCTTTCCAGAGCTGGAAAGGACCTTGGAGATCCTGGACTCCAACCCTCGGTTTTTAGACATCAGAAAACTACGGCCCAAGAGGTAAAATTCCTTGACCCAAGGCAGCTGGTGAGTTAGAGACAGAACTTGCTACCCACGTCACTCTTTACCGAGTCGCGCTTCCGCTGTGTCCTTGCTGGGGACGTCTGAACACATTCAAAGAACATCCCTCGCATTCTGCTCAACAGAAACACTTTTGTTTTACTGTATTAGCAAGTGCTTTTTTTGGTGGAGTACGTGCATTTGGGGAGCAGTTTTTTTGTGTGTGTTTGAAACAAAATGGGAGAGTCAGCCTCAATAGATATTTAATGCAGAAACCACGCATCAAGAGAGTTTTCCTGGTAGGTACTACTCAAGTATCCCTTTTGTCTTAAAACAGTTAGAAATAAAGGTGGAAATTTCCTTCATTGGGCAGTTCCCACTTTTTAAAAAAAAAATTTATTTATTTTTGGCTGCGTTGGGTCTTCGTTGCTGTTAGCGGGCTTTCTCTAGTTGCGGCGAGCGGGGGCTACTCTTCGTTGCGGTGCGCAGGCTTCTCATTGCGGTGGCTTCTCTTGTTGCGGAGCATGGGCTCTAGGCACACAGGTTTCAGTAGTTGTGGCACGCAGGCTCAGTAGTTGTGGCTCACGGGCTCTAGAGCACAGGCTCAGTAGTTGTGGCACACGGGCTTAGTTGCTCCGTGGCATGTGGGATCTTCCTGGACCAGGGCTCGAACCCGTGTCCCCTGCACTGGCAGGAGGATTCTTAACCACTGCACCACCAGGGAAGCCCCAGTTCCCAATTCTTATTTCTATTCTTATTTTTGTTCTCCTAAATATCCCTGCCCACTTAAAAGGATAATTTACACTTCGAATACTTTGTAGTTTATAAAGTACATTCATACGTTATCTTCTTGCTTCTCACCCTTATCTTGCGAGTCAGGCAGGCATGATTATACCCATTTAATATGTGAGGAAACTCAAGACCAGATTAAGTTCACATATGTAGCAAATGTGCCACCAGCTGTCACACGAGCCTCCCTCAGTTCCCCTCCCACTAGACACAGGGCCAACTGGTCTATTTACTGCTGGGTTTGGGGGAGGGGTTGTTTTTGTTTCTTGGGAGATAAGGTTTTGGCTCACAAAGTTAGAACTTATCAGCCAGTCATAAAAACACAAACTACAAAATAAATACGACTTTACAGGATGTTAGGAGAGAAAATGTTCCATGCCACACAGAATAATACTGTGTCCAATCTCGTTTAGCACTTAAACCAGAACATATTTTTAAATGATGGTATCATCACTCTCATGACATTAAAACTGACCAGGTCTGGAGTAATGCATCTGGACAAGTCCAGATGTTATTCTTCTAATGGGTCATTTCCCGTCATTGTATCCACAAACTGGTTACTGAAAAGTAATGGCTGAAATGAATTCCTACTCTTAGCACATCCACTTAAATTTCTCAAGACCTCTTAACTGGAATTCACACATTCTGGAGCAAAGGGGATAAAAACTAGGGGGGGGGTATGGGTGGGGCTTCTGTAAGCCTCTAGGCTCATTAGAAATTATGACTCATCAGATTCTCATTCCTCTCAGGTCACCTTCCTAGTGACATAGAACCTGGTTACAGAGAGCAGGACGGTTTCCCCTTAACCACCCAGGATGGTCATGGAATGGGAATCCTAATCACACAAGGCACAATCACGGTAAAAGGAATAACTTACAGAAGACAAGACTGGAGGATGGGCAAGCGAGTTGCCCTAAAAATGTCAAGGCTTTTCCTTGTTACAGTGATGAGATGTATTTTTTGTTGCTTCAAAAGATAGAATATGGCTGGATCGACAGAAATTTCAAGGAGGAAAATTTTAGTACCTAAGGAAGAAACTTCTAAAGATGGAGGTTGTGGGGTGAATGGTTAGGACTATAGTCTTTGGAATTACATACCTGGCAGATGAGAAATCCCAGTTTGCCACATACTACTGTGTGACCATGGGCAAGGGACTTAACTGTTCCAGCTTGAGCTTTCTTTCTCACAAAGTTATACAGGTATATATGCAAGTTCATGAAAGGCAGTGACCTTGTTCTTTATGTTTACTCCTGTGTTCCCAGCCCTCAAGTCCGAGCGTCTAGCACCTATTAGTTGCTCAATGAATATTAATGAAATGATTGAATTTCTTGGATCCTTAATATGAGACAAATGCTGGAATAAGTATTTTCATTCCTTTCAAACACATTTATGGAACATCTACTGGGGGCCAGAAGCTGGGCTCATCATGGTAGTCTTTACTACCATTATTGTTACTGCTATTATTATTATAGTTGTTGTTTTGTGGTGGTGGTTATTAAGTAAGTCACTATAGGTAGTGGTGACTATCCCTATTTTTGGAAGTGCCTAAGCTCATGCTGATAACAAGGTGGTAATGTTGACAAGGAAATTCACACACCTCTGTAAGGTATGGAGTCATAACCAAATCTGAAATCGTAATTCTGGTTTTCCATAACTCTCGAGCTAGCTAGTTAGCACTTCCTTAGCACTTTTGTTCTTTTCACACAGACACACTGTGGAAGGGAAACCTTTGCTCCACAAGCTTCCTCTCTGTAAACCTTGTCTGTAATTTCAGTGCTGTTTTAAACTCCTTTTGGCCGAAAGAGAAGAGAAGGCCCACTTGGATATATTTCAACCCAGGATTCTTCTAGTTCAAGTCAGCTCTCCTTGGCACTACACATTCCGCTTCCTTTTTTTTTCTTTTTCTTTAATTGAAGTATAGTTGATTTACAAATGTTGTGTTAGTTTCAGGTGTACAACAAAGTGATTCAGTTTTATATATATATTATATATATATATATCTCATACTTTTTCAGATTCCTTTCCCTTATAGGTTATTACAAAATATTGAGTATAGCTCCTACATCCTGCTTCTTTTTAAAAAATATTTGGGAACTGTTGGTTTTGAGTCCTACCAGACATGGCATCATTTCATTGCTGATATGAAAATGTGTATGTATGTTTAAAAGGAAGATAATGAGCTTTACACTGCTTATGATCATTTCAAGGCCATATGAACACCATGAGGAAGACTAAACTCTTTTAATCTTCTGTAGTATTATCTTTGGCTTTTTAAAAAAGTTTGTTTGTTTTTGCTGCACCACATGGCTTGTGGAATCTTAGTCCCCCAACCAGGGATCGAACCCAGGGCCCCGGCAGTGACAGCAACGAGTCCAGTCTTAACCACTGGACTGCCAGGGAATTCCCCTATCTTTGGCTTTTTAAATGTCTGGTACCACTGTCCGTGCTGGAGCTGTGCTTGCTGCTATGTAATTAGGAATGGACCACACTAATCGTGTTGGTGATAATGGGAAACTCTGGTCCCAGCATGGACATCTGATTTCCCAAAGCCAAGTATCTGGGAATTAGGAAATTGCTAGTTGGCTTGTTGGTTGAAACATTTGATTTTCATCCTAGCTCTTTGGAGGAGGCACAACCTGGTGACAAAAGCGAAGAGCTGGCAGGAGAGAATGTCCCATCTGAAGGTCACTCCCAACCTGTGACGCTCTGTGAAGCTTTTGGCTGCTGCATATCTTGGCTTTCCTGTCCATCCTGCAGCCAAGTCCCCTTGCCTTGGATGGGGCACTCCCATGCCTTTTGGCTGTAGGGACTCTTACTTCAAGATATCTTAGAGAGTTTCTGGCTACGAGCCACCCAACTCACTACTTTTGCAGGTAAACTAAGGAACTTCAGAATCCACTTTAGAAACTCAGCCCAAAGTCTACATTCAGAATATTCTCTCCTTGAAAGCATTCTACAAGTTTCAATTCTCACATCCTTTCTTGGAAGATGATCTTTGAAGCCACATTTACAAGCTTAAGATTTATCGGCCAAGGGGCTGCCTGAGGAACAGCCTCAGGTTAACAATGGCTTGGCCAGTCAAACTCTCCCATCCAGATGGCAGTATCTTGGCTGAGCATCTTAGCATGAAGCCCCTCTTCTTTCCCCTCCTTTGCCAGTTCTTATCCCAACAATTCATCTTCTGGCTACCAGGTTACTGCTTGTCTCTAGCTCTTGACCTCTTTTTTTTTCCCACTGAGTTCTTGCATTTGTAATTTATCCATCTTCCTGCTTGGTTCGTTGGTTCCCACACCAATTTCTGTGGGGTACCTTTTGTCTTAGAATCTTCCTCAGGGTCTATATCTAATTCTGTCCACCTTAGGTGTATAAGCTCAGTCATCTTCTGGTGTCCCATTGCAGGGGCGGCTTTAAGGGTGCAGTCACATAAGACCCATGCTCAGAAGGGCCCTGTATTTGGTTTAATGCTCTGCTGTTGACTTCTTGAAATTCTTAATTATTTTATCTTTGAAACTGTGTTTTGTAAGTGAAGCCCGATTGGATAATGGAGCATGAAGTTGAGCAGAAGACAGAGGTACAACTATTCTTTGCAGGCCCATGTAGTATATAGCATTCACGATGCCCCATGAGCACAGAATTCCAGTGGATCCACAATGCAGGGGAGTTCAACAAGCATAAGTAAGAGGGTCAGGTCAATAACTAAGCAAGCACACACATTGACAGCCCAAAGAGGCCAGGCTTTCCATTCAACCCAGAAATTGCTTCAAATGCAGAAAGAGAGCAATAGTGTTCTAAGAAACAAAAATAACCTAAAACCCCATCACATCCTTTCTTGCTTAAGTGCCCTGTACTAGCCAACCACTTATGCTGAAAATGATGACAGAGGAGGAAAGACTAGGGTAGGAGTATGCAATAGCTCCTTTTCCTTTCCTTACTCATCAGAAAGCCAAGACTGGTAGAAAGGGCACCTATAAAGTATGCATATAAAAAGTGAAATAAAAGCAGTTGAGTTCGTTTTGTCAGCATTTCCATGGTTCCAATAAGAATAAACTACATATGCATGTACAAGCTACGAAACGTGAATTGTATAACTTACATGATTCATATACCAGTTAAGTGTTCTTATATTTCCACTTAAAACTGGCATTGCACACTATAAAGATGAATAGTAAATTCATGCCAATAATTTAAAATAGTAATTTTCTTGAAATGACATTAAATAGCAGATAAAAACACCATTTCCAGTCGAGAGAGAAACCATGAAAGAAAGGGAAAAAACTTTATCTTTTAGAACTTTTAATGACAACTTTCTCCTGCTTTTTTGAACAAGGAGCCCCACATTTTCATTTTGCCCTGGGCCTCACAAATTATGTAGCTGGCCCCGGTCCCATGGCTTCAAGACACGTCCACAAGCACTGATAAAGCTGGCTCCCATCCAGGCCTTTTTCTTGCGTGACTTCTTTAGGCCTTGTCACTCCCCTGTCCTGGGACTTTCAGTTGGCATCAATGGATATTATCTGCCCCTTTGGTAAAAAACAAAACAAAACAAAAAAAACCCTGCCCAAACATAGCTCTAAATGGATGGGAAAATGGAGGTAAAATGATGTGGTAGGGACTTATACAAAGTCACAGGGTATGCCAGGAATAGGGACATAAGCTGACTCTTGTCTAGCCTTCAGATCCAATGCCATGGCCTGTCAGCACCCATCTCCACTGTGGGCATTTGAGTCCTGAACATCATTTGAAAATACCAACAGAGTCATGCATTGCAACCTTTTGATCAAACCCAGCTGGGGCCACTACCGCCCCACAGGAACAGCTGTAAAGCAAAAGGTTCTGTCCTTCAAGAGGTTTTGCACAGAACATTCCAAGGCCCCAGGGGAGTCCTGTGTCTTGTTCAAGGTCAGTGGGAGTTGATCGACAGGCCAGTACATGCTTCTTTTGCAGCCTTGGTAAGAATCACATGCCTACATCTGCCCAGGCAGGATATCTTTTCTAATCATTGTATCAAAGTCATTAGAAATTCTGAAGGAAGAAGATGCTTCTCATTTCCTTCCTTGAATTTCTTAGAGAATAAGACATGCAAAATCAAATCTGGGGGTCTTGCACCCCTGGCCAGATCCCTACTAATCAGAAGGAACTCCAAGCCAGAACAGACCACAGCCACAGGCTGTTCTCTTGGAGCCTTCCATGCAGAGTGCAAGGGTCCAATGAACCTAGGTTTCCTCCTGAAGCCTCATAATAGTCTTTTGTTTGGTGCTGAGATGCCCTTAGCAACACAGCCTAATCCCCCAGGTGTTTCTGGGCTAGTTCATGTTGCTTCTAAACCCCAAACCTCTCCCTCTATGCACAGCTGTGTGGAAGGACAGATCCTTGAGAGAACCAACATCTTCAGACTGCTCTCTCCTGAAGCCCACTGGGTTGCTCAGCCCGCACTGCAGCCCCAGTGGAAGGGCCAGTTGCCTTTTTGCTGGAACAAACTTGCAGTTGCTGTCTCCTCCCTTTAATCAGGCACGGGGGGTGGGGGGGGAAGATTATCTTATGGGCCACGCTGCACTGTTCTGGTTCTAACAGCAATAACAGTGATCATCTTTCTTTCTCTTTCCATCAAATGCTCATTGTAAACATACATTTAAAAATTTTAGGTTGCCATTTAAAATAATCTTCACAAAAATATTTTAGTGAAATGTAAAAATGCTCTGACACAATGGCAAGTGGGAATAAAAACAGGATACAGGAGGTCCTTAGCTTTGTAAATAGTTTATGTTTAGCTATAGAAAAAAATACAGGAAGGAAATATATCACAATGGATTTCTTTAGGTTGGTGGGATTAAAGGTAATTTTGTATTTTCTAAAAGAAAACACATTTTATAGGTAAGCATTACTTTTGTAATCCATAAATTATTAATATTCGTAAGTGGTAAGCGCCCGAGAAGGCAGCAGAGGGGGAAATCTGCCATTGCTACTTTCCATTCTCTCACCACCAAAGTTTTCCAAAGTGTGTGGAGGGGTGGGTATGGAAGTGGAGGAACCATCCAGATCTTAGCCCTGCCCTGAGTGGGCTGGCCTGACCAAGGACACAGCTTTGGTTTCACCTTGGAAATGTAACCACTTCTGGGGTAGAAAGTAGGCGGTGCTAGCCATCGGCTGGCAGCCAAAAGCATGGGGTGAGGGGCAACCCTAGAATGCCCATGGAAAACGCTAAATATAAGACTCTATTACCACTCTGAAATCACTGCATTAGTGATCCAGAGTGCCCCCTCCTCCACCCATGGCCACTCTGCCCTTTATATTCATCAGGCAGTAATGAATATGCCAGAGACTCACGGGAAATAAAGGGAATCATGGTGTACCTTGTGATGGCTTGAAATAGTCCATCTATGCTGTATTCCTACTACTTCATCTGCTGCCGTTATTACTAGTACTGCTATCAGCACCACCATTTCCACGATTGCTACTACTACTATTATCATTAATCCTTTAAGTTTGTAAACTACTTAACAATCTACAAAGTGCCTGGGCTTTGCCTGATTAAAGATGACACTGGACATGGCGTTATGGGAAGGCAGAGGTAGGCTGGCACTAGAGATCTCAAAGGGCACAGAGCTGACTGGCACTTAGGAACAGAGCAGAATTATTCATACATTTTTTTTCATCCCCCAACTGTCTGGGCCCCAGACAAATCCACCGTCCCCAACCACACCCATTCTCCCAACTTGACTCTGCTACAACTGTCCAGAGCTAGTTTAGGCAACTTCAAGGGTTAAGGATTAGGAGTGATGGCCCTTATCTGGTCAGAGGAACTGGATCATGCCCAGATCCCACCAAGTGGGGTGGGAGAAGAGGAGAGAGAGTGTTTTTCAAATATAAGGCCATTGCCTCTGCCAACATCTTCCACTTTCTCACATGAAGGCCCTGGAGTGACCCAGACTCCTCCGGTTTTAGAGACTTTAAAATTTTCTGTGCCAAAGTTAATTTTTAAAATGCTCGACTTTGACCTTAATCCCCAAAGTGTGCTCGGGAATGTATACCTCACCTTCTCATCCCAATAAAAGGGCTCCGTTTTCCTCAAGCCTAGCAGCTAGCTGGTGTGAGAACCAGTGCTACACGGAGCGAGGCAGGGAGGAGAGCGAGAATGCAGCACAGCTCAAGCCCAACCTTGGACTAGCTTTCCTTTGAGATCGCTCTCTTCACCTGGCAACCGGGGCCCCAGCAGAGCTCAGAGAGAAGAAAGTGCATTTTGGAATCCATTTTGCTTGAGATGCTGAAGGCATCGTAGCAAACTGCCCTTTGCTACTGGGGCCAAAGGAACTTGGGGAAGGACTTGACTCAGAGGAATGCGGTCAGCTGCGGGGAAGGCGAGGGCGAGCTCTGGTGCCAACGACCCCTGAGGCAAGCGGCCACTGGGCATGCGGTGGGTGCGGGTAGCCCACCCTGGGTGCTGCCTCCTGCATTTGGACCCAGGGCCACTGGTGAGCAGTAGTAGGAGCAGCAGTTGTCGCCAGGCCGGCTGGGTCCCCATCTCTCTGTCCAGTTATTTATAGGCGAGATTTACGAGGATGCGGGGGAGGAATGAGAGATGACAACGAGTTTCGGAAGGTATAATCCTAAAAGTCACACTTTTCCCAAAGCGCCCCCCTCCCAGGTTCTCCTTCCCAGAGCGGCACGGTCCCAGCGGGGGCGTGTGCGTCGCGGCGCGCCGCGGCGGTCGGCTGCGACCCGGAGGCCCGGGGCTGGGGAATGGGGACCGGCGCCCGGCGGGAGATCGGGAGGGCAGGGGGAGGAGGGGCCGGGGGCGCGGCGCGGCTCACCTGCCAGGCTGTTGTAGCAGTCGATCTCGATGGCTTCCACCGTCTTGCTCTGCTCCTCCGAGAGGCTCCCGGGGTTGGGGGCCCCGGCCTGGGAGGCCGCGCGCGAGTCCCGCTCCCGTTCCCCGGAGGCCGGCAGCAGCCCCTTCAGCTCCAGCAACGCCCTGTGGTATTTGCCGATGGCTTCGCGGAATTTCTTATCCTTGTAGCACTGCGCCCCTTGGCTCTTGAACTCTTGCGCTCGCCGGATGAACTCGGCTGGCTCCGCAGCCGCTCCACCCTGGCCCCGCGCCGGGGTCCCTCCGCCGCCGCCCGGGACGCACAGCGGCGGCTGCGGCCGTTGAGCCTCGCCGGCTGCCGGCGGGCTCGGGTTCCCCTTGGCCCCGGCCGCCGAACCCTTCCTCTCCATTCGGTCGCCACCCGGCGCCCAGCGCGCGCCGCGATCCGCCCGCTGCCGCCGCCGCCGCCGCGCCCTCCCGGGTTTAAAAGCGGCGGGCGCCGGCCCCACGCCTGGCAAGCTTGGCCGCGGCCGTGACACCCCGCGGCGGTCTGTCGTCCCGCACTCCCATTCTCCTCGCCAGCTGCGGGAGGCTGCTCTCTCCTCCTCCTCCTCGGATTGCCTTCCCCTCCTTCCCTCCTCCCTCCCTCCCTCCCTCCCCCACTCCCGCGCCGCCCGCCCTCCTCCTCGCCCTCCTCCCCTCCCTCAACCTGCGGGCGGTGGCGACCTGGCCCTCGCGCGCTCCGGGGCTAGCGGTGTGGGGGACCGAGGGCCTGCTGGGGTTGGCGGTGATTGTCGCTGACCCGGAAGAAGCTTGGCTCGCCTGAAAGAGGGGAGGATTAATGACAAAGACGGGCCCGTTCTTTCCCATTCAATCCAGCCCTCGGAGACGCGCCTAGTCTGAAAGAGACACACGGGGGAGGGGGTCTGTGTGTGTGTGTGTGTGTGTGCGCGCGCGCGCGTGTGAGTGTTCTTTGCAGTGAGGCGTTAATATTTTTAAGGTGGCAGGGCCTCTTTTTTTGTGGATGCAGGTTGTCGCTGAGGTGCGTCTCCGTGTGTGGCTGCCCAGGCGCCCAGAACACAGTGGGCACTTCAGCGTGTAGGGCGCTGTATTCCAGGAGCCGCCGTGTGCTGACGCCTGGGTGTGCAGGCAGTTGTGCAGAATGAATCACAGACATCAGAGATGGAAAACACCTGTTACTGTTGGTCATCAAGGCTGGGCGTGCGTTCGAATTTCCATTTACAGGACAGTTCTGCCCTGCTTCGGGAGGTTCCATCCCTTCGTTCATTCATTCTTTCAGTCTGCCCTGAGTGGCGGCTGTCTACTGGGGATTTGCTGGGGTCAGGGGGCAGACAAAGATAGTCAAGGAAGGGACTGCCCTGCTCACAATTAACTAACTCCCAGTCTACTGGCGGAGATACACCACCCACCGGCAGAGTCACTCTGCCAGGCAGAGATTGGTAAGTGCCATCAGGGAGGAACAGAAAGTCCTGTGGAGCCCCAAGGAAGGGAAGCTTTGTGCCGGAAATGGCCTTTGAAGGCCTTGACGGACGGGTAAGATCTGGGCACAAGGAGGTAGAAGGAAATGACATCTCAACCAGCGTGAGGAAACAGCAGAGGGCATGAAGTTCGGAATCTTGGCTGTGTTTAGGGCATTAGTGGTTTGATTTTTATGGCCTAAACAAAAGTAACTGGAAATGATGGGGTTAGATTATGGAGGCATTTGGATGAAGAGTTTGCATTGGATTTTGTAAACAGTGGAGAAGGCTGGCCTGTATTTTAGTGCTCCCCCCTCCTTTATGATGCTGAGAAAAAAAGTATATGTATATATATTCTACAGCAGTGGTTTTTGAAGCATGGTTTCCAGACCTGCAGCATCAGGATCACCTGCAAAACAGAAATGCAGTTTCTAGGGTCTCAGTCCAGACCTACTAAAATCAGAAACTCTAGGCATGGGATCCACCCCCCCACCCTTGGTTCAGATGCACACTCACGTTTGAGGACCCCTGCTCCAAAACCTTGCTGCTCAAAGCGGAGACCTTGGGCCAGTAGCACCAGCATCACCCAGGAGCCTGTTAAAGATGGAGAATCTGCAAAATCCCAGACCTACTGACCCAGAATCTGCATTTTAACAAGATTACCAGGTGATTCTTATGCCTGTGAAGAGTGTGAAAAGCACTGTTCTGGAGGATTTGCAAAGTACAGAAACATATAAAGAAACCCCCAACCCTACACCATCACCCAGATATATTCTTTGTTAATATTTTGATGTAATTCCTACTGGTTGTTTTCTATACATCTGTATCTGTACAAAGTGCTCTTTTAATGAATATGAGTGGTATGGGACGATATATACAGTTTCCTGCTCTTTTTACTTTACATTATATGTGATTAAATAGTCTTTTAAAGCCTTATTTTTAATGACTTCATAATATTCCTTTTGTGTCTATAGCATAGCATACTTAATCATTTTTCTGTGGTCAGATAGATTGATTCCAATTGTTTGCTATTATAAAAAACACTGAGATAATACAAATAATAGATACCGCTTATATCATAACAATCCAGTGAAATAGGTGCTATTATTATCCCTATTTTGGACACCAGGTCACAGAGACTTGCCCAGGGTCACACTGCTAATAAGAAGTAGAGCTGAGATTTAAATCCAGGCAATCTGGTCTTAGTATCTATGCTCTTAACTAACTATATTTATACTTAAATTTTTGTCCTAATTTGTTTTTCCTTGCAAGAAATTATGCTAATGTCTAAAAATGTCTTGGAACATACTTTCAATCTGCTTTTTAGAAAGGTTGTATTAACTTGACCTCCCACCAGCAACGTACTAGTTTGCCAACATCCTTGCCACCACGGAGGATTAAATTTTTAAAAATATTTTCTAATTTGATAAATAAGAACTGTGTATCGAACAAACTGGGATATCTCTAATTTCAAGGGTGAACATTTTTCACACGTGTACTTGCCATTTGTATGGTACTGAGGGTTTTTATTTGGACACAGCCTTAATGTACTGAATTATACCTTATATGTTACAGCACCTTACTTTTCTAAGCGCTTGAACGTCTTTAATCTCATCTAATCCTCCGCATAGCCCCAGAGAAAGAAAATGGTTTTTTTTTAACATCTTTATTGGAGTATAATTGCTTTACAATGGTGTGTTAGTTTCTGCTTTATAACAGAGTGAATCAGCTATACATATACATATATCCCCATATCTTCTCCCTCTTGCGTCTCCCTCCCACCCTCCCTATCCCACCCCTCTAGGTGGTCACAAAGCACGGAGCTGATCTTCCTGTGCCATGCGGCTGCTTCCCACTAGCTATCTCTTCTACATGTGGTAGTGTATATATGTCAGTGCCACTCTCTCACTTCATCCCAGCTTACCCTTCCCCCTCCGCACGTCCTCAAGTCCATTCTCTACGTCTGCATCTTTATTCCTGTCCTGCCCCTAGGTTCTTCAGAACCGGAAAATGATTTTCTACTCACGCAGTGAGTTTATAGTAGTTTCTGATCAGTGAGAGATCATACTAGTTCAGTGGTTAGGAGGCTTTGGACTTAGACAGGTGTGGGTTAGAATTCTGACTTTGCTGCTTCCTGGGCAAGTTATTCAACTTCTGACAACTTCAAATTCCCTCACTCATTAAATGGAGTTACTACTTACTTCATAGAGTTGTTGTGAAGTGCATTGTAAGTGCTCAACACATTATGACTTTAATTACGACTCATTAAATCTCATTATAGGATTACATAATAATGTTACTGCAGACTCAGTCCATATTTGCCACCCCCTGGCCCTTTTCACTTTAAGGTATTGTGTCAGGTAGAGCAAAGAGAAGAAACTGGGAGTCGGGTGCTCTGAATTTTTATTGTTACCTTCCTACTTAGGTAGGAAGAGCCACTGAAAGCAAATATTAGATGAAGATCCAGGCCTGGGATTTGGCTACTGTCAGAAATAAGATGTGAATTGGGTCGTGATGGTCACAGTATTTAAATGTGAGAAGTATTGATGTGCCCAATTGCTTTTTGTTTTCCTGCTGTGTCCTGGCTTAATGGTACGGTGTCTCATTCTTCAATGTTGGGTTTGAGGACAGAGCTGCAAGAGACATGTAACGCACGTGGTACTATCCTGTGTAGGAAACAGAGCTCAGCATAAGAGCTTCAGACTAGCTTGGATGAAGGAGAACATGAGTGAGGAAGGGAGGGAATGTTATGGGTGGGGGGATGGCGTGAGAGGAAACTGACTATGCCCATCTGTCCCACTCTACAGAGCCGTGTGTGTATGTCTAGAACAGTTTTGTTTGCTTGCTTTCAGTATGCTTCTGTCTCTGTCTAAGCCACTCATTGGTAAGTGTGTGCTGGTTTCTCAGAAATGGCCTCCTCCCTTCAAATGGAATTAAATAGGTGCCAAAGAGAATTTCTCAAACATCTTTTCATTAACTGTTGACTATATGCAGAGCACTATTTTAGCAAGTGAGTGAAGATCCAAATGACAGGCAATTTGGGCATGGATTTAGGATTCACAAACTCAGTGCTTCTCAAACTTTAACACGCATGTGACTCCACAGATCTTATTAAAAAGCATTCCCTGATTCTACTAATTTAGGGTGGGCCCAAGAATGTGCATTTAAAAAAAAATACTTATTTTATTTAATTAATTAATTTATTTATGGCTGTGTTGGGTCTTCGTCTCTGTGCGAGGGCTTTCTCTCTAGTTGCGGCAAGTGGGGCCACTCTTCATCGCGGTGCGCGGGCCTCTCATTATCGCGGCCTCTCCCGCTGCGGAGCACAGGCTCCAGACGCGCAGGCTCAGCAGTTGTGGCTCACGGGCCTAGTTTCAACGCGGCATGTGGGATCTTCCCAGACCAGGGCTCGAACCGGTGTTCCCTGCATTGGCAGGCGGATTCTCAACCACTGCGCCACCAGGGAAGCCCAAGAATGTGTACTTTTAACAAACTACCAAGAGATGATGATACTGCTGGTCCATGGCCCACATTTTGGGGAGAAAGTATTTAAAGGAAAGGGACATTCCATCTCTCCCCTTCTCTCCTGTTCTTTGCTTTCTCCCAGAGAACACTTGTTCATTAGATTGGGCAGATTCCAGGAAATTAATTGGTCCACATTTCACAAGGGCAGGGTTCTGAACCTCCATGCAGTTTCCTCTTCTATTTCGTGCAGCAGGAATAGGTAAGCTGAGCTAGAGCCTCCCCTTGGGATCTCGCCATCTTCTTTTCTCTTCCTCAAATGCATAGCCAACCATACTTTTTATTGCTTCTATTTCTGGCCCAGTATGGCAGGACAGAGGGTGAGATTTTGGTGTGTAATGGGGAGGGAAGCATTCGTGTAGGCCTTTACTATTGGCCTTTACGTTTCTCCAATCTTGTTTTTACAGGAGAACTCTGCACTAAGAAATTGGGCACCCATTCAGGTGAAAATAAAGTAATATTTTGACTTCTCATCTATAGATGCTTCTTGAATGTATTGCTTGCTCATGAACCTCACAGGGGAGAGCGATGATTGAGCCATAGTAGGTTTCTACTACATGGTTGGTTTCATTGATTCTTTGGCCCCATGTCATCAAAACCTCTTCCTTCATTCCTAACAGGCAAGCACTGGGCATAGGCCAATGAGTCCTATGGATGATCATACCACTAATGGTAATAGCTCATTGACGCTGAGACGTGTTGCAGGATTTCTTAGAGATGTATGTGGATTATTTTGATGGGAAGAATTTGGTGTGGTACACAACAGAAGGCACAGTGCTCCTGCTGGCTTTATGGGCCTCAGACTCTGTATCTGCCCTTGGTCCTGACCTTGTTTCTGTTTCTTTGCGTCTCTGCCTTTCTCACTGCCTACTGGTGTTAGAAGACTGAAGCCTCCCTTTCTTTCCAAACTCTCTCTGGAGCTTTCTTACCTCCTAAACAGATGGCATGTGCTGCTTTTTTCTCTTCCTTCAGCTCAGTTTTTTAAGCATATGTGAAAGACATATATTTGAATATCTTTTATACTAATCTAAGCTGTTCAGGGTTTGGTCACGTGCCAACAAAACCAATGCTATTTTGGGGATGTTTTTCTAATTGCACTCAACTTCACAATTTACCTGAGAAAATTACAACATTTCCATCACCAGTTTTTAATCCATATTCAACCTTCAAAAATCCCTCTATGGACAAGTGGGAGATTTTTAACTATCTCATGCCCAGATGTAACATTAACCATATGAGGCTAATGTGAGTTTCATATTTTCATCCCCCCACCCCCACCCCAACAAGAAATTTCTCTATAATTCCAGAACCTGGTTCAGTCTGGTCTTATTTAGAAAAATAAGCCCTCTCTATCTATCCTTACACTCTCCTGCTACTCAGTCCATTCTGCACCCCCCAGTCTTCCCATCTCCAATATCAATTGTAGCCCTCCATGGGGGCTATGATGTCAGTTATTTGGACCTGCTACCCTGTCTTCCTTAAGGGATTCTTCCTTCCCCTATTCCATGTGGTCCTGGTAGAGCTGTCAATCATGGTGTCTATATTATGATTCATTTTTTATTTTTTATTTTTAAATTATTTTTGGTTGCGTTGGGTCTTCATTGCTGTGTGTGGGCTTTCTCTAGGTGCGGTGAGCTGGGGCTACTTTTCATCGTGGTGTGCAGGCTTCTCATTGCAGTGGCTTCTCTTGTTGCAGAGCATGGACTCTAGGTGCGTGGGCTTCAGTAGTTGCAGCACACAGTCTCAGTAGTTGTGGCATGCGGGCCCTAGAGCGTGCGAGCTTCAGTAGTTGCGGCACGTGGGTTCAGTAATTGCAGCGGACGGGTTCTAGGGTGTGGGCTTCAGTAGTGTGGCACACAGGCTCAGTAGTTGTGGCCCATGGGCTTAGTTGCTCCACAGCATGTGGGATCTTCCCAGACCAGAGATCGAACCTATGTCACCTGCATTGGCAAGCAGATTCTCAACCACTGCACCACCAGGGAAGTCTAGATGTATTATGATTTATAATAAGAAATATATAATTGATCTTTATTTCTGTTTCTGGCACAGAGCTTCTAAAACCCTTGGAATTTCCTGAATAATGAGAGCAACGAAGGTGTCTTTTCTTTATATTGATGAGATGACTTTTGGAACTCACCTAAGGCTGGAGGCTGGTTGCTAGTGGAGTCAACCATGTGATTAGAGGACTGGAATTTTCAGTCCTTGGACATCCAGCCTCTGGGGAAGTGGGGAGGAGTTGCAGCTGGAGTCCAATCACCAATGATCAGTTATTTAATCAATCATGCCTATGTAATGAGACCTCCATAAGAAAACCAAAAGGACATGGTTCAGAGAGCTTCCGGGTTGCTGAACACACGGAGATTTGGGGAGAATGGGATGCCTGGAGAGAGCATGGAAGCTCCGTGCCACTTCCCACATATCCTGCCCTATGCATCTCTACTATTTGGCTGTCCCTGAGTTGTATCCTTTTATACTAAATCGGGAATCTAGTGAGTAAATGGATTTCCTGAGCTCTGTGAGCCTTTCTAGCAAATTTATCAAACATGAGGGGCGGGGTGGGGGGGATCATGGAAACCTCTGATTTATAGCTGGTTGGTCAGAAGTACAGGTAACAACCTGGACTTGTGACTGGCATGTGAAGTAGGAGGGGGGTGGCAGTCTTGTAGGACCTGTGGAGTCTGATGCTGTCTTTGGGTAGACAGCGTCAGAATTGAGGCTAATTGTAGGACACCCAGCTGGTGTCTGAAGTATTGCTTGTTGGTGTCGGGTGGAATTCCCCCTCCCCTACACTGGAATTGGGTGCTCAGAACACCAGAAAGAGTGTCTGAGCCTCCATCTTCTCCTGCTAGTGCCTATTCTAGGCTTGGCCAATCATATCATACCATCTCTCTACCCTGTAGTGTTTGGTCAGGGAGGAGCACATGACCCAAGTAGAGAATCAGAATTTTCCCTGAGAGATACATACAGACATTGGGAGAGAGTGGTTTTTTAAGTTGGGAGGATTTGAGGTGGGGGCTATCGATGGTCATCTTGCTTACCACCTAGGGAAGGCCTATCTGAAAACCGAAGCTGAACAGAGATAAAAAGGATATGAGGGAGAGACAAAGCTCTAGTGGTATCCATTAAGTTCTTAGATCCTGCAGTTTTTAATGCCCAGATACTTCCTTGGACTTCCTAGCATGTGAACCAATGGTGATTCCCCTTTACACTTGAGCTTGTTTGAGTTGTCATTTACAACGGAAAAACTATGGACTTATATGTTCCTTCTCTGGTATTTACCCTTTTCACCTACTACCTACTGCCACCCTAGTTTGGTTGCTGTTACTTGTGGCTGGTAACCACAGCCATGTTCCCCTGCCTAGAAAACATTTTTTAGAGTTCTTTTACACTCTTCAAAAGTGGTTTACTTATTCATTTATTCCCTTTTTTTTTTTGCAAAGGTTTATTTTTTTTTAACTTTATTTATTTATTTATTTATTTGAGCCGCAACCTGCGGCATGTGGGATCTTTGAGGGATCTTAGTTCCCCAACCAGGGATTCAACCCGTTCCCCCTCCAGTGGGAGAGCGGAGTCTTTACCACTGGGCCACCAGGGAAGCCCCTTATTCATTTATTCTTAACTTTGTGTTATGGAAAAAATTTGAACATACATAGAAGAAATAGCAAAGTAACAAATCTTCAAGAACCCATCATCCCACCATCATAAACAATTAACAGCAACCCATACTTGTTGCCATATGTTCAGTTTTTCATACATGTCATTCTCTCATATCTTTATACCTTTGGACTTCCAGTTCCCTGTGTGTTTCATCTTTCTGTATTTCTCATTTACTTGCTCTTAGAGTATTAGGCCTTTCAGGCAAAGTCACTCAGATTTGCTTCAAGACAGCACAAATGTCACTTCTACTGTGAAGCCTTACTGACCTACATGTACATATTTTGTGTTCCTTCTGCTGTGTTCTGATAGCTCCTTTTTCATACTTTTATATTACGTAACATTTATTCATTCAACATTAGTTCAACAAACACCCACTGAAAAAATTTACCATTTCAGGCATTGGAGATCTATCAATGAACAAGACAGACAAAATTTTTCACATTCATAGAATGGAGGGAGACTGACAATAAATATCATAAATAAATAAATTATATAAAATGTTAGAATGTGATGAGTGCAATGAAAAAAAAGGGAGTTTAAGGGGCAATTGGTGTGTGTGCGTGTGTGTGTCTTCAAGTTTTAAATAAGGAAAATCAGATAGGCCACACTTATTACACTGCATAATGGTTATCTACTTGCTTTTTTGTCAACTAGACTAGAGCTACTTGAAAGTAGGGATTGTGTCTTATTTTTTTTTGTAGTTTTGTAATGGTTGTGGAAAAAATGGAATAAATAGAAGAATATGACTCAAAAGACTTTTGATATCAAGATTATATAATAAAAATTAAAGTTTCCTTCTACCGCTGGACTCAGTCTTCCCAAATCCTTCCTAATGGCATCCACTGTTCCTTGTTTCTTGTGAATCGCTCCAGAGGTTACCTATCTATCTATCTACCTACCGATCTATCTATCTATCTCCATATCTATCTTAAATTAAAAGTATTATCTTGAAAATCATTGTATTTCAGTATATATAGAACTACCACATTTTAAAATATACCTATACAGTATTTGTTTA
The DNA here is from genome assembly GCF_965194825.1 of Balaenoptera physalus. NCBI lineage: Eukaryota > Metazoa > Chordata > Mammalia > Artiodactyla > Balaenopteridae > Balaenoptera > Balaenoptera physalus. The sequence goes on from NC_138883.1 coordinate 31,695,616, forward strand.
TATGGATGTATCAGAATGTTTTTTACCAGGCATCAGTTGATGGGTGTTTAAGTAGAAACGAAGATGGTTTGATGAACCACTCAACTAGTTTGGAAGTCAGATAGCACTGTGAATCTGGTAATCAAATTTTTCATGCTTAACTAGGTCAACAGCTCCCTGTCAGGGAAGAGCCCAGTCTCCTCACCTCTGTGTTTATTATTTAATTTCACCACAACCCAGTGAGGTTGTTATTATGATGCTTGCATTACAAAGAGGAAACCTGAGTTTTCAGAGGTTAGGTAATTTGCCCAAGGTTACACAACTTGGCAGTGTGGAGCAGGCCTGCCTGACTCCAGAGGCCATGCTTTTTGCTACCATTGGAGGTTTTGGTACATCTGCTGGAGGTGAAGTAAAGAGGATTTACACAGACAGCCTGGTAGACTGTCTTAGATGACCTTAAAGATTCTTTAAGAATCTAGAAATTCTCTAATACTGTGCCATGCCTCACCATCCATTCTCTGTCTTTTTCTGTCTGGTTTTGCCCTAGGAGACTGACCCCTGCACCAGCTGGGCTCCTTTGCCCTCTTGCTGCTGGTCAGCTTTGCCCAAAGGAAAGCCCCAACATGAGACTGGAGGATGGGGGAAGAGAGAGATGAATAAATTTCTTTCCCACTTTCTCTCTCCCTGGGGAACCATGGTTTTGGGGGTGGCCATGTCCTGACATTATGGTAGTTATGATGGAGTGCCCCCTCCTCCTTGGGTCCACCTGTCAGTGGACTCTGATAACACAATTTCTGCCTTTTGCCCAAATATCTTCCCTCTCCTGATGGTCTCTGGATGCTTCAACATTCTTTCTTGGTTCCAATAACCGTGCCCATACTTTTGTAAGTAGTCTCAGTATTAAAAGTCTTCTCAGACGAACCATTAGAGTTAGATTTTGTTTTCCGTCATGACCCTATTATAAATATTGTTTTAAGATGTTATGCCTTTCAGGAGACCCTTAAAGACCTGATGCAGTCTTTAAGGGTCTCAGACTTGTAGTCCTGATACTATAAGACCCAACGAGGGCTTCCCTGGTGGCACAGCGGTTAAGAATCCGCATGCAGCAATGAAGACCCAACACAGCCAAAATAAATAAATAACTAAAATAAAGAAAGAAATAGAAAAAAAATTTTAAAAAAAGACCCAACGAAATTTGTCTTTACTGGTAAAATTTCACATTAATAGGGCAAGCTATTTAGAGCTAATCACAACCTTTTTACTCTCAAATTCTACCTGCTTGGCAGCAGCCTATGCAGCCAAATGCTGAGACCTGCTCTGCTGTTGGTATGTGAAGTTGTGCATATGTGGATTTTTTCTCTTTGTTCTGTGCCTCATAATTTTATGTGTGCATTGGGAGTCATTTAACATTTTAACAGCCTTTTCTGAAACACACACCCATAACTTTTTTCCCTTACAGAATTGCTGGAGAGATGTATTAGTTATCCAAAACTGAGTAACAAATTACCTCAAAATTTAGCAGCTTAAAATATAATTTACTGTTCTTAAACAGTCCCACAATATCTGTGGGAGCATCTTAGTTAGGTGATTCTGGCTCAAGGTCTTTCAGAAAGTTCCAGTCAAGCTGCTGGCCAGCACTGAAGTTATCTGAAGGCTCTACTGGAGGAGATTCCAGTCCCAAACTCACTCACATCATTGTTGGGAGGTCCACGTCCATTGCTGCCTTTTGGTTGGACATCTTAGTTCTTCTCTAAGTAGGTCTCTTCATAGGCTTCTTGAATGTCCTCATGACGTGCTACCTGGCTTCTGCCTAGGTGAGAGTTGTAAGAGATCCATAGTCTTTTAAAACCTAATCTCAGAAGTGACTTATCATAATTTCTGCCATATTCTATTGGTCACACAGACTAATCCGGGTACAAAGTGGTAGGGGACTACACAGGTTGTAAATACTAGGGGGTAGGGAATATTGGGAGAACATTTTTGGAGGCTGGCTACTTCGAGAGAGAAATAGGTATTTGTTTTTTTATTGTACTTATCTATTTGCTAGAGCTAAAGGGGGCATTTGTGTACTATCAAAAGAAAAATAAAATGAGATAAGCTGACCATTGCTCATAATATATATAAAAGCATGCATTGTTTTTCCATGTCAGCACCATTATGTTTATTTATTTATTTATTTATTATACAGCAGGTTCTTATTAGTTATCCATTTTATACATATTACTGTGTATATGTCAATCCCAATCTCCCAATTCATCACAAAACTACCGCCCCCTCCCCCCTGGCCGCTTTCCCCCCCTTGGTGTCCATATGTTTGTTCTCTACATTTGTGTCTCAATTTCTGCCCTGCAAACCAGTTCATCTGTACCATTTTTCTAGGTTCCACATATATGCGTTAATATACAATATTTGCTTTTCTCTTTCTGACTTACTTCACTCTGTATGACAGTCTCTAGATTCATCCACGGCTCTACAAATGACTCAATTTCGTTCCTTTTTTATGGCTGAGTAATATTCCATTGTATATATGTACTACATCTTCTTTATCCATTCGTCTGTCAATGGGCATTTACGTTGCTTCCATGACCTGGCTATTGTAAATAGTGCTGCAAAGAACACTGGGGTGCATGTGTCTTTTTGAATTACAGTTTTCTCTGGGTATATGCCCAGTAGTGGGATTGCTGGGTCATATGGTAATTCTATTTTCAGATTTTTAAGGAACTTCCATACTGTTCTCCATAGTGGCTGTGTCAATTTACATTCCCACCAACAGTGCAAGAGGGTCCCCTTTTCTCCACACCCTCTCTGGCATTTGTTGTTTTTAGATTTTCTGATGATGCCCATTCTAACTGGTGTGAGGTGACACCTCATTAGAGTTTTGATTTACATTTCTCTAATAATTAGTGATGTTGAGCAACTTTCCATGTGCTCCTTGGCCATCTGTATGTCTTCTGGGGAGAAATATCTATTTAGGTCTTCTGCCCATTTTTGGATTGGGTTGTTTGTTTTTTTAATATTGAGCTGCATGAGCTGATTTTATATTTTGGAGATTAATCCTTTGTCCATTGATTGGTTTGCAAATATTTTTCCCATTCTGAGGGTTGTCTTTTTGTCTTGTTTATAGTACCCTTTGCTGTGCAAAAGTTTTTAAGTTTCATTAGGTCCCATTTGTTTATTTTTGTTTTTATTTCCATTACTCTAGAAGGTGGATCAAAAAAGATCTTGCTGTGATTTATGTCAAAGAGTGTTCTTTCTATGTTTTCCTCTAAGAGTTTTATAGTGTCCAGTCTTACATTTAGGTCTTTAATCCATTTTGAGTTTATTTTTGTGTATGGTGTTAGGGAGTGTTCTAATTTCATTCTTTTACATGTAGCTGTCCAGTTTTCCCAGCACCACTTATTGAAGAGACTGTCGTTTCTCCATTGTATATCCTTGCCTCCTTTGTCATAGATTAGTTGACCATAGGTGTGTGGGTTTATCACTGGGCTTTCTATCCTGTTCCACTGATCTATATTTCTGATTTTGTGCCAGTACCATATTGTCTTGATTACTGTAGCTTTGTAGTATAGTCTGAAGTCAGGGAGTCTGATTCCTCCAGCTCCGTTTTTTCCCCTCAAGACTGCTTTGGCTATTCGGGGTCTTTTGTGTCTCCATACACATTTTAAGATGATTTGTTCTAGTTCCGTAAAAAATGCCATTGGTAATTTGATAGGGATTGCATTGAATCTGTAGATTGCTTTGGGTAGTATAGTCATTTTCACAATATTGATTCTTCCAATCCAAGAACATGGTATACCTCTCCATCTGTTGGTATCATCTTTAATTTCTTTCATCAGTGTCTTATAGTTTTCTGCATACAGATCTTTTGTCTCCCTAGGTAGGTTTATTCCTAGGTATTTTATTCTTTTTGTTGCAATGGTAATTGGGAATGTTTCCTTAATTGCTCTTTCAGATTTTTGATCATTAGTGTATAGGAATGCAAGAGATTTCTGTGCATTATTTTTGTATCTTGCAACTTTACCAAATTCATTGATTAGCTCTAGTAGTTTTCTGGTGGCATCTTTAGGATTTATGTATAGTATCATGTCATCTGCAAACAGTGACAGTTTTAATTATTCTTTTCCAAATTGTATTCCTTTTATTTCTTTTTCTTCTCTGATTGCCATGGCTAGGACTTCCAAAACTATGTTGAATAATAGTGGTGGGACTGGACATCCTTGTCTTGTTCCTGATCTTAGAAGAAATGCTTTCAGTTTTTCACCACTGGGAATGATGTTTGCTGTGGGTTTGTTGTATATGGCCTTTATTATGTTGAGGTAGGTTCCCTCTATGCCTACTTTCTAGAGAGTTTTTATCATAAATTGGTGCCGAATTTTGTCAAATCTTTTTCTGCATCTATTGAGATGATCAGATGGTTTTTCTTCTTCAATTTGATAATATGGTGTATCACATTGATTGATTTGCATATATTGAAGAATGCTTGCATCCCTGGGATAAATCCCACTTGATCATGGTGTACGATCCTTTTAATGTGTTGTTGGATTCTGATTGCTAGTAGTTTGTTGAGGATTTTTGCGTCTCTATTCATCAGTGATATTGGTCTGTAATTTTCTTTTTTTGTAGTATCTTTGTCTGGTTTTGGTATCAGGGTGATGGTGGCCTCATAGAATGAGTTTGCGAGTGTTCCTTCCTCTGCAATTTTGGGAAGAGTTTGAGAAGGATGGGTGTTAGCTCTTCTCTAAATGTTTAATAGAATTCACCTGTGAAGCCATCTGGTCCTGGACTTTTGTTTGTTGAAAGAATTTTAATCACAGTTTCAATTTTATTACTTGTGATTGGTCTGTTCATGTTTTCTATTTCTTCCTGGTTCAGTCTTGGAAGATTATACCTTTCTAAGAATTTGTCCATTTCTTCCAGGTTGTCCATTTTATTGGCATAGAGTTGCTTGTAGTAGTCTCTTAGGATGCTTTGTATTTCTGTGGTGTCTGTTGTAACTTCTCCTTTTTCATTTCTAATTTTATTGATTTGAGTCCTCTCCCTCTTTTTCTTGATGGGTCTGGCTAATGGTTTATCAATTTTGTTTATCTTCTCAAAGAAACAGCTTTTAGTTTTATTGATCTTTGCTATTGTTTTCTTTGTTTCTGCTCTGATCTTTATGATTTCTTTCCTTCTGCTAACTGTGGGTTTTGTTGGTTCTTCTTTCTCTAGTTCCTTTAAGTGTAAGGTTAGATTGTTTATTTGAAATTTTTCTTGTTTCTTAAGGTAGGCTTGTATTGCTATAAACTTCCCCTTGGAACTGCTTTTGCTGCCTCCCATAGGTTTTGGATCATCGTGTTTTCATTGTCATTTGTCTCTAGGTATTTTTTGATTTCCTCTTTGATTTCTTCCATGATCTCTTGGTTATTTGTAACGTATTGTTTAACCGCCATGTGTTTGTGTTTTTTATGTTTTTTTCCCTGTAATTCATTTCTAATCTCATAGCGTTGTGGTCAGAAAACATGCTTGATATAATTTCAGTTTTCTTAAATTTACTGAGGCTTGATTTGTGACCCAAGATGTGATCTATCTTGGAGAAAGTTCTGTGCACACTTGAGAAGAACGTGTAATGTGCTGTTTTTGGATGGAATGTCCTATAAATATCAATGAAATCTATCTGGTCTATTGTGTCATTTAAAGCTTGTGTTTCCTTATTAATTGTCTGTTTGGATGATCTGTCCATTGGTGTAAATGATGTGTTAAAGTCCCCCACTATTATTGTGTTCCTGTCGATTTCCTCTTTTATAGCTGTTAGCAGTTGCCTTATATATTTAGGTGCTTCTATGTTGGGTGCATATATATTTATTTTTGTTACATCTTCTTCTTGGATTGATCCCTTGATCATTATGTAGTGTCCTTCCTTGTGTCTTGTAACATTCTTTATTTTAAAGTCAATTTTATCTGATATGAGTATTGCTACTCCAGCTTTCTTTTGATTTCCATTTGCATGGAATATCTTTTTCCATCCCCTCACTTTCACCCTGTTTGTGTCCCTAAGGCTGAAGTGGGTCTCTCGTAGACAGCATATATATGGGTCTTGTTTTTGTATCCATTCAACGAGCCTGTGTCTTTTGGTTGGAGCATTTAATCCATTCACGTTTAGGGTAATTATCGATATGTATGTTCCTATGACCATTTTCTTAATTCTTTTGGGTTTGTTTTTGTAGGTCCTTTTCTTCTCTTGTGTTTCCCACTTAGAGAAGTTCCTTTAACATTTGTTATAGAGATGGTTTGGTGGTGCTGAATTCTCATAGCTTTTGCTTGTCTGTAAAGCTTTTGATTTCTCCTTCGAATCTGAATGAGATCCTTGCCGGGTAGAGTAATCTTGGTTGTATGTTCTTCCCTTTCATCACTTTAAATATGTCATGCCGCTCCCTTCTGGCTTGTAGAGTTTCTGCTGAGAAAACAGCTGTTAACCTTATGGGAGTTCCCTTGGATATTACTCGTCAATTTTCCCTTGTTGCTTTCAATAATTTTTCTTTGTCTTTAATTTTTTCCAATTTGATTACTATGTGTCTCGGCATGTTTCTCCTTGGGTTTATCCTTTATGGGACTCTCTGCGCTTCCTGGACTTGGGTGACTATTTCCATTCCCATGTTAGGGAAATTTTCCGCTATAATGTCTTCAAATATTTTCTCTTGTGCCGCAGACCGGCTGCAGAAAGCTAGAAGTTCCTGGCGGTGAGGGGTAAGGAACTGAAAAGCACCAGTATGGGGTCAGAAGGGCCAAGACAACTGATGGTTGCAAGGCAAGTTTATTCAAAGAGCATGAATGTATATATAGGTTTAGTACGGAACGAATACTAAACAACAAATCAGTAAACCTTGTATTTCCACATAGTTCTGTCCCACTATCTATGCACCACTATCTATGCACCACTATCTATGCACCACTATCTATGCGTCAGCATGCCTTATGGGCCATTCTTTGGAGATACAGACTTCCCCCTCAGGGCAGCACGTCCTTCTTCTGGGGAACAACCAGGGGCTCTTAGATTCAGAGCAGGCACCTGGAACGAAACTGGCTGCAAGCCATTTTCCTTTTTTACGCTCAATACCACAGCGTCAGGAGTGCATACCAAGAAAGAGACAAGCAGTTCTCCGGAAAGCAGAAAGCTGAATAAGCTTACAGCTTGGGGGCCACCACATTTCCCCCTTTTTTATTATTTTTTAAAGCTTGATAATGTAGTTTTAAGCCATGAACATCCTGACGCAAGACAGCGAAGCGCCCCATTACAAATCTAACAACACAAGGTAATAAACCGATCACCAATAAAAGTAGTACACCAATTGATATCAGGCCTGAGAGCCCTCCATGAATCCATTGTATCGGATTTAGCCCTTGTAGTTGATCTAATAATCCTTGAATCAAATTCTGGGGTCCATCTTCGTCCAGGTGGGCCTCTTGAATAGCTTGTATTTCGGCATTTAACTTTTGAATATCAAGGCTAATGTGTCCATCAGTCCATACACTTAATATATGCATTTTTACTTTTTCCCAATCCCATTGTGAATCATTATATAAATGTTGAGTTACACAAATCCAGGTATATTTGGCATGACAAATCAAACGCATTTTTAATTTTAAAGCCATAACTTGATCCCCTATTCCTATTAGAACATTTTTTAATTCATCTACTTCCGTTTTTAGTTGGGTATCAATATGACTTTGTAGGGCTAATGCTACACTAGTATTTTTAGATAACTGATTAACATAATGAGCCTGGTGAATAGTTTGTGAAAGAGCAATCCCAGCAGTGGCCGCAGTAGCAGTTAAAGCTGCTAAGGCTAGGATTGCACATATTAGAACACCTATAAATCTCTTTGGTCGTTTTAATGCTTCAGTCAATTCCAGCCAGGCTTGCATGCCAGTGTTATGATACCATGGTTCAGACAAATTAACAGGTAACATTATATAAGAAGGTTGCTTCATAATCATAACAGATGTAGATCCTTTAACGGGCAAAACACAACTACTAAAGATACAATTAACACAAGTAATATTATAACCTATAGGATTCATAGTGTTTTCTACAATTAAATCTCCAATCAATAAAGCATAAGGAGGAGCGACGCAAGTAATCACCGGTCTATAAGAAAAGGATAAGGCAAGTTTCCAGAATTCCCATTGCTTGTAAAAAACAAGGCTGTTATTATTAACGGGGACAGAAGAAACTAGTATGGTGCCATTATCATAATCTAAAGTACACCAGACAGAGGCTTTAGTCCATGTATCATTACAAACAGGAAAATCAAACTGCGGGAATTCAGAAGCCATAAAAGCAGGAAATTGTAGTCCTGTGACAGTCTTTACGACCGTAATTTGATGTCCAGCTAATAACGTCCCTTGATTACCTATGGTAGTTTCAATACACAAATAATGTCCAGTATCTTCAATCCTCAAGCGATATATGCATAGAGAATGATCCAACGAAGTATTAGAAGCAAGCTTAGTTACTCTAGCATTCATGTGAATGGGAACGTTATCCTTATACCAAAATACAAAGGTGGATAAATCTTCTCGTCTAGAAACAGTCTGTTTGCAAGGAAGACAAATATTAGATCCCACAGCTTTATAATTTTTACGTAAATGAGTAAAAAATTGAGAATTTACAGTGGTTTGGTAAGAAATAGCATGTTCTAAAGCAACAGCCTTAACACAACCCGAATTGGTACTCATAGGACTTAAACAAACAGGGGGAGTATTAAACCAATTAGAGTAATTAACAGAAGTATTAGTAATAGGCAAATTTCCTAGCACTCTTCCAAAAGTAGAATCATTATAGAAAATTGGAAGGTCAGCTTCAGACCATGTAACAGGTTGTAATAAAGGAGGATCGGGTACATAAGCCCAATAAGATTTAGCCTCTATAGGTGGGGCTGCCAATACAGCTATCATGGCTAAAAAAAAAGGTAAGAGGAGAGCGAGGATGAGCACTCTCCTCCATAATCCTACGTGCTTGAAATACTAAACATTGCAATTGATACCAAGTAATTTGATTTCGATCTCCCCTCGCCTCCCTGACAAGTTGTCTCCTACTCCGTCGCTGCATTCTTCTCGTCCGCCGGGGGAACCGGTTGGGGTGTGCTGTGGTCGATTGCGAGAGCCTCAGGCGATGCATTCTTCGAGTCAGGATGTTTATTGGTGATGGCATGATAATGTCGAACCAAGCGCTCCGGGAGCCACCTAGGAGAGTCTGCTTCCCTAGGGAAAACACAAACATGGCCTCGGCCCCATACTAAAACAGGGTCTGGTCCATGCCAAAGGTTAGTCATGGGATCTTTCCATTTAACAAGCGCTTTTTCAGGAGGGATTCCAGAAAGACCTGTAAACAATCGTTCATAAGGCGTGTGACTAAATGCATCTAAAGTTAAAAAATTTAAAATAAATAAAGCATGATTAAGCATAATCTGAGGAGATCTATCATATTCCCCCTTTTTTATTTTTTGTAAGGTAATTTTTAATTGTTGGTTGGCACGTTCTACAATACCTTGACCCTGAGGATTGTAGGGAATGCCTGTTTTATGTGAAATATGGAAAGTTGCACAAAAATTGGCAAAAGCTTTACTCGTATATCCTGGAGCATTATCTGTTTTTAAAGCTTTAGGAATTCCCATAGATGCAAAACAATGAAATAAATGAGTAATTACATATTTAGTAGATTCCCCAGCCAAAGGCGTAGCACATATAAAATTAGAGTAAGTATCAACAGTTACATGAACAAATTGTAATTTACCAAAAGAGGGAATATGAGTAACATCCATTTGCCAAAGATGATGAGGGAGTAAACCCCGAGGATTGACTCCAAATTGTGGAACAGGAAGGTGGGGTAAACATTTAGAGCAGGACTTAACAATGTATCGGGCTGTTTCTCTAGAAATAGAGAATTGTTTTTGAAGCATAGCAGCAGATTGATGATGTAAATTATGTGATTGAGTAGCAAGATCCTGAGGTTGAGATAAACTTAAGCCTATAATCTTTGTATTTTCGTCAGCCAATTGATTTCCCAAAGACAATGGGCCAGGGAGACCTGAATGGGCTCGAATATGTAATATGGCTACAGGAAAGTCATGCTGACGAATAATCTTTTGTAGTTGAAAGAAAGTCTGAAACAATTGAGAATCAACAGTATTGCCAATTATAGCAGTTTCTATGTTACGCAAAATAGTAACCAAATAATGGCTATCCGTATAGAGATTAAAAGAACAATGTGAAAATATTTGAAAAGCCAAGGAAATCGCATGTAATTCAACTCGTTGGGCAGAGGTATGATCTGTTTGTTCTTTATGAAGTAAGTCATCAGAAATAACAACAGCGATGCCATTGGCAGAACCATCAGTAAAAACATTTGGGGCATTGAGAATAGGAGTTGAACAGATAGTTTTAGGAAAAATAAATAGATGTTGAGTAGCAAAATGAAGGAGCTTATTAGAAGGATAATGATTATCAATAATTCCTGAATATCCAGCAAAAGCAAGAGCCCAAAAATCAGAGACAAATAATAGCCAAGAATATTGATAAGTAGTATAAGGTATAATAATAGAATTTGGTTCATATCCTACCAACTTAATATTTCTTCTACGACCCAATTGAACAAGGGTTGCTATTAACTCATAATAAGGTGTAATGACTTTATTAGGCGTATTTTTCATATGAATCCATTCAAGAATTCCTGTTTCTTGCCATAATAAGGCGGTAGGGGTATGTGACGTAGCACAGATTATTAATAGTATAGGTAAAGAAGGCTCAATTCTAGTTAACTGAGCAGATTGTATTGCTTTGTTTACAAGCTTGAGTGCTTGTTGAGCTTCAGAAGTTAAAATACGAGGGGAAGAAGGATCAGGACTTCCCTTTAGGATATTAAAAAGAGGCTGTAACTGACCCGTAGTTAATTTTAAAGAAGGTCGCAGCCAATTAATATCTCCTAATAACTTTTGAAAATCATTTAAAGTTTTAAGAACGTCAGTCCGTATCTCTATCTTCTGAGGTGTAATATTATAATTTGTGATATACTTACCAAGATATGAGAAAGGTGGGTTCATCTGTACTTTGTCAGCAGCAATGACTAGTCCTGATCGTGACAAATGACTTTGAAAGGAATTATAAGCCTTAAGTAAAATATGTTTATCAGAATAAGCAAGTAATAAGTCATCCATATAATGAATAAAATATATCTGAGGGAACTGTTTACGAACAGGGGCAATAACTTGAGCTACAAACTGTTGACATAAAGTAGGACTATTAGCCATACCCTGAGGCAGCATTTTCCATTGATAACGTTGCATAGGTTCTATAAAATTTAAAGAGGGTAAGCTAAAAGCAAATCGCAACTTATCAGCCGGAAATAGAGGAATAGTAAAAAAGCAATCCTTAAGATCAATAATAATAATCATATAATTTTTAGGTATGGCTGCAGGAGAAGGCAAACCTGGTTGCAGAGCTCCCATAATTACCATAGTTTGATTAACAGCACGTAAATCTTGCAATAAACGATATTTTCCCGATTTTTTTTTTATAACAAATATAGGAGTATTCCAAGGGCTATTAGACTTTTCTAGTCTGCCCAAAGCAAGCTGTTCATTAATTATATTATGGGCCGCCATTAATTTCTCCTTAGAAAGGGGCCATTGGTCCACCCAGACAGGATTATCAGAAATCCAAGTTATAGGGTCAGCATGTGGTGGAGGAGAATCCAAGGCCCCTAGAAAAAACCCACGCCTGTTTTATCCCGTTTATTATCAGTCTGTAAGGGTAATTTATTTCCCTGTTGATTTTTTCCCAAACCATTCCTAGGATCATACCCTTGATTTAACAACATATTAGTTACGGTAGGGTTGGGACTAAGCAATAGGATTCCCATTTGTTGTAATATATCTCTTCCCCAAAGGTTAACTGGCAATCCGGGCAATACGTAGGGTTTGAATATTCCTTGATTACCTTCAGCATCCTGCCAATGTAGGTATTGCGAACTTTGTTGTGGAGAATTAGATTGGCCAATACCTTGCAACTGTGTAATGGTTTGGTGCACGGGCCAATTTTTTGGCCAATGTATAAACGAAATAACAGAAACATCAGCACCAGTATCTAATAACCCAGAAAAAGGCCTTCCATTTATTTTTAATACCAATTGTGGTCTTTCCCTACCAATTTGTTGAATCCAGTAAACTGCATCAGAGGAACCGAAAGCCCCAGTTCCTCTTTTGTTATGTTGTAAAATTTTTCCTTCTGGTATATATGGAATTAATAGAAGCTGAGCTATTCGCATACCAGGCATGATAAGAAAAGATCCTTTTGATGTTTGAACCATAACCTTTAATTCCCCTTCATAATCAGCATCAATCACCCCAGGAATAATAGTTAAGCCTTTCATAGACATACTACTTCTTCCAAGGATTATACCAACCGTTCCCTGGGGTAAAGGCCCAAAAGTTCCCGTAGGAAGGGCTTGGGGTCCCATATCCGAGGTTAATAAGAATTGGGTGGAGGCACAGAGGTCCAGTCCTGCACTATTTGGCGTGGCCCTTTGAAGGGAGGAGATTCCATTCCCTGAGGAACAAAGGTCTGAGCTGGAGGCGGTGGAGCAGGGTGTGGGGGGATTATTGACATTGCTCCAATTGTTTGATGGGGCCGGAGCAGGCCCCTCCGGAAGTTTCCCGACAAGGGAGTTCCATCTTTATGAGTCACTGATCGACATTCTTTAGCCCAATGCCGTCCTCTTTGGCATCGGGGACAAATTGTGGGAGGAGGAGATTTACCTTGAGGCACAGAATTTACGACAGGCATATTAGGAGTATCAACAGTACAATTTTTTGCAAAATGACCTGGCTTCCCACATTTAAAACAGTTTTTACTTTTAGCATTTGGCCTAAATCCTGCCTTAGTTAGGGCTGCAGCTATAGCTGCTCCCTGTAAGTAAGATGATCCAATATCAGAACAAACTCGAATATAATCCTCTAAATTTCCTTTCCTTTTCCATGGACGTATAGCTGCTTGACAAATATTATTAGCATTTTCGAAAGCCAATTGTTTGACGATAATTGCTCCAGAAGGACCATCAGAAATAATTCTATTAACAGCCTGTAATACTCTAGCCACAAAATCAGCATAAGGTTCATCTGCCCCTTGCCTTATTTTAGCAAGGTCTTCAGTCCTAGTGGAGGCAGGTAAATGTTTCCATGCATGTAGAGCTATATGATTGATCTGAGCATAAGCCACAAAAGGGAAAGCTAATTGATCCTGTAATAACTCATGTTGTCCTTCCCCAATCAACATCTCATAATTTACTAGCACATTATGTGCAGTATTTCTTTCAGCTTGTTCAGCAGCCTTTTCATAATATTCTGATTTCCAAAGTAAATAGTCGCCACCAGTGAGACAAGCACGAGCAATAGATTTCCAGTCTGCTGGAGGCAATGCTTCTGTTGCAATAGTATCCAACATAGTAATAGTGAAAGGGGCTATAGGCCCATATTGTGCACAGGCTGCTTTTAAATCTTTCAAAACCTTAAAGGAGAGAGGCTGATATTCCCGATTATTTTGTTGTGGATTTTGAGGATTGGGTCGTTCCACCACCGGGCAGCAGAATAAAGGATCCTCCCCTCTATTAAGAGCTCCCCGTACTGCTTGTTGTAAAGGACTAAGCTTAGGAGGGATAGGGACAGAGACATGCAATTGCTGTAACCGCGGAAGAATATTTTCATCAGGATATTTTTCAGCCTCATATTTGGTTTCTTCACCCGCTAAATCAAAAGAAAAGTCATCATCATCAAGTGAATTAACACTGTTTATCCTCGGTGGCAACGGAGGAGCAGTAGCTACTGCAGCAATATGTTCTACAGATTTAGCTGTTAATTTTGGAACTGAATCATAAATTGGATTAAAACAATCTCTTATTAAATTCCACAAGCTAAAAATGGAAACTGAAACAGAAGATGGTCCATGAGCTTCATGATATTTAGATAATTCATCTCCTACACGAGTCCAAATTGTTAAGTCCACTGATCCTCCTTCAGGGAACCAAGGACAAGCATCATATACTAATTGCAAAAATTCCAGAAGTTGTGAGGTAGTTACCTTAGTTCCACGGGCTTTTAACATTGAAAGCAAAACCTGAGCAAATAAATCACGCTCCTTAGAGCCCTTTTGTCCCATATTATTTTACTTCTGACTCTTTCTCGAGTTACCGTCCTAAAAACGAAATTATTTCTTGTGGCCACACTATCTCACTCGAGAGTTCTACTTACCTGAAATCTTCCGAAATGCCTCACGCACTCAGGTCCCTGTTCGGGCGCCACTTGCCGCAGACCGGCTGCAGAAAGCTAGAAGTTCCTGGCGGTGAGGGGTAAGGAACTGAAAAGCACCAGTATGGGGTCAGAAGGGCCAAGACAACTGATGGTTGCAAGGCAAGTTTATTCAAAGAGCATGAATGTATATATAGGTTTAGTACGGAACGAATACTAAACAACAAATCAGTAAACCTTGTATTTCCACATAGTTCTGTCCCACTATCTATGCACCACTATCTATGCACCACTATCTATGCACCACTATCTATGCGTCAGCATGCCTTATGGGCCATTCTTTGGAGATACAGACTTCCCCCTCAGGGCAGCACGTCCTTCTTCTGGGGAACAACCAGGGGCTCTTAGATTCAGAGCAGGCACCTGGAACGAAACTGGCTGCAAGCCATTTTCCTTTTTTACGCTCAATACCACAGCGTCAGGAGTGCATACCAAGAAAGAGACAAGCAGTTCTCCGGAAAGCAGAAAGCTGAATAAGCTTACAGCTTGGGGGCCACCACACTCTTGTCCTTTCTCTCTGTCTTCTCCTTCTGGGACCCCTATAATACGAATGCTGTTGTGATTAATGTTGTCCCAGAGGTCTTTTAGCCTCTCTTCATTTCTTTTCATTCTTTTATCTTTTTTTAAATTAATTAATTAATTAATTAATTAATTAATTTATGGCTGTGTTGGGTCTTCGTTTCTGTGCGAGGGCTTTCTCTAGTTGTGGCAAGTGGGGGCCACTCTTCATCGCAGTGTGTGGGCCTCTCACTATCGTGGCCTCTCGTTGTGGAGCACAGGCTCCAGACGCGCAGGCTCAGTAATTGTGGCTCACGGGCTTTGTTGCTCCGTGGCGTGTGGGACCTTCCCCGACCAGGGCTCAAACCCGTGTCCCCTGCATTGGCAGGCAGATTCTCAACCACTGCACCACCAGGGAAGCCCTCTTTTTTCTTTATTCTGTTCCGCAGCAGTGAATTCCACCATTCTGTCTTCCACGTCACTTTTCCGTTCTTCTGCCTCAGTTATTCTGCTATTGATTCCTTCTAGTGTATTTTTCATTTCAGTTATTGTATTGTTCATCTCTGTTTGTTTGTTCTTTAATTCTTCTAGGTCTTTGTTAAACATTTCTTGCGTCTTCTCGGTCTTTGCTTCCGTTCTTTTTCCGAGGTCCTGGATCATCTTCACTATCATTATTCTGAATTCTTTCTCTGGAAGTTTGCCTATCTCCACTTCATTTAGTTGTTTTTCTGGGGTTTTTTCTTGTTCTTCAACTGGTACATAGCCCTCTGCCTTTTCATCTTGTTTATCTTTCTGTGAATGTGGTTTTTGTTCCACAGGCTGCAGGATTGTAGTTCTTCTTGCTTCTGCTGTCTGCCCTCTGGTGGATGAGGCTATCTAAGAGGCTTGTGCAAGTTTCCTGATGGGAGGGACTGGTGGTGGGTAGAGCTGGCTGTTGCTCTGGTGGGCAGAGCTCAGTAAAACTTTAATCTGCTTGTCTGCTGATGGGTGGGGCTGGGTTCCCTCCCTGTTCGTTGTTTGGCCTGAGACGACCCAACACTGAAGCCTACCTGGCTCTTTGGTGGGGCTAATGGCAGACTCTGGGAGGGCTCACGCCAAGTACTTCCCAGAAATTCTGCTGCCAGTGTCCTTGTCCTCATGGTGAGACACAGCCATCCCCCGCCTCTGCAGGAGACCCTCCAACACTATCAGGTAGGTCTGGTTCAGTCTCCTATGAGGTCACTGCTCCTTCCCCTGGGTCCCGATGCACACACTACTTTGTGTGTGCACTCCAAGAGTGGAGTCTCTGTTTTCCCAAGTCCTGTCGAAGTCCTGCAATCAAATCCCGCTAGCCTTCAAAGTCTGATTCTCTCGGAATTCCTCCTCCCGTTGCTGGACCCCCAGGTTGGGAAGCCTGACGTGGGGCTCAGAACCTTCACTCCAGTGGGTGGACTTCTGTTGAATAAGTGTTCTCCAGTTTGTGAGTCACCCACCCAGCAGTTATGGGATTTGATTTTATTGTGATTGCGCCCCTCCTACCATCTCATTGTGGCTTCTCCTTTGTCTTTAGATGTGGGGTATCTTTTTTGGTGAGTTCCAGTGTCTTCCTGTCGATGATTGTTCAGCAGTTAGTTGTGATTCCGGTGTCCTTGCAAGAAGGAGTGAGCACATCCTTCTACTCCGCCATCTTGATCCAATCTCTAAAAGCATGCATTTTTATTACAAAGGCCAGATGAAATTCAGGATGTTGAAAGGAATTTAGAACTCAAAGCTCTTTCGGTTTTTTGTTTTCCTGTAAATTTAACTTCCTAATTTTAAAACTGGAAAGTATTATCAATGCACTTTTCAGATGTTAAAATATCATTGGTTCCTGGAACATTGCTTTGAAGCTACTCTGCTGATAGGAGGTTGTTTTCCATAAGATTATTCTGTCAATAGTTACCGTATGGTCCATTGGTTCTTAATCTTCTGCGTGGAGGAGTCATGGATTGCTTTGAGAAGTGTTGCCAGTGACAGAATCTGGTGATGGTGGTGCAGGCTACAGCATCCAGCACCTGGTGCTGGTAGCATGCTGCACACACTGCAGATTTATTTAGTGGCATGATTTAGAGGCACTGTTCTTACCTACACAGCCCTGAGTTTTGCCCTGGTAATTCTGTGAGCTACCTCATAGCATTTTTTTTTTTTTTGCAGTATTTTGCTTGTTTCTATTGGCAAATTTTGGGGAATATTTATGTAATGGATGTGAAGGCGCTATGCCAGAGAGAATAAAACACAATTTAGAAAGAAGTGATTTCATTGATTTGGTCATTTACTGGTTATTTTGGGTTCAGTGCTTTTTAAAAAAAAACTGGAGTAAAATACATATAACATAATGGCATTAGGTACATGCATATTTTTATGCAACCACCACTGCCATCCATCTTCCAAATTGTTTTCATCTTGCAAAACTGAAACTCTATACCCATTAAACATGAACTTTCCCTTCACCCTCATAATCTTTTTTCTCTTGTGGTAAAAAGCATAAAATTTACCATCTTAATCATTCTTTAAGTGTATTGTTCAGATGCGTTAAGTATATTCACATGGTTCTGAAACAGATCTCCAGAACTTGTTCATCTTGTAAATCTGAAACTCTGTACTCATTAAACAATTCACCTCCCCCTTCTCCCAGCCCCTGGTAACCACCATTCCATTTTTGGTTTTTATGAATTTGACTAGGTACCTCATGTAATATTTTCCTGTGGTTACCATTGCAATTACATAAAACATCTTAGAGTGATAGCATTCTATTTTAAACTGATAATGACAGTTTTCAGTTGAAATAACTGAAGGACTCTTTACTAATTCTTGTAGAGCAGGTCTAGTGGTTAAACGTCCTCAGCTTTGGTTTATCTGGGAGAGTCTTAATTTCTCCTTAATTTTTGAGGGGCAGTTTTAATGAGTATGATATTCTTGGTTGCCAGATTTTTTTTTCTTTCAGCAATTTGAGTATATGATGCTCTGTTCTGGCCTGCAAAGTGTCTGCTGTGAAATCCGCTAGTAATCTTAAGGAAGCGCTCTTGTATGTTATAAATCATCTTCTGTTGCTGCTTTCAAGATTCTCTCTTTATCTTTGACTTCAGTTTGCTTGTAGTGTATCTCAGTGTGGTTTTTTTTGGATTTATCCTAGCTGAATTCTTTCAGCTTCTTGAATCTGTATGCCCATTTATTTCCTCAGATTTGGGAAGTTTTGCCATTATTTCTTCAAGTAAGATTTCAGCCCATTTCTCTCTCTTATTCTGTGAATCCCTAATATGTATATTAGTCCTCTAGATAGTGTCCAATAAGTACCTTATGTTCTCTTTGCTTTTCTTCATTCTTTTTTTTTCTTTCTGTGCCTCTGACTCAGTGATTTCAAATGACTTATCTTCAAGCTCACTGATTCTTTCTTTTGCCTTATCAAGTCTAATGTTGAACTCCTCTAATGAACTTTTCCATACTTTTGTATTTTTGAGCTCCAGAATTTCTGTTTGATTCTTTTTCATAGTTTCTATCTCTTTGTTGATATTCTCATATTGTTTATGCATCATTTTCCTGATTTCATTTAGTTTTCTATTTGTGTTCTCTTTTATCTCATTGAGCATCTTTATGACAGTTAAATTCCTTGCCAGACAGCTCATAGTTCTGTGTTTCTTTAGAGTCAGTTTCTGGAGTTTTATTTTGGTCCCTTAATTGGCCCATGTTTCCAATGTTCTTTGTGTGCCTTATAATATTTAGCTAGGATTTGGGATTGGAAAAAAATAACCACCTCTCCCAGTCTTTGTGGATTCACCAATCAGCTCAACTGCAAGTTCTAGGACATCTCAAACTTTTTCTGATCCATTGCTCCCCCTGGTGTCTACTTGTGGTCTGCAGCTCTAACATGATGCTTGCGTCCGTTTTCAGAGATTCCAAACTCTGGTACAAGTCGGGCAAGATAGAAATCGGTCCCTCAGGCAAACCCCCAGACAAGCTAGAATGCTGGACACATGGTCCACTCCTTTGTTTCCATATTAAGAGGGAGCTCTGGTCTGAGAGATTTCCTCCCAGTTGCTCAGCACTATGCTGGACAGAGGAAGGGCAGGCATGGGTTTGCCAAATGCAGCAAATTTACCTACCCCTGTTGTTGGAAGCTCTTCTTGGTTTTACAATGACCTGGCTGATGTGGCTTCTTGACTGGTCTCTAAAGTTCTCACAGAGGTAGTCTAGTCCATGTATTGTTAACTTGGTGTCTCTGTGGGGAAGGAGGGCCTGAAGCTTCTTAGTCCACCATCATGCTGACATCACTCTCTCTCCCCATAGCCTTTTAATCTATCTTTTTTCTACTCAAATCACTCAAATTTGAGTACCTG
The DNA here is from genome assembly GCF_965194825.1 of Balaenoptera physalus. NCBI lineage: Eukaryota > Metazoa > Chordata > Mammalia > Artiodactyla > Balaenopteridae > Balaenoptera > Balaenoptera physalus. Next base: position 31,714,781 of record NC_138883.1, read on the forward strand.
ACTGGTACAATATTGTTGCCCTGGTATTGTGATGTTGGAACTGGGAAACCATCAAGGTTTGATGAATGAACGGAACATTTCAAGCCAAGGAAGAGAGCTTTTCCTGAGCAGGTGACTGTTCTTATTTAACTCAAATCACACTATTGAGCATCACAAGTGTTTGGATTTTATGGGACTGTCTGTTGCCTTGTGACCACCACATGTGAAGTGTGGGCTCATAAGGAGCTGCTGAAGATGACCAAATTTTCTTTCCCTTCTCTTGTACTCAAGATCTCTTCAGATCTGCAGAATTGCATCTAAACTCCTGCAGATTCTGCTGCTGTGGCAACAATCTGTCACCAGCCAAGCTTATCATCCATTATTTATTTCCTTTCCTTACACTGTGCCTCAGCCCTCCCACTCACAGACTGCAAAGGCTTTGTCAGTAAATTCAGAGCTGAGGTGTAGGCCTGGGAGGGAGGTATTTGGATATAAAGGTTGGTAAGGCAGAGAAAAAGAATTAGGATGAACATGAAGCTTCATTTATACTTCTGTTTCTTATGTGTACCAGGTAATCTTATACAGGGGTTGTAAAATATCTGACCTATTAAGACCAGAAATCCAGGGCTCTCTGAACTTTCTTGATAAATCAAAGTTCAGGCTCACTGGTGGGATTTAAGGAGGCTGCTTATGGCTCATATTAAGAGAGAAACATGTGAAAGCATATATTATACCACATAGAGAAAGTTTATTAACAATTTCCCTTTTTTCTTTACCTCTTTCCTTTTTCTCTCCTTCCAGTTTTTCTTTACTTCTATTTTCCAGCAACCAAGTTTTACTGTAGCTGATAAATTTATTCTATATTCACCAAGTACTTTTTTGTGCTGACAAGGTAAGGTACTCTATTGTTTTGAGTTGGCTACGTGGGAGAAAAGGAGAGGTCTAGTGAAGAATTCAGAATCAGAATGGATAGACCCGAATGCGGTGCTGGAAGAGCAGTACAAAGGTATTATGAGGGCTATCATGATATGAGTTAAGCACTATCAGACGGCTAGGGGGCAAGTTCAAAATAGCAAGCCAAGGGTTCATTTCCAAGTCTTGCGCATTAGCTTGAAGACTTTGGGTAGCACAATGCTCAGGATTTTTTTGAAAAACAGTCTTTAAAAAAGTATAGTAGCCTATTGTACCAATCCTCTTTCAGTTAAAAGAAAAAGCCAGAGAAAGATGAAGCGTTGTTTTATTTTGTTGCCCTGGTAAATCTGGGCTCTGGAGTTCCTCCTGAGCCCTGAGAAGGTAATCCAGCCAGCCTCGTGTTTCTGGAGCCAAAAGAAGAGCCAAGTAGAATATTTGCTTTGTGAAGCAGAGACTCCTGCTGGCAAAGGTGACTTCTGCTGCCTGGGGAGGCACTAGGCTCTCCCAAGCTGTGGAGTGGGAAGCCAAGACTCAGCCCTTTCCCTGTACCTTCAGGACTGAAAATTAAACCTCTTGGCCTCAACTTGGTCTTGGGCCAACCTGTGACAGGCTCTACTTGCTTCTTCTTCCTTAGCTACTTCTAGTGTTTAAGCTAGACAAAAACTTGTTAAACAAGATAAACTCAACACAACCATTCAAAACTCATAATTTTAATGATGTAACTTATGTGAAATAAAATGTGATAAGGCTCCATGGTACAGGAACAAATCACTGAATCATTGAATAGGTGGCAGCAGGGGTTAGGTAGTGGGAGAGGGACCTCAGAGGCTACCCTGACCAAAGTGTAGTGATTACAGTGAGGACTCTGAAGCCAGCTTTTGTGTTCAAATCCTGGCTTTGTCATTTATCACCTGTGTGCATTCAGCAAGTGACAACTTCTCTAGACTTCAGAGTCCCCATCTTAAGATTGGAGACAATAGTACTTCATAAAACTGCTGAGAGGATTAAACGCCAAAATTCATGTCAAGTGTTTCATTGAGTTTCTAGGGCATAATAAATGCTTGATACGTGTTAGTTATTTTTGTGGTAGTTATTGTCACCATCAAGACTAAGATAATAGATAGAAAATGGAAGCCAGCATAGCTAAAGAATGTGGGCTCCATGACCTTGGGAAAGCTATTTAACCTCTCTAAACCCCAGTATTCTCTCTATGATCATTGTGGGGTTTACATGAAAAAAATGTTGTCTGTAATTAGCTCAGTATCTGAGCAACTGAGATATGAACTGAAATATAGAGAAGTTTGGTGCCAAACTAGAAAATCATCTCAGTGCTTTCTAAAAATGGGGGGATGGAGAGGAGTTTGGAGTTGAAAGAAGCTCACTAAAGTTTGAATTCAAAGGTCTACTATGTTTTTTAAACAATAGAGGCCAACCTAACTTACATTCAGGCAAGGGATATCATCATTCTAGTTTAGGCTGGGCTCTTTCCTAGGAGAACACCTAAGTTTTTGCAATGACGAATTTGGATTAGAAGAGGGAGTTATGAGACTGGCAGCTATAAAGGGTGTTTAGACATTACCCTGTTCCAAACACTTAAAAAATTAGATGTTGTTTGTGTTGTTTCTAGAAAACAATGTGACTTCATTACCACCCTCTTTGAGTCACCTCTCTCAAATGTAGCCCAGGTAACTGCCTGGAATGAAAATGATCTAGAATAGTTTAACAGATAGGATCTGCTTCATAACAAATACCAGGGTTTTTTTGTTTTTTGTTTTTCATGCTGGATCTTAGTTCCCTGACCAGGGGTCAGACCTGTGCCCCCTGCAGTGGAAACACAGAGTCTTAACAACTGGACCACCAAGGAAGTCCCAAACACCAGGTTTTGAGAGGTCTTTATTCAACAAGTAAGGGCAGGAAACCAGAATAGAATATTAAATCAACTCATGCTCATGATGGGACAATAAAAGTATCCATCATACCTGTTTCCTTTAATATTTTTGACACAGCCCCAGCATTCCACTATATACTCAATGGCTGCCAGAGCTCCTACATTTACATATGGGATTTATGGATTTTACTTGGTTTTATCTGCCCAGTAGACATATTCACTTGGATAATTTAGTGGCATGTGAAATACAACTAAAACAAAACCCACCTATTCTACTCCTGTCTCCAAACTGCTCTTCCCTCTGCTTCCTATTTCAGTAAATCATTCACCCACCTGCCAAGCTAGCTATCTTGAATTTTCCCTCGGCTCACCCTGGGTTCTTCATCAATTCCTATCAATTCCACCTCTTAAACGTCTATCATTTTAGTTCATTTCTTACTGTTCCTTCTTTAGTGGAGGTCATCTTCTTTTCAGGCTTAGATTATAGTAACAAATTTCTAAATTCAAGTCTGACCTTGTCACTCGCCTCCTTAAAATCTTTCTTTAGTATCCTACTGCTCTCAATTCCTCGATGTAGTTTACAATGCTCTTGCCCCTGAGTCCTGCTCTAGGTTTGTCTCTCCCAATCTTCATATATTCTATGCTCCAGTCATTCTGAACATTCACTTTCTTGTTCTCTCTTGCCTCTTGGCTTTGCTTCATGCTCTTCCTTCTACTTTGTAATTTGTCTTTCTTTCTTTCTTTTTCTTTTTCTGGCCACACCGCGTGGCTTGTGGGATCTTAGTTCCCTGACCAGGGATTGATCCCCAGGCCCTCAGCAGTGAAAGCGCAGAGTCCTAACCACTGGACTGCCAGGGAATTCCCTGCCTTGCATTTTCTTACCTCTCCTGTTCAGTTGGTAAACTCCTATTCTTCTTTCATGTGTCTGCTTAGACATGCCTTCTTCCAGGAAGTCTTCCCTATCTCCCTCCTGTGTTTTGTATCTTCTCTTTATGCTCTCAGACTGCTCTGCTTCCTCCATCATAGCTCCAATTATAATGTAGTTTAATTCTCAGATTTTTTTGTCCATATCTCTCACTACACTGAAATATTGAGACCATGTCTATCTTATTCACTGTTATTTCTCTGTCATCTAGCACAGTGGTTGGCACAGGAGTTTACATTCTAACTATTTTTTGAATGAATTTTGAATAATTACACAAAAATATTCTTTTTTTTTAATATTGCAGCTCTCCTAAGGTAAAATCAGTCATACTTAGAGATATCAACATGTAATCAGAAATTGAAGGATCCTGAAGTTCTCTCTTGATCTGCATCTCCTACAAGTCCATCACTGGGACTTGCCATCCCATCACATGCTCAGTCCAGTGCAGGTAGCCTGTAGAAAGAGTGAGCCAATTGCTTGATGCAGGAGTGCTGAAATGCTGACTATGGTAATAGCTTGAGATGTCAAAAGTTTCCATCCCTTACAGATTCAAGAACCTCTAAACTCATTGGCTTCTTATTGAAATATTTAGAAATGAAATGTGACACATTATGTTTGCATTGAACAACCAACAAATATTCATTGAGCATCTGCTATGTGCTGGATCCTATTCTAAACATCAGACAAAAATCCTTTGAGAAGCTTTCATTCTTGTGGCTTACTTAATCCTCTGACAAACCAAACCTACTAAACCCCTCATTACTAATCATAATGTAACATCTGTGGGAAAGACTTTGTTAGACTTGTATGTGCATGTGTGTGTGTGTGTGTGTGTGTGTGTGTGTGTGTGTGTATAAATTTTTTTTTTGTTTTTTTGCTGTGTTGGGTCTTCGTTGCTGCATGTGGGCTTTCTCCAGTTGTGGCGAGCGGGGGCTACTCTTTGCTGTGGTGCACCAGCTTCTCATTGTGGTGGTTTCTCTTGTTGCAGAGCACGGGATCTAGGCACGTGGGCTTCAGTAGTTGCAGCACGTGGGCTTAGTAGTTGTGGCTTGCGGGCTCTAGAGCGCAGGCTTAGTAGTTAGTTGCATGGGCTTAGTTGCTCCGTGGCATGTGGGATCTTCCTGGACCAGGGCATGAACCCGTGTCCCCTGCATTGGCAGGCGGATTCTTAACCACTGTGCCACCATGGAAGTCCCCATTCTTTTTTTTTTTAGCTGAAGTATAGTTGCTGTACAATATTATATGTTACAGGTATATGATACAGTGATTCACAATTTTTAAAGGCTATACTCCATTTATAGTTATTATAAAATATTGGCTATATTCCCCATGTTGTACAATATATCCTTGTATCTTATTTTATACCTAATAATTTGTACCTCTTACTTTCCTACCCTTATATTGCCCCTTCCCCTTTCCCTCTCCCCACTGGTAACCACTAGTTTGTTCTCTATATCTGTGAGTCTGCTACTTTTTTGTTAGATTCACTAGTTGGTTGTATTTTTTGGATTCCACATGTAAGTGATGTCATACAGTATTTGTCTTTCTCTGTCTGGCTTATTTCACTTAGCATAATGCCCTCCAAGTCCATCCATGTTGCTGCAACATTCTTAAATATATATGAAAAAACTGAACATATTTGTACAGTTTTTTATATTACCATGTGGCAATATGTCTTAAAGAAATAGCATATCATACCTGATACATTGCATGCCAGATAACACAACACATAGATGCATGGTATTAAAATGTACATTATTGGCAACATTTACTAAATATTCTTATGTTGATGGATATGGCTTCTTTGATAATGGCTGGTTCATCTATTTTGTTGTAATATCCATATACATTTGTGATATTAGCTAATGTTAGCTGAATATTCATTACGACACTATACAAATTCATCCCCTATGGTTCTGTCACTGAAAGGATGAATTCATCTGGGAGGTCACTTTCTGCAGTCAACTTTAGTTATAGCAACCAAGAAATCTCAGTGAGCTTCTGTTGGTGCTGTTTAATACACCAAGTCTGACCCTTGTGAAATGCTGAGTGGGATGAATGCTATGAGGCACCACCCAGACACCCCTTCAGGAGTGAAGAGCTTCTGCTCAGCTGTTGGGACAACTCTGAAGTGCTATCCCACTGCTAGAGCTTCTCTTTTTTTATTATTTTTTTAAATTTTATTTACTTATTTTTGGCTGTGTTGGGTCTTCGTTTCTGTGCGAGGGCTTTCTCCAGTTGCGACGAGCGGGGGCCACTCTTCATCGCAGTGTGCGGGCCTCTCACTATCGTGGCCTCTCTTGTTGCGGAGCACAGAATCCAGACGCGCAGGCTCAGTAGTTGTGGCTCACGGGCCCAGTTGCTCCGCGGCACGTGGGATCTTCCCGGACCAGGGCTCGAACCCGTGTCCCCTGCATTGGCAGGCAGATTCTCAACCACTGTGCCACCATGGAAGCCCTAGAGCTTCTCTTGAGGCTGGCTAAACCCATTGTCAGGCTTGCATCAGAGCTCAACCTTTCCCTCGGCTGACTCCTGCTTCCCTCCCCTCTTTTCCACGGAAGTTGATTCCCAAGCCATGCTTGCTGAACACCTCAGAGTCTATCTCCCTGAGGGCTTACGCTGTGACACTGAGTTAGACAGTTAAGTGCTCAAGGACCCTCTAGCCGTCTCAAGCAACCTAGTTTTTAGGAGATGGTTTCTGATCCCTATAAGGTGTGCCTCCCCCAAACCCTTTTCTCAGCCCCACTGCTCTCAGAGACCAGGTTCTGGGCAGCAAACCTAATTCCAGATTCTACCTATTGGTAGAGATGAGACCCAGAAGACATTGCCTGGCTTGGGTAGGATTAACCCAGGAACTGTTCAGGCTAAGTGAGGATGAACTGTCATCATGGATGTTTGAACTGGGAATACAGAGATTTAAAATGAAATTCATTTTGTTGGTCCAAGGCAGCATTTCTCAATTTTTTTTTTCATTATTGAGCCCTTAAGGAGCCTTTTTAGAGGCTTTTCTCTAATTGCCATCCTCCCCCATGACTTTTTAAGGAGGGAAGGTGTTTTTTTAAAACAATTTTATTGAGATATAATTCACATACCATAAAATTCATCCATTTAAAGTGTACAAATCAATGACTTTTAGTATATTCACAGAGCTCTACAATCATCACCACAATAATTTAAGAACATTTTCATCAACCCCCAAATAAACCCTGTACCCATTAATTATCACCCCAGGCCCCTACCTTCATTCCCCCCAGCCCCAGACAATCACTAATCCACTTTCTATTTCCATAGATCTGCCTTTCTGAACATTTCATATGAAAGGAATTATATAATATGTGGTCATAGGACAGATATACTATACATTTATTTAGGTACTGCATATATATCTGTGCTTTATACATAAAGAGAGTGAAATTTTTTTACACCCCCCCCCCCAAGAAACAGTTTTCATTGCCCCATTGAGAACGCATGACCCTATGTGACAGTTTCTTTCTTTCTTTCTTTCTTTCTTTATGGCTGTGCTGGGTCTTCGTTTCTGTGCGAAGGCTTTCTCCAGTTGCGGCAAGTGGGGGCCACTCTTCATCACGGTGCGCGGGCCTCTCACTACCGCGGCCTCTCTTGTCGCGGAGCACAGGCTCCAGATGCGCAGGCTCAGTAATTGTGGCTCACGGGCCTAGTTTCTCCGCGGCATGTGGGATCTTCCCAGACCAGGGCTCGAACCCGTGTCCCCTGCATTGGCAGGCAGATTCTCAACCACTGCGCCACCAGGGAAGCCCGACACTTAGTTTCTACACAGAATTTTCCTAACCAGTTGCAGATATCAAAACTGAGTCATTTGTTGGTAATACATGATTATCAAAATGAGGTCTTTGTGTAATTGGTTTTAATTACTACCACCACCTCCAGAACTTGGCTACAAGTGAACTCTTCATGAGCTTAAATAGAAGTGGGTACACTTTTTCTGACTCAACCCAAATATGCCTTTATAAACGGAAGAACCTGATCCTTAGAAGTAGCAATCTGTACTCCATCTTTTACCTGCATCTGCCTTTGAAAGGATACCTGGAGATGTCACTAGGGTGAGCATATAAGTCAAAATCACTCAACAGGGTAGGTACTTAATATATTTTTTTACTCATTGGTGGATGAACCATGCGTTAGAAACCCTGGGTTTTACTTCCAATCCTGCTACTAACTGGCTGTGCAAGTCACTTCTCCTTCCTGTGCCCTAATTTACTTATTTGCAAAGTGAGGAAAATGGGCCTCATGACATCTAAGACTTTTTCTCATTCCAACATTCTATGGTTAATACCAATTGCTTCTGTTTTAAAGCTACAAATAGCCCTTGAAACTTTTGTAGGATTTTTTATATCAGATAAATAAAATGGAATAATAGTGCCACTGTTCTCCTTTGGCCAGTTAATTTTCACTGAACAATTCAAGAAAAAAAATATTTATCAACTAATTACTAGGTGCTGGACATTGAACAAAACTAATATCATTTCTTCCCTCCTGGAACTTAGAATCTGTTGGAGAGAACACGGGGGGGGGAAGGGGGGAGGGGAGTGAACAAACAAATGAAAATATTTATAAGCAGTGATAGATGCCATAAAATAAAACAAACAAACCCAGTGAGAGCTCATATGAATTAAAGGGAGAGGGAGGTTGCCCTTACATGAGGCAAGCATGGAGGATACAGTCAAGCAGAGACCTGATAGGAAGTTTTAATTCACTCAACACTCAACAAATAACTATTGAGCTCTTCCTATGGGCCAGGCACTACTCTTGATGTTAGAAATAGAGCAGTGGAAAAAAACCAAAGTCCTGGCCTCAAGGAGCTTGCATTCTGGAAGTGAAAAGGGGGCAGAGGTGGTCTACAGTCTGTGAGTGTGTGGGAGTGGTGGGTGGGATGGAGTTATATCTCAGGCCAAGGAACTAGCTGGTGGGAAGATCTGCAGAGGTCAGCTGGGTATTCCCCAAACCAAAATCAGGCCAATGTGGCGGGAGCATAGCAAGGGTAGTGAAACTTGGTTGGAGAGGTGAACTGGAGCTAGATCATAAGCAGTTTCACAGGCCATGAAAATGAGATAAAAAGGTTAAATGAATATGGCTTATGGAAAGAACCTAGCATGAATTTGAAGCCACTAACTCTAGGTTTAAAATTACTTTGCTGGGTAGTAATTTAGCTGATGATTGAGCCCCACATCCATACCGCAATGAGCCATATTCTTAAATCTGGAAATGCAAGAACTTCTGCAGTGTATGTGCATTGTTTACCCACAGGGCTGCTATGATACCAGTTACTTGGCGGGGTCATGGCAGTGGTGAAAATGTGTGCATCCCTGGGATGGGGAGATGGGGCTATAGCTTGTCTGGATCCTTAAAGGTCAGAGATCCACAACCCATAAAAGAAGAGGTCTAATCAAAGGATTTGGGCCAATAGAGATCTACAGCAGCACCAAGAAACATATTTGGTCATTTATTCATTTATTAATGCCACGCTGGACACACTGAAAGCTTATGACCACAGGAGTTGCCCCAAAGAAGACAGAGACAATTTGACTATTACAATATAAATGTGATAAGTATTGTGACAGAGAAGTGCTATGGATGCTATGGGAACATTTAAGAGAGCTACCTAACTCACAGTGGTGATGGGGAGGGTCTGGGAAGAATTCCAACACAACTAACTTGAGTTGCCTCAACTAAGTTTTGAAGGACTTCTAGGAGTTGGCTGGGTAAAGAAAGGGAAGTTTATTCTAGGTAGAGAGAACTCCATGAGTAGAAGGATCAAGATGAGAGAGATTAGAGTGCATGGCTAGGGGCAAAAGTAGAGAAATGAGGTTGGAGAGGAAAATAGAGGTCAGGTCACAAAGGGCATTGTAATCCATGTCAAGGAGTTTGGACTTCATCCTGAGGACAATGGAAAACCAGTCCATAATTTTAAGCAAGGGAGGGACCTACTATAACTTCAATAATGAATAATAATTCATTCAAAAGTGTGCCAGGCACTCTTTTGAGGATTGTCACGGACGGCTCACTTAATCTTTTCTAGAATCCTTTGAATTAAGAACTATTATTAGCACCATTTTGTAAATGAGGAAGCTGAGGCACAGTTAATGTAGGAACTTTTCCCAGGGTGGTTCAACTAGTAAGTGGCTGAACTAGAATCCCAAACCAGACTGTTGACTCCCCAGAGAAGCACTTGACTACTATGCTACCTATTTAATTCCTTGTCACCCAAAGTGTGGCTCCTGGGCCTGCAGCAGCAGCATTATCTGGGAGCAAATCTCGGACCTCACCCCAGACCTACCAAGTCAGAAACTGAATTTTAACAAGTTTCCCCAGGTGATTCGCAGGCGCATTAATGATTGAAAAGCACTGGCCTAACCCCCATGAGAGAACTGGGTCAGAGGTGATGAACTAGAAGATAAATACCCCATCTAAAGAGGAATACTGTTTTAGCTCCAGTTGATTGTTGAATGTCAAAATGTAAAGAGCACCGCCACCCCTTCTGCAAGTTCATTTTTCATGTTTTGATGGCAAGAAAAGGATAAAGATTTTTCAAAATATATTGTGCGAGGCCTCACTGTGTTGGCTAACAAAAGATGCTTGTAAGTAGCATTTGCTGTAGCAGCTGCCAGTGTAAAATCTCTGGTTCACATTTTAGTGATTTAGAGGGCAGGGAGAACCTTCTGTCCCCTTGGGTCATTTATTTAGTTGCTTTTTATTGTCACTAGGATGACAAATATTTGAGGGTAATGATCAGGGAATAGGTCTAGGGGCAAGGGGCCAAGGAAGGCCCTCCACCTGTGTTTCACCTGGAGTTTTGAGAATTGCCTGTTCTAAGTGGCTCTTATGTGGTCAATTCAAGTTCTCCAGGATAATACATTGGGGTTTGGAGCCAAAGTCATAGGTTGGTAATGAAAAGCAATTACTTTCGTGGTGTGTCTGAGATCTTATGGTTAAAGTTGAAGACAACTTGTGAAGAATATGGGGGCTCAGGATCTTGACCATCTGACCTTGTCTTTTCAGAGGGTAATCAATATACATATGTTTGGGAACCACTTTTTCAAGATATCCTGGGGGATAACTGTGAAGTGTTAGAGCCTTACAATATATGATGTAAAAATAAGTATCTTTAGTAAGGCTGCTCTATTCTCTAACTGCCAAGAAAGCCAAAGCAAGAAGTATAGATTTTTCTTTTGCAGACTTGTAGGGAGCCATGAGAAGTTTTAAATGGCAGAATATATATAATTGTATTTTAGAAATATCACTCTGATGGGAATATGAAGAATGAACTGCCAAGGGTAGAGATTGAAGATCAATAAGGAGAATATTTTAGTGGTCCAAAAGAGAGATGATGAGGTCATGAACAAAGTCATTGGCAGGGCTACAGAGAGGAAAGATGAATTCTCTTTGCTTCAAACATTGCCCAGGCACATAAGACTCTAGTCCACAGCTTTCCCTTGACCTCTAGCTCTTATTCCAATTGCCTTCTGGATCGCACTGTTTTATATGTTCTATAGTCGTCTCAAGCTTAATATGTTTAAAACTCCCCTTCTCCTCTTTTACTCCCTGTCTCAGTGAATGATATCAAACCATTCACCCAAGCCAAATAACTAGGAATCACCCTGGACTTTTCTCAATCCCACATCTATTCAGTTACTAAGTTCTTTAAATTCTACTTTCTTGATGCCCATCACATTCATTCCTTCCTCTTCATTCCATTGCTATTTTCTCTCCAGTCACTTATACCCTTCAAACTGTCCTTCATACAGTTGCCAGATTGGGCTTTCTAAGATGAAAATCTTACCTTATTATTACTCTAAGTAAAAAATTCTCCAATGGTTCCCCAATTGCCTACAGAATAAAGCCCAAATTACTTATCACGGACTACAAGCCCTCCAATTACTGGGCTTCACTTTGCCTCTTACTGTTTCTTATACTCACTCATCTCACTCATTATCCACCTTATCCAGACATAGGGAAATGTTTGCAATAGTTTGAAAATTCCAGGATGCTTCATATCTAAATATTTCTGTTTCCCTTCCTTTTTCCTCCCTACTCCTCTCTTTCCTCCCCTCCCTACCCCATCTGGAAAAAAAACTTCATCTTTCATGTCAGTTCAAATGTCATATAAAGCCTTTGCTGAAAACTCCACCCCATTGCTCCCCTTATTTCCTGGGAAGAATTTCTTTTTTTTTTTTTTTTTTTTAAAGAGCAGTATTACTCTCTTCAGCTATACTTTTTTTTAAAAAAAGATTTATTGATTACTTGATTGCTATGTTGGGTCTTCGTTTCTGTGCGAGGGCTTTCTCTAGTTGCGGCAAGCGCGGGTCACTCTTCATCGCGGTGCACGGGCCTCTCACTATTGTGGCCTCTCTTGTTGCAGAGCACAGGCTCCAGACGCGCAGGCTCAGTAGTTGTGGCTCACGGGCCCAGTTGCTCCGCGGCATGTGGGATCCTCCCAGACCAGGGCTCGAACCCGTGTCCCCTGCATTGGCAGGCAGATTCTCAACCACTGCGCCACCAGGGAAGCCCCCTGGGTAGAATTTCTTAATCCTTAGAATATAGTAATGGTATAATAATAAATATTCATAATAATTATTTATTGAATAAGTGAAAAATGTGTGTGTGCTCTTTCCCTAGTTCGTTAGTAGAAGAGTTTTGTTATTTGTTTTTAATATTACATCACTGTCTAGGAGAGCTTATTCATTCCCATGGGCTTCAGTTACCAACTCTACATAACTGACTTCCAAAGAAGCTCTGGTTCTATGTCTTTTAAGGCTTATCAGATAGTCCAGTAGGAAAAATAAACCAGAGGTGGAGACAGTAATCCAAAGTCTGTTATAATAACCTAAGTGAGAGGCAGTGAGAATGGAAATTAGGGGAAAAATTTAAGAGACGTCAGAGAAATGAGTTGCATCCAGGTCAGATGAGGGGCCTCCTGCCACCGCTCTGAAATTACACAGCATGTGCTGACGTCTACTTCCCGAATGGTGAAGGCTGACACAAGGAGTGTTCACCGGACTGAGAAGGTCAAGTATTATCAGAGCACCACTCCTTCTCTCTTCCCTTCTCTTCTCAAACTCTAATGTACAGATTGCTGAGAAATCAGCAAAGTTGGGAAACAGGAGGGAAAATCCCAGTTTCTCCTTTCCCTACCCAAGCCCCGGGCCTAACCTTTGTACTTGGGCTTCTCAGATATAACATATAAAATCAAGACTGCCAACTACCCTTAGCAGTTGCATAACATTAGACCAAAAATTTTCCTTTATTCTCTCTAGTCACAATTTATGGCTTTTGGCAGATTGGCATGCTGGACACATGAGTCCATTTCAACTTATTATCAGATCTGGATTCTCCTGGATTCACATTGAGTAGTGTGGCTCCAGGACAAACTCCTATGTGTGGTCAGGTTTGACCACAGGGAATTACAGGACTTTGGTAATTGCCTGGCAGGCCTCACGGGGGAAGCTGCCCTCCCCACATCATACTTGTGCATTGTAGTTTTCTGGAGGGAGTTGCAGTCAATGACTCAGGCCTTGTTGGGCAAGCCATGCTCGTATGCATATCTCCATTCCCAGCCCGGGCACCTCCATTTGGAAGTCTCTTTATCCGGGGCTTTGGCTGAGACATTTTCCAAGCCCCTCCACCAAGACCTCATTATCAGGGACCCTTGGCTGAGGCCGTTTTTCTCACTTTGACTCAGTACTTTTCACACCTGGCCCTTTCCCCTCTTCCTTCCTGTAGACACACAGGTCTGTAAAAGAGCAGGAGCTTTTTGTTCAGGGTTCTTTGCCAGTGAGATGATATCTCACATCTGTGCTTCCATTGATCCTTGCCTGGGGCCGTTCCATGGGGGAAAATGCAACACTAGGGAGTCAATGCCTTTCTCTTTTGCCTCTTGCTTGCACTGTCGCAGTAAATGAATAAAGAGGTTTGATTGTTACTTTCATTTTGGCTTGTTATCCTAATTGAACACCTCAACATCTGGCAGCTTGGCACAGATCTGCCTGGTTTCTCTGTCCTTTAACTAGGTATAAGAATATCCTATCCTAACCCCGTTCTGTGAAGGGTGCTGGGCTCTTGAAACAAGAGTTTTTTCTTATACATTCCATATATTCTATTTTTTCTTTTCACTCTAGCAAGATTCAAATATTTCAAGAAAAGGAGAATGGATAATTCAGATGCATGTGAGACTACACTGGATAGGATATTGAAACCTCTTTAAAAAAAACAAATATTCTTGCTTGGCCTACAGAATAGTGTAACTAATTTTGGCCAGATGGAGCATGATTATGAATTAGCTACATGTAGATGAGATTTGAGACATAGACAATGACCCACTGCATAGCTTTAAATTATACAGACGAGGCTCTTTGCCCACGGTGGTTTAATTATTTTCTTGGAAGACATTCATTCTTCTTCATTCAGGAAGCCTAATGAATTTTATAATTACCTTTTCCTCTGAAGTCTACAAGTGATAATTCCCCATCTGGATTGGTAAAGAAGAACCCACAGCAGGAAATATTATTGATGTGTGAAAAGCTCAGGACTGCACTTTTTTGCTGACCATTCCCATTTTTGCACATACTCAACAGCTGATTGAAGTGCTTGCATCTGGGAGGAGGAGAGCAAATTTCTTTTACCCCTCCAAGGTCTATATCTCCATTACTTTGGTAGTTCCTGCCTTAGTTTGGTCCATCATCAGTTCTTGTCTGGATTGTTAGGAGCTATTACTTAGTATTCATCCAATTCAGCCTCCACACTGACATCTGAGTTTCCATGATCAAATAGCAATCTCCATTGACTAGCCATTGCCTTTAGGATCAAGTCAAAACTCTTAAGCAAATAAGATCTGAAACAAATGGGGCACAAGGGTCTTATCTTTCATCATCATCTTCCAGCATCATCACATTGTTTGCTCAATGTACAATATACCTGCTCTCTTTTAAACAAAATCCCTTCTACATCTGAATTTGCATTAGCTATTCCCCCAGCCAAAGTGCCCATTGCCTTTTCTCTTCTAGGAAAAAAAATCATACTCATCTTTTCATACAAGTTCAAATTTCGGTTTTTGTGTTCAATATGTAAAAAGCAGAACTGCAAAATGGGAAAGAGTAAGGGGACTGGAGACTTGGGCTCCACCACTGATCACTGTAACCTCAAGTGACTTGTTTAACTTCCCTCAGCTTCTGTTTCCTCATATGTAAGGTGGCAACGTTTTCCTTCCACCTTTACTGATGTATGATTGACAAATAAAAATTGTATATATTTAGGCTGTACAATGTGGTGATACATATACACTGTGAAACGAATACCACAGTCAAGTTAAGTAACACATCCATCACCTCACATAGTTACTATTTTTGGGGGGGGGTGTATGGTGAGAACATGAGATCTACTCTATTAGCAAATTTCAAGTATACAGTACAGTATTAGTAACTATAATCACCATGAGAGTCCCAGAAGTTATTCATTTTTAACTGAAAGTTTATACCCTTTGACCAACATCTCCCCAGTTTTCCTCAGCTCCTGGCAACCATGATTCTACTCTCTGGTTCTATGAGTTGTAGATTTAATAGTAAGTAACACATGAGGTTGTTGGGACGATTAAGGGCAGCAATCTTTTTATAGTGCTTAGCACTGTACCTGCCATATTGTAAGTACTTAATATGTAAATATTAACTATTATTCCTATTTTTGCTGACATTTACTCCAACTCAATTGTATTTTAACTTTGTTATGTTTCAGCTTAACCAGCTTTTATGCCTAGAATTATATTAATTTGGGTGAATTGAATGAGCAAGGTAACAGTCATTACCAACTCTAGTTCCTTTATTCCTTAGCATTTATCACAGCTGTATCTCATGGAGTATGGTTGAACAAGTGATATTGAACTGCCATGTGACAGTGACACTTTTAAGTGTGATTCCATCAAGAACTTTTAAGCCAGGATCAAACTTTTGTATTTTGGGCATTCTTAGAGTCCAGTCAGGTATTTTTAATGCTTTGCATTAATAATAAGCAACATTAACATAACCAAATAATTTCAAGACTCTACCTTTGTAAAACTCTTTCTACCTATGTTTGCTATGTCTGTATGGAGAAAAATACTTTTACCGAATTTATACACACAAGTGTGATTTTTAAATACCACTTTGAACTTACTCTAATTTAAAATTTGACTTATTTCAATGTTAACTACACATCAAAATTAAATTTATTTTCATTCTATATCAAAATGCCACAGATACATTGTGATTTTTAATCTAGCTTTTGAGATCTGACAAACTCTTACATGTAAATATAAGTTTCTGGTAAGAAGGGTAATAAAATTTGCAGCACAAATTAATTATGAATTACTTATCTCATCTTTGAGTGTATACATGTGTACAACTATGTCTTATCATCTAAAAATACAAACTTAGGGGACTTCCCTGGTGGTCCAGCGGCTAAGAAACCACGCTCCCAATGCAGGGGCCCCGGGTTTGATCCCTGGTCAGGGAACTAGATCCCATATGTTGCAACTAAGAGTTCACATGCCGCAACTAAAGATCCCGCATGTGTCAACTAAGACCTGGCGCAGCCAAATAAATAAATTAATTAATATTAAAAAAAATACAGACTTAAGTGTCTTAAGCATAAAAGGATTTCCCCATTATTCCACAGCTCCCCATGAGCTTTACCGTTGATTTGTCTTCTGTAAGCCTGTAATGGTAACATCTATTACATCACTTTTCAATTTGTATTACAATATTGGGTCACAGGGCCATTTTGTACTCACCCACAACTGACAGCTGAATAGATAAATAAAAATGATTAGATGAATGATCACTGAGAAGATAGATTGTTTCTCTGAGTGATTTGTCCACAAATCAGACAGATATTTCCAGGTTTGTATATAGCACGTTAAAAAACAAAGCCCTGAATGCTAGCACATGTATAATTTGGTTTTACATTTTACATGGGTATATGGTATATCCAAATAGTATATGCATTGATACTTTTCTTGCATATAACTTGGGAATAACTTTTGGCATGGACTGGAGACACAAGAAAAGACACTATTACAAAGTCTATCATCTCATACCTTTTTTCTGTTTTTAAGTTTTATTTGGCTCTTAGTGAATTTTTTATCTTGTTTTAATCCAGATCTGTGAAATGACATTGAAGGTTACACTTGAGCACTCACAGGAAAGTAAAGAATTAGCTCACATTGTATGTCAGGTTCACATAAAGCCATACTCACAAGGACAGATAATCTGTGAAGCAAAGGGTCACTTTATCTGGCAGGAAATGGAAATGAACCCAGAAATTTTCCTTCTACCAATAAACATTTGGTAAATGTTTTTTATAAATACACTTTATACATGACCCTAAGAAAATAAAATTATTTTCTTAGGTCCACATATATGAAATCTAGAAATAAATAAAACATAGACTGTAAGAAAACTCAGCAGGAGACAATTATTGGAGAATACGAAAAGCATAATTACTAGGAAGGCAAGCTTGGTATCAGAGTTACCAGGCAACCAATCCCAAGAGAAAGTAACATGAAAGTGGATTAGGAGATGGAATCATCCAAATGCCTGGGCAATTAGGTGTCTGAGAAGGAGTGGAAATGGACGTGTTATCATTTCGTGGAATCTAAAGAAAATTTCCTAAGTCAGCAGAGAGAGAATAAAGAGAAGGGAACTATCTGCCAACACAGACTTTATTAACCATTTCCTGACTTTTCCCTGTACCTACTCCCCTCTAACGAAATCACATTCATCACTCATTGGCAGCATCTGCAAAATAATAAACTTAAAAAAAAAAAAGAATATAAACCTTTCCCCCCATTCTAATCTTGCTTACACATAGGTAGATTTTTCCAGGTAAATGTGTGTGTTCGTGTGTGTGTGCACGTGTACCCATACACACTTGCTCTCCTGTATACTGAGCTGAGAGTGTGAGTGAAGGAAGGGAGAGGATAGCATTTGAAGTTTCCAGGTAGAACCACTTCCAAGGGCGCAAAGACATAAACATCCTCCGCAGTTCTGGAATCTTCGATAAGCTCAGTATTGTAGGAGGGCTTCAGAGTGTGAGTGGTGGTTTGTGGTCTGGAGATAAAGCTGAAAAGCAAGTTGAGGCCCACTTAACATTTCATTCTGTGGGCAGAAAATAGGGAGTCAGTAGAGATTTTAGAACAAGAAAACACTTTTCAAAGAAAAGTTCCCCTAGCAACAGTGCTCAGGCAAGACAGAATGAGGGTTGAGATGAAAAGCGCAGCAATGGTGTTGCAGAGGAGGAGCCTGATACAAGAGAGGTGCCTGAGGAGGATGGACGAGATTTGGTGAAGTCAGGAAGAGGGGAGGCAAGGTTTCTCAGCTAAGATCAAGAATACAGTCAGGAGTGAAAATCTTTCAGTCTGGGACGCAAAACAGCAAGTCGGAGCTGTCCAGAAGGCAGTTGCAAATATGTTCCTAGAACTTAGGAAAGAGATCTAGATTAGGCTACTTTGTAAACCATGATAACATAGATGGAAATTGAAGCCACAGTGTGAACTGGATCATCTAGAGAGGAGAGTGAAAAGCAGGAAGATAGAAACGATGAGGCATGGAACTAAGGATTAGAGAATTTGAGGGTAAAACAGAGGAAGAGAAGCCAATGTAAGAGGTAGAAAAGTAATGGTCTGAGAGGCAGCAGAAATGCTAGGAAGGTAGTGCTATGGAGACCAGAAAAAGATAGTTTTGAGATGTTGGGGGTGTCTAATGCTTCCAGATTCTGTAACCAACACTCAAAGGATGCATTTCCTTCTTAAGCATACATGATCATATAAGGCATAAAGCAAACCTAAACAAATATCAAAGAATAGGTATTATAGAGAACATGTTCTCTGAAAACAATGCAATTAAGTTAGATGCTAGCAACAAAAAGATAAATTTTAAAATGCCATATATTTGGAAGTTAAAAAAATACATATAAGTAACTCATGTGTCAAAGAATAAACTGAATTAAAACTTAAAGAACACTGAACAAATGATAATGAAAACACTATACTTCAAATCTTGAGGTATACAGTGAAAAGGTTTCTTCAAGGAAAATTTATAGCCTTACATGCTTATTGAAGAAATAAGTAGAGGCTGAAAATTAATGAACTAAATGTTCATCCCAAGAAATTAGGAAATGAGCAACAGAATAAAGCCAAAGAAAGTAGAAGGAAGGAAAGAAAAAAAAAATAAAAGCAGAAATAAGGGAAACAGAAAAAGATACCAAAAAAAAAAAAAAAAAAAGAGAGAGAAAAAAGAAAAAGATACCACAGAGTGAGTTAATAAAGCTAAATGTTGTTCTTTAAAAAATACAATCCAGGGCTTCCCTGGTGGCGCAGTGGTTAAGAATCCGCCTGCCAATGCAGGGGACACAGGTTTGAGCCCTGGTCTGGGAAGATCCCACATGTCATGGAGCAACTAAGCCAGTGTGCCATGACTATTGAGCCTGTGCTCTAGAGCCCGCGAGTCACAACTACTGAAGCCCACGTGCCTAGAGCCTGTGTTCTGCAACAAGAGAAGCCACGGCAGTGAGAAGCCCGTGCACCACAACGAAGAGTAGCCCCACTCGCCACAACTAGAGAAAGCCTGAGCGCAGCAACAAAGACCCAATGCAGCCAAAAATAAATAAGTAAAAAAAAGAAAAAAAGTTTATTAAAAAAAAAATCCAATTGGATAAACCATTAGTGACATTAATCAAAAAAAAAGAAGAAAAGATATGATTAAAAATGGGGACATATGTGCAGCTATAGCCTAGATTAAGAAGACAATATGAGAATACTATGAACAATTTTAACACTAATAAGGCCTAGGAATTACTTCTTTCTTTCCTGTAATCTTATTGAGGAAACTACCAAATCCTTTACTTGTAGGTCCCTAAGAGTAAAGCAAAATCTACCAGCAGATTTGCAAGCTATTGCCTCAGCCACTCCTTTCCCAAGGTTTGCTGGCATAGTCACTTGAGATATAGCAATTTGACTTTCAGCATCACTTTCTAGGGCCCTACTTGCTGTATCAGTGGTTAGCCAATGATCTTCTTTGGGATACTCTCTTTGCTTCACTCCAGAATTAGCAAAACAGCTCAGGGGCATGCTCAGCCCAACAGGATGAGACTTGTTAGCCATCTTTGAATGCCATAGTGAAATCTAATCAATTTAGTCAGCTTTTGCAATTTTTTTTAAAATAATTTTTTTGGTATTTATTTATTTTTATTTGGTTGCGCCGGGTCTTAGTTGTGGCAGGCAAGCTCCTTAGTTGCGGCTCCCAGGCTCCTTAGTTGTGCATGCGAACTCTTTGTTGCGGCATGCACGTGGGATCTAGTTCCCTGACCAGGGATCAAACCCGGGCCCCCTGCATCGGGAGCTCAGAGTCTTAACCACTGGACCACCAGGGAAGTCCCAGTCAGCCTTTGCTATTGCTTTGTGATGCTGCATGGAGTCTTATTGGAGGTTTAGTACTGCCCAATCTCATGGATACTTGACCACTGTCCTGCAATGGGAACAAAATCCAAGGAGAGGTTCTTGGAGGGAAGATGATTCTCTTTCTTCTGGACTAAGCTTATGTGTACTCTATGTTTGGGATTCTAGGGTTGAACTCTTAGTGATTGGGTTTTTTGGTCTACAATTATAGCTAATTCCTAAGGTGAACAGCTGCCTTCAGAGGTACTGCCCAGGGTCAGGTTTTGGTATTTGCCATGCAGGGGTAGTGTAGATTTTCTCACAACCCTTAAAATACAAAATATTTAGTACCATATCTCTCCGTGGACCATTGAGGCCACTCCCAGAGGTTCCAGGGAAACTTTTCAGAGATACCTCCTAAGTAATTCCGAGGTAATTTTCTGTCCTGTTCTGTATTTTGAAGTAGCTGGCTTTTTGCTCATTAAATAAGAGAGAAAAAACTCACACAAGTTTAATATTTTCTAGAACATTTTTCTGGTAAGATATCACACAAAACACAACCTTGTGTTTTTCTTTTTATTCTGTGGATTTCCAGAACATTAGCATAAATGAAATTGTTGTAGTTTGTTCTACATTGTTCTAAGATCAAGAGAGATTTTAAGGAGTTTTCTTATAACTTCCCATAAATCCATTTCCACTTAACAAACCCATTACATTTATCCATTATTGAAATGCAGAAGTTTGTTATTGATCTGAGGGCCATTGTATCATCCATTCATTCATACATGATTTGTTAATTCAACAAATACTTGTCGAGCACCTATTACATGGAAGACACCATGCCAGGGACTAGATCAATTATATCACGCAAACACATACCTGACCATGTCCTTATGGAGTTTACAGTCTAGAGAACTTCTTTTTAGGAAAGAGTCTTAATTCAGGCCCTGGAATTACAGAGGTATCCCTATAAAGAAGGGCACACAGGTAAAGAAGTGGGAGGATATGACGTGTGCAAATTTAGACTATTGGAAAGAATGTTAAAGAAAGTAAAACATAGTAAAGAGGAGCAGTGTGTCAAGTATTTAAAAGGCACCTATGTGAGGAATCTGGATTGTGACCACATGGAGGAAGGTGCAAGCAGGTAATTGTTTTTAATGTGCTATTAATTTCTCTTAACCAATCAGGAAATCATTCCCACCCTCTTACTGAAGAGCTTTTTGTTTTTCTCTTTCATTTGCACTCTAACACTTGCATATCAAGTGATGTAAGTCCCCAAACCCCAAAGCCTCAAAGGGCCATACTGTATATAGGGGAGGCAGGTACAAATTTTTAGCATATCCTACAGAAGAGGGAGTAGATTACATCACCATTACTGATTTTATAGAAGAGAGAGTACAAAGCAAATTGTGGGTGTGCGTTGGGGGGTGGTTTAACACAATAAAACCTTATTTCTTGCTTTTATCCAGGTCCGATGTAGGTCAGCGGGGTGGTTCAGCACCATGGTCAGCCATTCAGAGATCCTGGCTCTCCCCATTTTCAATCCATGACTTGAAGGTCTCTCTGATATCTACCAAGTGGAAGCAGAGAGAGATAGTGGAAAAGGCACCAATGCTTTTAACCACCTTGGCCTGGGGATGACACTAATCACTTCCATCCATACTCCATTGATGAGAACTACCTATGCAGCTACATCTAGATATAAGGGGAGTGGAAAATGTAGATTAACGATGTACTCACATAGATAATAAGTTTGTGAGCAGCTAATTCATCTGCCTCATTCAGTCTCCTCATTTGCAAAATGGGAGTAATAATAGCATCTGCCTCATAAAATTGTTAGGGGAAAACTGGATAATTCATCAAAGGGCTTAGCACAGTGCCTGATCCATAGTAAGTGGCTCAATAAACAGCAAATATTTTTGACATCCAGTTTAAATTTCCAGTTAGAACTAATACCTTTGTGGCATTCTACCCCTTAAAGTCTTTAATAGCTTCTCATTTCTTTTGAATAAAAAAATAAATTATTTACAAGGCCATCTATCATCTGACTCCTACCTTCTTTCTTTGTCTCTTCCCACTATTCCTCCTTCACTTATATGATTCAGTTTATATTGGCCTTTTCCTGGTTCCCAGACCAAGCCACTTTCCACCGCAAGGTCTGTACACGCTTCTCTCTGCCTGAAAGGCTTGAGCCCCAGCTCTTCCTGTGGCTGATTCATTCTCATCCTCCAGGTATCAGCTCAGAAATATCACCTCCTCAGAGAGGTCTGTCCTGACCATCGTATCCAAAGTGGCTTCCTCCAGTTAATCCCTATCTCATCTCCCCCCATTTTTGTTAGCACAATCTGTAATGCTCTTCTTTATTTATGTACTTGTTTATCGTCTGTCTTTTCCATCAGACTTGTTGACTCCTTGAAGTCAGAGGCTTTGCTTACTGCTTTACCCTCTGCAACTAGAGTTGAGCAAAACATAGAGTAGGTATTAAATGATTGGTGGCTGACTGACTGAATGAATGAATTTGCTGAAGATTAATTGAAGATCTTCTCTGGGTCTTTTACCTTAGCCTATCCACATATTCACATTTCAGTATTATTATGTCCATACGGCTTCCAGGTAGCACTCTAGGCTTCCCTCTCAGCCTTGAAAATACAGTCTATACCCAACGCCACTTCCCTTTACTCCTGAACATACTCTCCTCTGACCCTTATCATTCCACAGAAACTATTCTTGTTAGGGGCATCCTATTTACCGAATCCAATGTCTGCTTCTTAGCCCTTATCTCACTTATCTGCTTGACACTGTGAGTACTCCTCTCTTCCTGAAACTTTTCTGCTTTGACTTCATACTACTATAGATAACTTTGTAAGCAGTGGTTATGAACTGGGGGCAGTTTTGCCCTCCAGGGATATTTGGTAATGTCTGGAGACATTTTTGGTCATCATAACTGGGAGGGGGCTGCTGCTACTGGCATCTGGTGGGTAGAAGCCAGGGTTGCTGTTAAACATTCTACAATGTACAGGACAGGTCCCCATACTTACAGCCAAGAATAATCTGGCCCCAAATGTCAATAATGCAAAGGCTAAGAAACTCTAGTATACAGAATGCCCTGCAGACACTTCATGTATAAGATGGACATGTTCAAAAATAAATCATTACTCCCCTTTTCACCTACTTACTTGTTACTTGTTATTCCTAATTTGATTAACAACACTTAGGCTTATAAAGCAGTATCCTGGGAATAATTTTTTTTTTCCTGCCTCTCCTTCATCAGGCCCATCTACTAGTCACTAATTCTCTTTTGATTTTATCTCCTAAATATCTGTCATCCTTTTTCTTCCCTCAGCTACTACTGCCTTTGTATGAGTGTAGACATCATTTAGTTTGCAACAGTCTCCTAAACGGACTCCCTGTTTTTAGGCTTATAAATGACTCCAACTCATGCTCCTTGGACAATCTTTCTAAAATGGAAGCCCAATTACATTTCTCCCACTGCCTACAAGATAAAGGCTGAGCTCCCAGGTCTGGCCTACCATGCTTACCATATGTTTTATTACCTACAGATCTGTGTTCTGTTGTACTTATTCCTAATCCTCTTCTAATAAAAACACAAGAAAACAGAACCAACAAAACAAAACAAAAAGCTTGATGTTTCACACTTCTGTTTATTGGACATGATAACCCCCGTTTTGGAATGCCTTCTCCACCAGGCCCCCACCAGGGCTTTCTCCTTTGAAAACTCTGCTCTGTGCATGTGCATACTTTTATTGGGACACATATTGTATACATACCATCTCAAGTATAAAATCTCAGTTCAAAAAGTGGAGTGTAACAAAGCAATATATTTTTATGCCACTTAGAGTTAAAATATTTGAATTCCCAGTCTATGAGGTAGAAAATTCCAATAAATTCATGGTTCCCCACCCCCTTACCTCTGTTTTGTGGTTAAATTCTGGGGGAACCTTCGTAGTACCTAAGTTTTGGACAGATATAGGCACTAACACTTCATCACCATACAAAGGGCTTCTTCAGATTTGGGGGTTCTCTTCTTGGCATCTGTGTCTTGCTTGCAGATATCCTCATCATTTTGCTTTTATGGAGCTTGAAAATCTTTCTAAGGCTTCCTATGGCTTCTGCATTCCACAGAATTATTCCCTCTCTGGCATCTTGCTATCTAGCCCAGATTAGCCAGAATGCAGACATTAGGTCTTTACTCAGGGACCCAGGTGTATTCCCTTTCTTTTAATCTTGTTAATATTTTGCTTCAGAAGCATTTCCTGTCTTGTCAAAATTTATCTCAGAGGCATGTAATATTTTCTTCAATGGGTTTAGACTTTTAATGGGCTTAGTCACATAAAAGCTAATGACTGTCAAATTCTCCCTGCTTAGTCCGGCCCATCCCCACACTTGAGGCAGGGTGAAAAACAGAATGGCCAGTAGCTCCTAAACTGAACAGTTCATTGGATACACCTGAAAGAGCTTTTAAAATGAAAGATGTTACCACCCCCAACTCTGCACAATCAGAATTTGTTCTTATAAACGATCACAGGAGATCAAGGTCGAATTTTCGAATCCCTCAGTGGCGGACGTTGGGCAGGGCTCTGCTCACTCTGTTTTTCCTCAGAGTCTCCAAATTTTTACCCCGGTAGTATGCCCTGCCTCTACCTCTCCTTCCTTTGGCGCTGCTCTCTCCTTACTGCTAGCGGCTCCTAGCCTCTCCCTCCCCTTCTTACCCCTTCCCTCCCCGCCGCGCTCCACCTCCCAGCCCCGCCCCGCCCTTCTCTGCCTCGTCCCACCCCTCTCCTCCCCACCCAACTCTACTTCCCGGCTCCATCCCGCCCCCCTCCTCCTTGCCCCGCCCCACCTCCTAGCCCCGCCCCACCCCTTCTCTCCGCCCCTCCCCTCTTCCCCGCCCCGCTGCACCTCCCAGCCCGCCCCACCCTCTCTCAGCCCCGCCCCTCAGCCCCGCCCCGCTCCGCTCCACCTCCTATTCTCTCCGCTTCTTCCCTTTCCCTGCCCTGTCTTCCTGGCCTCTCAGTCTCCTCCCCTCTTTTGGTTCCTCCTTAACATTCCTCTGCTCTGCAGCAGAGCTCTTTCGTCTCAGACTTGTTACGTTTACTCTGCGCCGGAAGAAGAACCTGAGAACGCCTTTGGAACTATGGCGGCGGTGGATATCCGAGGTAACCTGTGCTGTCCCCTTTGTTTCCTGATTGTTTGGAATCTGGTTTAAGGATTTATAGCTCTTGAGGGCAAGATTCCGGTTCCTTTGTGGTGTCTCCCAAGCTCTTTGGAATGTTTTCTGTGAACGACCCAAAGCGCCAATCTGTCGAAAAATTGCCTAGATTTTCGCAATTCTTCAGGAGTCTCTTAGAAGCGTCAAAACGAAGGGGTTGGAAGAAGCTCTGGGCTTTGAGTCCTGCGGTGTCGTCCTACATACGTATCTCTACAGCAGTATTGGGGCTGTTCTGTCCAGGTGAAGGAACGACAGAGAAGGGGGTGGGGTCGTGAGCCGACAGTGTTTGGTTCATTCTTGGTACTTGGCCTGGGGCCTACCTTATTACTGACGTTTGAGGTTTCTTTTTCTATATTAACCAAATTGGAGTCTAGCACACATATTACAAATATATTGTCATTTATATATTGTCAAAATGTCCAGTGATCTTCAGCAGTTCTGGATAATGTTTACTATATGTTTGTCTTTCGTTATGAGTGAGAATATCAAGTATCTAATTTCATTACTTGCTGATTGTTAGAGAGCTGTATTAGAGCCATGTCAATATGCTCTCCCTTGCTTCTGAATAAAAAAGAGAAACATTTAGTCCATCAGGCTATTTAGCTTTCGTAACTTTTAACTTTTTATTTAGATTTGTTAGGGCCATTGCAAAGGCTCTAAGGTGGGAACAAGTCTGAAGAACAGCAAGGGGGCCAGTATGGCTGAAGCACAGTGAGAGAGGAGGCGGGAAGTAGATGAGGTCAGAGAGAGAATTGGTGTGGTGGCTTGATCATACAGGAATTGTAGGCCGTGGTAAGGCCTTTGGTTTGTCCTCTGAGTAAAATAGAGAACCACTGGAGGGTTTTGACCAGAGGGGATGAACGTAACCTGACTTACTTTTTTTTAGGATCACCTTGGCTGCTGAGAACACTGTAGGAGGGCAAAGGTAGAATTAGGGAGACCGGTTAGGAAGGCATTTTTGTAATGCATGGAGATTTGGAGGTGGCTCAGACTAGGGTGGTAACAGTGGAGATGGTAAGAAATAGTTGGGGTCTGCTTGTTTTGGTAGTGTATTCTCTTTATTGGGCTGTGGTCACAGGTAGTTCCTATGTGGGAGAACTAATATATCCTATTTCACAGCCACACACCACCCTCTTAACCCCAGTTAACTAGTTTGTAACTGAACATCCTTGGATACTGGAGTGTGTGTTATTTTATGACCGGTGGAGTAACTTGTCCTTAGCCCTTAATCTTGAATTAATAAACATTTTCTAATTCTTACCAAACAGGTCCTGTGCTAGTTCTGATGAGTAACCCACAGCCCCAGTTCCTTAAAAAACTCAACATTTAGTGGGAAAACATTTGTATTTGTGGGTTATTAATAATTAATAATAAAACTATATAGAAACCGCTATGAGGACATAGAGAAAGAAACCATTATTTCTGCCTTGCAAAGTAGAGAAAGGCTTTGCAGAGATTAGTGACATTTGAAATGAGTTTAATCTAGCGTGACCATTTGAATATCTAGTAAACCTATACCCTTTTGAGAATGAAAGCTGTTTCTATTTTTTTTTAAAGTGCATAAACTAGAAAAAAAAAAAAGAGGCACAAACTAGGACAGCCTTTGGTTAAGCCAGAAATAAGTTTGTTCATATTAATCTTAAAAGAAATTGACTACCAGCACTACCACCATCATCATCATAATGAACATTTATTGGGTTATTACAATGTACTAAGCATTTTACGTATATAATCTAGCATGGAGATACTATTATAATCCCTATTTTATAGATGAGAAAACTAAGGCATGGGGAGGTTGAAGTTTTCCATTCTTCCTCCTTCAACCAGTAATTCTACAGGCAATTTGATGTTTCATGACTTACAGCTAGTGGGATTTAGTACTGTCAGTGGTATGAAACATTGCAGCCAGTACCCAATAAAAGCTCATTAATTAAAGCTATCTAGCCCTACTTATCATGCCTTTTTAAAATTTTTCCATTTTGAAAAATTTAAGGTTTAATTCTTTAAAATATGAAATTGTATGGCTGTAATTAAGGACATTCTACTTTTCATTTGCCCCTTTTACATCATTATTATCTCATCTATAATAATAGACTCCTAACTTATTTCTGTCTCTTTAATTGGAAGATCTCCCACTAGTGGCAATGGATGTGTTTTCTTTGGCATACATATTGTCTGAAAATTTTTGAATTAGTTGCCAACATTATAAAAACTCAGGATTTCCAATATTTTGAAAGACCTCTCTAGATTTCAAATCCTATAACTTCTTCACGTAATTGAGTTATTCTTTAAACATATAATATACTTTTACTTATTTATTGAATCTTTGAATTTTATTTATTTTTTATACAGCAGGCTCATTAGTTATCTCTTTTATACGTATTAGTGTATATATGTCAATCAGAATCTCCCAATTAAACATATAATATACTTTTATATTTCCCTGCCTTTGTATATGCATTACCTCTGCTTGGAATTACTTTGCCTCTCTCTTCTCCACGGTGAGCCTCTATTTATTCTTTAACATATAGTGCTAAAACCCACCTCTTCCTCACCCCATGAAAAGTCATTCCTGTTCCCTCAGGTAAGGTATTCTGCTCGCTTCACTGTGCTCTCATAACGCATTTATTCATACCTCTATTATGGATCTTGTGTTGTCATTGCTTTCTTGCATACTTATCTCTTCTGCTGGACGGTGAGGGTATGTAGGTTAGGGTCCACATCATCCTTATAGTCATAGTGCCTCCTACGTTATATGCATAATAAATGTTTGTTGGATTGGAGTTTTTTCTCTTTTCTCATCCTTTATCATTTTGTTTCCTTTCTATAGATAATCTGCTGGGAATCTCTTGGGTTGACAGTTCCTGGATCCCTATTTTGAACAGTGGAAGTGTCCTGGATTACTTTTCAGAAAGAAGTAATCCTTTTTATGACAGGACATGTAATAATGAAGTGGTCAAAATGCAGAGGCTAACATTAGAACACTTAAAGTAAGTTATTATAAGAAGGTAGCATCTTTGCCAACTGCAGATTTCGTAATGAATAGTTCTTTCCAGCTGTGGATCATGAAGTACAGAGTAGAAGTTTTGGAAGAACCGGAGTTTTGTTTGGGTTTGTGCAAATTTGACATGCAAAGGAATTACTAGTAGTCACTTGTAACCTAGGAAGTCTTTTCTTTATAACTTCACATATTACTGTCCAGTTAAAATGCAACTATGAGGTTTAGATGTAAATCTCATTGATTTCAGCAATGCAACTGTTGTCCTTAACCAGGTAACTATATATGTTGTCTCCTCTACATCTAATTTAATGTCTTAAACCACAGTCGAGTTTACAGTAGATTTTTCTTTGTTTGACAAACAAAATTTTAGCCAAATTTAGCAAGATTCTTCAGACTTGGGATGCTAAATAATTAAGAATTTATTACTATTACAAAAGTTTCTGAAACAACTGTGTAATGAAGTTTTTCATCTGTCAGCTAAACATGGGGAGCAGGGGATCTAAGAACTTAAATTTCTGGTATTTTAAATAGCTTTTGTTATGAGGTAAATATTTACATTTACTGAGATACCTTGGTGTTGCTTTTAAACATAGTATGTCAGGAAAAAATATGTTGGGGGTGAGGGTAAGGTTTTTGATGTTTTCTGGTTGGGTACAATATATAGTAGCGGTCTATATTAAGACAGGTATAGTGTTCATGTATATTTTTATATTTTATATATATTTATAGATCTCCTTGGTCAGGAAGCATCCTGGTATTTTGGTTGCCTTTTTTGAAATGTAGGTTCATTGTACTTTCATGACTGAAAACATTCCGATTTAAGTTCATCATGGATTTTTGTAGAGAAATTTTGTTGTTGTTTAAAAACAAAATCTTACTTTATCTGTGCCCCACCTACCTGGGAAATATAGCCAGTTTTATTCAACAGCCAATTTTTAATATCAAACATAGGCAGTTTTATCCTGTTTACAGTGTTGCTATACTTTTATGTGATAATTTGAATGTTCTACAGAATTGTTTGTAGGGCATTCATAGATCTCTGAATGTCTGTGTCCTGTTTTCAGTCAGATGGTTGGAGTGGAATACATCCTTTTACATGCTCAAGAGCCCATTCTTTTTATCATTCGGAAGCAACAGCGGCAGTCCCCTACTCAAGGTAAAATATGTAAACTTTAGGCATTATTTTCTTCTTAAAATACCATGATTTATTTACTCCTGAGCTATATGTTCTTATTTTTGTGGATTGGGTTCTGTTTTAGGGATTTGTAGGAATCCATGTGTACGCTTCCTATGCTTTCCCTTCTGTGAGGGGCCACACCAAGTGCACCTTCCCTCTAGTAGTGAAATGCAGCCCCACGTGTGTAACATGTCTGCTCAGAGCAGGGGGAAGACTGAGACTCTGAGTCCAGAATTTTTATTGAGGGCTGATCATGTAGACGTCCTCTGCCTGTCAAAATTCTAGTCTCTCAGAAGGAAATCAGGTTTAATTCATGGTACATGTAGTTGCACCAAATTCATAAAAGATCAATGGAAAATCCTCATTGACACATTCAACCAAAATTACCAGACAAAAACTTGCTTTAGAAATCATACTGAAAAGTATAGAATTCAGACTTGATTTTGAATCAAAGAGCTAGTCACCTATTCCAGAGATGACCAGCTATATCTCTTAAATTAGATACTCTCATCAAGACCTTTGAGAATAACCTTCACCCTAGTATTGATGCCAGAGAATGACTTGCTACTGAAGTTGTGGTTCCAGAGTCAAGAATCCAAATTTACTTTCAAAGTCCAAGATCTAGGACTTCCCTGGTGGCGCAGTGGTTAAGAATCCGCCTGCCAGTGCAGGGGACATGGGTTCGAACCCTGGTCCGGGAAGATCCCACATGCCGCAGAGCAACTAAGCCCGTGTGCCACAACTACTGAAGCCCGAGCGCCTAGAGCCCGTGCTCCGCAACAAGGGAAGCCACCGCAATGAGAAGCCCGCGCACTGCAACAAAGACCAAACACAGCCAAAAATAAATAAAGATAAATAAATTAAAAAAAAAAAAGTCAAAGATCTAGAGTCCCTGACCAGAGAAAAAGAGAAACTTAGAACAAAGACAAGGCTGGGGACAAGAGTTCCATGATGAAAGGGTTCCAGGTACAGAAGCGACAGAAGATGGCACCAGCCTCACTAGCCACTGTTTTATTCCTTAGGACCTCGGACTGGGGCACAGAGGCAAGTTCGGCGTGTCTGGTATCTTCATCCTGGTCCCTAAATCTCTCTTGCTCTAAGGTCTTACTCCCCAAAGTGTGATTGACTGACAGCAGCATTGGATCACTTAGGAACTTGTTAGAAATGCATTGTCCCTACTGAGTAAGAATCTGATTTTAACAAGATACTCAGGTGATTCAAATGCACGTTAAAGTTTAAGAAACACTGCTCCTAGGGCAAACTTTTTTTTTAGCAGACTTTTTCTGTGAAGGTCCAGAGACTAAATATTTTAGGCTTTGTGGGCCTCATGGTCTCTGAGACAACTATTCAACTAGTGCCATAGCAGCCTTAGATAATAACGCAAGTGAATGAGTGTGGTTATTTTCCTATATAACTTTATTTACAAAAACGGGACTTGCCAAACCCTACCTTAAGCTTTAGTATGGGAAAATGTCAAGCTTTAGTTGTTCTTTTTATGGAAATATATTTAGCAGTTTGTGTGCATAGCTATAAACTTTTTTTTCCCCACTGCTTTAGTTATCCCACTGGCTGATTACTATATTATTGCCGGAGTGATCTATCAGGCACCAGACTTGGGATCAGTTATAAACTCTAGAGTGGTGAGTGTCTTTACATACTTTAAACATTAAAGAAAACTTCTAACTGAACTACCTTGCTACTGAGAATTAAACAGGAACTCCTCTCCCTTGTGTAAGTTGGTATAAAGTGTTGACTATTAGAATATCTTAAGCATTGGTTCCTATGGGCCAACTCCATCTTCAAAGTATATACCACCCCTAGATACATAGTGATTCAGGTTCTGAAAAGCAGAAGAATTACTGTCTTTGCATATGTAATATTTTGTGTTCACTCTGTAAATTTTGGATGATTGATGAGAAATTCAGAATTTGTTTTCTCTTTATAAGCTTACTGCGGTACATGGCATTCAGTCAGCTTTTGATGAAGCTATGTCATACTGTCGATATCATCCTTCCAAAGGGTATTGGTGGCACTTCAAAGATCATGAAGAGCAAGGTAGGTGGGACACCGAGACCCTCCTAAAACACTTTTTGTTACTTGGAGAATGAAGCTGCTTTCTTTCGGAAAATGGCTATTGATGATTTCTAGCTGTGTTTTACTTCTCCATAGGAAGGTTTCATAGGATGATGACATTGTCAGAGCTATGATTCATGTAACTAGATGTGGTAGTAATAGCATTCCCATAGGAACAGGTACAAATTTTAATCTCTTTGGTACATGATAATCTTTGATAAGTTGATGCAAGGTTTTAAAATATTTAGGACATGTAGGGGAAATCAGTGATGAGGAACGAGTAATGATGATATTTCCTGCTTACCAAACTGTTGAGTCATCTTGAAATCTGGAACCCAAGTCTTCCAAGTTTTTGAAACAGGGGAGATGCTCTTAAAGCCCTATCTCCAGATGACCAGTCTGTTTTCTGATCTTTCCATGTTACCGCCTGTCGTGATGCCAGGTCCTCTAGTTGCCATAGCTGCTAATCTGCTACTTGTTCTGCACCATATTTTACCAATAAAAGTACTTCTAGAAATGTATCTATAGCAGTATACCTATATTCTGCATTTCTTTCTAGAGAAATAGCAACTTAAAATGAATTACTATGGAAAAAGTAACCTTTAAATAAAATTCAGACCCATGGAATGAATGGTCTTTGAGATACAGTTATATTTATTCATAATAGTAGGTCCTGGCAACAACATTTGACTTAGGAAAGTTAGCATCAGTTGAATAAACTTCTCCCTAGAGCTCTTTGCCCCTACCCTAATGAAATGTTTGGAGTAAAACTTAACTGGAACCCTTTCTTTATAGACAGTCCACCAGCACACTCCCCTCCCAGGAAAAATCCCACACGTGATTAGCTTCATAATTTTTCTTGCAAGTTCTTTTCTCTCTTGTCTTTATGATCTTCTGTTGTTTGGTTTGTCCTGTTTTTCTCAGTGGATTATAGTCTTCATAATTGAGTATGGTTACTTGAGTTTATGAAAGTTGCATTTTCCATTTGGACCTATTAGGTTTTGTGGGAAAAGTCCGTTTAATACACTTAAAATATACACAAGATAATTTCAAACCAATACTCTGAATGTGACTTAGGTAATTATGGAAAATTTAGCCTTAAAGTTTTCCATAATGAAGTAATTATGGAAACATAAGAACGATGTTTATCCATGTTTACATGCTAAAACTGAAATGTCTTTAAAAGATATATCAACTTTTTAAATGTTAGAATTTTAACCTCATTTCAGAGGGAGAGTTTGAATGCTTCTCTGTGTATGCTATGTTTAACTTATTTGGGGGGATTATCTTTGGAATAGCAGCCATTAGAAATAATGAAATTTGAATATATTCATGGCAGACAAAGATTTGTAAAATATAAGGCACCAAAGTAGTTAGACAATGTTTTGATTTGGACTTTATATTTTAATAGATAAAGTCAAACCTAAAGTGAAAAGGAAAGAAGAACCAAGCTCTATTTTCCAGAGACAGCGTGTGGATGCTTTACTCCTAGACCTTAGACAAAAATTTCCACCCAAATTTGTGCAGGTAATGAGAATGCATGTGGTTAATTTTGATTCAACACTTTTTCCTGGCATATTTATTTTTAATTGAGAACTGTTTCAGATGTGACCTAAAAATACTGATTTTCCTCGTTAGTTAAAAAAATGATCTCTGAATCAAAGGAAGGTTTTTCAAGGACTTAATGGAAGAGGTGGTAAAGGGAATGGAATTAGTACTGGTCTGTGCTCTTAAGTTTAATTCCTCATTGAATCTTCATAAACTATGAGGACTGAATATAGATAATATTCTCATTCAGAAGGTTGCTGAAAGTGTCATAGATGGTAACAAAATTAGAATTTGAAACTCATGCTGTTTTTACTGTACGTGCTGCCTTCCAGCCTGATGTAGAGGCTATTTAAGTCCTTAAATGATAGAATAATAAAAACTTTGTAATAAAAAGAATAGTACATTTGATGTGGAGGGTTTGGCATGATAAATGGAGGAGGCAGGAGTAATAATAAATAGACTTATAACATATACTGGTGTTGGAGTTATATGAATTCCATTATGTTGTCTTGGGCATTCCAACAGCAATAGCAGGTCCACGTACCGTGGTATTAAATGAACTTTTGCAGAGAAGTAAGTGTGAGATGGAATATGTGAACATGTTGTTCTTATGGTTTGTCTAAGCTCTTACTTATCTTTACAGGGCTGTGTACACACAGGTCATGTTTTTCCCGTGGAGGGCCTATTTAAGAGATTTTCAAGGGTTGTTTTAGACTGAGGTTTTTCACACACTGAGATGACTTTAGAATAGGCCTTTCCTTCCCCCTTCCCTGACTCTACTGGATGAGATGTACTGTTGGAATGGTGACGTGGTAGTGAAGGGAGCAGAGGCCACAGTTGGAACTCAGGACCAAAAAGCCAGTTTAGAGAAATCTCATGAATTGCGCTTGAAGATGAAACAGTGTCTGCTGAATAAATAAATAAGTGAATTATAGCTGTGTGTAAGATGATGAGTAGTGACTACAGAGTGTAAGAGGTTAGGTGTGGTTGGCCATTCGTGGCAGAACACCTAGACCTGCACAGTACAGTAGCCCCTAGGCACATATGACTATTGTGCATTTGAAACACAGCTAGTCCAAATTGAGTTGTGTTATGTGTGAAATACATACTGGGTTCAAGCACTTAGTACAAAAAAATTTATAAAATATTTCATTAGTAGTTAAAAATATTGGTTATATGTCAGTGATACTATTTTAGATATATTTGGTTAAAAATAATAAAATTCATCTGTTTCTTTCTGAAAATGTGACTACTAGAAAATTTTAAATTACATATATAGCTTGTATTTGTGGCTCACATTATATTTTGGGCAGTGCTGACCTAGAAAATGGGAACAGAAAATACAAAACCAAAAACATGAAAGATTATTAATGAACACATCTCAGAAACCAAGAAAATCCCTTAGTTTGTTCTTTGTCTAGTTTCTTGAGGTGTAAAGTTAGATTGTTTGTGATCTTTCCTTCTTTTTAATATAGGATTTATTGCTATAAACTTCCCTCTTAGTACTTCTTTTCCTGCATCCCATAAGTTTTGGTATGTTGTATTTTCATTTTAATTTCTCTCCAGATAATTTCTGATTTCCTTTTTGATTCCTTCTTCGGCCTACTTGTTGTTCACGAGTGTGTTGTTTAATTTCCACTTATAAGTTAGCAGAAGGAAAGAAATTACAAAGATTAAAAATTATGATAGAGACTAGAAAAACAATAGAAAAGAATCAGTGATACACCGGAAACTAACACAACATTTTAAGTCAACTATACTTCAATAAAAACAACAACAACAACAAAAAAGCAAGGAAACTAAGAGTTGGTGTTTTGAAAAGATAAACAAAATTGACCAACTTTTAGCTAGACTAACAAAGAGAGGAGACTCAAATAAATAAAGTTAGAAATGGAAGAGATGTTACTACTAATGCCACAGAAGTAAAATGATCATAAGAGACTACTGTAAACAGTTTATATGCCAAGAAATTGGGTAACCTATAAGAAATTCCTAGAACATATGACCTACCAAGACTGAGTCATGAAGAAATAGAAAATCTGAACAGACCAATAATGAGTAAGGAGACTAAATCAGTAATCACAAACCTCCCAAAGAAATGTCTAGGAACAGATGACTTCATGGCTGAATTCTACCAGACATTTAAAGAGAATTAACACCAATTCTTCTCAAACTCTTCCAAAAAATTAAAGAGGAGGGAACACTTCCAAATTCATTTTATGAGGCCAGCATTACTCTGTTACCAAAGACCAAAAGACACTACAAGACAAGAAAACTACAGTCCAATAAAAATAGGTGCAAAAATTCTCAATGAAATACTAGCAAATCAAATGCAATAGCCCATTAAGAGGATCATATATCATGATCAAGTGGGATTTATCCCTGGGTTGCAGAGATGGTTCAACATACTAAAATCAATCAGTATGATACACTACATTATCAGGATGAAGGATGAAAATCACATGAGCATCTCAATAGATGCAGAAAAGCATTTGGGAAAATTCAGCATCTTTTTATGATAAAAACAGCAAACTAGGTATAAAAGGAATGTACCTCAACATCATAAAAGCCACGTATAACAAACCCACGGCTATCATCATATTCAGTGGTGAAGAACAAAGCTTTTTCTCTAAGATCAGGAACAAGACAAGGATATCCACCCTCCACACTTCTATTCAGCATAGTGCTGGGAGACCTAGCCAGAGAAATTAGGCAGTAAAAGGGATCCAAGGGTTTCCCTGGTGGCGCAGTGGTTGAGAATCTGCCTGCTAATGCAGGGGACACGGGTTCGAGCCCTGGTCTGGGAAGATCCCACATGCCGCGGAGCAGCTAGGCCCGTGAGCCACAGCTACTGAGCCTGCGCGTCTGGAGCCTGTGCTCCGCAACAAGAGAGGCCATGATAGTGAGAGGCCCGCGCACCGCAATGAAGAGTGGCCCTCGCTTGCCACAACTGGAGAAAGCCCTCACACAGAAACGAAGACCCAACACAGCCAAAAATAAATAAATAAATAAATAAAGGGATCCAAATGGGAAAAGAAGTAAAATTGTCTGTTTGCAGATGATATGATCTTATACATAGCAAACCCTAAAGACTCCATTAAAAAACTGTTATAACTAATACATGAATTCAGTGAAGTTGCAGGATACAAAATCAACACACAAAAATCAGTTGTACTTCTATATACTAACAACTATCAGTAAAGGATATCAAGAAAATCCCACTTATGGGCTTCCCTGGTGGTGCAGTGGTTGAGAATCTGCCTGTCAATGCAGGGGACACGGGTTCGAGCCCTGGTCTGGGAAGATCCCACATGCCACAGAGCAACTAGGCCCGTGAGCCACAACTACTGAGCCTGCGCATCTGGAGCCTGCGCTCCGCAACAAGAGAGGCCTGCGCACTGCGATGAAGAATGGCCCCCGTTCGCCACAACTGGAGAAAGCCCTCACACAGAAACGAAGACCCAACACAGCCAAAAATAAATAAATAAATAAATAAATAAATAAATAAAATCCCACTTATAATAGCATCAAAAACATACTTAGGGATAAACTTTTTGTTATCAGCTTTATTGAGATAAAATTGGTGTAACATTGGGTGAGTTTAAGGTGTACAACCTATTGATTTGATACACTTATATACTGCAAAATGATTACCGCCATAGCATTAGCCGACATCTGTCATGTCACATAATTACTGTTCTTTTTTATAGTGAGTTCATTTAAGTTTTACTCTCTTAGCAACTTTCAAATATATAATACAGTGTTACTAACTATAATTACCATGTTGTGTATTAGATTTCCAGAACTTATTTCATCTTATACCTTTCACCAACATCTCCCCATTTCCCCCACCCCCTCAGCCACTGGCAGGCACTGCTGTACTCTCTGTAGGAGTTTGAACATTTTAGATTCCACATATAAGTGATGTGATATATCATATTTGCCTGTCTGACTCCACTTAGTATAATGCTCTCCAGGTTCATCCTTTCACAAATGACAGGATATCCTTCTTTCTCATGGCTAAATAATATTCCTGTATATGTGTGCGTGTGTGTGTGTGTGTGTGCGTGTGTGTGTATCACATATGTCTCTCTCACACACACACATACATATATCTCACATCTTCTTTACCCATTCTGTTGACAGACATGTAGATTGTTTCCATACCTTGGCTGTTGTGGATAATGCTGCGGTGAATGTGGGAATGCAGGTGTCCATTCGAGATCCTGTATTCATTCCCTTCAAATATATACCCAAAAGTGGGATTGCTGGATCATATGGTAGTTCTGTTTTTAATTTTTTGGGGAACCTCTGTACTATTTTCCATATTGGCTGCACCAATTTATATTGTCACCAACAGTACACAAGTGTTCCCTTTTTTTTACATCCTCACCAACACTTGTTACTTCTTGTCTTTTCGATGGTAACCATTATAACAACTATGAAGTGATATCTCATTGTGGTTTTCATTTGCATTTCCCTGATGATTAGTGATGTTGAGCAACTTTTCATGTACCTGTTGGCCATCTATATGTCTTCTTTGGAAAGATATCTATTCAGGTCCTCTGCCCATTTTTTAATTGAATTGTTTGTTTTTTCACTGTTGAGATGTATGAGTTCTTTATATATTTTGGATATTAACTTCTTATCAGATATGCGATTTGCAAATATTTCCTTCCATTTTGTAGGTTGCCTTTTCATTTTGTTGATGACTTACTTTGCTGTTCAGAAGCTTTTTGGTTTGATGTAGTCCCACTTGTTTATTTTTGCTTTTGGTGCATTTGCTTTTCATGTCAAACCCAAAAACTGATCACCAATACTGATGTCAAGGAGCTTACTGCCTATGTTTTCTTCCGGGAGTTTTATGGTTTCAGATCTTACATTCCAGTCTTAAATCCATTTTTAGTTAATTTTTGTGTGTGGTGTAAATTAACTGACTATATATGCATGGGTTTATTTCTGGGCTCTCTATTTTGTTCCATTGATCTATGTCTGTTTTTATGCCAATACTATACTGTTTTGATTACTGTAGCTTTGTAATATAGTTTGAAACCTGAGCTATCTGTATTCCCATTTATTATTTTAGTGAATATTTAGCATTATCCACAATAGCCAAGGTATGGAAATAGCCCTAATGTCCATCAACAGATGAATGGATAAAGAAACTGTGGGATATACATATAGTTGAATATTATTCAGCCTTAAAAAAGAAGGAAACTACCATTTGTGTTGTCATGGATGAACCTGGAAGATATTGTGCTAACTGAGATAAGTCAGTCACAGAAGGATGAATACTATATGATTTCACTTACATGAAATATCTAAAATAGTCAGACTTACAGATGCAGAAAATATTATAGTGGTTGCCAGAGGATGGAAGAAGGGGAAAATAGGGAGTTCTAAAAAGGCTGTAAAGTTACAGTTATATAAGATGAATAAGTTGTAGAGATCTGCTGTACAACATACTGCTTACAGTTAACAATATGGTGTTGTGCACTTAAAAACTTGGTAAGAGGGTGGATCTCATATTGAGGGTTCCTAACACACACGCACACACAAACCCCAAACTAAAGGAGCAGAAGAAATCTTTTGGAGGTGATGGATATGTTTATTACCTTGATTGTGGTGATGGTATCACAGGTGTATGTATATGTCCAAACTCATCAAATTGTGTATATCAGATATGTGCAGGTTTTTTTCGTGTATCCGTTATACCTCAAAGTACCTGTAAAAAAAAGGAAAGGAACCAGAAAATACTCTGAAGTTTTATTACTCATATGTGTTTGTGAAGGGAAGGGTAGTGAAATATGAGACTTAAAATTTCGATTAAGGTCATATTGAGAAGAATTGTATATGCTCCACAAAGGAGTTTGTGGTTAGTTCGATAGTCCAGTGTTTATTCACTATTTTAAACCCATAACCTGGTACCACTCCTGTAAACATACGTTTCCAGGTACATTAAATGTTATTTGAAGTATTAAAACAATAGCTATCATCACTAAAGACAAATGAAAGCATTGGTAATTTTTGTACATTCTTTTTCAAATACACCCTCTCTTGAAGTAAACTGAGATATCCTCTACCTCATTTTCTTGACCCTCAGCACTGACTAGCTGTGAATTATTGATGATGGTAGTAGGGACCCATTAAATGTTTAAAAACAGTTGCAAGGAAATAATGTAGTTACTTGTTTGTTTTAGGAAGATAACCATTAATGGTATAGAAGATGCATAGGAAAATGTGTCATGTACCACAATGTTCATTGCAGTTCTGTTTACAATAGCCAGGACTTGGAAGCAACCTAAGTGTCCATTGACAGATGAACAGACAAAGAAGATGTGGCACATATATACAGTGGAATATTACTCAGCCGTAAAAAGAAGCGAAATTGAGTTATTTGTAGTGAGGTGGATGGACCTAGAGTTTGTCATACAGAGTGAAGTAAGTCAGAAAGAGAAAATCACATACCGTATGCTAACACATATATATGGACTCTAAAAAACAAAAAAAAAATGGTCATGAAGAACCTAGGTGCAAGACGGGAATAAAGACGCAGACCTACTAGAGAATAGACTTGAGGACACGGGGAGGGGGAAGGGTAAGCTGTGACAAAGTGAGAGAGTGGCATGGACATCTATACACTACCAAATGTAAAATAGATAGCTAGTGGGAAGCAGCCGCATAGCACAGGGAGATCAGCTCGGTGCTTTGTGACCACCTAGAGGGGTGGGATAGGGAGGGTGGGAGGGAGACGCAAGAGGGAAGAGATATGGGGATATATGTATATGTATAACTGATTCACTTTGTTATAAAGCAGAAACTAACACACCATTGTAAAGCAATTATACTCCAATAAAGATTAAAAAAAAATGTGATGTTTGGAGTCAAGGAAGTTAGACTATGGAAAGCCTGAATTAATTCTGTGGCCATAGATAGAGAGGAAACAGATTCAAGATATATTTCAGATTTAGCATTGCCTAAATTTGGTGGTTGGATGTGGAGAGATTGGCATTATGGATGATTCTGAGGTTTCAGGCCTAGGATTAGAATCAACTTGGTGTTGAACCCAAATTCAGAATATAGGAAAAGAAACAGATTTGGGGTTAAATATAGTTGTTAGGGGTTCTATTTTCATAAGCCAACCTCCAGAACATTCAATAGCTTACTGCTGTGTTTGGGTTCTGTGGTACTCCAGCTGAATGACAGTTCCTTTTTCTCTGGCTAGGGGTCCTGACTTGAATTCCATATACTGTTCTATCCTGGTGAGCTAGGCTGGACAATGTAGAAAGCTCAGAGACTCTCTTGAATCTTAAAACAAAAAAACTTCACTTTGTAGAAAGTTATGGAAATTTAGAAACGCATATAAAAATAGAGGGAATAATAAAAAATGAAACCCCCATGTACCTATTGATATTATCCTGCTTCAACAGTTATCAGGCATGGTCAATCTTGTTTTCTCTCTTCTTCCCCTATTTCCTCCCAATTATTTTAAGCAGGTTGCAGACTACATATCATTTCAGTGAGTTTTTACATTTTTCTTGTAAAGGTTTAGCCATAGTCATCCTTAAGTTGTCATTTTCCAGAACCTCACCTTCTTCTTTTAACCATCCAGGGGCCAAAAGCCAACTCAAAGAGAGAGAGTATGTCAACTCCATGTAGCAGAACTAGGAGAAGGAAGGCTTTCTCTAGAACTTTTAATAATCTCTTTGTTTCTGCGACACACAGCATTTCTCCTCAGATCTGGAGAAGAAGATAGACTCTTGGTGTCCTTGAAGCCTTCTGTGAGCTCCTGCTTACCCATTGTGTCCCCCAGGACCATTCGTAGCTTAGGACCTTCTGGATCCGAGGGCTGTTGCCCCTTTATGGGGTTGCTCAGGAGAATCTCGGAGAA
Organism: Balaenoptera physalus; assembly: GCF_965194825.1. Taxonomy (NCBI): domain Eukaryota; kingdom Metazoa; phylum Chordata; class Mammalia; order Artiodactyla; family Balaenopteridae; genus Balaenoptera; species Balaenoptera physalus. Next base: position 31,755,840 of record NC_138883.1, read on the forward strand.
GCCCCGCAGTTTTCCTTGAAGCTCCTTTTTCCATATTTTAACTTCTGTTACTACGGAAAGTAACAAAACTGATGTGATAGGAGTTCAGGCCTTCAGTGCCTTTTATTATGAATGTCTTTTCAGTGCTGTTTTCAGAAGCTGCTAGGACACCATAGGATATTGCTTCAGCTAGGTTTATTCCAAAGTTACCTAATAAATTTTGTCAGAAAGGCCACCTCCGTTCTGTTTTCCCGTCTTAAACCACATCCTACTAGTTTGTGTGACAGTATTCCCTAGAAAAGATTAGACAGTGTGCACTAGGTAGATACTGACATTATTTCGATGTCTGGATATGGTCCAGTGTCCACTATAGTTCAAGTGGTTCAGTGGTAGCAGTATAAGAATATCCCCTCTCAATTTCTCATTCCTCAATGTTACACCATCTATTTCCTCTCCTGTTTTAAAGTAAAGAAAAATTGTTAGTTCCCTCAAATTACTTTAGACATGTTTAAGTCCTAATATGTTCATAAAATAGGTAATAATGTTGTGTTGGGGGTTCCCGTGACCACCCCCATGTTTGGAGATTTGCTTGAAGGACTCACAGGAGTTATTACAGTGACATAGTAGGGCTATACAGCCAGGTATAAGGAAAAAAGGCGTTAGTGGAGTCTGGAGGAATCCATCTGCAGGCTTCCTCACACTCTTTTCTTCCCATGAAGAGTCATACAGAGTACACTCTTGCCTCAACAGTGAAAATGCAGCAACATGTAAGTGATATTTCTGCCTAAGGAAGTCCATTAGAGACTTGGTGCCCACGTTTTTGGGGGAGGTTTTTCAGGTAGGTACCTTCTACCTAGCACATACCAAAATTCCACATTCTTTGAAGGAAGGCAGGTATTCAACAAAAACAACATTTTTTTATACAAACAGTCTAGGCATAATGAACTGCCATTATCAGTTACAAAATGGTGGGAACCCTCCTGAAATCCAAATTTCCAGATGCCAGCCAAAGGCCAACCTTGCAGCCTGGCCCTTCTAAGGATAGTAGCCTCAGGCCTTCTATGTTAACCTTTTCTGTACAATGGGTAATAATGGGAAGCTCAGTTTTGGTCTTATTAAGTGTAATGGTTCCCAGAACTTGTAGTTGGAGTGGGCTAGTAGGCAGTTTGTAGCACGAATCTGGAGCATGTGACATCAGAAAATTGTGTAGTCTCTAGTCATAGGAATAGATAAGAAGCTTAAGGAGGGCATGTAAATTCAGAAAGAAATTCAGAAAACAAATGGAGGCATTAAACTTTATAAAAATAAAGAGAACACATTTATTCTGAGATGACAGGGAAGTATAGAGAGGTATTTTTTATGTATATATGTCTGTATATAAAGGTATAATAAGTTTGGAGGTAGATAGATGGGAGAGAACTTGGGGCATTGACACCCTTATTGGCTGAGGGTGAGGGGTAGGTTGTGAGCCTTGAGGAGGAAGAAGGAGGGAGAGGAGGAGGAAAGTGTTTTAAAGCATTTAACTTGGGTAGTGAGAACAGGGAGATGACAGGGCCCACTGAACTAAAAGAATTGCTGTGCAGAATGAAGGATCTGACCTTGTTCCTGACTCCTAGTGCCCCCGTCATTTTTTCCTGCAGTTTGATGTCTAATAGTACACTCAACAGAAGCCTTATATTCATAGAAAAATACCTCTTTTTCTTTACGTCCCATACCTGCCAACTTTAAAAGTCAGACATCCAAATTTCATTCTACTTACTTACAGCTCATATCCCCTATGCAGATAAGCCTCTGGAGTCTTGAAAGGCTCCGTTATTCCCTCTCATTGGATTCTCCTTAGGTACTTTTTAATTAATTAATTTATTTATTTTTATTTATGGCTGTATTGGGTCTTCGTTTCTGGGTGAGGGCTTTCTCTAGTTGCGGCAAGCGGGGGCCACTCTTCATCGCAGTGCGCGGGCCTCTCACTATCGCGACCTCTCTTGTTGCGGAACACAGGCTCCAGAAGCGCAGGCTCAGTAATTGTGGCTCACGGGCCTAGTTGCTCCGCGGCATGTGGGATCTTCCCAGACCAGGGCTCGAACCCGTGTCCGCTGCATTGGCAGGCAGATTCTCAACCACTGTGTCACCAGGGAAGCCCCCTTAGCTACTTTTTATAAAGCATTGTAGCCTCGGTGCAGAGGCAGAGGGCTTTGTTGATGTTCAAGAGTTTTTTTTATGTTTGATTCTTTTGTTCTAGTTTTAGATTTGTGTCTTTTCTGGAACAGGGGAATAAGAAGTAGAAAATGATAAATTTACTTTTTTATGGTACATGGATAGTAGTTGCTCTTCATGAAGTCATTTATAATGTAATTCTCATGCAGGTGTAATTTTAATGAAAATTATGACGTCAAGAAGCAAAAAACTTTGCTAACCTGCCCTGTTTTCTTCTTCCTCTTCCTCCATCCCTCTTCCCCACTTTTTTTTTTTTTTTTTTTTTTAATTACAGCAAAAGTCTGGAGAAAAGCCTGTCCCAGGTATGGTTCATCTGATAATTCTTATCAAACTTGAAATAAGACCAAACAGCCCGTTTAACTCAGTAACAATCATAACATGTGAGGTGAATTATGATCATTTTGTCCTTTTAGACTCTCTAATGCTAGTTTGTTACTCCTAACCTTTGATCTGCTGATTGCCAAAAGGTGGTGCTTTTGTGGTAGTGATATTAGCATTTGAAAGATGCGTTGGAGTGGGATGAACAGGTATTGAGGGTGTGTGGAGAAGCTGAGGCGATGCGAGGTTGTCAGAAGTTTGAAAAAAGGCCTTCTGTTTCATCATTGAGAATAGGTATTGGACTATCCATTGACCTGGCATAGAATAATTATGTATCTTTTGTGTGCATAATGTCTTATTTAAATGTCATGTGTTTTTGTCTAGTATCATAATTTGCTTGTATTATCAGGTTTTTGGTTTGTAAATTGGTTCTTATACATCTGCCTGATGAAACAGCTAAATTTAGAACTTGAGATAAGTAGTTCTAAATTAATTTGAGAGTCTGAACCATTCACATTAACTGTTGTCTAAATTGGTCTTATCCCTCCACCCTCCTCCGCCTCCAAAAAATATCTGCTTTTGATGTCTAGTGGATCAGACAAAGAAAGAGGCAGAACCTATACCAGAAACTGTAAAATCTGAGGAGAAGGAGACCACAAAGAACGTTCAACAGACTGTGGGCACTAAAGGCCCCCCTGAAAAACGAATGAGACTTCAGTGAGTATTGGACGAGAGAGACACTTGGAAGACTCCTCTTGTCCATATTTTACCTCATTACTGTGACAGGCTCTTGAACTTTAAAATTCTTTGTCACAATCATTTGTATAGAATGTGCTTGTTCTTTGAGAAAGGATGTAAGGATGCTCATGCTTTCAGTCTGAATATTCTTAATGTATCTTTTGTAAACTTTTCCCTACTGGACTTGAGCAGCTTCCTCCCTCACATGTTTACTGTGATATATGTTTAAAGACAAAATAAAGGTATTTGTATAAATTAGTTTATCATGACTTTTTCCCCCTTATTTTCCCTCTGAAATATTTCCAGATGCATTTTGTAAACACAAAGGATTAATGTTAAAATAGTAGCTAAGCTTATTTTCTATTATTAGTTGCTTATTCCTCAGTATTAAAATAGTAAAGTTACTGACAATTTGAAAGGTAAAGAAAAGGAAAACAACCTCGTTAAGCAATATCACCACCCTACAGATACAATAACAATGTTATGGATTTTCTTTGTCTTCTTTTTCTGTGTGTAGATTTCTTTTTTTTTTGGCCGCACCACGTGGCATGGAAGCATGGAGTCTTAACCACTGGACCACCAGGGAAGTCCCTGTGGGTAGATATTTTTAAAACCATAGTTTGTAATTATTCTGTTCATACACTTTTACTTTATCATGTTATGTCTGTTATATGTGCTATTCCATGTTTACTTAGTTTTTATAGACTATTTATACTTTGTTAACTGAATAATTCCTATGAGTGATTATATCTGTCTTCTTAAACTCTCCCTGTGTTGTACTTAAGTTTTTCCCAATTTACAATTTGCATTAAGGCTGTAGTGATTACATTATTTAAATAAGGCTGTAGTGTATCATGAGTTTTCAGTATTTAGTATTTATTTCCTTAGTATGGAGTCCCAGCTGTAGAATCATTAGAATCTGTACTTTTTTTTTTAGACCTGTTATTACTCTAATAGCAAAATATGAAAGTACCAAGTTCTCTAGAATCTCGCTGACACTGAGTATTGTCATCTACATTTTTAGTGCCAATTAAGTAGCAAAAAAATGGTGTTTCATTATTTTAAGTGGTTGCATAGTTTCTCATCTTTGATTCTTTTATGAAGTGTCTGATTTTCTGTATTGTGTAAGATTTTTTAGTTTTTTTATTTTGACATAATTTCAGGCTTACAGAAGAGTTGTCAGAGTAGTACAGAGAATTCCTCCATATATACCTTTTGCCCTAATTCCCCGTATATTAAAGTTTTCCATATTTGTCTTATTCTTTAATCTCTATCTCTCTTTCCCTATGTCAAACTCCTGTTGTCATTTGCTGTTTCTCCCTCTCTCTCTCTGTGTGTGTGTGTGTGTGTGTACATATACATATAATACACACATATATACACCTTTTATTTTGGATTGAGAGTCGGTTGCAATCTTGATGCCCATTTTCCCTAAGAACTTTAGTGTGCATTTCCTAAAATCAAGGACATTCTTTTACATAGCCTTGGTACAATTATCAAAATTAAACCGGTATGATACCATTATCTAATCTGTAGGTCTTATTCAGATCTTGCTAGTGGTGCCAAGAATGTCATTTACAGCAAAAGAATATCCTGAATTGTGCATTAGATTTAGTTGTCCTATCTCTTTAGTCTCCTTTAATCTGGAGCAGTTCTTTAATCTTCCATGTTTTTCATGACTTGATATTTAAAGAGTAGGCCAGTTATTTTGTTGAATGTCTCTTAATTTGGGTTTGTTTGATATATTTTCATAATTAAATTCATCTCATGCACTTAAAAACATTTTTTTTCACGTTCCAAGCATTGTTTATTCCAGGATTGCGAGAATGATTCAACAGTTGGAATCTGTTACTCTGAATTAACATATTAATTGCAAAAATACACTTTTGTTAGGAATACCATGGAAAAGATGCTTATGGAGGCACGTGCTGTCAATTTGTCCCATTTCTGGTGATGTTAACTTTGATCACTTGGTTAAGGTAGTGTTTGTCAGGTTACTCCACTGTAAAGTTAGAATTTTTCTTTTTGTAATTTAGGTATTTTGGGGGGGGGGAGTAGTTCGAGGTCTGTAAATACCCTGTTATTGCTCAGAACTTTTACCCTCCAGTAACATTCACTGATAATTCTTGCCTAAATCATTTATTACTATTATGGTTGCCAAATGGTGATTTTCTAATTCCTTCATTCCTTCTGTGTTTATTAGTTGGCTTTCTGCTATAAAGAAGAGCTTTCCTTTCCCCCCTACTTATTTATTTATATCATTGTAGACTCTTGGATTCTTATTTATTCAACGAGTTATATTTCTTTACTATCATTAATTTATATTGATGCTCAAATTGTCCCAGACTGGGCCAATGGGAACTGTTTCAAGCTGATTCTTAGGTCCTTTTGACATGACCTTGTCATTCATTGAGGATTTTCTTTATGTTTTGGCACAATAAGATATCCCAGGCTCATTCCAACCCTGGAGTCAGCCATTTCTCTAAGGATCCCTAGTTCCTTTTGGTGGAGAATATATTTGGAAATCAAGATCTGTGTGCTAGGTGTGTTCATTTGCTACTGGGGTGTCATGGCTTCTGGGCTTTGTCAGCTGATAGAGTTAAGAAATAGATACATACTGGGACTTCTCTGGCGGCCCAGTGGTTAAGACTGTGCTTCCACTGCAGGGGGCATGGGTTCGATCCCTGGTTGGGAAACTAAGATCTTGCATGCTGCTTGGCATGGCCAAAAAAAAAAGAAAAAGAAATAGATATGTACATATGTGTGTGACATGAGTAAATGCATATATGTCCACACACATATCTATCTGTCTATTCTATATATATTAAAAGCAACCAATTCACACTGATAACACCAATTCCAGTTTATCCTCACAGGGTTCACTCTGTTCTCTTTCACATTTGTAACTTTCTTCCACATTGATGAGAATTGTTTCTTGTTATCCACAATGTTTGTACTTATTTGCTTAATCCTGGAATAACAGAAAGTTGTTTTAGAGTTGCTAACCTATACCTCTGCAAAAAAAGAAACCTCTTAATTAGAATTCAGTATTTACTTAGAGTTCTTTTTGTCTTTAGTTTGTAGATATATAGTTCAGATACTGTGTTTAAAAATTACTTGGGTTAATTTTTTTTTCCAGTGTGGTTACACTACTCATTTATCAGATGTTCCAGTTCATTTGGTTCTGTTTTGAATTCCATTTTAGTTTTTCCCCTCATTATTATTGATTACTTTGTTTTGTTGTTGTTCTGTGGGATGTGAGTTGTTAGCATAGTTCTTAATGGCAGACCTGTCCAAAAGAGATTCTGAGTATCATACCCCTTCCTCATTTCTTCTTTCTTTTCCACCTTATTCCTACCTACCCCTCTCGAAGAAATGAACCTAATTAGTCTCTAGTTTACCTTTACTGTATTTCTGCTGCACAAATGAATAGATGTTTTCTTATTTCCCCTTCTTACACAAAAGGCAACATATTATCTGAACTTCTGCACTTTGCTTATTTTCCACTTATTTAAGCATGAACTTTGAGATAAAGATATTAACTCTAGTATTTTTTCAACTTTTTATTTCCAGCAAAGCTCCTTTTTCTTTCACTTACATTATTTTAAAATTTCACTTAACAGAAAAGTACACAAGATAATAGTACAGTTCATTGTACCTGTGTAAACTTACCATGCAGGTAAAGAAATTGAACATTGCCAATACCCCAGAAGCTCCTTTATGTCCCTTCCTAATCACAATGTTTGTCCTGATTAGAGGTCACACTTATTCTCAGTTTTATGGTAATCATTTGTTTTCTTTACATTTTTACCACATCACCTTGCATCCCTAAATAAATTTTTAGTTTTGATTGCCTACTTTTTATTTTTAGTATGAGTAGATTCAGTATGTATATTTCATGTATGACTTATTTTGTTCAATATTATGTTTGTGACATTTATCAACGTTGTTTCATGTTATTGTGGTTCTCTTATTTTCATTTCTGTTCAGTATTCCTTTACATACATGTATTACAACTTAAAAAAATCCATTCTAATGGTGATGGACATTTGGATTGTTTGTAGTTTTGGGCTATTGTGAAAAATTGCTTTTATGAATATTCTTTTTGGTGTATATTATAGGCTGAATTGTGTCATCTCACCCCCCTCTCCACCCCCAACATGTTGAAGTCCTAACTCCCAGTACCTCAGAATGTGATATTATTTGGAAATAGGGTCATTGCAGATGTTATTAGTTAAGATGAGGTCATGCTAGAGTAGGCTGAGACCCTATTTTGATGTGACTGGTGACCTTATAAAAAGAATGCCACATGAAGAGACAAAGGGAGACACCATGTGAAGATAGAAGATTGTAGTGTTGCATCTATAAGCTTAAAAACACCAAAAATTGACACCAAATTACCAAAAGCAAGGAAGAGGCAAGGAAGGATTCCCCTGTAGGCTTCAGGGGGAACATGGCCCTGCACATACCTTGATTCTGGACTACTAGCCTTCAGAACTTTGAGATAATAAATTTCTATTGTTTTATTTTCCAGTTTATACTCCCACCAGCAGTGTGCGAGACTTCGTATTGTCCACACCTTTGTTGACCCTTGATACTGTCAACTAAAGAAAATTTTAGTCATTCTGATGGGTATACAGTGGTATCTTGTTGAGGCTGAAATTTGTATTTCCTGGTGATTTGATGATGTTAAGCATTCTTTCCTGTGATTGTTGGCTACTTGAATATCCATTTTTGTGAAGTGTGTTTTTTGCACATTTTTCTACTGTTTTGTCTGTGTTTGTCTTATAGAGTAAGAAGAATCCTTTGTATGTTTGGATAAGAGTCCTTTGTTGGTAACATGTATTGTGTTTAAATGTTTCTTCTCTCCACTCTGGCTTGCCTTTTTACCCTTCTTAATTTTAACGTAACTCAGTTTGTCAATCTTCTCCTTTATTGTTAATGCTTTTTTGTGTCTTGTTCGAGGTTTTTCCCTACATTGAGGTTATGAAGATATACTCCTCTGTGATTATCTACAAGCTTTATTATTTTACATTTCACATTCAGGAGTATAGTCCATTTGGTTGGGATTGGTCTATAAATCAATTTGGGGAGAACTGACAATTTAGCAATATCGAGTATTCAGAACCACAGACTTGTTATATTCCTCCTTTTATTTAGGTTTTCTTTAACTTCTCTGAGTAAAGTTATGAGCTTTCAGAGTACAGGTCTTGTACATGTTTTGTTAAAGTTACCACTAAGCATAATGTGTTTTTTTGATGCTGTTGTAAAAGATGTTTAAAAAATTTTAATTTCCATTTGTTTGTCTCTAGTATATAGACCTTGTATCCTGTTACTTTACTAAATTCAATAATTAGTTCTGGTAGCTTTTTTGTGCATTGCTTAGGAATTTCTACATCCATGATCAATGTCATCTGGGAATAAAGAGTCTTATCTTCAACCTGTATACCTTTCAAAAAATTGTGGTAAAATATAAATAACATAAAATTTACCATTTTAAGCACTTTAAGTATACAATTCATTGACATTAACTACATTCACATTGTTGTGCAGCTATCATCACCATCTCCAGAACTTCTTCGTCATTCCAAACCGAAACTCTACTCATTAAACACTCCCTTTTTTCCCCTTCCTCCAGCCCCTGGCAACCACCATTCTACTTATGTCCTGATGCATTTGACTGCTGTTGGTATCTCATATAACTGGACTCATACAATATTTGGTTTTTTTGTGTCCGGCTTATTTCACTTAGCATAAGGTCTTCAAGGTTCATCCATATTCTAGCATGTGTCAGAATTTCCTTTTTGAGGTTAAATAATATTTTGTTGTATGTATCTATGTATGCACACACACATTCTGTTTATTCATGCGTCAGGCCATGGACATTTGAGTTGCTTCCACCTTTTCACTATTGTAAATAATGCTAGTACAGGGACTTCCCTGGTGGTCCAGTGGTTAAGACTCTGCACTCCCAACGCAGGGGGCCCGGGTTCGATCCCTGGTCAGGGTACTAGATCCCACATGCCACAACTAAAAGAGCCTGCATGCCGCAGCTAAAGAACCTGTGTGCCACAACTAAAAGAGCCTGCATGCCGCAGCTAAAGAACCTGTGTGCCACAACTAAAGATCCTGCACGCGGCAACGAAGATCCCACCTCCCACAACTAAGACCCAGTGCGGCCAAACAAATGAATAAATAAATATTTTTAAAAAAATAATGCTGGGGGCTTCCCTGGTGGCGCAGTGGTTGGGAATCTGCCTGCTAATGCAGGGGACACGGGTTCGCGCCCTGGTCTGGGAAGATCCCACATGCCGCGGAGCAACTAAGCCCGTGCGCCACAACTACTGAGCCTGCGCGTCTGGAGCCTGTGCTCTGCAACAAGAGAGGCCACGACAGTGAGAGGCCCGCGCACAGCGATGAAGAGTGGCCCCCGCTTGCCGCAACCAGAGAAGGCCCTAGCACAGAAACGAAGACCCAACATAGCAATCAATCAATCAATAAATAAATCTTTAAAAAAAAATAATGCTGCTACAAACAGTGATGTACAAATATCTGGCAATGCATGTGGGAAGGGGTGCACCACTCTCCGAATCTCCCCATGTTCACTGACCGGAAAGCTTTCAGAACCTTGTCCTTTTAGGGTTTTTATGGAGGCTTCATTACATGGATATGATTGATTAAATTATTGGCTATTGGTGATCAAACCCAACTTCAGCCCCCTTTCCATCCCCAGGGGTGGGGGTGGGGCGGTATCGAAACCCTCTAGTCACAAGGTTGGTTCCTCCAGTGACCAGCTCCCATTTTTAGGTGACATAGGGGCTTTCCAAAAGTCACCTCATTAACATCACAAAAGACACCATGGTTCTCCTCTCAGGAAATTCCAAGGGTTTTAGGAGTTCTGTGCCAGGAAGAAGAAGACCAAATATATATTTCTTATTATAAATCACAATATCACACCTAACAATTATTGAGGTTGACCATCTTTTTATGTGCATATTGGTCATTTGTGTATTCTTTCTTTACATAAAATATTTTAATAAAATTCATTATAAAATTAAAGCAGAATATTTGTATATCTTTGGAGAAATGTCTATTCAAGGCTTTGGCACATTTAAAAATATTTTTTAATTAAGGTATAGTTGATTTACAATATTATGTAAGTTTCAGATGTACAACGTAGTGGTTCACAATTTTTAAAGATTATACTCCATTTATAGTTATTATAAAATATTGGCTATATTTCCTGTGCTATACAATATATCCTTGTAGCTTATTTATTTTATACATAGTAGTTTGTACCTCTTAATACCCTTCTATCTTGCCCCTCCCCACTTTCTCCCCACTAACCCCTTATTGGTCATATCATTTGCAAATATTTTCTCCCATTCAGTAGGATGTCTTTTTGTTTTGTCAGTGGTTTCCTTTGCTGTGCAGAAGCTTATAAGTTTGATTAGGTCCCATTTGTTTATTTTTGCTTTTATTTGTTTTGCTTTAGAAGACAGATCCAAAGATCTATGATTTATGTCAAAGAGTGTTCTGCCTATGTTTTTTTCTAAGAATTTTATGGTTTCTGGTCTTACATGTAGATCTTTAACACATTTTAAGTTTATTTTTGTATATGGTGTGAGAAAATGTTTTAATTTCATTCTTTCACATGTAGCTGTTCAGTTTTCCCAGCACCACTTATTGAAGAGACTGTCTTTTCTTCATTGTATATTCTTGCCTCCTTTGTTGTAAATTAATTGACCATAAGTGCATGGGTTTATTTCTAGACTCTCTCTGTATTCTGTTCCCTTGATCTGTGTGTCTCTTCCTGTGCTAGTACCATACTGTTCTGGTTAATGTATCTTTGTAGTGTAGTCTAAAGTCAGGGAGTGTGATACCTCCACCTCAGTTCTTTCTCAAGATTGTTTTGGCTTTTCAGGGTCATTTCTGTTTCCATGCAAAATTTAAAATTATATGTTCTAGTTCTGTGAAAAAATGCCATTGGTATTTCAGTAGGTACATTGAATCTGTAGATAACCTTGGGTAGTATGGTCATTTTACCAATATAAATTTTTCTGGTCTATGAACACAGTATGTCTTTCCATCTGTGTCATCTTCAATTTTTTTCATCAGTGTCAGTGTTCCGCGTTCAGATCTTTTACTTCCTTAGGTAAGTATATTCCTAGGTATTTTATTCTTTTTGATGCAATTGAAAATGGAGTTGTTTCCTTATTTTCTCTTTCTGATAGTTTGTTGTTAGTAGATAGAAATGCAACAGATTTCTGTATATTACTTTTGTATCCCGCAACTTTACTGAACTCATTGATGAACTCCAGTAGTTTTTGGTAGCTTCTTTTGGATTTTCTACATATATCATGCTGTCTGCAAACACTGACAGTTTTACTTCTTCATTTCCAATTTGGATTCCTTTTATTTCTTTGTCTTGTCTGATTGCTGTGGCTAGGACTTCCAATACTCTGTTGAATAAAAAGTGGCAAGTGTGTGCATCCTTTTCTTGTTCCTGATTTAGATGAAATGCTTTCAGCTTTTGACCATTGAGTATGATGTTAGCTGTGGGCTTATCATATATGGCCTTTATGATGTTGAGGTATGTTCCCTCTATACCACCCACTTTCTGGAGAGTTTTTTTTTATCATAAATGGATGTTGAATTTTGTCAAAATCTTTTACTGCATCGATTGAAATGATTATATGATTTTTATTTTTCAATTTGTTAATATGTATCACATTTATAGATTTATGGATATTGAGCCATCCTTGTATTCCTGGGATAAATCCCACTTGATCATGGTGTATGATCTTTGTAATGTACTGTTGAGTTTGGTTTACTAATGTTTTGTCAAAGATTTTTACATCTATGTTCATCAGTGATATTGGTCTCTAATTTTATTTTTTTCTGATAATCTTTGTCTTGTTTGGATATCAAGGTGATGTTGGTCTCAAACAATGAGTTTGGAAGTATTCCTTCCTCTGCAATTTTTTGTAATAGTTTGAGAAGGATAGGTGTTAACTCTTCTCTAAATGTTTGGAGCATTCACCTGTGTAGCTCTCTGGTTCTGGACCTTTGTTTTTGGGGAGTTTTAAAAAATTGCTGATTCACTTTCATTACTCGTAATTTGTCTGTTCATGTTTTCTATTTCTTCCTGGTTTAGTCTTGGGAGATTGTACATTTCTAAGAATTTGTTCATCTAGGTTCTTCATTATTGGCCTATAGTTATTCACAGTAATCTTTTATGATCCTCTGTATTTCTGTGGTTATAACTTCTTTTCCATTTCTGATTTGGGCCCTCTCTCTTTTTTTCTTGATGAGTCTGGCTAAAAGTTTATCATTTTTGTTTCTCTTTACAAAGAACCAGCTCTTAGTTTCATTGATCTTTTCTTTCTTTTTTTAGTCTCTATTTCATTTATTTCTGCTCTGATCTTTATGATTTCTTTCCTTCTAACTAACTTTGAGTTTTGTTTGTTCTTCTTTTTCTAGTTCCTTTAGGTGTAAGTTGGGTTGTTTGAGATTTTTTCTTATTTCCTGAGGTAAGGTTGTATTGCTATAAACTTCCCTTTAGTGCAGCAATTCATTGGTTATTTAGTAACGTATTTTTAGCCTCCACGAGTTTGTGTCTTTTGCAGTTTTTTTCTTGTAGTTGATTTCTAGTCTCATAGTGTTGTGGTCAGAAAAGATGCTTGATATGATTTCAACTTTCTTAAATTTACTGAGACTTGTTTTGTGGCCTAGCATGTGATCTATCCTGGAGAATGTTCCATATGCATTTCAAAAGAATATGTGTTCTACTGGTCTAAGTGTGCCCTTGTTTCCCTACTGATTTTCAGTCTGGATGATCTGTCCATTGATGTAAGTGGAGTGTTAAAGTTCCCTACTCCTATTGTGTTACTCTCAATTTCTCCCTTTTACTCTGTTAATATTTTCTTTCTATATTTAGGTGGTCCTACAATGGGTGTGTATATATTTACAATTGCTATATTTTCTTGGGTTGATCCTTTGATCATTATGTAATGTACTTCTTTGTCTCTTGTAACAGTCTTTGTTTTAAAGTGTATTTTCTCTGATATAAGTATTGCTACTTTGGCTTTCTTTTGATTTCCATTGTATGAAATACCTTTTTCCATCCCTTTACTTTTAGTCTATGTGTGTCTTTAGATCTGAAGTGAGTCTTTTGTAGGCAGCATATATATGAGTCTTGTTTTTGTATCCATTCAGCCACTCTATGTATTTTAATCGGAGCATTTAGACTATTTACATTTAAAGTAATTATTGATATGTATGTTCTTATTGCCATTTTTATTGTTTTTGCAGTTCTTTTTTGTTTCTTCTTCTTTTGTTCTTTTCTTTTGTGGTCTGGTGACTATTTTTAGTGTTATGTTTGGATTCCTTTCTCTGTGTGTGTGTATCTGTTACAGATTTTTGGTTTGAAGTTACCATGAGCTTTATATGTAGCTATCTGTCTATCTATGCTGTTTTAAGTTGATAATCTCTTAATTTCAAACATTTTAATAACCCTGCATTTGTACTCTCCTCCTGTCATGATTACTGTTTTTGACATACTTTGTATCTAGTTGTTTTGATATCCCTTAACTGTTTACTGTAGATATAGATGATTTTACTGCTTTTGTCTTTTAACCTTCCTACACATTTTGTATGTGGTTGATTTTGTTACCTTTACTGTATATTTGCCTTTGCTGATGACCTTTTTCCTTTCGCAATTTTCATGTTTCTAGTTGCGGCCTTTTCAATTTTGCTTAGAGAAGTCCCTTTTACATTTCTTGTAAAGCTGGTTTGGTGGTGCTGAGCTCTTTCAGCTTTTGCTTGTCTGTAAAACTTACGATCTCTCAATCAAATCTGAGTTAGAGCCTTGCTGGGTACAGCATTCTTGGTTGTAGGTTTTTCCTTTTTCATCACTGTAAATATATTGTGCCTCTCCCTGCCTGCAAAGTTTCTGCTGTAAAGTCAGCTTTATGGCCTTATGGGAATTCCCTTGTATGTAACTTGTTGCTTTTCCCTTGTTGCTTTTAATATTCTCTCTTTACCTTTAATTTTTGCCATTTTACTTATAATGTGTCTTGGTGTGTTTCTCTTTGGGTTGATCCTGTTTAGGACTCTTTGTGCTTCCTGTACTTGTATTACTTGTATGTCTGTTTCCTTTCCCATCTTAGGGAAGTTTTTAGCTGTTATGTTTTCAAGTATGTTCTCTGCCACTTTCTCTCTTCTCTTTCTGGAATCCCTATATTGTGAATGTTAGTATGTTTGATGTTGTCCCAGAGATCTCTTAAACTATTCTCATTTCTTTTCATTCTTTTTTCTTTTTTCTGTTCAGCTTCAGTGATTTCCACTATTCTGTCTTACAGCTTGCTGATCGGTCTCTCTGTATCATTTACTATACTGTTGATTCCTTTTAGTGTATTTTTCATTTCAGTTATTGTGTTCTTCATCTCTGTTTGGTTGCTCTTTATATTTTCCCAGTCTTTGTTAAAGACTTCTAACTTCTTGCTCTGCATCCATTCTTCTCCCGAGTTCTTTGGTCATCTTTACAATCATTACCCTGAACTCTTTCTTAGGTAGAGTGCCTATCTCCCCTTCACTTAGTTCTTCTTCTGGGGTTTTATCTTGTTCCTTCATTTGGAATATGTTCCTCTGTTGCCTCATTTTTGCCTAGCTTGCTTTTTTATTTCTGTTACTGGTAGATTGGTTATGTTTCCCAACCTTAGAGAAGTGACCTTTTGTAGGAGACATCCTATGTGTCCCAGCAGTGCAGTCCCCTCTCGTCATCTGAGCTGTATGCTCTAGGGGTGCCCCCTATGTGGGCTGAGTGGGTCCTTCTGTTGTGGTTGGCGGACTACTGTGGGTGGTCTAGTAGGCTTGGTTGGCCTCCAGTATCTTTGGTCGCCAGGCCCTGCCTGTGCAGAGGCTGCTGGCTGCTGGTTGGTGGGGCTGGGTCATGAGTCGGCTGGCTGCAGGACCCCAGGGCTAGTGCCGGCCCTGTGGTTTGTAGAGCCAGGTCCTAAACTCTGGCTGCAGGGCCCAGGGGTTCCAGAGCTGGTGTCGGACTGCTGGTGGGTGGGGCCAGTTCCTGACACAGCTGGCTGCAGTGTCTGAGGTGTCTTGAAGCTTGTGTTGGCCTGCTTCTGGGTGGGCTGGGTCTGCAGGCTGCAGGACTGCAGTTGTCCTGCAGCTGGTGCCTGCCCACTGGTGGGAAGAGCTTGGCCCCAGTTCCTCTGGCTGCAGGACCTTGGGGGTATCAGGTCTAGTGCCTGCGCACTGGTGTGTGGGGCTGGGTCCTGGACCCTGTGTTGGGCAGGGCCGTGTCCAGGGGCAGCTGTGGGCTCAGGGGTTCTTAAGGCAACCTGCCTGCTGGTGGGTGGGGCTGTGTCCCTGCTTAGTTAGTTGCTTGACCTGTGGCATCCCAGTACTGGTGCCTACAGACTGTTGGGCGGGGGCAAGGCTGGGTCCTGAGGCTGATAAGCTAGAGGGAGGATTCCAAAATGATGCTTGCCAGCACCAGTGTCCGTGTGGTAGAACAACATCCCTAAAATGGCCACCACCAGTGTCTGTGTCCCCAGGGTGAGCTCCAGTTGCCTCCTGCCTGTCCGGGGACTCTCCATGATCAGCAGGTAGGTCTGACCCAGGCTCCTTTCAAATAACTGCTTCTGTTCTGCATCCAGGAGTATGTGAGATTTTGTGTGCTCCCTTTACTTTGTCTCCATTTCTCCTTCCTTCCATCAGCTCAGGTCAAGGAAGTAACAAGGATTAAAAAGATCCTGAGGTGGGCTTATGCTTTGGTGTGTTAGTGGATCAGCAAGGAGAACTGCTGAAAAGGAGTGAACAAAGTGCAGAATAGGTAGGAGATGAATCAGAGAGATAAGGAGGGAGGGATGGGTAGTGGTGGCAGGAGTTGTATTGGGTAGGACTTTATAGAACATTCTATAGACTGTTATTGTGAATGAGATGGGAAATCATTGGAGGATTCTGAGCAAAGTAATGATGATATGACGCATCATTACTTGTAGAAGCATTCACTCCGTCTCCTGTGTGGGAATTGAGTGTTGAGGATCAGAATGGAAGCAGAAGACAAATTAGGAGGCTATGGCAGTAATCAAGGTGAAAGATGACGGTAGCTTTGACCATGTGGTAATAGTGGAGGTGGTGAAAAGTAATCAGATTCTATGTATATTCTGAAGGTTGAAACAATAGGATTTGCTCACAGATTAGATATGAAGTAACAAAAAGAAGAATCAAAGTTGACTGTAAGATTTTTGTTCTGAGCATCTCAAAAGATAGACTTGTCATTAACTGGGATGGGGAAGACTGAGACAAGCAGATTTAGGGATGAGGGTGGGAGGGGGGAGATAAATAATTCAGTTTGGACATACTTATTTTGAGGTGTTAATTAGACATTCAAGTGGTGATGACAAGTAGGCAGTTGGAAGCATGTATCTGGATATTAAAGAAGTCTCAGGCTGGAGGTCACATTTTGGAGTCATCTGCGTGTATATGGTCTTTAATACCATGAGGTGGAATGAAATCACCAGTAGGATGAGTGCAGAGAGAGGGGAAAAATATCCAAGGACCAAGCACTAAAAACACTCCAACATTTCGAGTTGTGGAGATAGAAAGAATAGCAATAAATATGAGTAGCAGCAGCCAGTGAAGTGAGCCCCTGAAAACCAAATGAAGAAAGCAATTCAAGGAGGAGGGAGTGGTTAACTTTGTCAAATGCCAATGATAAGTTTTTGAAGATGTTGTTCCTTTTTCGTGAAATTTTTACATTTTGCCTCCCAGCTTGCTTATTTTTACTTCATTTGCACGTCTCAGATCAAGTGTCTCTTCCTCAGGGAAGCCTTTTCTGACTCAAACTAGTTTATACATTTTCGTAGGCCCTTACATTCTCTTTTAGGAGTTCTCAACACAATTGTACTTAATTATTTGTTTAATGTCTGCCTCCTGTATTAGACTTTAACTTCCATAAGCAATATCAGAGTTGATTGTTGCTACATCCCAGCATTTCTCACCGTGCCCAACAGCAGTAAATGTTTGCTGAATGAAAGGATGAATGAATGAACACCCACGTCCATGTATGCTATGACTAGCACATTTTAGGATGACTTAGAAAACTCCACCCTAACACTCTTGGCCTGGTTCATACTTTGGAACTTGAGCAACACCAAAGCAAAATGCTGAGTTCTTGGCCTTGACTTTTTTTTTTTAACATCTTTGTTGGAGTATAATTGCTTTACAATGGTGTGTGAGTTTCTGCTTTATAACAAAGTGAATCAGCTATATGTATACGTATATCCCCATATCTCCTCCCTCTTGCGTCTCCCTCCCAACCTCCATATCCCACCTCTCTAGGTGGTCACAAAGCACCGAGCTGATCTCCCTGCGCTATGCTTGCCCTTGACTTTTGCCTATGAGGAACAGCAGAGAGTGTGGAAGGCAACACCACCATCCTTACTATGTGACAGATGTTTTATATGCGCTGTCTTTAATGTTCACATCAATCCTGTAGGCAACTGATAGTGGTGTTACAATCAAGGAAGTAAAAATTTGCAGAGATTAAAATGTGGAAGTACTATTGCTAATAAGTGGCAGAACTCGGATTCTCCAACTTTAAAGTCTGTGCACTGTCTTCTATGCTATGCAGATTTTTAACTCTTAGTTTAATGATTAAGAATACAGCCTAGGTTCAAATACTACTTCACTTTTTGCCATCTGTGTCCTTGAGTATGTTATCCAATCCTTCTGGGCCCGGTTTCTCCAACTATAAAATGGGAATAACAGCAATACCTACATGTCAGGATTGTTTTTTGAAAGTTAAATTAATTAACATTATTTTAGATTAGAACCTGATACTTGATAAGCATTCAGTAAGGGTTGGCTGCTTTCATTATCACTTGTCCTTCTGAGGTGACTCAGTTTAGCTGTCACCTCTTTTAGGAAACCTTTCTGATTGCCTCTTCTCCCCTCCAATAACTTATGCTTCCAAGAACCCTGTGTACACCATCTTAGAGCACTTATCCTACTCTACTGTAATTCTGTAAATTCTCACATCTATTTATCCCAGCTAGACATGGAGCAACTTTAGAGGGCAGGAGGGTCTCCACAGCTCTGTACAGTGTACTTGGCACGACACACACACACACACACACAATGTTTGAAAGTTAGGTAATTCATCAGCACAATTACCCAGAGACACCTAATTGGGTGCTAAAGGCAGCTAGAGTCTCCAGGGTTCCTTTCTAGTAGCCAGGTTGGTAACTCTAAGGTTTGGTGCCTGTTGGTTATTTTTATTTTAGACTAGACTTTTCCTTGCCAGATTCCTTTCTGAAACTAATTCACTGGAGATCTTTTCAGACCATTACCTGCTTTTATGAAAACCATAAAAACAGAAAGCACATTTTCCTGTGCTTTCCTTTGACTGCATGAGTTTTGCCTTTTAATATCTTTTTGTAATTCTCACCTCATTTCTGGCTCTTTGTTTATTAGCCTTATTCTTTCCTCTGATTTCCTCTACCATTTCTACTTCAGATATTACAAAGGAGCCTATACCTTTTAATGCTTTGTCTTAGTTATTATGCCACACACTTGTTCCCTTATACCTGGTTAAAGGGTGTAGCCACAGAGCTAATATAATGAAAGCACTGGAACACATTTCCAGGGTTTCCTGCTGAGAGCAACCCTGCCTTAAATAGAAAGAACTAAATACTAAGGAAAAGCAAAAGACATTTAATTTTGGAAGTTAGGCGCCTGCTTATCTTTTGATTGAATGCAGAGAACCAAGAATATCTGCCTTTAATCAGACTTTCTAAAGTAATGAACTGTGGGTCGTTGGGCAATGATCATGCAATGTCTTCCCTTTCCAAAGACATTTTCTTCAAATCAGTGAATATTTTGCAATACTCTGTTTCCTATTTTAAGTTCTTTTACTCTTTTCTTGAGTAGGGACTCTTAAAAACAGAGCAGTACTCTGATAAAAACATACGATACTGAGGCAAGGAAAAAGAGTTGGACTGGAATTACTGTGTAAAGAAGTGTTAATAGTGAGGGAAGGACACTGCCCCTTGGAGCGGGACCGCTGTCTGAGCTTTCCGCATAGGCTGTAAGGTCACAGTAGGGGGAGCACACTCGCATCCACAGTGGCAATGGTTTTCGTCGTTGTATACTCCTCTCTTATGACATTTCTACAGTTTGCAGAATTGAGGGTCGAATAATTGACGCAGCTCCTTCTCGTACATATCTTGCCTAGAGCATGCAAGGTGCCATCTTTTACTTCTCCAATATCAACTGTATCCCTCCCAAAGTGGTAGCTGGTTTCCCAGCACTTGGTACCGTTAACAGGGTTATCTGAATTATGGTGTTGTGTTATTTTAGATTGGGAATTGTTTCTATATATTCACACTGCACTCTTTCACACAAAATATTTCAAGGAAGATATCTTTTTTTTTTTTTTTTAAATATTTATTTATTTATTTTTGGCTGCGTTGGGTCTTCGTTGCTGCGCGCGGGCTTTCTCTAGTTGCTGCGAGCGGGGGCTACTCTTCGTTGCGGTGGGTGGGCTTCTCATTGTCATGGCTTCTCTTGTTGCAGAGCATGGGCTCTAGGCGCGCAGGCTTCAGTAGTCGTGGCACGTGGGCTCAGTAGTTGTGGCTCGCAGGCTCTAGAGCGCAGGCTCAGTAGTTGTGGTTCAAGGGCTTAGTTGCCCTGCGGCATGTGGGATCTTCCCGGACCAGGGCTCGAACCACTGTTCCCTGCATTGGCAGGCGGATTCTTAACCACTGCGCCACCAGGGAAGTCCAAGGAAGATATCTTTTGTATGTTGAATTTCCACGCCATATTGGCCACAACAATCTCCTTGTACATTAATTGTTTTGTAGCAGCTCGGGGGGCACTCCTTGCTGTTCGGTCAAAAATATATTGACATTGTTTATTGTGGCTGTTGTACATTTTGTGATAACAGTAGTTGCTGTCACCACAAGGCATCCCATCCTGCATATAGAAATTGTCAGGGCATCACCTTGAACTTCCATTGTACCACACAGGAAGGTCACATTCACTGATATGTGCTCTACAGAGCATTCCAAGAGAAGCAGACTTACATTTTACATAGCAAGGTCCAAAAGCACAGTCTGCCCAAGGTTTCAGATCCCTTCTGCACTGACATTCTGATCCACAGTCACAACAATCTTCTTCACCTTCCACTACCTTGTTACCACATTGTTTCAATGGGATAATGTTTTGAGAAGCTGGTGTATTCATCAGACAGACTCCCTTGTGGTTAATGGGTTAAAATAACTTCCATAACTGCAGTTGCTAAAAGCACTGGTATTTGTATTATAGGCATTCATGATGCAATGTTTTTTCCTACATGAACAGAATTCCTCTGTATGAGACATACCAAGATTATGACCCCTGCAAAATGAAAGAAATCGATTTATCTTTGAGGAATTTATAAACTGCTAGCCCAAAATGACGGTAGCACATTCCTGAGATTCAGGCCAACTTAAATATATTAGGAAAATCCTTGCACACAAATCCTCCCCCAAATCAGGTGGCAGACGGGGATAAAGATGAATACTTTTCCATTCACTGAAGCTGTCAAGAAGTTGACTCATGTGTTGTTCAACACTTATAAGATTCCCCTGGTTCCAAATCTCAATCCCAATTAAAGAAATAGGAAGGCCTAGCCATAGGTAGATGGAATCTGTTACCTTGATCACATTTCATATATCTTCTGTTGCCTTTGAGGCATTGTTACTTGAATAATTGAAACTGTAATTGTCCACCACCACAATCACACTCCACAAAGGGCCAGTGGGTCCACCAGCCATGGGAATGGCCGTTTTGTGGCATTGTGGCAGTTTTGAATTCTCTGCCTTGAACTCCAGCTTCTGACATATTTATTTCCTCTTCTAAGCTGCATTTCATGGGAATTGAACCTTGTTACTGTCTTATGCAACTGGTGTTCAAATGTGGTAGAGTCCTTAAGGGCTCTGTTTCATAAGTGGAATCATTTATCGGTGGCATCCCTCGAAAGGCCCCCAAATGCTGGACAACCAGGGAATTGGGAGCCCTTCCACATAACCATGAGAGTAGCAGTTATTCTGGATGAAGGGCTGATTCTCATGGAAGCCGCCCTGCTCCGTGTAGGTAGGTGTCTGGAAACCAAGAGCTTCTTAGGCTGTAGACGAATGACGTGGGTGCAGCTGTCGGCCAGCCCGCGGGACACGTCGAAGGCTCCACGTGCGCTGGGGGCGTTGGAGGCCTTCCAGGGAAGCACCACGTGGGAGACCAAGTGCCAGGTGGGCTGGGTTTGCGAGGAGCCCGCGGGGGGCCTGGAGTACCCGGAGCCTGAGCCGCAGGAGGGCGCCCAGCTGCAGGCACCCGGCCCACACCGCTTTCCACGATGCGGCCTTTCGGAGAGCTTGGGTGCAGCTGTCAGCGGCGCTAGGAAGGTGGGTGTTGGAGACTTGAGTCTGAAACTCTGCTTCCGAGGCAAATCCTCTTCCAAGGCGGGAACCCAGCCTCCTGGGTTCGGCGGCCGCCGCCCCGCCCCAAAGAAAAAGGGCGGTTCCTCAGTGTTGGTTCGTCATAAGGAACTGGCGCCAGGGTTCCAGGGTCTGGAAGCTGGCCACAGAGAGGCTTAAGGGAAAAAGCAGAGTGAGAACAAGAGGGAACTGAGCAGGCAGCCACTCGGCTTGGAGGGGAGGAGTGAGAGGGTGTGCAGTAGAGGAGAGAGAGCAGCAAAAGGGTGCACTGGGGTGACGGGAATTCAATTCAGAAGAGAGAAATTTAGGGAATCTTAGCACTCTGGAACCAGAGGCTATGGAAATTGAGAGCCCAAGCCTGGTTCACTTCTTGGTGTCAGTCCTGAACAAAAAGGCAAAACTAAACTTTCATTAACTTGTTTCCACTGTGGGCTGATAAAAGTTTGCTAAAGCCAGCAGCTGGTTGTCCGTAAGAGCGATATACTGTAAGTGAGCTTCCGTGAGGAAGACTAAGAGGGTGTTGCTGCATTTTTGCTAAACTCCTGCAGTAGATAGTGAAGTGTGTGTGTGTGTGTGTGTGTGTGTGTGTGAGTGTGTGAGAGAGAGAGTTAGGGACTGCAAATACTTTAATACAGTATCATTTTTTCACCCCTTTAAATTTTTATTTTAATAAAACAGCTTTATTGCAGTTTATTTAATCTATAATAAACTGCACATACTTAAATTGTGTAACAAGCTAAATTTTGACATATGTGTACACCCCTGAAACCTTCACCATTATTTGCTTATCTGTTTTCCTGTTGATGAACATTTGGTTTGTTTCTAGTTTGAGGCTATTACAAATGAAGCTGCTGTGAGCCTTCATGTATAAATCTTTGTATGAACCTGATCTTTCTTTTCTCTTGGGTAAAAACTTGGGAGTGGATAAAGTATATGTTCACATCTTTTGCCTATTTCTTGAGGAGTTGTTTCTTTTCTTACTGAGTTTTGAGTTTTTTATATATTTTGAATAGTCCTTTAGCAAATATATGTTTTGAAAATATTTTATCCCAATCTGTGGCTTGCCTCTTCATTCTCTTAATAAAATATTTTAAAGAGAAGTCTGTAGTTTTGATGAAGTTCAACTTATCAATTTGTTCTTTTATGGATTTTGCATTCTCTGCCATATCTAAGAAATCTTTGCTTAACCCTAGGCCCTAGGTTTAAATGATTTCTCCTAAAAAGGAAAAAAAAAAATTCTCCTCTGTTTACTTTTAGAAGTTTTATAGTTTTCGGTTTTACATGTTGGACTGTGGTCTATTTTGGACTAATTTTTGTATGTGGTTCCAGGTATGAAAGTAAGTTCTTTTGTGTTCCATTCAGTTGTTCCAGCACTCTATGTAAAAAGACTATCCTTTCTCCAGTGATTTACCTTTGTACACTTGTCAAAAATCTGTTGCCAAATTTGTGTGGGTGTATTTCTAGTCTTTCTAGTCTCTTCTATTGATCTGTCTATTGTTACACAAATAACCCACTGTTTTGAGACTGTAACTTTATCTGTCTTGAAATCAGAAAGTGGTAGTCCTCCAACTTTTTCTTCTTTTTCAAAGTGGATTGGCTATTCTAGATCTTTTGCATTTCTATTTGAATTTTAGAATCAGTTTGTCAAATTCTACAAGTAAAACCTTCTGATTGATCTTTCTGGGGAAAATTGACATCTTAATGATGTTAATTATTCAGATCAGTGAATAAGATCTCACCACTTATTTAGGTTGGTGTTAATTTCTCTCAGTGATGTTTATAGTTTTAAGTTACAGGTTTTCCACAGCTTTTGTCAGAATTATTGCTAAGTACTTAATTTTTTTTTTTTTTGCTGTGTAATAGTATTCTTTAAAAATTTTAATTTCCAGTTGTTCATTGCTAGTATATAAAAATAGAATTGACTGCTGCATATTCATCTTAAGTCCTTTGAGCTTGTTAAACTCATTAGTACCTTTTTTTATAGATTCCCTCAGGTTTCTACATAGACATCTATAAATGTCACCTATAAATAAAGACAATTTTAAATCTTCCTTTCTAATCTTGAATCCTTTTATTTCTCTTTCTTGCCTGATTGCACTGGCCAGAACCTCTTGTCTTGTTTCTGATTTTAGGGGGAAGGTATTCAATCTTTTACCATTAAAATCTACTATTAGCTGTAGATTCTTCCATAGATGCCCTTTATCATGTTGAAAAGTTCCCTTCTATTGACAGTTTTCTGGGAGTTATTATTAGGAATGGATGTTGGATTTTGTCAAATGATTTTTCTGATCTATTGATGTGATCAGATTGTTACTGGGCTTTCTCCGGATTCTTGGACAGCAATAGCATAGAAATGAATATCACTCCCAAAAGATTCTTAGGCAAGCAATACTTTTTATTGAAAGGATAGCTTGTGCACAAGGGAGATGGTGAAAGAGTGCCAACTCCCCAAGGATGTTCAGGGAAAGGGTTTTAAAGGCAGTGTGAGGGCGGGGGCCACAGGGTGCCTGATCAGCTTGTGCTCAGTTCTCAGTTTGGTTGGCATCAAAGTGAAGTTTTGAGCGTTATCAGCGTTCTGGTTTCCGTCGGTCTGGGGTCCATGTGCTTGCAGTCAGCAGTTTTCATCGGGTGGGGGTCTGCTTCCTGAAGCAACAACTTAGGAGTGTGTGTCAGGCCTGTATCTCTAGCTTTTAGGGAGCTGGGAGTTCAGTGATTCTGCTGTCTGGTGGATTTATAGTTCCGCTTTTGTCCTTTGGAAACTGTACATACATCAGTGGGACAGAGATAATCTTTTGCTTCTGTGGGTCTCTAGTTGTTGTCTCAAAGACCCAAGCCTTCAGGAGCTTTGTTTTACTGGGCTTGTTAGGCCTGTTTGCTCCAGGCCGTTCCCTAGCTCCTTTTCCAAAACGGCTTTCTCAATGTGATTATTCATTTTAACTTTCTTAATATGGTAACATACATTGATTGATTTTCAGACCAACCCTATATCCATAGGATAAATTTTATTTGATCATGGTGTATTATCCTTTTTATATATTGTTTTTTTAAATAAATTTATTTATTTATTTATTTTTGGCTGCATTGGGTCTTTGTTGCTGTGTGCAGGCTTTCTCTAGTTGCGACGAGCAGGGGCTACTCTTCGTTGTTGTGCGCGGGCTTCTCATTGCGGTGACTTCTCTTGTTGCAGAGCACGGGCTCTAGGCACGCGGGCTTCAGTAGTAGTGGCACGTGGGCTCAGTAGGTGTGGCTCGCGGGCTCTGAAGTGCAGGCTCAGTAGCTGTGGCACACGGGCTTATTTGCTTCGCGGCGTGTGGGATCTTCCTGGACCAGGGCTCGAACCCGTGTCCCCTGCCTTGGCAGACAGATTCTCAACCACTGTGCCACCAGGGAAGCCCTGTATATTGTTGAATTCAGTTGCTAACATTTTGTTTAGGATTTCGCCATCTATGTTCATGAGGAACATTGATCT
The DNA here is from genome assembly GCF_965194825.1 of Balaenoptera physalus. Taxonomy (NCBI): domain Eukaryota; kingdom Metazoa; phylum Chordata; class Mammalia; order Artiodactyla; family Balaenopteridae; genus Balaenoptera; species Balaenoptera physalus. The sequence continues at coordinate 31,781,055 of NC_138883.1, forward strand.
GAATTTTTGTATTAATGTATGTTTTAATCTGATTTCCACATCAGGGTAATGCTGGCTGCAAAGAGCTAGTTGGGACATATTTCCTCCTCTTCAGTTTTCTTGGAGAGTTTGTATAGAATTGTTCTCTCTTCTTCCTTATATTTTTGATAGTATTCATAAGTGAAATCAGTGTGGGCCTGGAGTTCTCTTTGTGGGAAAGTTTTAAATTACAGATTCAATTTCCTGAAAAGATACAGAGCTATTTAAGCCATCCATTTTCTCTTGCATTAATTTTCATAGTTTGTGTCTTTCAAGGAGTGTGTCCATTTCATCTCTAAGTTGTCTAATTTGTAGAAAGAAAGTTGTTCATATTACCTTTTATTATCCTTTCAATAACCATAGAATCTGTGACATCATCCTTCAACCATTCCTCATATTGGTAATTTTTGTCTTTCTTTCTCCTGATCAGTATGACTAGAGGTGGATGAATATTATTGGCTTTCTTAAAAAAAAAAAAAATCAGCTTTTGTTTTTGTGTGCTTTTTTTTCTTTCTGTTTTTCTGTTTTCTATTTCATTAATTTTCATTCTGATCTTTATTACTTCATTTAATCTATTTGCTTTGGGTTTAATTTGCTGTTCTCTTTCTGGTTTCTTGAGGTGAAAATTGAGATAATTGATTCGAGACCTTTATAATTTCTTTTCTTTTGTTGTTGAGATGTAATTGACATATAACATTGTATTAATTTTAGGTGTTCAACATAATGATATGTGTACATATTGTGAAATGATTACCACAAAAAGTTTAGTTAAGATCCTTCACCACACATAGTTACAGATTTTTTTCTTGTGATGAGAACTTTTGAGATCTACTCTCTTAGCAACTTCCAAATATACAATACAGTGTTGTTAACTATAGTATCCATGCTGTATGTTATATCCCCAGGACTGTTTTATCTTATACTTGGAAGTTTGTATTTTTTGACCCCTTTTACCTATTTTACCCAACCCCCCACCCTTGCCTCTGGCAAATACCAATCTGTTCTCTGTATCAGTGGGTTTGGTTTTAGATTCTACATATAAGTGAGGTCCTGCAATATTTGTCTCTCTCTGTCTGACTTATCCTGGAATAAATCCCACTTGATCATGGTGTATGACATTTTTAATATATTGTTGAATTTGGTTTGCTAATATTTTATTGAGTATTTTTGCATCTATGTTCATTAGAGATATTGGCTTGTAGTTTTCTTTTCTTATAGTGTCCTTGTATGTTTTTGGTATTGGTAATGAGGGCCTTGTAAAATGAGTTTGGAAGTGTTCCTTCCTCTTCTATTTTTGGAAGACTTTGAAAAGAATTGGTATTAATTCTTCTTTAAATGTTTGGTAAAATTCACAGGTGAAAATATCTGGTCCTTGACTTTTCTTTGTTGAGAGGTTCTTTTTTCTTTTTTAACATCTTTATTGGCGTATAATTGTTTTACAATGTTGTGTTAGTTTCTGCTGTATAACATACTGAATCAGCTATATGCATACATATGTCGCCATATCCCCTCCCTCTTGCATCTCCCTCCCACTCTCCCTATCCCACCCTTCTAGGTGGTCACAAAGCACCGAGCTGATCTCCCTGTGCTATGCAGCTGCTTCCCACTAGCTATCTATTTTACATTTGTTAGTGTGTATATGTCAATGCTACTCTCTCACTTCGTCCCAGCTTACCCTTCCCCCTCCCCATGTCCTCAAGTCCATTCTCTATGTCTGTGTCTTTATTCCTGTCCTGCCCCTAGGTTCATCAGAACCATTGTTTTTTTTTAGATTCCCTATATATGTGTTAGCAAGTGTTATTTGTTTTTCTCTTTCTGACTTATTTCACTCTGTATGACAGACTCTAGGTCCATCCACCTCACTATAAATAACTCAATTTCATTTCTTTTTATGGCTGAATAATATTCCATTGTATATATGTGTCACATCTTCTTTATCCATTCATCTGTCGATGGACACTTAGGTTGCTTCCATGTCCTGGCTATTGTAAATAGTGCTGCAGTGAACACTGTGGTACATGACTCTTTCTAAATTATGGTTTTCTCAGAGTATATGCCCAGTAGTGGGATAGCTGGGCCATATGGTAGTTCTACTTTTAGTTTTTTAAGGAACCTCCATACTGTTCTCCATAGTGGCTGTGTCGATTTACATTCCCACCAACAGTGCAAGAGGGTTCCCTTTTCTCCACACCCTCTCCAGCATTTATTGTTTGTAGATTTTTTGATGCTGGCCATCCTGACAGGTGTGAGGTGGTACCTCACTGTAGTTTTGATTTGCATTTCTCTAATTAGTGATGTTGAGCATCCTTTCATGTGTTTGTTGGCAATCTGTATATCTTCTTTGGAGAAATGTCTATTTAGTCTTCTGTCCATTTTTGGATTGTGTTGTTTGTTGTCTGATATTGAGCTGCATGAGCTGCTTGTATATTTTGGAGATTAATCCTTTGTCCATTCCTTCATTTACAAATATTTTCTCCCATTCTGAGGGTTGTCTTTTCGTCTTGTTTATGTTTTCCTTTACTGTGCAAAAGCTTTTAAATTTCATTAGGTCCCATTTGTTTATTTTTGTTTTTATTTCATTTCTCTAAGAGGTGGGTCAAAAAGGATCTTGCTGTGATTTATGTCATACTGTGTTCTGCCTATGTTTTCCTCTACGAGTTTTATAGTGTCTGGCCTTATATTTAGGTCTTTAATCCATTTTGAGTTTATTTTTGCGTATGGTGTTAGGAAGTGTTCTAATTTCATTCTTTTACATGTAGCTGTCCAGTTTCCCCAGCACCACTTATTGAAGAGGCTGTCTTTTCTCCACTGTATATTCTTTCCTCCTTTATCAAAGGTAAGGTGACCATATGTGTGTGGGTTATCTCTGGGCTTTCTATCCTGTTCCATTGATCTATATTTCTGTTTTTATGCCAGTACCATACTGTCTTGATTATTGTAGCTTTGTAATATAGTCTGAAGTCAGGGAACCAGATTCCTCCAACTCCATTTTTCTTTCTCAAGATTGCTTTGGATATTCGAGGTCTTTTGTGTTTCCATACGAATTGTGAAATGTTTTGTTCAGTTCTCTGAAAAATGCCATTAGTAGTTTGATAGGGATTGCACTGAAACTGTAGACTGCTTTGGGTAGTATAGTCATTTTCAGAATGTTGATTCTTCCAATTCAAGAACATGGTATATCTCTCCATCTATTTGTATTATCTTTAATTTCTTTCATCAGTGTCTTATAGTTTTCTGCATACAGGTCTTTTGTCTCCTTACGTAGGTTTATTCCTAGGTATTTTATTCTTTTTGTTGCAGTGGTAAATGGGAGTGTTTCCTTAATTTCTCTTTCAGATTTTTCATCATTAGTGTATAGGAATGCAAGAGATTTCTGTGCATTAATTTTGTATCCTGCTACTTTACCAAATTCATTGATTAGCTCTAGTAGTTTTCTGGTAGCATCTTTAGGATTCTCTATGTATAGTATCATGTCATCTGCAAACAGTGACAGTTTTACTTCTTCTTTTCTGATTTGGATTCCTTTTAGTTCTTTTTCTGATTCCTGTGGGCAAAACTTCCAAAACTATGTTGAATTATAGTGGTGAGAGTGGGCAACCTTGTCTTCTTCCTGATCTGAGAGGAAATGGTTTCAGGTTGTAAACACTGAGAATGATGTTGGCTGTGGGTTTGTCATATATGATCTTTATTATGTTGAGGTATGTTCCCTCTATCCCTACTTTCTGGAGAGTTTTTATCATAAATGGGTGTTGAGTTTTGTCGAAAGCTTTTTCTGCATCTATTGAGATGATCATATGGTTTTTCTCCTTCAATTTGTTAATATGGTTTATCACATTGATTTGCGTATATTGAAGAATCCTTGCATTCCTGGGATAAACCCCGCTTGATCATGGTGTATGATCCTTTTAATGTACTGTTGGATTCTGTTTGCTAGTATTTTGTTGAAGATATTTGCATCTGTGTTCATCAGTGATATTGGCCTGTAGTTTTCTTTTTTTGTGACATCGTTGTCTCTTTTTGGTATCGGTGATGATGGCCTCGTAGAATGAGTTTAGGAGTGTTCCTCCCTCTGCTATATTTTGAAAGAGTTTGAAAAGGATAGGTGTTAGCTCTTCTCTAAATTTTTGTTAGAATTCACCTGCGAAGCCATCTGGTCCTGTGCTTTTGTTTGTTGGAAGATTTTTAATCACAGTTTCAAATTCATTGCTTGTGATTGGTCTGTTCATATTTTCTATTTCTTCCTGGTTCAGTCTTGGAAGGTTATTCCTTTCTAAGAATTTGTCCATTTCTTCCAGGTTGTCCATTTTATTGGCATAGAGTTGCTTGTAGTAGTCTCTTAGGATGCTTTGTATTTCTGTGGTGTCTGTTGTAACTTCTCCTTTTTCATTTCTAATTTTATTGATTTGAGTCCTCTCCCTCTTTTTCTTGATGAGTTTATTAGAGAAGTTTTTGACTATAATGTCTTTGAATATTTTCTAAGACCATTTCTTTTTCTTTTCTTCTTCTGGGACCCCTAGAATTCAAATGTTGGTGCATTTAATGTTGTCCCAGAGGTCTCTGAGACTGTCCTCAGTTCTTTTCCTTCTTTTTTCTTTATTCTGCTTCCTGACAGTTATTTCCACCATTTTATCTTCCAGCTCATTTATCCGTTATTCTGCCTCAGTTATTCTGCTATTGAGTCCTTCTAGAGTATTTTAAATTTCAGTTATTGTGTTGTTCATCACTGTTTGTTTGCTCTTTAGTTCTTCTAGATCCTTGTTAAATGTTTCTTGTATTTTCTCCATTCTGTTTCCGAGATTTTGGATCATCTTTACTATCATTACTCTGAATTCTCTTTCAGGTAGATTGCCTATTTCATCTTCATTTATTTGGTCTTGTAGGTTTTTACCTTGCTCCTTTGTCTGTAATATATTTTTTTGTTGTTTCTCTTTTTTTATTTTTGATGGGTGGGGCTGTATTCCTGTCTTACTGGTTGTTTGGCCTGAGGCGTCCAGCACGAGTTTTCAGGCAGTTGGGTAGAGCTAGGTCTTGGTGCTGAGATTAGGACCTCCGGGAGGCCTCACTCCGATTAATATTCCCTGGGTTTTGAGGTTCTCTGTTAGTCCAGCGGTTTGGACTCAGAGCTCCCATCACAGGAGCTCTGGCCCGACCTGCAGCCTGGGAACCAATATCCTGCAAGCTGCATGGTGCAGAAAAAAAAAAAAAGAGAGAGAAAGAAAAAAAGGAGCAGTACAGTATCTAAGAATAAAAAACAACATAAAATTCGAAAGATAAAAAATATATTAGGAAAAATAAAAATATAATTGAAACAACTGCAACAAGGTAAAATAAAACCACAACAGAAAAACGAAAAAGAGAAAGAGGGGGTGGGGTGGGTGGGGGGAACAAGCCAAAAGGAGAGAACAGTAACAAAGTATAAAGAATAAAATAAAATTAGAAAACTAAAATATTTATCAGGAAAAATAAAAATATAAATGAATCAACCACAATGAATCAACAAGGTAAAACAGAATCCCAATCTAAAAGAGGAAAAAAGAAAAAACAAAAAAAAAGAAAGCCTTGGCTATGGGGGCAGAGTTTAGGCGGGGGTGGAACTTAGGCAGGGGTGGGGTTTAGGGTGGAGCAGGACCTAGGTGGGTGGGGGGTGAGCGTGGGGCAGGGCCAAGGCTCAGGACCCATGCAGTCAGAAAAGGCCTTGGGGGCGGGACCTAGGCCGGGCGATGTTCAAGCGTGGGGCGGGGCCTCTGCTTAAGACCCGTGCAGAACGGGAGGCAGTGCTTCCAAAGGAGGGCCTCTGGAGTGTGGAGTTTCCGAGTTTGGAGATAAGGCCCTGGGTGAGTGTACGTGGGTGGGGTTTAAGGCCCAGCTCATTAGAGAGGGTGTCAGAGGGGTTCTCTGAGTGTAGAGGTAGGGCCCTGGGTGGGGGTGTAGGGGTGGGGCTTGGGCTCTGCACAGCAGGAGGGAGGCTCCAAGGGCAGAGTATTAGGCCCAGGAGCCCAGCAGGCTTCCCGGCGCCTAAGTGGTTGGGGAAAGCGCTGGCCTCATTCCCTTCTGTTCCTCCATGCCCCACCCCACCATCTCCCCCAGAGTCTCCCCCATCTCCACTGGACTCCTAACCATTGGTGGGTCCCTCTGGGTGTAGGAACTCCTCCCCTCCCCCAGCCATCCCTCAGGGGTGATGGTCCCAGAGGTCTGGCCTTTACTTTTGCTCCCCCTTTCCTCCCTCCCACTCCCTCAGGACCCACGTGGCTGGAGGGGCCCTTGGTGGGCAGAGGATCAGGCCCAGGGTCTCAGCGGGCTCCCGGGGGCCCGTGTGGGCAGGGGAAACCTGACCATGCTCCCTTTTGACCTTCTGTCCTCCCAATGGTCCCTCAGTTTCCCCCTTCGGCCGTGGGATCCCTTCCCCTCCCTCAGACGCCCCTCAGGGGCGTCATCCTGTCCCATCTACACTTCTGCTCCCCCTTCACTCTCCCCATGCCCCACATCCTATCCGGTCACTGGGGATTCCTCTCGTCCCCTTAGGTGTCCGTGGTCCCCCACTGGTGCCTGGTAGGTGCCCTAGTTGTATGGAGACATGAATTTCGCATCCTCCTAGTCCTCCATCTTGACTCCGCCCTCTGTTGAGAGGTTCTTGATTACTGATTCCATCTCCTTCCTAGTAATTAATCTGTCTACTTTTTCTATTTCTTCATGATTCAGTCTTAGTAGGTGGTAGATTGTATGTTTCTAGGAATTTATCCATTTTTTTCTAGGTTGTCCAGTTTGTTGGCATGTAATTGTTCATACTGTTGTCTTATGATCCTTTGTATTTCTGTAGTATCAGTTGTAACATCTCCTCTTTCACTTCTAGTTTTATTTGGGTGCTGTTTCTCTTTTTCTTTATGAATCTAGCTAAAGGTTTCTTCTATTTTGTTTATCTTTTCAAAAAAATGAGCTCTTAGTTTTATTCATCTTTTCTATTATCTGTTTAGTCTCTATTTCATTTATTTCTACTCTGATCTTTGTTTTTTCCTTCCTTCTATGAACTTTGGGCTTAGTTTGTTCTTCTTTTCCTATTTCTTTGAGGTGTAAAGGGTGGTTGTTATTTTAGATTTTTCTTGTTTCTTAATGTAGGCATTTATAGCCATGAACTTTCCTCTTAGAACTGCTTTTGCTGCATCCCATAAATTTTGGTGTGTTGTATTTCCATTTTCATTTCTCTCAAGATATTTTTTGATTTCTCTTTTGATTTCTGCTTTGACCCATTGGTTGTTATAGCATGTTGTTTAATCTCCACATATTTGTGAATTTTCCAGTTTTCTTTTTGTAATTGATTTCTAGTTTCATACCATGGTGGTTGGAAAAGATGCTTGATATGATTTCAATTTTCTTAAATTTATTAAGACTTGTTTTTGGCTCAACATGTGATCTGTACTGGAGAATGTTCCCTGTGCACTCAAGAAGAATGTGTATTCTGCTGTTTTTGGAGAAATGTTCTGTATATGTATGTTAATTCCATCAGATATCACGTATAGTTTAAGTCTAATGTTTCCCTATTGATTTTGTGTCTGGATGATCTCACCATTGATAAAAATGGGGTATTGAAGTCCCCTTCTATTATTGTATTGCTGTCTATTTCTCCCTATTATTTCTTAATGTAGGCATTTAATACTATAAATTTCCTTCTGAGTACTGCTCTAGTGGCATTCTGTATATCGTAATTTTTGTTTTTATTTTAATTTAAAATAGTATTTAATTTCCCTTGTTTTGTCATTGAAATTTTCAATAGATTGGTTTTTTTTTTTTTTAGAGCAGTTTTAGGTTCACAGAAAAATTGAGTGGAAAGTACAGAGTTCTCACATACCCCACTCCCTTGGCTCCACACAAGCACAGCCTCCCTACCATCGACATCCCACACTTGAGTGTACATTTGTTACAATCAATGAACCTACATTGCTATGTCATTATTATCCAAAGTCTGTAGTTTACACTAGGGATCACTCTTGGTGTTATACATTCTTTGAGTTTGGACAAATGTATAATGACATATATTCAACATTTTATCATGCAGAATAGTTTCACTGCTGTAATAATCCTCTGTGCTCTGTCTGTTCACCCTCCCTCTCCCTAACTCTGTGCAGCCACTGATGTTTTTTACTGTCTCCAAAGTTTTGCCTTTTCTAGAATGTCATATTGTTGAAGTCTTACAATATACAGCCTTTTCAGTTTGGCTCCTTTGCTTAGTAATAGGCATTTAAGTTCCCTTATGTCTTTTCATATCTTGATTTTTTTTTATTTAAGCACTGAATAGTGTTTTGTTGTTTCGATGTACCACAGTTTATTTATCCACTCACCTACTGAAGGACACCTTGGTCACCTCCAACTATTGGCAGTTATGAATAAAGTTGCTATAAACATCTGTGTGAAGGTTTTGGTATGGACATAAGTTTTCACCTCATTTGGGCAAACACTAAGGAGCACAATTGCTGGATTGTATGGTAAGAGTATGTTCAGTTTTGTACATAACTACCAAACTGTCTTCCAAAGTGGCTGTACCATTTTGCATTCCCACTAGCAGTGGACTAGAGTACCTTTTGCTCTACTTCCCTGCCAGCATTTTGTGTTGTCAGTGTTTTGGATCTTGGCCACCCTAGTAAGTGTGTAGTGGTATCTTGTTGTTTTAATTCACTATTTCGTGGTGACATATGACGTGGAACGTCTTTTTATATGCTTACTTGTCATCTGTATATCTTCTTTGATGAGATGTCTGTTCAAGTCTTTTGCCTATTGTTAAATTGGGTTATTTTCTTATTTTTGAATTTTAGCAGTTCTTTCTGTAATTTGCATAATATCCATTATCAGATATTTGTTTTGCAAACATTCTCACCCAGTCTGTATCTCTTCTCATTTCTTAACAAGGTCTTTGCAGATCAGAAGTTTTTTTTTGTTTTGTTTTGTTTTTTTAAATTTTTATTTATTTATTTTTATACAGCAGGTTCTTATTAATTATCCATTTTATACATATTAGTGTATATATGTCAATCCCAATCTCCCAAGTCACACCCTCCGCTGACTTTCCCCCCTTGGTGTCTATACATTTGTTCTCTACATCTGTGTCTCTATTTCTGCCTTGCAAACTAGTTCATCTGTACAATTTTTCTAGATTCCACATATATGTGTTAATATACAATATTTGTTTTTCTCTTTGTGACTTACTTCACTCTGTATGACAGTCTAGGTCCATTCACGTCTCTACAAATGACCCAATTTCGTTCCTTTTTATGGCTGAGTAATATTCCATTGTATATATGTACTACATCTTCTTTATCCATTTGTCTGTCTATGGGAATTTAGGTTGTTTCCATGTCCTGGCTATTTTAAATTGTGCTGCAATGAACATTGGGGTGCATGTGTCTTTTTGAATTACGGTTTTCTCTGGGTATATGCCCAGTAGTGGAATTGCTGGGTCATATGGCAATTCTATTTTTAGTTTTTTAAGGAACCTCCATACTGTTCTCCATAGTGGCTGTATCAAATTACATTCCCACCAACAGTGTAGGAGGGTTCCCTTTTCTCCACACCCTCTCCAGCATTTGTTGTTTGTAGATTTTCTGATGATGCCCATTCTAACCATGTGAGGTGATACCTCATTGTAGTTTTGATTTGCATTTCTCTAATAATTAGTGATGTTGAGCAGCTTTTCATGTGCCTCTTGGCCATCTGTATGTCTTCTTTGGAGAAATGCCTATTTAGGTCTTCTGCCCATTTTTTGATGGGGTTGTTTGTTTTTTTTAATATTGAGCTGCATGAGCCATTTATATATTTTGGAGGTTAAACCTTTGTCCGTTGATTCATTTGCAAATATTTTCTCCCATTCTGAGGGTTGTCTTTTTGTCTTGTTTATAGTATCCTTTGCTGTGCAAAAGCTTTTAAGTTTCATTAGGTCCCATTTGTTTATTTTGTTTTTATTTCCATTACTCTAGGAGGTGGGTCAAAAAAGATCTTACTGTGATTTATGTCAAAGAGTGTTCTTCCTATGTTTTCCTCTAAGAGTTTTTATAGTGTCTGGCCTTACATTTAGGTCTTTAATCCATTTTGAGTTTATTTTTGTGTATGGTGTTAGGGAGTGTTCTAATTTAATTCTTTTACATGTAGCTGTCCAGTTTTCCCAGCACCACTTATTGAAGAGACTTTCTTTTCTCCATTGTATATTCTTGCCTCCTTTGTCATAGATTAGTTGACCATAGGTGCATGGGTTTAACACTGGGCTTTCTATCCTGTTCCATTGATCTATATTTCTGTTTTTGTGCCAGTGCCATATTGTCTTTATTACTGTAGCTTTGTAGTATAGTCTGAAGTCAGGGAGTCTGATTCCTCCAGCTCTGTTTTTTTCCCTCCAGATTGCTTTGGCTATTTGGTGTCTTTTGTGTCTCCATATAAATTTAAAAATTTTTTGTTCTAGTTCTGTATAAAATGCCATGGTAATTTGATAGGGATTGCATTGAATCTGTAGTTTGCTTTGGGTAATATAGTCATTTTCACAGTATTGATTCTTCCAATCCAAGAACATGGTATATCTCTCCATCTGTTTATGTCATCGTTGATTTCTTTCATCAGTGTCCTATAGTTTTCTGAGTAAAGGTTTTTTACCTCCCTAGGTAGATTTATTCCTAGGTATTTTATTCTTTTTGTTACAGTAGTGAATGGGATTGTTTCCTTAATTTCTCTTTCTGATCTTTCATTGTTCGTGTATAGGAATGCAAGAGATTTCTGTGCATTAATTTTGTATCCTGCAACCTAACCAAATTCACTGATTAGCTCTAGTAGTTTTCTGGTGGCATCTTTAGGATTTTCTATGTATAGTATCATGTCGTCTGCAAACAGTGACAGTTTTACTTCTTTTCCAATTTGGATTCCTGTTTTTTCTTTTTCTTCTCTGATTGCCGTGGCTAGGATTTCCAAAACTATGTTGAATAAGAGTGGCGAGAGTGGACATCCTTGTCTTGTTCCTAATCTTAGAGGAAATGCTTTCAGTTTTTCACCATTGAGAATAATGTTTGCTGTTGGTTTGTCATATATGGCCTATTATGTTGAGGTAGGTTCCCTCTCTGCCCATTTTTTGGAGAGTTTTTGTCATAAATTGGTTTTGAATTTTGTCAAAAGCGTTTTCTGCTTCAATTGAGATGATCATATGGTTTTATTCCTTAATTTGTTAATATGGTGTTTTACATTGTTTGATTTGCATATATTGAAGAATCCTTGCATTCCTGGGATAAATCCCACTTGATCATGGTGTATGATCCTTTTCATGTGTTGTTGGATTCTGTTTGCTAGCATTTTGTTGAAGATTTTTGCATCTATGTTCATCAGTGATATTGGTGTGTAATTTTCTCTTTTTTGTGATATCTTTTTCTGGTTTTGGTATCAGGGCAATGGTGGCCTCGTAGAACAAATTTCGGAGTGTTCCTCCCTCTGCAATTTTTTGGAAAATTTTGAGAAGGATTGGTGTTAGCTTGAGCTCTAAATGTTTGATAGAATTCTCCTGTGAAGTGATCTCATCCTGGACTTTTGTTTGTTGGAAAATTTTAAATTACAGTTTCAATTTCAGTGGTTGTGATAGGTCTGTTTATATTTTCTAATTCTTCCTAGTTTAGTCTTGGAAAATTGTACCTTTCCAAGAATTTGTCCATTTCTTTGAGGTCGTCCATTTTATTGGCATATAGTTACTTGTAGTAGTCTCTTATAATCCTTTGTATTTCTGTGGTGTCAGTTGTAATATCTCCTTTTTCATTTCTAATTTTATTGATTTGTGTCCTCTCCCTGTTTTTTCTTGGTGAGTCTGGCTAAAGGTTTATCAATTTTGTTTATCTTCTCAAAGAACCAACTTTTAGTTTTATTGATCTTTGCTATTGGTTTCTTCATTTCTATTTCATTTATTTCTGCTCTGACCTTCATGATTTCTTTCCTTCTACTGACTTTGGGTTTTCTTTGTTCTTCTTTTTCTAGTTCCTTTAGGTGTAAAGTTAGATTATTTATTTGAGGTTTTTCTTGTTTCTTGAGGTGAGATTGAATTGCTATAAACTTCCCTCTTAGAACTGCTTTTGCTGCATCCCATATGTTTTGGGTCATTGTGTTTTCACTGTCATTTGTTTCTATGTATTTTTTACTTTGATTTCTTCAGTGATCTCTTGGTTATTTAGTAGCACACTGTTTAGCCTCCATGTGTTTGTGTTTTTTACAGTATTTTTGTTTCTGTAATTGATTTCTAATCCCATAGCGTTGTGGTTGGAAAAGATGCTTGATATGATTTCAATTTTCTTAAATTTTCTGAGACTTGATTTGTGACCCAAGATGTGATCTATCCTGGAGAATGTTCTGTGTGCACTTTAGAAGAAAATGTATTCTGCCACTTTTGGGTGGAATGTCCTGTAAATATCAATTAATCTAACTGGTCTATTGTGTCATTTAAAGATTGTGTTTCCTTATTAATTTTCTGTTTGGATGATCTGTCCATTGGTGTAAGTGGGGTGTTAAGTCCCCCACTATTACTGTGTTACTGTTGATTTCCCTTTTTCTTTTTGTTAACATTTGCTTTTTGTATTGAGGTGCTCCTATGTTGGGTGCATAAATATTTATAATTGTTATATCTTCTTGGATTGATCCCTTGATCATTATGTAGTGTCCTTCATTATCTCTTGTAACAGTCTTTATTTTAAAGTCTATTTTATCTGATATGTGTATTGCTACTCCAGCTTTCTTTTGATTTCCATTTGCATGGAATATCTTTTTCCTTCCCCTCATTTTCAGTCTGTATGTGTCCCTAGGTCTGAAATGGGTCTCTTGTAGACAGCATATATATGGGTCTTGTTTTTGTCTCCATTCAGCCAGTCTGTGTCTTTTGTTTGGAGCATTGAATCCATTTACATTTAAGGTAATTATCGATATGTATGTTCCTATTACCATTTTCTTAATTATTTTGGGTTTGTTTTTGTAGGTATTTTTCTTCTCCTGTGTTTCCTGCCTAGAGAAGTTCCTTTATCATTTGTTGTAAAGCTGGTTTGGTGGTGCTCAATTCTCTTAGCTTTTGCTTGTCTATAAAGCTTTTGATTTCTCTGTCAAATGTGAATAAGATCTTTGCCAGGTAGTAATCTTGGTTGTAGGTTTTTCTCTTTCATCACTTTAAATATATCCTGCCACTCCCTTCTGGTCTGCAGAGTTTCTGCTGAAAAATCAGCTGATAACCTTTTGGGGATTCCCTTTTATGCTATTTTTTGCTTTTCCCTTGCTGCTTTTAATATTTTTCCTTTGAAGTTAATTTTCGTTATTTTGATTAATATTTGTCTTGGTGTGTTTCTCCTAGGGTTTTTCCTGTATGGGACTCTCTGCACTTCCTGGACTTGGGTAGCTATTTCCTTTCCCATGTTACAGAAGTTTTTGACTATAATCTCTTTGAATATTTTCTAAGACCATTTCTTTTTCTCTTCTTCTTCTGGGACCCCTATAATTCGAATATAGGTGTGTTTAATGTTGTCCCAGAGGTCTCTGAGACAGTCTTTAAATCTTTTCATTCTTTTTTCTTTATTCTGCTCCTTGGCAGTTATTTCCACCATTCTATTTTCCAGCTCACTATTTGTTCTTCTACCTCAGTTATTCTGCTATTGATTCCTTCTAGTGTATTTTTCATGTCAGTTATTGTGTTATTTATCTCTGTTTGTTTGTTCTTTAGTTTCTCTAGATCTTTGTTAAACATTTCTTGTATTTTCTCAATCCATGCCTCCATTCTATTTCTGTGATTTTGGATCACCTTTGCTATCATTACTCTGAATTCTTTTTCAGGTAGGTTGCCTATTTCCTCTTCATTTATTTGGTCTTGTAGGTTTTTACCTTGCTCCTGCATCTGTAACATATTTCTTTGTCATCTCATTTATTTTGATGTGTGTTTTATATGTGTCAGTTAGGTTAACTTGATTAACTTGATTATCTTTGCTTAAATCTTCTACTTCCTTATTCATTTTTTTGGGGGTGGGCGGGGTTGTTGTATTCATTGCTGACAGTGTGCTAATACTTACAAGTAGATTTTGAATTTTTCTCTTTCTCCTTTTTGTTTTGTCAGTGTTCGCTTTATGTATTTCAAAGCTATTTGTTAAGTAGATACAAATTCCTCTTGAATTTTATCATATTAAATATATCTTTATCTCTGTAAGTGCTTCATCTTTTCTGCTACTAATATGGTTTGTTTCCTTTCTTTTGCCAATATAAATTAGTAAACTATTGTTATTATTTTAGAGTACCTTTTCTTTCCTCTCAATTCAGACGTTGAACCTTTTTCTCTGGAGCACATTGAATTAGATTCTGATTTTCATTTAGAGCCAATAAGGGGCAGTAGGAGTATGTCTTGAGGATACTAGGCATCCCCTAGCAGGATAATTTTCCCAGCTGACATAATTACAGTGTCTCCAGCTAGAGGTGGTTAGACTTTTCAGACAGGAAATGTGTAGTCTCCCTCCCTGGTAAAGGAGAGTCAAGGATACTTGGGAGCATCTAGATACCCAGAACCAATCCAGTCCACCTGGAATTCCTCTTTTCAAGTGTCAAGGTTTTTTCCTGTCTCAATCAGATTTCCCACTACAGTCTTGGCAAATCTCTGTATTCAACTTACTCTGTGATTCTGTAACTCCACAGTTAAATTTTGATTTTCTTTGAAGTTGACCATGTGGCTAAAAGAGAGATTTTTTTGGGGGGGGTGGTTGTCCACCAGTATCAGAAATCTGAGCTGAGAATTTAGAACCTTGAACCTCATTTTGCAAAATCTCCATTAGAATTTAGTATAGCTATTCCACACCTCAGTCCTTGAGATACTTATAGGCATCATCACAGCCCTCCCTTGGTCCCCCACACACTTGCTTCAGTAGGGCACTTCATCACAATCAACGTGAGTAGTAATTTAATTAATTTTGATGTTACTATGTGCCGATTCCCCATTCAAAAGGAGTTCAGCATTGTGTTAAGGCCATGAACATACCCAAGCCAATCCCAGAGTCCCATTTTGTCTGTCTCTCTTGGCAGCACTCTTGGTACCAAGTCCTGTATCTGTCAAGATCTAGTTCAGAAAAGAGAAACCCACCAAGAGCAATTACTATAGGGAATTCTTGAAAAGGTAATAGAGGACTGAAAAGGTAAAAAGGGAACACTGAGGTACACAGAAGTATGAGTTGCCAGAAGGAGTTCCTCCCCTACGATTGGGGGAACAAAGGGAAGAGGTTGGGGTTATCATAACCTAGAAGCTGTCACAATGGGCCTCATGTGTCTGGACCTGGAGTGTAGAAGATAGGGCATTACGAGCCCAGGTGATGTTGGTAATTTTGGAACTCAGAAAAGGGGTACTGTGGAGTTGATAGCTGTACTTACTATAAGGTAATGCTGAGCTGGTACTGGTTCCTTAAGGACTTGGAAAAAGGTCCTCTAAAACTCTGACTCAGATATTAGAGGGGGGGGTGCTCTTTTATGGGGCTTGTATCAAGGAGCTTTGTGGTATAGCCAGGGAACATCTGAGAAAGAGACACTGGCTGGCTGGTGTGGGTTGCCCAGGGTACTGGAAGATGGCTCTGTACATCTGGTTTTCAGACTTCTGAGGAGGGGGTGCTGTCCCCTGGGTGCCTTTGGTAGGGCTTGATAGAGCTGGTTCTGGGAATGTGGTAACCGACTCTCGCCACCAGAGCAAGATCCCATTGCAGGTGGCGGTCACTGAAAGTAACAGCAGGCAAACAGGTAGAGCCCCTTGTCCTTTCGTTTTGCCTTTTATTCTCCCTCTCATGCCCTTCTTGACAAAACTCTTCAGGAAGCCAGCTAGAAATGGGGAAATATAATCTGCAGATTCCCATCTCCAGCTACATAGACAAAGTATAAATTTTAGTTTTGGGGTTCAGAAAATAGTTGATAATCAGCATAAGATGTGTCAGCAGAATGCTGCTGTAGCTTCTGTGGTGACAGGTAATAGCAGGTGATACTGATCTGTGTGAAGCGCTCTGATGTTTTCTGTTGTTTTATTTAGTTGTGGCTCACTAAATTGATTTCATGACCCTGAATGGTTTGTGACCTAAGTTTTTGAAACACTGAATGAGCTGTGACTAAGAGTGTGTGGAGACAAGGTAAAATAGGGGTTTTGAGGAGTTTGAAATAGCTGCTGGAAATAGAAGAGTTAATTACTGATACAGTGGAAGATTCTTACACTGCTTGAAGTGCAGGTAATGCTAGAGAGGAAGGGCTTTGGTGTGACACCAGTTCACGTAATTAATGGTAATGTGATGGTCCTTCAGGACTTGTCTTTGGAATAGTGCAATAGTGACAAAGACTGGTATGACTCAAAGATTCTTGGCAATGAAATTTTCTATTATTACCACATCATATTTCTGATGAAGCTTAATATAGGTTATTTTCCTCTTTATAATGCTTTAATAATCCTCTTCCAACTCACACATTTCCATCTTAATACCCCCAAATCTGTAGCAGATACCAAGGATATCATGAAGAGAGACATGGAAAGGAAATCTGGTCACTAGGATTTCACCTATATCAGAGATGCTTTCCCTAAGAGGTTTCATCTAGTATTCTTGGCTTCCAGTAGTCATCCATTAGTCTGGAAAAGTATCCAGGAGTGTACAGCATAATGCTGAGGATATTTCTTACACTCTTTACTACTGAACCCATTTGTGTCCTTATTTAGAATATTAGGCCACCAATATGTGTTCAAATGTGTCTCCAAATTTTTTTTAAACTTTTGTTTTTAAATATTAAACAAATTATTGATACTTTTAAATTTTATTTATTTATTTATCTGTGTTGGGTCTTCGTTTCTGCTCATGGACTTTCTCTAGTTGCAGCGAGCAGGGGCTACTCTTTGTTGTGAGTGCGTGGGCTTCTCATTGCAGTGGCTTCTCTTGTTGTGAAGCACTGGCTCTAGGCACATAGGCTTCAGTAGTTGTGCTTCACAGGCTCAGTAGTTGTGGCTCGTGGGCTCTAGAGCACAGGCTCAGTAGTTGTGGCGCATGGGCTTAGTTGCTCCATGGCAGGTGGGATCTTCCCAGACCAGGGATCAAACCCGTGTCCCCTGCATTGGCAGGCGGATTCTTAACCACTGCATCACCAGGGAAGCACAAATTATTGATACTTTTAACTGAAAATCAGAAAATGAGTGAAATTAGCTTCTACCTGAGGTAAAATTTATGTTTTTAGCAGGTATGAAGAAAGTCTATTCAAATTGTGGTCTTTGAACATTTTAGTGAACTGATTCTAGTTTTAAATTCTTCAATCCAGCTTTCTCTAGAGAATTCAGCTAACTCACCAGCCATGTAAAATATAGAATGGAATCTATATTTACACAGCCAAGATGAGTCTCTTATGATTGAGAACATGATGCAGCTGGGCTGGGTGGAGAGAAGGCTGCTGCTTCCATGCTGTGATTGGAGGCAATGGGGCTGTTTGCCTTGTCCCCAAATAGCAGCCCCTTTCCCTATTACTCCGTCAGTATGGATGCCTTCCTTTGAATGTCCAGGAGTTTTCTGCATGTAAGAATGCGTTATAAAATAAAAATTTGTCTTGATTGGAGAGGTTCTCACAAAACTAATGAGTCCATTAAGTGAGGCTTAGTTTGACTGCTAACCTCAATCAGAAATGGGGGCTAGATAAGATGTCTGTAGAAGAGAAGGACAGATGGATCAAACTGTCTGAATAAAGGGATTAAAAAAATGGTGAGCTTTGGATGGGCCGTCTACATGCTTACTGAAGCTAGCAGAGTATGAGTAGATTTTTGGGTGGAGGAGAAATTGGGAGTCAGATGTCAGTCTTTTTAATAGGGAAAATGTCATGCCAGTGTCAATGTTTAGAGAGCAGTATATAATGAATCTTTATCAGGTTCAATAATTACCAACCTACGATGCATTTCCTTCATCTCTTTCCCTGGAAACCTGCTCTTCCCCCACCCCTTGCCCTTACTTATATATGAAACAATCTCAGGAATTTTATTGATTCAAGCCTTGTCCCAATTGAAATCACCTTCTTCTCTCTCTCCAACCCCCCACCCTCCCTGCCCCAACCACCCCATCCTAGTTCTTCTTTCTATTTTCACTTTCAGCACTGAAGCTCTGATGGTTCAACTCTTCCAAGACACAGATCCATAAAGGTCAGCCCTGCACCCTGAACAGCTCAGAGGGAGGAGCCAGACCAGTAGCGCCTGATGCCCTGCCCTCTTCTGCCCTAAACAGATGGCTCCATAATGGCAGTGGGTGAGGCCCTGGTGCACATCAGAGTCACTCTTCTGCTGCTCTCATTTGGAGTGTCTTTGTTCATTTCTGACCACTCTCAAGCCAGGGCCTCCCAGCACTTCTCCTCTCCAGAATTGGTGATCCCCTTGAAGGTGACTGGCAGGGGCAGAAATGCAAAGGCTCCAGGCTGGCTCTCCTACAGCCTGCGGTTTGGGGGCCAGAGACACATTGCCCACATGAGGGTCAAGAAGTTCTTGGTTTCCAGACACCTCCCAGTGTTCACCTACACAGACCAGCGTGCCCTCCGCCAGGATCAACCTTTTGTTCCTGATGACTGCTACTATCATGGTTATGTGGAGGGGGTTCCCAAGTCCCTGGTTGCCCTCAGTACTTGTTCTGGAGGTTTTCGAGGAATACTACAGATAAATGATCTTGCTTATGAAATTGAACCAGTTAGGTTTTCTGCCACATTTGAACACCTGGTGTATAAGATAGACAATGATGATACACAGTTCCCACCTATGAGATGTGGGTTAACAGAAGAGGAAATAGCACGCCAGTTGGAGTTGCAAGAGTTGCATAATTTCACTCTGATGCAAAGTTCTTACACAGGCTGGTGGACCCACTTGCGTTTTCTTGAGTTGGTAGTGGTTGTGGACAATCTTCGATTCATTCACTCGGAAAGTAATGTGTCAGTAGTGCAGCGTGAAATACTTGATGTTGTCAATGTAATAGGTAGCTTGTATCACTCTTTGGAACTTGATGTAATTTTAACTGGGCTTGAAGTCTGGACTGAAGGAAACCCAGTTCCCATCAATAACATAGATAAGCTTTTGGAGGATTTTGCTGTTTGGAAGCATTTTAACCTTGATGACCGACTGTCACATGATGCGGCCCATCTTTTCATAAAAAAATCATTTGGCATAAAGCTTGGACTTGCCTATGTTGGTGGAATATGCCAGCGTCCTTTTAATAGTGGAGTTAATGTTTTTGAAGACGAGAGTCTGTATGCTTTTGCAATTGTTGTGACCCATGAACTTGGTCATAATTTAGGTATGCAGCATGATACTGAATGGTGTGTGTGTGAACTTCAGTGGTGCATAATGTTTCCTGCCAGAGAGGTGACAAATAAATTCAGCAACTGCAGTTATGCCGAGTATTGGGACAATCTTATCAGTAATAGATTATGTCTTTACTCTCCTCCACATCCAGGGAATATCTTTAGGCTGAAGTATTGTGGGAACCTAGTGGTCGAAGAAGGAGAGGAGTGTGACTGTGGAACCATAGAACAGTGCATAAATGATCCCTGCTGTCTGTTGAATTGCACTCTGAAGCCTGGAGCTGCTTGTGCTTTCGGGCTTTGTTGTAAAGACTGCAAGGTCATGTCATCAGGGACTTTGTGCAGAAAACAGATCAGTGAATGTGACCTTCCAGAGTGGTGCAATGGGACATCCCATCAGTGCCCAGAAGATGTATATGTGCAGGATGGGATTCCCTGTAGTGATGGTGCCTACTGCTATCAAAAGAGCTGTAATAACCATGATGAACAGTGCAGGGAGATATTTGGCAAAGATGCAAGGAGTGCACCTCAGAGTTGCTACAAAGAAATCAACACCCAAGGAAATCGATTTGGTCACTGTGGTATCAAAGACACACAATACGTAAAATGTGCATCCCCTGATATCCTGTGTGGGAGAGTTCAGTGTGAAAATGTGGGAGTAATTCCTAATCTGATAGAACATTCCACAGTGCATCAGCTTCACTTCAATGACACCACTTGTTGGGGCACTGATTATCATATAGGGATGTCCATATCTGATATTGGTCAAGTGAAAGACGGCACAATGTGTGGTCCAGGAAAGATATGTATCCGCAACAAGTGTGTCAGTATGGTTCACGTGCCACAAGCCTGTCAGCCTGAGACCTGCCACATGAAGGGGATCTGCAATAATAAACAACAATGCCACTGCAATCCTGGATGGGCACCTCCCTACTGCGAACACCAAGGCAATGGAGGTAGTAATAGTAGTGGCCCACCTTTTAATCCCCAAGCAGAAGAGACAGGACTGAAGAAGGGAAACCAGCCATTATTGTGGTTTATTCCTTTGACTTGTTTATTTTTATGTTGCATCCTTGTGCTTTGTAAGAAACATAAAAAGAAGAAGGAGGCAGAAACGATGGAAGAAAAGGAGACTGAGGAGGAAGAAGGTGACTAAGGCTCCTGCTTCATTTTTTTTAAATCTCTGGTTTTTCTTTTAATAGTAGAGAAGCATTAGGGCATGTCTGTTTCAAGAAAAATTTAAGGATCCCTCATGTCAGAATCATAAGCATTAATATTTCACTGAAGGATTCCTAGCATGTTCTTACTTACTCTTCAGTGTGTTAAGCAATATTAAAAGTTCATTTTTTTTTCCTGGAAGTCATCTCTTTATGTTTCCTGAGCAAAGGCATGGCAAAGTCACATTTTTAAGCTAATGTCTATCAGTTGTAAATCTCCTCCCACCTTTGTACTCTTAAAATGTCCAGGATGTGCCGCTACATACCCCATTGCTGTTTTGCCAGCTTTTTTCCAAGTAGCTGTGCCAAAAGGGGGCAGTAGAAGTAGCCTGGAATGATGGATGAAGGGAGAAGGGAGTTTACTTTCTTGTGTGCTAAAAGTTACTCTGTCATATTGGTAGCCACATTTGGCTTTGGATTGCAGTTTTGTTGACCCTGTTAGAACTACCCTCATTCTTCATTAGAGGTACCAGCACCAGATGACCACTGATACTTTCAGAGATCAGAGTTGCAGCTCTGGGGTTAGCAGTGTGGTCCTCCTCTGAGTTGCTGAAGCACCAGCATCAGCTAGTCACTTGCTCTCCTTAGAGGTCTTGGTGCCTGCTTTGCAGAGGACCTCCTTAAGTCATCAGTACTTGAATGAACCCAACTTCTTTCCTTTGTTCCCTTGGCCCTAGGACGTCTAGGTGCTTTCAGTAGTTACTTCATTATGATAGTTTGAGTTCTCCAGTAGCAGACACTGAATTAGAGGTTAGAGAGAAAGGATAATGAAGTCAGTTGTGCAGATGAGAAATAGCCTTGGCCATTTCACATTTCAGCCTTGGCCATTTCACATTTCAGCCTTGGCCAACCTGGCAGCAAGCTCTAGGATGAATATTGCCTGACAGACTAGTCTTGAATTGGTCCAAAATGGCCTGGTCTTCATACCCTCCCCTTGCTTATTCACTGGATGTGGGTGCCCTGGGAAGGGTAAGAGCTTGGCCATGCACCTCCCAGCAACTGAGACTGACCCCAAAGAGCTAACATCTGGAGGCTCTATGCTGATCATAATCCCAGCAGCTGGTCAGCAAGACTTTCCTGGGAGGAGGATGAAGGTGGCTCATTTGGAAATTCCACAGTCTGATCTTTGCATTGCTCTGATCAACTTTTCTTTATATGTTCTGGAAACAGCTCCTCCAGGATTCTGGCAGGCATCTATGCCTGTGGGGAACCATAGAAGAGAGAGGTTAGTGGGATGAAGCAGAGACCCTAGTACTGTGTTTGGTTCTGGAACTAAAGTTGATACTTACTGTCTCTCCACTATCTGTTCTAGTTTCCCTCATCTCTAGATAGCATTCTGATGACTTGGGTTGGATGTTAACCCTGTGTTATTACCCAGGCTCTTATCTTTAAAGCACCTGAGTGCCTGGTCACCATGTCTTTCTCAGGCTGGGATTGCTGAATCTATCCATTATAGTAGCAATAGAGCTAGAAAATACAAAGGGGCACCTAAGGAGATCACCTGGGTTCCACACATATGCCCTACCTCCTCTCGATGATTAGGCTCAGGTATGCCTGTCAAGACTGTGACACCTCTTCTTGCTACTGCAGGGACACAGGAAACCCCAAATGCCCAGGTGGGACTCTAGCTTTGTCCCACTGTGAAAGTGTGACCCATTTGGTGACCCTGCAGAGCCTAGAGTTGCAGGGGACAGGAGACACAAACCACCTCAGTGAGTCATAGGGAGTGATGGTAAGTGGTGCCACTTCTACTTCCAGCCCCTGGTTCCCATGTAGAGGTCTCTGGTTTACTGTGTACAACCCATCATGGAATGGAACTTGTATTAGGGTTCAGCAGAGAAACAGAACCAACAGGATATGGTGATTTATATATTTACCCTTTCCCCAGAAGAGGAAGTAAAGCCCTCAGGGATGTTTGTTCTTCTTGATATCCGGTAACTTAAATACTATGATGTGAAATTAATAATGAGATACTATGATATAAATTCAATATGCCTTATGCTACATGTTAAGGGAATAAGAGGAAATAACAAGGAAAAAAAAGGAAAGAAAACAAACAGGAAATATGAATGCAAATGTATGCAAATAAAAATAAGAACATACTCACGACATATTGCAGTCCTTGTTTCTATAACTGGTCACATGGTTGTAGCTGGTATTTATGACCATCTTCTTTTACCACCCACTCTGTTCCCTTTGCCTTCAGCAAGTACTTCATCTAATCATGGTTCTTTATCTGGTGGGGTGATCCAAACCTTTATTCCTGAAGGGTCTGGGCCAATGCTGGATTGGGTTTTTATAGTTTTCCATTGACCTTAATAACAGGGCATGTTAATACTGAGATACCCTAAGGTATTTCCTGTGTTCCAGACCTACTCTTCCTTACCTTTACTGTGGAGAAGTAGTCCAATTTCCCCTGGGTAATCAAGATCAATCACCCCAGCCATCACCATAGTTCCATTCATTGCTTATTGATTCAGAGGCATGAGGAGCCCAAATTGGCCAGGTGGCAGTCTTCTTTTCTTTTCTTTCTTTCTTTTTTTAAACATCTTTATTGGAGTATAATTGCTTTACAATGGTGTGTTAGTTTCTGATTTATAACAAAGTGAATCAGCTATACATATACATATACATATATACCTATATCTCCTCCCTCTTGCGTCTCCCTCCCACCCTCCCTATCCCACCCCCTAGGTGGACACAAAGCACCGAGCTGATCTCCCTGTGCTATGTGGCTGCTTCCCACTAGCTATCTATTTTACATTTGGTAGTGTATATATGTCCATGCCACTTTCTCACTGCGTTCCAGCTTACCCTTCCCCCTCCCCACGTCCTCAAGTCCATTCTCTACGTCTGTGTCTTTATTCCTAACCTGCCCCTAGGTTCCTTAGAGCCTTTTTTTTTTTTTTTTTTAGATTCCATATATATGTGTTAGCATACACATGTGTTTTTCTCTTTCTGACTTACTTCACTCTGTATGACAGGCTCTAGGTCCATCCACCTCACTACAAGTAACTCAATTTCGTTTCTTTTTATGGCTGAGTAATATTCCATTGTATATATGTGCCACATCTTCTTTATCCATTCATCAGTTGATGGGCACTTCGGTTGCTTCCATGTCCTGGCTATTGTAAATAGTGCTGCAATGAACATTGTGGTACATGACTCTTTTTTAATTATGGTTTTCTCAGGGTATATGCTCAGCAGTGGGATTGCTGGGTCGTATGGTAGTTCTATTTTTAGTTTTTTAAGGAATCTCCATACTGTTCTCCAAAGTGGCTATATCAATTTACATTCCCACCAACAGTGCGAGAGGGTTCCCTTTTCTCCACACCCTCTCCAGCATTTATTGTTTGTAGATGTTTTGATGATGCCAGGTGGCAGTCTTAACTTCCAGTTAATAGAATCATTGTTGTGCCTCCTGGTGGAAGCATTCCTCCCTCTAGGACTAAGACCTCTAGGCCAGCAAAGTGTAAAGTCATGGGAACAGGAAGCAAAAATTTTGCTAGTGGGTCACTAAGGTTAATAATGAGTGATGTCAATTCCATTTCCACCTTGATTCCTGGGCCCATGAATCCTGGGTTTGGGAGAAACAGCACCATATATTGGACATTGATTCAGGGCATATACAGCATTCTGGAGACCCTTGCTCCAGACCTGCAAGGTATGGCCACCTAGCTGGCACTATAACTGAGTCTTCAAAAGGCCATTCCACCATTCTGTCAAGACAGCTGCTTCAGGATGGTGGGGAACATGGTAAGACCAGTGAATTCTATAAGCATGGACCAATTGCCACATTTTTTTCCCTATGAAGTGAGTTCCTTGATCAGAGGCAATGCTGTGTGGAATACCATGGTGGTGGATAAGGCATTCTGTAAGTCCATGGATGGTATCTTTGACAGAAGCATTGGGTGCAGGGAGGGCAAATTACATCCAGAGTGTCTACTCCAGTAAGAATAAAATGCTTCCCCTTCTGTACTGGAAGCAGTCCAGTGTAATGAACCCTCTTCTGGTACGCACCCACCAGGTAGCTGTCTGATCACCGCAGGAAATGTTGCCATATTTGGGGCTCAGTGTTGGTCTCTGCCACTGAAGATTGGGTAGTTAGTGGTGGCCATAGCTTGGTCATCCTTGGTGAGTGGATGTCCATGTTGCAAAGCCCATGTATAACTGCCAACCCTGCCCTGCCACCATGGCCACTTTGTTAATGAGCCCATTGGGTGATGACGGGTGGCTGGGGAAAGAGGCTGACTGGTATCCACAGAATGGGTCATCCTATCCACTAGGTTATTAAAATCCTCTGCTGAGATAAGCTTTTCGTGAGCATTCACATGGGACACAAATACCTTCATGTTTTTTGACCATTCGGAGAGGTCTATCCACATACCTCTTTCCCATATTTCTTTGTCACCAATTTTCAAATCATGTTCCTTCCATGTCCCTAACCATGCAGAACAAACCTTTGGTCACAGCCCATGAACTGGTATATAATCACAGATCTGGCCTTTTCTCCTTGTAAGCAATGTGCACAACTAAGTGAACTCCCCAAAGTTCTGTCCACTGGGAGAATTTCTCTTCACCACTATCCTTCAGGGATGTCCCAGGGAAAGGCCGTAGTGGTGCAGATGTGCACATTCAGGTGGTGCATGCATATCATGCAGAACCATCTCTAAACCAGGCCAGATCTTCTATTCCCCTGTCAACTGATCACAGGGAACTCCCCATGAAGCTCCCCTGCTTGGGCCTGACTTTGTATATATCAGTTCCATTTGATGATGAAGTGTACTGTTCAGGCCCGCTTTATGGTGTGGTGGGTCGGATAATACCCAGTTCATGATGGGCAACTTGGTGGCCCATCATCAAGCATTCAGTAGCTACTATGGCCCACTAATACGCCAAGAGCTGTTTCTCAAAAGGAGAGTAGTCATCCAAAGGTGATGGCACAGCCTTGCTCCAAAATCTTAAAGGCCTGCAGTGTGATTTACCTATAGAAGCCCGACAAAGGCTCCAAACAGTGTCCCTACCTGCCAGAGAGACTTCAAGCACCATTGGATGTGCTGGATCATATGGCCCAAGTGGCAGAGCAGTTTGCACAGCAGCCTGGACCTGGGGCAGAGCCTTCTCTTCTTCTGGGCCCCACTGAAAACTAACAGCTTTTCAGGTCACTTGGTAAATGGACTGGAGTAACACACCAAATGAAGAATATGTTGCCTCCCAAATCCAAAGAGGACCACTAGGTATTGAGCCTCTTTCTTGGTTGTAGGAGAGCCAGATGCCACTTCCTGTTTATCTTAGAAGTGATATATTGACATGCTCCATACCACAGGACCCCTATAAATTTCACTGAGGTAGAAGTGAATTTTAGTCAGATTTATTTCCCACCCTCTGACACGCCAATATCTTACCAATTAGCCTAGTGTAGTTATTACTACTCACTTACTAGGTGTAATCAACATCATATCATCAATATAATGGACCAGTATGATATCCCGTGGAAGGGAAAGGTGATTGAGATCCCTGCAAGCTAAATTATGAATAGGGCTGGAGGGTTGATTCGCCTCTGAGGGAGAACAGTGTATGTGTATTGCTAGCCTTGCCAGTTGAAAGCAAACTGCTGCTGGCGGGCCTTATGGACAAGTATGGAGAAAAAGGCATTTGCCACATCAGTAGCTGCATACCAGGCACCCCGGGATGTGTTAATTTGCTCAAGCAATGAAACCATATCTGGTACAGCAGCTGCAATTGGAGGCACCACCTGGTTAAGCTTACAATAAAGTAATCCACTGTCATTCTCCAAGATCTACCTGTCTTTTGCACAGGCCAAATAGAGACGAATGAGGATGTGGTGTGAATCACCACCCCTGCATCCTTCAGGTCCTCGATGGTGGCAGTAGTATCTGTGATCCTTCGAGGGATGTGGTATTACTTTTGGTTTATTATTTTCCTAGGTAGAGACAGTACTAATAGCTTCCACTTAGCCTTTTCTACCATAATAGCCCTCACTGCATAAGTAGGGAACCAATGTGAGGATTTTTCCAGCTGCTAATATGTCTTTTCCAATTATGTATTCTGCAACTGGGTAAATAACCACAGGGTGGGTTCAGAGAGCCACTGGACCTACTGTGAGATGGGCCTGAGCTAAAGCTCCATTGACCACCTGACCTCCATGAGCACCTACTCTGACTGGAGGGCCACAGTGATGTTTTGGGTCTTCTGGAATCAGTGTCAGTTCAGATCCACTGTCTGGTAGTCTCTGAAAGGTATGATTATTTCCTTTCCCCCAATGTACAGTTACCCTGGTAAAGGACCACAGGTCCCTCTAGGGAAGGCTGGGAGAAAAGTTAACTGTATAAATTTTCATTAGTGTATCAGGGTCCTTCCTCAAGGGGAACTGGCATCCCATTCATTCAAGGGGTTTTGGGTCCGTAAACTGGCTTAACCCTGGGAATTGATTGAATGGCTGTGACTCTGTTTTTCTGAGTTAAGTGACTTTTGTTCACGTGACTTAGAGCTTTTCTGCTTATTTAGATCAAGAGAGAATTTCTATTTCTCTTCTAGGAGCATCGTGATTAACTCACCAAGACCAAAGGTTTGCGTGAGTCTGACCTTTCTGATTGCTGCTTTGGCTCTACTGTTCACTATGGTAATCTTGCCTTCCTTGTCTTGTCACTCTGGGTTGAGTGCCACCACTTGGCCCCTGCCACCCTAGGATACATATATTCCTATTGCATTTAGGTTTCCCAATTGAGTGGCCGTGGTTCCCACTCTAAGATCTGTCCTCCAGAGAAGAGCCATCATGGAGCTCTTCAAGGATGTTGGGCTCCCCTCATAAATTTATTTCTCAAAATATTAGTGAAAGGTATGTCCTCTGGACCCCTTCAGTGTGGGTGAGTAAGTCTTAAATGACAAGTTCACTCTAACATTTCAGTCTCTCTAAGCCTCTGAATGCCTTCCTTTACATTAAACCAAGAGACGTTGGGTATTTCCAGTTAGAGCCCCTTCTAACTCCCCAAGCTGCAACATTAAATGCAGAATCTCAGCTTAGTGAGCCCATGTCAATAAATTCAGCCTGATCCAACTTTATGTTCCCTTCACCATTATCCTACACCCTCAGAGTCCATTCCCACACATGTTCCCTGGACGTCTGCTTGTATAGATTAGAAAACTCAAATAGTTCTTATGAAGTGTAGTACACATCCTTATGGGTCACACTTTGTACCTCACCTCTAGAGGTCTGCTAAGTCTTGACTCTAGTTGTAGGTCCAGAAGCAGAGCGGGTAGTGGGTTGGGTCCTGAGGAGAATCAGCATTGTTTTGCATGGCAGCTCTCTCAGGGGAGGCCATTACTGTTTCCTCAGGCAATGTAGGGTTAATCCCCTCAGATACAGATGGAGAAGCTGCTACCACTGTGGGTGGGGAGGCTGCTGCTACTGGGTGGGGGTGGGGAGAACTCTTCCCCTGGTCAGGAAGACTCACTAGAGAAGGCTCAGTTTCCACAATTTCATCAGGGTCTTCTCACACATCCCATCCCAACTTACAGGATCTCGTTCTTTCCTAATCAGTCCCTTCACTTTAACAGTGAGGCTGGGAGTTCAATTTGTGTTGTAATTCAGCCTGTCTCAAAATGAGTTTCTGTATTTCATTTTCACCAGTTTCAACCTTGTGACTCCTAGAGATAAGGCTGTCTTTCAGGGCGTGCATAGGAGCTCTTAGATCACTTACGGAGTGCCTGAGCTGGGAATTGGAATCCCTAGGTTCATGCTTTTCTTTCACCACTTTGTCCAGCAACATTAGGCAACCAACCAATGTCATTTATCCCTTAGTTTTAAAAAATGTCCAAAAGTATCCACTTCTCTCTTTGCTTCATATAGTGGTTGATTAGGAGTTTCCAATGCAGATATATTACCTATCTTTAATCAACAGTTCACCACAGACTATCAGTACTCTCTTTACTACAGGAAAGAGTCATTAGAGTCTTTAATCAGATTAAAGAGCCAATTTCAGAAATGACAGAACCAATTCAGAAAACTCATCTTTAAAATTCTGTTCTTCTAAAGCCACTCCTGGTATCAAAATCCGTATTAGTCCGGGGTTTTTAGAGAAATAGAACCGATTGAATATGTGCTCACGTGATTATAGACCCCAAGAAGTCCCACAGTCTGCCATCTGCAAGCTGGAGAACCAGGAAAGCTGGTGGTGTAGTTCATTCTGAGTCTAAGGCCTAAGAATCAGAGGAGCTGATAGTGTAAGACCCAGTCCAAATCTGAAGGCTTGAGAACCAGGAGCACTGATGTCCAAGGGTGGAAAAAAGGGGTGTCTCAACTCAAGCAGAGAAAGCAGATTCACCCTTCCTCTGCCTTTTTGTTTTATTCAGGCCCTCAGTGATTGGATGATGCCCACCTGCACTGGTGAGGGTGACCCTTTTTTATTCAGTCTACTGATTCAAATGCTAATCTCTTCCAGAAATACCCTCACAGACACACCCAGAAATCATGTTTTAGCAGCTATCTGGGCATCCCTTAGCCCAGTCATGATGATACATAGAATTAACCATTACAGGGATATAAGTAGACCCCACATCTCAAGTGGAGTAGTGTCAAAGAAGTTGCAGCCCTCTTTAAGCTACCAAATATATCACACTCTGTTGGTGAGATTATGGGGAACAAAATTCACATACAGTGCAGGTGGTAAAGACAACTGGTAGAACCTCTATGGAGTGGAATTTGTTGACATTCAGCAAAAATACATGTGCACTTAACGTTGCACTCAGCAATCCTTCTGGAATTTTATCCTAAAGATATACTTCAAAACTTTGAAATTACTTTGGTATAAGGTTATTTGTGGCATATAATGGCAAAAGATTGGAAGCCTACCCACACCAATGCCTACCCATAGAGGACTAATTGAATAAAATATGATACTTCCACACAATGGATACTTGTCAACATTTAAAATGGATAAGCAAGATTTCTATACACTGATATGACATGATCTCCAGGACCTGTTCTTAAGGGATACAACGCTATACTCATCGCATTACATGTAATATACAGCTGCTCCTTTTGTAAGAAAGAGGATTGGTTCAAATAGGCACATTTATTTTCTTTTATTTGCAAAAAAAGAAAGATTGGAAAAATAAACCAAAAGTTAATAAAATGGTTACTTAGAGGGGAATAGGGAAAATAAGATGGGGGAGAGTCCAGAATAGAAATAAGACTTATTTGAACAGCATTGGTTATATGGTTTCAGTTTGGGATCATGTAAATGACTGATATAAATAAAAATTGACCCCTAAAATACCAATTACTCAAAATTGAAAACAAATAAATTAACCTAAACACATATCATGTTGATGACATAACCACACAGACAAAAGAATTGTTTCAAGTGACTTTCAAACAGTCTTATTGTTAGTAATAATATTGGTATAATTACTTTGACTGTATTTGATATACAGCATAGGATAAAGCAAAAAGTAGCAAAGTTAATGTAACAGAAAAAAGTTACAAGTAAGCAATCAAAGAAGTCAAATAAAAATTTTATTATCTTTTGTTTTGAAAGAAAGTATTAATATGAATTCATGATTTTTGGTCAACTTATTCATGTATAATTTATATACAATATCATGAATGTGCCCACTCTAAGTGTAACAGTATGATGAGTTTTGACACATAATACATATGTATCAACATATGGAAGAATACCATTACCTCCCAAATTTCCTTGTGCCCCTGAGCAGTCAGTGCCCCTATCCTCTACCTTATGCAGCCACTGATATGATTTCTGTCACTATAGAATGTAGCCTATTCTAGAATTTCATATAAATTCAATCAAATAGTATTATCTGAGTCTTGCTTTGTTCACTTGGCTTTTCTTTTTCTTTCTGAGATTCATCCATGTTGTTGATTGTATCAGCAGTATTCCATTATATGATTCTAACAAAACTTGTTTTTTCAATCATCTGTTAATGAATCTTTGGGTTGTTTCCAGTATTTTACCTGTTTGTAAGTAAAGCTGCAATGGACATGCATATACAAGTCTTTTGGAGAACATGTGTTTAATTTTTGCTGGGTAAACATCCAAGAGTAGAGTTATTGGGCATAGAATAAGTGTATATTTAATCTTATAAGAAACTGCCAAAAATGTGTTCCAAAGTAGTTATAACAGTTGACACTCCCACCAACAATGGTTGAGTACTCCAGTTACTCTACCCTCCAGACTCCTGGTGCCATCAGACTTTTAATTTTACCATTTTGGTAGATTTGTAGTGGTATATACTTGTGGTTTAACTTGCATTTCCCTTATGACTAATGATGTTGAGCATTTTTTTCATGTATTTACTAACCATTTTTATGTCTTCTTTTGGAAGTGTTTTCATGTATATGTACATTGAATATTTTCTCCCAATCATTTTCTCACCAGTGTCTTGGGAGAACAGAGAATTTTAATTTTGATTAAATCTAATTTACCAATTATTTTATGGTTAGTGCTTTTTGTAAGCTGTATAAAATTATTGCTTACCCTAATATTACATAGATTTCCCCATATTTTGGGGAAAGTTCTTTTGTTTTAACTTTTATATTTGCATCTGTGATGCATCTTGAGTTTATTTCTGTTTACTATGGAAGGTGGTGGCAGGTTTTCTTTTTTCTTTTTAAATAAAAATATTCAGTTGTGGCAGAGATCAAGATGGTAGAGTATGAGGATGCTGGGCTCACTTTCCCTCATCAACACATCAAAACTACAACTACATATAGAGAGACTCTCACTGAAATAGACCTGGGGACTAGCAAGAAAGCTCTTCCACAACCAAGACTGTAAATAAAGATCCACACAGAGTCTGTTAGGAAGGGAGGAGAAGTGATTTGGTTGGGACCCACATCCCTAGCAGGGGACACACAAGAGGAGGGGGATATCACAGGCTCGGGGATCTTCCTGGGGGGGTGAGAGCTTTGAGCCACATCTTAGGAACCCCAGCCCTGGGGTCCAACACCAAGAAGATGAGCCCCCTTAGCTGGTTTGAAAACCAGTGAGACTTAACCAGATGACTGTAAGAAACTGAGACTCTGCTCTTAAAGAACACATGCACAGACTTGCTCACTCACAGTCACAGTGTGGAGGCAGCAGATTGAAAACTGCCTGGGGTTCTGGCTGGCTTGCCAGAACTGCCCCAGCACCTGTTCCCAGCTCCCCTCCCCAGCCTGCGCTGAGCTCTTGCTCCAGCCACTCTTTCTCTCCACTAAGGTAGAGGCTGCCATTGCCAACAAGAGTGCACACACTTGGAGACCCTGGCCCTGCCTCTGACCAGGACAGAGGCAGCCACTGCCAGCACATGCATCAGTGCACACACTTGGGAGGGAGCAAAACTAACTCCATGATGGAAACCACCATCACTGGAGTGTGTGTCCCTGTGCACACTCAGAGAGTGGGGGGCGAAATAAACTCAGTAATGTGATGCCAACCCCTCCAGCCCAGACCTAGCCTCTAACCAGGGTACGCACACCTGGGAAAAAGTGAAATGAGCACAGAAGTACAGTCCCAAGCCCTCAGGACCCAGCCACACCCCAAACCAAGGTGGGGACTGCCATCACAACCTGGAGAAATCCAACTCCCTCAGGGCTCCTGCTCCAGCCCCTTGGGCCCTGCCTCCACTCCTGACAGGGAGTGCTGAACATTAAGCATAGGAGAGGCTCAGGCTCACACCTGGAATTGACTCTAGCCCCTGAAACTCCAGCCATACCTCCCACCAAGGCAGTGGTGGCCAGCACACCCCAGAGGATGACACAGCCAGTGCTCACTTCAGATCCAGGTCTCCCAGCAAAGCCACTGGGCACATGTAGACTGCATAGGGATGCCCCCACACAGAACATGTCTTTAAGACCAAGACAGTTAACTGTTTCACCTAATTTCATAGAAATAGAGAAAATTAAACAAAGTGAGAAGACAGAGGAATATGTTTCAAATAAAAGAATAAGAAAAAAGACCAACTAATGAAAAAGAGATAAATAATTTACCAGATAAAAGTTCAAAACTTTAACAATAAGCATGCTAATTGAACTTGGGAAAAGAATAGATGAACATGGAATTTTAATAAGGAACTAGAAAAAAAAAAAAAAGAACCAGAGTTGAAGAATAAAATAACTGAAATGCAAAATACACTAGAAGGAATTAACAGCAGACACAGTGATACAGAAGAACACATAAGCGATCTGGAAGGTAGAATAATGGAAATCACCTAATCAGAATAGAAAAAAACCCCCAAATTTTAAGGGACTTCTGAGACAATGTCAAATGTACTAATATATGCATTACAGAGATCCCAAAAGGAGAAGAGAAAAAGAAAATGGCCAAAAATATATTTGATGAAATTATGGCTGAAAATGTCCTGAAGCTGAAGAAAGAAACAGGTACAAGAAGCACAGAGTCTCAACCAAGATGAACGCAAAGAGACCCACAACAAGGCATATAATAATTAAAATGACAAAAATTAAAGATAGAAAATTTTAAAGGCTGCAGAGAAAAACAAAGAGTAACATGCAAGAAAGCCCCCATAAGGCTATCAGCTGAATTTTCAGCAGAAATTTCATAGGCCAGAAGGGAGTGGCATGATATATTTAAAGTGCTGAAAGGGGAAAACCTACAACCTAGGATTCTCTATCCAGCAAGGTTAACATTCAGAATTGAAGGAGATAAAGAACTTCTCAGACAAGCAAAACTAAAAGAGTACACCAGCACTAAACCAACCCTACAAGAGGTGTTAACGGGTCTTATTTAGGTGGAAAAGGAAAGGCTACAACAAGAAGTAAGAATTTTTAGGAAAGAAAAATCCCACTAGTAAAGGCAAACATATACTGAAGGGTGTGAATCAACCACTTAAATAAGCTAGTGCAAAGTTTAAAATACAAAAATTTTTAAATCAACTATAACACAGTAAACAATTAAGTGATAGGTATAAAGATGTAAAACATGACATCAAAAACACAAAACCTTGGAGAAGGGAGTAAAAACTCTAGATCCTTTAGAATGTGTTTGAACTTAAATGACTATCAGTTTAAAACAAGTAGATGTAATAATATATTGAACCCCATGGTAACCACAAATCAAAAACCTACAAACAAACAGATGGCACCTAATCAAACTTATAAGCTTTTGCACAGTGAAGGAAACCATAAACAAAATGAAAAGACAACTTACGGAATGGGAGAAAATATTTGCAAACAACATGAACGACAAGGGCTTATTTTCAAAAAATATACAAATAACTTATACAGCTCAATAACAAAAAAACAAACCACCCACTAAAAAAAAAATGGACAGAAGACCTAAATAGACATTTCTCCAAAGAAGACATACAGATGGCCAACGGGCACATGAAAAGATGTTCAACATCACTAATTATTAGAGAAATGTGAATCAAAACTACACTGAGGTATCACCTCACACCAGTCAGAATGGCCATCATCAAAAAGTCTACAAACAACGTATGCTGGAGAGGGTGTGGAGAAAAGGGAACCCTCTTGCACTGTTGGTGGTAATGTAAATTGATACAGCCACTATGGAGAACAGTATGGATGTTCCTTACAAAACTAAAAATAGAATTACCATATGATCCAGCAATCCCACTACTGGGCATATACCCAGAGAAAACCGTAATTCAAAAAGACACATGCACCCCAATGTTCATTGTGGCACTATTTATAATAGCCAGGTCATGGAAGCAACCTAAATGCCCATTGACAGAGGAATGGATAAAGAAGATGTGGCATATATATACAGTGAAATATTAGCCATAAAAAGGAACGAAACTTGAGTTATTTGTAGTGAGGTGGATGGACCTAGAGCTTGTCATACAGAGTGAAGTAAGTCAGAAAGAGAAAATCACATACCGTATGCTAACACATGTATGTGGAATCTAAAAAAAAAAAAAAAAAAGGTCATGAAGAACCTAGGGGCAAGATGGGAATAAAGATGCCAACCTACCAGAGAATGGACTTGAGGATACGAGGAGGGGGAAGGGTAGGCTGGGACAAAGTGAGAGAGCAGCATGGACATATATACACTACCAAATGTAAAATAGATAGCTAGTGGGAAGCAGCCGCATAGCACAGGGAGATCAGCTCAGTGCTTTGTGACCACCTAGAGGGGTGGGAGGGAGGGAGATGCAAGAGGGAAGAGCTATGGGGACATATGTATATGTATAACTGATTCACTTTGTTATAAAGCAGAAACTAACACACCATTGTAAAGCAATTATACTCCAATAAAGATGTTTAAAAAAATCAGCAGAATACACATTCTTTTCAAGTGCATATAGAAAGTTCTCTAGGATAGATCACACACTAGGCCACCAGTCTCAACAAATTTAAGAGGATAGAAATTATATCAGGCATTTTTTCCAACCACAATGGTATGAAACAAGAAATCAATTACAGGAAGAAAAATGGGAAAAACACAAACACATGAAAACTAAAAAAAAACACACCACTAAAAATGCAATGTGTCAATGAAGAAATTAAATAGAAGTTCAGAAAATACCTCAAGACAAATGAAAATGAAATCATAACTTTCAAAAGTCTATGGGATGCAGTAAAAGCAATTTGAAGAGGGAAGCTTATAGCGATACAGGCCTACCACAAGAAACAAGAAAAATCTCAGATAACCATCCTAATCTACCATCTAAAGGAATTAGAAAAGAACAAGGCCCAAAGTCAGCAAAAAGAAGGAACCAATAAAGATCAGAGAGGAAATAAATAAAATAGAAACCAAAAGAAACAACAATAGAAAAGATCAATGAAACTAAAAGCAATTATACTCCAATAAAGATGTTAAAAAAAAAAGAAGAGAGACGACCCAAATAAACAAAATAAGAAATGAAAATGGAGAAATTACAACCAATATCACAGAAACTCAATCATAAGAGAATACTATGAACAGTTATATGCCAACAAATTGGACAATCTAGAAGACATGGATACATTTCTAGAAACATACAATGTTCCAAGAAGCAATCAGGAAGAAAAAGATAATCTGAACAGAGTGATCACGAGTAGTGAAATTGAATTAGTAATCCAAAAACTCCCAGCAAACAAAAGTCCAGCACTCGAAACCTTCACACGGGAATTCTACCAAACGAATAAAGAAGAATTAATACCTATCCTTCTCAAATTATCCCCCAAAATTAAAGAGGACTAAACACTCCCAAATTTATTCTATGAGGCCACCATTACCCTGACACCAAAACCAAAGACACTCCAAAAACAGGCCATATTACAGGCCAATATCTCTGATGAATATAGATGCAAAAATCCTCAACAAAATATTAGCAAACTGAATTTAACAATATGTAAAAAGGATTAAATACCATGATCAAGTGGGATTTATTTCAGAGATGCAAGGATGATTCAACATATGAAAAAAATCATTGTCATATGCCACATTAACAAAAAGAAGGATAAAAAATCACATGGTCATCTCAATAGACACAGAAAAAGCATTTGACAAAATTCAACACCCATTCAAGACAAAAACTTTCATCAAGTTGGGTATAGAGGGAACATATCTCAACATAATAAAGGCCATTTTTGACAAACCGACACTAACATACTCAATGGTGAAACTTTTCCTCTAAAATCAGGAACAAGACAGGGATACCCACTCTCACCATTTCTATTGTATTTAAAACATTATTGCAAGTCCTAGCCAGAGCAACAAGACACGAAAAAGAAATAAAATTTATCCAAATTGGAAAGAAAATAGTAAACTGTCACTATTTGCAGGTGACATGGTAATATATGGAGAAAATCCTAAAGTCTCCACCAAAAAAATGATTAGAACTAATCAACAAATTCAATAAAGTTATAGGATACAAGATTAATACACAGAAGTCTGTTGCTTTTCTACACACTAATAATGAACTATCATAAAGACAGAGCAAGAAAACAATCTTGTTTAAAATTACACCATAAAGAATAAAATACCTATTAAACTTAACCAAGGAGGTGTAAGACCTGTGCTCTGAAAACCATAAAACACTGATGAAGGAAACTGAAGATGATACAAAGAAATGGAAAGGTAGCCTGTGTCCCTGGATGGGAGAATTAATATTAAAATGGCCATATTACCCAAAGCAATCTACAGATTTAATGCAATTCCTTTCAAAATACTCATGATATTTTTCACAGAACTAGAACAAATACTCCTAAAATTCATATGGGACCACAAAAGAGCTTGAATAGACAACACAATCTTGAGAAAAAAAAGAACACAGCTGGAGGAATCACCATCCCAGACTTCAGAGTGTACTACAAAGCTACAGTAATCAAAACAGTATGGTACTGGCACAAAAACAGAAATATAGATCAATGGAAGAGAATAGAGGGCCCAGAAGCAAACTGTCACAATCTAAAACAAAGAAGACACGAATGTACATTGAGGAAAAGACAGTCTGTTCAAAAGGGGTGCTGGGAATGCTAGACAGCTACATGTAAAATATTGAAATGAGAACATTTCCTCACATCATATACAAAAGTAAACTCAAAATGGATTAAAGACCTAAATGTAAGACTGGAAACCATTAAACTCCTTGAAGAAAACATAGGCAGTACACATTTTTATATAAGTCTTAAAAATAAATTTTATTTTGGATCTGTCTCCTCAGGCAAAAGAAACAAAAGAAATCTGTTGCTTTCTTTTAAAGCAACTAACTTTTACTAAAAGTAAAAACACACAGATGGGATCTAATTAAACTTAAAAGCTTTTGCACAGTAAAGAAACGATCAACAAAGTGAAAAAACAATCTACTGAATGGGAGAAGATATTTACAAATGATATGTTTCATAAGGGGTTAATATCCAAAATATGTAAACAGCTCATACAACTCAATATAAAAAACAAACAAATAAACAACCCAATTAAAGAATGGGCAGAAGACCTGAATAGACATTTTTCCAAAGAAGACATACAGGTGGCCAGCAGGCACATGAAAAGATGCTCAGCATCACTAATGATCAGGGAACTATAGATCAAAATCACCATGCAATAAGACCTCACACCTCTCAGAATAGCTATCATCAAAAAGACCACAAATAACAAATGTTGGCAAGGATGTGGAGAAATGGGAACCCTGGTACTCTGTTGATGGGACTGTAAAGTGGTACAGCCACTATGGAAAACTGTATGGAGGTTCCTCAAAAAAGTAAAAATAGAACTACCATATGATCAGAAATTTCACTCCTGGGTATATATCCAAAGAAAATTAAAACACTAATTTGAAAAGATATATGTACCCCAATGTTCATAGCAGAATTATTTACAATGGCAAAGATATGGAACCAACCTAACAAATACTGTATATTTTCACTTAAATGTGAAATCAAAAATGTAAAACGAATGAATATAACAAAACAGAAACTGACTCATCGATACAGAGAACAAAGTAGTGGTTACCAGTGAAGGGAGGGGTGAGAAGAGGGGCAAAACAGAGGAAAGGGATTAAGAGGTACAAACTACTAGGTATAAAATTAATAAGATACAAGGATGTATAAGATACAAGAATGTAATGTAAAGCACAAGGAATATATCCACTATTTTATAATAACTCTAAATGGAGTATAATCTATAAAAATATTGTCACTATGTTGTACAGCTGAAACTAATAACATTGTAAATCAACTATATTTTAATTTAAAATAGTAATAATAAAGTCCAAAAAAGAATATTCAGTTGTGCCAGAGTCAATAACTTTCATTTCCTCATTGAATTACTTTGGTAAATTTGCCATAAAATCAATAGAGTATGTATGCATGGATCTCTTTCTGGACTCCCTATCCTGTCCCATTGATCTATATGTCTTTTCTTATGACAAAACTACCGAGACTTCTGAATAGGTAGCATGGATGAATCTCCAAAAATATGCTGAGTGGAAGAAGCAATTCTCAAAAGAATGCATACTATTTAAATTTATATGAAATCCTAGAATAGGCAATATTCTATAGTAACTGCATAGTCTATATTTTATTTGAATATTTAAATATATAAATCTAGACATGTAGTAAGTTTATTTTCATTCAGTTCAAATATTGTCTAATTTCCCTCATGATTTGTCCTGTCACCCACAAGTTATTTAAAGGTGTGTCGATTAATGTTGAAATATTTGGGTGAGTTTCCTAAATTTTTTGTTATTGTTTTCTAATTTATTTACATTTTGTTCAGAGAACATTCCTTGTATAATTTTAAACCTCTTAAATTTCCAAAGACTTATTTCATAGACCAGCATAGTGACTGTTCCATGTGCACGTGAAAAGAATGTGTATTCTCCTATTGTTGGGTAGAATGTTTCCTAATATCACATAAGTCAAATTGGTTGATACTTCTGTTCAAGTCTTCTATATCTTTACTGATATTCTACTTGTTCTATAAATTAGTGAGAAAGGAGTGTTGAAATCATCATATCACATATAATGGCTTTGTTTATTTCTCCTTTTAATCTGCCAGTTTTAAACTTTATGTTTATTATGTTTTTATTATTATGCACCTATACAGTTAGGACTGTTATGTTTTCTTGATGAAGTGACCTTTTTATCATTGTGAAATGTCCCTCTCAATCTCTGGTAGTAATTTTTTGTCCTGAAGTCAACTTTTTCTGGTGTCAATTTATCAACTGTACTTTCTTATGATTAGTGTTTGTGTAGCTAACATTTATTATTATTTTTTATTGGAGTAAAATTGCTTTATAATGTTGTGTTAGTTTCTGCTGTACAATGAAGTGAATTAGCTTTATGTATACCTATATTCCCTCCCTCTTGGACCTCCCTCCTACCCTCCATCCCACCCATTTAAGTCATCACAGAGCACCGAGCTGAGCTCCCTGTGCTATACAGCAGGTTCCCACTAGCTATTTTACATATGGTAGTCTATTTATGGCAACCTAATCTCCCAATTAGTCCCACCCTCCCCTTTCCCCAATGTGTGCACATGTCCATTCTCTATGTCTATGACTCTATTCCTTCCCTACAAGTAGGTTCATCTCTACCATTTTTCTAGATTCCACATATAAGTGTTAATATACAATATTTGTTTTTCTCTTTCTGGCTTACTTCACTCTGTATAACAGACTCTAGGTCCATCCACATCTCTACAAATGACCCAATTTTGTTCCTTTTTCTGGATGAGTAATAGTCCATTGTATATATGTACCACATCTTCTTTATCCATTCATCTGTCGTTGGACATTAGGGTTGTTTCCATGTCGTGGCTATTGTAAATAGTGTTGCGATGAACATTGGGGTACATGTGTCCTTTTGAGTTATGGTTTTCTCAGGGTATATACCCAGTAGTGGGATTGCTGGGTCCTATGGTAGTTCTATTTTTAGTTTATTAAGGAACCTCCATAATGTTCTCCATAGTGGCTGTATCAATTTACTTTCCCACCAACAGTGCAAAAGTGTTCTCTTTTATCCAAACCCTCTCTAGCATTTATTGTTGTAGATTTTTTGGTGATGGCCATTCTGACCAGTGGGAGGTGATACATCACTGTAGTTTTGATTTGCATTTCTCTAACAATTAGTGATGTTGAGCATCTTTTCATGTGCCTCTTGGTTATCTGTATGTCTTCTTTGGTGAAATGTCTATTTAGGTCTTCCACCCATTTTTTAATTGGGTTGTTTGTTGTTTTTGATATTGAGCTGCATGAGCTCTTGTTATATTTTGGAGATTAATCCTTTGTCTGTTGCTTCATTTGCAAATATTTTCTCCCATTCAGAGGGCTGTCTTTTTGTCTTGTTTGTGGTTTGCTTTGCTGTGCAAAAGCTTTTAAGTTTCATTAGGTCCCATTTGTTTATTTTTGTTTTTATTTTCATTACTCTAGGAGGTGGGTCAAAAAAGATCTTGCTACGTTTTATGTCAAAGAGTGTTCTTCCTATGTTTTCCTCTAAGAGTTTTATAGTGTCCAGCCTTACATTTAGGTCTTTAATCCATTTTGAGTTTATTTTTGTGTATGGTGTTAGGGAGTGTTCTAATTTCATACTTTTACATGTAGCTGTCCAGTTTTCCCAGCACCACTTATTGAAGAAGCTGTCTTTTCTCCATCGTATGTTTTTACCTACTTTGTCATAAATTAGGTGACCATATGTGTGTGGATTTATCTCTGGGCTTTCTATTCTGTACCATTGATCTATAGTTCTGTTTTTGTGTCAGTATCATATTGTCTTGATTACTGTAGCTTTGTAGTATAGTTTGAAGTCAGGGAGCCTGATTCCTCCAGCTCCGTTTTTCTTTCTCAAGATTGCTTTGGCTATTCAGGGTCTTTTGTGTTTCCATACAGATTGTAACATTTTGTGTTCTAATTCTGTGAAGAATACCATTGGTAGTTTGATAGGGATTGCATTGAATCTGTAGATTGCTTTGGGTAGTACAGTCATTTTCACAATATTGATTCTTCCAATCCAAGAACATGGTATATTTCTCCATCTGTTTATGTCATCCTTGATTTCTTTCATCAGTGTTTTATAGTTTTCTGAGTACAAGTCTTTTGCCTCCTTAGGTAGGTTTATTCCCAGGTACTTATTCTTTTTGTTGAGATGGTAAATGGGATTTTTCCCTTAATTTCTCTTTCTGATTTTTTGTTGTTAATGTATAGGAATGCCAGAGATTTCTGTGCATTAATTTTGTATCCTGCAACCTTACCAAATTCATTGATTAGTTCTAGAAGTTTTCTAGTGGCATCTTTAGGATTTTCTATGTATAGTATCATGTCATTTGCAGTGACAGTTTTACTTCTTCTTTTCTAATTTGGATTCCTTTTTCTTCTCTGATTGCCATGGCTAAGACTTCCAAAACTATGTTGAATAAGAGTGGCAAAAGTGGGCATCCTTGTCTTGTTCCTGATCTTAGTGGAAATGCTTTCAGTTTTTCACCATTGAGTATGATGTTTCCTGTGGGTTTCTCATATATGGACTTTATTATGTTGAGGTAAGTTCCCTCTATGCCCAATTTCTG
Source organism: Balaenoptera physalus (assembly GCF_965194825.1). Lineage (NCBI taxonomy): Eukaryota > Metazoa > Chordata > Mammalia > Artiodactyla > Balaenopteridae > Balaenoptera > Balaenoptera physalus. The sequence goes on from NC_138883.1 coordinate 31,822,582, forward strand.
GAGACTTTTTATCATAAATTGGTGTTGAATTTTTTGAAAAGCTTTTCTGCATCTATTGAGATGATCATATGGTTTTTATTCCTTAATTTGTTAATATGGTGTTTTACATTGTTTGATTTGCATATATTGAAGAATCCTTGCATTCCTGGGATAAATCCCACTCGATCATGGTGTATGATCCTTATAATGTGTTGTTGGATTCTGTTTCCTAGTATTTTGTTGAGGATTTTTGCATCTATGTTCATCAGTGATACTGGTCTGTAATTTTCTTTTATTGTTATATCTTTGGTTTTGGTATCAGGGTGATGGTCGCTTTGTAGAATGAATTTTGGAGTGTTCTTCCCTCTGCAATATTTTGGAACAGTTTGAGAAGGATAGGTGCTGTCTCTTCTCTAAATATTTGATAGAATTCGCCTGTGAAGCCATCTAGTCCTGGACTCTGTTTGTTGGAAGATTTTTAATTACAGTTTCAATTTCATTACTTGTGATATGTGTTTTTGTATTTTCTAATTCTTCCTGGTTCAGTCTTGGAAAATTGTACCTTTCCAAGAATTTGTCCGTTTCTTCGTGGTTGTCCATTTTATTGGCATATAGTTTTTTGTAGTAGTCTATTATAATCCTTTGTATTTCTGCAGTGTCAGTTGTGATTTCTCCTTTTTCATTTCTAATTTCATTGATTTGCATCCTCTCTCTTTTTTTCTTAATGAGTCTGGCTAATAGTTTATCAATTTTGTTTATCTTCTCAAAGAACCAACCTTTAGTTTTTTTGATCTTTGCTATTGTTTTCTTCATTTCTATTTCATTTATTTATGCTCTGATCTTTATGATTTCTTTCCTTCTACTGACTTTGGGCTTTCTTTGCTCTTCTTTCTCTAGTTGCTTTAGGTGTAAGGTTAGAGATTTTTCTTGTTTCTTGAGGTAAGATTGAATTGCTATAAACTTCCCTCTTAGAAATGCTTTTACTGCATCCCATAGGTTTTGGGTCGTTGTGTTTTTGTTGTCACTTGTTTCTATGTATTTTTTGATTTCCTCTTTGATTTCTTCAGTGATCTATTGGTTATTTAGTACTGAACTGTTTAGCCTCCATGTATTTTTCACAGTGTTATTTTTTTCCTGTAATTTATTTCCAATCTCCTAGCATTTTGATTAGAAAAGATGCTTGATAAAATTTCAATTTCTTAAATTTTCCGAGGCTTGATTTGTGACCCAAGATGTGATCTATCCTGGAGAATGTTCCATGTGCACTTGAGAAGAACGTGTATTCTGCCACTTTTGGATGGAATGTCTTATAAATATCAATTAAATCTATCTGGTGTATTGTGTCATTTAAAGCTTCTGTTTCCCTATTTATCTTCTGTTTGGATGATCTGTCCATTGGTGTAAGTGGGGTGTTAAAGTCCCCCACCTTTACTGTGTTACTGTCAATTTCCCCTTTTATGGTTGTTAGCATTTGCCTTATGTATTGAGGTGCTCCTATGTTGGGTGCATATATATTTATAATTGTCATATCTTCTTCTTGGATTGATCCCTTGATCATTATGTATTGTTCTTCCTTATCTCTTGTAACAGTCTTTATTTTAAAGTCTATTTTATCTGATATGAGTATTGCTACTCCAGCTTTCTTTTGATTTCCATTTGCATGGAATATCTTTTTCCACCCCCTTGCTTTCAGTCTGTATGTGTCCCTAGGTCGAAGTGGGTCTCTTGTAGGCAACATATATATGGGTCTTGTTTCTGTATCTATTCAGCCAGCCTGTGTCTTTTGCTCAGAACATTTACTCCATTTACACTCAAGGTTATTATCGATATGTATGTTCCTATGACCATTTTCTTAATTGTTTTGGGTTTGTTTTTGTGGGTCTTTTCCTTCTTTTGTGTTTCGCACCTGGAGAGGTTCCTTTAGCATTGTTGTAAAGCTGGTTTGGTGATGCTGAATTCTCTTAGCTCTTGCTTGTATGAAAAGCTTTTGATTTCTCCATTGAATCTGAATGAGATCCTTGCTGGGTAGAGTAATCTTGGTTGTAGGTTTTTCTTTTTCATCACTTTAAGTGTATCATACCACTCCCTTGTGGCCTGCAGAGTTTCTGCTGAAAATTCAACTGATAACCTTATGGGGAGTCCCTTGATTAACCTGATACCATAGATATAGTGGACATGTGTGATGTTCTGAGGAGTGTCAAGATGATCAAATTATTTTCAAGCTATATTGTGGCAGAGAAGAGAAGGGTTAACATAGACTTGAAGTGAGATTTTGAATGTATACTGCTTTCCATCCTGAGAGAATGCTAACTGGTTTTGATCTTCCTTCCTGATAGAGACTGAAAATAATGTATCTGTCAGATCAATGGGTATATATCATGTGCCAGATACTGTGCTGATCTCTTCCAGTAAAGTTAATATACCCAGCACACTATGCATGTTTGAGACCTCTACTTGGGTAAGTTTATGGTAATTCACCAAGACTTATTTGATCTTTGCAGCAGAAAAGCAGTAAATTAAATGGGAATGTGATGTGGATCACCACTCTTCAACCTTTAAGTCATTAGTGATCTTCTCTTTCACTCATGATGTATTAGTCCTTCTGTCTTACTATTTTGGCTGGAGGTGCGTGGGTGTGGGGGAAATTTTTAGGTCCTCTTACTCGGTATTTCCTTCCATGATAACTTTTACTCCATAGACCAAAAAACCACTTTGAGGATACTGTCAGCTTCTGAGTTTAGGCACTCAGGACCCAGGGAAATTACCACAGAATGGGTTCATGGGCCCATTGGACCCATTGTGAGATGCCCTTGGATCAGGATTTTATTTCTTACATGGTCTCCTTCATGAGGCATTTTGGGTTCTTTGGTATCTGTATTAGGTCAGACCTTGCATCTGATAGTCCTAAAAAGATCTGAGTATTCCCTCTTTCCCCGTTGAATGGTTACTCTGGTACATGTGTATCCACTTGACGAACATGCCCCTTTGGGAAACAAGGTCCTGTTGGGGGAACAAGTTAGGGGAATATTTATTGTATATATATTTGTGATGACATTTCAGGGTCCTTCCTAAAAAATACCTGGTCTCTCCTTTAATTGGCAATAAATAGTCAGTGATATTCTGACTTAGGTCTGAAAACTGGACAAGAGATGCCCATTGCAGAAGTTTCATTAGTCTATTGGTCACCAGCTTTTGATCTTTTTTTGGCTGTGTAAGGTAATAAATGCCCTCATTATCTGCCCAGCTATCTCATCCCTAGTAGAACCAAAATCTATTAGACATGGCATCAAATACATTTATGTCAGGGCCCAGTGTTTGCAATTACAGTCTTACTGCCCATTACAGTAATTATGTCCACCATGTTGTTTTTAGTTAAGGGCTGTCTCCTTTTTTCTGCTATTATTGTAGGCCATCATATCTGGCCTACAAAGACAGCTACCACTGAGGTCCCAATGATGCCTACTTTCCTCTGACAAGTGAATTTCTTACTGCTTGAGTGAAGATAGTGTCCTCTAGGACCTCCAGATAAACAGGATCGGCAGTGATTTCTCTGGTCATTTGTAATAAATCCATTTCCTAACAAGCCTTCTTCCCTGAATATTCTGACCCCCAAATTCACTTAACTGCCAAAGTAGTTCTAGCATTTCCACCTCAATTATTATAGTCCACCAACATTTCCAAGCCATGAAGATGCAATAATTCCAGCAGCACATGAGGATAAGCTCTGAGCGTCTTTGCAAGAATGTTAAGTCCTAAGAACTTCCTTATTTAAAAGTTTTCCCTATGTAAGGACAACCCTCAGACTGGGAGAAAATATTTGCAAATAAAGCAACTGGCAAGGGATTAATCTCCAAACTATACAAATAGCTCATGTAGCTCAATATCAAAAAAAGCAAATAACCCAATCAAAAAAATGGGGGGAAGATCTAAATAGGTATTTCTCCAAAGACGACATACAGATGGCCAACAAGCACATGAAAAGATGCTCAGCATCACTAATTATTAGAAAATGCAAATCAAAACTACAGTGAGGTATCACCTCCTACACCGCCCGGGAGGAATGTAAATTGGTACAGATGCCATGGAGAACAGTATGGAGGTTTCTTAAAAAACTAAAACTAGAACTGCCATATGACCCAGGAATCCCACTCCTGGGCATATACCCTGAGAAAACCATAATTTGAAAACATACATGCACCCCAATTTTCATTGCAGCACTATTTACAATAGCCAGGACATGGAAGCATCCTAAATAGCCATCAACAGAGGAATGGATAAAGAAGATGTGGTATATATATACAATGGAATGTTACTCAGCAATAAAAAAGAATGAAATAATGCCATTTTCAGCAACATGGATGGACCTAGAGATTGTCATACTGAGTGAAGTAAGTCAGACATAGAAAGACAAATATCATATGATATCACTAATATGTGGAATATAAAAAAGAGGGGGTACAAATGAACTTATTTACAAAATAGAAGTAGAGTCACAGATGTAGAAAACAAACTTATGGTTACCAGGGAATAAGTGTGGGGAGGGATAAATTGGGAGATTGAGATTGACATATAAACAGTATTACATATAAAATAGATAACTAATACGAACCTACTGTATAGCACAGGGAACTCTACTCAACACTCTGTAATGACCTATATGGAAAAAGAATCTAAAAAAAGAGTGGTTATATGTATATGTATAACTGATTCACTTTGCTGTACACCCAAAACTAATACAACATTGTAAATCAACTATACTCCAATTAAAAAAAATTTTTTTAATGAAACATGAATAGAAATAAGAGCATGAGCAATTAGAAGTACTGGAAAAAGATATTTCATTAGGCTAAAATCTATAGCATTCATGGAAGAATGAATGACACATTAATAAAATATTAAAAATTAAAAAAATTTAACAAGTAAAAGCTTTCCCCTATATAATCTTATATTCTATTTCTCCTGATCCATTATCCTCAGGATATATTCCTATATATATCCTCCTGGCTTCTAATGGCATATATTAGCCAGTTCCCTATGTTCTCTTGAGAAAGGATCCAGTTCCTCTCATACTAAGAACTGTACAGCCCCACTTGGGCCATTTTGAGGACTGACCCTAGTTATAGGTCTAGATGCTATGAGGGGAAATTAAGGACAGATCTTCAGGAGGGCAAGCGTAGTCTTTGGTGCAGCATGGTCTCCAGGCAATGAGAGACTGCTCTCTTCTAGCAAGGGTTAAGGAATGAGTTCTCCTGGCCCAGAGCGTTCAAGAAAACCTCAAAATTCAAGTTTTCAAATGCATCCCCTCAGATGTCCTCATCCAAAATCCTAGGATAACAATTCTCTTCTAATAGGACCTTTGATTTTTACATAGGGAAACATGCCAGACATCTAAACCCAGTGATCTTTATAATTCTGCACAGTTATGACAAATCTTGGGTATTATTTTCAGTACAGTCTGTAGGATGAGATTCTCTGTAAATATTGTTGTAGAGGTCTTGGGACAGTCACACCACACCCAAGTTTTTTAACCTGAACCTGTAATTTTCTTTCTTCATGGCTTCTTCACTAGTTAACTAACCTCATAATTCTTGCATTTCTAATTCAAATACTAGGACTAATGTATAATCCAGGGCACTACTTCTGTCTCTACCTCATCCCAGCACACCACAAGTGAGAGTCTTTATTTACAATGTTGCAGCACACCAGTTTCTACTGGATGGACTATGTGTTCTAGTCGCAATCTAAGTAACTGATCCAATTCTAAAATCTCACATCTTATAGATCCTTCTTTTAAGGAACACTTCTGGTACCAACTGTTAGAAATGGACCCTGAGACAAGAATTTGAGTATGAGCAGTTTATTTGGGATAAAATTCCAAGATTTGAGTGCATGGTAAAGGAGTGGGAAACTGAGACAGGAAAGGGATAAAAGCAAATCAAGCATACATTAATGGGTGAGTGACCACATGAGCAACTAGGACACAATTCTACTGTGGACTCTCTGAGAGACACTGTCAGATACCTCAGAATTGTCCCATGAGGACTGGGGAAATTGTGAGATTTATTCGCAAAACATTCCTCATTGGTTAAGAGTTGCTTCCAGATGTATTAACTCCTTTTTGCTCCTAGCCTGCTCCATGGATGGGCCAAATACACTCCTGTAAAGTAGGAAGCCACTAGTCTGTATAGGAATCACCATACTACAGAAGATACATATGCATTTAATCCTTGCCTCAGCATCTATTTTCTAGAGAATCTGGGTACAGTATATGATGGTCCACTCTACATCCCCCTGTTCCACCTAAGTTCACTGGCAGCTGCAGGAGACAATTTCCATTCTCTGACAGTTTCCTATTTCAAATGCTGTATCTAATTTCTTTTCCTGACAGCTTTCTCCTACCCCATGGAGGAGTATTCCAAGGTGTGTTTCACATGACTTAGAGAGTCCGCAGGGAATGGCTCCAGTAGCCCACAGTGGAAACTTGCTCATAATATACTTTTTTTGTGCTTCCCAAATAAACTAACTCCACATAAACCCTGGTCTCAGCACATGCTTTTTGGGGAACCCAAATTTAGAGAGTAGGTAAGACTCTATGTTTGTTATAAGGAGGTTAATTTTATCCACTAATCTTGATATAATTGACATATTCAGCCCTAATTAACTCAGCCAACATAAAATAACAATGCAGCTTTTCCTCAAATTAGAAATATTGCAAAAGTTGCAGCTTCTTGTAAAAATTTGCAAGGAAAATAATATGACTCTAACAAATTAACTTTAAGATATAATACAGAATCTTAATTTACCAGTAAAGCAGTGAACAATGACTTATTCAATAAAGTGTATTGGGCTAACTGGCTAGCCATTTGAAAAAACATATGGTTGGATTTCTATTTAATTTCTTATAGCAAAATAAATTCCAAATTTAAGCATGAAAACTGAAGTCAACATAATCCCAGAAAACAAAAAGGATTATCTCAAAGTTATCTCAAGCGAAAATATAAAACCCAGTAAATATAAAAGAACATTAGATTGACACATTTGACTGTAACAAAATTAAAAATTTTTTATACAAAAAACAATTTCAAAAGAGAATGAGTAAATTGGAGCAGCTGCCTTTTGTCTCCATATGAACATGTATACATAAAACACGTGAGTCATTCTCTGATTTACATTCTAAAACTAAACAATCAGTTTGTCTTGGTTCTTGCTTCCCAGTTTCTATGGTCCCAATAGATGTCCTTTTCTTCTCTCTGTCTCTGGGTGATACATTGTTACCATCTAGTCCTAGAGTGCATCAAAAGGATGACCACAAAATGACAGGAGCACACAAGTAGAACACATAACATTTCAAAAGGAAATACTTTTCCAAAGATGTGATATTTAACCTCTGTTGAGAGAAAAATGGGAGTTTTCCAAGGCAAGGGGGTTGGGAAGGGTGGTAAACAGAATTTTGGGAATGGGAATTGATATACAGATGCGCAGAGGCATGACACAGCCAAGTATATTTAAAACAGAAAATAGCTAGAGGATGCAAAGTGTGCAAAGCATAATGGAAAATGATATAAAAAAGGTTATTTCAGTTGACAAAGAGTGGCATTTAGAAGTTATCTGGACCATCTACAGAAGATATCTGATTTAGAAATGTGTTTTCAAGAGACAAGACTTCCAGAAATACTGAGAATAGACTGAGGAGATGATAAATTGGGGACAGAAAGATGGCGATGGACAAGTACAAAGGGAGCATTATAAATACACATTTTAGATATTCAAAGTTCAATTTTGAACAAGAACTACAGTAGTTTTAAAAAGAAGACAAAAGTATCAATATTATTTTTACATTTCCTAATTAACTTCATGCAATTAATAATCCATTCAAGCATTTATTGTGTACTAGGCGTGTTCTAGGTATTGGGACTCAACAGTCAGCAAAAACAGTTAAAACAACCCTGCCCTCAGGGAGATTATATTCTGGTATTCAAAGAAAATACTCCCAAGAGGATACCCAAACTGCCAAATTAAGGCAAAGAGTTAGAGCAGACAAGCTTGGCTGGGAAGCTGAGGGAACAGGGTCAGGAGTTTTTGTTAAACAAACAATTTGTTTATACTTTAACAAGAAATCATTCCTTTCTCTCTTTTGGTTATCAAATAACCCCAAGAGGTTGTATGGGAAAGCATTATTATTATCCTTCTTTTCAGATTTTGTAGCACAGTGTTAGAAAATGTAAGTGATTTTTCCAACTTTATTACATCTCTTTTCATAGCAGTAGGTATTGTCACTACAGGGAATCCTGTCCTGCATATATACATCTTCTGGGCACTGATGAGATGTCCCATCACACCACTAAGGAAGGTCACATTCATTGACCTGATGTCTACAGAGTTCCCCTGATGGCATGAACTGCATTGCAGTCTTTGCTTGTTCTATGCATTTCACTGGGAAAATATTTCCATGATTCCAAATCTTAGTCCCAATCAAAATCACATAAGTACCCAAATGCTGATAAATGAATCCACTATGTTGACAACAACAAATACATCCTCTGCACACTCTGGGAATGAAAAGAGGCAAGACTCACCCCTGGGGCCTCAGATTTCTGTGCCCTGCCTTTTCTATGAGTCATATTTGTGCTCAAGAAACACAAAGAGGACTAACTTAGGGGGAAATGAGCTTTATTTGCTGCTTACAACAATGAACAGTAGATAGGAAAATGTTAGGAATTACCTTTGTTTGATGGCAATATTTCTGATACTGACAGAAGGCAAGGTCTCTGCATTTTTCTGTAAACTGTCAGAAATGTGCTCAGTTTCATGCATGTAGGAATATTTCTACTGCCAATAGACTAAAACTTAATCATGTATAGGCTATTAAATTTTAGGCATGTTCTTAATCGGAAGAGTGAGTCTTAGTCTTCTTGGATCCAAAATGTTTTCGAAGGTATATAAATACAGCAGGTAAAAGTAAAAGCAAAACAGATGAACTAAGAGTCACAACTAGTGGCAAGAAAACTCTTCTGGCAGATGCTGGGCCACTGTCAACACTACCTCCATTGCCTCTGTGTAGGCAATAGGGCGGGGACCACCCATAGCCGCAGTGGCAGTGATGTTTGTTATTGCAGATCCCCTTCATGTTGCAGGTCTCAGGGAAACAGACGTGTGACAGGAGAGACAAATTGACACACTTCTTGTGTATGCAGATATTTCCTGGACCACACATGGTACCATCTTTCACTTCACCAACATCAGGTGTATTCATCCCTAAGTGATAGTCGATACTCCAGCAGGTGACACCATTGATGTGAGTGTACTGCAAAGTTGAGTGATCTCTCAGGTGGGGAATGTCTCCCACATTCTCACACTGAACTCTCCCACAAAAGCTATCTGAAGTATGACATTTTAGGTATGTTGTGCCATTTATACCACAGTGGCCAAAACGGTTTCCCTGGGAGTTGATTTCTTTATAGCAACTCTGAGATGCACTCTTTGCACCTTCACCAAAAATCTCCCTGCACTGTTCATCATGCTTATTACATCTCTTTTGATAGCAGTAGGCACCATCACTACAGGGAATCCCGTCCTGCACATATACATCTTCTGGGCACTGATGAGATGTCCCATTGCACCACTCTGGAAGGTCACATTCATTGACCTGATGTCTACAGAGTTCCCCTGATGGCATGAACTTGCAGTCCTTGCAACAAAGCCCAAAAGCACAAGCAGCCCCAGGCCTCAGAGTGCAGTTCAACAGACAACAGGGATCTTGTTCACACTGCTTTATAGATCCACAGTCACACTTCTCTTCTCCTTCAATCACACCATTCCCACAGCGCTTCAGCATAAAGACTGCCCCTGGAATTGGAGGACTGTGCAGACATGATCCCTGGTTTAAAATGGTCTTTGTAAAATCTGCATAACTACAGTTCGTGAATCTCTCTGCTGGCACTCTGATAGCATTCATGATACAAGCACTTTGCCCACACAAACAGAATTCTTCATCATGTTGCATACCCAGAGTATGACCTAACTCGTGAGCTACGGTGAGGGCAAAAACAGACCAGGGGTCTCCTTTGAAATTATTAACTCCACAGTCAAGAGGAGGACGACATATTCCTGCCACATAGGCTATACCGAGGACACTTATAAATGAATTTTTAATGAAAATATGTGCGGCATCATACTGTAGCTGGGAAAGACTGATTTGTTTCCACTGAGAGAAATTCTCCAGAACCTGTTCTATGCTTATCATTGGGAAAACATTTTCATGATTCCAAATCTCAATCCCAGTCAAAATCACATAAGTACCCAACTGCTGATAAATGGAATCCACTATGTTGACAACAACAAATACATTCTCCTGCACCTTTGAGAAATTACTTTGAGAATAAGTGAAGAAATTGTGATCTACCACCACAACCAGCTCCAGAAACCATAAATGGGTCCACCAGTTATAAGTAGAATTTTGTTTCAGAGTTGATTTCTCAGCCTCTTCAAATTCCAACTGTTGGTGTGCTGCTTTATTTGTTAAGCCACATCTCATAGGTGAGAATTCTGCCTCATTAGTGTTTATCTTATAAACCAGGTGTTCAAATGTAGTAGAGTGCCTGATGGGCTGGATTTCATAAGTAAGGTCATTTATCTGCAGCATTCCTTGAAAGCCCCCAGCACAAGTACTGAGGGAAACCAGGGACTCGGGGACCCCCTCCACATAACCATGAAAATAGCAGTCATTAGGAACAAAAGGATGATCCTGGCGAAGGGCGTGCTCTTCCGTGTAGGTGAACACTGGGACGGGTCTGGAGACCAAAATCTTCTTAACCCTCATGTGGACAACATGTCTTCGGCCCCCAAACTGCAGGCTGTAGGAGAGCCAGCCTGGAGCATTTGCACCTCTGCCCCTGTTGGTAACCTTCAAGGGGATCACCACATCTGGGGAGCTGAGGCTTTGTGAGCGCCTAGCCTGGGAGAGGCCAGAAGGGAACAGAGACACCTCAAGCCAGAGCAGTACAACAACTCTCATGGACACCCTGGCCTCACCAATCACCATTATGGAGCAGCCATTATGGAGCCATCTGTTCAGAGAAAAACAATGTGAGGCACTGCTGATCTGGCTTCTACCTCTGAGCTGACCTTTAAGGATCTGTGTCCTGCCAGAGTTACACCATCAGAGCTGCAGTGCTGAAAGTGAAAATAAAAAGAAGGGTGGGGATGGTGGTGGGATTGGGTAAGAAAAGTAGGAGAGAAAGAATTTGAATGAGGAAATACTGATTAATGAATCAAGAAAAAGCGTTGGATTTGCTTTCAGTAAATGGGGGGTGTGAAGTTAGAGGGGGCATAGATAAGACAATATTGGCCATATTGATAGTTGATAGTTGTTGGAGTTGGATGATAGGTACTCGGGTTTTCATTATACAATTATCTCAATACAAATAGGTGGTATAAAAATCTCCACAATAAAAAGTTAAAGCAAAACTAAAGAAACTTCAGAGTACAGTGACTCTATATCTTAATTTGTCCAAGACTATGTTGGTTTATGCCTGTTGTCCTTGCATAACTATTGACACCTTCCCCTGTCAAAACTGGAGAGGTCAGAAACAATTACAACAATTCTTATGTCAATTTGCATCAGTCTTATGATTTACTTTAGACTTTCTTTATCTCAAGTTATCTACTTGTCTCCTTGCTATATTCTAGTTCATTCATAACTCTATGGGACTGCAAGGTCATTGAATGCAGGATTTATGATTTTAACTCATTTTAGTATCCCCTATAAGACCTAATATACTTCTCTCTACAGTGAAAAATGGAAAAGGGAGGAGGGGTGGTGAAGTACTTGGGTTGTAGATGAATGCCACTTAAAATGTATTCATATTTGAATATAATTTTTATAAGAGAAAAAAATCATAAAAACTGACATCTTCTAAAGGAATTAGGAGGACAAGGTTGTTCTCTCCAGGTACCTATAGGAGAATACCAAAGATAGGAGGAAATGACTTATGAAGGGATAATGAGAATTCATGAAATTTAAAGGCTTGGGAAAAGGAACTCTGTCTTCTTGGGGCAAAGACATCAGAGTGCCTGGTATTTTAGGATTGCAAGGGAAAATTCCCAATATCTGCTCAAATATATTTACCAACAGTTTTTGAAAGTGAAGAATTTCTGTACCTGGCATACAGTCTGACTGGCAACGTTCATTAATTTGTTTCCTAATTCATTAAGCAATTATTTATATGTCTGGAGCATACAAAGTATAGGATATTGTTCTAGATACTAGGGAAATAAAAATATAGAGCATTAAACAAATTATCAACTGAGTGAAGAAAGATGTGGCAGGAGCAAGAATAAGCTGTAGAGGGATCTATAACATTGTATTCAATATTTATATATTATATGCCCTCTTCTTTGGCCGAGGAGAGTGTCCATAGACAACATCATAGTCTCAGCTAAGTGACAAAAAAAGGCTAAAAAGCAATGAGCCTATGGAAAAACAGACAAATCATCAGATTATTATAATAGGATCTGAACCAGATTAATCTGAGGCTAATAAAGGTAAGGATTCAGGGATCCTTATTGTATAGACCTCCATAAACACCTGGGAGGTGCTTAGTAATGCAGTTTATGAGAGTCATCAATATAAAAGTGTTCAAAATTAGTTACTACACAAGAAAATTTGAAGTGCCCTGAAATATTACAGCTCATAAGTTAAAGACTTGATGTTTCCTGAAATTCAATAATTTATGTAATTTTTTATTGTATTACCAATAACAAGATGTAAAGCTGAATTTTTTCTAAACTGTCAATAATAAAGAATAAATTTTGATCGAATATGCTAGGGATAGGCAATTAACTTTCTGTTCTCTCCAGAGAAAATATAACAAAATAATACTTATAAGGGAGGCAATTAAAGAGAAAGCAATTATAAAACCAGGAAAACATAGAAGTGTGTCAGGAAGTTAATATAAGTATTGGGTTTTTAAATTTTTGTGATGTTTACAGTATTTTCAAACTTTTAAAATTTATTGTTTGTTGTGATTTCTTCTTCATGCTAAATAAATGTTCATTTTTGTACTTATTGTAATTTTCTATTCTTTTTCTTAAAGTGGCCTCTCCTCTTGTAGATGCTTCAGGCTCAAAAATTTGATTTCATACATGACTGTGATAAATGTACTGACAAAGGTAAGTTCAGTTTCTTATGAGTAAACATAGGAAGAGCAACTAAGCCAAGCTAATCTGAGAAGCCTTGCATGGGAGATATGAAAATGAAGATGCCTGACCCAGTACCAGTCATCTCCTGGACTCTAAATCCATTTCTAGTCAATACTTCTTTTACCCTGATTCAAATTCCTCTATATCATTCCTCCATACAACTTCCCCTTTATTTCTGCAGTCTTCACTTGATGAAATAGAGATAGAGAGAGAGAGCCAAAATCAACCCTCAACCTCTTCACAAAGCTCCCTACACATACTTACCTTATTAAACTTGAGCTTCCACAGAATTTACTTCTTGCCCTAAAGCTCACTCTAGAGAAACCCAAATCACAGAAGTCATATGTGCTTTATGGTTCACAGGCTGGGTTCCTGTTTTCCTCATCGCACAAAGTCAAATCCAAACCATTTATCCAGCTGCGTTCAACTACAGTAAGTTTTAACCTTCCTTTCTCATTCTTCCATCAACCACTCCCTATAATTCTTGCAAAAATTTCAAGGACTTTGACACCTGATAGAATTATTCTCTGTCAAAAACCCTGCCTTCATCATAACTAATGGTAGCAAGTATATAGACAACCCATTTGAAAACCAGGAGGGTTTTTCAATGAAGTTTTTTTTATTTTTGTACTTGTTTTTTAAGTCAAGTTTTTTTTTTATAAATTGAAGTATAGTTGATTTACAATATTGTGTTAATTTCAGGTGTACAGCAAAGTGATTCAGATAGATAGATAATTTCAGATTATTTTCCATTGTAGGTTATTAGTGGATCTTGAATATAATTCCCTGTAGTATACAGTAAATCATTGTTGCTTATCTATTTTATGTAGAGTAGTTTGTATCTATTAATTCCATACTCCTAATTTATCCCTCCCCATTCCCATTCCCCTCTGGTAAACATAAGTTTGTGTTCCTTCTGTGAGTCTGTTTCTGTTTTGCATATAGATTCATTTGTATTATTTTTTAGATTCCACTCATAAATGATATCATATAATATTTGACTTTCTCTGTCTGTTTTACTTCACTAAATATAATATTCTCTAAGTCTATCCATGTTGCCTCAAATGGCAATATTTCATTCTTTTTATATTTGAGTAATATTCATATATATATATATATATATATATATATATATATATATATATATATATATATATATATATATATATATATCATCCTCTTAAGCCGACTGTCTGTTGATGGGCCCTTGCGTTGTTACCATGTCTTGCATATTGTAAATACTGCTGCTACGAACATTGGGGTGCATGTATATTTTCGAATTGATGTTCGCGTCTTTTCTGGATATATACTTAGGAGTGGGATTGCAGGATCACGTGGTAGTTCTATTTTTAGTTTTTAAAGGAACCTCCATACTCTTTTACGTAGTGGCTACACCTAGTTACATTCCCACCAACGGTGTAGGAGTGTTCCATTTTCTTCACACCTTCTCCAGCATTTTTTATTTGCAGCCATTCTGACAGGTGTGAGGTGCTATCTCATTGTGGTTTTGATTTACATTTCTCTAATAATTAGCGATGTTGAGCATCTTTTCATGTGCCTGTTGGCCATCCATATGTCTTCTTTGGAAAAATGCCTATTTAGGTCTTCTGCCCATTTTTTGATTGGGTTGTATGAAATGTTTATATATTTTGGATATTAACCCCTTTCTGGTTACATCATTTGCAAATATTTCCTCCCATTCAGTTGCTTGTCTTCTCATTTTGTTGATGGTTTCCTCTGCTGTGCAAAAGCTTTTAAGTTCAATTAGGTCTCATTTGTTTACTTTCACTTTTGTTTCCTTGCCTGATGAGAGAGATCAAAAAAAATATTGCTATGACTTATGTCAAAGAGTGTTCTGCCTGTTTTCTTCTACAGGTTTTATGGTTTCAGGTCTTATATTTAGATCTTTTTTTAAAATAGAAGTATAATTGATTTACATTATTATATTTGTTTCAATATTTGTGCAGGTGTACAGCATAGTGATTCAGTATTTTGCAGATTATACTCCCTTATAGGTTATTACAAGGTAATTGCTATAATTTCCTGTGCTATACAATCTACCCTTGTTTCTTATCTATTTCATACATAGTAGTTTGTATCTGTTAATACCCGTAATTTGTTCTTCCCTCTTCCTCTCCCCTTTGTTAACCACTAGTTTTTTTCTATATCTGTGAGTCTGTTTCTGTTTGGCATATACATTCATTTGTACTATTTTTTAGATTCCACATATAGGTAATATCATACAGTATGCCTTTCTCTGTCTTATTTCGTTAAGCAGAATATTCTCTAGATCCCTGTCACAATTTCATTAACACAATTTCATTTCAATGTCACAATTTCATTCTTTTTCATGGCTGAGTAATATTTCATTCTATGTATATACCATATCTTCTTTATCCATTAGTCTGTGTTTGGGCACTTGGGTGGCTATTTTAAATAGTGCTGTTATGAACATCGGATTGCATGTATCTTTTTGAGTTATTGTTTTCATTCATTCTGAATATATACCCAGGAGTGGGATTGCTGGATGATATCGTAGTTCTATTTTCAGTTTCTTAAGGAACCTCCATACTGTTTTCCATAGTGGCTGAACCAGTTTAGATTCCCACCAACAGTGTAGGAGGGTTCCATCTTCTCTGCACCCTTTCCAGAATTTTTTATCTGTGATCTTTTTGATGATAGCCATTTTGAGAGGTATGAGGTGATAGCTCATTCTTGTTTTGATTTGTATTTCCCTGATGATTAGCAATGTTGAGCAACTTTTCATGTGCCTGTTAGCCATCTGTATGTCTTCTTTGGAAGAATGTCTATTCAGATCTTCTGCCCATTTGTTTGTTTTCTTGATAATGAGTTGTATGAACTGTTTATATATTTTGGATATTAACCCCTTATCAATCACAGCATTTGCAAATATTTTCACCCATTCAGGTTTTTTTAATGGTTTTATGTTTATGGTTTCCTTTGCCGTGCAAAAGCTGTTAAGTTTAATTAGGTCCCATTTGTTTCTTGTTGCTTTTTTTTTTTTTGCCTTAGGAGATGAATCCAAAAATATATTGCTACGATTTATGTCGAAGAGTGTTCTGCCAATGTTCTCTTCTAGGAGTTTTATGGTTTCAGGTCTTACATTTAGATCTTCAAACTATTTTGAGTTTGTTTTTATATATATGGTGTGAGTAAATGTTCTAATCTCATTCTTTTACATGTAGCTGTCCAATTTTCCTAGCACCACTTGTTGAAGAGACTGTCTTTTCTCCATTCTATATTCTTGCCTCCTTTGTCATAGATAAATTGACAATAGGTTTGTGAATTTATTTGGGGGATCTCTATTCTGTTCCACTGATCTCTATGTCTGTTTTTGTACCAGTACCATGATGTTTTGATTAATGTAGCTTTGTAGTATAGTCTGAAGTCAGGGAGCCTGATTCCTCCAGATCCATTTTTCCTTCTCGGGATTGATTTGGCTATTCTGGATCTTTTGGGTTTCCATACAAATTTAAAATTTTTTGTTCTAGTTCTGTGAAAAATGTTATGGGTATTTGGATAGGGATTACATTAAATCTGTAGATTACTTTGGGTAGTATGACCATTTTAACCATATCAGTTTGTCCAATCTAAGAGCAAAGGATGTTTTTCCATCTCTTTGAATTATCTTCACTTTTCTTTATTATTGTTTTCTAGTTTCCAGAGTATAGATCTTTCACCTCCTTGGCGAACTTTATTCCTAAGTTTTTTATTCTTTTTTTGATGGGATATAAAATGAGATGGTTTTTTACTTTCTCTCTCTGATATTTCATTGCTAGTGCATAGAAACAACAGATTTCTGTATATTAACATTGTATCCTGCCACCTTGCTGAATTCATTTATTAGTTCCAAGAGCTTTTTGGTGGAAACTTTCAAGTTTTCTGTATAATGTATCATGTCATCTGGAAATAGTGACAGTTTTAGCTCTTCCTCTCCAATTTGGTTATCTTCTGTTTGTTTGCTGTGGCTAGGACTTCCAGTACTGTGTTAAGTGGCAAGAGTGGGCATCCTTGTCTTGTCCCTGAATCTAGTGGGAAGGCTTTCAGCTTTCCATCATTGAGTATGATGTTGGCTGTGGGTTTGCTGTAAATGGCCTTTATTATGTTGAGATATATTCCCAATATACCAACTTTGGTGGGAATTTTGATCATGAATGGATGTTGAATTTTGTCAAATGGTTTTTCAGAATCTATTGAGATGATCGTGTGATTTTTTTAATCCCTCCTTTTGTTAATGTCATGTGTCACATTGATTTGAGAATGTTAAATCATCTTGTGACCCTGGAACAAAACCAACTTGATCATGGTATATGGTCCTTTTTATATATTGTTGGATTTGGTTTACTAATTTTTTTTTAATTTTTTAAAGTTTTTTTTTTCCTGCAGTTGCATTATTTATTTATCTATTTATTTATTTATGTTTGGCTGTGTTGGGTCTTCGTTTCTGTGCGAGGGCTTTCTCTAGTTGTGGCAAGTGGGGGGCCACTCTTCATCGCGGTGCGCGGGCCTCTCACTGTCGCGGCCTCTCTTGTTGCGGAGCACAGGCTCCAGATGCGCAGGCTCAGTAGTTGTGGCTCACGGGCCTAGTTGCTCTGCGGCATGTGGGATCTTCCCAGACCAGGGCTCGAACCCGCGTCCCCTGCATTGGCAGGCAGACTCTCAACCACTGCGCCAGCAGGGAAGCCCGGTTTACTAATATTTTGTTGAGGATTTTTGCATCTATATACATCAATGAAATTAGCATGTTATTTTTATTTTTTGTAGTGTTTGTTTTTGGAATCAGGGTAATGGCAGTCTTGTAGATTGAATTTGGGAGTCTTTCCTCCTCTTCAACTTTTGGGAATAGTTTGAGAAGGATAGGTATTAGCTCTTCTTTATTTGTTTGCTAGAATTCCTCTGTGTGGATATGGTCCTGGACTTTTGTTTGCTGGACATATTTAATTACAAAATCAGCTTCACTTCTAAGTATTGGTATGTTCAAATTATCTGTTTCTTCTTGATTCAGTCTTGGCAAGTTGTATGTCTCTAGAAATTTGTCCATATCTTCTAGGTTGTTCAACTTGTTGGCATATAACTGTTCATAGAAATCAGTTATGTTTTTTTGTATCTCTGTGGTATTGGTTGTTATATTTCTTCTTTCATTTCTTATTTTGTTTATTTGGGTCTCTCTTTTTTTTCTTAATGAGCCTGGCAAAGGGCTTATCCATGTCCTTTTCTTTTCAAAAGCCAGTTCTTGGTTTTATTGATCTTTTCCATTGTTTTTTGTTTGTTTGTTTGTTTGTTTTGGTCTCTATTTCATTTATTTCCTCTCTGATCTTTATTATTTCCTTCCTTGTGCTGACTTTGGCCTTCGTTTTTTCTTCTTTTCTAATTCCTTTAGATGGTAGATTAGGTTGCTTATTTGAGATTTTTCTTGTTTCTTGTGGTAACCTGGTATCACTATAAACTTGCCTTTTCAAAATGCTTTTGCTGCATTCCATAGATTTTTGAAAGTTGTGGTTTTATTTTCATTTGTCTTGAGGTGTTTTCTGAATCTATTTCATTTATTCATTGACACGTATTTTTAGCAGCATGTTTTTTAGTTTTTATGTGTTTGTGTTTTTCCCATTTTTCTTTCTGTAATTGATTTTTAGTTTCATACCACTGTGCTTGGAAAAAGTGCTCGATATAATTTCTATCCTCTTAAATTTGTTGAGACTTGTTTTGTGGTCTAGTATGTGATCTGTCCTGAAGAATGTTCTATGTGCACTTGAAAAGAATGTGTATTCTGCTGGTTTTCAACATAATGTCTTGTTGATATCTATCAAGTCCAGATGATCTATTGTGTCATTTAAGACCACTGTTTACATATTGATATTCTGTCTGGATGATCTGTCCCTTGATGTAAGTGGATTGTTTAACTCCTCTACTATTATTGTGTTATTGTCATTTTCTCCATTTACGTCTGTTAGTATTTGCTTTATGTATTTAGGTACCCCTGTATTGAGTGCATATATGTTAATGGGTGTAATATCTCTTGTATTGATCCTTTTATCATAATATAATGCCCTTCTTTGTCTTTTTTATAGCCTAGTTTTATAGTCTATTTCATCTTATATAATTATTTCTATCCCCACTTTCTTGTCATAACTGCATGAAATATGTTTTCCATCCCCTCACTTTAGATCTGTGTGTGTCTTTAGCCCTGGCACGTATCTCTTGTAGGCAGCATATTGAAGGGTATTCTTTTCTATTTTTTATCCAATCAGCCACACTATGTCTTTTGATAGGAGCATTTAGTCCATTGATATTTAAAGTAACTATTGATAGATATGTACTAATTGCCATCTTATTACTTGTTTTCCAGTTGTTTTTGTAGTTCTTCAGTTTGTTTCTTCTTCTTTTTGTTTCCACTATTGTGGTTTTATCATTTTCTTTAATAGTATGCTTGGGTTCCTTTCTTTTTTATATTGTGTATCTATTGTAGGTTTCTGTTTTGTGGTTCCACGTGGTTCATATGTGTTGACCCATAATTGTATCCACTTCTTTTAAAGTGATAGTCATTCAAGTCCAAAAGCATTATAAAAGACTTACATTTTTTACTCCCTTTCCTCACATTTTGGGTTTTCAAAATCATATTTTACATCTTCATGCTTAAACCTTAACTATTTTATTATAGTTATAGTTGCTTATATAATTTTTTTCTTTTAATCTACGTACTAGCTTATTTAAGCAATCTTTAAGCCTTGCTATATATCTGCCTTTCCTAGAGGGATTTCCCCTTTCCTGTAGATTCTTACTGCTATTTCCATTTGGAGAAGACCCTTCAGCATTCATTTTAGGGTAAGTTTACTATTGATGAATTTATTAAGTTTTTGCCTGTCTGAAAATTCTTTATCTCTCCTTCTATTCTAAACAATAATCTTGCTGGATAGAGTATACTAGTTTGCAGGTTTTTCTCTTTCAGTAGTTTGAATATATCATGCCACTACCTTCTGGCCCACAAAGTTTCTGTAGAGAAATCATCTGATAGCCTCCTGTGGGTTCCCTTGTAACTGATTCTTTGTTTTTCTCTTGCTGCCTTTGGAATCGTCTCTTTTACTTTTGCCATTTTAATTATGATATGCCTTGGTGTGGGTCTGTTTGGGTTCATCTTGTTTGTGCTGGATATCTGTTTTATTCTTTAGGTTTGGGAAGATTTCAGCTTTTATTAGTGAAATACATTTTCGATTCGCTTCTCTCTCTTCTTCTTCTTCTGGAACCCTTATAATGCAAATGTTGGCACACTTAACGTTATCTCAAAGATGTCGTAGATTGCTTTTATTTTTCCATTTGTCTTTCTGTTTGCTGTTCTGACTGGGTGAGTACCATTATCCTATCTTCCAGATCACTTATGTATTCTTATTTTTCACTTAGTCTGCTATTCATTTATTTCAGATATTAAATTATCTATTTTTTAATTTTAAGAGTTAATTTGAGAAAATATCAGTTTAAATCAAGGAACATTCAATTAATATTTTTTATTATTATACAATTTTAAAAGGCTACTTTTCATTTAAAGTTATTACAAAATATTGGCTATATTCCCTGGGTTGTACAGTACATCCTTGAACCTATCTTGCACTGAATAGTTTGTACCTCACACATCCCCATCCCTATATTTCCCTTCTATCCATCCTACACTGGTAATCACTAGTTTGTTCTCTATATCTGTGAGTCTGCTTCTCATATGTAATATTAACTAATTTGTTGTGTTTTTAGATTCCATATATAAGTGATATCATACAGTATACATCTTTCTCTGTCTGACTTATTTCACTTAGCGTAAAGCCCTTGAAGTCCATGCATGTTGCTGCAAATGGCAAAATTTCATTCTTTTTTTATGGCTGAGTAATATTACATTGTATGTATATACCACATCTTCTTTATCCATTCATCTGTTGATGGACACGCAGGTTGTTTCCATGTCTTGGCAATTGTAAATAATGCTGCTATGAACAATGGGGCACATGTATCTTTTTGAATTAGTGTTTGTGGTTGTTTTTTGGATATATACCAAGGAGTGAAATTCCTGGGTCATATGGTTATTCTATTTTTAGTTTTTTGAGAAAATTCATACTGTTTTCACAGTGGTTGCACCAACATACATTCCTACCAACAGTGTATGAGTGTTCCCTTTTTTCCACATGCTCGCCAACATTAGTTACTTGTCTTCTTTTTGATGATACCCATTCTGACTAGTATGAGGTGATATCATTGTGGTTTTGATTTGCATTTCCCTGGTGATGAACAATGTTGAGCATCTTTTCATGTGTCTGTGGCCATCTGCATTTCCTTTTTGGAAAGACGTCTATTCAGTTCTCTACCCATTTTTAAATTGGGTTGTTTGGTTTTTTGATGTTGAGTTGTATGAGCTGTTTATATACATTGGATACTAATCCCTTATCAGTCATATAATTTGCAAATATTTTCACCCATTCAATATGTTGTCTTTTTGGTTTCACTTAATCTAATTTTTATTTTATAGTAGAGTATAGTTGATTTACATTGTTGTGTTAGTTACAGGTGTACAGCAAAGTGATTCATTTATACATATACATATATCAATTCTTTTTCAGATTCTTTTCCCATATAGGTTATTACAGAATATTGAGTAGAGTTCCCTGTGCTATACAGTAGGTCCCTGTTGATTATGTATTGTATATATAATAGTGTGTATGTATTATGTATTTTATGTATAATAGTGTGAATTAATATGTTAATCCCAAACTCCTAATTTATTGCCCTCCTGGTTTCCTCTTTGGTAATCATAAATTTGTTTTCAAAGTCTGTGAGTCTGTTTCTGTTTTGTAAATAAGTTCATTTGTATCCATTTTTTTAGATTCCACATATAAGTGATATCATATGATATTTGTCTTTCTCTGCCTGACTTACTTCACTTAGTATGATAAACTCGAAGTCCATCCATGTTGCTGCAAATGGCATTATTTCATTCACTTTAATGGCTATATTCCATTGTATATATGTGCAACGTCTTCTTTATCCATTCCTCTGTTGGTGGACATTTGGGTTTCTTCCATGTCTTGGCTATTATAAATAGTGCTGCAATGAACATTGGGTGCATGTATGTTTTCAAAATATGGTTTTCTCCAGATATATGCCCAGGAGTGGGATTGCTGTATCATATGGTAGTTTTAGTTTTAGTTTTTAAAGGAACCTCCATAGTGTTCTCCATAATGTTTTTACCAATTTACATTGCCACCAACAGTGTAGGAGGGTTCCCTTTTCTCCACACCCTCTCCAAAATTTATTGTTTGTAGATTTTTTTGATGATGGCCTTTTTGACTGGTGTGAAGTGATACCTCACTGTAGTTCTGATTTGCATTTCTCTAGCAATTAGTGATGTTGAGCATCTGTTCATGTGGCTGTTAGTCATGTATATGTTTTCTTAGGAGAAATGTCTATTTAGGTCTTCCACCCATTTTTGATTGGGTTGTTTGGTTTTTTTTGATATTGAGTTGCATGAGCTGTTTGTATATTTTTTTTGGAGATTAACCTTGTTGGTTGCTATGTTTGCAAATATTTTCTTCCATTCTGAGGATTGTCTTTTTATTTTGTGTAGGTTTTCCTTTGCTGTGCAAAATGTTTGAAGTTTAGTTAGGTGCCATTTGTTCATTTTTGGTTTTATTTTCATTACTCTAGGAGGTGGATTCAAAAAGATATTGCTGTGATTTATGTCAAAGAGTATTCTGCTTATGTTTTCCTCAAACAGTTTTGTAATATCCGGCCTTACCTTTAGGTCTTTAATCCATTTTGACTTTATTTTTGTGTATGGTGTTAGAGAATGTTCTAGTTTCATTCTTTTACATGTAGCTGTCTAGTTTTCCCAGCACCACTTATTGAACAGACTGTCTTTTCACCTATATATATTCATTTTTCAAAAATTTTTATTGGAGTATAGTTGATTTACAATGTTGTGTTAGTTTCAGGTGTACAGCAAAGTGAATCAGTTATACATATACATATATCCACTATTTTTTAGATTCTTTCCCCATATAGTCCATTAAAGAGTACTGAGTAGAGTTCCCTGCTATACAGTAGGTCCCATTTGTCATGTATTTTATATATAATAGTGTGTATATGTCAATCCCAATTTTCCAATTTATCCCTCCCCCCTTACTCCCTGGTAACCGTAAGTTTATTTTCTACATCTGTAACTCTATTTCTGTTTGTAGATAAGTTCATTTGTACCCCTTTTTTTAGATTCCACATATAAGTGATATCATATAATATTTGTCTTTCTCTACTTACTTCACTCAGTATGACAATCCCTAGGTCCATCCATGTTGCTGCAAATGGCATTATTTCGTTCATTTTTATGGCTGAGTAATATTCCATTGTAAATATGTACCACATCTTCTTTTTCCTTCCTCTGTTGATGGACATTTAGGTTGCTTCCATGTCTTGGCTATTGTAAATAGTGCTGCAATGAACATTTGGGTGCACGTACCATTTCGAATTATGGTTTTCTCTGAATATGTGCCCAGGAGTGGGATTGCTGGATCATATGATAGTTCTATTTTTAGTTTTTTAAAGAACCTCAGTACTGTTCACCATAGTGTCTGTACCAATTTACATTCCCACTAATAATGTAAGAGGGTTCCTTTTTCTCCACACCCTCTCCAGCATTTATTGTTTGCAGTCTTTCTGATGATGACCATCCTGACTGGTGTGAGGTGATACCTCACTGTACTTTTGATTTGCATTTCTCTAATAATTAGTGATGTTGAGCATCTTTTCATGTGCTTTTAAAAACTATCTGTATGTCTTCTTTGGTGAAATGTCTATTTAGATCTTCCACCCATTTTTTGATTTGGTTGTTTGGGGTTTTTTTGATATTGAGCTGCATGAGCTGTTTGTATATTTTGGAGATTAATCCCTTGTTGGTTGCTTCATTTGCAAATATTTTCTCCCATTCTGAGGGTTGTCTTTTCATTTTGTTTATGGTTTCCTTTGCTGTGCAAAAACTTTTAAGGTTAATTAGGTCCCATTTTTTTATGTGTGTTTTTATTTTCACTACTCTAGAGGTGGATTGAAAAAGATCTTGCTGCGATTTATATCAGTGTTCTGCCTATGTTTTCCCCTAAGAGTTTTATAGTATCTGGCCTTACATTTAGGTTTTTCATCCATTTTGCGTTTATTTTTGTGTATGGTGTCAAGGAGTGTTCTAATTTCATTTGTTTACATTTAGTCCAGTTTTCTCAGCACCATTTATTGAAGAGACTGTCTTTTCTCCATTGTATATTCTTGCCTCCTTTGTCATAGTTTAGGTGACTATAGGTGTGTGGATTTATCTCTGGGCTTTCTATCCTGTTCCATTGATCTATATTTCTGTTTTTATACCAGTACCATGCAGTTTTTTTTAATAGAACTTTTTAATTAATTAATTAATTTATTTATTTATTTATTTATTTTTGGCTGCATTGGGTCTTCATTGCTGTGTGTGGGCTTTCTCTAGTTGTGGCGAGCGGGAGCTACTCTTCGTTGAGCTGCACAGGCTTCTCATTGCAGTGGCTTCTCTTGTTGTGGAACACAGGCTCTAGGTGCGTGGGCTTCAGTAGTTGTGGCACGCAGGCTCAGTAGTTGTGGCCCATGGGCTTAGTTGCTCTACGGCATGTGGGATCTTCCCGGACCAGGGCTTGAACCTGTGTCCCCTGCATTGGCAAGTGGATTCTTAACCACTGCCCCACCAGGGAAGTCCAATGCTGTTTTGATTAATGTAGCTTTGTTGTTTAGTTTGAAGACAGGGAGCCTGATTCCTCCAGCTCCTTTTTTCTTTCTCAGGATTGCTTTGGCTATTCGTTGTCTTTTGTGTTTCCCTACAAATTTTATTTTATTTTTGTGCTAGTTCTGTATAAAATGCCTTTGGTGATTTAATAGGGATTGCATTGAATCTGTAGATTGCCTTGGGTAGTATAGTCATTTTGACAATATTCATTCTTCCAATCCAAGAACATGGTATATTTTTCCATCTGTTTGTGTCACCTTCAATTTCTTTCATCAGTTTTTTGCCTCCTTAGGTAGATTTATTCCTAGGTATTTTATTCTTTTTGATGAGATGGTAAATGGGATTGTTTCCTTAATTTCTCTTTCTGATCTTTCATTCTTAGTGTTTAGAAACGCAAGAGGTTTGTTTGTATTAATTTTGTATCCTGCAACTTTACCAAATTCATTGATGAGCTCTAGTAGTTTTCTGGTAACATCTTTAAGATGTTCCATATAGTATCATGTCATCTGCAAACAATGACGGTTTTACTTCTTCCTTCTAATTTGGATTCCTGTTATTTCTTTTTCTTCTTGGATTGCTTTGACTAGGTCTTCAAAAACTATCTTGAATAAAAGTGGTGAGAGTGGATATCCTTGTTTTGTTTCTGATCTTAGAGGAAGTGCTTTCATCTTTTCACCACTGAGTATGATGTTGGCTGTAGATTTGTCATATGGCCTGTATTATGTAGAGTTAGGTTCCCTCTATGCCCACTTTCTGGAGGGTTTTTATCATAATAGGTGTTGAATTTTGTCAAAAGCTTTTTCTGCGTATATTGAGATGATCATATGGGTTTTGTTCTTCAGTTTGCTAATGTGGTGTATCACAATGATTGATTTGTGGATATTGAAAAATCCTTGCATCCCTGGGATAAATCTCACTTGACCATGGTGTATGATCCTTTTAGTGTATTGTCGGATTTTTTGCTAGTATTTTGTTGAGGATTTTTGTTTCTATGCTCATCAGTGATGTTGGCCTGTAATTTTATTTTTTGTGGTATCTTTGTCTGGTTTTGGTATCAGGGTGATGGTGGCCTCATAGAATGAGTTTGGGAGTAGTCCTTCCTCTGCAATTTTTTGGAAGAGTTTGAGAAGGATGGGTGTTAACTCTTCTCTAAATGTTTGATAGAACACACCTGTGAAGCCATCTGGTCCTGGACTTTTGTTTGCTGGGATCTTTAAAATCACAGATTCAAGTTCAGGACTTCTGATTGGTCTGTTCATATTTTCTATTTCTTCCTGGTTCAGTCATGGAAGTTTGTATCTTTCTAAGAATTTGTCCATTTCTTCTAGGTTGTCCATTTTATTGGCATAAAGTTGCTTGAAGTAGTCTCTTATGATCCTTTGTATTTCTGTGTTGTCTGTTGTAACTTCTTTTTCATTTCTAATTTTATTGATTTGAGCCCTCTCCCTCTTTTTTCTTGAAGAGTCTGGCTAAAGGTTTTTCAATTTTTTTTTTAATTGGAATTAGCTTTTAGTTTCATTGATCTTTGCTATTGTTTTCTTCATCTCTATTTCATTTATTTCTGACTCTGATCTTTATGATATCTTTCCTTCTACTAACTTTGGGTTTTGTTTGTTCTTCTTTCTCTAATTCCTTTAGGTGTAAGGTTAGATTGTTTATTTGAGGTTTTTCTTGTTTACTGAGATAAATTGGTATTGCTATAAACTTCCATCTTAAAACTGCTTTTGCAGCACCCCATAGGTTTTGGATCATCTTGTTTTAGTTTTCATTTGTCTCTAGGTTTTTAAAATTTCCTATTTGATTTTTTCAGTGATCCACTGGTTGTTTAGTAACATATTGTTTAGCCTCCACATGTTTGTGTTTTTTTCCAGACTTTTTTTCTTGTAGTTGATTTCTAATCTCATAACATTGTGGTCAGAGAAGATGCTTGATATGATGTAAATTTTCTTAAATTTACCAAGGCTTGCTTTGTGGCTCAGCATGTGATTTATCCTGGAGAATGTTCCATGTGCACTTGAGAAGAATATGTGTTCTGCTGCTTTTGGATGGAATGTTCTATAAATATCAATTAAGTTTATCTGGTCTAATGTGTCATTTAAGGCCTTTGTTTCCTTATTGATTTTCTGTCTAGATGTTCTGTCCATTGATGTGAGTGGGGTGTTAAAGTCCCCCACTAGTATCGTGTTGTTGCCAATTTTTCCTTTTATGGCTGTTAGTATTTGCCTTATATATTGAGATGCTCCTATGTTGGGTGCATATATATTTACAATAGTTATATCTTCTTCTCTGATTGATCACTTGATCATTGTGTCCTTCTTTGTGTCTTGTAACAATCTTTATTTTAAAGTCTATTTTATCTGATATGAGTATTGCTACTCCAGCGTTCTTTTGATTTCCATGCATGAAATATCTTTTTCCATCCACTCACTTTCAGTCTGTATGTGTCCCTAGATTTGAATTGGGTCTCTTATAGACAGCATATATATGGGTCTTGTTCTTTTATCCATTTAGCCAGTCTGTGTCTTTTGTTTGGAGCATTTAATCCATTTACATTTTAGATAATTATTGATATGTATATTCTTATTGCCATTTTGTTAATTGTTTTGTATTTGTTTTTATAGGTCTTTTTTCTTCCCTTCCTCTTTTGTTCTCTTCTCTTGTGATTTAATAACTATCTTTAGTGTTATGTTTGGGTTGCTTTTTCTTTTTTGTGTGTGTATCTATTGTAGATTTTTTGTTTGTAGTTACCGTGAAGTTTAAATATAACAGCCTATATATATGTATACAAGATTGTTTTAAGTTGCTGTTCTCTTAATTTTAAATGCATTTCCAATATCGTTCACTTGTAGTCTCCTCTTCTCATGACTGCTGGTTTTGATATCATATTTGTGTGTGGATGATTTCCCACCTTTATTGTATGTTTACCTTTACTGGTGAGCTTTTCCATTCATAATTTTCTTGTTTCTTGTTGTGCCTTTTCTTTTCCATCTAGAGTAGTTCCTTTAGCATTTATTTTATAGCTGGTTTTGTGGTGCTGAATTCTTTTATCTTTTGCTTATCTGAAAAGCTTTTGATTTCTCTGTTGAATATGAATGAGAGCCTTGCTGGGTAGAGTATTCTTCGTTGTAGTTTTTTCCCTTTCATCACTTTAAATATATTGTGCCACTCCCTTCTGGCCTGCAGAGGTTCTGCTGAAAAATCAGCTGATAACCTTCTGGGGATTCCCTTGTATGTTATTTTTTGCTTTTCCCTTGTGGCTTTTAATATTTTCTCTTTGTCTTTAATTTTTGTCACTTTGATTAATATGTGTCTTGTTGTGTTCCTCTTGGGTTTATCCTGTATGGCACTCTCTGTGCTTCCTAGACTTGGGTGAGAGTTTCCTTTCCCATGTTAGGGAAGTTTTCTGGTATTATCTCTTCAAATATTTTCTAAGGCCCTTTCTCTCTCTCTCTTCTCCTCCTAGCACCCATATAATTCAAATGTTGATGTGTTTACTATTGTCCCTGAGGTCTCTTAGACTGTCTTCATTTCTTTTCATTTTTCTTCCTTTATTCTGTTCCAAAGCAATGATTTCCACCAATCTGTCTTCCACCTCACTTATTTGTTCTTCTGCCTCATTTATTCTGCTATTGATTTCTTCTAGTGTATTTTTCATTTCAGTTATTGTAATGTTTATCTCTATTTGTTTTTTCCTTAAAGCTTCTAGTTTTTTTTTTAGGCTGTGCCGTGCAGCATGTGGGATCCTAGTTCCCCACCAGAGATCGAATCCATGCCCCCTACATTGAGATTATGGAGTTTTAACCACTGGACCACCAGGAAAATCCAGCTTCTAGCTCTCAATTAAACATTTCTTGTATCCTCTCGGTCTGTGCCTCCATTCTTTTTCTGAGACCTTGAATCATCTTTACTATCATTACTCTGAATTCTTTTTGAGGTAGATTGCCTAGCTCCACTTCATTTAGTTGTTCTTCTGGGGTTTTATCTTATTCCTTCGTCTGGAACATATTTTTCTGTCATCTCATTTTGTCTCACTTTCTGTGCCTGTGGTCTCCATTCCTCAGGCTGAAGGTTTGTAGTTCTTCTTGCTTCTGGTGTCTGCCCCCTAGTGGGTGAGGTTGGTCCAGGGGCTTGTGCAGGCTTCTTGGTGGGAGGGGCTCATGCCTACCCACTGGTGGGTGGAGCTGGGTCTTGTGTCTCTGGTGGGCAGGGTCATGTCGATTGTTATGTTTATAGGTGGCATTCACAAGATACCCTGCAGCCATGCTACCATTAAAGTTTGGCCTGCTTCTGGGGTGCTGGTGTAAGTGCCAACAATGGCTGTCACTACCCAACCTGGGCTTCACCCCATGACTGGGTCGCCTCTTCTTCCCAAGGTCAAATCTTCCTTGATTCAGTGCCACATTGTGGTGTGGAGTGATCTGGCCAGGGCATTAGCTCAGTTTGGGTTGGGGAGTGTGGTGATGTGGTCATTGAAAACCTGGCAGCTGCTAAGGAAGACCTCTTTCTACCATGCCTGGGTGTAAGCCAGGACTGGCACACTCCTTACGAGTGAAATCCAGGCTTTTACAAACTTTCTATTTGTTCCAGAAGTTCTCCAACCAGCCAGGGAGGCTTGTCTCCTACACGTAGGACACCAGGACTAGGACGCGAAGTCTGTGGCTTGATCTGATCACTTCCCAGGGTGGATGTCCATGTCCACCTGTGGAATCTCCCTCTTCCTCTGAGTCCCCTCCCAGGGGCACACGTCCCAACCCTATCACTTTTCTTCCCACCCTACCCAAATACATGTGTATCTTTCTTACAGCCCCGGTTGTACAGGAGTCCTTCTGTCACTTTCCAGTTAGTTTTCAGTGAGAATTGCTCCAAATGCAGGTGTATTTTTGATGTGTTCATGGGGGAAGGTGAACTTCACATCTGCCATCTTGATCTCTCCTCGCTTATGTCTTTAATCCATTTTGAGTTTATTTTTGTATATGGTGTGAGAAAATGTCCTAATTTCATTCTGTTACTTGTAACTATCAAGTTTTCCCAGAATTACTTACTGAAGGGACTGTCTTTTCCTCAATGTTCCTTTGTGCCTCCTTTGTTGTAGATTAATTGTGAGGGTTTACTGCTGGACTTTCTATTTTGTTCCATTGATCTATGTGTCTGTTTTTGTGCTAGCACCATATTGTGTTAATTACTGTTTCTTTGTAGTACAGTCTGAAGCCTGGGTGGGTGATATCTCCAGCTTTGCTCTTTCTTCTCAAGATTGTTTTTGCTACTCAGGGTCCTTGGTGACTCCATATAAATTATAGGATTATGTGTTCTAGTTCTATGAAAAATGTCCTGGGTATTTAGATAGGGATTGCATTAAATCTGTAGATTGCTTTGGGTAGTATGGCCATTTTAACAATATTAATTCTTCCAATCCAAGAGCATGGGATATCTTTCCATTTCTTTGCATCATCTTCAGTTTCCTTCATCAATGTGTTATAGTTTTCACAGTATACGTCTTTCATCTCCTTGCCTAAGTTTATTCCTAGGTATTTTATTCCTTATGATGCAATTTTAAATAGGATTATTTTCTTGCTTTCTATTCCTGATAGTTCATATAGTGTATAGAAAAGCACCAAATTTCTATCTATTAAACTTCTATCATACAACTTTACTGAATTCATTTAATACTTCTAATAGTTTTTCTTGGTGGAGACTTTAGGGTTTTCTATACAAAATATCATGTCACCTGCAAATAATGACAGTTTTACTACTTCCCTTTTAATTTGAATACTTTTTTTTGTCTGATTGCTGTGACCAGGACTTCTAATACTACGTTAAATATTAGTGGTGAGAGTGGGCATCCTTGTCTGGTTCTCAATTTTAGAGGAAAGGCTTTCAACTTCTCACCATTGTGTTTGATGTTAGCTATGTGTTTGTCATAAAAGGCCTTTATTATGTTGAGCTATGTTCCCTCTATACCCACTTTGATGAGAGTTTTTATTATGAATGAATGTTGAATTTTGTCAAATACTTTTTTTACATCTGTTAAGGTGATCATGTGACATTTATTCTTTGTTGTGTTAATGTGTTGTATGACATTGATGAATTCGTAGATATTGAGCCATTCTTACATCCCTGGAATAAATCCCACTTGATCATGTTATATGATCCTTTTGTATATTGTTGAATTTGATTTGCTAATATTTTGTTAAGGATTTTTGCATCTATATTCCTCACAGATATTGGCCTGTAATATCCTTTTTTGTTGTAGTGTTTTCATCTGGTGTTGGTATCAGGGTAATTGTGGCCTCATAGAATGAATTTGGGAATGTTCAGTCCTCTCTAATTTTTTGAATAGTTTCAGAAAAATAGATATTTGTTCTTCTTTTTTTTTGTTTGTTTGGCAGAATTCCCCTGTGATGGCTTCAAGTGCTGGAATTTTGTTTTCTGGGAGGTTTTGGATTACTAATTCAATTTCACTACTAGTGATAGGTCTGTTCAGATTATCTTTTTCTTCCTGATTCATTCTTTGAAAATTGTATGTTTCTAGAAATATATCCATTTCTTATATGTTGTCCAATTTCCTGGTATATAGCTGTTCATAGTATTCTCTTATGATAGTTTGAATTTCTGTGATATCAGTTGCAATTTCTCCCCTTTCATTTCTTTTTTTTTTTTATAATTTTATGCAGTGTTTCACAGAACTAACCCCCAAGGTTTGTTTTTTTTTTTAATAATTCTACAGCATTCCTATTGATTGACTGATTGATTGATTGATTGGCTGTGTTGGGTCTTCGTTGCTGCATGTGGGCTTTCTCTAGTTGCGGTGAGTGGGGGCCACTCTTCATCGCAGTGCACAGGCCTCTCACTATCGCGGCCTCTCTTGTTGTGGAGCACAGGCTCCAGATGCACTGGCTCAGCAGTTGTGGCTCACGGGCCCAGTTGCTCCACCGCATGTGGTATCTTTCCAGACCAGGGCTCGAACTCTTGTCCCCTGCACCGGCAGGCAGACTCTCAACCACTGCGCCACCAGGGAAGCCCCCCTTTCATTTCTTTTTGTATATTTGGGTCCTTTCTCTTTTTTTCTTAATGATCTGGCTAAAGGCTTGTGAATTTTCTTTTTCTTATCAAAACACCAGAACTTGGGGCTTCCCTGGTGGCACAGTGGTTAAGAATCCGCCTACCAATGCAGAGGACACGGGTTCGAGCCCTGGTCCAGGAAGATCCCACATGCCGCGGAACAACTAAGCCTGTGCAACACAACTACTGAGCCTGCGTTCTAGAGCCTATGAGCCACAACTATTGAAGCCCATGTGCCTAGAGCCTGTGCTCCGCAACAAGAGAAGCCACCACAATGAGAAGCCTGTGCAATGCAATGAAGAGTAGCCCCCACTCGCCGAAACTAGAGAAACCCACACGTAGCAATGAAGACCCAACACAGCCAAAATAAATAAAATAAATAAATTTTTTAAAAACCAAAAAACCAGAACTTGGTTTCATTGATCTTTTTAATTTTTATCTCTTTTTAATTTATTTCCTCTCTGATCCTTACTATTTCCTTCCTCTGCTGACTTTGGGCTTTGTTTGTTCTTCTTTTTCTAATTCTTTCAGATAGTAGGTTAGGTTGTTTATTTGAGATGCCTTGTCTTTTGTTATAGACTTTGTTTTACAGTCTACTTTGTCTGATATGTGTATTGTTACCCAGATTTCTTTTCATTTCCATTTGCATGAACTATCTTTTTCAACCCCTCACTTTCAGTCTGTGTGTGTCTTTAGTACTGAAGTGAGTCTCTTGTAGGTAGCATATAGATAGGTCTTGTCTTATTATCCAGTCAGCCACCCTATGTCTTTTGATCGAAATATTTAGTCCATTGACATTTAAAGTGATTATTGATAGGTATGGACTTATTGCCATTTTGTTGATTGTTTTCCGGTTGTTTATATAGTTTTTCTCTGTTCTTTTCTTTTCTTTTAGTTTCTTCCCTTGTGGTTTGATGATTTTCTTTAGTGGTATGCTTGTGTTCCTTTCTCTGTAGTTTTTGTGTATCTATTATAGTTCTTTTGATTTATGGTTACCATGGGGTTCATATATATTGACTGATAATTATATCTGCTTGTTTTGAACTGATAGTCATTTAAGTTCAAACACATTCTAAAAGATCTACATTTTTTACTCCTCTCTCCCATGTTTTGTGTTTTTGATGTCATATTTTACATCTTCATGTCTAACCCTTAACTGTTTATTGTAGTTATCATTGATTTTACAGTTTTTGTCTTTTAATCTTTGTACTAGCTTGTTTAAGTAATTGAGCCACAGCCTTTACTATACGGTTGACTTTACTACATGGATTTTTCCTCTCCTATAAATTCTTACTTCTTGTTTTAGCTTTTCCTTTTCCACTCAGAGAAGACACTTTAACACTTCTTGTAGAGTCAGTTTAGTACTGATGAACTCTTAGTTTTTGCTTGTCTGAGAATTTCTTTATCTCTTCTTCAATTCTGAATGTTAACCTTGTTGTATAGAGAATCCTAAGTTGTAGGGTTTTTTATTTCAGCACTTTAAATATATCATGCAGGCCCTTCTGGCCTGCAAATTTTCTGCTGAAAATTTAGCTGATAGCCTTGTGGGGATTTCCTTGTATGTTACTCTTTGTTTTTCCATAGTGCCTTTAAAATTCTCTATCTTTAACCTTTGTCATTTTAATTATGATATGCCTTGCTGTGGGTCTCTTTGTGTTTCTCTTGGTTGGGACTCTGTCCTTCTTGTACCTGGAGATTGGTTTCTTTCTTCAGCTTCAGAAAGTTTTCAGCCATAATTTCATCAAATACATTTTCAACCCTTTTCTTTTTCTCTTCTCCTTCTGGGACTTCTGTAATGCAAATGTTAGTACACTTAACATTGTCTCAGAGGTCCCTTAAACTATCCTCATTTTAAAAAATTTATTTTTCTTTTTTCTGTTCTGGTTAGGTGATTTCCATTATTTTATCTTCCATGTCACTTTTACGTTCTTCTGTATCACCTTGTCTGCTGTTAATTCCTTCTAGTGTATTTTTCATTTCAGTTATTGTATTCTTCATCTCTGACTGGCTCTTTTTTATATTTTCTAAATTTTTGTTTAAACCTGTTTTCATCTATTCTTTTCCCTTGTTTGTTTAGCAGTCTTATTGCTAATGCTTTAAGACTAAAGAGTTGAACTCTTTATCTAGTAATTTATTTATCTCTTTTACATTGTTATTTTTTCAGGGTTTTTTCCCTTGTTTTCTTCATTTGAAACAAATTCCTCTGACTTCTCATTTTTTTTAACTTTCTCAGTCTCTATGAAATTAAGTGAAACAGTTACCTATCCTAGTCTTGAAGATGTGTCCTTGTGTGAGAGCATCCCTTTGCAGTCTGTGTGTGCCCGGTGGTTTTGCTGGGAGACCTGGATCTGAAGTAAGCAGTTGTCTCATCTTCCCTCATGTTATACTGGCAGCCACCCCCATGGTGTTTTGTAGGGCCGGAGATGGAGAGGCTAAAGCCAGAGCCAGGTGTGAGCTGGGGCTTTTCCTATGCTCAGTGGTCATCACCACCCTCTCAGGGGTGTGTGTGGGTCCCAAGGTGTTGGAGTAGCAACTCTGAGTGTCCAGTCTGAGCTGGTTCTCTTTCCTCTATGTGTGCACTCTCCCCTTGACAATAGCATCTTTGCCCCAGTGGGGAGTAGTGCTGGAGCAAGATGTGCCAGAGAGTGCTCCTGATGTGGGCCAGGTCATGTGCTGGGATGGTCCTGGCACACCAGCCATAGCTCCAGGCAGCTACTTATCTGCCACCTCTACTCACACAAGCAATGGCTTCCCTTTCCCTTTTCATATTCAGTGCTGGGTCTGAGCCAGCTCCATCCCTTCCAAGGTACACTGTCCTTGACAATGGCAGTTTTTGCCCTAATGCAGAGCTATGCTGGAGCAAGAAGAGCTGGAGCAGGCACCTAGTGCAGGCTGGGGCACATGCTACAGCATTCACAGAAACCAACAAGAGCTTCAGGCAGTTTTGGTCTGCTTATTCCACCTTGTTTTAGGGAGTAAGCAAGCCTGTGTGTGAGCTTTTCATGAACTGAGTGTTGGTTTCTTACAGCCCTCCACTAAGTCCCACTGGTTTTCAATCCAGCTAAGGGGCCTTGTCTTCCCAGTGTCAGATCCCAGGACTGGGTTCCCAGTATGTGGCCTGAGCCCCTCACTTCCCAGAGAGGATTTCCAACCCCATGATATCCCCCTCATCTTATGTATTCCCTGTTGGGGGCCTGGATCCTGACCTGATCACTTCCCCTCTCTTCCTACCCTGCTCCATGAGGATCTTTCTTTACATCCCTGGTTATAGAAGAACCTTTCTGCTAGTCTCCAGTTTATTTTAAGAAAGGGTTGCTCCACATATAGATATAGTTTTGATGTGTTCATGGTGGGAGGTGAACTCAGCATCCTCCTACTCTGCCATTTTGAGATCCTCCTGTCAATGCTTTTTAACCTCTTCAATTCATCTTCAATGTACTTTAGTTTACCCACCTACAGTCATAATCTATACATTGTCATCACCAAAAAAAAAAAAACAAACCATTTCTTATATCCTAAGCAATTTACCAATAATTTTAATCCTTCCAGCTCTCCCTTACTCTTACGATACCTATTTCTCAAACTCAAAGAAAATCCAAATACTTCTGTCTTTCTTTATCTCCCATCCCTCTCAGTCTCATGCCCCTGTTTTCTATTCCATTCTATTTGAACCTAGGTTACCAGTTCTATCACTTCAACCACTTTATGTCAAAACCTTTAACTCCCTAAAGCTCTACTATAACACCATTTTGCAAAATAACAAAAACTAGATCAAACTGTCACTTTTCCCACATCTACATCAAAACTACTATACACTACTGGGGTGAGAATCTCAAAACAATGTGTTTGTGACAATCTTAAAAAGAGAATGCACAATTGGAGCTACAATGTTTTGTCCTGGTTACCCACCCTAAGGGATGGAGGTAAGAAGTATGCTAATATTTCAAATTCTCCTATGCATTATTGCTTTTTTCTTCATTCTCCTGGACATTACATTTACACATCTCTAATATTCTAGTTTCCTCATTTATATATAGTGTCAGTAGCTGAAAATACATTCTGATTGCCTTTCAATCATGGAGTTAAATAGTTAACCACGTAGATTTCCTTTTCCTTTCTAATATACAGTATTTAAGTTTATTATTTATCCTAGATTTGCTATGAGGATACTGGTAGGTGGGGAGGACTTGTTTTAATCTGACCAGTATCCTTAGCATTAATCTGCCTACAGAGCTTGGATCCATCAGAACACATTCCATTTCTAATGGATAGGCACTTTATTTCAAGGTGCAAGTATCCCACAGGAGAAAAACAAAGTTCCTAGACAAATACAACTATATAAATAATCCTAAGGACAAAGATTTCTGAATTGGGTGAAATCATAACTTCCATATTTGTTCTCTGTATCTGTTAGTATGTTTATTAGTTATTATTGGGAGTTGTTGTAGATATGAGGGTGGAAAGTGGGAAAGGCTAATTAAAACAGCGCTGTGGGGAAGGCTATATAACCTATGTCAGGACTTCCCTGGCAGTCCAGTTGTTAGGGCTCCACGCTTCCACTGCAGGGGGCACAGATCCCACATGCTGTGTGGCCAAAACAAACAAACAAAAAACCTATGTAATATTATTCAGGGAACTAAGATCCCACATGCTGCGCAGCCAAACATACAAAAAACCTATGTAATGTTATTCTTTTGCTTAGAGCTCATCTTGAGAGGATACAATAGGAAAATGCTTCAAAGTATCTTTGTCATAATCTTTGTCCCATTGTATTATTTCTAGGACCCCAGAGACCCAAACTCCTAAAAGAACATCACTCTAAATGTTTAATACTATGAAGTGGTGCCATTAAAAATCCATATTCTCTAAAATTATTGGAGGTTCAGAGTAGACAATAGCCCTCTTCCATATATTTTATCAACTGTTTATTTTTTTCCTCACAGCTATTTCAAATTTCTGAAAACCTCTACCTACCCATCTCCCCGCTTACTCTATTATGTCTGAATATTATGCCTGAATGCAGTCTGTCACTAATGTCTGATTCATTAGAGTCATGAAGTTAATTAAATGGGTCATGACATGCAGTTTTTGTCTTTAAGGAGATTGGATTAAACTCTCAGAGGACATCCTTAGAAGTTCCTTAAAAACACTTACACAAATGGTGCCAAAATTTTGTGGTATTTTCTGTTCCAGATCATATCTCCTATCTACTAAAGGACTGAATCTATAAATTTTCCTACTGTCAACTCTGTTTTCTCCTATTTTACCTGTCCTTTACTGGCAATTAGGATAATCAACTTATCCTGCTTTGCCCAGGACTGTCCTGGTTTTAAAACTGAAAGTCCCACATCACAGCAACCCCCTCAGTCTTAGGCAAACTGGAATAGTTGTTCACCCTAGCTATAACATAGCACTCCCTCCTCATGCTCAAGTCTCTCCCATCTTTAAAAAGGAAAAAAAAAAAAGACAAAGTGAAGAAACTTTACATTATTCAACATACTACTCTGATTACCAAATTATGCATAGAGGCAAACTTGATGAATGACTTACCAACGGAAGTAACAGTAGTTTCCATGCTCTTTTCCTTCTAGATGGCTTGTACTACACTTATCAGTGAACAAAGATTGGTAGTTGAGACCTCACATAATAAAGGGAAACATAAGCTTTCCCACTTCTGTCTCTCAGGTGACCAAGTTCTAGATTTAGCTGCTTAGCAACAAGGATCTTTCACTTCTCCAGAAACAACTGGCTCTCAAGGATGTCTTCCTTGGGCTCCACCATTTCTATACAAATTTATGTCTGACTTCAATATAATTGGAATTAGATAGCCTCTTTAACTCCAATCTGTGTAGATTCATTTCTGCTTCATAATTTTACTCATGCTATTGCATTGGCCTAGACTGTCTAATCACTTTTCACTATTGGACTAAATTATACCCACATTCTAGGTCAAGATAAAATTCTACGTCTAATATCAAATATTTTCTAAATAATGTAGAAAACATTGATATTCTGTAATTCCCCTTATAGTCACAATATTCAATATGTTTTTGTATTATACAATTTATAATCTTGCTATTTTGTTTTGTATACAAGTTTTAAAAGTTGCATCTCCTATTAAACTGTAATATATTTTTTTAAATGATGTTTTGTTTTGTTTTTAATTAACTTATTTATTTATTTTTGGCTGTGTTGGGTCTTCGTTTCTGTGTGAGGGCTTTCTCTAGTTGTGGCAAGCGGGGGCCACTCCTCATCGCGGTGTGCGGGCCTCTCACTGTCGCGGCCTCTCTTGTTGCGGAGCACAGGCTCCAGACGCACAGGCTCAGTAGTTGTGGCTCACGGGCCTAGTTGCTCCGCGGCATGTGGGATCCTCCCAGACCAGGGCTCAAACCCGTGTCCCCTGCATTGGCAGGCAGATTCTCAACCACTGCGCCACCAGGGAAGCCCTAAACTGTAATATTTTGAGAAAGACATGCTCAAAATGGTTTGGTAGACAATTTAG
This sequence comes from Balaenoptera physalus, assembly GCF_965194825.1. NCBI lineage: Eukaryota > Metazoa > Chordata > Mammalia > Artiodactyla > Balaenopteridae > Balaenoptera > Balaenoptera physalus. The sequence continues at coordinate 31,861,110 of NC_138883.1, forward strand.
AGTATGGTATTTGGCAAAATAGATAATCTATGAGATGATTTAAACTGTATAAATGTTGTATAGAATAAAATCTGATTCAATAAAATATTAACTCTAAATCTGGGTAGATTCTGTTTTAAGGGGATTCTTGGCCAATGAGTCTTGTCATCTCTTAATTTAACTGGATTCAGAGCTCTATGAGATAATTATCAATTAGAAGCATTTTTAATGACAGTCCCCTTCTATTTACTCTCAGGAAAAGTTCTTTCTATCCATGCTGGTTTCCTCAGAAATCTGTTTGGGAGGTTCCTTTTCATAAACTGTTTCATTCATTCAGGCAGAAGTAGAGACATCCTTTCTTAGGAGGGGTAGATTTAAAAAGAGTTTGCCGCTAAACTCAGTGGATAAAATCTGCTCCTATGCATGAGGTGATTAACAATGAAGAAAACATACCCAAGAAATAAGAAAGTAGGAAACTACAGACGCTCAATCTTGGAAAAGTTTTAGTACCAAAGCAGTAGCACCAGTAAGCAGAGCAAGGAAACTCAACCCCGGAAAGGAAGACTAGAGCACCTGCTTCAGATAGACAGAAAATATCCTGGACGATCTAGGTGAGAAAGAATTGAAATCTTCCAACGTAGTTTTGACTTGGTCTTGCTTGCTTTAAGAAGGAGTAATGCTTTTTAAAATATTGGGTTGGCCGAAAAGTTCGTTTGGGTTTTTCCATATCATCATATGGAAAAACCCAAATGAACTTTTCGGCCAACCCAATAGCATTAAGGACTTCTGGTTCCAGAAAAGGTAAACACTTGTCTCCCTATTGCTTATGCTCAGTACTGGTTAAAGTACTGTACTTTATATATAAAACAAACATAAGAAGGTTCAGAAAGGTGGAGCAAAGAATACAGACCAGCTAGGGACATTGAGACCTGCGGAACAATATGGTGGTGATTTCTCTTCATTTTCTTTTATCCTCATTGCTGTTTGGAGAAGGCTGCAACCCTGAAATGCAATAGACACAAACAAACAAAGCCGCAAGACAAGTTTGCTCTCTCTAGCCAAAGAAACAAGAAATGAGCAGCCTGGAAAGACAGAAAGCTTTTAGAAAATAACCATCCTACTCCAGTCAAATGTCATGGGGAAAATTGTAGCCCCACATGCATCCTCATAAGCAAAGGCCATCTGGGGAGATTAGACGTCCAATCTCACCCAGCTCAGGAGGTGCCTCAGGAACCTCCCATTAGGGTGGTGTCAGAGAAGGTCAAATAGACTTCAGGGACTTTCATTCTCATAATGTAGTAATGAGGCTCCCATTCCACAGTGTTATTGGAGTCCACTTGGGCAGCGGTAGTGAGGCATTCTTAAATCTCCCAATCAGGGTGGTGTCAGCAGAGGCCAAGAGGGATAATGAATGTACTCCATACTTTAACAGTATGAGGTTCCCCTTCTCTTCAGCATGTCAACAGAAACAGAGTGGAGACCGGGACATCTACCACTACCTAGCAATAACAATGAAACACTTCTCTTCCTCTGCTAGTACACTCTCAGAGGGGGCCTGATATTTATATAAGATCTAGAGTCTCATAATATAACACCCAAAATGTTCAGAATACAATGGAAATTCACCTGTCATATAAAGAAGTAGGAAATTTCAACTTGAATGAGAAAAGACAATCAACAGCTGCCAACTCTGAGATGATGCAGATGTTGGTATTATCTGGCAAGAATTTTGAAGTAGCCAACAAAAAAAATGCTTCAATGAACAATGACAAATATGATCAAAACAATTGGAAAAAAGTAGAAAGCTGCAGGAAAATAAAGTCTCACCAAAGAAGTATAAGATATAAAAAAAGAAAATAATGGAAATTTTATAACTGAAAAATACAAAACCTGAAGCCAAAAAGTCAATGGATGGGCTCGACAACAAAATAGAGAAAACAGAGGAAATAAGTAGTGATATTGAATACAGAGAAAGACTTATTACTATATCTGAAAAGCACAGAGAAAATAAAGTGGAAAAAATATGTGGAGCCTCTAGGACTACAACAGAAGATCTAACATTCACGTTATCACAGTTACAGAAGGAGAGAAGACTAGAGCAGGGGTGCAAAGTACTCAAAGAAATAATGACTGAAGATTTCTAAAATTTGGCGAAAGTCATAACCTACAGATTTAAGAAGCTCAGAGAATCACAAACAGGATATACTCAAAGGAATCCATGCCAGTTAACATCATAATCATAATTTTGAAAACTAAAGACAAAGAAAAAATCTTGAAAATACTTGGAGAGAAACATTATCTTGCATAATCATATCCATAGGGGGAAAACAACTTGAAAGATAGCAGATTTCTCATTAGAAACCACATAGGCCAAAAGGAAGAAGCAAAATATTTCACAAGAATTAAAAGAAAATGTCAATACATAATTTTATATCCAGTGAAAATATCCATCACGAATGCAGAGGAAACCAAGACACTCTCAGATGAAGGAAAACTAAGAGAATTTGTCACCAGCAGACCTGCCTGAAACAATGGCTAAAGAAAATTCTTGAAACAGAACAGAAATTATAAAATAAGGAGTCTTGCAATATCAGGAAGGAAGAAGGACAATGGAAGAGTAAAAATATGGGTAAATACAGTGGACTTTTTCGTCTTAAATTTTCTAAATTATATTTAATAGCTGAAGCAAAACTTATATTGTCTAATGTAGTTCTCAATACATATAGAGGAAATATTTAAGACAATTATACTGTAAAGGGGATGGAAGGGCACATAAGGGAATTAAGTTTTATAGGCTTCATTTGAATGAGAAAGTTTTTCAGAATTAAAACCACAGAAGGCAAAAAAAAAAAAAAAGGAACAGTAGAAGACAAAGAAAAAGAGTGATGAACAGAAAACTTTTACAAATATGGTAGATATTAATCAACTATGTCAATAATCACTTTAAATGTGAATACACATATTAAAAGACAGAAACTATCAGAGTATATAAAATATAAAAACCAGCTATATGTTGTCTACAAGAAACCTACTTTTAATATAAAGACATTGATAAAGAGTAAAAGGATGAAGAATGATGCTATGCTAATACTAATCAAAAGTATGCTGGAATAGCTATATTAATTTCAGACAAAGCAGAATTCAGAGCAAGGAAAATGTTCAGGTATACGAAGGAGCATTAAATAATGAGAAAGTAGACAATTCTCCAAAAGGCATAACGATCTTTAATGTGTATGTTCCTGACAACAGAGTGGCAAAATACTTAGGTGAAAAATGATAAACCTGCAAGAAGAAACTGACAAATGCACTATTATATTTGGAGATGTGAACAACTCTCTATCAGTGATTGATAGACCCAGCCAGCAGAAAATCAGTAAGGAAGGATATAGCTGAACTCAAAGCACCATCAGTCAACTGGATATAATTGATATTTATAAAATAGTTCATTCAACAAAAGCAGAACACATTTTTCTGAAACTTACATGGAACATTTACCAAATAGGACACTTTTTGAAACAAATTTCAAAGATTGGAAATCCTACCGCTTTTCAAAATTAATGGGATACAGTAAAAGCTGTGTTTAGGAAAATTTATAACACTGACTGAGTATATTAGAAAGAAGATCTGAACTAATAATCTGCTATCTAATTTAATCCAAAGTAAGCAGAAAAGAAGAAATAATAATAATTAAAGCAGAAAATAATGAAATTGAAAATTAATAGAGAAAAATCAATGAAACCAAATGCTAGTTCTTTGAAAATATCAATAAAATTTATAAACTTTTACCCACACTAAAAAAAAAAAAAAAGAGAGAGGACACGAATTACTAATAAAGATAGAAGATTTCTCTCAATGGAAACAAATCAGTTTTTCCTGGCTACAGTATGATGATGCAAATATTTTCATTAAAATTTCACTTATAAGTGTCCTTGGTGTAGCCTATGTGGCAGGAATATGTCGTCTTCCTCTCAATTGGAGTTAATAATTTCAAAGAAGGTCCCTGGTCTGTTTTTGTCCCCCCTGTAGCTCGTGAGTTAGGTCATACTCTGGGCATGCAGCATGATGAAGAATTCTGTTTGTGTAGGCAAAAGTGCTTGCATCATGAATGCTATCAGAGTGCCAGCAGAGAGATTCACGAACTGTAGTTATGCAGATTTTACAAAGACCATTTTAAACCAGGGATCGTGTCTGCACAGTCCTCCAATTCCAGGGGCAGTCTTTATGCTGAAGCGCTGTGGGAATGGTGTGATTGAAGGAGAAGAGAAGTGTGACTGTGGATCTATAAAGCAGTGTGAACAAGATCCCTGTTGTCTGTTGAACTGCACTCTGAGGCCTGGGGCTGCTTGTGCTTTTGGGCTTTGTTGCAAGGACTGCAAGTTCATGCCATCAGGGGAACTCTGTAGACATCAGGTCAATGAATGTGACCTTCCAAAGTGGTGCAATGGGACATCTCATCAGTGCCCAAAAGATGTATATATGCAGGATGGAATTCCCTATAGTGACGGTGCCTACTGCTATCAAAAGGGATATCACAGGGTGGAGTGCAGGGAGATTTTTGGTGAAGGTGCAAAGAGTGCATCTCAGAAGTGCTATAAAGAAATCAACTACCTCGGAAACCATTCAACACAAGTGGGCTTTATCTCCTGGAGAGGAAGAGAAATTGTAGCTGGGGAGCACTCACAGGTATAGATAGAATCCAAGAGCTCCAAACTTTTACATGCTCATCCAGAGCAAGTCTGTTGCAAGTCATGGCTCAGGTGGGAAAGCCCAGGACCATTATACATGAGATAGTGACATCTAGGTGGAAGCCCCTGAAGATATTAGCTCTGATTGATATGAACCCAAAAGAACTGTCCCCATTTCTCTTCCTGGATGCCCTAATATCTGTAGTGCTGTGCCATACCCAGTATAATCTGGCTGAAGATATCAACACCCTGATGAGGGAGGGATGAGATTACACACTAATGTAGCTGCAAGAATTAGGTAGCATACAGTGGCTAAAGAAAGGGAAAACATCTGAGATTGGCTTATGAGATGTTATTATATAAAGGGGTGCTAGATTTAAATCAAGGTAAGCATGAATTCATTGATTTGGGGCACTTTCTTGAGATGTGGGATTTGTCACCCTGGCAAGGAGCCCACCCCAGATGAGGCACACTCATTGCTAGGGAAACAATTAAATACAGGGAGGTAGTGATAGCTCATCCCAAGCAAAGTGGAAATGCTTTCTTTATTATGAAAGTTGGAAGAACAAGGCCAAGGGAAGTGGGCATGCCACATTGCATGTATTATGTCAGGCCAGAAGACCCATCAAGAATGAACTGGTGGGGCTTCCCTGGTGGTGCAGTGGTTAAGAATCCTCCTGCCAATGCAGAGGACAAGGGTTCAAGCCCTGGTCCGGGAAGATCCCACATGCCGCGGAGCAACTAGGCCCATGCGCCACAACTACTGAGCCCACGCACCACAACTACTGAAGTCCGCAGGCCTAGAGCCCGTGCTCCGCAACAAGAGAAGCCACCGCAATAAGAAGCCTGCAATGAAGAGGAGCCCCTGCTCGCCGCAACTAGAGAAAGCCCACACACAGCAACAAAGACCCAACACAGCCAAAAATAAATAAAATAAAATAAATAAAAAAATTTTAAAAGCTTAAAAAAAAAAGAATGCAGTGGTGCAAGGGGCAGCAGCATCTCAAAGGAGTTCAGTTGTGTCTCTTTTGTAGTGCAGTTTGTTGATAGGACAGCTTGTCACAGATAGGTGTTAACAGCCATTGGGAAAATTAGGACCATTGAAGTTACAGAAGCCAGGATGCTGTACTTAACAGCCAGAAGCTTTAGGACCACAATTACTATAAAATTTCCAAGGTTGGAGAGGCAGCTAAAGGAATTTATTTGTAGGAACTTTTGAGGTGGTAACAAATCATGGTATCTCAAGTGGCAAAATATGAGTAAACAAAAAGGGTGTTGTTTACCATCTATAATCAGAAGAAGGCAAAAATGGAAGAGCAAGAGGCTAAGAATGGTTGTGACAATAAAAAATCATAAACCCTGTCCAGTTCCTGGAACAAAGCTGATTTTCAGATACAGAATCTGTTGACTAAAGAAATCACTAGGTTCCTAGGAAGCTCACATCAACATTATGTATATATATAATGTAATGGTTTTCCCAGTCCTTCCCCCGACACCTATAGCCATTTTCTTGGGAGTCTGTACACTAGGGATAAAGAAATACCTAGACTTTGAGAGTTATTGGACAATGTGTCTGCATTGATATTGATACTCAGAGCTCCAAAGTATCATCGTGGACCCTCTTATAGTGGGAGCTTATGGACGGCAGCCAATAAATGGAGTTTAGGCTGAAGTCCAGCTTACAGTGGGTTCAGTGGTTTGCTGTCCTACCCAGTGGTCACTTCCCCAGGTTCCAAGGTATTTAACTGGGATTGATACCTTTGGCATTTGAAATAACCTCCTCATAGGGTTTTGGCCTCTGGAATAAGAACTATCATCATCACACTACAGGTGGAAGATTTTTAAATGTCCCTTTAACCCTAGCAGCATAGTAAATCAAGGACAACGTTGTGTTTGGAGTGGGAATATGGACATAAAGTGCCAACATTAAAGGATGCAGCAGTTATAGTTTCTATCAGATCTCCATTTTTTTAGTTGAAGTATAGTTGATTTACAATATTATGTTAGTTTCAGGTATACATCATAGTGATTCAGTATTTTTACAGATAATACTCCATTAAAAGTTATTACAAGATAATGGCTATAATTCCTTATGTTATAAAATATATCCTTGTTGCTTATCTATTTTATACATAATAGTTTGTATCTTTTAATCCCATACTACTATTTGTCCCTACCATTTTCCATCTACTCACTGGTAACAACTAGTTTGCTTTCTATATCTGTGAGTCTCTCTGTTTTGCTATATACATTCATTTGTATTATTTTTTATATTCCACGTATAAGTGATATCATATATTTGTCTTTATCTGTCTGACATTTCACTAAGTGTAATATTCTCTAGGTCCATCTATGTTAATGCAAATGGCAGAATTTCATTATTTTTTATGACCGAGTAATATTCCATTCTATTATATTTATATATATATATGCATACCACATCTTCTTTAACGATTCATCTATTGATAGACACTTGGGTTGCTTTCACGTATTGGCTATTGTAAATAGTACTGCTATGAACATTGAGGTGCATGTATCTTTTCAAATTAGTATTTTCATTATTTTCTGGATATATACCCAGAAGTGGAATTGCTGGTTCCTCAAAAATTTCCATTTTTTGAGGAACTTCCATACTGTTTCCATAGTGGCTGCATCAATTTACATTCACACTAAGAGTGTAGTTTCCCTTTTCTCCTCATGCTCTCCACATGCTCTCCAACATTTTTTTAAAAATATTTTTGGCTGCGTTAGGTCTTTTTTGTTGTGCATGGGCCTTCTCTAGTTGCAGCAAGTGGGGGCTACTCTTCACTGCGGTGTGCCACAGGCTTCTCATTGCAGTGGCTTCTCTTGTTGCAGAGCACAGGCTCTAGGTGCGTGGGCTTCAGTAATTGTGGTGTGCAGCCTCAGTAGTTGTGGCTCATGGCTCTAGAGCACAGGCTCAGTAGTTTTGGTGCACGTGTTTAGTTGCTCTGTGGCATGTGGGATCTTCCTGGACCAGGGCTCAAGCCCATGTCCCCTGCACTGATAGTCAGATTCTTAACCACGGCACCACCAGGGAAGCCCTCTCCAACATTTTTTATTTAGTGTTTGATGACAGCCATTCTGACAGGTGTGAGGTGATATCTTATTTTGATTTGCATTTCTTTAATAATTAGCCATGTTGAGCATCTTATCATGTGCCTGTTAGCCATCTGTATGTCTTCTTTGGAAACATGTCTGTTCAGATCTTTTGCCAAATTTTTTTGTTTTTTTTGATATTGAGTTGTATGAGCTGTTTATATATTTTGGATATTAACCCCTCGTCAGTCACATCATTTGCAAATATTTTCTCCCATTCAGTAGGTTGTCTTTTAGTTTTGTTTATGGTTTCCTTTGCAGTGCAAAAGTTTTAAGTTTAGTTAGGTCCCATTTGTTTCTTTTTGCTTTTATTTCTTTTGCCTTAGGAGACAGATCAAAAGAATATTGCTAGGATTTATGTTGAAGAGTGTTCTGCCAAAGCTCTCTTCTAAGAGTTTTATGGTTTCAGGTCCTACATTTAGGTCTTTCATCCATTTTGAGTTTATTTTTGTATATGGTATGAGTAAATGTTCTAATCTCATTCTTTTACTCATAGCTGTCCAGTTTTCCCAGCACCACTTATTGAAGAGACTGTCTTTTCTCCATTGTGTATTCTTCTCTCCTTTGTCATAGAAAAATTGACCATAGATGTGTGGATTTATGGCTGGGCTCTCTATTCTGTTCCATTAAACTATGCTGTTTTGATTACAGTAGTTTTTTAGTATAGTCTGAAATCAGGAAGGTGATACCTCCAGCTTTGTTCTTTTTTCTCAAGATTTCTTTGGCTATTCAGGGTATGTTGTGGTTCCATATGAACTTTAAGATTATTTAATTCTAGTTCTGTGGGAAATGTCATGGGTATTTTGATAGGAATTGCATTAAATCTGTAGATTGCTTTGGGTAGTATGACAATTTTAACAATATCAGTTCTTCCAATCCAAGGACCTGGGATATCTTTCCATTTCTTTACTTCAGGTTTAATTTCCTTCATCAGTGTTTTACAGTCTTCAGAGTATAGTATTTTCACCTCTTTGGTTAAGTTTATTCCAAGTTATTTTATTCTTTACATTATGATTTTAAACAGGATTGTTTTCTTGCTTTCTTTCTGATAGTTCATAATTAGTGTATAGAAAAGCAATAGAGTTCTGTTTATTAATCTTCTGTCCTGCAACTTTACTGAATTCATTTATTCTAATCATTTTTTGGTGGAGACTTTAGGGCTTTCTGTATATAGTACCATGTCATCTGCAAATAGTGACAGTTTTACTACTTTCCTTCCAATATGGATAATTTTTATTTCTTTTTTTTTGTTTGATTGCTGTGGCTAGGACTTCCAATATTATGTTAAACAGAAGTAGTGAGAGTGAACTTCCTTATCATGTTCCTGACTTTAGAGGAAAGGCTTTCAGCTTTTCACTGTTGAGTATGATGTTAGCTGTGGGGCTGTTGTAAATGGCCTTTATTATGTTGAGATATGTTCCCACTATACTGATTTTGATTAGAGTTTTTATCATGAATGGATGTTGAAATTTGTCAAATGTTTTTTCTTTATCTCTTGAGGTGATCATGTGATATTTATCCTTCATTTTGTTAATGTGGTTCATGACACTGATTGATTTATAGATATTGAGCCATCTTTCGTCCTTGGAATAAATCTGTCTTTATCATGGTGTATGATCCTTTTTATATATTGTTGGATTTGGTTTGCCAATATTTTGTTGAAGATTTCTGCACCTATATTTGTCAAAGATATTGGACTGTAATATCCAATCAACAGGGTAATGATGGCCTTGTAGAATGAATTTGGGAGTGTTCAGTCCTCTTCAATTTTTTGGAATAATTTGAGAAGGATAGGTATTAGTTCTTCTTTATGTTTGGTAAAATTCCCTTGTAAAGCTGTATGGTCCTGGACTTCTGTTTGCTGAGAGGTTTTTAAATTATAAATTCAATTTCACTACTAGTGATCAGTCTGTTCAAATTGTCTATTTCTTCTCAATTCAGACTTGACATATTGTATGTTTCTAGAAATTTGTCCATTTCTTCTAGGTTGTCCAACTTGTTGGCATACAACTGTTTGTGGTATTCTCTTATGATTGTATCTCAGTGGTATTGGTTGTTATTTTCATCTTTCATTTCTTATTTTGTTTGTTTGGGTCCTCTCTCTTTTCTTCTTGGTAAGTCAGGCTAAAGGTTTATCAATTTTGTTTATCTTTTCAAAAATGTAGCTCTTGGTTTTATTAATCTTTTCTATTTTTTTATCTCTACTTTATTTATTTCCTCTCTGATCTTTATTATTTCCTTCCTTCTGCTGACTTTGGGCTTTGTTTTTTATTCTTCTTTTTCTACTTCCCTTAGTTGGTAGGTTAGATTGTTTATTTGAAACTTTTCTTATTTCTTGAAGAAGGCCTGTATCACTGTAAACTTTCCTCTTAGATCTGCTTTCATTGAATCCTATAGTTTTTGGTGAGTTCTGTTTTCATTTTCATTTGCCTGAAGTATTTTCTGATATCTGCTTTGATTTCTTCCTCTTATATCCTCTTTGACCTATTGGATTTTTAGCAGCATAATGTTTAGTCACCACATGTTAGTTCTTTCCCATTTTACTTTTTGTAATTGATTTCTAGTCTCACGAAGTTGTGGTTAAAAAAATGCTTGATATAATTTCTAACCTCTTAAATCTGTTGAGACTTGTTTTGTGGCCTAACATGTGACCTATCCTGGAGAACGTTCCATGTGCCCTTGAAAAGAATGAGTATTCTGCTGTTTTAGTATGGAGTGTCCTGTAGATATCTATTAAGTCCAATTAGTCTGTTGTGTCATTTAAGGCCACTGTTGCCTTATTGAGTTTCTGTCTGGATGATATATTCATTGATGTAATTGGGGTGTTAAAGTCCCCTACTATTATTGTATTATTGTCAGTTTCTTCATTGATGTCTGTTAGTATATGCTTTATATATTTAGGTGCTCCTGTATTGGGTGCATATGTGTTAATGAGTTTACTGTCTTCTTTTGTACTGATTCCTTTATCATTATATAATGCCCTTATTTGTATTTTGTTGTAGCCTTTTTAAAAAAGTTTATTTTTTTGTTTTGTTTTGTTTGTTTTAATTTTTATTAGAGTATAGTTGATTTACAATGTTGTGTTAGTTTCAGGTGTACAACAAAGTGAATCAGTTATACATATACATATATCCACTCTTTTTTAGATTCTTTTCCCATATAGGCCATTACAGAGTATTGAGTAGAGTTCCCTGTGCTATACAGTAGGTCCTTGTTAGTTATCTATCTCATATATAGTAGTGTGTATACTTCAGTCCCAATCTTCCAATTTATCCCTCCCCCTCCTTACCCCCTGGTGTCCATAAGTTTGTCTTCTACATCTGTAACTCTATTTCTGTTTTGTAGATAAGTTCATTTGCACCCCTTGTTTTAGATTTAACATATAAGCAATATTATATGATATTTGTCTTTCTCTGTCTGACCTAGTTCACTCAGTATGACGATCTCTAGGTCCATCCATGTTGCTGCAAATGGCATTATTTTGTTCTTTTTTATGGCTGAATAATATTCCATTGTATGTATGTACCACATCTTCTTTAAAAGCTTTTGTAGAGCAAAGGAAACAATAAACAAAACGAAAAGTCAACCCTCAGAATGGGAGAAAATATTTGCAAGCAAAGCAACCAACAAGGTTAATCTCCAAAATATACAAACATCTCATGCAACTCAATATCAAAAAAACAAACAACCCAATCAAAAGTGGCAGAAGATCTAAATAGACATTTCTCCAAAGAAGACATATAGATGGGCAAAAAGCACATGAAAAGATTCTCAACATCACTAATTATTAGAGAAACGCAAATCAAAACTACAATGAGGTATCACCTCACACTGGTCAGAATGGCCAGCATCAAAAAAGTCTACAAACAATAAATGCTGGAGAGGGTGTGGAGAAAAGGGAACCCTCTTACACTGTTGGTGGGAATGTAAACTGGTACAGCCACTATGGAGAACAGTATGGAGGTTCCTTAAAAAACTAAAAATAGAGCTACCATATGATCCAGCAATCCCACTCCTGGGCATATATTTGGAGAAGACCACAATTCGAAAAGATACATGCACCCAAATGTTCGTTGCAGCACTATTTACAATAGCCAGGACATGGAAGCAACCTAAATGTCCATCAACAGAGGAATGGATAAAGAAGATGTTGTATATATATACAATGGAATATTACTCAGTCTACTTTGTTTTATATGAGTATTGTTACCTTGGCTTTCTTGTCATTTCTGTTTGCATGAAATATCTTTTTCCATCTCCTCACTTTCAGTCTGTGTTTGTAGTTCTGAAGTGAGTCTCTTGTAAGCAGCATATGAATGGGTCTTGTTATTTTATCCAAACAGCCACCCTATATCTTTTGATTGGAACATTTAGTCCATTGACATTTAAAGTAATTATGGATAGCTATGTACTGATTGCCATTTTTAACTTGTTTACTGTTTGTTTTCATAGTTCTTCCCTGTTTTTTCTTCTTCCTTTAGGTCCTGCACTTGTGGTTTGATGATTTTCTTTAGTGGTATGCTTGTGTTTCTTTCTCTTGTTTTTGTGTATCTATTGTCAGCTTTTTATTTGTGGTTACCATGGGATTCACATATATTGATCTATAACTATATCTACTTGTTTTATACAAGTAGTCCTTTAAGTTCAAACACATTCTTAAAGATCCACATTTTTAGCGCCCCTTCCCCACACTTTGTGTTTTTAATATCATATTTTAAAGCTTCATGTTTTTCCCTTTACTCTTTATTGTAGTTATAGTTGATTTTGGAATTTTTTGTCTTTTAATCTATATACTAGCTTAATTAAGTGGTTGATCCTCAGTCCTTACTAGACATTTGCCTTTTCTAGTGGGATTTCCCCTTTCTTATAGATTCTTACTTCTGTTCCACTTAGAGAAGTCCCTTTAACATTTATTTTAAGGTAGGTTTAGTACTGATGAACTCTTTTAGTTTTTACTTGTCTGAGGAGTTCTTTATCTCTCCTTCTATTCTGAATGGTAGTCTTCCTTGGTAGAGTTTCCTATGCTGCAGGTGTTTCCTTTTCAGAACTTTGAATATATCATGCCACTCCCATATGGCCTACAAAGTTTCTGAAGAGAAGTCAGCTGATAACCTTATGGGGATTCCCTTGTATAAGACTTTGTTTTTCTCTTACTACCTTTAGAATTGTCTCTTTATCTTTAAATTTTGCCATTTTAATTATAACATCTTTTTGAGGGTCCATCAAGTTCACCTTGTTTGGGATCCTCTTTGCTTCCTGTACCTGGATATCTGTTTCCCCCTTCAGGTTTTGAAATTTTTCAGACATAATTTCCTCAAATACATGCTCAATTCTCTTTTCTTTCTCTTCTCCTGGGACCCCTATACTGCAAATGTTGGTATGTTTAATGTTACCCCAGAGGTCTCTTAAATTGCTTTTGTTTTTAAAAATTTGTTTTTCTATTTGCTGTTCTGATTGGGTGATTTTCATTATTCTATTTTCTGGATCACTTGTGGTCTTCTGTATCACTTAGTCTGTTATTCATTTCTTCTAGTGTGGTGTTTATTTGTGGTGTTTATTTCAGCTATTGAATTATGCATTTTGGGTTGGTTCTTTTCATATTTTCTAGTTCCTTGTTAAAATGTTCGCTGTTTACATCAATTCTTTCCCCTAATTCAGTTAACATTTTTATTACCAATGTTTTGAATTCTTTATCTAGTAAATTGTTTATTTCTGTTTCATTATTTATTTTTTCATGTGTTTTTCTTGCTCTTTCAATTGAGAGTAGTCCCTCTGCCTTTTCATTTTTCTTAACTTTCTTTACCTTTATGAATTTATGTGAATCATTTACATATTTCAGCCTTGAAGGGGTTTTCTAATGTGGCAGTATCCCTATACAGACTACATGTGCCCATTGCCTTTGGTATGAAAGCTGGATTTAACCTGGATGTAAGTCATGTCTTTCCTCATGGTGTGCTGGCAGCTATCACCCTGGTAGTGGGTTGGGCTAGAGAAGGAGGGGCTACAACTGGACCTGGATGTGAGACAGGACTTCCCCTCTGCTCTGTGGCCATCACTGCCCTATCCAGAGTGGGGTCTGATCTCAACTTGCTGGAGCAGAAGCCATGAGAGTCAGGCCCAAGCTGGCTCTGTTCCCTTAAGTGAGTTCTTTCCCCTCTCCCAGCACAGGGACCCTTGCCCCAGAGGGATTGCTGAAGCAAGGGGATACCATGTGGACTCTCTGTTCATGTCGGCCACAGAAAGATGTCTGAGCTGTCTCTGATTTGCAGGCGCCTGTAATTGTTTCCCTCACTCTGCTCAGATGCAGTCTTGGGTACAAGTTCCATTTGACCCTCACAGCTGATCACTCTTCACAGCCTCCACCACCCCTGCCCTGTTGTGGAGCTGCACTGCAGGGAAGGCAGGGCCTGCATGGACTCTTGGTGTATGTTGGGGTATGAGTTGTGGTGGAGAGGCCACTGTCAGAGTTCTGGGTCTCTTCTGATGCTTGCTTGCATAAGCACCAACAGTGGCTGCTGCTGCCCCACCCAGGCTCCACCCAAGGACCAGGTCACCTCTGCATCCCACAGTCAAGTTTTCTTTCCAATTGTGGCAGCCCTAGATCCAGTGCCATGCTGTGTCATGGAGTAAGCAGGGCTGGAGTGTTTGCTTGGCTCAAGCTGAGGCGTACCAAGAAACAGGCTGGGGTTGTGGGAAACCTCTACCTGCCCTCTCCGGCCTGCCTTGGGGGCAAGCCAGCACACTCTCCTCACAAGCAGAGTCCAGGCTTCCCACAGCCCTTCTGTTAGTCTCACAAGTCCTCCAACCAGCCAAGGGGGTTCATCATCCCTGTATAGGCCCCCAGGAATAGGGCCCCCAATCTCTGTTTCTCACTGTTCACTCCCCAGGGTGGATCTCCACTGGTGCATTCTCCCTTTTTCTCTGAGTCCCCTCCCAGAGGCACAAGTCTCAACGTGTTCGCTTTTCTTCCCTTCCTACCTGATTACACTTGGATATTGCTTATAGCTTTGGCTGTAGAGGAGTCTTTCTGCCAGTTTCCAATTATTTTTCTGTGAGAATTGTTCCACATGTAGATGTATTTTTAATGTGTTAATGGGAGAGGTGAATTTCATGTCCTCCTATGTCACCATCTTGATTGATCCTTCTCAAGGGATTTTTGAATTTTCCTACAAAACTCTGATGAAAAAAATCAAAGATCTAAGTAAATGGAGAGGTATTCCCTGTTCATGGGTAAGAAGACTAAATATTGTCAAAATGTCACTTCTTTCCAACTTGATCTAGGACTCCAGTGCAATCCCAATAAAAATGCCAACCTTTTATTTTGTGGATACTGACAAACTGATTAAGTTTATATGCAGAAGCAAAGCCCCAGAATATTCAACATAATATTGAAGGAGAAGAACAAAGTCCATCAAGGGATGAATGGATAAAGTAAGTATTCTTCAGCCATAAAAAAGCGCAAATCTTGCCATTTGCACCAACATGGATGAACCTTAACATCATTACACTAAGTGAAATAAGTCAGACAGAGAAATACAAATACTGTATAATTTCATGTATATGTGGACTCTTAAACTCAAACTTATAGATATGGAGAATAGATTGGTGGTTGCTAGAGGCAGGAGATGGAGGGTGGGCAAAATGGGTAAAGGTGGTCAACAGGTACACACTTCCAGTTATAAGACAAATTATTCCTGGGAATGTATTGTACAGCATGGTGACTATAGTTAACAATACTAAGTAGGTCTTAAAAGTTCTAGTCAAAAGAAAAAAATTTCTAACTGTATGTAGTGATGGATGTTATCTAAATTTATTGTGGTAATAATTTCTCAGTATATATATATATATATACAAATCATTATGTTGTACCCCTAAAATTAATGCAATATTAGATGCCAAATATATGTCATTAAAACCAAAAGACATACAAACAACAAAACTAAAAACTTTAAAAATGTGTATTCTTCTCTTGTTGTGTGGAGTGTTCTGTATGTCTGTTAGATCCCATTGGTTCAAGGTTTGTTCAAATCCTATTTCCTTATCAACTTTTTGTCCCATTGTATCAAATATTTATAGTGGTATATTGAAGTCTCCAACAGTTTTTATAAAACTATATTTCTCACTTCAATTTTGTAAATGCTTGCATCATATATTCTGGAACTATGTTGCATTTTGCATATATTTTTATAATTATTATATCTTCTTGGTGAATTTACCCTTTTATAAGTATATAAAGTCCTACTTTGTCTCTTTGTCCGTGTTTTCCCTTACCTCTTTGAATATATTTAAGACAGTTGTTTTTACAGTCTTTACCTAGTATGTCTGATGTCTGGGCTCCATCAGGGATGGTTTCTGTTATTTTATTTTGTTCTTTTGAATGAGCCATGTTTTACTGTTTCTTTGCATGCCTTGTGATTTTCTTGTTGTTGCTATCGAACATTGGGCATTTTATTATTATACTGTGGTAATTCTGGAAGTTATATTCTCATCATTCCCAGTGATGATTTTTAAAAATTTTATTATTGGGACTTCCCTAGTGGTCCAGTGGTTAAGACTCCATGCTTCCACTGCAGGGGGCACGGATTCAATCCCTGGTCAGGGAACTAAGATACCACATGCCACGTGGTGCAGCCATAACAAAACAAAACAAAACATAAAAATTTGATTGTTTAAGGCCATTTGAGACTTTTCCAAACAAATTTTTCAAAGACTATTCCTGGTTTTTTGTGCTCACTGAACACTCATTTCTCTATCTCATACTGAGCTTATGTTTGGACAGAGGTGTCCAAGAATTTCTAGAAATATTTGAAGAAGGCTTTGTCTTCATTGGGCATTTCCTTGGGTGCTGTTACACCTTTGATATTTTCCGAGAGCTCCAAAAATGTTGGTTCAGATAGTTTCTAGGTTTTTTTTCTTTCAACTTTTCTGTGGGGGGAATGAGAGCAATCCAAGAGCTTCCTTAGTCTGACATTTTGCTGATGTCATTCTGAACACAAAACTTTAAAAATCTGCATGATTTCACAAAACACAGAATAGTTCATTAAAACATACAAATCATTTCAAGACTACCAGTTAGCAAAACATGGTCATGTTTCATTTTTTGACATAGACACTGTTGTGAATTACAACTATTGTGAAATCCATCTCTCCTTTTCATATATAGCCAGACCTCTTTACACAAGTTTGTTTTGCTTGGCATAATTTTTTCTTTGCTCCTTTTTTGTAATAACAGTCGATTCTAATTCTACCAAAAGTATATATTTGCTAATAGACTATTAATTTATCTTCTGGGTCATGGTAGTCTTAATAATCTTACTGACTTTGAAATCATGCTTAGTTTAAAAATCTTATGATAGCTTTTCAATTAGAAAAATACCATGCATCAGCCTCCAGTTGTCTCCACATTCTATACCCATATCAAAGACGCCTAAACTTACCAACCTCCTTTGTCCTCACAAAATACCACCATTGCCCTCCTTTAAGCAGGAGATAATATGATCTGGGACAAGTATTGGCAAATGAGACACAAAAGAAGAATTAAATTCAAGAATTTTGAAAGGGTGATAGACAAACATGACTACTCAAAACTAATTTATTTCTGGGTTCTCCTTTCTGTGCCCAGGAACAATCCTCTTCAGAACACTTAGATGTCCTATGAATTTATGCAACATTTTGCCTGATGGATTTTTGGCAGTATTTTTGTTTGTTTGTTTGTTCAGCCATATTGAGATATTATTTGTATGTAGGTTTAAAGTGGACAATGTGTCTACTTGATATATTTATGTATTTAAAAAATAACTATCAGTATTAGCTAATACCTCCATCCCATCACATAATTACAGTTGTGTGTGTGTAGTGAAAACATTTAAGATCTTCTCTCTTACCAACTTTCCAGTATATAATACAGTATTTTTAGCTATCATCACCATGCTGTACATTAGATCAGAACTTGTCAATCTTGTAACTAGAGGTCTGCACTTTTTGACAAATATCTCCCCCTTTCCCGCTCCCCCAGCCCTGTTAATCACCACTCTACTGTCGATTTTTCTGAGTTCAGCTTTTTTAGGTTCCATGTATAAGTGATATCATACAGAATTTGTCTTTCTTTGATCTATTTCACTTAGCACAAGGTCCTCATTGTTCATCCAAGTTGTCACAAATGGCAGAATTTCCATCTTTATTATGGCTGAATAGTATTCCTTGTATATGTATACCACATCTTCTTTACCTAAACATCCATTGATGGACACATAGGTTGTTTTCCTATCTGGCTATTGTGAATAATGCTGGAATGAATATTGGAGTGCAGATATAGCTATGATTCTTGATTTCAATTCCTTTGGACGTATACCCAGAAGTGGATTGTTGGGTCATATGTTAGTTCTATTTTTATTTTTTTGAAGCACTCATATACAGTTTTCCTTTGTGGCTCTATTTACATTCTCACCAACAATGCACAATGGTTAAGATATAACAATCTTAAATATATCTCCACACTCTCACCAATACTTGTTATCTCTCTTCTTCTCAATGATAACCATCCTAAGAGGTGTGAGGTAATATCTCATTGTGGTTTTGATTTGCTTTTCCCTGATGATTAGTGATGTTGAGGACCTCTTCCTGTACCTGTTGGCCATTTATATGTCTTCTCTGGGAAATGTCTATTCAGTTCCTCTGCCCATTTTCCAGTTGTGGTTTTGTTTTGTTTGTTTTTTGTTTTGGGAGCATTTGCTATTGAGTTGTATGAGTTCTTTATATATTTTGGATATTATATACGATTTGCAAATGTTTCTCCCATTCAATAGGTTGCCTTTTAATTTTGTTGTTTCTTTTGCTGTGTCTTTGGTTTGATGTAGTCCCAGTTTTTAATTTTTGCTTTTGTTGTTTGTACTTCCAGTGTCAAATCCAGAAAATAGGTTCCAGACCAAGGTCAAGGAGTTTTCCCCTATTTTCTTCTGGGAATTTAATGGTTTTAGGTCTTATGTTTAAATCTTTAATCTATTTTGAGTTCATTTGGTGAGTAGTGTAAGGTAGGGTTACAATTTTATTCTCCTTCATGTGGTTATCCAGTTTTTCCAATACTATTATTGATTATTTTTGGCTCCCTTGTCAAATATTAGTTTATCCTATATGTGGGGGGCTATTTCTGGGCTCTCTACTGTGTTCCATTGATCCGTGTGTCTGTTTTTATGGCAGTATCATACTGTTTTCATTACTCTAGTTTTGTATGTAGTTGAAATCAGGAAGCATGAAGCCTCCTGTTTTGTTCTTCTTTCTCAAGATTCCTTTGGCTATTTGGCTCTTTATTGGTTCCATATAAATTTTAGGATTGTTTATTCTATTTCAGTGAAAAATACCATTCTAATTTGATAGTGATTGCATTGAATCTGTGATTACTTTGGTTACTATGGACATTTTAACAATATTAAGTCTTTCAATATATAAATACAGCATATCTTTCCATTTGTTAGTGTCTGCTTCAATTTCTTTCATCAAAGTCTTGTGGTTTTTGGTGTAGAGAGTTCACTTCCTTGGTTAAATTTATTCCTAAGTATCTTATTTTATTTTATTTTTTAAATTTGAATCTTATTTATTCTTTTATACAGCAGGTTTGTATTAGTCATCAATTTTATACACATCAGTGTATACATGTCAATCCCAATCACCCAATTCATCACACCACCACCACCACCCCGCCATGGCTTTCCCCTCTTAGTGTCCATACGTTTGTTCTCTACATCTGTGTCTCAATTTCTGCCCTGCAAACCGGTTCATCTGTACCATTGTTCTAGGTTCCACATATGTGCATTAATATACAATATTTGTTTTCTCTTCCTGACTTACTTCACTCTGTATGACAGTCTCCAGATCCATCCACGTCTCAAGAAATGACCCATTTTCGTTCCTTTTTATGGTTGAGTAATATTCCATTGTACATATGTGCCACATCTTCTTTATCCATTCGTGTGTTGATGGGCATTTAGGTTGCTTCCATGACCTGGCTATTGTAAATAGTGCTGCAATGAACATTGGGGTGCATGTGTCTTTTTGAATTACGGTTTTCTCTGGGTATATGCCCAGTAGTGGGGTTGCTGGATCATATTGTAATTCTATTTTTAGTTTTTTAAGGAACCTCCATATTGTTCTCCATAGTGGCTGTATCAATTTACATTCCCACCAACAGTGTAGGAGGGTTCCCTTTTCTCCACACCCTCTCCAGCATTTGTTGTTTGTAGATTTTCTGATGATGCCCATTCTAACTGGTGTGAGGTGATACCTCATTGTAGTGTTGATTTGCATTTCTCTAATAATTAGTGATGTTGAGCATCTTTTCATGTGATTCTTGGCCATCTGTATGTCTTCTTCGGAGAAATGTCTATTTAGGTCTTCTGCCCATTTTTGGATTGGGTTCTTTGTTTCTTTAATATTGAGCTGAATGAGCTGTTTATATATTTTGGAGATTAATCCTTTGTCCATTGATTCGTTTGCAAATATTTTCTCCCATTCTGAGGGTTGTCTTTTCGTCTTGTTTATGGTTTCCTTTGCTGTGCAAAAGCTTTGAAGTTTCATTAGGTCCCATTTGTTTATTTTTGTTTTTATTTCCATTACTCTAGGAGGTGGATCAAAAAAGATCTTGCTGTGATTTATTTCAAAGAGTGTTCTTCCTATGTTTTCCTCTAAGAGTTTTATAGTGTCCGGTCTTACATTTAGGTCTCGAATCCATTTTGAGTTTATTTTTCTGTATGGTGTTAGGGAGTATTCTAATTTCATTCTTTTACATGTAGCTGTCCAGTTTTCCCAGCACCACTTATTGAAGAGACTGTCTTTTCTCCATTGTATATCTTTGCCTGCTTTGTCATAGATTAGTTGACCATAGGTGCGTGGGTTTATCTCTGGGCTTTCTATCTTGTTCCATTGATCTATGTTTCTGTTTTTGTGCCAGTACCATACTGTCTTGATTACTGTAGCTTTGTAGTATAGTCTGAAGTCAGGGAGTCTGATTCCTCCAGCTCCGTTTTTTTCCCCCAAGACTGCTTTGGCTATTCGAGGTCTTCTGTGTCTCCATACAAATTTTAAGATGATTTGTTCTAGTTCCGTAAAAAATCCCATTGTTAATTTGACAGGGATTGCATTGAATCTGTAGATTGCTTTGGGCAGTATTGTCATTTTCACAATATTGATTCTTCCAATCCAAGAACATGGTATATCTCTCCATCTGTTGGTATCATCTTTAATTTCTTTCATCAGTGTCTTATAGTTTTCTGCATACAGGTCTTTTGTCTCCCTAAGTAGGTTTATTCCTAGGTATTTTATTCTTTTTGTTGCAATGGTAAATGGGAGTGTTTCCATAATTTCTCTTTCAGATTTTTCATCATTAGTGTATAGGAATGCAAGAGATTTCTGTGCATTAATTTTGTATCCTGCAACTTTACCGAATTCATTGATTACCTCTAGCAGTTTTTTGGTGGCATTTTTAGGATTCTCTATGTATACTATCATGTCATCTGCAAACAGAGACAGTTTTACTTCTTCTTTTCCAATTTGTATTCCTTTTATTTCTTTTTCTTCTCTGATTGCCGTGGCTAGGACTTCCAAAACTATGATGAATAATAGTGGTGAGAGTGGACATCCTTGTCTCGTTCCTGATCTTAGAGGAAATGCTTTCAATTTTTCACCGTTGAGAATGATGTTTGCTGTGGGTTTGTTGTATATGGCCTTTATTATGTTGAGGTAGGTTCCCTCTATGCCCACTTTCTGGAGAGTTTTTATCATAAGTGGGTGTTGAATTTCATCAAAAGCTTTTTCTGCATCTATTGAGATGATCATATGGTTTTTATTCTTCAATTTGTTAATGTGGTGTATCACATTGATTGATTTGCGTATATTGAAGAATCTTTGCATCCCTGGGATAAATCCCACTTGATCGTGGTGTATGAACCTTTTAATGTGTTGTTTGATTCTGTTTGCTAGTATTTTGTTGAGGATTTTTGCATCTATATTCATGAGTGATATTGGTCTGTAATTTTCTTTTTTTGTAGTATCTTTGTCTGGTTTTGGTATCAGGGTGATGGTGGCCTCATAGAATGAGTTTGGGAGTATTCCTTCCTCTGCAATTTTTTGGAAGAGTTTGAGAAGGATGGGTGTTAGCTCTTCTCTAAATATTTGATAGAATTCACCTGTGAAGCCACCTGGTCCTGGATTTTGTTTGTTGGAAGTCTTTTAATCACAGTTTCAATTTCATTACTTGTGATTGGTCTATTCATATTTTCTGTTTCTTCCTGGTTCAGTCTTGGCAGATTATACCTTTCTAAGAATTTGTCCATTTCTTCCAGGTTGTCCATTTTATTGGCATAGAGATGCTTATAGTAGTCTCTAAGTATGCTTTGTATTTCTGTGGTGTCTGTTGTAACTTCTTTTTCATTTCTAATTTTATTGATTTGAGTTCCCTCCCTCTTTTTCTTGATGAGTCTGGCTAATGGCTTATCAATTTTGTTTATCTTCTCAAAGAACCACTTCTAGTTTTATTGATCTTTGCTATTGTTTTCTTTGTTTCTATTTCATTTATTTCTCCTCTGATCTTTATGATTTCTTTCCTTCTGCTAACTTTGGGTTTTGTTTGTTCTTCTTTCTCTAGTTCCTTTAGGTGTAAGGTTAGATTGTGTACTTGAGATTTTTCTTGTTTCTTGAAGTAGGCTTGTATAGCTATAAACTTCCCTCTTAGAACTGCTTTTGCTGCATCCCATAGGTTTTGGATCATCGTGTTTTCAATGCCATTTGTCTCTAGGTATTTTTTGATTTTTTCTTTGATTTCTTCAGTGATCTGTTGGTTATTTAGTAACGTATTGTTTAGCCTCCATGTGTTTGTGCTTTTCACTTTTTTTTCCCTGTAATTCATTTCTAATCTCATAGCGTTGTGGTCAGAAAAGATGCTTGATATGATTTCAGTTTTCTTAAATTTACTGAGGCTTGATTTGTGACCCAAGATGTGATCTATCCTGGAGAATGTTCCGTGTGCACTTGAGAAGAAAGTGTAATCTGCTGTTTTTGGAAGGAATGTCCTATAAATATCAATTAAATCTATCTGGTCTATTGTGTCATTTAAAGCTTCTGTTTCCTTATTTATTTTCATTTTGGATGATCTGTCCATTGGTGTAAGTGAGGTGTTAAACTCCCCCACTATTATTGTGTTACTGTCAATTTTCTGTTTTATAGCTGTTAGCAGTTGCCTTATGTATTGAGGTGCTCCTATGTTGGGTGCATATATATTTATAATTGTTATATCTTCTTCTTGGATTGATCCCCTGATCATTATGTAGTGTCCTTCCTTGTCTCTTGTAACATTCTTTATTTTAAAGTCTATTTTATCTGATATGAGTATAGCTACTCCAGCTTTCTTTTGATTTCCATTTGCACAGAATATCATTTTCCATCCCCTCACTTTCAGTCTGTATGTGTCCCTAGGTCTAAAGTGGGTCTCTTGTAGACAGCATATATATGGGTCTTGTTTTTGTATCCATTCAGCAAGCCGGTGTCTTTTGGTTGTAGCATTTAATCCATTCACGTTTAAGGTAATTATCGATATGTATGTTCCTATGACCATTTTCTTAATTGTTTTGGGTTTGTTTTGGTAGGTCCTTCTCTTCTCATGTGTTTCCCACTTAGAGAAGTTCCTTTAGCATTTATTGTAGAGCTGGTTTGGTGGTGCTGAATTCTCTTAGCTTTTGCTTGTCTGTAAAGCTTTTGATTTCTCCATCAAATCTGAATGAGATCCTTGCTGGGTAGAGTAATCTTGTTTGTAGGTTCTTCCCTTTCATCACTTTAAGTATATCATGCCACTCCCTTCTGGCCTGCAGAGTTTCTGTTGAGAAATCAGCTGTTAACCTTATAGGAGTTCCCTTGTATGTTATTTGTCGTTTTTCCCTTGCTGCTTTCAATGATTTTTCTTTGTCTTTAATTTTTGCCAATTTGATTACTATGTGTCTTGGCATGTTTCTCCTTGGGTTTATCCTGTATGGGACTCTCTGTGCTTCCTGGACTTGGGTGGCTGTTTCCTTTCCCATGTTAGGGAAGTTTTTGACTATAATCTCTTCAAATATTTTCTCGGGTCCTTTGTCTCTCTCTTCTCCTTCTGGGACCCCTATAATGCGAATGTTGTTGCGTTTAATGTTGTCCCAGAGGTCTCTTAAGCTGTCTTCATTTCTTTTCATTCTTTTTTCTTTATTCTGTTCCACAGCAGTGAATTCCACCATTCTGTCTTCCAGGTCACTTATCCGTTCTTCTGCCTCAGTTATTCTGCTATTGATTCCTTCTAGTGTAGTTTTCATTTCAGTTATTTTATTGTTCATCTCTGTTTGTTTGTTCTTTAATTCTTCTAGGTCTTTGTTAAACATTTCTTGCATCTTCTCGATCTTTGCCTCCATTCTTATTCCGAGGTCCTGGATCATCTTCACTATCATTATTCTGAATTCTTTTTCTGGAAGGTTGCCTATCTCCACTTCATTTAGTTGTTTTTCTGGGGTTTTTTCTTGTTCCTTCATCTGGTATATAGCCCTCTGCCTTTTCATCTTGTCTATCTTTCTGTGAATGTGGCTTTTGTTCCATAGGCTGCAGGATTGTAGTTTTTCTTGCTTCTGCTGTCTGCCCTCTGGTGGTTGAGGCTATCTAAGATGCTTGATGGGAGGCTCTGGTGGTGGGTAGAGCTGACTGTTGCTGTGGTGGTCAGAGCTCAATAAAACTTTAATACACTTGACTGTTGATGGGTGGGGCTGGGTTCCCTCCTGTTGGTTGTTTTGCCTGAGGCAACCCCACACTGGAGCCTACCTGGGCTCTTTGGTGGGGCTAATGACAGACTCTGGGAGGGCTCATGCCAAGGAGTACTTCCCAGAACTTCTGCTGACAGTGTCCTTGTCCCCATGGTGAATCAGAGCCACCCCCTGCCTCTGCAGGAGACCTTCCAACACTAGCAGGTAGGTCTGGTTCAGTTTCCCCCGGGGTCACTGCTCCTTCCCCTGGGTCCCGATGCACACACTATTTTGTGTGCGCCCTCCAAGAGTGGGATCTCTGTTTCCCCCAGTCCTGTCGGAGTCCTGCAATCAATTCCCACTAGGCTTCAAAGTCTGATTCTCTCGGAATTCCTCCTCCCGTTGCTGGACCCCCAGGTTAGAAAGCCTGAGATGGGGCTCAGAACCTTCACTCCAGTGGGTGGACTTCTGTGGTATAAGTGTTTGCCAGTCTGTGAGTCACCCACCCACCAGTTATGGGATTTGATTTTACTCTGATTGCGCCCCTCCTACCGTCTCACTGTGGTTTCTCCTCTGTCTTTGGATGTGGGGTATCTTTTTTGGTGAGTTCCAGTGTCTTTCTGTCGATGATTGTCCAGCAGCTAGTTGTGATTCTGGTGTTCTCGCAAGAGGGAGTGAGAGCACGTCCTTCTACTCCGCCATTTTCCTTTTCTCCCTCTAAATGTTTGATAGAATTCGCCTGTGAAGCCATCTGGTCCTGGGCTTTTGTTTGTTGGAAGATTTTTAATCACAGTTTCAAGTTCAGTGCTTGTAACTGGTCTGTTTATTTTTTCTATTTCTTCCTGGTTCAGTCTCGGAAGTTTGTGCTTTTCTAAGAATTTGTCCATTTCTTCCAGGTTGTCCATTTTATTGCCATAGAGTTGCTTATAACAATCTCTCATGATCCTTTGTATTTCTGCAGTGTCAGTTGTTACTTCTTTTTCATTTCTAATTCTATTGATTTGAGTCCTCCCTTTTTTTCTTGATGAGTCTGGGTAATGCTTTATCAATTTTGTTTATCTTCTCAAAGAACCAGCTTTTAGTTTTATTGATCTTTGCTATTGTGTCCTTCATTTCTTTTTCATTTATTTCTGATCTGATCTTTATGATTTCTTTCCTTCTGCTAACTTTGGGTGTTTTTTGTTCTTTTTCTCTAATTGCCTTAAGTGTAAGTTTAGGTTGTTTATTTGAGATGTTTCTCGTTTCTTGAGGTAGGATTGTATTGCTATAAACTTCCCTCTTAGAACTGCTTTTGTTGCATCCCATGGATTTTAGGTCATCATGTTTTCATTGTCATTTTTTTCTAGGTATTTTTTGATTTCCTCTTTGATTTCTTCAGTGATCTCTTGGTTATTAAGTAGTATATTGTTTAGCCTCCATGTGTTTGTATTTTTTACAGATTGTTTTCCTGTAATTGATATCTAGTCTCAAAGCATTGTGGTCAGAAAAGATACTTGATAAGATTTCAATTTTTTAAATTTACCAAGGCTTGATTTGTGACCGAAGATATGATCTATCCTGGAGAATGTTCCATGAGCGCTTGAGAAGAAAGTGTATTCTGCTGTTTTTGGATGGGATGTCCTATAAATATCAATTAAGTCCATCTTGTTTATTGTGATATTTAAAGCTTGTGTTTTCTTATTTATTTTCATTTTGGATGATCTGTCCATTGGTGAAAGTGGGGTGTTAAAGTCCCCTACTATTTTTGTTTTACTGTCGATTTCCCCTTTTATGGCTGTTAGCATTTACCTTATGTATTGAGGTGCTCCTATTTTGGGTGCATAAATATTTACAATTGTTATATCTTCTTCTTGGATTGATCCCTTGATCATTATGTAGTGTCCTTCTTTGTCTCTTGTAATAGTCTTGATTTTAAAGTGTATTTGTCTGATAGGAGAATTGCTACTCCACCTTTCTTTTGATTTCCATTTGCATGGTATATCTTTTTCCATCCCCTCACTTTCAGTCTGTATGTGTCCCTTGGTCTGAAATGGGTCTTTTGTAGACAGCATATATACAGTTCTTGTTTTTGTACCCATTCAGCCAGTCTATGTCTTTTGGTTGGATTATTTAATCCTTTTATATTTAAGGTAATTATCGATATGTATGTTCCTATTAGCATTTTCTTAATTTTGGGGGGTTTGTTATTGTAGGTCTTTTCCTTCTCTTGTGTTTCCTGCCTAAAGAAGTTCCTTTAGCATTTGTTGTAAAGCTGGTTTGGTGGTGCTCAATTCTCTTAGCTTTCGCTTGTCTGTAAAGATTTTAATTTCTCCATCAAATCTGAATGAGATCCTTGCTGGGTAGAGCAATCTTGGTTGTAGGTTTTTCCCTTTCATCACTTTAAATATGTCCTGCCACTCCCTTCTGGCTTGTACAGTTTCTGCTAAAGATCAGCTGTTAACCTTATAGGGATTCCCTTGTATGCTATTTTTTGCTTTTCCCTTGCTGCTTTTAATATTTTTTCTTTGTATTTAATTTTTGATACATTGATTAATATGTGTCGTGGCATGTTTCTCCTTGGATTTATCCTGTATAGGACCCTCTGTGCTTCCTGGACCTGATTGACTCTTTCCTTTCCCATATTTGGGAAGTTTTCAACTATAATCTCTTCAAATATTTTCTCATTCCCTTTGTTTTTCCCTTCTTCTTCTGGGACCCCTATAATTCAAATGTTGGTGCATTTAATGTTCTCCTAGAGGTCTCTGAGACTGTCCTCAATTCTTTTCATTCTTTTTTCTTTATTCTGCTCTGCCGTAGTTATTTCCTCTATTTTATCTTCCAGGCCACTTATCTGTTCTTCTGCCTCAGTTATTCTGCTATTGATTCCTTCTAGAGAATTTTAAATTTCATTTATTGTGTTTTTCATCATTGTTTGTTTGGTTTTTTTCTTCTTCTAGGTCCTTGTTAAACGTTTCTTGTATTTTCTCTATTCTATTTCCAAGATTTCGGATCATCTTTACTACCATTACTCTGAATTCTTTTTCAGGTAGACTGCCTATCTCCTCTTCATTTGTTTCATCTGGTGGGTTTTTTTGTGTTTTGTTTCGTTTTGTTTTTTGTTTTTTTAAAGGTTTTATTTATTTATTTATTTATGGCTGTGTTGGGTCTTCCTTTCTGTGCGAGGGCTTTCTCTAGTTGCGGCAAGTGGGGGCCACGCTTCATCGCGGTGCACGGGCCTCTCATTATCGCAGCCTCTCTTGTTGTGGAGCACAGGCTCCAGACGCGCAGGCTCAGTAATTGCGGCTCACGGGCCTAGTTGCTCCGTGGCATGTGGGATCTTCCTGGACCAGGGCTCGAACCCGTGTCCCCTGCATTGGCAGGCAGATTCTCAACCACTGTGCCACCAGGGAAGCCCATCTGGTGGGTTTTTACTTTTACCTTCGTCTGCTGCATATTCCTCTGTCTTCTCATTTGCTTAACTTACTGTGTTTGGTGTCTCCTTTTTGCAGGCTGCATGTTCCTAGTTCCCATTGTTTTTGGTGTCTGCCTCCAGTGGGTAAGGTTGTTTCAGTGGCTTGTGTAGGCTTCTTGGTGGAGGGGACTGGTGCCTGTGTTCTTGTGGATGAGCCTGGATCTTGTCTTTCTGGTACACAGGACCGCATCCAGTGGTGTGTTTTGGGGTGTCTGTGAACTCATTATGATTTTAGGCAGCCTCTCTGCTAATGGGTGGGGTTGTATTCCTATCTTGCTAGTTGTTTGGCATGGGGTGTCCAGCACTGTAGCTTGCTGGTCCTTGAGTGGAGCTGGGTCTTAGCGTTGAGACAGAGATCTCTGGGAGAGCTCTCACTGATTGATATTAAGTGTGGCCAGGAGGTCTGTGGTGATCCAATGTCTTGAACTCGTCTCTCCCAACTCAGAGGCTCCGGCCTGACACCCGGCCGGAGCACAAAGACCATGTCAGCCACATGACCAGGTACGTGGGGGAGTTTCTTGCCTTTTGGGAAGTCTGAGGTCTTCTGCCAGTGTTCAGCAGATGTTCTGTAGGAGTTGCTCCACATGTAGATGTATTTTTGATGTATTTGTGGGCAAGAAGGTGATCTCCACGTTTTACTCCTCCTCCATCTTGAAGGTACTCCCCAAAGCCTCAATCTTTATCTTTCAATTATATAGGGATATTTCTGAACAATTTTTTTCACCATGCTATGTGGCTTCTGGGATCTCAGTTCCCTGACTAGGGATTGAACCCAGGCAACAGCAGTGAATTCCCAGAATCCTAACCACTAGGCCACCAGGGAACTCCCTGAATAATTTTTTAAAGAAGTCACACAAGTTAGGGCTTCCCTGGTGCCGCAGTGGTTGAGAATCTGCCTGCCAATGCAGTGGACACGGGTTCGAGCCCTGGTCTGGGAAGATCCCACATGCCACGGAGCAACTAGGCCCGTGAGCCACAACTACTGAGCCTGCGCGTCTGGAGCCTGTGCTCCGCAGCAAGAGAGGCTGCGATAGTGAGAGGCCCACACACCGCGATGAAGAGTGGCCCCCGCTTGCCGCAACTAGAGAAAGCCTTCACACAGAAACGAAGACCCAACACAGCCAAAAATAAATAAATAAATAAATAAAGCCAGAAAACATCTTTAAAAAAAAAAAAAAAAGAAGTCACACAAGTTATATGCTTCTAAAATACAATGGTGGGACAGGCACAGGATAGACACTCTCATTCCAAAAGGGAGAAATAGGAAAGAAGAAAGGAGCGACCAGTCCCAAGTATGTCCAAAATCTTAAGGCAAGAGAATAATTAATCCTCTTTGGCTCCATGTTCTTCCCTCTAGGCACACTGGGGATTTTGTTTCACTTCCGGATCCATTGGAGTGGAGGTTCTGCCTTCCAGACACACTGGGGTGGCAGTTCTGGGTTGGACACCCAAGACTCCTGGAGGCCTGCCCCATGGTTTTGCTGAGCACAGCCCACACTGTAGTTTTCATGGACTGAAGTCATATGCCTGTGGCTCCCCAGGCTTAAATAATGTGCAATAGTTCTACTAGTCTGGGATCCTGGAAGTGACCTGCCCCCATGGCTCTGCTGGGTACTACCCTAGTGTGTGCTCTCTAAGGTAGCCGCCTCTCCAGGGTCATAGACCCTCAGCTCCAGTAATATCCATCCTTCAAAATCTGGGTGGAATTTGCACACCAATGGAGACTGCCCAGCGTGGACACTGCCAAAGCCTGCTGCCTGTGCCTTCTAGAGGAGTGGCTACTGTTGCCTGTGCTGTGGAGTGCTGGGAATGGAACCCAAGTGTGTGGCAACTCTGTCATGCCTCTGATAAGGCATGAAAAGGTCCTGAAGGCACTGGAGACCCCTCCTTTGAAATTGATCTGATGATCTCTGGATCACCCTGTGGAGCAAGGGGGTGATTCTGCTATTGTCTTGTTCATAGCTCCTGACTTGTGGAGATGACTTACTAATCTTATCAAGTGGTTTGCTTGACCACATCCTTAGTGTTCTATTCAGACCATGCTTTCTCTGTCTTTTCTATATGGATGGCCTGGGAATTTTCCAAATCTTTTAAGTTCCACTGTTCTTTGATGAACAATTCCATCTTTAAATCACTTTTCTCGTCCTACATTTTACTAGAAGCTTATAGCAAAAGGAAATAAACCAGCCACTCCTTCAACACTTTGCTGAGATATTTCCCCAGCTAAATATCCAACTTATGCTCTAAAGTTCTACATTCCACAAAACACTAGGACATGAACCCACTCCAGCCAAACCCACTCCAGCCAATTTCTTTGCTACTTGATAACAAATGGCTTTTCCTCCATTGTCCAATAACATAATCCCCATTTCTGCCTCATTAGGATGGCCTTTCCAGTCCATATCCTACCAATCTGTTCAAGATTACTTAGGTATTTTCTAAGGTATTTTCTAAGGAGACTGGGGGTTTTCTATGCAACTTTTCTTTTTTCTTTCTAGGCTGTCACCAAGAGTCTGTCCACAGCACTGTAGGCTTTCTAGTCTGCCGCTCAAAACTCTCCCAATCTCTATCCAATACCTAGTTCCATGCCATTCACACAACTTCAGGTAACTGTTACCTACAACAGTACCTCCAGGAACCAATTTTTTTTTTTTTTTGCATTTTTTTGTTAATTTTTATTTATTATTTATTTATTATGTTTATTTTTGGCTGTGTTGGGTCTTCGTTTCTGTGTGAGGGCTTTCTCCAGTTGCGGCGAGTGGGGGCCACTCTTCATCGCGGTGCGCGGGTCTCTCACTATCGCGGCCTCTCTTGTTGTGGAGCAGAGGCTCCAGACGCTCAGGCTCAGTAGTTGTGGCTCACGGGCCCAGTTGCTCCGCGGCATGTGGGATCTTCCCAGACCAGGGCTCGAACCCGTGTCCCCTGCATTCGCAGGCAGATTCTCAACCACTGCGCCACCAGGGAAGCCCTCCAGGAACCAATTTTATGTTATATTATGTTGAGACAGCAAAACACCATAGACTGGGTGACTTATACATAAGAGAACTTTATTTCTCAGTTCTGGAGGCCAGTAAGTCCAAGATAAAGGCACCAGCAGATTTAGTGTCTGGTGAGAACCACTTCCTGGCTCATAAATGACACCTTCTCACTGTAACCACACAGGGCAAAAGGGGTGAAGGATCTCTCTGAGGCCTCTTTTATAAAAGCACTAATCACCTCCCAAAGACCCCACCCGCTAATACCACCACCTTGGGGGTGAGGATTTCAAACGTTCATCTTGAGCACGCCCCAATCAAGATTCAGAAGTTTCCCATCACTCCAGAAAGTTCCCTCCATCCCTCCATTCCCTCACATCAGGAAAACAGTGATTTAAATTCTATTCCCCTATATTATTTTGGACTATTCCAGAACTTCATACAAATGAAGTCCTATATGAAGTTTCTTTGGTCTGATTTCTTTCTATCATCATAATATCTATGAGATAGATACATCCATGTTCTTACACATATCAGAAACTTGTTCAGATTTACTGAGGATTATCCCACTGAATGAATATGCCAGTTTGTTTGCCATTCATCTATTCAGTACTGGTTGTTTGTTTCCAGTCTGTGGAATAAACTTGTGAATAATGCTGCTATGAATTCCACATACGAATCGCTGTGGGGAACGTCCTATGCCTAGAATCACTGAGACGTACGGCAACTATAAGTTTAACTTTATTAGAAACTATTATTATCCACCTTACCTTTTCTACTCATGACACTATTTATTTATTCTTTTTTTCCGTTAATCACCCCCAACACATTCCATTTTTATAAAGTATGAGAGAATCTGATTCTCTCCTCAAAATTCTTACAGAAAAGAAGCTTCCATTCTCCTCTCCATTTTGTAATTTCTTAATTACAAATTGAACCTTGTCTCATTTTGGTTTCAGGAAAGAAAAGTCAATCACTGTCTTAAAACTATACCAAACCCACTGATTCTTCCCCTGTGACTTCTCCAAGAGACCGTGGAACCACTCAGCCCAAGATATACACTCCATTTTTCCTAATTTCTCCCATGTTTCCTCCTCTCTAAGAGCCCTGTGCCAGGATCCCCAGGATCACTTAGCACAGCCCCTCCCCCTCATGAATACACCATTGTTATGTAAGAGCTTCCCCCTCCCTCCTCCACCTCTCTGGGGATGTCCAGCCTCCAGCCCCTCTCTGGTCTCCTCAGGACTAGACTGCTGTTTAGGAGTTGCTGTTCCAGGGACAGTCTTGCCTGCCTCCCGCTGGAGTGCATTTCTTTGATCACAGGCTTCCTCACTCATGGGGCCTGCCTGGGCCCAGGCCCACCTGGCAGGTGATCTCTGGCTGCCTCTGCTCTGGCTACTCCTGTTTCCGACCTGCTGCTCCCATGACCCCCCAGGTTGGCGCTTTACTTCCTCTGAAATTGTGATCCCCAGGAAGGTGTCCCACAGAGTGCGTGGAGCCACAACACAAGGTCAGCTCTCCTACAAGGTTCGCTTCAGTGGCCAAAGACACGTGCTTCACATGAGAGTCAAGAAGAGCTTGCTGCCCAGACATTTTCCTGTTATCACTGATAACGACCAAGGCACCATGCAGGAGGACTACCCTTTTATCCCCCGAGACTGTTACTACTTTAGCTACCTGGAAGGGGTTCCTGGGTCCATGGGCACACTGGACACCTGCTATGGGGGTCTGCGTGGCATGCTGCAGGTGGATGACTTCACTTACGAAATCAAACCACTGGAGGCTTCTTCCAAATTCGAGCATGTGATTTCTCAGCTTGTGTCACAAAAAACACCAGCAGAGGATGCAAAATGTAAGATTGAAAGGAAAGATACAAATCAAGCATATGAGGAGGCTATGATTGCTGAGATGCCTAGAGCAGCTCCTGTGTATTTGTGGTGGCCGCATAGGAAATACTTAAAACTTCACTACACAGTTTCTAACTCATTAGTTGTTCAGAACTCTAATCATACACGTATAATAGAGAATGTAGTGATTATAAACAACATATTGCATAGCATTTTCTACCAGGGTCAACTTCAGGTTTTGATTCGTCTTATGTGCATATGGGATGGCATGGATAAGATGGATTTATATAGTTGGCCTAGTGCTGAAGCTGCAGTATCTCAATTTGGTTTATGGAAATTGTGGGGATGGTATTCACAAATTCCTCATGATACTTCAATGCTTTTCACAGGACATAAAATCGCTGGGTCCTCATATTATAGCAGCCAAGAAGGAATATGCAACCCCAATTGGGGAGCATCTTTTGTATTTGTTTCAAATTATCACATATTTTTAGCTTCAACTGTTGCAGCACATGCAATAGGTCATGTTATGGGCTGTGTACACGATGGTCCAGGTTGTCACTGTTTTCGAAGAGATCACTGCATCATGGCTCCTGAGCCTGGTCTTCTAGATATGATGAGCAATTGTACATATAGCAAACTGCATCAACGGGTTTCTATGTGGGATCCTTGTTTGAGTATACCAAATGTACCATACCGTAATTTTCCTTATGTAGCTGCTCGTTGTGGTGACAAGATCCAAGATGAGAGGGAAGAATGTGACTGTGGCACCTTAAAAGACTGTAGTCAGGATCTATGTTGCAATACCAATTGTACCCTTAGCCTTGGCAGTACTTGCAATTATGGAGGTTGCTGCTGGAACTGTAAATATGCTCAACCTGGAACTCTTTGCAGAGATACTCTTGGTATTTGTGATCTACCAGAATACTGTAACGGGACAACGCATGTTTGTCCAGCTGACACTTATATCCAGGATGGAACCCCATGTTCGCCATTAGCTGTTTGTGTGAAGGGAAACTGTAGTGACCGTGATATGCAGTGTCAAGCCCTCTTTGGCTATAAAGTAAAAGATGCTGCACCAGCATGCTATAAAACATTGAATATCATAGGTGACCGATTTGGGAACTGTGGTGTGAGGTTGCTTCGAGGAGGAGGAAAACCTGTAAAATGTGAACAAGATGATGTTCTGTGTGGAATGCTGCACTGTGCTAATGTGGAGGAACTTCCTGGTGGTGGGGAGCATACTACATTTCATCATATGGTAGTACAAGATATTAAACCAGAAAGCTGCTTTGGGTATGATGCCCACTTTGGGACAGACTCACCAGAAATGGGACTTGTAGTGGATGGTGCATCATGTGGCCCAGGATCATACTGTAAGGACCAAAATTGTACTTTTTTTCAAGACATGGGTTTTGACTGTGATGTCAAGATGTGCACTTACAGAGGGGTATGCAACAACCAAAGACATTGTCACTGTCAGCGAGGTTGGAAACCACCAAATTGTAGCGAGAGAGGACCAGGTGGCAGTGTAGATAGTGGCCCCCCACCTGACGGAGAAACAGGTATTCGAGCCAGGCTACTAATGAATATAAACAGAGGAACAGCTCTACTGCTTC
Source organism: Balaenoptera physalus (assembly GCF_965194825.1). Taxonomy (NCBI): domain Eukaryota; kingdom Metazoa; phylum Chordata; class Mammalia; order Artiodactyla; family Balaenopteridae; genus Balaenoptera; species Balaenoptera physalus. The sequence goes on from NC_138883.1 coordinate 31,895,525, forward strand.
TTCGTCTTTTCCTTCTTTTGCTTTCAGCGGTTATAGGTGCCTTTTACTATGTGAAAGATATTACGGAAAATGAAAAATAAACTGTTGGAAAAAATTATCCCTTGAACCCAAGTAAATACAAACTGGAACACACAAAATGGAGAAAATTACTTTGGCACTTACTGGAAGAAATGATCGATAATCACTCTTACAGGATTAGTTACATAATTCTATAGTTCTTCCCAAGTTGTTATCTTGAAATAAAATGACTTGGCAATTTAAAAAGGGTCTGTGTGTTTAAATGCATTTAATATGTTATATCTAGTCATAGTCTTACTACTCCTGTAGACGATAGTGTGAACTGTTAGATTCACCAACAAGAGGACCTATACTTATTTATGTTGTGCATACTAAAGTTTCACAGATATGCCTGTATCACTCCTTGTTTGAACTGGTACGCACTTGTTTAATACTTTATTAGACTTTCCTTTAGTTGATTATGTACTAGATTTGTGTTATTGGTTCATGTTTTTGCTAGTGTTAAATAAGCCTAACATAAAAGATAGCATAAAAGACACCTTGACAGATACAGTAGGAAGATCAAAAATTTTGTGTCATAAGTGCATGAATATCAACAGTAGTTCAACAACCTGCTAAGTATGTGATCTTGCCCAAAGTCATAGGCTTTCAGAGGATCAAGGTTATATCTGACATGTTACACTGAGAGATGAAATGTACTTTTCTGGGGTTTTGTGATGGTTCAAAGAAAGGCCCTAAGAAGGGCCTGGAATATGTTAGGCACTTAATAAATGCTGACTCTTTCATTCTCATTATTCTCATTATTATCTTGGGTAGTGCTAAAACAGAAGTATTCCAAGTATAAGGACTTTGGCATTTGATATCTTTTATTGTAAAACCATCACACAAGGAGCCATTGATCACTGATTTATCACTTCTTATGGGCCCTAGTTATTAATGTCATATCATCTCACATTTAAAATCCTAGGAATTGCCTAAGCACAGCCTGTCTATAAAGTGCAGGATGCAACTGCGTGCCTGATGTATAATATGTACAGGAACAAAAACTTACATAAAAGGAAACAGGAAGCAATCGTTTCATCAGAGAGTATTAGAAGCGGGTCTCATAAGTAAGATGTGTTATATTCATGCTATTAAAATGTCTCAGACCTTGGATCAAATCCCTTTCTAAATATGGAGTCCAGATGAGGGTAGCTACCTAAGGGAAGAGGAAGGATGCAGCAGTAGAGAATCAATGGTCTTGCCACCCTGTGACATTTTAATTTGTCCAACTTTTATAGCGTTCTCTTTGGCAGCATTTCTTGTCCACAGAGTTTATCCAGTAGAGTAATCTGGATCTTCATCCTTGACAGGTCTGAGACCCAGTTTACTATACCCTTGTCAAACATATGTTACTGCATTCGCTCTTTGCAACAATATCTATTAAAATCGAAGTTGGATGACCATTTACTAACATGGTTACTTCTCCTTGATCCAAAGGCACCTGATGAAAACAAAGTATCTTTCTTCCTGTGGGTCGGGGTGTGTGGGCGGGGTGATTTTGTTTCAAATTAGCAGTCCATTTGCCAAAAGGTGAAAACTGTGGCCCCTGTAGCTTTTTTTCTCTATTTCTATTTTTCTGATATCTACTCATATCCTTATTGGTCTTTTTGCACTGGTGAAGGACCTTTTGTTTCCCTCAAGGTGTTTAACTTGTAGTACCATACACTCAATTGTGTATGTTTTCTCTTTGGTTACCAGGCTATCTCCAAAATCTTGACCTAAGTGTTTTACCCTGGGGATGAGTGTGATCTTCAGTCTATTTTATGTTTCTAAACAACATTTGATATTTCAGGTATAGGCCATACTTTTAAAAGGTGGCTGTCTCGTGTTAAGGTCCAACATGGGTATGCCTTAAAAGCAGTTTCTAATTGGTGCCAGATATGTGAGACTGAATCATTACAGCCAAGTTAACGTGGTTGGATTATTCCCAGTCAAGTAAGGGAAGACACGCTCAGGGGTAGCCTTAGAAGATTTTTTTTCCCTATTGCTAGGACTATGGCATATCAAGAAAGGGTGAAGTTTCAGAACAAAGGTAAGTGGGAGCACCAGAAGGTGAAGAAGAGAATCAAGGGGGCAGAAAGGAAAACAGGGGTGAGGATAGGAGGAAGGTGAGAAAGGAGTGGGCTTGTGAGACCCACAAACATAAGTAGACATAGAAAGACAAGGTCTCTGGGACAGGAAGAAGCAACGTGAAAGTTGTATACTACGGGTCACAGAATATTAGAATCTGTTCAAAATCTTTCTTTTCTTGGCTTCTTTTTACCAACTTGATCTCAGAGAGACAGCAGTGAGCTGTCTGGAAGAGGGATCTTAGTTCCCTGCCCAGGAATTGAACTTGGGTAGCCTGGGTGAAAAACCAGGAATCCTAACCACTAGACCACCAGGGGCTAGAGGCTAGAAGCAAAGTCCCCATGGCTCTTGCCCCCATTTGAAAGCAAGAATGTTTCAAGGAAGCAAAAACTGCAAATACAGGTACAAAGTTTATTATTAGAGACACAGCTCAATAAGTGGGAGAGCACCTGGAGAAACAGTTTGTTTACTTAATACTGAAGCAAGGCAGAAATACACACCCAGAGAGAAAGGAGAGAAACGGTGTCCTCTCTAATCTAATGATGAGGAGCACAGGAAAGAGGTGATTTAAATCACTTATATAGGATGGTTCTTCCGGGTCTTTTTTTACCTTTGGTCAATCATCTTGTTGCTTTTTTCACACCTGACCTGCCCTAGGACCCTCCCCAACATGCACGTGCAACATTTTGCTAAGATGGATCCCACCACAGAGGCCCGTGGGGCTATCTCCACAGATTATTAGGGGGTGGCGCCCCTCTCTTTTTGACCCCAAGAAGCCTTCCTGCGCATGTGCAGACAGGGAAGTTTTCCTTGACCTCAGGAGTGGTCATCTTATCTCTTTACTTCAGCAGAGCTCAGCTTCTGCCACTAGCTTTGTCCTTGGAGTGTCTTGGGGAGAACAAAGCTTCACTTTTACTCCACTTGACAAACACCACCTGTGCAGCCCAGGGGCCCATCTATCTCCTACCTCAAACTGAGGTAGACTGCCCATGGTGTGATGGCTATTCTAATGCCCTTTCTTCTAAGGTGCCACACTCACAAGTCTGACATGCCCAAGAAACCAAAGGGCCACTACAGTTTGAGATCGTACTCAATGAAACCATGCAACTTCGAGAAGAAATTAATAGAGTAAGGATCTTTCTGGCAGACCATATTTCTAGAGCAAATCTGACCAGCAGTTTGGGTAAAAGAGGAGTTTGCTCTGGTAAAAGAAGTCTGAGGTAGAAGCAGGGACATGACCTATCTCAGGAAAAATGCCTAATTCTCTGCTTGTCCAAAGTTCTCCAGAAAGCAGAAGAAAATTACTGACCTCAGTCTGACAAAATTTGACCTTCAAGAGATTCATGGCCCTGCAACTCCAACTGTGAAGAAACAAACAAACAAACCAAAAACAAAACAAAAAAAAATGAGAAGAGGAGGAGGACTTACCTCCACACCAAAGAAAATTAGGGTTCTTTGATCGGTTCTGTTTTTGACCCCACCAGGCAGTGCTGGAAAATTTTCCGCCCTCTCCCAAGCAATGGCACCAACTTTTTTTTTTTAAAAGATTTCTGTGACTCCAATAGAGGGTAAAGCCTTCACTAAGTAGAGGCATAACAGAGAACAACAGCAGACCAGGTGGCTTCACAACTGAAGCAGGCTCAGGGTTTCTGTAAGAGGAAGAATTGGAGGAACTGTCCTATATTTTAACTTTAGCAGCAGTTTCACGTTTAACGAAGACGAGTGCATGAGGCACTTTCCTGTTATCTTGCCCCTCGGAGGAGTCCCGATAACCAACAGAACACCATTACTGAGAACTGTTTCTGCAATCCTTGTGGTAGTTTTAGATACTCATGGGGTATGAGTATAAGAAAGGAGAAAGTAGGTGGGGCAGAATAGAACATACGGGGAAAACAGGGGACTCTCTTTATTGTTTGTTTAAAAATTTTGCATCTTTATCCTCGAGGAGTCTGAGACCTCTCAGGCCAAGATTGTTGCACAAGTCCATTCCAGTTACCTTTGCCCAAGCAAGGGAGTTCCAGCAGTCTGGCAAGAGTATCACCTGGGTTCCACAGGTAATCCTCCAAGCCTCTACTGAGGAATAGCAGCCTTAACTCCCCTGCAACTCCGGGTCAATGACTCCATCCGTAATGGTGACTCCTGCTCTCACAAGCTAGTCCTTGGACATATGGTGTCTGAGGGGCCTTGATGGCCGCTGTACCTTGTAGTTCCATGCCATTCATGCTGTGTCCCTGGCAAAGGTGCATTCTTTGTGGACCAAGACCTACCTAGAGCCCTGGAGCACACACAGTTGCTGGGAGGGCAAGCAGAAAAACCACCAGTGGATCATTAAGAGTCATGGTAAGTAGGGCCACCCAACTTCTACTCCTTGCTTCCCGATCCCATATATTCCTCATAATGGATATACAGTACCATGTAGCAGTCTTTGATTGAACATACACACTGTACCCTGAAGGATGGCACTCTATCCTTCCAGGATATTGTTTCTGAGCTGATGTTTCCGCTGTGCCTTCAGTAGGTCATTGCAGTGCAGTGTGCGGGTGGTTGCCAGTGAATATTTGATGTGATGCAAACAATGGATTCCATTGGGATGGGCCCATTCCTTTACCTCATTCACTGAAGGCTGAGGTCTCTGTTCACATCCTAAGCCACGTGGGATTCCATGGTTAAAGATCACACATTTCATAAGCAAGCCCCCAATACTCGTGCTGGCTGTGGCTCTGCAGGCACAAAAGGCTACTTATCACATCTAGAATTGCTATCTATTCTTGCGAGGGCCAAACGCTGGTCCTTGCAGATTGGAAGGGGCCCACGGTAGTTGACTTCCCACCAGTTAGCTGCTAGGTCTTCTTGAGAAATAGTGACTTCTCAGGACTTCAGCAATGATCTTTGTTGTTGGCAAGTTGGACATCTAGAGACGGTAGTACCTGGACTGACTTTCTTGGCAAGTGGGAGTTCATGCTATTGAGCTCACTGTAGCCACTACCTCTGCCACCATAGCCACTCTGTTCATGTGCCCATTGTGCCAGTTCTGTGGTGGTCAATGGTGAAGATTGTCTAATGTTGATTGGCTGAGTCATTTTGTCTGCCTGGTTGCTCAGGGCCTTTTCCAGGATGGAAGCTTCTTGATAGGCATGAAGCTGTGCTACAAAAATCCAATCAAAAATGGGCAGAAGACCTACATGGACATTTTTCCAAAGAAGACATACAGATGGCCAACAGGCACATGAAAAGATGCTCAACCTCGCTAATTATTAGAGAAATGCAAATCAAAACCACAATGAGGTATCGTCTCACAACTGTCAGAATGGCCATCATTAAAAAGTCTACAAATGATAAATGCTGGAGAGGATGTGGGGGAAAGGGAACCCTTTTACATTGTTGGTGGGCATGTAAATTGGTGCAGTCACCATGGAAAACAGTATGAAGTTTCCTTAAAAAGCTAAAAATAGAACTACCATAAGATTCAGCAATTCCACTCCTGGGTATATATCCAAAAAAAATGAAAACACTAATTCAAAAATATACACGCACCCCAATGTTCATAGCAGCACTATTTACAATAGCCAAGACATGGAAACAACCCACATGCCCATCTACAGATGATTGGTTTAAGAAGATATGGTACATGGGACTTCCCTAGTGGTCCAGGGGTTAAGACTCTGCTCTGCCAGTGCAGGGGTCACGGGTTCGACCCCTGTTAGGGGAACTAAGATCCCACATGTTGTGTGGCATGGCCAAAAGATTAAAAAACAAACAAACTGTGGTACGTGTATACACTGGAATAGTACTCAGCCATAAAAAGTGAAATATTGCCATTTGCCGCAACATGGATTGACCTAGATAATATTATACTAAGTGAAGTAAGTCAGGCAGAAAAAGACAAATATTATATGATATCACTAACATGTGGAGTCTAAAAAATAATACAAATGAATCTATATGGCAAACAGAAACAGACTAACAGACATAGAAAGCAAACGTATGGTTACCAAAGGGGGAAGGGAGGGAGTGGAAGGATAAATTAGGAGTATGGGATTAACAGATACAAACTACTGTACACAAAATAGATAAGCAAAAGGGATTTACTGTATAGTACAGGTAACTCTGTTCAATATCTTCTAAGAACCTATAATGGAAAATAATCTGCACCATATAGAGATAGATAGATAGATACGTATAGAGATATATAGTGATATATATCTGAATCATTTTGCTATACAACTGAAACTAACACAGTATTGTAAATCAACTATACTTAAAAAAGAAAACCTTCACACTTCCTGATTGCAGCTATATGAGCAGCCACATAGCTCTACCCTAGAACACCTTTTCTCTGACACTCTAGTCCTTTTTATTTCAGGCCCTGACCAGCTCACAAGGCTCTTAGCCACCTGAAGTAGTCTACTTGGAGACCTTCCACATAAGGTAGACGACAAAGGTACTAGCCATAAAACTGCCCAAGAATATGATTTTTTGTTATTTCTCTCTTTTTAGAGTCATCCCTGAAGAGGAATGTTATGCAGTCATCTTCCATGTTTGGTTTGAACCCACATACCAAGCCTACCCATCCATACACCAAAGTCAGGCATTTTATTCCTCATTTAGCTGACTGAACAAAGCCCCCATGTGGGCATATATGGAAGCTGAGTGAAGTGACTGGTGAAACCATGGTGAGTGATATGATGACCCCTGCTCATACAATGTACACATATCTTCTCCTCTTGTATGAGCTTGGTACTGGATGTTCTATTTTGAGTTTTCTGTGAATTTCTGCCAGATCCATATGATTTTATGGATTGGCAGACTCAAAGAAACCTAGCTGATACTCGATGATTCAGGACACATGCTCATATGGGGCCACATGGACAAAAAGCTCATTTTGCTCAGGTTCCCCCAATGCACCGAGAGCTCTCTCTCCATAGTCTGATGGCATGGCTTTGTTTCAAAACCCTATGGCCTACGTTGTGATTCTCCTTTGGGGCCTGCCACAGATTCCACACCACTTCTTTACCCCTACCACCAGTTTCCCACAGGGTCAAAGACATCAGCTGTGCCAGACTTTATGGCCCAAATTATGGCTTCTGCTTACACAGGCTAGCAAGAAAGCAAGGCCCTTTCTTGCCTTGTGTTCCCACTCAAAGATGGTCACCTTCATTATCATCCAGCATCGTATTCATAGGTGTGAAATGTTTGCTTCAGAAATGCAAAGAAGCATATATATCAGCCATCACCTTCCTTGTGGTAGGGAAGGCACCATGAAGCAATTTGCCTTTACTCTCGGGGTATGCCTGAATATTACCTATACCACTGTAACCCTAAATACTCCAATAATGTGAATTGTCCCTGAATCTTTGTAAGGTGTATCTCCTAACCTTGGAATGTATATCTCCTTATAAGACCTCTAATGAACTAACCAACTCAAGTTCGCCTGGTCCCATCAGCATGATGCTGTTGATATAATGAATCAGTATGATGTCTTCTGTATGTTCTGAGAGTCTAAATCTGTTCAGATAATATTATGCCAGATGTAGGAAGGTGGACATGGCCCTGGAGGCAAATATACAAATATGGTTATCCATGCCACATGAATGCTACCTTCTTTTGATGCTCTTTTCTGATGCAAACAGAAATTAACTAGTTTACCAAATCAATGGCTGCATGTTATGCACCTAAGGCCATTTTAATATCCTCCAGCAATGATAGTATATCTGACATAGCAGCCACAATAAGACATTATACTTGGGAGAGTTGGTTGTCTATAATCACTCATTTGGATCGATAAGTTTCCTGTAAAGGATGGATTGGTGATTTCAATGGAGATGTGAAACATACAACCACTACTGCTTCTTTTAGTCTTTAATGGTGACGCTTGTATCTACCTTCCCACGGTGAACACAATTCTAGTTGTTTCTTCTCAATTCTAGTTGTTTCTCTATCCCTATCATATTGTCTACCAAGGAAATGGTTGTAGGTTTCTTGGGGAAAGGACTGGGAGAATCACTACATTATATATTTGTCATGATGTTGATATGTCCTTCCTCCTAGGAACCCAGCGATCTCTTTAGTCAACAGATTCTGTATTTGAAAATTAGCTTTGCCACATGAACTGAGCAGGCATCACTATTTTTTTTTTTTTTTTTTGGTACAACCATTCTCAGTCTCCTGCTCCTCCAACTTTGCCTTCTTCTGATTATAGATGTTAAGCAGCACTCTCTTCGGTTACTCATCTCTTTGTCTTAGAATGACATTGTCTGTTACCACCTCAAAAGTCCTTAGGTAAAAGGTAAATCACTTCAGCTGCCCCTCCAATATTGGCAATTTTGATGCTAATTCTGGTCCCCTAGTTTCAGGCTCTTAAGTGCAGCCCCTGACCTCTGTTACTTGAGAGAATACATTATCCTCATAGCTCTTAACAAACACTGGTCTGTGACGATGTATCATCGAACTGTTCTACAGATGAGAGACTCAGCTGAACTCCTTAAAGATGATGTTGCCCCTTGCACCAGTGCATTTTAAATAATTTGTATTGATGTATAATTGACATATAACATTCTGTTAGTTTCAGGTGTACAACATCGCTAATCATTAGGGATATTCCACACTTGTCAGAATGGCTATCATCAAAAAGACAACAAATAACAGGTGTTGACAAGATGTGGCGAAAAGGGAACCCTCGTCCACTGTTGGTGGGAATGTAAATTGGTGCAGCCACTATGGAAAAGAGTATGGAGGTTCCTCAAAAAGTGAAAAATAGAACTACTGTACAATCCAGCAGTTCCCCTCCTGGTTACTTATCCAGAGAAAATGAAAATACTAATTTGAAAAGATATGTACCCCAATGTTCATTGCAGCATTATTTACAATAGCCAAGATAAGGGGGCAACCTAAGAGTCTATCCATAGTTGAATAGATAAAGAAGATGTGATATATATATATATATATATATGTATTTTTATATGTATGTATTTATATATATGTGGTATGTATTATATATATATACACACAATACATCTATAAAGTAAAATTTTACTTAGCCATAAAAAAGAATGAAATCTTGTCATCTGTGGCAAACATGAATGGACTTAAAGGGTATTATGCTTAGTGAAACAAGTCAGCCAAAGAAAGACAAATACTATATGATTTCACTTGTATGTGAAATCTAAAAATCAAGATAGGGCTTCCTTAGTGGTGCAGTGGTTAAGGATCTGCCTGTCAGTGCAGGGGATATGGGTTCGATCCCTGGTCCGGGAAGATCCCACATGCCGTGGAGCAACTAAGCCTGGGTGCCACAACTACTGAGCCTGCGCTCTAGAGCCTGCAAGCCACAACTACTGAGCCCTCGCGCCACAGCTATTGAAGCCCGCGTGCCTAGAGCCCATGCTCTGCAACAAAGAGAAGCCATCGCAATGAGAAGCCCACGCACTGCAACGAAGAGTAGCCCCTGCCCGCTGCAACTAGAGAAAGCCCACCCACAGCAACGAAGATCCAATGCAGCCAAAAATAAAAATAAATACAATAAATTAATTTACAAAAAAATAAAAATAAATAAAAATCAAGACAAATGAACAAACATAGCAAAATAGAAACATAGTTATAGATACAGAGAACAGATGGTTGCCAGAGGGGAGGCAGGGGAGGAGAGATTGAGAGGTAGAAACTTCCAGTTACAGAATTAATAATGAGTCATGGGTATGACATGTACTCTGTGGAGTATATAGTCAATAATCATGTAATGTCTTTGCATGGTGACAGATGGTAAGTAGACTTATCATGGTGATCATTTCGAAATATATAGAAATATGGAATCACTGTGCTATATACCAGGAACTAATAGCATTGTTGGTCAATTATACCTCAAAATAAACAGACAAACAAAGAAACAAACTCACAGAAAACGGGATCAGATTTGTGCTTACCGCAGGCAGGGTTGCGGGGAGGGATGAAGGTAGTCAAAAGGTACAAACTTCCAGTTTTATGATAAATAAATACAGGGATGTAGTGTACCACAGGATAAATATAATTAACACTGCTGTGTGTTATATATGAAAGTCGTTAAGACAGTAAATCCCGAGGTCTCATTACAAGGAAAATATATTTTTTTCTAATTGTTTAATATTGTATCTTTACGAGATGGATGTTTACTAAACTTATTGTGGTAATCATTTCATGATGTAAGTTACATCATTATGCTGTACACTTATACAGCGCTGTATGTCAATTACATCTCAATAACCTTGGAAGAAAACATTGTAATTAAAAAATATAAAATAAAAATTGTATAGATAAAACTTTAAAAAAATAAAAAATAAATAAAGTGAAGGAGGCTCACCTGCTTATATTAAAGCATCAGCCTGAGGGGCAGGCATCTAATTTAACACATACATCTGGGAGCCTGCTGGAATACTCTCCAGGGACAGAGACTGGCAGGTGCCATCTTTGCACTCTCCCTTTGCCATGCTCCAGAGCACCAGTATCTCCTGGAAGGGAGCTCTTACATGCGTCTGCTGCCCAGATCTTTGTGGCTGCTGCCAAAGGCATGCATCTTAACTGCCTGGCTCTGGAGGCCAGGGGAGTTTGTGTTCCTGTCCCATGGGACTGTAATAATTGATGTCACCTAGAAAGGAGCTCATACCCCTCTGTCTGGCACCCAGATATTTGTGGCTGCTGCCAAGAGATACCTCTACATTGCCTGGCTCTGGAGGACAGTGGGGCTTAACCTCTTGGGTCCCACAGGATTGTAGCCAAGAGAGAAAGAGTTCTTAAACAGCTACCACCCCCAGGACACGGCAAAAGGCAACAGACCCAAAAGCTTGATCTTTCTGTGAAGGAAGCCTATTAGCTAATCATTATGACTGCGACCTGAGGGGCAGGCCTCTAACTAAATATGCATCTAAGGGCTGACTATAATCCTTTTCAGAGACCTTGGAGGGCAGGCACTATCTTAAAGTTCTCCCTCTGCTACGCTCCAGTGCACCAGTGTCTCCTGGAGGGGAGTTTTACATGCTGCTGGTGACTTAGTTTTTTATGTCTGGTGGCCTGGTTTTTGCAGCTGCCACCCATGGGACACCCCTTGTTCACCTGGCTCTGGGGGACAGTGAGGGGGGAGTTGGCTTATATTCCCATCTCTCCCTGCTTAGAAATCCCCTAGAAGTTTCCAACTGCCCCTTAACATCTAGCTTCTCCATCCATCAGTCCATTCTAATACCAACTACTTACTCATTTACGCTTCTTTTCAAATTTGCCTTGTTTTCTCATTATCACTCTAGACTCCAATCCTTCCTCTTGGGTTTCTAAATTTTCCCTGGGCATCAACTCTGGGGCTCCACAAAAAGTGATACTGTTTTTGTTTGAGGGATACCCAACATATGTAGACAGTAAAGAGCTTTGCACCTAGGGAGGACATAAAGGACAAGCCATAAGAACTCAAATTCTTCCAGAAACCTTCAAACAACTGTCAAAGGAAGTTGATATCAGGTCGGTGATCATACAGTGTTGGGGAAAAGGCTCTTGAAACCATGAAATGGTAAATTCCTTTAAGGAACCAGTAAAAGTACCTATATAATAGTCCCCAAGAAGATCTTAATAGAGGAGGAATAAAATTTTGCACTAGACTTTTAAATAATTAATTAATTAATTAATTAATTTTTGGCTGCGTTGGGTCTTCGTTGCTGTGCGTTGCTTTAGTTGCGGCGACGTGGACTATTCTTTTGTTGTGGTGGCAGGCTTGTCATTGCCGTGGCTTCTCTTGTTGCGGAGCACAGGCTCTAGGTGCAGGCTTAGTAGTTGTGGCTCACGGGCTCTAGAGTGCAGGCTCAGTAGTTGTGGCACGCGGGCTTAGTTGCTCTGCGGCATGTGGGATCTTCCCAGACCAGGGATCGCATTCGTGTCCCTTGCATTGGCAGGGTTCTTAACAACTGCACCACCAGGGAAGCCCCTGCACTAGACTTTTGCAAGATATGGTTTGGCTCAATTAACGTGAATGTTTCCTCCTGTGTCACAGCCAACTGCCTACTTCTTCTTAATGGTAAATTTCCAATTTCCATAGTAATTGTTATGTCAACTTTTAAATAATCATTTATGTTTTATCACCAAAACATCAATTTCTCTAGCTGTTCAATTTATTTACTATAATAGACTATAACTTGAAATTCTCATATAATCACTTTTATTTTCTTTTTCACTTTTTTATTTTCTGCCTCATCCCTAACATTAATTTTTTTCCCTTAATCTATTAATTGATTCTTTGTACTAACCAGCTTTCGGTTTTATTGATCCATTCTTCTGGTTTTGTTTGTTTGTTTTCCATTTCTTTTATCTTAGCTTTTCTTTTGACTAATTCTCTCTTTATACTTTCTCTTGGTTCTTTTTTTTTTTTTTTTTGTAAGTCAGATATTTATTTTCTGTCATCTTAAATAATAGATTTCATATGAAATTTTTTCTTTTTTATTACTTGCCACATAACTTGTAATTTCTAGTTTGATACCCTTTTTGATTTGGGGGGTTATGCAAAGTAGTATTACTAATAGTGTTATAGATCTTAAAAGTTCTCAACACAAGGAAAAAATATTGTAACTGTATGAGGTGATGAATGTTAACTAAATTTATTGTGGTAATCATTTCACAATATATATGTATATCCAGTTGTTATGTTGTTCACATTAATCTTATATAATGTTACGTGTCAATTTATCTCAATAAAACTGAAAAAAATTAAATTAAAAAAAAGCGTTACATGATTTTGAAGTGGTACTTTAGTAAGCAGATTTACTTTTGAGGTGTCAAGTTCTATTTTTATTGGATGTGCATTGTGTTTTGATGTATAGGAAACTTTATACTACAATGATATTTGACTTTTTTTTTAAACCAGAGCAACAGATGTCACTCAAGCACTTAAAACACACATACAGATAGGCCATTTTTTTAATGGTTTCCTTTCCAAAAAGCTTATCTTCAGATTAAAATACACTTTAATTTTTTTATTTTTTATTTTTTTTAAACATCTTTATTGGAGTATAATTGCTTTACAATGGTGTGTTAGTTTCTGCTTTATAACAAAGTGAATCAGTTATACATATACATATGTTCCCATATCTCTTCCCTCTTGCATCTCCCTCCCTCCCACCCTCGCTATCCCACCCCTCTAGGTGGTCACAAAGCACTGAGCTGATCTCCCTGTGCTATGCGGCTGCTTCCCACTAGCTATCTATTTTACATTTGGTAGTGTATATATGTCCATGACACCCTCTCACTTTACTTGTCCTGGATTCAAAGATTTGTCTTTACATTTCCACATATGTTTTCCTGCAAAGGTTTTTAAACATAAATTTCAATAGATAAAATCCTGTTTCACCGTTGACTTATATCATAAAAGCACACATTCACCTGCTCAAAAAGGAAGCCCTGGTTAGCTTAATTGACAGTATTCAGAAAGCTTTCAATAGGCTTTAGTCCCATGGCAATTGGAAAGTTAGAATTTTCCTGATTTTCTCTACCTCATGAAACTTGTTTTTAATCAAGGTAGTAAGTGTACTTCAAGACAATGCAATTAACTTTGAATTTTTTTGCTTTCACTAACCTGTACAGAAGAGATCTCTAGCACTTTTGTATAGAAGAGTTACCTTTGATTTTCTCCAAAGTGTTATGGAGCAGATTTTTGTTTGGCTTAGGAATCACTAATGGGGGATTCTTCACTGTATAGTATGGTATGGGAGACTCTTGCCACCTTTCCAGTTGCCATTTCATTTGTTTTTTCAAAAAGTATGAATTATGGTTTAGGACTATGAAAAAAGTCATGGAGGAGAGAAATGTGTTAGACATAGTCCCATTCATCCTATAGCCTATACTTTATAAAAAGTAATAAGACAAGTACATGAATAATTCTAAAACTGGATTGTTAATGATCACTGTCATTGGAGAAATGTGCAATAAAGGCAAAACAGTGAATTTCCTAATTGACTAATGTCACGGGCTAATTTTAAGTGGTTTGAAATTGGACTGAATTGGAAACTGAGTAGCCAACTCTCTAGTTCTAGCCATAGAAATTAGATAGAATGGAGGGAAAGACTTCTTACCCCCTCCAAAAGGAGATCTTTGTGGAATGTTGACTTTGAGGTGTTTGTTAGAAAACCATTTAGGCTACTAGAAATGTACCAGAAGTCACACACACTGTGATAAAATTTGAAGCCAAGGTGAAAGTTGAGTTTACCTAGCAAAAGAGGATACAGCAATAGTTCTCATAGTGTAGTCCCTGGACGACCACCACCACGAGCAGCATCTGGAAGCTTGTTAGAAAATCCAGTTTTTCACGTCCCATTCCAGACCTACTGAATCAGAAACCTTGGGGATGGGACACAGCAATCTGTGTTTTGATAAAGTCTCCAGGGGATCCTGTGCACACTACAGTTTGAGAGGCACTGGGACAAATAAAAAAAATGGAAGAGAGCTAAAGACCCCAGTTGAAGGTTTGTAAGGCTGAAGAAGACAAAAAGAAGTCCCAAAGTTGGAGAGAGGATCCATGGGAGCCAAACATTCATGGAAGCCATGGGAGGAGAGAATTTCAAGAAGGAGATAATCAGTATTGTCAAATGTTATAGGAAGTTTAGTTCAAGTTGATAGTCAGTATTGTCAAATGTTATAGGAAGTTTAGTTCAAGTTGATAGTCAGTATTGTCAAATGTTATAGGAAGTTTAGTTCAAGTTGATAGTCAGTATTGTCAAATGTTATAGGAAGTTTAGTTCAAGTTGATAGTCAGTATTGTCAAATGTTATAGGAAGTTTAGTTCAAGTTGGGGCATTTGTACTAGTTCTCAAATAGTACAAATGTGTACTATTGTGCAAGCTTCTTAACCTTTCTGAGCCTCAATTTGTGCACCTGTAAAATGAGTCTGGAATCATGCTCTTCCAAAATTTTAAGGTTTTTAGTGAATTAAATTATATACTAGATGTCACTTATGAAACCAGATGATTCATGAAGTAATCTTTCTGTACCATAGCCATTAACTTTGGCCATAGTTCTAAAACCTAACTTCAGTATTAAAGCTCTCAAATTGGTGATTTTGATAACAACACTCCCATATACTTGCATGAGTTAAGTGATGGTAGAGCAGATACTGGAGGATTATGTAACTTGGCTAGATATCAAGAACATACTAGTGCTGAGGGACTGGCATGGACGGTGGAGATGCCTTGTTTTCTGGATGTAAATTCTTATAAACTGCCACATGGAAGTGTGGCAGTTAAGATGGCTGGGTCAACTATTTTTCTGTTTATTAACACTAGAAACACACAGATGGGATTTGAGTCATATTTATGGGAAAGCAACAGAAGCCATACTGATGAGCTATTTTGTGTTTTTTGTGAGAATTGTAAAATGATGACAAGTATCACTTTGATTTAACAGATAGATATACTAAGGTATACAGTAGTGATGCTTAAAGTGAGAATATATATTATTTGTTAGGTTCTTAAATTCCTCACTGCCCCAAATTTTGTTTCATGAAAATCTTCCAGCATACTTGTAATTCTTACTATTTATTTGCTTCTTCAAGATCATTTCAAGGTTCTTAATACGTGCCTATTTGGATGATGGACTAAATGGGAGACTGAAGACCTATATTTACTTAAATTGAATATATGCTTTATCTGAAAAGAATAACAGATTATTAGCTATGGCATTCCCTAGAATACATGTATATGATTTAATCCTTTATTAACTATTAGCTGAGTGCCAACCTTTATTGGAGTCAGATCCATAAGGTGACATTTTATGTAGTGAAAAGGTAAGAAAAGGTCTAGACTTTTAGAACAGTGCCCTCGGCATTTAAAATATGAGGAAAAGTTGGAGAGGTAATACACTTGACTAACCTGGATGCTGTATGAGTTCTGAAGTATCAAAAGAAGTGAATAAGGTGAGAGGCAATGCCATATACAAATTTTTGCATACTTCACAATACATTCTCTAATAAATCCTATGGCCCTATATGTTTCTGTCTCTGCACAGAGGTGAATTAAACAAGCAAACATACAACAAAAAGTGTAAGCCAAGCAATTCAAAATAAAACACAAAGGAATCACAGAACTGAAGGAGACTCTATTCATAAACCAAAGCAACCCTGTTCACAAGACCATCTCTGCAATCCTAAATTCTCCTGTATTCTACAACTGCTCCAGACTCTTTCCCATGAATCTAAATAATTTTCTCCCAGCACTACCAACTATGTACTGTGACTTAACCTCTTAGGTTAAGTCTTCCCACCTTTCTTACTGCTCCAATCCCCAGGTTTGCAAGGTGTCTCTTTTTTGGAGAGATTGGGGTAGGGGAAGATTGGAGAAATAGAGGTAAGGGAAGGGATTAGCAGTCTTACTTTAATAAACCTTACCCTGATCACTTTAAAATCTTCCTGGTTCAGTTCAGGTGATGCTTTGTGGGAGGGGGTTGATACATTTGCTCAGCCCCAGAACCCAAAACAAAACCCCAAAGTTCAAATTCAAACCCTGAAGTATTCTTTACACTCTCCTTTTTTTCATCTTTCTTATATACTGTTTGGACAACAATGACTTTGTACACCAAAACCAATAATACAGTGTGATAGAGCTCTGTGATATATTTTAGTCAGACTAGTGGAGCTCTGAAGAGGAAATAATTTACATTGCCTGTGGAGTAAGGGAGGCTTCAAGAACCTGGTTTCCCTAAAGCGGCATCTGGAAGATGTGGAAGTTCATGCGTTACTCAGGGAGTTAATATCTCCTCCAGGACGGAGCATGGAGTGAATGAAGAACAGTGGCAGAAAAGGCAGGCCAAAGTCATATTACAAACGCCCTTCAATTATTTGCTAAGAAAATTAGAGTGACTACTGTAGGCAGAAAAAAATAGAGAATCTCATCATTATTTATGTCTCTTAGATAACTGTCAGCAGTGTGGGAGATAGGCTTGAGTTCATAATTAATGTTTTGTTTTTGTTTTTTAAGATTTTTGGCTGTACCCATAGCATGTGGGATCTCAGTTCCCCCCCCCACCCCAGGGATTGAACCGGCGCCCTCTGCATTGGAAGTGCAGAGTCTTAACCACTGGTCTGCCGGGGAAGTCCCTATAATTAAGGTTTTTTTTTGTTTGTTTGTTTGTTTGTCTTTGTTGTTGTTTTAGACCCGGTGGGCCTAGATATGAGTGTTAACTAGATCAGCCTAAAGGCAGGAAAGAGATCAGGAATTTCTTTTCTAGAGGCACTTAGGGGCGAATTTAATAGATGGAAAGATGGTAAGGGATTAAACCAGGAATATTTCAGTGGCAATAAAGAGGCAGGGATAGATGGAAAGATTTCAGGGATAGCATGGGAAATGTGAGTCTTATGTCACCTGCACTCTATACTATTATGTCATCTCAAACACTTGACAGTTGAAGCTTTCTCTGACTCACCCTAGCAAATGGCACACGTGGGGGGCTGTTTCCCCAGCTACCCATGGTTCATTTGCATGCCCATTAGATTGCCAGCCTCTTTAAGGCAGGGATCATCTTTTCACCTCTGTGTTCCTCGAGGTTTCTAATGACCCACAGAAAGGCGTGCTGGATGGTTGGTGACTGAGTGGAAACTAGACATTCATAAATGACTGAAGATTACAGGCTATCTGGCAGTAAAAGCACTAGCATTAAAGGTTCACTGATACCAAGACATTACACCAATTACCATTCAACCTAAACTCTCATAGCACTTTTCCCCCCTATTTTTATTAAGCTGGTGAACTACCTGATCTCAGAGAGGCAGCAGTGAGGGGTGGTGTGAAGCGAGATCTTAATTCCCTGCCCAGGAACTGAACCTGGGTAGCCTGGATGAAAACCAGGAATCCTGGCCACCACGCCCCCTGGATCTTGCCCCCAGTGAAAAATGCATTTCTCATGGAGACAAAAACGGTAAAAACAGGTACAAGTTTATTATTAGAGACACAGCACAACAACAAGTGGGAGCACACACAGAGAAAGTTTGTTTAGTTAAGATAGAAGCAAGGCAGAGATGCACGCCTGGAGAGAAAGAGTGTGGGCAGCCTCCCTAATGAGGAGAAGCACAGTAAAGAGGCAGTTAAGTCATTTATACAGGGAGGTTCTTCCAGGTCTTTGTTTACCTTTGGCCAATTATCTGATTTCTTTTTTCACACCTGACCTGCCCTAGGACCCTCCCCAACATAAGTGGGCAATTTTTTTCCAAGATGGATTACAGCCCAGAGGCCTATGGGATGGCCTTAGCATCACATATTGTGGGGTAGTGCCCCCTCCTTTTTAACCCCCAAGGAGCCTTTCTGCGCATGTGCAATGTCTCCCTTGCCCCAAGGATGGGAAATGTATGACCTCTTGATCTTTTAACAGGGTTTAGCCCCTCTCTGTCCCTGCCATAAAAGTGTCCAATGTCCGGTTATCTACCCTATTCCTGTTGTTGTTTCTTATATTTAAGTGCAGATCTCAAAATATAGACAGGAGTCTGGTCATAAATATGTAGTCCGGAGCCCGTTTGTCTTTTGCCTCAGGAATTGCAAACAGGGGGCTGGTAATGAATGTCCGGCCTGGAGCTCATCTTCTCACCCCAGGAGACCAGTTGTAAATGCCTAGCCTGGAACCCATCTATATCCTGCCTCATCCCTATCCCACAAATAACTATAGAGGCTAGAGTACTGGCTTCAAAGTAACTTTTTCAAACCTGATTTTATTGAGCTGATTTTATGTGCCAGGGAGTGTTCTAAGTAGAGATCCAGAACACAGGAGCTACAGGTTTCTATATCCTTTGACGATTACTACAAACACGACTTAAGTCTCTTAGTCCCATTGCAAACCAGCTTGCCGGAACCAAACCGCTGACCCTCGAATTTCCCGGGGGGAAGCGTGAGTATGTTACTACGGATCGATTGCTTTTGCCTGGCGGAGACCTATCTGGACGGGCCCTGCACTGGGAGGCCAAGGAAAGGAGGTCAGTCAAGGACCTTACTCCTCGGGAGGGACCCAGAGCCACTGAGATTCGGGAGGCTACGTTGGCCTGTTTGGCTGGGCATCCAAGCGAGTCAGAGAGTTCAGTCATGTTCGCCTACGCGGTGAAGCGCAAAAATAAGACCCTTCGCTAAGTTCCCACGTTGGTGAGCGCAGTGAGAAAAAAGTGGGGGCGGGATTCCGGAAGGGGTGGGACCACAAGTCTGGCTGGAAGGAGAGGGCGGTGAAACTGTAACGCGTGCGACCCGGAACGGCAGTCTGGGCTAGGAAGGGGCTGGCGTTTAGGCCGTCCTAGTCTCCTAGTCTCTCCCCGCGCTGGTTGTGGGATCTCGAGTCTCCCTTTTACCTCTTTGGTAGTTACCTGGATGTGCTTCTGAGAGTGATGTCAGAACCAGATTTTAACCCAAGTCTGGATGATTACTAAACTTCCATCCTCCCCCGCTCCGCGCCCGCCCGCCCCCAGCTACAGCTTGACGATACTCTGGATCATTGGAACTAGTTGTATTTACTTAATTTAACTGTATAATTTCGGGCATCTTCAGGTTTCAGCTTATTAGTTTGTGAACTGGCTTAATTCTTCCAGGGTTGTTATGAGTTAAATAAATCCTTGTGAGTTGAATGTAGCACATTGTAGCAGCCCTCAAAAGACGGTCGCTGAATTATAGTTGATATTTTTAAAGCACGTTGAAAGTAGTTTTGGTGTCTATTTCTTTGCATCTACTCCTACGCGGAGTTCCCAGAAAGTTGCATTCGTCTTGAAATTTAGATTGATGTTGGCTTAACACTTTAACACCAACCCGAGTTGGAGTCCAGCGAGACCACTCATTTTCTTTTCAGTTTGACCTTGGCAAGTTACTTTGCTTCAGCAAGCCTTGATGTCATAGTAAATGAAACAATTTAAATATAAAGCATGTGGACAAAGTCCACTTTCTTTTAAATAGTTTATTACTTTGGTATGGATTTGGTACAGGTGAAGTTACCAGCTTTTGCATTTAAGCAGGACTAAAGGAAAGAAGTGACCTTAGAAAAGTAATGAGTTTTTTTACTCATCTTTGATGAATGTGGATTTCTTGCTCATCTTTGGAAACTCCTTTTTATCTATCTTTCTAAAAGTTTAAAGAAAACTCTAAGACAATGTAGCTGACAGGGAATGTGTAAAAACTATCCTCCCTGTAGATTCCCCTGCCACAAAATAGAGATCCATTCAAAAATACTGTGATTGTAGTCACTACCTTGAGGTCACCTGCATGTCCCACTGGAAGACAGTTTGATTTTGTTTCTTATCTTTCAAAATCATCAAAGCTAAGCTCTTAAAACCACTAGTATTAAAGTACCTTCTAGGGTTTCCCTCATTTGTTTTATTTCATGGAATGGAAACTACCATAGTAGACTTCTTCCCAAGTATATTTCTCTATACTGTGTCTATATTGGACCTGTACTATACTGGACCTAGGTCTGTACTGTTTCAAAGTATGGGTCCTAGACATATAACTACTTTTGTAGAGGAAAATGTTGAATTCAGTACTCTAAAACCCAACACTGCTAGAAAGAGCTCAAAAGATACATCGTCTTCATCATGTATCAGTCAAATATGCCATAATTACTATAGTATACTACTGTACTTCAAGTTGAAATTATTTTCTCTCATAGGTAAATGTTAATGGTTGCTTCATAAGAATCTTTATTCAGCAACATACAGAAGAGGACTTAGAGTACCAGGTATAGGCTAATAATATTCTTTTTCCCCTGTCTCACAAAGCACTTGAAAAAGAGAATATATTTGTTGTTTCAGTTTCCACACTGCCCATTTAGTCCCCAGAATTTACCTTTCTAATCTGACCAGTGACTACTGGTTTCTACATTCTAAAAAATTAGCCCATTTAATGTTTTCTGTTCATTGAGTGTTACGCAACCATCACTACAGTCTAATTTTAGAACATTTTCATCACCCTAAGAGAAACACCATACTCACTAGTAGCCACTTCCTGTTCTCCCCTACCCTTCTCCCATCCTAGGTAACCACTAATCTACTTCTGTCTATAGATTTAATAGAATAATACAACTTATGGTCTTTTGTGACTGACTTTGTTCACTTAGCATAATGTTTTCAAGGTTCATTCATGTAACGTGTATCAAAACCTCATTCCTTTTAATGGCTAAATAATATTCCATCAGTTGGAATATTTATTTTTCATTGCTGAACATTTAGGTTGTTTTCATTTCTTGGCTATTATGAATAATGCTGCTATGAACATTCATGTACAGATTTTTGTATGGATGTGTTTTCATTTCTCTTGAGTAAATACCTAGTAGTAGAATTGCTGGGTCATATGGTAACTCCATGTTTAACATTTTGAGGAACTGCCAAGCTATTTCCCAAAAACTACATCATTTTACATTCCCACCAGCAATATACGAGGCTTCTGATTTTTCCATTCTTGCCAACAGTTTTCATTGTCCACTTTTTTTTTTTTAAATTAAACCCTTACTAGTGGGTGTGAAGTGGTATCTCACTGTGATTTTGATTTGCATTTCCGTAATGACTAATGGTGCAGGATATTCGTTCATACAATGGATTATTGGTTATCTGTATATCTTCTTTGGGGAAATGTCTATTCAAGTCCTTTGCCCATTTTTAAATGGGGCTGTTATTCTTTTTATTGGGCAGAGGTTTTCTTAAACACCTGGAACCAGTAAGTTTCCCAGTCTTTGTCAAGGGGCTCTGTGTGCTTGATTGGGCATGCCTTCAGTACTCAGGCAGGTTACAAACTCTGCTTTAAGCTGTTAACTTCTTGCTTGCTCAGAGCCTCAAGGTTAGCCATAGGTGAGTGTTTAGGGCCTTCTCAGATCTCTCCTGAGCTTACACACTGCTGTGGGCATGTGGACAGTTCTGCTCATGTGCATGTCCTTCCAGAGTGTCAGGAATATGTTTGAGCTTTTCAGAGTCCTCTGTGGACACCTTATGCCTCATATTTTCCTTTTGAGTTTTTTGGTTAGACTGTTCCTTGCCCTGTTATCTACCACCTCAGGCAGTATAATGTAAACAATGGCCTCTGAATTTTTTCAGCAAACACTTCCAGGGAGAACTCTATTTGCACTAGTTGAGCTCCAAGTCAGGAAAACTAAAGACAGCCTTGTGAGTGGGTCTTCCAGGCAGCCACCAGACTGGTCAAATAATGAAAATTCTCAGGGAATAAGACTTTAAGAAGCTCCACCCCATTATGCCCCTTCCAGTGGTTACTGCTTTATATCATGATTTTAGACTACTGGTTTTCATGTTTACCAAGGAGCTGGGGTCCAGACGTGGGAATAGGTAGGCTAAAAATGCCACCAAGCTTTCTGCTTTAACCGAGATTCAGTCATTCTTCTTACGTAAGTGTTCCCAACATTATTGCAGGCCTTTTTTAATTTCCAAAGTTCTGTAAAAGTAGATTTGACAACTGTTGCCAGTGTTCTCATGCGTTAATGGAGAAGGTTTTGGAGATTCTTACTCTGCCATTTCACTGATGTCACTTTTTTTGTTTTTGGGGGGGCTTTGGTGAGATTTTTCTAAATTTTCATTTGTTTATTGCTCTTTGAGGCACTTTTATGATGGTTCCTTTAAAATCTTTGCTAATGTCACTTGATAGTCTTTCCTAATTCAAGTTGCTGTTTCTTGATTCTTCTTATGACAAGTGAATTTTTATTTTATCTTGGACATTCTGTATAGTATGTTAGGAAACTTTGTATTCTCTTTAGGTCTTCTACTTTAGCAACAGTCACCATGCTTGCATTAAGCTTGTGGGTAGAAGTTAATGTAGGTAGAGAAGAGCAAACACTGTGCCCTGGGGGTACTCCAAGTTCAGAGGGTTGGGGTGTACAGGAGGGACCAATACAGGAGACAAGAAGGGTTCTCAGTGAGGTAAAAGGAAAACCAGGTTTAAGGGAAGAGAAGGAAAATGTGATCAACAGTGTCAAATTTTGCTCATGAAATAAGATGAGAACAGAGAGTTAAACATTGCATTTAATAACATGGATATCAGTGATGGTTGGAATGGGTCTAAGAGAAAGTGGAAAGAGCAGCAAGCATAGACAACTTGTTTGAGAAATTTTACTTCAGGTAAGAACAAAGAAATGGGATAATAACTGATGGGGAAGTAAGGTCTAGAGAAATTTGTTAATAAGATGGGAGAAATAATAGCATTTTTATGATGAATCATGCAGTGTGGTGAGCAAGATTTTTGATGAATCACTGCCCTTCAGTATATAAGATGATTGGGATCTAGTGCAGAAATGAAGATATTTAGCTAGGAGGGTAGATACCATGGTAATGAGTGGTCGGTAGTACAGTGCAGTTTTGACACTAACTATGTAGCATTAGCGCAGACTTCATAGATTAAGTGCACAGTTCTCCATAAAACTCCCCTTATCAGACACCAGCTGAAAGCTCTGCGATATGAGGCCACCTGTGCTACTGATCAACTGGTTACAAATTCAGTGGTTCCTAATAGCCCCTCAGGTTCAGTAATTCAGCAGAATGACTCACAGAACTCAGGAAAGCACTATACTTAGGATTAGTGTTTTATCATAATGGTTATGAATTAGGAACAGCTGAAAGAAGAGGCCCTTAGGGCAAGGTCTGGGGAGGGTCCCAAAGGCAGAGTTTCCTTGTTTTCTCCCTGTGGAATCAGGGTGTGCCACCATCCCAGCACATTGATGTGTTCACCAACCAGGATGCTCATCCAGAGTTTTTCACTGGGATTTTATAATTGGGATTTTCATCATCTATGGTTGATTGGATCATTGGCTGTGTGACTGAACTCAATCTCCTGCCCCCCTTTCCTCCTTGGAGGTCAGGAGGTCAGGTGGCTATCACATGGCTCAAGGCCCCCACCCTCTAGTCACATGGTTGATCATCCCAGCATGACCAACCTCTATCCTGTGACTATCTAGGGACCCACAATGAGTCATCTCATTAGCATAAACTCAGTTATGGTCCCAATAACAAAGATGCTCCTGTCACTCAGGAAATTCCAAGTGAGTAGCTCCCTCCCAAGAACCCAGGACCAAGACCAGAGAAATTCTTTATTATGTTACATGTGGGTATTGTGATGACAGTGGTCCAGAAAAGAGATGATGGTGGCTTGGACTAGAATATTAGAAGAAGATATAGTTATAAATTGTCAGATTCAAGAAATATTTTGACAGAACTCAGTGATGGGTTAGATGTGAGATAGGAATTAGAGGAGCTAAAGATGACTCCAGAGAAGCTGGGTTTGAGTAATTGGATGAAAGTATTTGACCTTAATTGGGATGTGAAAGATTGAGTGGCAGCAGATTGGGGCAGAAAGAGTGTTGGGGTAAAAAATCAAGAATTTTTTTCATGTTAATTTATATATACCTGTTAAACTTTCAAGTGGAGATGTCAAGTAGGAGGGCAGGTCTTCACTTCAGTGGGATGTTTCCCATTGAAAATGTGCATTTGGAAGTTGTTAGGTTATAGAAGCTATTTAAATCCATGGAACTGGATGGCATCGCCTAGGGACTCTGTTGGTTGTGAATAGGTAGAAAAGGTGTGAAGACTGAGCCTTTTGAGATACTCAGACATTTTGAGATGGGAAGGTGAGGAAGAATGAATAAAGGGAGGCTGAGAAGGAGTTAGGAAAATCACAGGTGTGTCTTTTTGTTACCACCCGGGGTTCTTGGCCTTCCTTAATCAACAGAAATTGATAAGAGGCCAGACAAGAAATTCAGGCAAGGCTTTATTAGCAGGGGGGAGCAAAAACAGGTAACAGGTTCCCTTGCTTGATCCCTGAGGGTGGGGGCCAGCTGATTCCTTATATGGGGTGAGCGTAGGGATGTGTCCATGGGTGGGGCTAAAGGGGTGGCTTAGGTGGTCTGCCCACCCCTTTGGTGGTGTTGAGTGCAGGGGGCATACCCAGTACCCTGCTTTTGCTCCTGACACCCTGTTTTTGCTCCCTGCTCTTCAGAAGTGGCAGTTGGGTTTTTGGTCTTTTTGTATCTTATTGTCCATAATCTGCCCCAACTGTGCATGCTTGCAGTAATTTTTAGTCCCTTGTACTTTCTTTGCATTTTGTTGCTGGAGGAAAAGTTTGTCCAGGTGCAAGCACTGCAGCAAAGGGTCCCAGGTCCCAGGTCCCAGCGTGTCTCATTTTCATTGACACCAAGAGACAAAAAAGTTATTTTACTTATACAAAGAATGATTGCATATTGACATTAGAAGTATTATCTAGTTATATATAACAGCTATTTTTCCTGGTTTGTTATCTTTTGATTTTATGTCATTTTTATTTCATTTATTTGCAGGTAAGAGACCAAATTTTTATGTGGTCAGATTTACTGGGTTTTTAAATTCATAGCCTCAAGGTTTTGTCAGTATTCCAACTTCAAAATTATAGAATTTTATATTTTACAGTGTTTTTATCTGTTTGTATTACTTTAATTGGTAATATTAATATATTGATAGTAGGGATCAAACTTAATTTTTTTCCAAATTGCTAGACTTTTACAGGTTTAGGATGAGAGTAAAGCCCATTAGATTATCAGAGGAGATGCTAAAGCAGCAATGGCAATTCATGGGCTCTTTTAAGGTGTACCCCATACTGAGAAGGGTAACATATTTCATGAGATTGTTTTATCACTTGGTTAGAAAATGGAGAAAAATGCTCTCTAATTGTCCTATTTTGCAAAATCATAAAATTGAAAGAATTCTAGTCTTGAAGAAGCAAGGCCACGATTTTATTCCTGGATTTACCCATTACAATCATGGGCAAGTCATTTAGTTGGCTGTGCTTTTATTTCCTCATCTATTGAGTGTATTCTTTTTCCCTTAGCTCATAGGTCTTTTGTAAGAATCAACTAATATAATGCTTCTGATGGTGATATTTAAATCATAAGGTCAAGTACAGATGGGGGTAATGATTTTGGTATTTGCTTATGTGCTAAAATGTTTCCCAGTGATAGTGTGTACTATGTCTACTCTGAAAAGATGAATGGTAACTCACCAGGGAAAATAATCTATAGGATTTTGTATAATCTGCCACTGTTGGTGTTCAGATAAGTAATGTATAGATAGACCTAATTCTGCCCTTCTATTTTGTTTAATTGTTTCCCTGTCTTGTTTCAGTTGCTGATTGTTGGAGGTTCTTTTGGTCTTCGTGAGTTTTCACAAATCCGTTATGATGCTGCGAAGATTAAAGTAAGAACTGTCATTGGAGTTTGACATGTGTACATGTATGTTCTGGTTTATGAGACACGAATACTCAGTAAACTAAGCTGTCTTGAGTTTTATCTTGCTTTTTAAGACTGATATATGGGGACTTCCCTGGCGGTCCAGTGGTTAAGACTCTGCGCTTCCAACGCAGGGTGCACGGGTTCGATCCCTGGTTGGGGAACTAAGATCCCACATGCTGCATGGCAAGGCCAAAAAATAAAATAAATAAAATAAAAATAATACAAACAGCTGTTAAAATAAAGAGATTGATATATGATCTTTGGGCTCTTTTAAAAAAATTTTTATACAATTTTTAAAGGTTACTTTCCATTTACAGTAATTACAAAATATTGGCCATATTCCCCATGTCGTACATTATATCCTTGAGCCTGTTTTACACCCAACAGTTTGTACTTCCCACGCCCTCACCCCTATTGCCTCTCCCCCCTCCCCACTGGTAACCACTAGTTTGTTTTCTATATTTGTGAGTCTGCTTCTTTTTTCGTTGTATTCACTAGTTCGTTGTATTTTTTAGAATCCACATATACGTGATATCATACAGTATTTGTCTTTCTCTGATTTATTTCACTTAGCATAATGCCCTCCAAGTCCATCCATGTTGCTGCAAATGGCAAAATTTCATTCTTTTTTTATGGCTAAGTAAGATTACATTATACATATATATACATGTGTATATATATATATACACACACACACACACACACACACACACACACACACACCGCACATCTTCTTTACCCATTCATCTGTTGATGGACACTTAGGTTGCTCCCATATCTTGGCAATTTTTTCAATAAATACTACAGTACTACACGATCTGCAGTTGGTTGAATCCATGGATGCAGAACTCGCAGATATGGCAGGCCAACTGTTATTTATTGAGGAAAATCCTTGTATAAGTGGACCCTCGAAGTTCAAACTCGTGTTGTTCAAGGGTCAGCTGTATTTCATTAGCAGACCTCAGTAATGTTGGTAGGAAATTAGAGTATTAAAGGCCTATTCATTGTTTTCAGTTAATTTTATGGTTTAAGAGAAATACCAATGCTAGCTAGTCTTAAAGACAGTAGGTATTAGAATAAATAGTAAATTTAAAAGGAATATATAGTTTTTATGAGGGAATAGAGCAATTATGAAATGAGTTTTAAAGTTTCTGTTAGCATCCCAATTATTGTATTAAGGAATTTTTTCCCTTTTCCTTTAAGATGAAAGTTATAATAACCTGACTTTTGGAATAGGGATGTCATGCACATATTTGAAAAATAATTGAATATT
Organism: Balaenoptera physalus; assembly: GCF_965194825.1. NCBI lineage: Eukaryota > Metazoa > Chordata > Mammalia > Artiodactyla > Balaenopteridae > Balaenoptera > Balaenoptera physalus. The sequence goes on from NC_138883.1 coordinate 31,923,129, forward strand.
TGTCATGTGTTTATCATGTGTTAGATCCTACAGATAAAGATTCAAGAAACTGGTTCTTATAAAGCTTATAGCATCATCAAGGCTGGGAGACATCTAATATAAAAATGTATCCAAACATACAATATAACAATGCCCAGTGAAATGCTATATTGGAACTCTGTGTAAAACATTTCTAGAACTTCAAGGAGAGGCATACGGTTTAAGACTTGGGAAAGGGGTATCAGAGAAGGTCTGCTAGAGGTATCAACCTTTGAATTAAGGTTAAGAATGAGTAAGAGTTAGCTAAATGATGGAAATGATTAGTATTATATAACATAGAGTGGCTAACATAGAGGGGAGATTGGGGGAGCAAGATAGAAGGGAAGAGATTGTTTCAAGTGGAGATGGAGAGACCTGTTAAGACACTTTGGCAGTAGTATAGATGAACAATAATGGAATCTGAAATGAAACATTTGCAATGAAGATAGAAATGAATGGGTTCCAGAAAAATTTTTAGCAGCAAATTGATAGTGACATATAATATTAAAATCTGAATAAATATCAGATGACTTGAGGCTTTGCTTTTGAGGACTGGGTAAATTTTCATAGCAAGAGAGAGTGAGGGAGATTGCAGTAACAGAAGAGGTCTAGACGAGGGGGTCGAAGTAAAGAGAACAAAGTTGGGAGAAATGAGGTTGATTGAAGTTAAGAGGATGAGATTGGTCAAGGTCTATGGAAGGAGGCTGAGAGGACAAAGTTGAGGTGAGAAGGATCAGAGAACAAGACCTACTGAGATTGAGATGTCCAGGTTGGTTGATGTTGAGAAGTCAGACTCAGGTGAAGTCAAGAGTCAGTGTTTAGGTGAGGTTGAGTTCAAATAAGGTTGAGAGGGTAAGGTGGATTAAATTTGAGAGGAATTGAGAAGGTAAGATTGATTGAGGTTGACAGTTGTTACAAGGGTTGAGAGGTTGAGATTAAGGAGGAGTCGAGGGAAAGATTGCTAAGGTCAAGGGCTGGGGGTCAAGACTGTGGCTGAGAGGACAAATTCAGTTAAGAAAGATCAAGAGAGGATAAAGGATAAGTACAGCTGAGAAGTTTTGAGGAGGGTGGAAAAAGACGGTATTGATTCAGAGTGACCAGCCATTTTAGGTTGCCTGGAACTGTCCTGATTTTAGGACTGAAAATCCAGTGTCCCAGGACGTAAAAATTCCTGCTTTTCAGTCGTGGGTATGGAAGGTTGAAAGGAAAGTACAGAACCCATGAGGTGGGCTTAAACAAATAAGCTGAAAGCAATAGCTTTCAATTTCTAGTGTGAAATAGGTATGACATAGCTCATCTGCCTTCATTATGGCTGTTGCTCTTTTTTTCTCCTGACTCCTAGTGCTAACCACTGTGGATCCACAGTAATACATTATCTGCTTTTGCATCACTCCAAGTAATATGATTTAAGTGTACAATTAAGTGCATTGTAATCCTGAGCATTAACAGTCTTTTTTTTTAAACCTTTGCTTGACTGTTGTAGTTTGTAAAGAAATAGTGCTTGTTTAATTTTTAACATTGTAAATATCATGACCATGTTTTTTAGGATTCAGATAATGAAAATGAGAATAATTATAGTACCAAGCACCAGTCTGTTCTCTGTATCTATGAGCTTGGTTTTTTTTTGTTTATTTGTGTGTTTTTTTAGATTCCAAATACAAGTGAGATCATCACTGACTCTATTCCCCACACTGTATGTTTCATACTCATAACTCATTTATTTTGTAACTGGTAGTTTGTACCTCTTAATTTTCTTACCCATTTCTCTCCTCCTCCTTCCCCCCTTCCCTATGGCAACTACTTGTTTGTTCTCTGTATGTATGACTCTGTTTCTGTTTTGTTATGTTTGTTCATTTGTTTTGTTTTTCAGGTTTCACATGTAAGTGAAATCAAACAGTATTTGTGTTTCTTTGCCTGACTTCACTTAGCATAATCCTGTTGTCAAAATGGGGAGGTCCATCCCTGTTGTCAAAAATGGCAAGATTTCATTTTTTTTATGGCTGAATGATATTCCATTGTATATACACATCACAATTTCTTTATCCATTACCCATCGATGGACACTTAGGTTGTTTCCATGTCTTGGCTACTGTGAATAATGCTGTGGTGAACATGGGGTGCAGATACCTCTTCAAGATAGTGATTTCATTTCCTTCAGATAAATACCCAGAGGTGAAATTCCTGGGCCATATGGTAACTCTATTTTCCATTTTTTGCAGGAATCTCCATAGTGTTTTCCACAGTAGCTGTACCAATTTATATTCCCACCAACAGTGCACAAGGACTCCCTTTTTCCACATCCTCTCCATCAGTTGTCATTTCTTGTCCTTTTGATAATAGCCATTCTAACAAGTATGAGGTGATATCTCATTGTGGTTTTGATTTGCATTTTCCTGATGATTAGTGATGTTGAGCATCTTTTCATCTACCTGTTGGTCATCTGTATGTCTTCTTTGGAAAAATGTTCTGATCCTCTGCCCATTTTTTTAAGCAGATTTTTTTGGGGGGGGTGCTACTGAGTTGTATGAGTTCTTTATATATTTCAGATATTAACCTTTTATGAGTTATATGATTTACACTTATTTTCTTTCATTCAGTAGGTTGCCTTATCATTGTGTTGATTGCCTTTTTCTCCCCCCAGTATTATGTATGTGAAATTCATCTCTATTTTAGCTCTAAATTCAGGGTCAGCAAGCTTTTCCTGTAAGGAGCCAGGTAGTAAGTGTTTTAGGCTTTGTGAGCTACACTCTTCCACAACTATTGAAATCTCGTGTTGTATCACAAAAGCAGCCATGGACAAAAACAAACGAGCATGGCTGTGTTCAAATAAAACTTTACTGACAAAAATGGATATTAGACTAGATTTGGTCCATGGGCCATAGTTGCTGACCCCATGATTTTTTCATTGCTATATAGTATTCCACTAATTATACCATAATTTATTTGTGCATTTTACTCTTAGACATTTGGGTTGCTTGGCAGTTTTGGTTAGTGAAAATAATGTTGCTGTGAACATTCTTGTATATTTTTCTTGCTGCATGTGTACAAAAAAGGAATTGCTGGATTATCACCTTTATTTGATAATTTCCATACTGTTTTTCAGAGTGATTGAATCAGTCGTAGGGGAGAAAAAATAATTTTCCCTTTACCCTTCTACATTCTTCGCTGAGATCCTTCCGTAATAAAATACAGATTAACAAGAGAAAAACAAGCAGAAGTTTAATAACATGTATACCTCTTGTATACATGGGAGATACCCAGGAAAAGTGAGTAAAACTTTCCCCACCATCACCTTAAATACTATCTTAAGACAGAAGATGGATGTTGGAGGGGGAGGGCAGTTATGAGAGGTTACTGGGAAAAACACAGTAAAAGGGTAAGGTTGTTACACAGATTTAAGTGGGTGCCTTCTCGATTGGTAGAAGTTTGTTGTGATTTAGAATCATCCTTCTCTTCCTGGTACTAAAAGGGAGACGCTTATAAATAGAGATTTCCTTTATAAATGTATGTGTCCCTCACAAAAGGGTAACTTGTACTGGTTTTCAGAGCTTCTCTGTTTGCAGATGACATGATCTTGTATATAGAGCATTTTAAGGCATTCACTAAAAATTACTATAACTAATAAAAGAGTTCAGCACTCATATGGCTATAGGACACTTATAGGGGTGGCATTAGGATTTGGTAAGACTGTAAACCTCAAGGGCAGAGAATATTTAAGTATCCTGCCTGATCTCTTCTCTCTCCTCTCTCCACCACAATACCAAAGACAGTGCTTTCAGAGCTGACCTGATGTGCAAGTTCTTTTTCCTTGTAAGGTCTTGCCAAGCTCCTGGTAAGGAATGAATATACCGATTTAAGACAGTAAGCCTTTGAGAATCCATGGGAGCATTTCAATTTATATTTGATTGGTTATGTCTTTGAGTTCTCCACCCTAAAGAAAACTCAGCTTTCTGACACAAAGTATTAGTAATCAATGTAAAATTTACTGAAGATTTCATAAAGAAGAGAATGTTTACACTGCATACCATACAGCAAGTGACAAAAATTACACTTACTAAATTTCTGGTTCCCACAGAGTCCGTCATGGGTACTGTATCCTCTTCTCACTTAGCCATTTCCCTCTGTAGGGCCCAGCCTTAATGGATCCTGTCTTTTCTCTTTCTGGGTCTTCTCTTGCTCTGCCTACCAGCTCATTCCCTTCTCCCCATCCCACTTCAAACTCATTACTCTCATGTGCACAGCAAGTTAGCTTTTCCCCATTTCCTGCAAACCAGCACACCCATCCTCAGAAGTTCATTCTGCCACAGGGAACCAGTGAGGAATCATAGTGAGGAACGTTATATTCTATAAATTAAATACACAAGTATTATCTTGGAAAGATGATCTACTTGGTGCCTCAGTTTCCTCTTGTGGAAAATGGGAATAATAATCACAGTAGAGACATCATAGAGTTGATGGGAGCTAACTGATGTCAAGCTAATGATGCCAATATTATACATAGAGAAAGCTCTCTACAGATGTTAGCTATTATTAAATAGGAAGGAATTGTTAGTAACAACAAAAATTCTTATCAAAATGTCACATCAAGGATAGTATTTTAACAGCATTGCTCAGTAGTCTATTAAATTAATAACAAACTTTCTGTGTTTTTTCTCAAATCTTGTTTTATAAAATAAATGCTTTTTATATTAAAATTGATTGTTGAAATAAAGGTTTAGAAGGAAAATTTAAAAGAAAAAAAGGAAAGATCTATCTTAATAATCTTGTCCCTTCTGTAGACCGCAAAGTTCAGTGGGAAAGCCTGCAAACTGATAGACCTGAATTGGAATCTTGGCTCTGTCAGTTTGTCAGATTACAAACTGTGTACAAATATTATACAAATTACATAACCCACTTAAGTCTCAGTCACCTTGTCTGTGAATTGGAGTTTTGTGGTTGTTTTATATCAGTTAACCTAAGTGAGGTATGTAAGGAACTCAGGAAAGGAAACATAGGTGATAAAAGAGTGGCTATTATTACTGACCAGTAGCTGAAAAACAGTCTGTTTACAGATGATAGATATTCTATCCTAGATCACTGCTTCCGGTAATTGTTTCTAAAATATTTCTCTGGTTTGTTTTCTGCCTTTTGACCCTTAAACAATATTTAACCGGCTGGAAGCGTCACCAAATGATAGAAGGAAGGTGGACAAAAGGTTTCTGAAATGGGATTTTTGATTTCCTCTAGACTGGGAAAGTGGAGACTAGAATTTGAGGGCAAAAGTGTTGAGAGGCATAAGTAGTCTGTGGTGTTCCCAACAGAAATCATCCTGGTGTGGGAAAGCTTTGGAGTCACTGCCATCACCACTGGAGGGAGTGCTAAGACCACAGAGCACTGAATTTGGGGGTCCACCTCTTAAGTAAAGTCCAGCTCTGGTGCAGGGTGCACTCTCCAGAGGAGTCCCATAGTCATCAGTCCTGCCTTGTTCTCTCTCTCTGCATTGTCCCTTTACCTCCTGTGAGACCAGGAGACTCCAGACTGGGTGAATTGCCTTGGCTACCTCAGCAACTGCATCCTCCTTGTGTAGAGCTGCCTCTCCACAGAGTGGCTGATGCCTGCAGCCCAGGAGAGCCGCATATACCCTGGATTCCACAACGGAACTACAGATGAGAATGTCTTCCACATCTGGTGCTTCTAGGAGGCGCCAACCCCCTCTGTCTGAGCTGGGCTCTACTCTCTGTCTTCATCTATATCCTTCTGCCTTCACACTTCGTGCTCACCTTTCTCCTATTCCTTCTTGGCTCCCCTCCCCTTGCCAAGGTGTATTAACCACAAGAAACCAGGGCTCCTTGGCATCAGATGCCTCTAGGAAGTCATGATCAAATCTTCCTGCTGGTCCTTGAACCTGCTGCTCCGCAAGCATACTGACACACATATAGACACACGCACGCACACACAAGTGCACCAGCCAATCCCCCACGGTGGGTGCCTGAGGGGGAAGAGGCCATCTGGGGCAGCAGCCCTGGGAGTTAGCTCTGAGGCCTGCCCTCAGTATACGTCACCAGTCTGTATCGTATCCCCAGTGGTGTGTTCAATCCTGTGCACTGGAGGGCCAATGTCCTTGCAAAGAGCATTTCCCTTGACCTGGGGAATCTCTTTTGGGCAAATCAAAGTTTTCCTCAGGCACTGGGAGAACAAGATAAGAAACTCCAAACCCTACGTTGGACACTGTCTGGGAGAAGACGCCCAACTTGCAGAAATTCCAGCACTTCGCTAGCAAAGGTTCAGCAGTGAGGTTCTGTAAGGCTTATTTGGTGATTTTTTATGGGAGGGGGCCTGAGTGAGCAGACTACTTATACTGGAGTATGACACTTTTCAAACACACAGGAAAAAATCTTGACGAAACCCTTGTAAAGGTGTCTACTCCTAACCAGTTCCTTGGATTTTACAACACTGTGAAGGCCTCAAGGGCAGCCTTCGCTCCCCTACCTGCTGCCTCCCTCATCCTTCCCCATCAAAGAAGGACAAGAAGCCACCACAGTTGTCACCCGTTTCCCCTTCTTCCTTTGCTATGCTCTGTTAATTGCTTTTACCATGAACTTTCTCTGAAGTTGTAGTATGTGAAGACCAGAGAGACCTGTACAGATAGCCAAGCTATACCATCCCGCGGGCTCAGGCCACTGTTTCTGATGCAGCCTCAGAAAATACTATCTCCTACAGTCCACTAAAAAAAAAAAAATCCGGGTTCTTCATCAATTTTCCCCAGCTAATAACTTCAGCTTTTCTGACAACTGGTACAGGGCCTACATTTATTAAAGTGTCAGAGAGTTAGAGAAGGCGATAATGAGAAAGAAGCTTAAGATCACCCATCTTCGACGCAGATCCTCATTTTACAAAAAAGAGAGACGAGGCCACAGAAGAAAGGCGACGTGCCCAAGGTCACACAGCTGGTTAGTGGAAGATTCTGGACTGAAATTCAGTTACCCTGACTACCAGTTGAAGACAGTCCTTCTGTTCACCCTCAGTTTAAAGGGTTGAGTGGGAAGCATTATGTTCTTCCCAAAGGTGATAAAGTCTGCATGTCTCTATTTGTGAATGTAGGTGAGGAAACAAGCCTCTGAGAGCTGGTACAGTGTTTTTGGCATTTGTAACGATGCTAGGTGAGTATGTGCTAAGAATGTTTATTGAATGAATGGATGTGTGTGAACAAGGAGAAAGGCAGTGGCCATATGTACAATATTTTCTATGATTCCACAAAAACAGACAAGTCAAGGACACATAAATGTTAGGGAGTGTGTTTGTCGCGTGGGTACAAAGCCTGGGTGAGGGAGAGCGTATCTGCGTTTAAGTGATGTCTGTAAGCACCAGGTGTGCAGAGAGTCCAGTGTGTGATCCCAGGATTAGCCTTAACCTCCTTGGGCTCCATTTCATTATCTTCCCGAACATTGACTAGATTAGATCTCTAGGGATTGTCCCAGATCTGTGTCAGATCACAGACCTCAAGGAGGGAATGGATTTCATTTCACTGACATGTCTTGTGGTCTTGTGACACTGTGCTCTTGTGTGTGTGTGTGTGTGTGTGTGTGTGTGTAGGTGGGTGTTTTGCTGGAACTTGTAATGGGTAGAAAATGAGCATTTACCTCTCAACCTCCAACCCATCTGGCTCCACTACCAAATCCCAACCCCCATTTACTTCATTTCATAACCCAGTCCATATCCAGTGAAATCGAAGTCCTGTGACTATTTATTCTTTTACCTGTTATGGAAAATGTACCCCCCACACACAATGGAGCTTGTTTCTTAAATTACATTTCACACTGCCATTCCCAGACCACCCATCATCACTCATGGCTATATCTGCCCCAGAGCTCCAGTGCTGCCACATCAGGTAGACAGTGAGGCATAGGGGAGGGGACTGGAAAAAGAGTACCAGCGTAGAACAGTTCTTCTCTTTTGGAGACTAGTTCCCGGCACTTGACAAGTCAGAGGAGAGGAAGTCTCTGAAGGTTTGATGGGCAAACTGCTGCCTGCCTCCAACATCTGAGAGCAGGCTTAGCTGTGATCCCTAGCACAAGGAACTGTAATACCATGACTGGAGGGCATCCCTGGTGCTGAGCCAAATTATAGTTTGTTTCTCTAGAATTGAGAATTAGCCTGAGCTTAATTCCAATCTCTGTAACATAAAAATCAGATGAATTAAAAGGTTATACACCCTGACTCACCATGATTTTCATTGAATTTTTGCCGGGAATGGGCTCATTTAAGTTCACTTTGATCTCATCCACTAATGGATATCAGATTTAAATTCAGGTTCCAGCCTCTGTGCTCAAATCAGTTTTATGGTACATTGCGATGCACAAAAGTACACCTGGGTTCTAGGGATTACATTCCTGATAGGCACAATGGTTACAGTGTGAAAATAAGTTCTATGAAGAAAAAATATGCTAGGAATAGAAACATTTCGTCTGAGGCTGGTCAGGATGAGGCTGACTTAAATACGGTCCCCAACTGTGGGAATTTTGCAAAGCAATTGCCGATCAGTTTTTGTTTATATCACCATGTGAGGTTAAGGAAAGGCACAAAACGCTTTATTGGCAGCAGAAACATTAGAGATCCTGGACTGAATAAAATGTTAGGAAGTCACCAGTCAGGCAGATCGGGGGCTTCTACTACAGACAAATTCCAGCAGAGAAGAGATGGCAAAGGATTAATTAATGTGACAACTATTCATGGAGTGGCTACTATGAGCCAGGCAACATTTTGAATTTCTCCCATTTTGAATACAACAATGTTAACAACAGAAAAAGATCCCTGCTCTCATGGACCTGATATTCTAGCAGCCAGATGTAGACATAATAAACATGTAAATAACTAAATTCTATGGTATGTTAGAAACTGATGAGTGTTATAGGGGAAAAAGTAAAGAAAGATGACAGAATTTGGGAATCTACAGGGGGATGGACAGCAGGTTAAAATTTTAAATAGGGAAGATGACGTTTGACTAAACATCTGAAGTAAGTAAGGAAATTGGCCATGTGCATATCTGGGTTAAGTGGATTCCAAGCAGAGGAAACAGCCAGCGCAAAGGCCCTGAATTGGGAGTGTGATTGGAGAAACGTAGGAGGTAAGCAGTACTGAAGCCAAGTGATTCAGAGGGAGAGGACCGGGAGAGATGAAGCGAGAGGTAAAGGGAGGAAGAAGGGACAGGTCATAGGCTTTCTGGCTATTTTCAAGTCTCTGGCTTTTCTCTAAAGGTAATGGTGAGCTGTTGGAGGGTTTTGAGCAGAAGAATGACATGATCTGACTTACATACAAGTATCTCTCTGCCTGCTGGGTTGAGGCATGCATCTGATTGGAGCCAAAGCCTTCCTTCAGATGATTTTACATTTCTGAATAAAGAAACAGGCAGATGAAATGTAGAATGTGGCACATGGGCAGCAAAAGAAGTAAAATTAAAGGCAGCTAGGGAGTCAGCTATGAAGAGGATTGTTTTGAACAATCCTGTGCTAAAATTTCAGAAACATTTCCCTACATGTATTCAGCGTTTTTGCAGTGGCTGTCCATTTCTGTGCCCTAGAGAGTGTGCTTAGTCCAAGTGTGCAACTCCAAGGATGTCAAACAGGCCCCACTTGGAGTAGTTCAGGCTCTTCTAATGGGCAGTATAGAAAGAGAGGCCTTAAAACCTCAACTCACCTACTCTGGCTCATTCCAGCTGTGTTTTTTCCGAAACAGGGAAGAAGTTGCCTTCAAACAAAGTGTGCCTCAAAGCTCCTTCACAGCACCCACTTGATCAAGGCACTGACATAGAAGACTTAATGAAATCAACTACATCATTATTCATTCAGTGAACATTTATTAAGCACTTGCCATATCCTAGGGACTTTTCTAGATGCTGGGGATTGAAACAGTAAGGCTCTCTCCTCTTTTCATGTTGCTTATATCAATGCATCGTGAAGTCACCGACTTTATACATTAAAAATAAGCAGACTATGATATGTGCGTTGTGATATATATGAGTCCAGGTTTCTGAGGAAGGATTAACTTACACCACCTGCAGAGAAGGGGTGGCTTCATGATCCTGGTTCCCTTGGAGCTGCATTTTGAAGTTGCGGAAGTTCATGGAATACTCGAGGAATGGTGTCTCCTCCAGGATGGAGTTATGGAGTGAATAGGGGTTAGTGGCAGGAAGTCGGATGAAAGTCATATTACAAAAAGCCTGATATTCCCTGCTAAGAAAATCAGAATGAACACTGAAAGCAAAAGCAGGAGAATCCCATCATCATTTATATCTTTTACCTAACTTTAAGCAGTGTCAAAGATAGACTTGAAAATCGTAAGTTTCTTTATTTTCTTTTTTTCCTCCATATTTGACATTGTAGTTCTGTTGACATGGATATTATTAGATCAGTGCAAAGGCAGGAGGGAGATCAGGAGTTTAGTCTCTGGAGACCACTTAGGGGTGACCTTAATCGGTGGAAAGATGATAAGGGATTAAGCCAGGAATGTTTCGGTGGCAATAGAGAGGCAGGAACAGATGGAAAGATTTCAGTGATAGCATGGGAAATGTGAGTCTGTCACCTGCACTCTATACTGTTATGTCATCTCAAACAGTAGGTGAGGTTTTCTCTGACTCACCCTGGCAAATGGCACTCATGGGGCTGTTTCCCAAGCTACGGATGTACTCCAGGCGCATGTTCATTTGCATGCCCATTGGATTGCCAGCCTCTTTAAGGCAGGGATCATCTTTTCATCTCTGTGTTCCTCTAGCCTTCTAATGACCCACAGAAAAGTATGCTGGGTGGTTGTTGAAGGAGTGGAAACTAGACATTCATAAATGACTGAGGATTATAGGCTATCTGGCAGTAAAAGCACTAGCATTAAAGGTTCACTGATACCAAGTCATTACACCAATTACCATTCAACCTAAACTCTCATAGCACTTTTTTTTTTTTTTAATCTGGTAAACTACCCATCTCACAATTAGTCATAGAGGCTGTTAATATACTAGCTCCAAACCAACTTTTTTTCTTGGCTGATTTTATCTAGCAGCTATGTGCTAGGGAGTGTTTTGAGAAGAGGTTGGTCAAGACCTGGAACATGGGAGTTACCAGTTTCCCTATCAGTTTGCTGGGGAGGGCGAACTCAATATGAGCCTCTAAATCCCAATTGCAAGCCCACATGCTGGAACCGAACTGTGGACGCTGCAATTTCAGGACAGATGTATGAGTACGTGATGACAGACTGATTGCTTTTGCCTGATGGAGGCGTATCTGAAGAGGGCCACGAACAAAGAGGCCGCCTTAAGGCCAGGAGTCTGTGATGTCCTTGTTGGGAGGGACTCTGAACCTCTGGGATTCGGGAGGCCTCGCAGGGCTTGTCTGGCAGGGCGTCATGTTTGCCCGTGCGGTGATGGGCGCCTTGCGCAAGAACGAGACTCTTCGCTTCCGAGTCCCCACGGTGGTGATGTAATTGAAGAGATGACAGTAAGAGTCTGGAGGAAGAAGTGTCCGGCGGGATTCCGGAAGGGGTGGGGTCTTAGGCTTGGCCGGATGGAGACCGAAGGGTATGTGTAATGCACAAGGCCAGAAGACTGGTCCGTGGATTGGGAGTTTTTAGGCAGTCCTTCTCCAGGGTGAGAGGGTTGCTGGAGGCAACAAAATTAACATATCAGAGGTAGATTTTGACTTAAATCTGGGTGATTACAAAGCCTGCTTTCTTCTACTTACTACACCATGACTCTTCTCAGGATCACTGGGACTAAATCTAGTTACTTAATAATTGTACAGTTTTCGGCATCTCCATGAGTCAGTTTCCTAGCTTGTGAAATGGGCTTAATTCGTATTTCACGTAGTTGTTGTAAGGACATATACAGTGTTTAGCACCCTGTCTACCAAATGGTAGGGACTCCCAAAGTGGTAGCTGTGTTATCCTTTGTGTTTCTTTTCTTTTTTTTTCCCAACGGAATTCTGAGTTTTTAATGAGTCCGTTTATCCCATGCCCCACTTCTCTCAGGGGTCTAGTTCCCTCTTCACTGCTCTCAGTGGCATTCCCATAGGAAAGTTTGAGAAGCACTGAAGTAGAGCAGTACTTCTCAAAGGGTGGTCCTTGGACCTGCATCAACGGCATCTCTTGCAAACTTGTTAAAAGTGCAAATTTTAGACCCCACCTCATATCTTCTAATCCGAATCTCTGGGGAAAGGGGCCAGGAACCAGTATTTTAACAAGACCTTCAGATGATTCTTTTTTGATAATTTAATTTTTATTTTATATTAGAGTATAGTTGATTTACAATGTTGTGTTAGTTTCAGGTGTACAGCACAGTGATTCAGTTATACATATACATATATCCATTCTTTTTCAGATTCTTTTCCCATATAGGTTATTACAGAATATTGAGTAGAGTTCCCTGTGCTATACAGTAGGTCCTTGTTGATTATCTATTTTATATATAGTAGTGTATATATGTTAATCCCAAACTCTTAATTTATCCCTCACCCAACCTTTCCCCTTTGGTAACGACAGGTTTGTTTTCGAAGTCTGTAAGTCTGTTTCTGTTTTGTAAGTAAGTTCATTTGTATCATTTTTTTTTTAGATTTCACATATAAGTGATGTCATATGATATTTGTCTTTCTCTGTTTGTCTTACTACACTCAGTATGATAATCTCTAGGTCCATCCCTGTTGCTGCAGATGGCATTATTTCATTCTTTTTTATGGCTGAGTACTATTCTATTGTATATGTGTATCACATCTTCTTTATCCATTCCTCTGTTGATGGACATTTAGATTGCTTCCATGTCTTGGCTATTGTAAATAGTGCTGCAGTGAACATTGGCGTGCATGTATGTTTTCGAATTATGGTTTTCTCCAGATACATGCCCAGGACTGCGATTGCTGGATCATATGGTAGTTGTATTTTTAGTTTTTTAAGGAACCTACATACTGTTCTCCATAACAGTTGTACCAATTTACATTCCCACCCACAGTGCAGGAGGGTTCCGTTTTTTCCACACCCTCTTCAGCATTTATTGTTTGTAGACCTTTCGATGATGGTCATTCTGACTGGTGTGAGGTGATAGGAAACCATAAATAAAATGAAAAGACAACCCAGAGAATGGGAGAAAATATTTGCAAATGAAGTGACCAACAAGGGATTAATCTCCTAAATACACAAACAGTTCATGCAGCTCAATAAAAAAAGTCAAAAAATGGGCAGAAGATCTAAATAGACATTTCTCCAAAAAAGATGTACAGATAGCCAAAAAACACATGAAAAGACGCTCAACATGGCTAATTATTAGAGAGATCCAAATCACAACTACAAGGTATCCTTTGTGTTTCTACAGCTCTTTGTACATACCCTTTGTGTATCACTGCATATATGATATCCAATTGTGTTCTTTATGTATTTGTGTCCCGTTCTACACTGAGTGTCCTGCGAATGGGGTCTTGTTCCATTGCTCAAGGGAATGCAAGTAGACAGTAGTATAACACTGGAAGGATTAGGTCTTGGAATTAGTTATACCCCAGTTGGAATCCAGATAACTTTATTTGCTGTGTGACCTTGGTCACTTTGTTTGCTTTTGCAATCCTCAGTCTTGTCCATAAACAGCATAATTTGGATAAAGGTTTGGAACACGAGGTAGGCCTTCCAATCTGAGTTAATTATACTAATGAGGCCAAGGAGAGAGGCCACTTAATTTAAAACACAAAGTAGTCTGTGTTTGGGAAGGGTTATAAGCCTTATCCCTGGTGGCCTGTCAAATATACTAATTGACCTGTTGGCACAGTTGGAGTCAAGCAGACAGAAAATATTGGATTCAGTACTCTTGAACACAACAAAACTACTGGAATGAACTTAAGTAAATATTATACGTTCTCTTTTCCTTGTAGGAATATTATGTAAAGAACAGCATATTATTATATATTTCCCATAATTACTATAATAACTTCAAAGTGGACTGTATCCTCTGATAAATATTAGTAATCTTTATGGAATAACATACAGAAGAGGGTTTTAAAGTACCAGGTATACACTAATAATTTTCTCTTTTCCTTCTTTTATGAACCTCTTAAAAAAAATAACGAATTTGCTGCTTCAGCTTCTTCCTTACCCATTTGCTGGTATCATCAGTGATCCACTAGTTTCTAAATCCAATACTTTCTCAACTTTATGTACCCTCTTTTATATAGTATATGCTACCAATGCTGACTTCATGCTTTTCAAAAACTCTGTTGTCTTACATAAACCCATTATGCTTCATTTTTTCTAGCTTGCAGCTCTTTCTTATTTTCTTGAGTTTGGCGACATGAAGGTCATCCATGAAAGTCATTTCAGAGGAGGAGCAGGGATAAAGCCAAATTGGAGTGGATTAAAGACAGAATGGCAAGTAAGGAAGTGAAAACAGCTAATATAGAAAACTTCTGAGGAATATTTTGCAGTTGAGGGAGGTAGAGAAATGGAGTGGTAACTGGAGAGAGAAAACTAAGTTGGTTAAGGTCATACTGTGGAGAACCTTTTTCACATTGGCATTGGGAACCCCTGAAGATTTCAGAATCAAACACTTCGTTAACAGTGTAGTGTTGAAAAGAGGAATGTGGTAGTAATCACTTGAGGGAGGGGTGAAATTGAGAGACCGGCGAGCAGATAGTCCAGGAATAAGGGGGTAAGGATATGAACCTGGGGGGTGGCCACCAGGATGGGAATTAACAAACAGAAATGAGGGCCATTATAGAATAGTGATGTTTGCTGAAAGATTTTCAGCAAAATACCCAAATCACTTACTCAGACAAAACAGTAGGGCTGAAAGGAATCGAAGTATGATCTGACTTTACAGAAGAGGAAACTGAGACTCAAGAAAGGAAGGCGTTAAAGCATATATCTTACACAGAAAGAAATTATGTTATATGTACACACATACATGTATATATTTGTGCATCCAGAACATAAATGTACCTGAGGACATCCCAGTTAGGGGTCCTGGATATGATCATCTGAGCAGTTGGCTCCTTGGTCTTCAACAGCCCCGATCTGGCAAATGGCAGGATCATAGGCTTTCCTCATTCGTGTCTCTTAGGTGTTCCCCAAAGGGCAGGGCCATGGTACACATCATCAGAACTAGCTCTCTGCTCTGGAGGATGTCAGCTTAGAAGCTGGGTTCCTAGGGCCTCTTCTGCATTTCTGTTCTGTGGTCATCTTGAGTCTGTCAGCTCTCACTCTCTCTCCTCTGCACATCTACCATCCTGGGTTGACCACCTCTCCTGACACTCCCAGTGTGGTGGTGCTACCTTACTGTGCTCCAACTCCGGTTAGGATTTGGGTACCTGCTCTCCATCTTGCTGCCACCTGGAGCTACTCACCTCTGAATCAGCTGTTGGTAAGGATGCACTTCCTTTTGTATTCAAGTCTTTTGGAAGGGGAGTTGCTTAGGCTCTGGTGGCACAGCGCTTTAATGTAGTGTCCACTCTTCCCCCTGGGTTTACACATGCTTGCTTAAAGGAGTGGGGGTTGCTGGCTGAAGGCATGTTCAAGGGTAGACTCATTGCCATTGCCATTCAGGCATCGCTGCTGACTCCAACGCAGGGTGTCTGGTTCCTTCATCACTTATGGGGTCCTTCTCTCCCTCCCAATGGCTTGGCTACCCCAACCATTAGGTAGGTATGGCTATATCCCAATTCCAAGTAGAAACCCCAATAAAGTTATTTCCTATAGATCCTTAAGCTACACATGAAGCCAAGGATGTGGTTAAGCCTGTGTTACATATCCTCATCTATTCAATGACAGTAAAGGAAGCTTTTTTGGGAAGTCTCCTCTAACTTGACACTAGTCTCTACCTAGGGCAAGTTACTTAACCAGTCTGGGTCTCATTTTCCTTATCTGGGAGGGTGAAAAAAGTAAATATAGATAAGGTCCTTAGAATAATGCATCTCATTCACAGCTGGCATCTCAGCTCTGATCCAAATAAGGGGTGTGTGTATAATCACATGTTTACATATCAAACATTTACATACATGCATAGTCACTTCAATTGAAAGAGGCTTACAGAAGCGAAAGTTGTGTTTAAGTGAAAATGTTCCCAGATACTGCCTCTCCTTTCTTTCATTTAGTTTCCTCTTCCTGGAAGCCCAGAGTGTGACTGCTGCCTACAGGAAGATTCTGTACTCCTCTTAACCAGGAGAGAGAAAGCAAGGGACATTGAGGAGGAGAGGCAGGGAAAAGTTGAATGCTTAGAGCCTAGGATTGACCTGTTTGAGATCTCCATCTCCATTTGGACTTTATCTGCAAGGTTGCTTTCTGCACATGGACATGGTGTGGTGGGAGTAATGAGGCCTTCGAAAGGTGGGCTGATGTCTATGGCAGACAGCAAGAGACCCTATGAGGCAGAGACTGAGCAAAAAGCATCAGTATGTAAAACAGCATCAAATAGCCTCATCTGGAGCTTACTTAGCAGGAGGAAGATGGATAGAGCCAGAGCTCTAGGTCGAATGGAGAAGTGTTTATAAAGTACAGACACTCAGCTTTGTATTTATTAATCCTCAGAGATGCTGGCCACTTGTACAACTTTGTAGAAAAAAAATGTCTTCAGTTTCTCTGTCCATTTTTAATGGGGTTTTGTTTGTTTTTTTCTTTGTTTTGTTTTTGCTTTTGAGTTGTATGAGTTCTTCATATATTTTGGATATTAATCCCTTATCAGATATATAGTTTGAAAATATTTTCTTCAATTCCATAGGCTACCTTTCCATTTTGTTCATTATTCTCTTTGCTGTGCAGAAGCCTTTTAGTTTAACGTAGACTCACTGTCTATTTTTGCTTTTGTTGCCTGTGCTTTTGGTGTCAGATCTAAAAAATCATAGCCCAGACCAATATCAATGAGCTTTTCCCCTATATTTTCTTCTAGGAGTTTTACGGTTTCAAGTCTTACATTTCAGGCTTTAATCCATTTGAAGTAAATTTTTGTGTATGGTCTAAAGGCCCAATTTCATTCTTTTGCTTGTAATTATCCAGTTTTTTTTACACCATTTATTAAAGAGACTGTCCTTTCCCCATTGTGTTTTTTCTTGGTGTCCTTGTCAAAGATTATTTAACCATAATGTGTGAATTTATTTCTGGTGTCTCTATTCTTTTACACTGGTGAATGTATTTGTTTTTATGTCATAACATTATGTTTTGATTACTATAGTTGGTAATATAGTTTGAATTCTGAAAGTGTGATGCTTTCAGTTTAGTTCTTTATCAAGATTGCTTTGGCTATTCAGGGTTGTTTGTGGTTTCATATGAATTTTAGGATTATTTGTTCTATTTCTGTGAATAATACCATTGGAATTTTGATAGATATTTCATTGAATCTGTAGATCATTTTGGGTAGTATGGACATTTTAACAATATTAATGCTTCCCATCCATAAATATGGGATAGCTTTGCATTTACTTGTTTCTTCTTCAATTTCTTTCATTAATATTTTATAGCTTTCAGTGTATAGCTATTTTGTCTTATTGGTTCAATTTATTTCTAAGTATTTGATTATTTTTGAAGCTATTGTAAAGGGATTATATTCTTAATTTGTATCTCAGAAAGTCTGAAATGCAACTGATCTTGGTGTATAGAAATGAATGTTGATTTTGTAACCTGCAAATTTACTGAATTTGTTTATTAGTTCTAACACTTTTCGGTGTAGTTTTTACAGTTTTTTTCTTTTTCCTTTCTTTTTTTAACATCTTTATTGGCATATAATTGCTTTACAATGTTGTGTTAGTTTCTGCTGTATAACAAAGTGAATCGGCTATATGTATACATATATCACCATATCCCCTCCCTCTTGTGCTACCCTCCCACCCTCCCTATCCCACCCTTCTAGGTGGTCACAAAGCACTAAGCTGATCTCCCTGTGCTATGCAGCTGCTTCCCACTAGCTATCTATTTTATATTTGGTAGTGTATATATGTCAATGCTACTCTCTCACTTCATCCCAGCTTACCCTTCCCCCAAACCCCGTGTGCTCAAGTCCATTCTCTACGTCTGTAGCTTTATTCCTCTCCTGCCCCTAGGTTCATCAGAACCTTTTTTTTTTTTTTAGATTCCATATATAGTGTTAGCATATGGTATTTGTTTTTCTCTTTCTGACTTACTTCACTCTGTATGACAGACTCTAGGTCCATCCACCTCACTACAAATAACTCAATTTTGTTTCCTTTTATGGCTGAGTAATATTCCATTGTATATATGTGCCACATCTTCTTTATCCGTTCATCTGTCGATGGACACTTAGGTTGCTTCCATGTCCTGGCTATAGTAAATAGTGCTGCAAGGAACATTGTGGTACATGTCTCTTTTTGAATTATGGTTTTCTCAGGGTATATGCCCAGTAGTGGGATTGCTGGGTCATATGGTAGTTCTATTTTTAGTTTTTTAAGGAACCTCCATACTGTTCTCCATAGTGGCTGTATCAATTTACATTCCCACCAACAGTGCAAGAGGGTTCCCTTTTCTCCACTATAGTTTTCTATATATAAGTTTATGTAATCTGTAAACAGAGAGAGTTTTACTGTGTTATTCCCAATTTGGAAGCCTTTTCTTTCTTTTTCTTGCCTAACTGGTGTGGCTAGAACTTCCAATACTATATGGAACACAGGTGGTGAGAGTGGGCATCCTTGTCTTGTGCCTGACCTTTGAGGAAAAACTATCAGCCTTTCACTATTGAGTGTGATATTAGCTGTGGGCTTGTCATATATGGGCCTTATCATGTTTAGGTACATTCGTTCTATACCTAATTTTTTGAGAGTTCTTCTTATCATAAAAAGATGTTGAATTTTGCAAGTGCTTTCTCTGCATTTGTTGAAATGATCATATGATTTTTATCCTTCATTCTGTTAATATGGTGTATTACATCAGTATCACTACAGTTTCCTTTCACACAAAGTAGAGATAGAAAACAATAAAGAAAACCAATGAAACCAAAAGTTGGCTCTTCCAAAAGATCCAAAAATTTGACAAATTTTTCTCTACATGAACTAGGAAAAATGAGAGAAGTTTCAAATTGCTAAAAGCAGATAAGAATATGGGGCATTACTGCTGATTCTACAGAAATAAAAAGGAGTATAGGAGAGTATTATGAACAATTGTAGGTCAACAAATTGGATAACCTAGGGGAAACTGACACATTTTGAGAAACACACACACCTATTAAAACTAAATCATGAACAAACAGAAAACCCAAACAGGCCTGTAACTATTAAGGAAATTGACTCAGTAATAAAAAATCTCCTGACAAAAAAAAGCCCTAGACCTGATGGCTTCATGCATGAGTTCTACTAAACATTTAAAGTAGAAAACTCATACCAATCTTTTTTAAACCTTCCAAAAAATTGAAGAGGAGGGCAGGCAAGGAGAGAGCATCTCATAAAACTTAAATGTTTAAACACACTACACAGTAAATAAGTTCTTACCAACATATAAAAGAACATCAACAGAGGAAATTTGAAGCAACTATCCCAATAATTGCAGCCCCCGGCCTGCATCTAACCCCCCGTGAGGAATCCCAATCATTCCTTCCTTATTGAAAACCTCCACACAAATGCAGGTTCTACCAGGGAGCACCTTTCTGACCTGGAATGCCCTCCACCCACCCAGCAGCTCCAGAGTAAGACTCTTCCCTCTCTCTTGGACCATCCTCAACCTTGCCTGCCCTTGGAATTCAATTTTTTTCCTAACTCATTCCATGACACCAGCATTATCTGATAACAAAACCAGACAAAGGCACTGCAAAACACAAAATGACAGACCCATATTGTTATAAGCAGGCATGTAAAAATCCTCAACAAAATACTAACAAACCGAATTCACCAGCATATTAAAAGGATTATACACCATAACCAAGTGAGCTTTATTCCTGGAATGCAAGGATATTTCAATATATGAAACACTATCAATACCCCTATATATATATATATATATATATTAATGTGGTATATGAATAGATTTTATATATACTATAGATAACATATTACAATTATTATATATTATATATGAAGAAAAAACCACAGGATGATATCAATTGAAGCAGAAAAAGCATATGACTAAATTCAACAACCTTTCATGAAAAACGTTCAACAAACTAGGAATAGAAGGAAATTTCCTCAACATAATAAAAGCTATATGTGAAAAACACACAGAAAATATAATACCCAATGCTGAAAGACTGAAGGCTTTACTTTAAGATCAGGAATTATACAAAGACGCCTGCTTATCACTTCTATTCAACATAGTACTGGAGGGGCTTCCCTGGTGGTGCAGTGGTTGAGAATCTGCCTGCCAATGCAGGGGACATGGCTTCGAGCCCTGGTCCGGGAAGATCCCACATGCCGTGGAGCTACTAAGCCTGTGTGCCACAACTGCTGAGCCTGCGCTCTAGAGCCTGGGAGCCACAACTACTGAGCCTGTGAGCCACAACTACTGAAGCCCATGCGCCTAGATCCTGCGCTCTGCAACGAGAGAAGCCACTGCAATGAGAAGCCCTCGCACCACAATGAAGAGTAGCCCTCGCTCACTTCAACTAGAGAAAGCCCGCACGCAAAAACGAAGACTCAATGCAGCCAGAAATTAATTAATTAATTAATTAATTAATTAATTTTAAAAAAGAAAAAACATAGTACTGGAAGTTCTAGCCAGAGCAATTTGGCAAGAAAAAGAAATAAAAGGTAACCAAAGTACAATAGAAATAAAATTATCTGCTTGTAGATGATAAGATCTTATATGTAGAAAATCCGAAAGATCCCACAAAATAACTATCTGAACTAATATATGATAATAATAAACTAATAAACTAAAAATGAACTGATACACTAATTCAGCAAAGTAGCAGGACCCTAAGTTAACACACAAAAATCAGTTGCATTTCTATACACTAACAATGAACAATCTGAAAAGGAAATGACAAGAACAATTTCATTTACAATAGTGTCAAAAAGAATAAAATATTACTAAGGAATTAACTTCAACAAGGAGATGAAAGACTTGTACATTGAAAACTACAAAACATGGCTGAAAGAATATGAGAAGACATAAAAAAATGGAAACACATCCTGTGTACATGGATTCAATTACTTAATATTGTTAAAATTTCGATACTTCCCAAAGTGATCTACAGAGTCAATGTAAACTTTATCTAATTCAATTATGTTTTTTATCGAAATAGAAAATCCCATCCTAAAAGTCATATGGTATCTTGAGAGACACTGAATAGTCGAAACAATCTTGAAAAAGAAGAACAAAACTGGAGGACTCACACTTCCTGATTTCAAATCTTACTATAAAGCTACAGTAATTGCAACAGTGTGGTATTGGCATAAAGACAGATATAGAGAGTAATGGCATGGGATAGAGAGCCAAGAAATGAACCCTCACTTATACGGTCAATTGATTTTTGACAAGGGTGTCAAAACCACTAAATGGGGAAAGGATAGCCATTTCTCAGATGGTACTAGGGAAACAATATCCACATGCAAAGGAATGAAATTGGACCCTTACCTAACACCATATACAAATATTAACACAAAACAGATTGCAGACTTGTAAGACCTAAAATAATAAAATTCATAGTAGAAACGTAGGACAAAAGCTGCATGACATTGGATTTGGTAATGATTTCCTGGATATTATGTCAAAGGCACAGGTAAAAAACAGAAAAATATAGACACATTTGACTTCACAAAAATGAAAACTTCTGTGCATCAAAAAATGCTAAAAATGGAGTAAAAATGCTATCCATAGAATGGGAGATAATATTTGCAGACCATATATCTTATAAGAGATTAAGATTCAGAATATGTATACTCTGTAATAACCTATATGAGAAAAGAATCTGAAAAGAATAGATATATGTATACATAAAACTAAATCACTTTGCTATAACACCTGAAAACTAACACAACATTGTAAATCAAATATACTCCAATATAAAATAAAATAAAATAAAATAAAAATGAAAGAATTAGATAGAGGTATATTTACTATTTTAAAACATACCTATCTCTGAATGTGCTTATTTTCTGTTGCATGTCTTGTGCAAGATTAACAAATTATTTTATGGTTAAATAAAGAGAGAAATCTTTATATACTAAAAAAAAAATCTAGAGTATATTTTTAAATTTATTTTATTGAAATATAGTTGATTTTAAATGTGTCAATTTCTGCTGTACAGCAAAGTGATTCAGATATATCTATATTCTTTTTCATATTCTTTTCCATTATGGTTTCTCACAGGATATTGAATATAGTTTCATGTGCTATACAGTAGGATCTTATTGTTTATCTATTCTATATATAATAGTTTGCATCTGCTAATCAAAAACTCCCAATCCATCCCTCCCCCATGCTCCCCCCTGGCAACCGCAAGTCTGTTCTCTATATCTGTGAGTCTGTTTCTGTTTCATCGATAAGTTCATTTGTGTCATATTTTAGATTCCACATATAAGTGATATATGGCAATTGTCTTTCTCTTTCTGATTTACTTAACTTACTATGATAATCTCCAGGTACTTAATCCCTAGGTCCATCCATGTTGCAAATGGCATTATTTCATTCTTTTTAATGGCTGAGTAATATTCCATTGTGTGTGTGTGTGTGTGTGTGTGTGTGTATACACACACACACATATATCACATATTCTTTATCCATTCATCTGTCATTGGACATTTAGGTTGTTTCCATGTCTTCGCTATTGTAAATAGTGCTGCTATGAACATAGGGGTGCATGTATCTTTTCGAATTATAGTTTTTTCTGAGTATATGCCCAGGAGTGGGATTGCTAGATCACATGGCAACTCTGTTTTCAGTTTTTTGAGGAACCTCCATACTGTTTTCCATAGTGGCTGCACCAATTTACATTCCCAGCAACAGTGTAGGAGGGTTCCCTTTTCTCCACACCCTCTCCAGCATTTATTGTTTGTAGACTTTTTAATGATGGCCATTCTGACATTTGTGAGGTGGTACCTCACTGTAGTTTTTATTTGCATTTCTCTAATAATTAGCAATGATGAGCATCTTTTCATGTGCCTATTGGCCATCTGTATGTCTTCTTTGGAGAAGTGTCTGTTTAGGTCTGCCCATTTTTTGATTGAATTGTTTGTTTTTTGTTATGAATTGTAAAAGCTGTTTATATATTTTGGAAATTAAGCCCTTGTCAGTAGCATTGTTTGCGAATATTTTCTCCCAGTCCATACGTTGTCTTTTCATTTTTTTATGGTTTCCTTTTCTGTGCAAAAGCTTTTTAAGTTTGATTCTGTCCCATTCATTTATTTTTGTTTTTATTTTCATTACTGTAGGAGGTGGATCCAAAACAATATTGCTACGATTTTTTTTTAATTTTTAAATTTTATTTTATTTACTTTTTTATACAGCAGGTTCTTATTAGTCATCAATTTTATACACATCAGTGTATACATGTCAATCCCAATCGCCCAATTCATCACACCCCTACCACCACCACCCCGCCGCTTTCCCCACTTGGTGTCCATACGTTTGTTCTCTACAGCTGTGTCTTGATTTCTGCCCTGCAAACCAGTTCATCTGTACCATTTTTCTAGGTTCCACATATATGCGTTAATATACGATATTTGTTTTTCTCTTTCTGACTTACTCCACTCTGTATGACAGTCTCTAGATCCATCTACGTCTAAACAAATGACCCAATTTCGTTCCTTTTTATGGCTGAGTAATATTCCATTGTATATATGTACCACACCTTCTTTATCTATTCATCTGTCAATGGGCATTTAGGTTGCTTCCATGACCTGGCTATTGTAAATAGTGCTGCAATGAATATTGGGGTGCATGTGTCTTTTTGAATTATGGTTTTCTCTGGAAATATGCCCAGTAGTGGGATTGCTGGGTCATATGGTAATTCTATTTTTAGTTTCTTAAGGAACCTCCATACTGTTCTCCATAGTGGCTGTATCAATTTACATTCCCACCAACAGTGCAAGAGGGTTCCCTTTCCTCCACATCCTCTCCAGCATATGTTGTTTGTAGAATGCAAGGATGGTTCAATATCCACAAATCATTCCATGTGAGACACCATATTAATAAATTGAAGAATAAAAATCATATGATCATCTCAAAAGATGCAGAAAAAGCTTCTGACAAAATTCAACAATTTATGATAACAAATCTCAACAAAGTTGAGTGTGGAGGGAACATATCTCAATATATAAAATCCATATGACAAACCTACAGTCAATGTCATACTCAGTGGTCAAAAGCTGAAAGCATTTCCTCTAAGATCAGGAACAAGACAAGGATGCCCATTCTTGCAACTTTTATTTCACATAGTATTGGAAGTCCTAACCACAGAAACCAGACAAGGAAAAGAAATAAAAGGATTCAGATTGAAAAGGAAGAAGTAAAACTCACTGTTTGCAGATGTCGTGATACTATATACAGAAAATCCTAGAGATACCACACAAAAAAAAAAAAACTACTAGAACTCATCAATGAATTCAGTAAAGTTGCATGATACAAAATTGATATACGGAAATCTGTTGCATTTTTATACACTAACACAAACTATCAGAAAGAGAAATTAAGAAAACAATCCCATGTATAATCACATAAAAAATAAAATATCTAGGAATAAATTTAACAAACGAGGTAAAAGACCTGTACTCAGGAAAACTATAAGACACTGATGAAAGAAATTGAAGACGTACAAAAATTGGAATATATACCATACTCTTGGATTGGAAGAACTAATATTGTTAACATGATCATGCTACCCAAGGAATCCACAGATTCAATGCAATTCCTATCAAAATACTAATGGCATTTTTCACACAACTAAAACAAATAATTCTAAAATTTGTATGGAAACACGAAAGACCCCAAATAGCCAAAACAATCTTCAGAAATAAGAACAGAGGTGGAGGAATCACGCTCCCTGACTTCAGACTATACTACAAAGCTACAGTAATCAGAACAGTATGGTACTTGCACAAAAACAGACACATAGATCAATGGAACAGAATAGACAGCTCAGAAATGAATCCACAGTTAAATGGGCAATTAATCTACAACAAAAGAGGCAAGAATATAAATGGAGAAAAGACAGCTTCTTCAATAAATGGTGTTGGGAAAACTGGACAGGCACATGTAATCAAAGTGGATTATCTCACCCCATACACAAAAATAAACTCAAAATGAATTAAAGACTTATGTAAGACCTGAAACCATAAAACTTCTAGAAGAAAACATAGGCAGCATGCTCTTTGATACCAGTCTTAACAACATTTTTTGATATGTCTCCTCAGATAAGGGAAACAAAAGAAAAAATAAACACATAGGACCTAATCATACTAAAAAGCTTTTGCACAGAAAAGGAAACTATCAACAGAACAAAAGGCTACCTGCTTATTAGAAGAAGATATTTGGAAATGATATATCCAATGAGGGGTTAATACCCCAAATATACAAAGAACGCATACAACTTAACATCAAAAAATAAAACAAACAATTGATTAAAAATGGCAGTGAACCTGAATAGATATTTTCCCAAAGAAGTCATATACATGGACAACAGACACATGAAAAGTTGTGCAACATCACTAATCATCAGGAAAATATAAATCAAAACCACAATGAGATATGACCTCAAACCTGTCAGAATGGCTATCATCAAAAAACAAAAACAAAAGCAAAAAACAAAACAACAACAAAACAAACAAACACAAACAACAAGGAATAACAAGCATTGGCAAGGATGTGGAGAAAAGGGAAGGTTTGTGCACTGTTGGTGGGACAACAGTGGTGCAAAATTGGTGCAGCCACTATGGGAAACAGTATAGAAGTCCCTCAAAAAATTAATGCCATACGATCCAGGAATTCCACCTCTGGGTATTTTTCCAAAGAAAACAGAAACACTAATTTGAAAAGATATAGGCACCCCTATGCTCACTGCAGCAGTATTTACAGTAGCCAAGATATGAAAACAACCTAAGTGTCCATCAATATATGAAAGGATAAAAAAGATGTGTGAGATATATGTGTGGGTATGTGTGCATTTAATGGACTATTAACCATAAAAAGAATGAAATCCTGCCATTTTCAACAATATGGATGAATCTAGAGGGTATTATGCTAAGTGAAATAAATCAGAAAGATAACAACAAATACTCTATGATTTCATTTATATGTGAAATCTAAAAGAACAAAACAAATGAACAAACATAACATAAACAGCCTCAGAGAACAAACTGGTGATTGCAGAGAGGAAGGCCTTGGGGTGAATAAAATAGATGAGGGAGATTAAGAGGTACAAACTTATAGTTATAAAATAAATAAGTCATGGGGATGTACAGCATAGGGAATATAGTCAATAATATTGTAATAATTTTGTATGTTGACAGATGATAACTATACTTATTGTGGTGATCATTTTATAATATATAAAAATAAAAAATCACTATGTTGTACACCTGAAACAAATATTGTAAATCAATTATACTTCAATTAAAAATAAATACTAGAAGCTGGGGAAAATAAAATAATTATTCTGAATATTTTTATTTGAATTGGGCAAATCCAGTTACCCAGGAAGAGGAAAGACTAAAGGAGGTATAGGGGATTAGTAATTCTATTTTCATCATGATAATATAAGATGCCTGGTGACTGAGGAGCCTCAATATCAGTCCTATACTGTCTATTTCCAGAGTTCTTTAATGTGAGAGAAATAAACTTCCTTAGCCTATCGCATATAGAATTAAGTGTATATCTCTGTACTGGTGTTTTTTTTTCATGATCTGTTTCTAGCCTATTTTTTGTGTCATCACCTACCAACCCATTCTGCTTTTTCACTCATAGATTATGTTCTATATTCTTTTCCCCAAATGCTCATTATCGCGAGCCAGCCAGGAGGTCTGTTCCCATGGCAGGTTGACCCCGGCCAGGGGCAGCCCCTTCCCAAGTTCCCAGCAGGTGCTGGAGCTCATTTTGCTCTGGGGAACTGGGAGGGACTCTCCCTGACAGGCATTAGCCGCCCCACAGCACAAGGCTGTTTGGAGCAGAGAAACATCCAGAGCTATGGTCCACATTTGGTGTCAGTTGGGGTAAGTCGCTCCCCCTTGTTCAGGCTGGAAATTCTCTCCACTCCATTTGGGCTGCTTCCCTTGCAGGAAGTGAGCCACTTTAGGTCCATTCACTTTTGAGAGCTGGGCCACTCTGTTTGGAGGCCTTGATCTGTGAGTGGAAGTGGAAGTTTAGACTACACCTCCTCTGATTTTCTGTCTGTGTGACTGTAGCTTATTTGTTGTTTGTGTTTTTGTGTGTGTCATTTTGGGGTGAGCCACTCTGGTTTGTGCTTTTGTTTGTGGGACCATGTTTGTTATTTGTTATGTTGTATGTGTGTGAATCAGTACTTGTATTGGCTAGTTGAGACGTCTTTGGTGAATAACGTAGCTCACAAGTGACGACACCACGTATCCTTCCTTATTGCATTGGGTTTCACCTGTGTTGGAACATTGGTTGGGATCTTCCCTTTGCAATGGGTGGGAATCTCCTTTTTGGTGCTAGGGAACTGTGATCCTGAGAGACCATTTTGCATTGCATTTGTTTGTTTGATATTTAATAACACCTGCCATGATAAGCAGAGCTGTATTCCATCTTATAGAGGTTACACCCCTAGGGTGTAAGAAAGAAGATTTTTTTACCACTGTGTGGCCACTATGTTCTTTAGACTCTGCAGAAAATTTGGTTAAGATGAAACCCTTTTGAAATTCCAAAACTGGTTCTTTTTGCATATGTAGTTAGAGAAAGCTGGCTTGATGAAATACTTTTTTTTGAATTCTGACCCTGAGAAAATAAAAATATTTCTAGGAGAGAGCTCAGAGTTAACTAAGTAAATTTAACTTATTCCAACTGTTTTTTGGTGTTTTTTTCTTTTTTGGTTTTGCGTTTGCCAGATCAATTGCCATGACACATGTGGTCATGATTCCCTATCTTTCCATTTGCATGTTGTTTGTTGTTAAAAAGAGGGATCTTTGTTTGAAAAAGTTGATGGGGCTTCCCTGGTGGTGCAGTGGCTGGAAATCCATCTGCCAATGCAGGGGACACGGGTTCGGTCCCTGGTCTGGGAAGATCCCACATGCCGCGGAGAAACTGGGCCCATGCGCCACAACTGCTGAGCCTGCGCTCTAGAGCCCGCAAGCCACAACTACTGAAGCCCGCATGCCTAGAGCCTGTGCTCTGCAGCAAGAGAGGCCACCACAATGAGAAGCCCGCACACCACAAGGGAGACACAACACAGACAAAAATAAATTAAAAAAAAAAAAGAAAAAGTTGAGGAAATTGTTGACCTTCACCCTTTTTTGTCCTGCAGGAATTAGATTTTGTTCCTTGTGTATGTTTGCATTTGTCTTGTGTGTAAGTGTGCTGGCTATGGGAAACTCAAATTTGTTTCCTGAATGCAGCCCCTTGAGGTGCATTCTCCAGAACCGGACCACTTTCAGTTATAATACGGCTAAGTTAACTTGTAAATGAGCTCTATTTAATTGACTCAAAAGTAAGTGCTTACAAATGAAATACTTCTTAATGTTTAGAAAGCTGGCCAAAATGAATTTCAGGTCCTCGTGATCTCGGAAATGTTCAGTACTGAATTGATATCTGGCACTGAAGCTAGTTTAAGCTTGTTGGTTTGTTAAGTATAATACTTCTGTTGTACCTAGGTTATTTAGAGATCAAATAAGACCTTATATCTGTTGCAAATTTGTCAGCAAGAAAAATAACTTCATATGATGAAACTTTAAGTCTATCTAAAATAGCCTCTCCAAACCGGTAACTTGAAACTGAACTAAGTTAAATGGCAAGAATTCATTGACCATCTAGGTCATTTCAAATAGGATAAAATATTGGAACACTGGTTGCTGGGAAAATCTAAGTTTACCTACTTTTGCCTTCTTAGGAGAGGAAAACCAAAGCATAAGTTTCCAATCAGAAAATTCTGGTATGACAAACAGTTCACAATTACTTGCCTCTTGGTTTTCACTAAAAATTAAGGTACTTAAGAGTTGAGGATTCTAATCTAAATATGTAATTAAAGCTACTAAAATAATTTTTTAAAACATTTCAGTTTACAGTAGGAAAGTAGGATATATGTTTTGAGTAAAAAAGGACTTTTATGCGTGATCAGGCTGAGATTAGATTAAACTTAGGTAAATGGATTTTGTTATCGATATTAAAAGTAAGCTGGTGCAAGACTAGATTTGGTTCCTCTCTGCTAAGAGAACAAGTTTACCTCGAATGCTGCTTTTGATAACAGGTTATATGAACTTTCTTCCTTTAAGTGATCTGTATTTGCTTTTAAGTTCTCTTCTCGCTTTGGATAAGAAACAAGTATTGTCTTACAGTGACTGATGATCTTATTTGACCAAGTGTTTTGAAACTTTTTGACAAACTTCCCAAATATCACATTTTAATTAAAGTTTGTTTGACCTCCAGCTAACTTTGGGATTTGTTAGGGGGCCCCTAAGGCATCTCAAGGAGGAATATTTAACTAGTATTATTTGGTACATTTAATTACATGGGAAGCATTGTCAAAGGAGTGGTAAGCCTTCCTTTATTACACTGTACAGATAAATGTTACTACTATAGATATTCTACAAATTATATAAAGTTTCTGAAATGTACATATGTCCTGGTATAATCTATCAGCCATAACTCTGGTTATATCATAGCAAATTAAGTTTTGTCAACGCATTGTGATCAGATCTTTAACCTTGCCTTTTTAAGTCTTTAATAGACAGTTAAGCTGATGCTTTGCAAAAGTGCTTTATCTTCAATAAGATTCATAGGGAGGACTTTTTTGATAAGTGCAGGTCTCTAATAAATTTCAGATTATACCACTGAACTGGGTAAGAAACTTAAAATACTAATGGAAGACTTGATGGCTTCATAAAAAGATAACAAAAGGATTGGTTACTGAGTAAACTGGTGTATATGGTTATAATGATTATACGTTTTGTCTGGAATATTACTGATTTTTATCTGTGTTCTCCAGATATAGGGAAGCCCTTCCCATCAAGTTACTCATGACTTAAAGCAATTTGGTAAATTATACTTCTGTGAGTCTGGCTACGTGGCAACAAGTCTCCCCCAGTATACCAGGTCCATACTGGTTTTCAGGCTTAGTCTCCTGAATTCCTCAGGGAATGAGATGTTTCTTATACAAGACTTGGATCCAGGACTTGGAACTTGGGATTATTTCCAACTCGGTATCCATGCCCCAAATCAAGGTAGGACTGTGTCCCATTTTAGCAGGAAGTAGCTAGAGCGGTCATCACCCCATTTCCTGAAAGACTCGGGGAAGTGTGAAACAGAATTGGAGGTTGAAACCAAGTCCCCCTAAAACCGAGTTCTTCTGCCAAGTTCATGATTAACCATGATTTATTTTAGATATAAAACATACCTACATGTTCTCCTCAAGATTGAGGAATATCAAAAAAAAGGGGGGAATTGTAATAGAGCGGGGCGTACAGCCGTTGGCAGGCAGCCGTTACCAGGCAGCCATTACTGCGAGACCACTAGCATGGCGGTTAGGGGGCCCATTAGGCCAACCCTCGGGTGAGTGGTGGTCACCAGGCAGAGAGTGAGGTAAGAGGTGGATCCTGGCCTTCTCCCTCGGGCCCTACAGCTCACCTGGCCTCAGGCTGGTGGGTGAGCTGGGAGGCCCAGGGAACAGGCAGGGGGCTGTGTCCTGCAGGGCTCCATAGGCCTCACCAAGGTCACCCACTGGCCAGGCCCAGGCCTTGAGGTGGTGATGAACCTCTCCCCCATCCCCACCTCTGCGACCTAATGGCAGTGGCAGTCTGCATGGGTTGCAGTCCATTGGACCTGGCTCCCTACCCCCATTTAGGCAGCCTGAGGTGCCTGAGGACCAATTGGGTCCTAGGCACCTGGTTCCCTCAGTGATGATGGCTGGGCAGGGACTGGGGACCTGGCCCTGAGGGCACTGCCAGCTGAGATCTGCCTATTTAGCTGGGCCTGGGTACTGGGAGGAGGACCCAGACTGGGTGCTGGACGAACGCTCCTGGGCAGGGTAACTGGCCCCCGCAGGGACCCCCTTCTCTTAGCCAGGACCTGGACCTCAGAGGGTGAAAGGTGAAAGTTATGCCTTGGGACCTTGCCCTTTCTTGTCAGAACAGAGAATAACGTTTGGTGGAAAGTTACAGGAACACCATCACCTGACCATGACCTGACCTCAAGAACAAAGGATCTGACACCAAGAAGTTTGCAACAACTAACCACGCCCCTCCCTCACCTTTCCTATAAAGGGGCTTTGCTGAAAGCTTTCAAGGAGTTTGGGGTTTTTAAGGCATGATCCACCCGTCTCCTTGCATGGCCCTGCAATAAACCATTCTCTGTTCCAAGCTCCGACGTTTTGGTATTGTTTGGCCTCACTGTGCGTCATCAGGCACATGCACTTGTGTTCAGTAATACCATGACTACCCTGATTCCATAGCTTTTCTCAATTGTTTTCTCTTAGTGGAAACTCCTATTTCCTCTGTTATCTGCCTTCCTACATATTATAGTTTCCTCATTCTTAAAAACTATACTTACATTAAGGTATAAAGACAATTTACATGCCTTCTGTTGCTCCACTTATTACCAGCACTTCCTAAACTTATTTGGTGACCTTTTTTCTTTTACTGCTCTTTGTGTTTCTTTTGAAACTGAGGGCTCAGGTGAAAAGGGCAATCTTCCCAGGTACAGAGTAGTGACTCCCCCACCCCCACATAGTCTACAAGAAACTTTTATTTTTCTTCAAAATTTCTTCATTAATGAGTTTCTTGATTTTCTTTTCCCATTTCTATGTGATGTCTTCTCTCTTGGCATTCCAATATCACCTACTTACTTTTTTTTTTCACTTATCATACTTTGTTTTTTATTATGATCACTTTATTCACTCATTCAACTAACACGTGTTGAGGAGGGCTGGAAGTTGAGGATGGCATGAATCTGAGTTTGAAGTTGAGAAGTCATTTTTAAAATTTTCATCTCATTTACTCTTTTCTTTTCTTTTTTTTTTTTTTTTTTTAATGTCTGTGTTGGGTCTTCGTTTCTATGCGGGGGCTTTCTCCAGTTGCGGCAAGCGGGGGCCACTCTTCATCGCGGTGTGCGGGCCTCTCACCATCGCAGCCTCTCTTGTTGCGGAGCACAGGCTCCAGACGCGCAGGCTCAGTAATTGTGGCTCACGGGCCCAGCTGCTCCGCGGCATGTGGGATCTTCCCAGATCAGGGCTCAAACCCGCGTCCCCTGCACTGGCAGGCAGACTCTCAACCACTGCGCCACCAGGGAAGCCCTCATTTACTCTTTTCAAAAACATTTTAAAGATCTATTATCATGCCCTTTTTAAGATGGGGAAACACAATTGGGAGATATTAGGTTACCTGATCAAAGCCAGACAAGTGGAAGATGGAGCTGAAACTTGAGATCAGCTCTTCTAACATCACCTCCTGTGTTCTTTCCACTATTCCATATTAACTTCTCTCAGGATTGGCAAATAAGAGGCCTTCCTGCCTAATCTGCCTCTTTCTTGTTTTGTTTGATAAACACAGTAGCTTCTGGTTTGAGAAACCACCTGGAGTTAGACCACAGGGATTGATGGAAGATTGAAAAGTTCAATTCCAATTAAGGCATTCCAATTCAGATTAAATAATCAAACCAGAAGCTACTGTGTTTACCAGTCTTACTGCAGGGACTTAAAAAAATTAAAAGATTGAATTTTCCCTGTTTTCCCTGTTACCAAAAGGAAGAGACCTTTACCCCTCTACCCTTTCATAGAGAATTTTCTTGAACAAATTTATAATTATAAATCCTTCCTATATCTCTTTTATATGTATATAAGTCTTTTTAAAAGCTAAACAAGCCTCTTACCAGGTACAACTCAGTAGTTTTTCTTAAGGTCCTGGGAGCCAACTCTTTGAAATCTAAATATCCAGGAAGATAGTGCCCCATATCCTCGCACCATAGAAGTTAGCCTAGGCTCGTTGCTCCAAGCTAAAAGTACCTTCTTGTCACAGAAATAGAAAAGTTTTCTTTTTCCCTTCGATAATGGCAATTAACGAACACAAATGGCTACCCCAAGCGTGACCTACCAAAGAAGGTACAGCAAACGGTGTGGTTACGTAGTACTATTACATGAGAACATGCACGTAATGGATTGTATCTGCTTGTCTGTAAAGAAGGGTGAGATTTCTTTCTTTGCAATCGCATTAGCAATTGCCTGTGACACCCATCCCAGTCTGGTTCAGGGCTTACTGAATAATATAATTTTTTTTCTACATTCGGTGAGATTTTCTGAGATGGCAGGAGATCTTAGTTTTCATTTTTCCTTGACAATATAAATTCAGTTATGTCTCTTACCTTTCCTATCCCTACCTGCTCCCCCGCCTCCCCCGCCTCACCACCACTCGCCCCGAATAGTAAATCAGGATAGAAATGCGCTCCTTACTCACCTCTCAGTTTGCTTTGACCACCAGGTGAGATAACGCTTCAGAGCGGCAGCCAGAACCACGACTCCCAGAATTCCTGGCGCTCGCCGCTCTCCTGGCTTCCTCTTCCGGTTCGGGGGTTACTGAAATCGAAAGTGCGGTGCTGTGGCCGCCGCCGGGGTGATTTTCACCTTCGCCTGCGCGAGCCCTCGCTGACCCAGGTTGGGAAGCCAGACAAGAGTAAAATATGAACGGAAGAGTGGATTACTTGCTTACTGAGGAGGAGATCAATCTCACTAGAGGACCCTCAGGTATGTGCAGAAGTGATCATCGCTGGGAGTAGGGTACTTGAGGCTGTAATTGCGGAGCGGACACCTCTTAAGCAGAGCCAGATTCTTTCGGCCTCGGAGAAGGCAGGCCCCCACCGAGATATTTCATGCAACGCTTGTGAGCACATAGAAGGCTATATTGGCATCCAGCGTTAGCCTGAGACGGATCTGAGGAGTCCACCTCATTTTGCAGTCGGATTACCACATGTATTTATAGTCAGGAAGAGTTTCTTCCTGCTAAGGGTACTGGAAAATCCTGGGGGAAAGCCTGCTTTTTAGCCAGCACCCGTGGACACCACACCCTTCCTTCCATTTGCCTGCTCTATCCCTCTTTCTATGAGAGACAGTTTAGTAAAATGGGAGCATAAACGGTGTGGACTGTAAATGCATAGCCGTTTTCTTGGTGCTAGTATCCCTCCCTCCCTCCTTTCATTTCTGGGAAATTCATTTAGACGGTTTAACTGGAATGTTAAACCAGAAAGAGACCTTAGAGATCTACTACAGATGTTCCCAAATCTGGTTTCGCCTCAAAATTATCCAAGGTTTTTTGGTTTTTCTTTTTTTTTTAAAAAAAGGTTAACTCCTAGGACCCATCTCTGTGAATTTGGATTCAATGTAGGTGTTTCTTTGGTCCTTTTCATCCCTTCCTTCCTTCCAACAAGCCGGTCATGGGATTCTGATACTACCAAATCCTCACTTTCACCTACAGTGCTCTTATCTCCTGACGCACTTCACTCCACTAGGCTCTTAATAGTACTACATGCTGCCCACTTTGGCTTTTGTTGCCTTTCCTTTACAGCTGTCTAGTGTATCAATTAAGAGCTTTAGCTTTGGGCTTATGTAGGTCCAAAAATGGTATCTAACCTCTTACCAGTTCTTTGATATTTATTAACTAACTTTACTGATGTAAGACTTAATTTCTCTTATGTAAAATGTGCATGATAATAGAGTACACTTCCTATGGTTACGAGAATGAAATCAGTTAATCTATGTAAAATATTTAGAACATTGTGTGCTAAGCACTGTGTGTTCACTACTATTGTTGTTTTTATTGTTAGTAGATAAATGGTTAGGTTAACACAGTAAATCCTGCTAAATACTGTTATTTCAAGAGTCTCCAACAACTCATCAAGTACCATGAGCTCTATCGGAAATAATTTTTTAAGTCTTTCACTCCTTTCTGTTTCCATCGCCACTACTTAGACCAGTCCATCTTTTCCCATCTGGAATTTTGCAGTAGCTTGACCACCACTCATAGATTATTTTTCATAAAATATGGCTTTCTGAATCATCCATGCTTTGTCTTTTTTCTTGTTATAAAAAAATTGGAAATCAACTTTACTTATGAGAGTGTAATTTATTGCTAATCTGCATGGTTTAATGTCATGCTTCATACGATCTCCTAAACTTTTGTCAAAGGCTCATTCGGTATGCCCAAGTCTCTGAGGTACATTTTTCTTATTTTATGTAAATTTCTCCTTCTCTCCTTGTTAATGGTTATTGACTTTTGAGGCTAACATGGAAAATTATTGTTAAACCAAAATCTGTTTTTCTGTGCTTTTCATCCATTGGTACTTGTTCTTCTCCTAGGGCCAACTGAAACAATGATAGCCTTGCAAGTATTTAAAGGCATCTGGTTGTTCTCCTGTTTTGTCTCTTCCTTCTACAGCCTAAATATCCCTAGTTGTTACATTAGCTCTCTTGTGATGTGATTTGAAGTTTGATTCTTGTCTCTTGCTTAAGAATTTAACGTATTTTGACATCGTCCTTTTGCTGCAGTATCCACAGTATTTTCAGGATCTCCTGACTGGAGCAGAGCAGAACTCTGATATTCTCTTGCATATTCCAGTCACTAAATATTTTAAAAGTTTAGTGTAATATCACTTTACCTTTTTTGGTATTTACATAACAGTGTTGATTAATGTTCAGCTCACTATTCACTGAAATTTCTGATCCTATTGATCTTGCAGACCTGAAGTTCCTAGTGTTACCATTTTTCTGCATTATTGGAATTAGGACAAACGTCAAAGGACTGATTAAAAATAATTGTATATGCTAATATATCTCACCTCAGAGTTGTTTAATTTCTGTTTTGTATGTGCATTTATTCAAAAATGAATGAATTTATTCACCTAGTGACTTTTAATTTTTTCTAAGCATTTTCATGTTTTACTCATATAAGTTGATAAACTTAAAAGTTTAGATGAGTAGAGCCACAAACTTGGATAAAAACAGTCATTTGAAGTTTGATTAGTTCAGTTAACGAGCTTCCAAGTTTCTGTTTATCACCTCCCAAAGCTAGTTACCTGCTATGTGGTATTCCTAAGAAGTCTCACAGTCTAACTCCGCTTTTCCTCACTGTGCCATCATGAAGATACATAGGGAAGAAGTCAGTTATCACCACTAGAAGCTTCCAGTAATTTTGGTAGTCCCATAGCGTTCTTTCTTTCTATAGAAGAAATATGAAAAGCCTCTAGTTCCAAGTATGCATTTCTGTTTGTAGACAGAATTGTCACTCTTTGTTTCAGGACAGTGTCCTTTGTAGGGACCTGATAGTTTAATCAGGTAACTGCAAGAATGTATATACTTTTGCCTTTTTGTGTCAGTGTTCTGTCAGGGGCAAGAGTCTTGGGTAATTCCAGTGTTTGGGCCCATTTTGCAAGGCAAATGAACCTATTCTGTCTGATCTTGCTTACTGCAAGGGAAATAAAATCTTGGGGAAATTATGACAATGAAGTGAGTATCTGATGAGGCAAAAGGAAGCTTGGTACGTAGCTTGGCATCTATCCTATGCCTACTTCCTCAGCCGTGTAAGGAGAGGCTTAGGCTGGACGACTTTGTAAGTTTCTTCCACTTCCAAGAGTTCATGATTCTTTGGCCCATTCCATGTGTTGTTTTATGGTTCCTGCCATTTTGAACCAACAGTAGGTGGTCTGAAGAATCAATCACAATCTCAAATGAAATGCCCTCAAGGGTTTGAAGAGTTTACTTTTTATCCTTTATGGAACACTCTTTTCTTTCTATGGGCATCCAGCTTGATTATGGTCTCGAAGCCTCCCACTTTTATCAAATTGAGAGTTCTTAATGTTGGAAAGACTCAGTTACTCTAAGAAGTATGACAAGAATCTAATTTAGCTTTTTTTCACTGTAACAGGTACATATTGGCCATAAAGACAACCCTACTTCATGTTGGATATTAGGATTGCTTGTTCAGGACTGAGTTATCAGTGAGTTTCAGCAAGTTGCTCCCAATTACCACCTTTAAAGAGGGAACAGAATCTCTATTTTTCTACTTTCTTTAAAGGAGTTGCAGAGGGTAATGGGTTGGTACAGTGTTTTTAATAATGAATAATTAAGGAAGTATTCTCTTTCTGGCAGTGTGCTAGTTACTTTTTATATATATATAAATTTTTTTTCTTCACAACCACCGTGAATGGTGATTAATCCACATTATTAATTGAGGAAATTGTCTCTCAGAGAGGTTAAGGATTTGCCCAAGTTCTAAAGCCAGTAAGTTTCAAAAGCCAGGAATTTAACCCAGATCTGTTGATTATAGTGTTCCATATACTACCTCCCAGTGTAGTAGCTATGTCTAAGGAGTTGGCTCCCAGCCTTTCTCCTGACCTTTATTTTGTTATATCATGCCTTATTTCCAGAATGATTTGAGGCATCTTATGACTAACACAATCCGCAGTGGAAAGTTTTTATAGTTTGCTATTGACAGAGCTGACAGCGTATCAAGGTGAGAACCTAAAAACAGGAAACCTCATTAAGTCCAAGCATTTAAGCCTCTACAGACCTGCCATGTGCTTTGTGTTTAACCCTGAGACTGTTGCTAACAGTTTTCTGACCCTTCATATGCCAAATAGATCTGAGAATAAAGTGCTGTATCCTTGCCCTATTTTCTCTTGATTATGTGAAGTCTAGCCCTCATTGAATTTATGTTCCAATGGAGATATGACATTCACATGTAAAAAGTTAAATCTCAGTGCAAAGGTGCAGACGGTTAAGGACTATGACGGGCATGGATGTAATAGGAGGGCAAAGGAAGTGTGTAGGGAAGTATGTTAATCTAACCCTGTGCTAGAAAAGGTGAAAGGATGGAGGCATCGGTGGGGGCCAGACTGATCAATTACAAGAAGGTGGAACTTATGTTGCTCTTATAGACAAGCTTTAGGCTAGTGCCACAACCAGGGATGGCCTAAGAAGAAATAGAGAAAAGAAAATAAGTAAGCATATTCTGAGATCAGTGAATAAACCAGCCTGGATAGAAGGAAGGGTTCATTTAGGAGAGTTAAGGGAGAAGAGGTTGCTAAGATAGGTAGAGACTGGATTATGAAGAGTTCTCAATGGTGGTGTGGAAACTTAACCTTTCTCTAAGATTCCATCTTGATTCCTTCCCCTTCCTATTCATTGATTAAGATTCAATTCAAGAGTCACCTCCTCCAGGAAGCCTTCTTTACCCAGGCTAGATGCCCCCTTATTATGAATCTCAGACACCATTTATTATCTGTCATGTATTGCCAAACTAAGCACTTTGTCTCATCTACTCCCAACAGGGAATAAATAAAATGGTTATTATCCCATTTTGCAAAGGGGAAAACCTTGACTCTCATCACGCAACTTTTTAAGTGGCAGAGTTAAGAATTGGATCCAGCGCAGACCTACTAGGGAATGGACCTGAGGACACGGGGAGGGGGAAGGGTAAGCTGGGACAAAGTGAGAGAGTGGCATGGACACATATACACTACCAAATGTAAAATAGATGGCTAGTGGGAAGCAGCTGCATAGCACAGGGAGATCAACTCGGTGCTTTGTGACCACCTAGAGGGGTGGGATAGGGAGGGTGGGAGGGAGGGAGATGTAAGAGGGAAGAGATATGGGGATATATGTATATGTATAGCTGATTCACTTTGTTATAAAGCAGAAACTAACACACCATTGTAAAGCAATTATATGCCAATAGAGATGTTAAAAAAAAAAAAAAAAAAGAATTGGATCCAGGTCTATGTGACTTAAAAATCCAGGCTCTGAACGATCCTAGAAAGATCACAGAGTCCTGTGGGAACACAGAGAGAGAAAAATAGCGTCATTTCTATATTTGCTTCCTTACTTGTGTCTCCTCTTCCCTCTACTTCAGTCTGAGCTCTTCTGATTAAAAGGATATATATTTCATCTCTTGTTTTCCTAATGCCTTGCCTGGTACATGACACAAAGTGGTCAGTAAATGTTCATGAAATGACTAGGCGAATCGATGAATATCAGAAAAGTATAATAGGATGTTGTTATATAAAGATAACCAGTAACATGGTCTATTTCAGCTTTCAAAAAGTCATAAACAAGGTTCTCCACTAAATACAATTTAAGAGAGAAGAATCAGTTTGGTCATAATGTGATATAATGGTAGGAAACTGGCTAACATTCCAGAAACAAGGAGATGGAATAAGTGGAAAAACACAGAGAGTGAGAAAAGTATATGATACAAAGAATGTGTCTCTAAAGATTGCTTCAAGGATCAATCTTATTAAGAATTTTTTCAAGATAGAAGTAGAAAGGCAAGCTGATAGATGCTCAACTATAGAAACATTTTGTAAAGCCATGTGACTAGGCAACAAAGTAGCCAATGATTGTATCTGAGTAAATGCAAAATTATTTATTAGGAAAACTATCTATACTTGATTGATTGAATCAGAACAAACTTGGTTTCAGGAGGCTCAGAAATAAAGGGAAGTTGTTTTAAAAAATATTCATTTAGTGTTTACTATGTACACTATGATTAGGAATCATTGATACTAGGATAAAGAATAAGAAATTATCCCTATTTTAAGAATTTTGCAGTTCAGTGGGAGGATAATTATGGTAGGCATGTGCTAACTATCCTCAAGTGGTAGAATATCCAAAGACTTATGGACCTTCATAAGATATGTTCCCAGTAGAGTCAGACTCAGTGGAACATTTCAGACAAAAGACCAAAGGAAATATCAATGCCTTTAGGAAGTGTCTTAGAAACGAATTAGATAATGTCGTTCTCCCCTTGTACAAAACTATGGTGTTTTCATGCCTGTTGCTATGTACAGCTTACCATATATTGGGCAAGAAGCAGCAGAATAAGAGAAAATTGAAAAGAGGGCAACAGGGTACAAATTGTAATATCAGGCAAAAATTAAGAGATCAAAACATTTTGAAAGCAAGGGAACGAGTAGAGACATGATCTAGTAGAGACCAGACATACAAATTCAGTGCTTGCAAAAGGGCTTATCCTGGAGTGAGAGAATAAGGATGCTGTCGACTGAAGAAAATGCACAATCTAAATGTTGAGAAAATGCACAATCTAAATGTTTTATTTGGCATTCTTTCTGAGGACTTCAAGACCAGAAGACAGCCTCTCAGACACCTCTGAGGGACTGCTCCCAAGAGGTAAGGGAGGAGCCAGAATATATAGGGGTTTTGAGACAAAGGCCAGGTAGTCAGAACATCAAAAGTTTACCGTTAATGATAGAAAACCAGATATCTCAAGTTAGGGAATTTAGGGCTTTTCTATGTATGGAAAGATGCAAGTCTGGGTTATTGAAATCATTCCTTTGATACACACCTTAGCTATCTAGGGCCAGTATCCTGTTCTTTCCCATCCTGAGTCCCCTCCTGGTGCACCACTGGGCGTGTCTGCAGTGGCTCAGGGCTTGGCAGTGGGTCAGCCCCTTTGTCTCCATCCTGAGTTCCCTCAGGGCTCACTGTCAGGAACAGCTGTAATTTGATGGCTTGATGGCTGCAACATCCTTTGTTCACCAAAATGGCAGGCAACACTTTTCACATACAGTCCCTCCCCTTGGTCATAAATTCGACCAACGTTTGGGAGACATTTCATGACTGATTTTTGTCCCACAGTGCTAGGAAGGCTCATTCCTAGATCAGGCAAAGATTCTGTTGATATGCCACTCAAGGTGCCAATTTCTGGATTAGGCCCTGTTGATAATTTAAAATTCTCTGGATCCCCCCGTCTTATTAGTTTATTATGATCCAGGAAATGTTTTCCCTTGTTGCTTCTTCACATACCTAGAGTTGCACTATTACAATTATTCTATATAGAGTTATATAGGTTTAACTCTCAAGACATCACTAATTTTTTGGGGGACCTGGGGTAATGCAGGAGACAACAATCTTATAAAATAGACAGGATATAAGTAATACGGCTAGTAACATTAACAAAGTCATAGTGCAGCAGAGAGACAAAAAGCACAAATAATTTGGAAACAAAGAGAACAAATTAAAATGATAATTAGTATAACTAGTTGTAATCTGGTTGCAATAAACCGTCAAGTCCACAGGAGAGCCAGCTGGAGAAGCCAAATTCTGGAGGGATGAGGAATAGGTAGATCAAATGCCTACCTAGATATTTGAAAGAGAAGCTTAGGAGCAATAAAAAGAGGCCCTGATGTACATCCTGGCACGTACTGCCTGAAACATCTTTGGTCGGTATTGACTGAAAAAAAAAAAAGCACAACCTAAAAGTTGAGAGTTATGTTTTATTTAGCAGACAAAACTGGACTTAAGCCTGGGACGCAGCCTCTCACATAGCTCTGAGAGTCTGCTCTGAAGGGGTGAGGGAGGAGCCAGGATACATAGGAGTTTTTGCAACAAAGACCAGGTAGTCAGAACATCAAAAGATTCCTGTTAAGTAAAGAAAACCAGACAGCTCAAGTTAAGGAATTTAGTGCTTTTCTGTGTATGGGAAGATGCAAAAGTCTGGGCTCATTGAAATCATTCCTTTCATATGCACCTCAGCTATCTGGGGCCAGTATCCTGTGCTTTCTCACCCTGAGTCTCCTCAGGGTACATCATTGGAGATGGCTGCGGTGGCTGACTGCTTGATGGCCAGCATGCTGTTTCAATCCTGAGTTTCCTCAGGGCTCACTGTCGCGGGCAGCTGTAATGTGATGGCTTGATGGCTGCAACAACCTTTGTTTACAATGTTGCAGGCAATATTTTTTTCATTCACACAGGCCATATTCTTTGTCGCCTCCATCAGATGGGGCACCAGGATGGACAGGGACTGACCATGGGCATGATACATTTTTTGTTGCTGCGCTATCTTTCTGTTTCTTTGAGGTTTAAGAGTTTCCCTCTTTCTCTCTTTGTCATGTTACTCTCTTTTGGGAGAAGTAACAAATAACAACTGACATATTTCATCTTTGGACCAGAGAGTCTCCAGAGAATATAATAGTTTTGGGTGAAAAGATGCCTAGTCATTTAACCTCTTGAATCACTTGTTTGAATCATTCATTCATTCTTTCTTTCAATCTACACATTTATTGAGCAGTGACTGTAGGGCAAGTTTCTGTGCTAGGCACTGTGGATACAAAGAGAACTGAATTTTAATATAATTGCAGCGAGTAGTAGAGCATAGTGATTAAGAGCCAGAATGCCTGTGTTACTAGCTATGTGCCTTGGGCAAGTTACCTCACTTCTCTGTACTTTGATTTCCTTAGCTATAAAATGAGAGTATTAATAGCACCTATTCAGACTTGTTGTGAGAATTAAATGGGGGTTTTGTTTTGTTTTGTTTTACAGATACTTTTATAGTGTTGATTCTGTATCAGGCACTCTTCTAAGCAGTTTACCAAAGATAACTCATTTAATTAATTTAATGCTGCCTGTCATTACTGCTGATGTGTGGAAAATAGATTTCAGAGGAGCAAGAGTTGAGTCATCCAGGAAAGGCAGGGTAACCTATGTCATAGGCATTTTAGGGACATTGGGCTTCCCCTTCTATATTTCCCTCCTTTTCTTTTGCGCCTTCTTTTTCAGGTTATGAAAAAGCCTGCTAGAGGCTCACAGAGACGTTATTAACCTTGCCGCATTTCCCCAGAATTAGAAATGTTAGGAATTCCTGGCTTAGGTGTTACTTCCAATGGCTTTAACAGTCGCTTGCCACCAACTGAGGTTTGTATGTGTCCTAGGTACTGTGTGGGCACAGGAGATACAAAAATGAAAAACAGCCAGTCCCCTGTGCATGGATGTTTATAGCAGCTTTATTCATCATTGGAACTATTGATAATTACTGCAATAGTGTAAAGAGTTAATTAAGCAAGTAATTTAAGTGAAATGTGTTTCTAGGCAAAAGGAAGAAGACATCGAAAATCTTGGAGACATCGAACAGCTGTGTGTGTGGAAGGGTGAAAAGCAGGGAGGTGGTAATTATTATTTTTTTTAATTTAGACTTTATTTATTTAGAGCAGTTTTTGTTTCACAGCAAAATTGAGAAGGTACAGAGATTTCCCATATCCCCCATCCCCACATATGCATAGCCTCCCCCATTATTGACATCCCCCACCAGAGCGGTAGGTTTGTTACAATTGATGAACCTACATTGATTGACACATTG
The DNA here is from genome assembly GCF_965194825.1 of Balaenoptera physalus. Taxonomy (NCBI): domain Eukaryota; kingdom Metazoa; phylum Chordata; class Mammalia; order Artiodactyla; family Balaenopteridae; genus Balaenoptera; species Balaenoptera physalus. The sequence goes on from NC_138883.1 coordinate 31,966,307, forward strand.
TAAATACCCAAAGTCCATAGTTCATATTAGGGTTCACTCTTGGTATTGTACATTCTATGGGAATGTACAAATGTATAATGACCTATGTCCATCATTATGGTCTCATGCAGAGTATTTTCACTACCTTAGATCCTCTGTGCTTCACCTATATATCCCTCTCTTCCCTCCTAACCCTGGTAACCCCTGATCTTTGCCTTTTCCAGAGTGTCATATAGTTGAAATCATACAGTATGTAGCCTTTCCAGATTGGCTTTTTTCACTGAGTAATATGCATTTAAGGATCCCCACATCTTTTCATGGCTTGATAGTCCATTTCTTTTTAGTGCTAAATAATATTCCATTCTCTGGATGTACTGCACTTTATCCATTCATCTACTGAAGGAGTTTTGGTTCCTCTGAGTTTGGGTAATTATGAATAAAGTTGCTGTAAATATCCATGCATAGGTTTTTGTGTGGACATAAGTTTTTGACACGATTGGGTAAATACCAAGGAACGCAATTGCTGGATCATATGGTAAGAGTATGTTTAGTTTTGTAAGAAACTGCCAAACTGTCTTCAAAAGTGGCTGTACCATTTTGCATTCCCACCAGCAGTCAGTGAAAGTTCCTGTAACTCCACATCCTCACCAGCATTTGGTGTTATCAGTGTCCTGAATTTTGGCTGTTCTGATAGGTGAGTAGTGGTATCCGATTGTTGTTTTCATTTGCATTTCCCTGATGACATACGATGTGGAGCATCTTTTCATGTGCTTATTTGACATCTGTATATCTTCTTTGGTGAGGGCAATTATTAAATTTTGTTGTTACTGTATAGTGTAGAGCAGAGAGGGTCCAAAGCTGGGTAGAAAGGTAGGTTATGAGGATTTTGAGTTTAAACTTCATCTTCTATATCAGCATTTTTCAGTTCTTTTTAACTTTCAACTTTCATTCACATTAACATCTTGAGACTGTGCTTAGAATTTTAAAAAAATCGTTTTATCATATTTGCAATGAAAAGATACTGTGTGAGAAGTAGGGTACTGTAATCACATTTTTTGCCCAATTATCACCAAATAATTGGTGCTTCAGGTAACTTTAGACTGTCTTTTATTATTGATTAATAATAAGAGTCAATGATAGTTGCTTAGGATACTTGCATTTTTGCACTTAAGAATTACCAGATTCATTTTTAAATCAATTTTATTGCAGTATGATTGACTTGTAATAAAGTGCATTCATTTTAAGTGTAAAGTTCTAAGAAGTTTGACAAATAATATACACATGTGTAATCATGACTCATCACTTTAGAAAATTCTCTGTGTGTTCCTGCAGTGGGCCCTTTCACCCCATCCTCTAGGCAACCACTGATCTGATTTCTATCACAGTAGATCAGTTTTGCCTAATATAGAACATGATAGAAATGGGATCATATAGAGTGTATTTAGGCTTCTTTCAGTCATCTATGCATTTATTTGTTATTACTGAGTAGTATTTCATTGTGTAAATATACCACAATATACCACATTATGATTATCCATTTACCTATTAATGGACTTTTGGGTTGTTTCTGGGTTTTGATTATTAAAAATAAATCTGCTGTGAGTATTCATATGCAACTCTTTGTGTAAACACGTGTTTTAATTTGCCTTGGTTAAATACCTAATAATTGGGAGTGGGTTTGGTGGGTTTTATGGGTAAGTGTGTGTTTAGCTTTAAAAGAAACTGCCAAACTTTTTCAAAGTATGTGTGTCATTTTACAATTCTATCAGCCATGTATGACAGTTGCAGTTATCTCACATCCAACATTTGCCAACATTTGATATTATCATTCCTTTTTATTTTAGCCATCGTAGGGGTTGTGGAGTGGTTTTTTATTTGCATTTCCCAGATAACTAATGATGATGAGCATATTTTTATATGTTTATTGGCCATTCATATATATTCTGAAGTATTTGTTTAAGTCATTTACCCATTTTTATTGGATTGTTTGTTTTCTTATTATCGGATTGTAAGAGTTCTTTATATATTCTGGGCACAAGTCCTTTGTCATGTGTATGTGTTGCAGATATTTTCTTTCGGTTTGGCTTGCCTTTCCTTTTTGGGAAGTAGGGTTTGTGTTTTGAAGAGTAGAAGGCTTTAAGTTTTATGAAGAACAGTTTGTCGAGTTTTTTTTTTTTTTCTTTTATGGTTGTGCTATTTGTGTAATGTCTAAGAAATCTTAAGTACCCCAAGGTAAAGAACATCTTCTATGTTTTCTAATAGAAATGTTATAGATTAGCTTTTACATTTAGTTCCAAGATACATTTCAAATTAATTTATTTTGCATGTGTTTGAGGTTAATCATTCATTTTTATCTCTATCTCATATAGATACACAGTTGTCCCAACACTTATTGAAAACATTATCCTTTCACCATTGAAATACATTATCTGTATCAAAAATCAGTTGACCATTTATATGTGGGCCCAATATTGATCTCAATTTGATTCCATTAGCCTGTCTTTCTCTATACAAATACCATAGTATGTTGACAAATGTAGCTTTATAGTAAACCTTGAAATAAAGTGTGAGTCTTCCAATTTTATGTTTCTTTTCAAAAATGTTTTGACTATTCTAGAACTTTAATAATATAAGTTTCAAAAAAAAACACCCCAGAATATTAATTTCCATGTAAATTTTAGAACCAGCTTGTCAGTTTCTACAAATATATCTCTGTTGGATTTTGATTGGGATTACATTAAAATTATCCATTTTATGAAATAATGCCATTTGCAGCACCATGGATGGATCTAGAGATTATCATACTAAGTGAAGTAAGTCAGAAAGAGACAAATACCATATGCTATCACTTATATGTGGAAGCTAAAATATGACACAAATGAACTTATCTACGAAACAGAAACAGACTCATAGACATAGAGAACAGACTTGTGGTTGCCAAGGGGGAGGGAGGGGAGGGGAGGGATAGATTGTGAGTTTGGGATTAGCAGATGCAAACTGTTATACATAGAATGGATGAACAACAAGATCCCACTGTATAGCACAGGGAGCTATATTCAATATCCTGTGATAAACCATAATGGAAAAGAATCTGAAAAAGAATGTGTGTATATATATATATATATATATATATATGTATAACTGAATCACTTTACTGTACAGCAGAAATTAACACAACATTGTAAATGAACTATACGTCAATTTAAAAAATATAAATAAATAAATAAAAATCCATTTTGATTTAGAATTGTATCTTAAAAGTACTAAGACGTCTAGTCCAGGACATGGTGTATCTTCATTTATTTAGTTTTTTATTGTTTCCCACAATTTTTAATATATTTTGATTTGTCATTCAGCTAAAATGTTTTCTATTTTCCCTTATAATTTCATCTTTAACTCATAGGTTATTTGTTTTCCAAACATTTAGGGATTTTTTAGATATCTTATTGTTGAGGACAATGTTTGTGTCCCTCCAAAATTCACATGTTGAAGCCCTAATCTCTAATGTGACTGCATTTGGAGGCAGGGCCTTTACTGAAGTAATTAAGGTTAAATGAAGTTATGATGATGGGGCCCCGATCCTATAGAATTAGTGTCCTTATAGAAAGAGACCCAGAGAGCTCACTCTCTCTTTGTGTATAACAAAGCAGTCATAGGACCAGAGAGCAAGATGGTGGCCACCTACAAGTTAAGAGAAGAGACCTTAGAATGAAATCTGTCTTGCTGGTACTTTGATCTTGGACTTCCTTAGCCTCCAGAACAGAATTTCTGTTAAGTCACTCAGTCTGTGGTATTTTGTTATGTCAGCCCAAGAAGACTAATATAGTTATTTTTGTTGATTTCTAATTCATTTCTGTCTTGAAATTTATTGAGACTTACTTTCTCGACCTACCATCAATCCTTGTGAACATTCCCTTTGCACTACAAAAGAATGTTTATTTTATAGTTGCTGAGTATGTTGTTCTGTAAATGTAAATTAGGTCAAGTTCATTCTTAGTGTTGTTCAAGTGTTCTATATTTTTGCTGACTTTTCTGTTTACTTGTTCTATCAATTACTGAGGGAGAAATGTTGAAATCTACAGTAGTCCTTTTTGACTTGCCTTTTTCTCATTTCAGTTTTTGTTTCATTGATACTCAAATTCTGTTATTGGATACATTCATATCTAGTGTTTTGTCTTCTTATGAATTGACTCCTTTTTTATTAGGAAATGCCCCTTTTTATCCCTTGTAATACTCCTTTTTGCAAAGTTTACTTTTTATTAATATGGTTAGTCCAGCTGCTTAGTATATCTATGTTCATTCTTTTAATTTTAAGTTGCATTTACCCATGTATTTATGATTTCTGGTGGTATTCATTCCTTCATAGAGATCAAAGTTTCCATTCAGTATTTTGTTTTTGCCTGAAGAATTTCCTTTAATATTTATCATAATGTAAATCTGCTTAAGACACATTCTGTCAGCTTTTGTTTTGCTGACAAAGTGTTTATTTTGCCTTACTTTTTGAAGGCTGTATTCACTGGACATAGAATTATAAGTTAACTTGTATTTTTCTTTTAGCATTTTAAAGATGATGCTTCATTGACTTATGGCTTGCATAGTTTCTGAGGAGAAGTCTATTGTCATTCTTAGCTTTACTCCTTTGTACTTAAGGTGTCCTTTTTCCCTGTGAACTACTTTTAAGATTTTCTCTTTATACATGGTTTTGAGCAATGTGATTATGATATGTCTTACTGTTTTTTTCTTTTGTATTTATCCTGGTTGGGGCTGTTGAGCTTCTTCGATCTGTTTATATTTTCATCAAATTTGAGGCAATTGTTTTCTTCAGACATTTTTTTCTATCTCCCTTTTTTCCTCTCCTTCTGGAACTCTAGTTACATATATATTAAACCATGTCCTGTTATCCCACATGTTACTGTGGTTTCCCTATTATGTCTTCTCACTTATCTTTTATTCTGTGGTATCAAATCTGTTGTTACTCACATCTAGTGTATTTTTCCCTTCAGATATTCTAGTTTTCAAACCTATAAGTTTCATTTTCCTAAAAAAATCTTCCATTTTCATCAGTAGAACAGGATAGAGAGCCCAGAAATAAACCCATGCATATATGGTCAATTAATTTATGACAAAGGAGCTAAGCGTATACAGTGGAGGAAGGATAGTATCTTCAATAAAAAATGTTGGAAAAACTGGACAGCCACATGCAAAAGAATGCAACTGGCCTACTGTCTTACACCATGCACAAAAATCAGCTCAAAATGAAGTCGACTTCAAGACTGGGGGAAAAACTTCCATTTTCTCATTATGTTTGACTTCCTTTAATTATTTCCACATAGTTACAATAGCCTTTTAAACATCCTTGTCTGCTAGTTTCATCCTCTATTATTTCTGGTTGTTTCTATTGACCAGTTATTTCCTTGATTCTAGGTCATGTTTTCTTGCTTCTTAGCATGTTAAAAATTTTTAATTAGATTCTGGATGTTGTGATTGTTACATTGTTCAGTGTCTGCAGTTTGTTTTCTTACATTAACATTTTTAATATTACATTGTTGAATTTGTTTTGGTAGGCAGTTAAGTAACTTGCAGGTCAGTTTCACCTCTTTAGACCTGTTTGTAAGCTTTTCTAGGGTGAGTCGAAAGTAGCATTCACTTCAGCGATACTTGAGCCCTCCAAATGTTCTAAGTGGGTCTCCACTGAATTTCCTAGTGAATCACTGAGGATTTCGATTCTGGTTGGTCAGAATTTGAAAGTCTCCCTGCCTTGCGTGAACTCTGAGAATTGTTCAGCCTATAACTTACTAGTTTTTATTTGTCTAGCCTTGTGGAGTTCCACTCAATGTATACATGGCCTCTTGGAAAGACTCATTCAAATACCTGGAGCTCTTTTTTTTTTTTTTTTTTTTGTCTAACTTCCTCCTTTCCAGAATTTTGCCCTGCAACTTCCAGCAACCTCACCCTCCCCAAACTCTCATCCCCATTTCCTCCAACCAGTGAAGCTGCTAGATTCTATTTGGGTCTTACTCCCTGTGGTGGTGATTTAGAAATTGTCTCCACGCAGAAAGCTATGGTGATCATAGAGCTACATGGTTTTAATTCAGCAGCCTATTAAGAGGATTATATACCATGACAAAGTGCAGTTTATTCCAAGAGTGCAAAGATGGTTCAATATAAGAAAACTGGTTGATGTGATACAACATATTAATAGAATGAAGGAAAAAAAGCCCACATGATCATCTCAATATACAGAAAAAGGATTTGAGAAAATTCAACACCTTTCCACATTAAAAACACTCAATAAACTAGGAATAGAAGGAACTTCCTCAACATGATAAAGGTCATATATGAAGAATCCATATATGGGTACGTCATAGTCAATGATGTAAGATTGAAAGCTTTTCTTCTAAGATCAGGAACAAGACAAGTATGCTTGCTTTCACCACTTCTATTCAACATAGTGTTGGAAATTCTATCCAGAACAGTTAGGCAAGAAAAAGAAATCAAAGGCATACAAATTGGAAAGGAAGAAGTAAATGGTCTCTGTTCACAAATGATACAATCTTATATGTAGAAAACTCTAAAGGTTCCACCAAAAAAACTTAGAATTAATAATAAACTTAGCAAAGTTGCAAGGTACAAAATCAACACATAAAATTAGTTGAGTTTCTATACATGAGCAATCTGAAAAGGATGTTAAGTAAACATTTCTATTTACAATAGCATCAAAAATAATAAAATACTCATAAATAAATGTAACCAAGGAGACAAAAACTTGTACATTGAAAACTACAAAATTTGGCTGAAAGAAATTAAAGGCATGAATAAGTGGAAATACATTCCACATTCATGGATTAGAAGAGTTAATACTGTCAAGGTGACAGTACTATCCAAAGCGATCTGCAGACTCAGTGCAACCTTTATCAAAATCTCATCTGCCTTTTTGCAGAAATAGAAAACCCCATCCTAAAACTCATATGAAATCTCAAAGGACTCCCTAATAGCCAGAGTAATCTTGAAAACGAACAACAAAGTTGAGGGACTCACAACATCCTGATTTCAAAACTTGTACAAAACTGCAGTATTCAAAACAGTGTGGTACTGACATAAGGACAGATATATAGAGCTGTGGAACAGAATAGAGAGCCCAGAAATAAGCCCTCTCGTATATGGCCAAATGATTTTTGAAAGGGTACCAAGACCATTCAGTGAGGGGAAAGACAGTCTTTTCAACAAATGATGTTGGGAAAACTGGATATCCACATGGAAAAGAATGAATTTGGATCCTTGCCCTACATCATGTACAAAAATTAACTAAAAATGCATCAAACACCTGAATCTGAGAGCTAAGATTAAAACTCTTAGAAGAAAAGATAGGGAAATTTTTTCATGACATTGGATTCAGTGATGATTTTTTCGATATGACACCAAATGCACAGGCACAAAAGAAAAAAGATTAATTGGGTTTTACCAAATTAATAATTTTATGACTCAAAAGACATTATAAAGAGAGTGAAAGATAACCCACAAAATGGGAGAAGATATTTGCAAACCATATATCTGATAATGGATTAACACCCAGAATATATAAAGAACTCTTACAACTCAACAACAACAACAACAAAACAACCAGATTCAAAAATAAGCAAAGAACTTGAAGAGACATTTCTTCAAAAATATATAAATGGGCAATAAGCTAATGTAGAGATGTTCAACATCACTAGCCTTCGGGAAATCCAAATCAAAACCACAGTGAGATACTGCTTCACATTCATCAGAATGACTACTATCCCAAAACCCCCCAAAAATGAAGATGACAAACATTGATGAGGATGTGGAGAAATTGGAACCTTGGGCAATGCTTTTTGGAATTTAAATTTCTACAGCTGCTGTAGAAAATAGTTGGGCAGTTCCTCCAATTGTTAAACATAGAATTACCATGTGATCCAGCAATTCAATTCCAGATATATACCAAAAAGAATTGAAAACAGGAACTCAAACAGACACTTGTACACCAGTGTTCATAGCAGCATTATTCATAATAGCAAAAATGTTGAAACAACCAAATGTCCATTGACAGTTGACTAAACAAAATGTAGTATGTACATGCAATGGAATATTATTCAGCCTTTAAAAGGAATGAAATTCTGATACCTGTTACAACATGGATGAACCTGGAAGACATTATGCTAAGTGAAATAAGCAAGACACAAAGAACAAATATTTTATAATTCCACTTATATGAGGTATATAGAATAGGCAAACTCGTAGCGACAGAAAGTACAATAGAGGTTACCAGGGGCTGGGGGAGTGAGGAGTGAGGAGTTATTGTTTAATGTATATAGAATTTCTATTTGGTATGATGAAAAAGTTCTGGATATGGATAGTGGTGATGGTTGTACAACATTGTGAATGTACTTAATGCCACTGAATCATACACTTTAAAATGGTTAAAGTGTTAAATATTATGTTGCATATATTTTACCTCTAAACAAACAGTAAGTTGTTTGTCCAGTGGTGCTTGATTTTGTGTTACATATATTTTACCACAAAAAGATTAGATGAATAGTGGGTTGTGTGACCAATAGAGCTTGACTGGTGTCTAGGGAAAATTAGTGAGATTATCTTGGGATAGAAAAACCCTGCAGGTAGATAGGGGGAAAGTAGAGAGTTTGTCAATCTAGTGTTCTTAACTCAACAGTGGCTATCATCATTGGGGTTAATGGACTGTTTTGTTTCATTTTAATGAATTATTTTTTCCAGAATAACAGATTGTGAAACACTGCTCTTTTACTTATAACCTTTAGATTTTAAAGAGAAGAATCTGAAGGAAATGAAGGATTTTTCCTTCTCTATCATGATAGTAAGCAATAGGGACCCTGACTAAGGTGACAGAACTCCAGAATGACCAATTCTTCCTCCGGAATATATTATTCCTGAGGACTGTTCTACAACCATTATCCCAGCATTGCTTATTCAAGACAGCCCCAAAACAAGTTGACTTTGCAGACTTTTTTTCTAAAGCAGTTGTTCATATTTTCTACAAAGATACAGTACAGCAAAATGGTTTGAAACTTACACTTAGCAATCAAACATCCTAACTTAGTGTCTGGACTTTGCAAAGAGTTAACTGTGTGACCTTTTATAAAGTTACTTAATCTCTTCCTGCTTGACTTTTTAAATTCACCTGTAAAATGTGAGTGATAAACACTTCATGTGTTTGTTGAGAAGACTAAATGAGATAATGTACATAGAGTACATAGCATAGTACCTGGTACGTATTAAACGCTTAATAAATATTAGTTGTTGCTGCTGCTGTTGCTGCTCTTATTTGTAAACAAGCTCAAGATCCAGACCTGGAGACAGAAGGAGTCCACAAGACGGCATGTCTTGTTTAATTTTACAGGGCTCTTATACTAGGCACATTTTCTTTCTCTCCCAGTCCTATGATGGTGTCATTCTTATGCCATCTGTACTTTTTTGTGTTTAGACTTCTCTTCCAAATTAGAGGCCAAGCAATCCATTTTAATCTTGCCACGTTTTAAAAATTTATTGGCACATTATAACCAGGGTTCACTATGGAGTACGTTTTCATTCACTCACTTTTTTAAAAAGTCTATTGAGTCCCCGTCTTTTTCTTTCTCCCGCTCCCTTCAACCCCTTTTGGATAGTAGATGCCAAGAACTGAATTAATTATACTCTTCAGCTCCATAATACATTGTCGTCGTCAGTACGTGCAAGGTCCCTCTTTGGTTTTATTTTTACCTTTCATCCCTAAACCTCACCCTGTATCCTTCCCTCACAGATAATGTGTCTTTACATGTCCTTAAATATGCATTCATTTTTGTAAATAGGTAATACTGTTCTGCATGAATGTGTTTTTAAGAAGATTTTATACTATTAATATCAACATTACATTTTAAAACTCTGTTACTCTGTGTATGATTATTCAGTGCTTCTAAATTTTAATTATCTCTCAGTTACCTGTTCCGCAAAGCAGCGCTCCCCCACCTTTTTGGCACCAGGGACCGGTTTCGTGGAAGGCAATTTTTCCACAGATGGTCGGGGGGGAGGGGGGATGGTTCAGGTGGTAACGCAGGTGATGGGGAGCGGCAGATGAAGCTTTGCTCGCTTGCCCGCCGCTCACCTCCTGCTGTGCGGTCCATTTCCTAACGGACCATGGACAACTACCAGTCCACGGCCTGGGGGTTGGGGACCCCTGTCCCAAAGGATGAACACCTAAATTACCATCAGTTCCTCAATACCACAAAACATGAGGCAATTAACATATTCTTACATTACCCTTGATAGGGTTATCACATTGGTCCAAACTGAGATGCTTTTGACATTGAAGGGGACTGTTTTAATTACAGAGACAACAGGTGTATACCAAGACTCCCAGACAAATCAAGATATGTGATCCACCCTACTTATAGAAGGTTTTCCTAAGACGTAGCCAATAATCAGCAGTTATATACTGGGATAGCCCTTCCCCTTCTGGTTGTTTCTAGCTGTCATCTGGTGGGTGCATGTGCTGGCCTGGTTACTGCATATTTTAAATACCGCCATTGCTAGAAACTACTCATGAGGGAGATGTGTGGGTCACAGGTAAGAGACATCCTTAATTTCAATAAGTTTGAGTTCCAATCCATTCTTGTCTTATTAATAGATGGGTGGACTTTTTAATCTCTCTGTCTTCCTATATTTCAAGACTTTTCACATTTGTACTTTATATTTATTCATCCTTTCTCCATCAGACTATCTAGTTTGGGGTTGTCGCAGGCACTACTAGTTTATTGACAACTACTCTTAGTGCAGCTACTCCATATAGCAACCACTACATAGTTTATAAAGGATTTTTCCAGATTTTATGTTATTGGATGCTAACAACTACCTTTTGAGGTAGAGAGGACAGAATTTATCATCCGTATGTTACAGAAGAAGAAGCTGAGGATCAGAGATACACTGACTTGTTTTAGTCCGCATACCAGGTGAGTTATGGAGTTGAATTTGTGGCTAGGTCTTCTGACTTTAATTTACTTCTGCAAAATCTAAAAGGGACAGGAAAAAGGATAAATTTCTATTTGTTGTTGAAGCAGAGACTGTCCAGTTTAGCTTTATGTTTTCCTCAGAATATAATGCAGTGCCTGACACACAGTAAATGATCAATAATTTTTAATGAATAAGTGGACTGAGGATTACGTAGGTATCCATGGGGCCCAGGTTTAAACTGGTAGTATTGCTACTCTTTTCTTGGGCGACTCCTGTTTATTGCAGCGATGCTTCAAATTATAGATAAGTTCAGTTTGTAAATGTTGTAACCGTAGAAAGGGACTTCATGTCAGTCCAGAAGTTCTCATATTAATTGGTGTGGTTCATTTACAATTGAAGTAGCAATAAACATGGTTATAAACATGCCTGTATAATGTGATGGGGGGAGTAGACTACACTTGTTTGTTTATAGAAAATTTTGGTAAGATTTTTTTCCACTCTCCTTTTTTTTTTTTAATTAATTTTTATTGGAGTATAGTTGCTTTACAATGTTGTGTTAGTTTCTACTGTACAGCAAAATGAATCAGCTATACATATACACATATCCCCTCTGTTTTGGATTTCCTTCCAATTTAGGTCACCATCCACTCTCCTTTTTTTAATCACTGTTCTGTAGCTTTAAATAACCAGTAGCAGAGTCCCTTTTCTTCCTAATTACTATATTGCATTCAGCTGCTTAACACATACTTCCTGTTCCCAGGATTCCCAGAGGCAGCTCTAGTGTTTGGTGAGGATGTTGGATTTCATTGAAAGATTTTCTCCAGATAGTTTTTCCCAGTAGTGAGAGAGGGTGGTTGGCCTCAACCACCTTGCTCAAACCTGTCACAGTCTTAAAGTTATTTCAAAGTCTTTTATAATCAAGGTCCACCTACCTTTCCATCTGATCTAAATTAACTACCTCCCATCCCCTTTCCAATACCTCCCACCCACTATGATTCAAATTAAGAGTTTTCTGAGGGAAACCATTTAGTAACAAAATTTTCATACCCTACCCTTTAAAGAAGTTGAAATAGTCATCTTCCAGTGGCAGTTCTTTCTATTATGCATTCTTCTTTTCATTCTCTAGCTATAGGTACACTGTATACGAGGTATGATATTTCAATTAGACATTTCCTGCTGCTTCCTTCTTTGGTCATGTGTTTCCTTAAATCATAGATCGATTCGCTAGTGCTTATGTTAATACTGTGAGGTCCACTTATAAGCTTTCCTCTCACCTTTTTAAGTATCTGTTTTCTGTTGAAACCAGTAGAAGGCTACTGATTATGGCTATTTTTTCCAATTGTGCCGCCAGATATTTGTTTTTCAATTGTTTCCTAACTATCTCCTTTCTCTTTGCACTGTGGCTTTGAATTCTACAGTACCTGACATAAAGAAAGCCCTAGGGAAGTTCCCTTTTCTTTCATTTCTTTTTATTGCATAGCTAAAATCCCTTTATAAATGGTTTTGTAAAATGAAGTCTTTCCCACAACTTAGTGTTTGGTCCATGGAAAAATTACCTTGGTAGTCAATTTTCGTTCTTTTTTTAATTCAATTTTATTTTATTGTGGTAAGAACACTTAAATGAGATCTACTCTCAACAGATTCTTACGAGTCTATTAAGGCTGTTGTTATCTATAAGGCACAATGATATACATCAGATTTCCATAACTTCCATCTTGCATAACTGAAATTTTATCCTTTTTTAAAATAATCACACATTGAAGTGAAGAATAGAATGGTAATTGTCGGGGGCTAGGAAAAGGGGGAAATTGGTAGTTGCTAATCAATAGGTTATCAGTTATCTATAGTGAATAAAACTTGGCAATCACTGTACCCAAGGATGTGGTTATTTGTACTTGAGGTATAAAAGGAAAGAAGAGTGAATTTGGTGATTTAGTCCTGTCATGAAGCATAAGTTACCTTTTTAGTTCCCAGGTTTTCTGCCAACGCCTACAGTACTGCCCCCTCAATTCAAACTAGAAAAAAAAAAAAAATGAACTCCCAAGGTCATTTCTTCCAAAGCACCACCATCCACAAACTCACCTGAAGTTAGGAGAAGTATTGAGGGGATGGTTTGTTTAAGAGTCTCTCTCCCACTCAATAAGGAACAGTTCATTTGCTGATTAGTTAAAAGCATAGCTTCTTCTAAGCAGGAAAGTCAAGATTTGGGTCCTCTGAATGCCACCAACAGAATCAAAATCAAATGTGAGCAGAAGCACATCTTAAAAGAATCACCATTATTTTTTCACTGAGCTCAGTATAGATCTTTCTTTTTATATTCACCTAACCATGTTGATCATTGTGTTTGTATTTTTAGTCCTGCCTGGTCTGAGTGAGCAACTCGCGGTACTCTTGACCTCTGTTGGTGATACTAATCATTGACCTTGCCCATGACTAGCCACCAACTACATCACAGTCTTAACTTCCCCACCTCCTACACCCCCCACTCCCCAACCCCCACCCTTGCCACAAGGCCTTTCCTTTCTCCTTCTCCTCATCTTCTCTAATCCCTTTCCTTCTTCTTCACCCCTATCTCCTTTACAACTCCTCCATGATTTTCTTAGGGCTGGGCTTCAACATCGTCGGTGGCACAGATCAGCAGTATGTCTCCAATGACAGTGGCATCTTCGTCAGCAGCATCAAAGAGAACGGGGCTGCAGCCCTGGATGGGCGGCTCCAGGAGGGTGATAAGATCCTCTCGGTGAGAACTGGCTTCCGCCTCCTTCACTGTCCCTGGCTCTCTAGACTCTAGTTCCTACCCCCAACTCCTTCCTTGGGAAGATTCCTGCCTGCCCTTTTGGATCAGGAAATACAGTAAGGAAAACTTGAGAATGGGTTGTTAAGATTAAAGTATAGTATGTAGTTAGAAACTATGCAGTTTAATATTTTGACAGATAACTGCATTCTCTCCAGAACACTGGGAACTAGGCTCCGTGGTGAAGAGGGACTTGAAAAATACAGGGGTTAAGAAGAGAGCCATATTAATCAAAAGGCTTTGGTTAAAGGTAAATTATTGAAAAATGAGAATGGTTAGAAAGTTTTGAGCACTCTATGCCAAGCAATATGCTTAGAACTTTAAACTTATTTAATATTGTAGCAACCCTATGAAGTGGTACAATTATTATGCCTATTTTGCAGCTAAGGAAGCTGAGGCTTGGTGAGGTCAAACAGCTTGCTCAAGGTCATTCAACTAGTGTATGGCAGAGGACTTGGTCTGTGAATTTGGAACCTCTACTCTTAACCCATGTACTATATTGCCTCCTAAAAGATAAGTGAGGAGCTAGGGTTCGTTATCCTAAACAGAAAGTTACATGGTTATTTAATAATAGAGTTTATGTATGGTTCTGTATAAAAATTGAAATTAGTCTTTTCTATTAAGGGTAGAATTAGGGAACAAAAAGACATAAACCTCAATGTGAGAGAATTTATTAGACACAAGCCAAGATAAGGAGCCTTTCTTATGTGAGCCATCACCTCAGAGAGAAAATAAATTATTTGAAGGCCACTCAAGTTTTTTAAAAAGGTATGGTAGGAGATACATGTCAATGAAAAGAAAAGTAGATATCTAAAAAACTGAGCTCATTTGTCTTTAAAATTTTTAGCAAAGAGGACTTGACTTTATCAAAATAAAAGAATTATTACAAAGATCTCTACAAGATATAAAATACTACAAATATATGTACGACATTGATTCAAGATTATGTTCTAGCCAATTAATAAAAAGTATGTGAAAGAAGAGAGGAAGAAATGCCAGGCAAAGAAAAGGCAATAATATAAGACTGATAACGGAGAGAAAAAAAGATGACAGAGAAAGAGAAAAAGATGGAGCTTATGCAAGAGGAAAAGGCCAGCATATTCTCTATTCTATCTAGGGCTATATTCCCTGACTCCAGTTTCCCTGCCAAGAGTTTGCTCCAAAATTCAAATTCTAGATCCTATTTCTTAAGAAATATCGCCTCACCATCCTATTCCCACTGTATCCTTAAGTGAACTTGTTAGGTATTAACCATTAAATGGTTCCGTCTATTCTTGAGCTCACTTTATCTCTTTGATGTACTTAAGTACTCATTTATAATTGGCTTTGGAGTCTCTGTAAAATGCTGCTAAATTATTTATTAGCCTATATTCTCATTTATTCTTTATGGGATTCCCTAGTTTCCTCACATGGTTATTTTTCCATGTTGTAAAATTTGCTCCAACTCTTTCTTTTAACTGTTGCCAGATAATCAGACTAAGAATATGTCCTTTCCTTAGTACATATCCATTTTGGGTAACAGAAGTATCATTAAGTGGTCTAGATTTCAGGTGAGTTATTATTGACTATTAATTTAATCTTTCCATTTCTCCCTAAATAATGCCCATGTTTTATCTTAATTTCAAGTTCTAAAATTAAATAACT
Organism: Balaenoptera physalus; assembly: GCF_965194825.1. Classification (NCBI taxonomy): domain Eukaryota; kingdom Metazoa; phylum Chordata; class Mammalia; order Artiodactyla; family Balaenopteridae; genus Balaenoptera; species Balaenoptera physalus. The sequence continues at coordinate 31,981,707 of NC_138883.1, forward strand.
GCATGATTTATCATGCAGTTTCTCCTTTCTCATCAAAAGTGAAATTTAATTTTTTGTGATCACTGTGGATGAATGTAAATGATTTTTAAGACCCTGTTGTATCTGACAACCATGAAGCAAAAACAGATATTACCTAGAAGAAAAGATCTGAAGTTGAGATGAGGGTTGGAGAGTCCTTACCCAAAGTTCATTTGTGTGTGTGTGTGATGGTGAGAATGCTTTAATATTTATATAGGTTATCAGAGAACCCGGGGAAATTATATTTTTGTAAAAAAATAAATTAAGCTATCTAGGTTTCTTATTTCTCCTGTGTGTCTACCTAAATGAAGGGAGGTAGATAGTCAAGAATAGTCAATTCTCAGTGAACTCTACATGTTTAATGAAACTTATAACTTCAGGGTGATGTAGCTGATTATTATAGGATACAGATTAATGTTCCATTTTGACCAAACCTATTATATAACAGAATGGCATGGATTGGGCCATTAGTCAGCTGCATTTCATATTCTCTTCAAACACAATTCTTACTTTGGTGAATAAAAGAGTTGAGTAGTCATCAACATGTATTAACTATTGTATTTTATGGCCTGCAGAGCACTGTGCCAGGTGCCATGGAAAATTAAAAGAAAATGAAAGACCAGTCTGTGCTCTTAGATCAATGGGGAAGACCCACTAGAAACCCTCATCCAATCAGCTACAGAGACATTGAAATATACAGAATCCTTTAGACAAAGTACCTTTAAGGAAGAGTCTTTGTCTTCTCATCTCTATCCGCAGCATGTAGGCCTGTAGCTGGCACAGAGTAAGCATCTAGTAAATTATTTGCTCTGTGAATGAATTATAACTTTTTTGGTTTGGCTTGATTAATTGGAACTAGATAATCTATTTTTTTTCTTCCTTCAACTTTAATGAAAAAAAGAGAACCCCTCCCCCCAAATTGTAATTCACTTCAAGATTTTGGGGGAAAATGAAAATATCCAGAGTATAATCTGAGGTCAGTGCTTATTAAATTGAGCCCATTCTTTCTCTATATTTTATACATCTGTATTTGTATTATCCTATAGTTAGTGCTCCAGTAACTCTTACATTATCCTAAGATAATGTTAGATTATCCTAAGGCAATCCAAAATTATTAATCATCCAAGAAAACATATTTTAACTCAGTTTACTCCTTTCCTAAGGCAAGAAGTAGGAAACTCATAGATTGATAACAACCACAGTTAAAGCAAAAAATTGTATGACTCCCCATCGGTTAACTAGAATACCACAATCCCAACACGCTGAACATTCAGTTAGCAAAATTTTCTAGCATGTTGCAAATCTGTCACATCTCAAGTTTAATATAACTTACAATACCATGAGTTAAGGAAACTGAAGTAGCAAGTTTAGCAGTATTCTAAAATTTCTCAGTTGAATAGCTCTTGGTAGTAAAAGTGAGGTCCAAGGAATCTGGCCGTCGCCTGGGAGCTGATTACAAATGCAGAGTCTCAGGAAGCTCCTCAGACCCAGACCCACTCAGATAAAAATCTGCATTATAACAGATCCTTGGGTAAGCCCATGAATAAAGTTTGAGAAGCACTGCTGTAGGCAAATGTCTTTCAAACATTTTGAATTATGACCCATAATAGGAAATACTCACATGCACACACACATAACAAGCAAAGTTTAACAAAATAATACCTATTTCTTCTATATATGATGCATTCTAGTTTGTTGTGTTTTCTTCTAATTTCACTTACTTAAAATTAAATACTGGTCTTGACCCACTGGATTGACTTCACTATCTTTTGGAATGGGTCAACAGACTTATATTTGAAAAATCACTACCCAGTAAATGGAAAATCACTGATGGAATCTGTGGATGCATAGACTATGTATTAAGTAGGGTAAGTAGGCAGGGTGTGGAGAAGACTTTCAGGCAGTTAGGTTAAAGCTAACTCAAACTTCACCAGATTGCTAGGATGGGACCTAATAATTTGCACTTTTAACAAGTTCCGAAGTTAATGCTGCTGGTCCTGGGACCATACTTTGAGAACCTCTGGTCTATGTCAGTAAGGATGGTGATAAAGAGAAAGTGGATTCCACATATATTTAGGGATAAAAATCTACAGAACTTGGAGGTTAGTCAGTATGAGCTGGAATCTGTAAAAACAGAGGAGGTAAATATTGGAAAGCAAATTTGGCTTTGGAGTAGAGAGATATATTGTCAATTGAGAAAGAAATCATCATTTGTTTTATGGAGCTGGTTTACCTCCAGCATACTTGGGCAAAGGATGAGAAATTGGTTCTTTAAAAAAGAAATTCCCTTTGCATTTCTAAAAGCCCTCTTTTTTTTTTTTTTTTTTTAAAGCAATTAGAGTAACTGACCTCATATATTAGGATACCTTTAGAATTAACTAGGAGGGTTGAAAGGTATAATTGGCCTGTGCTCTTTTGCCTGATGTCACCCAGTGTCTTTCTTCCCTGCTGGCAAAAGGTAACTCACGTGAGGACCAAGATTACACACTGAGTCATTGGCAACTAGAGCTGCTATTAGAGTCTAGGCCTTTCAGCTTTGTGTAATATCAATAAATGTCACCCAGGCTTTGTGTAGTTATGGCTTTTGCAGAGTATACTCTGCAGCCAAACCTCAGGAAATCGTGTGGCATTTATTATACTCAAATGTTGTTCAGAGCAGTATTCAGGTACTATAGGGGTTATAATGATGAGTAGAGATCCAGCCTAAGTTATTTACAGTCCAATGTAAAGTGTTATAAGACAGTGTTCAGTTTGAGCTTTAAGATAGTTACATAGTATGGAGATTGAGGAAGTAAATCATTCACATCTAGTGCAGTTATCTAGAAAGGCCTTGTCAATGAAGTGGCACTTAACTAAATTGCTTTTTTAATGTGAATGCCACTTCAATATATAAAAATGAATAAAAATATTAACATATAAACACCGTGTGTTTTCATACAACTCTAAAATTTTTTAAACGTATAGTATAACACATAAAACTGAAACTCCAAAACCAATAAAAATGTAATTTACAACATTAATGTGATGGATAGCGATAGGCTGCAGAAATAAAATTCTTGCTTACAATGTAAATTTCTAAAGTTTAGTGTTGTTAGTGAAGGTTTGGGGGCTGGGCTGCTTGAGTTTGAATCCTAGCTTTGCTACCTCCATTCTGTATGCCCATGGACAGGTTGCATAGCCTCTCTAGTTTTATTACTTATAAAATGAGGTTCCTAACTTATAGGACTATTGTGAAGATTAAATAAGTTAGTACATGTAAAATGGATAGACAGCTCCAGACATGATAATAAATATACAGTGATTCCCGGCTATTAAAACTGACTGCTACAGCAAAGATTATTTTGAGCTCAGTATTCCTGTCATTGAATGTCATGTAGTGACTCAGTTTTCCCACTTGCATTCATATCATTATGAAACTTGGCTCTGATATGGAGCTATGACATCTTTGGCATTTGTTGACAAGACTGCATCACTAACTTATTTGTCTGCCTCTGAGAGAAAATACCTATTTCTTTGCAATGAGAAATGCAGTTACCCTATGGGCAAGTTTAGTTAAGTGAGTATTCCACTACCATCAGCAATCTCATACCTATTCTCTCTCTACCAGGAATTAACTAGAAAACTGAGTCTGAGAATTCACTGTGATGGTTCTAGAAATTCTGAAGTTCTTTCCCTTTGACAAATCTACCCCCCAAAAAACCAAGACATAATCAGAAGGTGGCTTGGTAGCATGAAATCACAGTCTATCAACTAGAAAACCCTGTATTCATTTCTATACTGTAGGTAGCATGACTGATCATATTTAAGATCAGTCTTGGGAGATAAATAGAATTTTTTAAAAGGGAAAGGTATTCAGATGATGGGTATAGCTTGAGCACAGGTATGAAGATAAGAATATATGTTTTATGTCCCAGGATCAGTGAGTTGTGTGATTTAGCAAAAGCATAGGATGTATGAAAGGGTAATGAAAGATTACACTGGAAAGGTAGGTTTCCAGTCCTTCATTTCCTGGAGGACTTTGCATACCAGAATGAGAAATCAGGCATGCACTCTTTCCTCCCCTGCTCCCAGTTTTGTTTTTGTTTTTGAGCAATAAAGTGGCATGAACAGAATTATACTTTAGGAAGATTGATCTGGAGACGTAATGTTTGAATAGGTTAGAATGAGGGCGGACACAGAGGAAAGTAAATTAGAAGGCGATCCCAGTAGTTCAACTAAGAGTATTCATAACCTATAAAGAGAGAGGCAATAGAAAGACAATAACATATGAGTAATGTTATTATGTTAGACTACAGGAGTTGGCAATATATTGTATGTAAAGATTGACAGAGTAGAGAGAGTTTTTAAATATTACCAAAATTTTAGTCTGAAGGAATGGTAGTGTCAATAAGAAAGAAGTCAGGATAGTTTTGGTTTTGTGGGAAATAAAAAAGAGGCTTTGGATATGTTGAGTTGGGGTCTTAACAGAATATGCCCCAGCTGGCAGAATAGGTACCCAGCAGGAAACCGGCAAATCCAGAAGTAGAAGTAGGGATGAAAATGTGGGAGTTGTCTAGCAGATTATAGTTGAAATTGTGAAAATTCACCATGGGAGAGAAGAGGACAAAAGACTACTGATACTGAGGAATATTTACTTACCTTAAGAAGGAAGGGGAAAAAAAAAAAAAAAAAGAAGGAAGGAAGGGGTACAGAATAGTGCAAGAACTAAGAGATCCAAGTGTTCATAAGCTAAGACAGGAGAGAACTGCAGAAGGGAGGAGGCGGTCTGAACCCTGAAAAAGGGCTATAGGATTTGGTGGTTGGAAGTTACTGCTGACCTGCAGGGGCAGCATGTTCTTCCCTGCCACACACACCCACCCCCCGCCCACCCCATATACTGAGAGCACAAGGAAATAGAGGGAGCGGATGGTGAGGAAGTGGAGGCAGTGCATGAAACAGTTCTTTCAAAAAGATTGGCAAAGAAAGAAGATGCGAAGAGGGTGATGGTAGGTTCCAAGAAATACTTGTGTGTGTGTGTTTTAATAGATGAGGGTAACTTTAGTTGAGAAGGAGCAGAGAACAATAATAATTAAGGAGTCAAGAGGGTAGGTGACTGCTTAAGTTCTGTAAGGAGGCTAGAAGGAATATGATCAAGAGCACTAGCAAATGGGTTAGCCTAGATAAAGGAACTCTAATTCAGAAATAAGGGGAAAGCAGCACTAAGAGATATCAAGGAACTGAGGGGAAAGGAAAGAAAATGGGGAGAAGTGTTTGTCAGAAGTTCTCAGTATTCTCAAGAAAGATAAGGCAAAGGGATCTGCTGAGAAGAGAGATGTGATTGGAGTTGGAGTTGGATGGTAGGAAAGGTCTTGGAACAGCTACCACTGCATATTTATTAGGGAGTTCACCAGATGAGAAGGGTTGTAAGGATGCAGCAGGAGCCAGCTCGTAGGCGTCTGTGGTAGAGAATGTGACTGTGTATCTTTCTCAAGGAATATTAAACGCACTGATGACAAGGAAAAGTAAATGCAGTGTGTTGCCCAGGACTGGAAAGATGGCAGAAGATCATGGGGATGAGGGATTCTAATAGTTTTCCAAGTGCTTTTTTGAAATAATAGGAACTCCTAGATGTGTAAAATGCTTTTATGAGGATAAAGAGGGAATTCACAGAGGTATAGGAAGTACGAAGAAAGCAGAAATTGTTTTTTTTAAGAGTTTGAGATATTGGAGCTGTAGCATGCCTAATGTTGAAGTTGAAGGCTTATGCCAATTGGTGATTAGAATGGAATAGAGCTGGAGTTCTTCACTTTGGAAAGGTAGACAGTTTATAAGGCCAAAGTGTTGATAGATTAATTCAAAAGGATATTGCTAGGAGATAGAGTGGAGGGACAATTTTGAACCTCTTGGAGAAGGAAAACTGTGACAAGGAAGATGAGAAGGTTGAATAAGTCAGTGACTTGATCTTCAGCTGAGGAAAGAATAGCTGGTGAATCAAGGTAGAGGAATAATAGTGCAGAAGGAGCAGTAAAAGGCCAGGGCACTTTAGTCTTCCTTCCAGGACATAAAACCCCTAGCCCTAGCTTCTACACTTACCATGACTTTGGGTAAATTACGTAGCCTTGCTAAGCTTCAGTTTTTTCATCTGTGAAAACAAGATAAAAATAGTGTCTACCTCATAGGATTATTGTGAGTACTCAATGAGATAATGTATGTAAAGCATATAGCACAGAACCTACCAAATATATTCGATGTTCTTGCTGCCGTTGCTGACATTGACATGTATAAAAGATACGTAGATTTTGCATAAAGTAGGCTATGCTGTGTCACTGAGTGCAGCATAGAATAGATACCACCTGTGGCCAGTGTCACTCCTGACGCTGAGAAGTGTTAATACCAGAGTCCTTCACATCTCTCACCTTTAAGTAGTAGGACTCACCTTCACTGAAACATTTTAGAAGTTTGTATCATCACAGAAATACGGTTTTTGGTAAATTTGAGGAGGATAGGGATATCCATGGAATCAAGGGAAATTGTTCAAAAGAAAACAAGAACAATAGAAGGAGCTAGTAGATTTGTACCACATCAAACTAAATTGTGGAAGAGCTTCTCAGAGTTGTATTTCTAGAGCTGAAGCTGGCCATGCCAGGGATTAGACATATAAAGGATAGAGTGGTAACCTGGGAGACCATGTTAGCTGTAGGGAAGCAGGTTGATGCTCGTGGAAGACATACAAGTACAGTAACAGAATGCCAAGTGTCAAAACAGGGCAGGCAGTAGGAGCTCAGAGAAAGGAGAGATTCCTTTTGTTGTTGTTGTTTTAAACTTAGGTGCTCTTCAGATGGCCCATGTAACCTCAGTTCTAGGAAAACATAGCTTCAAAAATGAAAAAAGTTACTCTGAGTTCTAAGTAACTTTACCCCTTCTTCTAGCCCTTGGAATTTGCTCTGTAGGAGTTTGTTTTTTAAATCTTTGGTCACATGAAAGTAAATCTTTGACTTATGAGGGTTCACATTCTACGTCTCTTACTACTTTTCCTTGCTGTTTTTGGCAGGTAAACGGCCAAGACCTAAAGAACCTGCTGCACCAGGATGCTGTAGACCTCTTTCGTAATGCAGGCTATGCTGTGTCCCTGAGAGTGCAGCACAGGGTAGGTGTCATTTGCTGCCACCAGGCTTTTGTAACGTTGTGAATAAATCATGTGGTGTAATTTTCAGTAGTGTGTTTGGCTTTTTTCCTTTCACTGTCATTCTTTTGAAGAACCTGTCTGGCACAGGCAGGGGTCTTCTGAGACTTCTGCTTATCATTAAAGGAAATTTATAACAGTATGTTTGCAACCCAGGTCCTAGCTTCAAGGTAATGTGCCCTAAAGAGAAAGCTTGACAACCAAATTAAAATAAATGGGGAAAAATACAACCAGAATCAATTTTATTTCTTACTAGGGAAGGAAACATATGTCTGCCCTTGAACATTCTTATTTATGAAACTCTAAGTGCAATGATGGTGGGTTTTTTGATACCCACCATGTGCTTTTCCCTATCACCACAACGAACCCTTTTCTTATCAACTTAGGGATCCTCTTGACCAAAGCTCTAGTGCTCAAAGGGGAGCTCCAGGAAAAAGGAAATGGGATTCAGAATTCAGTCAAGTTAGCACCTATTCTACATCCATTCCTTAGTTCCTAGTGTTTTATAATTTGGATGATGAGAAGAGAAGCCTGAGTGGACATAATTCCTCCCATAGCACGAAGGACTTTGGAATGCATTTGCAACACAGTTTAATTGTACCTTTAAAGTTACTCCCTCTTGAACTGATGCTGTCTCTGCTTCATTAACTCCTGAGTGAGGCTTCCAAGGCTGAAGAGTTCAACAGGAGATAGTAAAAAATGTGGAGAGGGCAAGGCACGAAAGATATCTGAGAAAACAGCTGGGGTTGCAAGCAGAATCTCAGTGTGGTGGATTAGAAAACAGGTTGATAGGAGACATATTGGTATTCAGCTGCTTCTGCCTTGGCTCTTCTTTGTTTCGAAAGCATGGGAGAATGTATGCAATAGGTAAAGGCAAGCAAATATAGGCATACACTTTAGATAATGATTAGAGTTCTTTGTGAAGGCATGTGAGAAGTGATTTCCAAGGTTCATTTTTTAGGAAACATCCAAAATAACTCCAAACAAAACAGATTCTTCTGGTCAAGGAATTGGCCTAGCTCTAAAAACCATGTCTTTCTATTGAGCGTGTTCTCTCAGGACATCTCATCAGGAAATGAATGAAAGATGTAGAGGTGGGATAGAGGATAGAAAAGGTAGTTTGTTCAGTCTTGTCTTTCAGATTGAGGGGGTCAGAGTTTCATGGATTGTAATGAGGAGATTAAATCTAACTAAAGATGGCATCGCAGTTGCTGCCAGTTACCTATTAAAAGTTAATGCTAATCTAATTCGAAAAGATACATGTACCCCAATGCTCATAGCAGCACTATTTACAATAGCCACGACATGGGAGCAACCTAAGTGTCCAGATGAATGGATAAAGAAGATGTGTGTGTGTGTGTGTTTGTGTGTGTGTGTGTGTAATGGAATATTAGCCATAAAAAAGAATGAAATATTGCCATTTGCAGCAACATGGATGGACTTAAAGATTATCTTATTAAGTGAAGTAAGTCCGACAAAGAAAGACAAATACTGTATGATATCACTTATATGTGGAATCTTAAAAAGTGATACAAATGAACTTATTTATGAAACAGAAATAGACTCATAGACATAGAAAACAAAAACTTATGGTTACCAAAGGGGATAGTGGGGGCAGGGGGGGAGAGATAAATTAGGAGTTTAGGATTAGCATATACACACTACTATGTATAAAATAGATAAACAAGAACCTACTGTGTAGCACAGGGAACTATATTCAATATCGTGTAATAACTATAATGGAAAAGAATCTGAAAAAGAATATGTATATAAGTGAATCGCCTTGCTGTACACCTGGAACTAACACAACATTGTAAATTAACTATACTTCAATTTTAAAAACCGGTTTAAAAAAAAGGTAATGTTAAGAAAGGCTACCTTTTACAAAATTGATTGAAATGAAGAAAGACCACCAGCCTCAAAAGGGAATGCTTAGGCAATGAAAAATTATGACTGTTAGGATATGATTTATTTTTACTTATTTACCTTTGAGTCTTTTACCTCCGTTCCATATAGGTTTCACCTTTATCTTTGCCTAGTATTACAGAATAGGGGATGAAGGACAGGACCCCACCTTCGGAAGGAGTGGGTACCTTTTGGGAATTGGAAAGTATTTCTAAATAATGGCATTGCACCTGTGTTAACATTGCTCAGGTCTGCTCTTATTGCACTCTGATGACTGATAATCTTTCTAGAAAGATGGACACCCCCTGCCCCTGCCCAATAATTTCCAGGCTCCATATAGGATCAACAGGCTTCACCTCATATCTTCATTTTCCTGGTATGATACACAAATAGCTTGGTGGAGACAGTACAGAAATAGAAAGAGGTTATCTCAGGGGTCCCTTTAGGTCAGTAGCACAGCAAGGTTAAATGCCTCCCCATCAGATTTATTTTGTTTCCAAAGAATTGGTGAGATTGTTGTATCAACTCAGGACAAACAGAGAGGACTCCTGTTCGATAGTGCTTGGGGTTTACAGCTTTGGGTGGTATAGAGACTGTAGACCCAGGTAATGTGTCAGCTTGGACATTTCAGTTGTGGTAAACACACATTGGTCACTAGAGTTAACATTTTTCTTCCCCTTCCAGTTACAGGTGCAGAATGGGCCTATAGGACATCACGGTGAAGGGGAGCCAAGTGGTATTCCCATAACTGTGGTGGTGGTGCCAGTGTTTGCCCTCATCATGGTAGCAGCCTGGGCCTTCATGAGATACCGGCAACGACTTTGAAAAGCTTGCTTTCTTCTAGTGCTCCCAAAGAAGAAGATACATTTCTCTCTTTCTCTCACCCTCCTCCCCTGCCATTCTCCCATAACTTTCCCTCTCTCTACATAGCCAACACACAATTTAAAGAGACTGCTACCCAACCAGAACCTTGCTGCTCGAAATCTCTAAATCCTCATACTCTAGTGGGAGAGTAAAGGCATTGTTTGAAGGAAAGCTGAAAGAAGGACTTGCTTAGAACAAATGAAGAGTTATATATTTTACTAGGACCACCAATAGAAGTTCAGCTGCAACCCAGAGAGGAAGAGGTCCAGTCTTCCCATCACCATGCGTAATTCCTTTTTTCTTACCTGGCATGTGTCAAAGATCAGCTGTAATAAGAGGAAGAAAGGATTTTTCTCTTTAATGATCTTCGTTGGGAAGTTTTTGTGGCCTTTATTTAATTTCTAACTACCTACTTGGGCACCTACTTTGTATCAAACAAAGGTGAATGAGGAGAGAATTTCTACTTTTTTAAAAAAGCAAATATATATATATATATGTATACACACACACACATACATATTCATATATGATAGTATAATAGTGATGCCTTATGGAGAATTAAAGAGGTAGAAAGCAACTCTGGTTTCTGAGTTTCTGATGTAAGAATTAAGGGATAATCTTAATTGAAGAATTCGATACATAGCGGGAGTGAGAGAGTGAGCCTTAAGAGAGGATGCAACTAATAAAAAATCTTAGAACAATATTTCTTCTCATAATAGCTGTGGTGAAGTTGAGGTAAAATGCTATAATCCAGCTTCGTGCAAGTCAGTCTGTTTAAAAAACTCGGGATATGTAAATATAAACCTTACTAATCTCTGGGCTACCCTAGTGACTGTTTTGGTCCCTTACAGACCTGTTAAAGGATCAGCTGGAATGACTGTGGTCAGAGCTATAACTATGGCGATGGGGCCAAACCAGCCCAGTGAAAAAACTCAGGCTGTCTACCAGTCTTTCCTGTTTCTCCTAACAGGCAAAATCTGAGAAAGGGGCTGCTCCCAGCAGGGTGGGCATGAAATCAGCTCTGCTTCAATCCAGTTAAGTTGAAAGGGTTTGGATTGCTACTGTTTTTTGAGAGGTTCTGAACGTTGGTTATGGCTTTTAATGAATAAATCATTTTGCAGGGAAGGGGAAGAAAAGAGTTTTGTTTGTTGTAGGGGCTAGGGAAGTTTGGTGGATGTTTCAAGGGGAAACCTTATGGATGAATGGATGTTAGGGAATACCAAGGATATAAATGAGGTGGGAACCCTCCTGTTCATGTGGTATTGAAGGTTGGTTGTAAAGCACTAAGGAGAGCTGAACCAAGACTTAATTTTCTGGCTTAAAGAAAATCATTTGCATCCTCTAAATATACTGGCCAGGCTATAGGCTTTATATAATCTTGACAGCAAGAGTATGAAGACTTTCCCTCAGGCAGTCAGTTGTGTCCAATTTTTAGCATGGATGATCTGGTAAGAATTTTATAAATGTTGATTGGACATCAGCTTTGTTATGACTTTTACAAAGAAGCAAAATACATAGCCTCCATTCCTAAAGGGTTTTTTTTTTTTTTGGTTGGGAAAGAGAACACCTTTACACATAAAATAATATACAATTACCTCCATAGGCAGGGAAATGTAAATTAGTGTCAAATTTATATTGCAAACCAAAGGGAACGGTTACTAATAATAGAGGCACTTGAGAAAGTTCCATGGAGGAAGGGGACAAGTTAAGGACACTTGAGGAGCTCACAGTCAAGAGAATTCATAAATAGATGAGAAGTTAAAAGTATATCATCAGGTTAAGTAATAGTTAAGAACAATAATAAAAGAAATGGTACTTTTCAGAGTACGATGCAGCTACAAAGACGTGCAGACACATTTTCTTTTTTCTTTTTTTTTTTTTTTTTTTTAGGAATTCAGAAAAAGAAAGCTGTCACGTAATGGCATCAGGCCAGAGTGGAAAGGGAAGGCTTTTAAAAATAAAAACCCCAGTTAAGACCTTGCCTCTGGGTCACCTATTGGTATAAGAAGAAACTTGCTGTAAACAATCCTAAGAGGATTTCTGCCTTCAGACCTGAACTGTTCAGTACCTCTGAGACTCACTTAGACAACTGCATTCATAGGTTCCATGGAGAAACCCTAACAGTATTCCAATTCTGACTTCAACCAGCCCCTCTGTGGAGGCACAACCTCGGGTGCCCTCCCTGTATCTGGAGGAATGTGCGGCAGCTTCTGCAGTGGGCCTGCTTTCCTCCCAGGATTCCTTTCGGGGTTTGGACATTAACTCCTGAGAGGACCTTGAGACATACAAAAGGAAGCAAATGGGAAGCAGGAAGGAAAGCTATTTTGTTTTTTGTTTGTTGGTATACGTAAATAAAAACACCTATCCTATCCCATCATTGGTAGAGGTTTTGCTTTGGTTGATAATAGGGATTCCAATGCACTTTAATAATTCAGGTTTTCTCTGGAATTAAATAGCATTTAAAGATCAATATAGCAAAGGTTTAGGCAAGTATGCTACTTCAATTATATTCTTATTTCTGATTCTCTAGAAAATTAAATTATTATCATAGATGAAGTATTGGAGCCCATTGTAGGTCATTACAAAATTCATCCTATTTATAGATTGAATCTAACATTTCTATCACTTTATCGATTGTAGCTAATATTCTTCCCACCTAAATTACTATGTTCAAAGTTTTAAAAATTGAATGAAAATCTTTTTTAAGACATTTACTTAAAACACTTCTCTACATTTATCATCCTATATTATACATACATTTCTAATAAGACGTTTGCTTCAATCGTCTCTTTTCTTTTCCTGCCAAGTTTTAACCAATGCTATTGATTTAACTTAATCACACCATCTAGACATGTATAATAGAAAAAGGAAATTAATACCTGTTACTACATTCTGTGCCAGGTACTAAACTACACCCTGATTGGTAACACTGTTTCTTCATGCCTCACAACTCTGAAGTCTAAGTATTGTTAAAAAGACACTAAAGAGAATAAATTGTTCTACTAAGATTACATAGGTGGTAATAATAGAATCAGGATTTAAACTCAGGACTTCAGGTGCCACCACCAATATTTCCTTACTGGCAGTGGTTCTCAAAGTGAGTTCTCTGGACAAAAACATCAGCATTACCTGGGAACTTGTTAGGAAAGCAAATTCTTGGGCTCTACCCTAGACCTACTGAATCAGAAATTGAGTAGGGCACCCAGCAATCTGTTTTAATAATCCCTCCAGGTGATTGATGCACATTAAAGTTTGAGAATCAGTGCTCTATGCCAATAGTCACCTTTTTCTCAGGTTAGAATCACCCAGAGAGCTGATAAAAATTCTGATGCCCAGGCTGCACCTAGATCAATTAAGCAGAATCTCTAGGGGTGGGAATACGGCCGCAGTAAAACAGAGTTCATCATGTAATTCCAGTGTGCAGTGTCAGAAAAAAAAAAAAAAAAAACGCTCTGGCATTTAAACCTAGACACTAAATTATTGAATTACATACGTGCATTGCTCCAGCCAAAAATGAGAATTTCACTTGGGCCTTTTTGGAGCCCAGCTCTCCATTAGCTTCTGCCTCAAGTATAGATGTGGAATAAGAAGTGGAGCAATTTGGCTTCTGATTTGCTAAGGACTGACCAAACTCCAGCAAAATGTATTAGTGAGCGTGTCAGTGTGTGCATCTATTAAATTAAAACCAAATCATAGAACATTGGAGCTGAAAGATTCTAGGATGAATCTGTCTTAAAGATGAGAAAATCAAGGTTCAGAGACGTGAACTAACTTAACCCAGATCAAAGACTTAGTCTGTGGCAGAGGTGCCCTTTCTGTCTCATATATATGTCTTGAATGTATCCACTATATGAACATAGACAAAACTATCCTTTTTATCTCAGTCCACTTCCATCTTCTTTCTTTGGGCCTTGAATAAATATCAGAAGAACTGACTGACAGCTGAAGGGTATTGCAAGCATCATGCAGAATTGGGAGATTACAGAGTAATCTGAGAAAGACCTTGTATCAAATTCAATCAGATGAGCTCTTCTGAGACTGATTCCAATAGTTCAAAACTAGAAAAGTTTTTTTTTTTTACATTGGACATTGTTTTTGTTGTGTAGATAAGCAATTTTTAAAATATTTTTTTAAATGAAACAACATAAGGTTCTCAACTATGTGGGGGAGTAGAGTTCATGTAATTTCATGTGAAGCCAATAAAGATTTTATTCTAATCTATTTTAGTTGAAATTTATCTTTGGACAGATGAGAGTTCTTTTCTTCATTCAACAAATGAGTGCCTACTATGTGCTAGGTGCTGAAAATACAAATATAAATTAAATATGGTCACTCTAAGCTGAAATAGCTCATCATCTGAAAGTGGGGGAGTATTTGTTGGTGATCTTGATGTTAAAGTATTTTTCTGATATCACCTAGAAATAGTAGATTGAGTTGTGAAGCTCTTGACCTCTCATTTATAATAGGTTTACAGTTGGTTGCTATCCTGGGGTAAGCCCCTTTTGCTGTTTCTCTTTTTATCTGCAAATCTTTTTGAGACAAGCACTCACATCCAAAAGGGCAATTGCTATCAAAAGGAAGACAGTATTTTAAGGAATTCTGTTCTGATCAGAACCAAGTTCTTAACAGCCATAGTCTCTTGCCTGATGTTGACATTTATAGAGAGACTCCAAAGCACTTGATCTGCTTACCTGATATACTTGATGATACTGTAATAACCTATATGATAAGAAAGCATTGTTGTGTCTAAAGAATCAAATTATAGCAACCACTAGGTCTTGTTTCTAAATGTTTTCCTTACTGTTCATATTCTCTTTCTTTTTGCAGGGGAAAAGGGGAAAGGGAGAGAGCTGAAATGTGGTTTCAAATGCAAGTCAATCATTAACAGAGTCATTTACTAAAGAACTTTGTATTTACTGTAATCATTAAATTGCTTGACCAGTCACAGGAAAATGGGTGATCCTTCTTTCTAGTTTGCAGATTTGCAAATGGAATCACAAAATTGAATCCCATTTTAATTCTGTATCGGCAATGCTGATTTGAATATGAGTTTCTTATTACTGTTTTTGACGTTGAACATTGTTTTTATTGTGTAAAATACATGCGCATTTTACCCCCAAGACATGTTAGTCTTTATAAGATTATTTTCCTTATGAACCTTATTTTATTTTGCTTCCTTTCTACTTTGATCCTAACGTCATATTGCATGCCTGGATCTAAACAGCAGTCAGTTTCTCAGATCAAATAGATGCCCTATAGCAACTTGGAAGACATATGGACATAAAACCATATTTTCTAAGGAATACCATTATAAATTAAATATGTTAATGATGCCATCAAAACAGATGATAATCTCTCTTAAGCTTTGCTGTTTGATACCAGTTACAGTACATGAAATAATAGTGTATCTAACTGTGCCTAACTTAGTATTGGCATTCAACAAAAACTTGTTGCATTTGTCAGTAAATCTTTACAATCTTTTCCACCTTATTTTGGGGATTGTTGAATAAATATCTCCTTATTTAACCACCAACTTCCTAGGGTAACACTCTGACAGAGCAATGGAAAGAGAAAAAGAAATCTAAATGATCAATTGGAGGCTTAGCTTTGACATAGAAGATTAGGAGATAAGGGCTGTATCATGTACTGCTAATAATAATTGGCTAACAATTATTAAGCTCTCATCGATTTATTTCAATCTTAATCTTATTTTAGCTACTGTGCTAAGCCCTTTACATGTGTTTATTTAAGCCTCACAACAACTCTATAACTGCTGCTATTATCCCAATTTTACAGATGAGATAAGCAAGACATAGATTAATTTGCCTAAATTACACAGCTATTAAGTGCCAGAGCTGGGATTTAAACTCAGGCAGTTTAGCTCCAGAACCTACATACATAACCATGACACTATGCTGTCTCTACTCTCCATGGTTCCAGGCACTACATTGGGCCATCCTTTTCCATAACTTATAAATGTCAGTGAATTCTCACAACTATGCGAGTCAGTATCAATAATTCTATTTTTATAGATAGGGTAACTCAAGGCTTAAAGAAGTTAATAACTTGCTCAAGATACATTGCTAATTAGTGCCAGACGTGGGAATTCCCTTCAAGCCAGTGAAGGAGTCTATTTCTTTTCCATCATTCCAGGAAATTAAAGTTTATTAATTATACTGAATTTGGTTCAACCATGCTAGCATAGCCTTCCATTATGGATAATAGGGAATTGACTGCATTAGGTTAAATGTTCTACAACAATAGCAGTAGTAGTACCCTTCGTTTTATACAAAGTTTGAAAGCAATTACCAACATTTGCTACCTGACTTGTCTTCCCTCCATCCCCCAAAACCTTACAAGATACATAGAAGACAGAAAAGGGTTTGTGCCACAGGATGTGAAAGGACTTGTCAGAACTGAATATTGACTTTTGCCCAAGTTACCTTGTATATAGCTGACTCTGATATGAAAAGTCATTATTGCTGCGTCATATGACTTAAGCAAAGACCAGACCTGGAGTCAAAGTGCTAGTGTCTAACTGTATTGTGTACAGAATGGCCATTTTCTCCCTTGATGGGCAAAGAAAGTATGTAAGTTATCAATTACATAACAAACCACTGCAAAACTTAATGGCTTAAATTTTTTTTAATTATTTTTAAAAAGATTCTATGAATTGACTGTTTCTTCTGCTACCACCTAGAGTCACATGGAACTGCATTCATCTGATGGCAGAAGAAGGGTAAGTAGTCCAAGATGGCCTCTCTCTCCTGTCTGGTACTTAGTGCTAGCTATAGCCAAGGGTGCCTTGCTTTTTCTCCACATGGCCTCTCATTTTCCAATAGACTAGATTGGACTCTTCATAGCAGGGGAAGAGGGGGTTCTCAGGGAATTGTTCTAAGAAGGCAAGTCCCAATGTGGAAAGCACTAGTCAACCCTTTGTACTTGTCACACTTGATGATGTTTTATTGGCCAGACCAGGCCATGGCCAAGCCTAGAGTCATTATCAGATGGGACCTAAACCCCACCTCTTGATGGAAGCAGGGCAAAGAATTTGTGGTCATTTTTAATCCACACAGGAAGAAACCAAACTTCAAACAGCGAAGACCAGGGGTCAGCAAATTTTTTCTCAAAGGACGAGATAGTAAATATTTTAGGCTTGCAGGACTTGGGTCTTTGCAGTTTTGGTATGAAAGCAACCATAGACAATATATATGCAAAAGGGTGTGGCTGTTTTCCAGTAAAACCTTATTTACAAAAACTGAGGTCCTGCTACACTATAGTTTGAGGACTGCTGCCAAGGACTATCGCAGGTAGAGATAGACTTTTAAGAGTGAAAACGAGAGAAGAAAGCTCCCAAATGTTGATCCCTTGGAGTCCTAAATTGAACATTGACACATTTCCTAGGAAAGGCTCTTTTTAAAAATCTCTTATCCTACAAGAAAGAGAAGCCAGGGAAAGTTCAATGAAAATTTCCCCTGCTGTGATTTTGGAAATGAGTTGAAGAGTGACCATTGTCAGACTTCATGAAGCACCCATCATAGCCAGGATACCATCCAAAATTCAAGGATTCACATAAAAGTTATAACAATATTAAGAACTCACCAGGCACTTTATGGAAGTTATTTCATTCCATGCTTAAATGATCTCATTGGATTGAAATTATTACCCTATGTTAAAGATGGAAAGATAGGACTTTGGAGATGTGAAGTTAACTGTCTCTAGTTAATATCATTATTAATGTTAAAACATAAACAGTCAAGGTTTGAAACCAGAACCAGAACATTTTCTGGCCCCTTATACTCCACCACATTGCCCTTGCCTTTTGAGTTTGGAGGAAAGTAATCTATGTAGAAAAATAACTTACTGGAAAAATGATTTGGTACTAGTCACACACACACACAAAATAGTGTCTCTTCAGGTGCAGAAAAAAGATAGGGAATAAGAAAGGATTGGTAGTTTTCTCCTACCTGTTTTAAATATTGTGCATTAATAGAATACTTGAGGTATAGTAAGGCCAAAAGGTCAGGAGAAAACTGACATTGAAAAGATAGTTTGTTACTCACAGTTTCCAAGAAAAGAGGACACACTATGCCATGGGGGCCACACAGGGAAGCACTGATGCTGGTCACAAGGCAGAGGGAGAGGGAGGAACTGTGGGCAAGAGACTTTATTGTGATTTCCATGAGAAGGAACAGACAAGGCCAGGTAAGCAGGCTTAGGATTGGCTACTTTGAATACGTCAATGGTCTCTGTGGCATAGGGGCTGTCCCTAGCTATCTGGTACCTGGCCTTGGGGTGATTAGGGCATGTGGATAATGGCCCTAAGTGTGAGAGCTCAGAAAGGAGGTAGTTGGAATGTGGGCTCTGGATTGTCTGGTTTGTATTTGAAAACTGTGCTCATGGGAGCATTGTTCACTATCTCTAAAAATTGACTAACACTGGGAGGAGTAGTCCATTCAGGGTCAGGAAGGCCCCAGATGTCAAAGCATCAAAATACAGAAAATAAAAAACACTGGTTGCACTGCCACTACTACTATAGTGGGATCTCTGTCCCTCTAATTTCTGCCTTTACTCCCAAACCTACAGAAATGACTGAGATAGCCAAAGGTAATCAGAACTATCTAGAAAATAGCCAAGAACAAGGAAGGAAGCAAAGCAACAACAGAGGGTTCTGGTTCAAGATGACAACATAGGAAAATCCTGATCTCACTTCTTCTCACACACTGAGTCTACAGCTACATACAGAACAATTTTCTCTTAAAAAAACCTAAAGACTGGCTAAGTGATGACCACATCAGGCAAACAAGAGTAAAACCACCTCAGACTGGGCAGGAGGCTGGGATACAATCTTGCCATAAACCCCACCCCCAGCACAGTGGCACACAACCCAGAGAAAACTCAAAACCCAAACCTTCTCCCTGAGGAGCAAAGGGTTTTATTTCCACATCAGTAACCTCAACTTTTAGGACCTGCACCAGAGAGATGACCCCCAACATCTTTGAAGACTAACGGGACCCACAAGACTGTAGTAATCTGGGAGACATTTCTTAAAGGGCCCATGCACTGAGAAGAGCACCAGGGCTCAGCTCATCCATCAGCCAATCACACCCAGACTTAAAGTGAAAGAGGCTCAAAGATCAGGAACAAGACAAGGATGACCACTATCACCACTTTTATTCAACATAGTATTGGAAGTCCTAGCCACGGCAATGAGACAAGAAATAGAAACAAAAGGAATCCAAATTGAAAGGAAGAAGTAAAGCTGTCATTGTTTGCAGATGACATGATACTATACATAGAAAATCCTAAAGACACCACTGGAAAACTACTAGAACTCATCAATGAATACAGTAAAGTTGCATAATACAAAATTAATATACAAAAATTTGTTGTGTTTCAATACACTAACAACAAACTATCAGAGAAAATAAGAAAACAATCCCATTTACAATCACATCCAAAGAATGAAATACCTAGGAATAAAATCTAAGGAGGTAAAATAACTGTACTCGGAAAACTATAAGAAATTAATGAAAAAAATTGAAGACAATACAAACAAATGGAAAGATATACCATGCTCATGGATTGGAAAAATTAATATTGTTGAAATGAACTTACTACCCAGGGAAGTCTACAGATTCAGTGCAACCCTTATGAAAATACCAATAGCATTTTTAGCATTTTTCACAGAACTAGAACAAATAATTCTGAAATTTCCATGGAAATACAAAAGACCCTAAATATCCAAAGCAATCTTGAGAGAGAAGAGCAAAGCTGGAAGTATCACACTTCCTGAATTCAAACTATACTACAAAACTAGAGTAGTCAAAAACCCACGTTTATACAGAAATTAGCCTACAACAAAGGAGGCAAGAAAATACAATGGGGAACAGATAACCTTTTCGGTAAATGGTGTCAGGAAAACTGGACAGGAACATACAAAAGAATCAAACAGGACAACTTTCTCACCCTTTATGTATAAATAAACTCATAGTGGATTAAAGACTCAAATGTAAGACCTGAAATCATAAAACGTCTAAAAGGAAACAGAGTGCATTCTTTGACATTCTTCTTAGCAATATATTTTTGGATATGTCTCCTTTGGCAAAGGAAACAAAAGAAAAACAAATGGAACCTAATCAAACTAAAAAGGTTTTGCACAGTGGCAGAAACTATCAACAAAATGAAAAGGCCGCCTAATGAATGGGAACAGATATTTGCAAATGATATATCTGATGAGGGGTTAATATCCACAATATACAACTCAACATGAAAAAAAAGAAAAAAAACCCAATAAGCTGATTAAAACATGGGCAGAGGACCTGAAGAGTTTCCAAAGAAGACATATAGATGGCCAAAAGGCACATGAAAAGATGCTCAACATCACTAATCATTAGAGAAATGCAAATCAAAGATACAATGAGATACGACCTCACAACTTTCAGAATGGTTATCAAAAAGACAAGGAACGAGTGTTGGTGAAGATGTGGAGAAAAGGGAACCCTCATGCACTGTTGGTAGGAATGTAAATTGGTGCAGCCACTATGAAAATAGTATGGAGATTTATCAAAAGCTAAAAGTAAAACTACCATATGATCCAGCAATTCCACACCTGGGTATATATAAGAAGAAAAGGAAAACACTAATTCAGAAGGCCAACAGCTGAAGTTTCTGTGGAAATTCTGGAGGCCAGAAGCGAGTGGCATCTGGCATCATATATTTAAAGTGTAGTAACCTTAAATGAGTGTAATCTATAAATATATTGAATCACTGTGTTGTACACCTGAAAACAATATAATATTGTGAATCAACGATACTTCAGTTTAAAAATAAGAAAAGAAATTACGTTTTTTCTCGTGGTGAATTCTCTTCAGGCTGAGTTAGAGCATACTTGTATCTTTTTGAAGATTCCTGGGTGCACTGGAAAATCCTCCAGTATTGCATACAACACATTTACACAGTAGTACATTCTTCTTTTCTAAATATTAATGTGTGTGTTAATATGATCGACAAGAGGATTAGTCAAGTGAGATAAGCTGTTCATGGTAACTTCCTTATTTTGAGTTGATTCCATTTACAAGCAATTCTATGTAGAAATGATTTTTGAAAAGACAAAGAAAATGATGTATGAAACGGTGATGATCATGATAATGATGCACTCTTCTGGAAAGAGCTAAAAAGAAGCTAAAGTCAGAATTTTTTATACATCAATTCTTTTGAGGTATACTCGGCATACAATAAAATGTACAGATTTAAGGATGCGGCTTGATGAGTTTTGACTTGTAAGCACCATCCTGTTTTAGGCTGTTTGGACTGCTATAATAAAATACCTTAGACTCAGTGGCTTATAAACAAGAATACTTAATTTCTTACAGTTCTGAAGGCTAGTAAGTCCAAGATCAAGGCACCAGCAGATTTAGTGTCTGGTGAGAACCACTTCCTGGCTCATAGATGACGCCTTCTCACTGTAACCACACAAGGCAGAAGGGGTGAAGGATCTCTCTGAGGCATTTTCTATAAAAGCACTAATCACCTTCCAAAGACCCCACCTGCTAATACCACCACCTTGGGGGTTAGGATTTCAAACGTTCATCTTGAGCACACCCCAATCAAGATTCAAAAGTTTCCCATCACTCCAGAAAGTTCCCTCCATCCCTCCATTACCTCACATCAGGAAAACAGTGATTTAAATTCTGTTCCTCTATATTATTTTCTGGACTATTCCAGAACTTCATACAAATGAAGTCCTATATGAAGTTTCTTTGGTCTGATTTCTTTCTATCATCATATTATCTATGAGATAGATACATCCATGTTCTTACACATGTCAGAAACTTGTTCAGATTTACTGAGGATTATCGTACTGAATGAATATGCCAGTTTGTTTGCCATTCATCTATTCAGTACTGGTTATTTGTTTCCAGTCTGTGGAATAAACTTGTGAATAATGCTGCTATGAATATCCACATACGAATCGCTGTGGGGAACGTCCTATGGCTAGAATCACTGAGATGTAGGGCAAGTATAAGTTTAACTTTATTAGAAACAATTATTATCCACCCTACCTTTTCTACTCATGACACTATTTATTCTTTTGTTCCATTAATCACCCCCAACACATTCCATTTTTATAAAATATGAGAGGATCTGATTCTCTCCTCAAAATTCTTGCAAAAAGAAGCTTCCATTCTCCTCTCCATTTCGTAATTTCTTAATTACAAATTGAAGCCTTGTCTCATTTTGGTTTCAGGAAAAAAATGCAATCACTGTCTTAAAATTGCACCACACCCACTGATTCTTCCCCTGTGACTTCTCCAAGAGACCGTGGGACAACTCAGCCCAAGATATACACTTCATTTTTCCTAATTTCTCCCATGTTTCCTCCTCTCTAAGAGCCCTGTGCCAGGATCCCCAGAATCACTTAGCACAGCCCCTCCCCCTCATGAATACACCATTGTTATATAAGAGCTTCCCCCTCCCTCCTCTACCTCTCTGAGGATGCCCAGCCTCCAGCCCCTCTCTGCTCTCCTCAGGACTAGACTGCTGTTTAGGAGTTGCTGTTCCAGGGACAGTCTTGCCTGCCTCCCGCTGGAGTGCATTTCTTTGGTCACAGGCTTCCTCACTCATGGGGCCTGCCTGGGCCCAGGCCCACCTGGCAGGTGATCTCTGGCTGCCTCTGCTCTGGCTACTCCTGTTTCCAACCTGCTGCTCCCATGAACCCCCAGGTTGGCGCTTCACTTCCTCTGAAATTGTGATCCCCAGGAAGGTGTCCCACAGAGTGCGTGGAGCCGCAACACATGGCCAGCCCTCCTACAAGGTTCGCTTCAGTGGCCAAAGACACGTGCTTCACATGAGAGTCAAGAAGAGCTTGCTGCCCAGACATTTTCCTGTTATCACCGATAACGACCAAGGCGCCATGCAGGAGGACTACCCTTTTATCCCCCGAGACTGTTACTACTTTAGCTACCTGGAAAGGGTTCCTGGGTCCATGGGCACACTGGACATCTGCTATGGGGGTCTGCGTGGCATGCTGCAGGTGGATGACTTCACTTACGAAATCAAACCACTGGAGGCTTCTTCCAAATTTGAACATCTGATTTCTTTTCTTGTGTCACACGACATATCAGCTGAGCATGAGAAATGTACGATTGAAGGGAACGATACAAATCAAGCATATGAGGAGGCAATGATTGCTGAGATGCCTAGAGCAGCTCCTGTGTATTTGTGGTGGCCGCATAGGAAATACTTAAAAGTTCACTACACAGTTTCTCACACCTTATATCTTATGAACACTAATCATACACGTATAGTTGAGAATATAATGATTTTAAACAACATAGTCCATACAATTTACATGCATAATCTTCTCGAAGTTCATGTACGTATGTTGTGCATATGGAATAATAGAGATTCTTTTGATATAACTCAGTCAAAGTTTAGTGGTATTGCGGATGCTCTAGCTCACTTTGGTTATTGGAAAATGTATGTGTTTAGACAATATTCTCATGATACCTCAATCCTTTTTACTGGAAATAAAGTCCATGACACTCAGTATTTTGCCCACCAAGATGGAATATGCAATCCCAACTGGAGATCATCATATGTATTCCTAGCAAGTTATCACATATTTTTTGGTGCTATTTCAGCACATGTACTATGTCATATTCTCAGCTGTCCACATGATTCAGCTGGTTGTCATTGTTTTTGAAGACATCGCTGTGTCATGGCTCGTGAGCCTGGTCTTCTAGATATGATGAGCAACTGTACTTATGACAAACTGCACTGACGGATTTCTACGTGGGATCCTTTTTTGAGTCAACAAAATGTACCGTTCAACAATTTTCCTTATGAAGCTCCTCGCTGTGGTGACAAGATCATAAATGAGAGGGAAGAATGTGACTGTGGCACCTTAAAAACTGTGCTAGGGATCCGTGTTGTCAGAACCATTGTGTTCTCACCATTGGCAGTGATTGCAATGAAGGAGGTTGCTGCGTTAAGTGTAAATATGCTCAACCTGGAACTCTTTGCAGAGATACTCTTGGTATTTGTGACCTACGAGAATACTGTAACAGGATATCGAATATTTGTCCAACAGACACTTATATCCAGGATGGAACCCCATGTTCACCATTAGCTGTTTGTGTGAGAGGAGACTGTAGTGACCGTGATATGTAGTGTCAAGCCCTCTTTGGCTACAAAATAAAAGATGCTGCACCAGCACGCTATAAAACATTGAATATCATAGGTGACCAATTTGGGAACTGTGGTGTGAGGTTGACTTGAGGAGGAAGTAAAAGTGTTCCTTGTGAAGCAGATGATATTTTCTGTGGACTGCTGCACTGTGGTGGTATCAATGAAGTTCCTGGTGGAGGTGAGCACACTACATTTCGTAATATAAGTACATGATGTTAAACTAGAAAGCTACTTTGGGTTCGATGCCCACCATGGGTCACGGGTAGCAGAAATGGGGCTTGTAATGGATGGTGCAACATGTGGCCCAGGAAGCTACTGTAAGGGCCAAAATTGTACCTTTTTTTCAAGACCTTGGTTTTGACTGTAATGTCAAGAAATGCAGTTACAGAGGGGTGTGCAACAACAGAAAACATTGTCACTGTCAGCAAGGTGGGAAACCACCAAATTGTAGCTCCAGAGGAGCAGGTGGTAGTATAGACATTGGCCCTCCACCTGACAGAGAATCAGGTCTTCGAGGCAAAATAGTAACTAGCGTAGACATGGGTATAGCTGCACTGTGTGTTCGTTTCACCATTCTCTTTTCTACAATGTTTGTTGGTATCATTTTTCATGTAAAAGATGTTCTAGAAGAGAGAGAATAGTAAAAAAATGTTAAAAATCAGAAAAACCTTGAACAGAAGAAACACTAATGGAGAAAGTCACATTGGCACTTACTGGAAGAAATGATGAATAATCACTCTGATAATTATATAATCCTACAGCTATTTCAAGGTTGTCATCCTGAAATAAAATGAATTAAAAAGGGTTTGTGAGTTTAAACGCATTTATCATTTAACGACTGTTCATATTCACACCATTCCTATAGATGATAGTGGTAACTCTTAGATTCACTAAAAAGAACATATACTTATTTAAGGTGTGGATTCTAATGTTTTATAGATGTGTCTGTAGCAAATCATGTTTGCACCAGTGTGCACTTTTTAACAGTTTATTGGGCATTTCCCCAATTGGTTATGTAACAACCTTTTTTTTTGGTTCATTTTTTGCTGCTGTTAAATAAGCATGAAAAGAAATCTTGACAGATGCAGAAGGAAGATAAAAAAAACTTTAGTCATAAACACATGGATGTCAGCAGTAGTTCAACAACCTGCTAAGTATGAAGTCTGGCACAAAGTCTTAGGCTTTCAGAGATGCAAGGTCATATCTTACGTGTTACATTGAGAGATGAAAAGTATTTTCCCAAAGTTTTGTGATAGTAAAAACGAAAGGCTCTAAGAAGGGCCTGGAACACGTTAGGCACATAATACACACTAACTCTAACATTCTCATTATTCTCACTATTATCTTGGGTTGTGCAAAACCTGGGGTATTCCAAGTATAATAACTTTGGCATTGTACCATTATTTTAAAACCATCACACATGGAGCCATTGATCACTGATATATCACTTCTGCAAACCTCTGGTTACTAATGTCAGAGTACGTCACATTTAAAATGTTAGGAATTACCTGAGTCCATCCTGTCTATAAAGTACTGGGTGAAAGTAACTATATAATACATGTACAGAGGTTAAAATTTACATTAAATGACTAAAAGAGGGTCTCATAAGTGATGGATGTTACATTCATACTATTTAAGTGCCCTAGGCCCTGGACCAAATCTCTTTCTGTAAATACAGATGAGGGTAACTACCTAAGGGTAGAGAAAGGATGCAGTAGAGAATCAATAGGATTGCCACCCTGCAACATAGTAATTTGTCCATCTTTTAAACAGTTCTGTTAACCAGTATTTCTTGTCCATGTAGTTTATTTGGTAAAGTGATCTGGCTATTCATCCAGGACAGATCTGAGTCCCAGTTTACTCTACCCTTGTCAAACATATGTTTCTGCATTTGCACTTGGCACCAAAATCTACTAAAATCGAAGATGAATGACCATATACTAACACAGTTATTTCTTTTTCTTTTTAATTTTATTTATATTTTTATACAGCAGGTTCTTATTAATTATCCATTTTATACATATTAGTGTATATATGTCAATCCCAATCTCCCAATTCATCACCACCACCACCCCCCACTTTCCCCCCTTGGTGTCCATACCTTTGTTCTCTACATCTGTGTCTCTATTTCTGCCCTGCAAACTGGTTCATCTGTACCATTTTTCTAGGTTCCACATATACACATTAATATATGATATTTGTTTTTATCTTTCTGACTTACTTCACTCTGTATGACAGTCTCTAGATCCATCCACCTCTCTACAAATGACCCAATTTCGTTCCTTTTTATGGCTGAGTAATATTCCATTGTACATATGTACCACATCTTCTTTATCCATTCATCTGTCGATGGGCATTTAGGTTGCTTCCATGTCCTGGCTATTGTAAATAGTGCTGCAATGAACACTGGGGTACATGTGTCTTTTTGAATTACGGTTTTCTCTGGGTATATGCCCAGTAGTGGGATTGCTGGGTCATATGGTAATTCTATTTTTAGTTTTTTAAGGAACCTCCATATTGTTCTCTATAGTGGCTGTATCAACTTACATTCCCACCAACAGTGCAAGAGCATTCCCTTTTCTCCACACCCTCTCCAGCATTTGTTGTTTGTAGATTTTCTGATGATGCCCATTCTAACTGGTGTGAGGTGATACCTCATTCTAGTTTTGATTTGCATTTCTCTAATAATTAGTGATGTTGAGCAGCTTTTCGTGTGCTTCATGGCCATCTGTATGTCTTCTTTGGAGAAATGTCTATTTAGGTCTTCTGCCCATTTTTTGATTGGGTTGTTTGCTTTTTTAACATTGAGCTGCATGAGCTGTTTATATATTTTAGAGATTAATCCTTTGTCCGTTGATTCATTTGCAAATATTGTCTCCCATTCTGAGGGTTGTCTTTTCATCTTGTTTATGGTTTCCTTAGCTGTACAAAAGCTCTTAAGTTTCATTACGTCCCATTTGTTTATTTTTGTTTTTATTTCCATTATTCTAAGAGGTGGATCAAAAAAGATCTTGCTGTGATATATGTCAAAGAGTGTTCTTCCTATGTTTTCCTCTAAGAGTTTTATAGTGTCTGGTCTTACATTTAGGTCTCTAATCCATTTTGAGTTTATTTTTGTGTATGGTGTTAGGGAGTGTTCTAATTTCATTCTTTTACATGTAGCTGTCCACTTTTCCCAGCACCACTTGTTGACGAGACTGTCTTTTCTCCATTGTATATCCTTGTCTCCTTTTTCATAGATTAGTTGACCATAGGTGCGTGGGTTTACCTCTGGGCTTTCTATCCTGTTCTATATCTATATTTGTGTTTTTGTGCCAGTACCATTTTGTCTTGATTACTGTAGCTTTGTATTATAGTCTGAAGTCAGGGAGTCTGATTCCTCCAGCTCCGTTTTTTCCCCTCAAGGCTGCTTTGGCTATTCAGGGTCTTTTGTGTCTCCATACAAATTTTAAGATTTTTTGTTCTAGTTCTATAAAAAACGTCATTGGTAATCTGATAGGGATTGCACTGAATCTGTAGATTGCTTTCGGTGGTATAGTCATTTTCACAATATTGATTCTTCCAATCCAAGAACATGGTGTATCTCTCTATCTGTTTGTATCATCTTTAATTTCTTTCATCAGTGTCTTATACTTTTCTGCATACAGGTTTTTGTCTCCCTAGGTAGGTTTATTCCTAGGTATTTTATTCTTATTGTTGCAGTGGTAAATGGGAGTGTTTCCTTAATTTCTCTTTCAGAGTTTTCATCATTAGTGTATAGGAATGCAAGAGAT
Source organism: Balaenoptera physalus (assembly GCF_965194825.1). Taxonomy (NCBI): domain Eukaryota; kingdom Metazoa; phylum Chordata; class Mammalia; order Artiodactyla; family Balaenopteridae; genus Balaenoptera; species Balaenoptera physalus. The sequence goes on from NC_138883.1 coordinate 32,009,622, forward strand.
TTCTGTGCATTAATTTTGTATCCCACAACATTACCAAATTCATTGATTAGGTCTAGTAGTTTTCTGGTGGCATCTTTAGGATTCTCTATGTATAGTATCATGTCATCTGCAAACAGTGACAGTTTTACTTCTTCTTTTCCAATTTGAATTCCTTTTATTTCTTTTTCTTCTCTGATTGCTGTGGCTAGGACTTCCAAAACTATGTCGAATAATAGTGGTGAGAGTGGACATCCTTGTCCTGTTCCTGATCTTAGAGTAAATGCATTCAGTTTTTCACCATTGAGAATGATGTTTGCTGTGGGTTTGTTATATATGGCCTTTATTATGTTGAAGTAGGTTCCCTCTATGCCCACTTTCTGGAGAGTTTTTTATCATAAATGGGTGTTAAATTTTGTCAAAAGCTTTTTCTGCATCTATTGAGATGATCATATGGTTTTTATTTTTCAATTTATTAATATGATGTATCACATTGATTGATTTGCATATATTGTAGAATCCTTGCATCCCTGGGATAAATCCCACTTGATCATGGTGTATGATCCTTTTAATGTGTTGTTGGATTCTGTTTGCTAGTATTTTGTTGAGGATATTTGCATCTATATTCATCAGTGATATTGGTCTGTAATTTTCTTTTTTTTTTTAGTATCCTTGTCTGGTTTTGGTATCAGGGTGATGGTGGCCTCATAGAATGAGTTTGGGAGTGTTCCTTCCTCTGCAATTTTTGGAAGAGTTTGAGAAGGATGGGTGTTAGCTCTTCTCTAAATGTTTGATAGGATTCACCTGTGAAGCCATCTGGTCCTGGACTTTTGTTTGTTGGAAGATTTTTAGCCACAGTTTCAATTTCCTTACTTGTGATTTGTGTGTTCATATTTTCTATTTCTTCCTGGCTCAGTCTTGGTAGCTTATACCTTTCTCAGAATTTGTCCATTTCTCCCAGGTTGTCCATTTTATTGGCATAGAGTTGCTTGTAGTAGTCTCTTAGGATGATTTGTATTTCTGCGGTGTCTGTTGTAACTTCTCCTTTTTCATTTCTAATTTTATTGATTTGTGTCCTCTCCCTCTTTTTCTTGATGAGTCTGGCTAATGGTTTATCAATTTTGTTTATCTTCTCAAAGAACCAACTTTAATTTTATTGATCTTTGCTATTGTTTTCTTTGCTTCTATTTCATTTATTTCTGCTCTGATCTTTATGATTTCCTTCCTTCTACTAATTTTGGATTTTGTTTGTTCTTCTTTCTCTAGTTCCTGTAAGTGTAAGGTTAGATTCTTTATTTGGGGTTTTTCTTGTTTCTTGAGATAGGCTTGTATTGCTATAAACTTCCCTCTTAGAACTGCTTTTTCTGCATCCTATAGGTTTTGGATTGTTGTGTTTTCATTGACATTTGTCTCTAGGTATTTTTTGATTTCCTCTTTGATTTCTTCAGTGATCTCTTGGTTATTTAGTAATGTATTGTTTAGCCTCCATGTGTTTGTGTTTTTTACGTTTTTTTCCCCATAATTGATTTCTAATCTCATAGCATTGTCGTTAGAAAAGATGCTTGACATGATTTCAACTTTCTTAAATTTACTGAGGTTTGATTTGTGACCCAAGATGTGATCTATCCTGGAGAATGTTCCGTATGCACTTGAGAAGAAAGTGTAATTTGCTGTTTTTGGATGGAATGTCCTATAAATGTCAATGAAATCTATCTGGTCTATTGTGTCATTTAAAGCTTGTGTTTCCATATTAATTTTCTGTTTGGATGACCTGTCCATGATTGTATGAGGTGTTAAAGTCCCCCACTATTATTGTGTTACTGTCGATTTCTTCCTTAATAGCTGTTAGCAGTTGCCTTATGTATTGAGGTGCTCCTATGTTGGGTGCATATATATTTATTATTGTTATATCTTCTTCTTGCATTGATCCCTTGATCATTATGTAGTGTCCTTCCTTGTCTCTTGTAACATTCTTTATTTTAAATTCTATTTTATCTGATATGAGTATTGCTACTCCAGCTTTCTTTTGATTTCCATTTGCATGGAATATCTTTTTCCATCCCCTCACTTTCAGTCTGTATGAGTCCCTAGGTCTGAACTGGGTCTCTTGTAGACAGCATATATATATGGGTCTTGTTTTTGTATCCATTCAGTGAGCCTGTGTCTTTTGGTTGGAGCATTTAATCCATTCACATTTAAGGTGATTATCGATATGTATGTTCCTATTACCATTTTCTTAATTGTTATGCATTTGTTTTTGTAGGTCCTTTTCTTCTCTTGTGTTTCCCACTTAGAGAAGTTCCTTTAGCATTTGTTGTAGAGCTGGTTTGGTGGTGCTGAATTCTCTTAGCTTTTGCTTGTCTGTAAAGCTTTTGATTTCTCCGTCAAATTTGAATGAGATCCTTGCCGGGTAGAGTAATCTTGGTTGTAGCTTCTTCCCTTTCATCACTTTAACTATATCATGCCACTCCCTTCTGGCTTGTAGAGTTTTTGCTGAGAAATCAGCTGTTAACCTTATAGGAGTTCCCTTGTATGTTATTTGTCTTTTTTCCCTTGTTGCTTTCAATAATTTTTCTTTTTCTTTAATTTTTGTCAGTTTGATTACTATGTGTCTCGGTGTATTCCTCCTTGGGTTTATCCTGCCTGGGACTCTCTGCGCTTCCTGGACTTGGGTGGCTATTTCCTTTCCCATGTTAGGGAAATTTTCCACTATAATCTCTTCAAATATTTTCTCAGATCCTTTCTCTCTCTCTTCTCCTTCTGGGACCCCTATAACGCAAATATTGTTGCGTTTAATGTTGTCCCAGAAGTCTCTCAGGCTGTCTTCATTTCTTTTCATTCTTTTTTCTTTATTGTGTTCTATGGCAGTGAATTCCACCATTCTGTCTTCCAGGTCACTTATCCGTTCTTCTGCCTCAGTTATTCTGCTATTGATTCCTTCTAGTGTAGTTTTCATTTCAGTTATTGTATTGTTCATCTCTGTTTGTTTGTTCTTTAATTCTTCTAGGTCTTTGTTAAACATTTCTTGCATCTTCTCGATCTTTATCTCCATTCTTTTTCTGAGGACCTGGATAACCTTCACTATCATTATTCTGAATTCTTTTTCTGGAAGTTTGCCTATCTCCACTTCGTTTAGTTGTTTTTCTGGGCTTTTATCTTGTTCCTTCATCTGGTACACAGCCCTCTGCCTTTTCATCTTGTCTATCTCTCTGTGAATGTGGCTTTTGTTCCACAGGCTGCAGGATTGTAGTTCTTCTTGCTTCTGCTGTCTGCCCTCTGGTGGATGAGGCTATCTAAGAGGCTTGTGCAAGTTTCCTGATGGGAGGGACTAGTGGTGGGTAGAGCTGGGTGTTGCTCTGGTGGGCAGAGCTCAGTAAAACTTTAATCTGCTTGTCTGCTGATGAGTCGGGCTGGGTTCCCTCGTGTTGGTTGTTTGGCCTGAGGTGACCCAACACTGGAGCCTACCTGGCTCTTTGGTGGGGCTAATGTCATACTCTGGTAGGGCTCAAGCCAAGGAGTACTTCCCAGAACTTCTGCTGCCAGTGTCCTTGTCCTCATGGTGAGCCACAGCCATCACACACCACTGCAGGAGACCCTCCAACACTAGCAGGTAGGTCTGGTTCAGTATCCTATGGGGTCAATGCTCCTTTCCCTGGGTCCCGATGCACACACTACTTTGTGTGTGCCCTCCACGAGTGGAGTCTCTGTTTCCCCCAGTCCTGTCAAAGTCCTGCTATCAAATCCCACTAGACTTCAACGTCGGGTTCTCTAGGAATTCCTCCTCCCGTTGCCAGACCCCCAGGTTGGGGGGCCTAACGTGGGGCCCAGAACCTTCACTCTAGTGGGTGGACTTCTGTGGTGTAAGTGTTCTCCAGTTTGTGAGTCACCCATCCAGCAGTTATGGGATTTGATTTTATTGTGATTGCACCCCTCCTAATGTGCCATTGTGGCTTCTCCTTTGTCTTTGGATGTGGGGTATCTTTTTTGGTGAGTTTCAGTGTCTTCCTGTTGATGATTGTTCAGCAGTTAGTTGTGATTCCATTGCTCTCGCAAGAGGGAATGAGCGCACATCCTTCTCCGCCATCTTGAACCAATCTCCAACACCGTTTTTTCTTGCTGATCCAAAGACACTTGGTGAAACTAAACTGTGTCTTCTCAGAAGGAGAGCACTTTGGTTTCGAATTGAGCAGTCCATTTGCCAAGCATGATAACCGTGGTCCCTGTAGCCTATTTTCTCTCTTACTTCCATTTTTCCGTTAACTGCTGGTATCATTATGGATCTATTTGCATTTGTGAAGGACTTTCTTATCCCTCAAGCTATGTAATTTATAGTCTCATACATTTGAGTGTATGTGATTTTTCTCTTTGGTTATCATGCTATCTCTAAAATCTTGAACTGCTTTTTTTTTTTGAGGAAAACTCAATTTGTGTTCTTCTATACAATACATGGATATAAGCACAAAATTTCCTTAAAGAGCTTGCAACCCTGAGGCAATGTCCTTGGGTATATAAAGTACATAGCAATAGCAAATGAAATCTGAGCTCCAGGAATGAAAATGGATCTCAAAAATATAACTTAATATTTATTCCATTGCACACATACCAGTAGTATTCTATGCCTCATCCAGTCTCTTAATCCAACTACCTCAACTGCCTTGCAGTTTGTACATTGGACAGCCTGACTCTCCACATATATTTCATCATATACAATGCCTTCCTTTCCAACTGAAATGTGATAAATTAACATGGGATTTACATATAGGGATTTCTATATGGTGAGTGCATTGCCAGACAACACACCCAGCTTTTGACAACAGCATCTGCCCACATAAAAACTTTGACTCCCAGGTGGAACTGGATGCCATCTGACTATAGTAAACTTGTGGTCCTTGGGGGTCCCCTGGGATCCACCAGAGGTGAGGTTTTTCATCTAATCTGAGGGCTGCATCAAGGGTATGGCTGACTGGAAGAGCTGGAAGGTCATGGTGACTGCATTAAAGAACCAGTGACTGTGGTGTTCTCAGTCGTTCAGGATGCACAAGCATCTACTGTGCAGATGGGACGACAGCTAGGTTGACTGTGGAGCCTGGGGGCAGGGGCAGGGGCAGGTGGGCCTGTGTATAAGGAGAACATTGTGCTTCTTATTCATCAACTTAATGGATGGCCAAAGATCCTGGAGACCTTTACTGAATATTCAATTTCCCCAAAGTTTCATAAACTATGGTGAGGGCAAATGCTTATGAGAAACTAAAGGCGAGTTCACTATATTATTTATATATTATCGTCTGCCCTCTGAGGATAACATAGAAGTGTCAATAAAAAAGCAGACAAATGCCTATAAAGTGACTCGAGCTAGAGAGTGACTTTTGCCTTTAAACAATTGTCAGGCCTGAAAAGCAAATCTTGCAAGCAAAATCTAACTTTGGCCCACTGATACACAGTGATCCTGAGTTCCTCCTCGATTCACAAAGTCTATTTTTCTGAGGAATATCCTTCATTAATATTCATTTTGTGTCATAATTATTACAAAGGGTGACCAGTGCAGCTTTATCCTCATTTCAAGCAGTGACTCTACCCTGGTCCTACTGTCTGTCCTCTTGCTTCACTTATCAGAACTCCTGCGTGGCCGGCGGAAGCTGGATATGTTTTAATTCAGTGCATAGATCCTTGGGGAGAACTCTTCAAATTCTCCCAGAACTTGTTCATCACACTCCACTGCCCCGGCACTGTCCACGGGGATGCAGTTAAATGCTTCCAGCTGGTTGCCTGAGGTGAAGCCTGTGGCTTTCATACCGATGAACTCTTCCACTTGCTCCATGGCACAGCAGAGCTCGGCTTCAGACCCAGGGTGGAAATCCCCTCCCACCCCTTCTCCGGAAGCACGGTGCTGGAGGAGCCGGCCTGCTCGCTGGGCAGGAGGGTGCCGCTGACTGTGGCTGGAAACCCCGAGAAGACTTGTCCCTGTTCCTGGCTAGTGTTCACACTCACTTGGCCTCCATGTAATCTGTCTCCCAGATCTACCCCTTTTTTCTTGTTTTCTTTGGAGGTGTATAAGGAGGAAGACAGAGACATTGTCTTTCTCTCAGATTCTCCCGTGGAGGGGATGGTGGTCACAGGCTGGGCTAATGCCGAGTTGTAACTGGGGGGAGGGGTTTTGTACTCGCGTCTCTCATTCCCTGAGCTAGCCTGTTTCCGGTGTCCTTTGTCTGGTGAAGGGATCCCCCAGAGAAGTCTACATCTGCACCCCCGAATATGGAGCTTTGTATCTCTGGAACAGGGGTTGTACTGGAGGTGTGATGTCTGTTGCACCTGACCACTAGTCCGTGCTCCATGGAGTTTTTCATGTTAAGGAGGGTTTGCCTCAAGTCTGGAGTCCCTAGTCCATGGTGTTATCTTAGCTGTGCTATATTTTTGTTCAGAAGATAGACACTGTAATCAAACTGCCACTTCTCCCCTCCTTTTGGATATAATGGAAACTCTCCTTTTCAGCTTGTCATTAATATTATCTTTGACTGTTGATCTAGATCCCTTAAAATTATAAGAAATTATAAAATTATAAGTTGGTTGTCTACAATCACTCATTAGGATTGATTAGGTTTCTGTTAGGGCCAGACTGGTGATTTCAATGGAGATATGATATGTACAACCACTGCTGCCTCTTTTTGTCTTTAATGGTGACCCTTGTGTCCATCTTCCCACCGTGAACACAATATTGACTTTGATTCACTATCTTGGCCAGGGCCAGAAGGATGTTTAAGAGGCTTCCACCTGCACAGTGATGATGATAGCTCTTATTCCGCATGCCAAGGGCCTTATAAGGACATTATCTCCACTGCCTAAGATACCAATCCCAATTATATACCTGGGGACTTGGAGGCATGACCACTGGGTTGGACTGCAGACCACTGAACACATTGTAAAATGTATGCCAGCTAGGACTCCACTTATTTCCTGATGTCATAAGCTCCCACTATTTCAGGGTCCATGAAAATGCTTTGGAGTCTGAGCATCAATATCAGTGCAGACACTGTGTCCATTAATCTTCTCAATTCTAGTTGTTTCTCTATCCCTACCATATTGTCTCCCAAGGAAATGGTTGTAGGTTTCTTGGGGAAAGGACTGGGAGAATCACTACATAATCTATTTGTCATGATGTTGATATGTCCTTCCTCCTAGGAACCCAGCGATCTCTTTAGTCAACAGATTCTGTATTTGAAAATTAGCTTTGTCACATGAACTGAGCAGGCATCACTATTTTCTTTTTTCTTTTTTTTTTGGTACAACCATTCTCAGTCTCCTGCTCCTCCAACTTTGCCTTCTTCTGATTATAGATGTTAAGCAGCACTCTCTTTGGCTACTCATCTGTTTGTCTTAGAATGACATTGTCTGTTAGTACCTCAAAAGTCCTTAAGTAAAAGGTAAATCACTTCAGCTGCCCCTCCAATATTGGCGATTTTGATGCTAATTCTGGTCCCCTAGATTCAGGCTCTTAAGTGCAGCCCCAGACCTCTGTTACTTGGGAGAACTCATTATCCTCAGAGCTCTTAACAAACACTGGTCTGTGACAATGTACCATCAAACTGTTCTACAGATGAGGGACTCAACTGAACTCCTTAAAGATGATGTTGCCCCTTGCACCAGTACATTTTAAATAATTTGTATTGATGTATAACTGATATATAACATTCTATTAGTTTCAGGTTTACAACATCACTAATCATTAGGGATATTCCACACTTGTCAGAATGGCTATCATCAAAAAGACAACAAATAACAAGTGTTGGCAAGATGTGGAGAAAAGGGAACCCTCGTGCACTGTTGGTGGGAATGTAAATTGGTGCAGCCACTATGGAAAAGAGTATGGAGGTTCTTCAAAAAATGAAAAGTAGAACTACCATACAATCCAGCAGTTCCCTTCCTGGTTACTTATCCAAAGAAAATGAAAATACTAATTTGAAAAGATATATGTACCCCCAATGTTCATTGCAGCATTATTTACAATAACCAAGATATGGGAGCAACCTAAGGGTCCATCCATAGATGAACAGAAAAGGAAGATGTGATATATATGTGTGTATATATATATATGTGTGTGTGTGTATATATGTGTGTATTTATATATATATTGGTATTTATATATATAGGTATTTATATATATATATGTGGTATGTATTTTATATATATATACACACAATACAATATAGCTATAAAGTAAAATATTACTCAGCCATAAAAAAGAATGAAATCTTGTCATTTGTGGCAACATGAATGGGCTTAGGTGGTATTATGCTTAGTGAAATAAGTCAACCAGAGAAAGACAAATATTATATGATTTCACTTTTATGTGAAATCTAAAAATCAAGACAGGGCTTCCCTCTTGGCACAGTGGTTAAGAATCCGTCTGCCAATGCAGGGGACACGGGTTCGAGCCTTGGTCTGGGAAGATCACACATGTTGCAGAGCAACTAATCCCGTGTGCCACAACTACTGAGCCTGCACTCCAGAGCCCATGAGCCACAACTACTGAGCCTGCTTGCCACAACTACTGAAGCCTGCGTGTCTAGATCCTATGCTCCACAACAAAGAGAAGCCATCACAATGAGAAGCCCACGCACTGCAATGAAGAGTAGCCCCTGCCCGCTGCAACTAGAGAAAGCCCGTGCACAGCAATGAAGACCAAATGCAGCCAAAAATAAAAATAAATACAATAAATAAATTTATTAAATAAATAAATAAATAAATAAAAATCAAGACAAATGAACAAACATAACAAAATAGAAACATAGTCATAGATACAAAGAACAGATGGTTGCCAGAGGGGAGGCAGGGGAGGAGAGATTGAGAGGTAGAAACTTCCAGTTACAGAATTAATAATGAGTCATGGGTATGACATGTACTCTGTGGAGTACATAGTCAATAATCATGTAATGTCTTTGTATGGTGACAGATGGTAAGTAGACTTACCGTGGTGATCATTTTGAAATGTATAGAAATATGGAATCACTGTGCTATATACCAGGAACTAATATAGCATTGTTGGTCAATTATACCTCAAAACAAACAGACAAACAAAGAAACAAACTCACAGAAAACGAGATCAGATTTGTGCTTACCACAGGCAGGGTTGCAGGGAGGGATGAAGGTAGTCAAAAGGCACAAACTTCCAGTTTTATGATAAATAAATACAGGGATGTAGTGTACCACAGGATAAATATAATTAACACTGCTGTGTGTTATATATGAAAGTCATTAAGAGAGTAAATCCTGAGGTCTCATCACAAGGAAAACATAATTTTCTCTAATTGTTTAATATTGTATCTTTATGAGATGGATGTTTACTAAACTTATTGTGGTAATCATTTCATGATGTAAGTTACATCATTATACTGTACACTTTTACAGTGCTGCATGTCAATTACATCTCAATAACCTTGGAAGAAAACATTGTAATTAAAAAATATAAAATAAAAATTGTATAGATAAAACTTTAAAAAAATGAAAAATAAAGTGAAGGAGGCTCACCTGCTTATATTAAAGCATCAGCCTGAGGGGCAGGCATCTAATTTAACACATACATCTGGGAGCCTGCTGGAATACTCTCCAGGGACAGAGACTGGCGGGTGCCATCTTTGCACTCTCCCTTTGCCATGCTCCAGAGCACCAGTATCTCCTGGAAGGGAGCTCTTACATGCATCTGCTGCCCAGATCTCTGTGGCTGCTGCCAAAGGCATGCATCTTAACCGCCTGGCTCTGGAGGCCAGGGGAGTTTGTGTTCCTGTCCCATGGGACTGTAATAATTGATGTCACCTAGAAAGGAGCTCATACCCCTCTGTCTGGCACCCAGATATTTGTGGCTGCTGCCAGGAGATACCACTACATTGCCTGGCTCTGGAGAACAGTGGGGCTTAACCTCTTGGGTCCCACAGGATTGTAGCCAACAGAGAAAGAGTTCTTAAACAGCTACCACCCCCAGGACACAGCAAAAGGCAACAGACCCAAAAGCTTGATCTTTCTGTGAAGGAAGCCTATTAGCTAATCATTATGACTGCGACCTGAGCGGCAGGCCTCTAACTAAACATTCATCTAAGGGCTGACTATAATCCTTTTCAGAGATCTTGGAGGGCGGGCACTATCTTAAAGCTCTCCCTCTGCTACACTCCAGTGCACCAGTGTCTCCTGGAGGGGAGTTTTACTCCACCATACTGCTGGTGACTTAGTTTTTTATGTCTGGTGGCCTGGTTTTTGCAGCTGCCACCCATGGGACACCCCTTGTTCACCTGGCTCTGGGGGACAGCGACGGGGGTGGGGTGGCTTGTATTCCCATCTCTCCCCTGCTTAGAAATCCCCTAGAAGTTTCCAGCTGCCCGTAGGATTCAGTCCAAAATACTCAACACCGCTTATAATGCACTGCATGCTCTAATTCCTGCCTACTTTCTCCAAACTCATTTCACTCCACACTCCATGCTTTCTCTCTGATCCCTCTCCTCCCTGGCCTTTCAGTTACTCAAAAATACCAGATTCTTTACCTTAGGGTCTTCCTACAAATTTTAAAGTTTGTGTATTTCCTCCCCCACTGATTTTCGGGCTAAATTCTCAACTTAGTGTTATTTCCCCAGATGCCTTCTGTATTTTCAAGCTTGTTTGGTCCTGGGGGCACCTTAGATCTGGTTCCCTAGATGCATTCTCGGCACCGCCTCCTGGAGGCCACAATGCCCCTCAGAGACCTTCTCCCCATAGCCCAACCTGCACCTCTGCAGAAACCTCCAAGGATTAAACCTTTAACATCTAGATTCTCCACCCATCAGTCCATTCTAATACCAACTACTCATTTACGTTTGTTTTCAAATTTGCCTTATTTTCTCATTATCACTCTAGACTCCAATCCTTCCTCTTGGGTTTCTAAATTTTCCCTGGGCATCAACTCTGGGGCTCCACAAAAAGTGATACTGTTTTTGTTTGAGGGATACCCAACATATGTAGACAGTAAAGAGCTTTGCACCTAGGGAGGACATAAAGGACAAGCCATAAGAACTCAAATTCTTCCAGAAACCTTCAAACAACTGGCAAAGGAAGTTGATATCAGGTCTGTGATCATACAGTGTTGGGGAAAAGGCTCTTGAAACCATGAAATGGTAAATTCCTTTAAGGAACCAGTAAAAGTACCTATATAATAGTTCCCAAGAAGATCTTAATAGAGGAGGAATAAAATTTTGCACTAGACTTTTGCAAGGTATGGTTTGGCTCAATTAACATGAATGTTTCTTCATGTGTCACAGCCAACTGCCTAGTTCTTCTTAATGGTAAATTTGCAATTTCCATAGTACTTGTTATGTTTGACCTTTTTTAAAAAATATTTATTTATTTATTTATTTATTTATGGCTGTGTTGGGTCTTCATTGCTGCGCATGGGCTTTCTCTAGTTGTGGTGAGCAGGGGCTACTCTTCGTTGTTCGTTGTGGTGCACGGGCTTCTCATTGCAGTGGCTTCTCTTGTTGCAGACCACCGGCTCAGCACGTGGGCTTCAGTAGTTGTGGCACACATGTGGGATCTTCCCAGACCAGGGCTCGAACCCGTGTGCCCTGCATTGGCAGGTGGATTCTTAACCACTGCACCACCAGGGAAGTCCCGATTTTCGACTTTTAAATGATCCTTTATGTTTTATAACTCAAACATCAATTTCTCTAGCTGTTCAATTTATTTATTGTAATAGAAGATAACTTGAAATTCTCATGTAATCCCTTTTATTTTCTTTTACACGTTTTTATTTTCTGTCTCATCCCTAACATTAAATTGTTTCCCTTAATCTATTAATTGATTCTTTGTAATAACCAGCTTTTGGTTTTATTGATCCATTCTTCTGGTTTTGTTTGTTTTCCATTTCTTTTATTTTAGCTTTTCTTTTGACTAATTCTCTCTTTATACTTTTTCTTAGTTCTTTTTTTTTTTTTTTGTAGGTCAGATATTTATTTTCTGTTGTCTTAAATAATAGGATTTCATATGAAATTTTTTCCTTTTTCTTACTTGCCATATAACTTATAATTTCTATTTTGATACCCTTTTTGATTTGGGGGGTTATGCAAAATAGTATTACTAATAGTGTTATAGATCTTAAAAGTTCTCAACACAAGGAAAAATATTGTACCTATATGAGGTGATGAATGTTAACTAAATTTATCGTGTTAAACATTTCACAATATATATGTATATCTAGTTGTTATGTTGTTCACATTAATCTTATATAATGTTATGTGTCAATTTGTCTCCATAAAATTGAAAAAAATTTAAATTTTAAAAATAGTGTTATATGATTTTGAAGTGGTACTTTAGGAAGCCAATTTACTTTTGAGGTGTCAAGTTCTATTTTTATTGGATGTGCATTGTGTTCTGATGTATAGGAAACTTTATACTACAATGATATTTGACTTTTTTCTTAAACTAGGGCAACTGATGTTACTCAAGCACTTAAAACACACATACAGTCAGGCCATTTTTTAATGGTTTCCTTTCCAAAAAATTTATCTTCAGATTAAAGTACACTTTACTTGCCCTGAATTCAAAGATTTGTCTTTACTTTTCTAAATATGTTTTCCTGCAAAGGTTTTTTAACATAAATTTCAATAGGTAAGATCCTGTTTCACCGTTGACTTATATCACAAAACACACATTCACCTGCCCAAAAAGGAAGCCCTAGTTAGCTTAACTGACAGTATTCAGAAAGCTTTCAGATGGGCTTTAGTCCCATGGCAATTGGAAAGTTAGAAGTTTCCTGATTTGCTCTACCTCATGAAACTTATTTATTTTTGAAATTTTAAAAATTTATTTAATTAATTTATTTATTTTTGGCTGCATTGGGTCTTTGTCGCTTCACGTGGGCTTTCTCTAGTCGTGGCGAGCGGGGGCTACTCTTTGTTGTGGTATGCGGGCTTCTCATTGCAGTGGCTTCTCTTGTTGAGGAGCACAGGCTCTAGGTACGCAGGCTTCAGTAGTTGTGGCTCACGGGCTCTAGAGCACAGGCTCAGTAGTTGTGGTGCATGGGCTTAGTTTCTCTGCGGCATGTGGGATCTTCCCGGGCCAGGGCTCGAACCCGTGTCCCCTGCATTGGCAGGCGGATTCTTAACCATTGCACCACCAGGGAAGCCCGAAACTTATTTTTAACCAAGGTAGTAAGTGTACTTCAAGACAATGCATTTAACTTTGAATTCCTTTTGCTTTCACTAATCTGTACAGAAGAGATCTCTAGCACTTTTGTATAGAAGAGTTACCTTTGATTCTCTGCAAAGTGTTATGGAGCAGATTTTTGTTTGGTTTAGGAATCAGTAATGGGGGATTCTTCACTATATAGCATGGTATGGGAAACTCTTGCCACCTTTCCAGTTGCCATTTCATTTGTTTTTCCCAAAATTATGAATTATGGTTTAGGACTATGAAAAAAGTCATGGAGGACAGAAATGTATTAGACACAGTCCCATTCATCCCATAGCCTATATTCTATAAAAAGTAATAAGATATGGTACTCCCCTGGTGGTCTAGGGGTTAAGATTCAGTGCTCCCAATGCAGGGGGCCTGGGTTCAATCCTTGATAAGGGAACTAGATCCTGCATGCCACAACTAAGAGCCCCGCACGCCACAACGCATATCTCGCATGCCGCAACTAAGACCCAGCACAGATAAATAAATAAATAAATATTTAAATATTTAAAAAATAATAAGACAAAACATGAATTATTCTAAAACTAGATGTTAATGATCACTATCATAGGAGAAATATGCAATAAAGGGCAAAACAGTGAATTTCCTAGTTGAATAATGTAAAGTAGTAATTTTAAGTGGTTTGAAATTGTACTGAATTGGAAACTGAGTAACCAACTCTCTACTTCTAGCCATAGAAATTAGATAGAATGGAGGGAAAGACTCCCTACCCCGTCCAGAAGGAGATCTTTGTGGAATGTTGACTTTCAGGTGTTAGAAAACCATTTAGGTTACTGGAAATGTACCAGAAGTCATCCACACTGTGATAAAATTTGAAGCCAAAGTGAAAGTTGAGTTCACCCAGCAAAAGAGGATACAGCAATAGTCCTCATAGTGTAGTCCCTGGACCACCACCAGCAGCAGCAGCATCTGGAAGCTTGTTAGAAAATCCAGTTTTTCAGGTCCCATTCCAGATCTACTGAATCAGAAGCCTTGGGGATGGGACACAGCAATCTGTGTTTTGATAAAGTCTCCAGGGGATCCTCTGCACACTACAGTTTGAGAGTCACTGGGACAAATAAAAAAAATGGAAGAGAGCTAAAGACCCCAGTTGAAGGTCTGTAAGGCTGAAGAAGACAAAAAGAAGTCTCAAAGTTGGAGAAGATCCATGGGAGTCAAACATTCATGGAAGCCATGGGAGGAGAGAATTTCAAGGAGATAGTCAGTATTGTCAAATGTTATAGGAAGTTTAGTTCAAGTTGATAGTCAGTATTGTCAAATGTTATAGGAAGTTTAGTTCAAGTTGCGGCATGTACTAGTTCACAAATAGTACAAATGTGTACTATTGTGCAAGCTTCTTAACCTTTCTGAGCCTCAATTTGTGCACCTGTAAAATGAGTCTGGAATCATGCTCTTCCAAAAGTTTAAGATTTTTAGTGAATTAAATTATATACTAGATATCAATTCTGAAACCAGATGATTCATGAAGTAATCTTTCTGTACCATAGCCATTAAATTTGGCCATAGTTCTAAAACCTAACTTCAGTATTAAAGCTCTCAAGATTGGTGATTTTGATAACAACACTCCCATATACTTGCATGAGTTAAGTGATGGTAGAGCAGATACTGGAGGATTATGTAACTTGGCTAGATATCAAGAACATACTAGTGCTGAGGGACTGGCATGGACGGTGGGGATGCCTTGTTTTCTGGATGTAAATTCTTATAAACTGCCACATGGAAGGGTGGCAGTTAAGATGGCTGGGTCAACTATTTTTCTGTTTATTAACACTAGAAACACACAGATGGGATTTGAGTCATATTTATGGGAAAGCAACAGAAGCCATACTGATGAGCTATTTTGTGTTTTTTGTGAGAATTGTAAAATGATGACAAATATCACTTTGATTTAACAAATAGGTAAACTGAGCTATACAGTAGTGATGCTTTAGGTGAGGATATATGTTATTTGTTGTTGGGAAAACTAGTAAAATAGTCTTGTTCAGCCTTCAGAGGCAGAAGCAGGCCTCTGACCGACCTGTGACCTTGCCTGGACTGCATGCCTGCTTGCACACCTAACAATTGCTGCTAGCAAGTCAAATGGTGCTTACAATAAGAAAGGGAGTGGGTCTTGCAATTTCTTGAGCCCTGAGGACCTGGCCAGTCCCCCGGAGTCTGGAAAATCTTGTGACTCACATGGTGAAATCAACAGCATTGTTAAAGTGAATCCCGAGCTGCATTTTTGCACGCAAACTGATATCAGTTTGTGGCCTGGAATTACAAACGGAAGCCCCCAGAACTCTAATCTGAAGTCTCACCTGTGGGGTGGATGCACCACCCAGGACCCTTCCCAACTGGGGCTCCACATTGCTGTTACTCAGGACTTCCCAGCTTCTGTTTGGATCTGGAAGTAGGTGTTGGCTCAATTCAGTGATGCATACCCTATTATATTTCTCTAATATTCTTATTCCTTTCCTTCTAATGATTGTATATTAAAATTAAGTTAAATCAGCTTTCATTAAAGAGTGGATTAAAGCTGTTTATTTGTGTCTAATGAGTGGTAATTTTGCCAGCGAATCCAACGAACCTTAAAACTGAAAGCAGGCTTTCGGCAAAACATTTCTTAAGTGCTTAAATGCCACACTGCCCCAAATTTTATCTCATGAAAATTTTCCAGCATACTTGTAATACTTACTATTTAGTTGTTCCTTCGAGGTCATTTCAAGGTTCTTAACAAGTGTTTATTTAGATGATGGAATAAATGGGAGACTGAAGACCTATATTCACTTAAATTGAATATATGCTTTATCTGAAAAGGATAACAGATTATTAGCTATTGTATTACCTAGAATACATGTATATGATTTAATCCATTATTAACTATTCGTTGAGTGCCAGCCTTTATTGGAGTCAGATCCATAAGGTGACATTTTATGTAGTGAAAAGGTACGAAAAGGTCTGGACTTTTAGAACAGTGCCCTTGACATTTAAGATATGAGGAAAACTTGGAGAAGTAATACACTTGACTAACCTGGATGCTGTATGAGTTCTGAAGTATCAAAAGGAAGTGAATAAGGCGAGAGGCAATGTCATATACAAATTTTTGCACACTTCACAATATATTCTCTAATAAATCCTGTGGCCCTATATGTTTCTGTCTCTTCACAGAGATGAATTAAACAAACAAACATACAACAAAAAGTGTAAGCCAAACAATTCAAAATAAAATACAAAGGAATCACAGAACTGAAGGAGACTATTCATAAACCAAAGCAACCCTGTTCACAAGACCATCTCCGCAATCCTAAATTCTCCTGTATTCTACAACTGCTCCAGACTCTTTCCCATGAATCCAAATAATTTTCTCCCAGCACTACCAACTGTGTAGTGTGACTTAACCTCTCAGGCTAAGTCTCCCACCTTTCTTACTGCCCCAGTCCTCAGGTTTGCAAGGTGTCTCTTTTTTGGAGAGATTGGGGTAGGGGAAGATTGGAGAAATAGGGGTAAGGGAAGGGATTAGCAGTCTTACTTTAATAAACCTTACCCTGATCACTTTAAAATCTTCCTGATTCAGTCCAGGTGATGCTTTGGGGGTGAGGGTTGATACATTTGCTCAGCCCCAGAACCCAAAACAAAACCCCAAAGTTCAAATTCAAACCCTGAAGTATTCTTTCCACTCTCCTTTTTTTCATCTTTCTTATATACTGTTTGGACAACAATGACTTTGTACACCAAACCCGATAATACAGTGTGATAGAGCTCTGTGATATATTTTAGTCAAAGACTAGTGGAGCTCTGAAGAGGAAATAATTTACATTGCCTGTGGAGTAAGGGAGGCTTCAAGAACCTGGTGTCCCTAAAGCGGCATCTGGAAGATGTGGAAGTTCATGCAATACTCAGGGAGTTAGTATCTCCTCCAGGACGGAGCATGGAGTGAATGAAGAACAGTGGCAGAAAAGGCAGGCCAAAGTCATATTACAAACGCCCTTCAATTACTTGCTCCAAGAAAATTGGAGTGACTATTGTAGGCAGAAAAAAAAAAAAGAGAATCTCATCATTATTTATGTCTCTTAGATAACTGTCAACAGTGTGGGAGATAGACTTGAGTTCATAATTAAGGTTTTGTTTTTGCTTTTTAAGTTTTTTGGCCGCACCCATGGCATGTGGCATCTCAGTTCCCCCTACCAGGGATAGAACCCTCTGCATTGGAAGTGCAGAGTCTTAACCACTGGTCTGCCGGGGAAGTCCCTATAATTAAGGTTTTTGTTTGTTTGTGTTGTTGTTTTTGGGCCTAGATATGAGTGTTAACTAGATCAGCCTAAAGGCAGGAAGGAGATCAGGAATTTCTTTTCTAGAGACACTTAGGGGCGAATTTAATAGATGGAAAGATGATAAGGGATTAAACCAGGAATATTTCAGTGGCAATAAAGAGGCAGGGATAGATGGAAAGATTTCAGGGATAGCATGGGAAATGTGAGTCTTATGTCACCTGCACTCTATACTATTATGTCATCTCAAACACTTGACAGTTGAGGCTTTCTCTTACTCACCCTGGCAAATGGCACACACGGGGGGGGGGGTCTGTTTCCCAAGCTACCCATGGTTCATTCGTGTGCCCATTAGTTTGCCAGCCTCTTTAAGGCAAGGATCATATCTTTTCTTCTCTGTGTCCCACAGAAAGGTGTGCTGGATGGTTGATGAATGAGTGGAAACTAGACATTCATAAATGACTGAAGATTACACGCAACCTGGCAATAAAAGCACTAGCATTAAAAATTCACGGATAGCAAGACAGTACACCAATTAACGTTAAACCTAAACTTTCGCAGCACTTTTCCCTCCCATCTTTTTTAAGCTGGTAAACTACCCATCCCACACATAACTATAGAGGCTAGAGTACTGGCTTCAAAGTAACTTTTTTAAAACAGATTTTATTGAGCTGATTTTATGTGCCAAGGAGTGTTCTGAGAAGAGACCCAGAACACAGGAGCTACAGGTTTCTATATCGTTTGACGATTACTACAAACACTACGTAAGTCCTTAAGTCCCGATTGCAAACCAGCTCGCCGGACCAAACCTCTGACGCTCGTATTTCCGGGGGGAAGCGTGAGTATGTTACTACGGATCGATTGCTTTGGCCTGGCGGAGACTTATCTGGAAGGGCCCTGCGCTGGGAGGCAAAGGAAAGGAGGTTAGTAAAGGACGTACTCCGGTGGAGGGACCCAGAGCCACTGAGATTCGGGAGGCCACGCTGGCCTGTTTGGGTGGGTTTCCAAGCGGGTCGGAGAGTTCAGTCATGTTCGCCCACGCGGTGAAGCGCGCCCTGCGCAAGAATAAGACCCTTCGCTACGGAGTTCCCATGTTGGTGAGCGCAGTGAGAAAAAAGTGGGGGAGGGATTCCGGAAGGGGTGGGACCACAAGTCTGGCTGGAAGGAGAGGGCGGTGAAACTGTAACGCGTGCGACCCGGAACGGCAGTCTGGGCTAGGAAGGGGCTGGCGTTTAGGCCGTCCTAGTCTCCTACTCTCTCCCCGCGCTGGTAGTGGGATCTCGAGTTCCCCTCTAACCTCTTTGGTAGTTACCTGGATGTGCTTCTGAGAGTGATGTCAGAACCAGATTTTAACCCAAGTCTGGATGATTACTAAACTTCCATCCTCCCCGGCTCCGCGCCCGCCCGCCCCCAGCTACAGCTTGCGATACTCTGGATCATTGGAACTAGTTGTATTTACTTAATTTAACTATACATTTTCGGGCATCTTTAGTTTTCACCTTCTTAGTTTGTGAACTGGCTTAATTCTTCCAGGGTTGTTATGAATTAAATAAATCCTTGTGAGTTGAATGTAGCACATTGTAGCAGCTCTCAAAAGACGGTCGCTGAATTATAGTTGATATTTTTAAAGCACGTTGAAAGTAGTTTTGGTGTCTATTCCTTTGCATCCGCTCCTACATACACTGCGTTCCCAGAAGGTCGCATTAGTCTTGAAAATTTCGATCGATGTTGGCTTAACACAACACCAACCCGAGTTGGAGTCCAGCGAGACCACTCATTTTCTTTTCAGTTTGACCTTGGCAAGTTACTTTGCTTCAGCAAGCCTTGATGTCATAGTAAATGAAACAATTTAAATATAAAGCATGTGGACAAAGTCCACTTTCTTTTAAATAGTTTATTACTTTGGTATGGATTTGGTACAGGTTAAGTTACCAGCTTTTGCATTTAAGCAGGACTAAACGAAAGAAGGACCTTAGAAAAGTAATGAGTTTTTTACTCATCTTTGATGAATGTGGATTTCTTTCTAAACTTTGGAAACTCCTTTTTATCTATCTTTTTTAAAGTTTAAAGAAAACTGTTTATAAGACAACCACTAGTTGTCTAACCATTAGTTAACCACTAATCTACTTTTGTCTATAGATTTCATAGAATAATACAACTTATGGTCTTTTGTGACTGACTTTGTTCACTTAGCATAATGCTTTCAAGGTTCATTCATGTAACGTATCAAAACTTCATTCCTTTTAATGGCTAATATTACATCAGTTGGAATATTTATTTTTCATTGCTGAACATTTAGGTTGTTTTCATTTCTTGGCTATTATGAATAATGCTGCTATGAATATTCATGTACAGATTTTTGTATGGATGTGTTTTCATTTCTCTTGAGTAAATACCTAGTAGTAGAATTGCTGGGTCATATGGTAACTCCATGTTTAACATTTTGAGGAACTGCCAAGCTGTTTCCCAAAAACTACATCATTTTATATTCCCACCAGCAATATACAAGGCTTCTGATTTTTCCATTCTTGCCAACAGTTTTCATTGTCCACTGTTTTTTTTAAATAAACCCTTACTAGTGGGTGTGAAGTGGTATCTCACTGTGGTTTTTTTTTTTTTTTTTTTTTTTAATTTATTTATTTATCCATTTATTCATGGCTGTGTTGGGTCTTCGTTTCTGCGCGAGGGCCTTCCCCAGTTGCGGCAAGTGGGGGCCACTCTTCATCGCGGTGCGTGGGCCTTTCACTATCGCGGCCGCTCCCGTTGTGGAGCACAGGCTCCAGACGCGCAGGCTCAGCACCTGTGGCTCACGGGCCCAGTTGCTCCGCAGCACGTGGGATCCTCCCAGACCAGGGCTCGAACCCGCGTCCCCTGCATTGGCAGGCAGATTCTCAACCACTGCGCCACCAGGGAAGCCCCTCACTGTGGTTTTGATTTGCATTTCCCTAATGACTAATAATGCAGGACATTTGTTCATACAGTGGATTATTGGTTATCTGTATATCTTCTTTGGGGAAATGTCTATTCAAGTCCTTTGCCCATTTCTAAATGGGGCTGTTTTTCTTTTTATTGGGCAGAGGTTTTCTTAAACACCTGGAACCAGTAAGTTTCCCAGTCTTTGTCAAGGGGCTCTGTGTGCTTGATCGGGTATGCCTTCAATACTCAGGCAGGTTACAAACTGCTTCAAGCTGTTACTTCTTGCTTGCTCAGAGCCTCAAGGTTAGCCATAGGTGAGTGTTTAGGGCCTTCTCAGATCTCTCCTGAGCTTACACACTGCTGTGGGCATGTGGACAGTTCTGCTCATGTGCATGTCCTTCCAGAGTGTCAGGAATATGTTTGAGCTTTTCAGAGTCCTCTATGGACACCTTATGCCTCATATTTTCCTTTTGTTTTTTGGTTAGACTATTCCTTGCCCTGTTATCTACCACCTCAGGCAGTATGATGTTAAACAATGGCCTCTGAATTTTTTCAGCAAACACTTCCAGGGAGAAGTCTGTTTGCACTAGTTGAGCTCCAAGTCAGGAAAACTAAAGACAGCCTTGTGAGTGGGTCTTCCAGGCAACCACCAGACTGGTCAAATAATGAAAATTCTCAGGGAATAAGACTTTAAGGAGCTCCACCCCATTATGCCCCTTCCAGTGGTTACTGCTTTATATCATGATTTTAGACTGTTGTTTTTCATGTTTACCAAGGAGCTGGGGTCGAGATGTGGGAATAGGTAGGTTAAAAATGCCACCAAGCTTTCTGCTTTAACTGAGATTGAGTCATTCTTCTTATGTAAATGTTCCCAACATTATTGCAGGCCTTTTTTAATTTCCAAAGTTCTGAAAAAGTAGATTTTTGCCAGTATTCTCATTGCTTTAATGGAGAGGGTTTTTGGAGATTCTTACTCTGTTTCACTGATGTCACCTTTTTTTTTGTTTTTTTTGTTTTTTTTTTTGGTCTTTGCTGAAATTTTCTGATTTTTCATTTGTTTATTGCTCTTTGAGGCACTTTTATGATGGTACCTTTAAAATCTTTGTTAATGTCACTTTCAAGTTGCTGTTTCCTGATTCTTCTTATAACAAGTGAATTTTTATTTTATCTTGGACATTCTGTATAGTATGTTAGGAAACTTTGTATTCTCTTTAGGTCTTCTACTTTAGCAACAGTCACCATGCTTGCGTTAAGCTTGTGGGTAGAAGTTAACGTAGGTAGAGAAGAGCAAACACTGTGCCCTGGGGGTACTCCAAGTTCAGAGGGTTGGGGTGTACAGGAGGGACCAATACAGGAGACAAGAAGGGTTCTCAGTGAGGTAAAAGGAAAACCAGGTTTAAGGGAAGAGAAGGAAAATGTGATCAACAGTGTCAAATTTTGCTCATGAAATAAGATGAGAACAGAGAGTTAAACATTGCATTTAGTAACATAGATGTCAGTGATGGTTGGAATGGGTCTAAGAGAAAGTGGAAAGAGCAGCAAGCATAGACAACTTGTTTGAGAAATTTTACTGCAGGTAAGAACAAAGAAATGGGATAATAACTGATGGGGAAGTAAGGTCTAGAGAAATTTGTTAATAAGATGGGAGAAATAATAGTATTTTTTATGATGAATCGTGCAGTGTGGTGAGCAAGATTTTTGATGAATCACTGCCCTTCAGTATATAAGATGATTGGGATCTAGTGCAGAAGTGAAGATATTTAGCTAGGAGGGTAGATACCATGGTAGTGAGTGGTCGGTAGTACAGTGCAATTTTGACACTAACTATGTAGCATTAGTGCAGACTTCATAGATTAAGTGCACAGTTCTCCATAAAACTCCCCTTATCAGACACCAGCTGAAAGCTCTGCGATATGAGGCCACCTGTGCTTCTGATCAACTGGTTACAAATTCAGTGGTTCCTAATAGCCCCTCAGGTTCAGTAATTCAGCAGAATGACTCACAGAACTCAGGAAAGCACTATACTTAGGATTAGTGTTTTATCATAATGGTTATGAATTAGGAACAGCTGAAAGAAGAGACCCTTAGGGCAAGGTCTGGTCTTACTGGGGAGGGTCCCAAAGGCAGAGTTTCCCTGTTTTCTCCCTGTGGAATCAGGGTGTGCCACCATCCCAGCACATTGATGTGTTCACCAACCAGGAAGTTCATCAAGAGTTTTTTATTGGGATTTTCATCATCTATGGTTGATTGGCTCATTGGCTGTGTGACTGAACTCAATCTCCAGCCCCACCCTTTCCTCCTTGGAGGTCAGGAGGTCAGGTTGCTATCACATGGCTCAAGGCCCCCACCTTCTAGTCACATGGTTGATCATTCCAGCATGGCCAACCTCTATGCTGTGACTATCTAGGGACCCACAATGAGTCACCTCATTGGTATAAACTCAGTTGTGGTCGCAATAACAAAGAAGCTCCTGTCACTCAGGAAATTCCAAGTGAGTAGCTGCCTCCCAAGAACCCAGGACCAAGACCAGACAAATTCTTTATTATGTTACATGTGGGTATTGTGATGGCAGTGGTGCAGAAAAGAGATGATGGTGGCCAGGACTAGAATATTAGAAGATATAGTCAGAAATTGTCAGATTCAAGAAGTATTTTGACAGAACTCAGGGATGGATTAGATGTGAGATAGGAATTAGAGGAGCTAAAGATGACTCCAGAGAAGCTGGCTTGAATGAAAGTACTTGACCTTAATTGGGATGTGGAAGATTGAGTAGCAGCAGATTGGGGCAGAAAGAGTGCTGGGGTAAAAAATCAAGAATTTTTTTCATGTTAATTTATATATACCTGTTAAACTTTCAAGTGGAGATGTCAAGTAGGAGGGCAGGTCTTCACTTCAGTGGGATGTTTCCCACTGAAAATGTACATTTGGAAGTTGTTAGGTTATAGAGCCTATTTAAATCCATGGAACTGAATGGCATCACCTAGGGACTCTTTTGGTTGTGAATAGGTAAAAAAGGTGTGAAGACTGAGCCTTTTGCGATACTCCAACAATTTGAGATGGGAAGGTGAGGAAGAATGAATAAAGGGAGGCTGAGAGGAGTTAGGAAAATCACAGGTGTGTCTTTTTGTTACCACCCGGGGTTCTTGGCCTTCCTTAATCAATAGAAATTGATAAGAGGCCAGACAAGAAATTCAGGCAAGGCTTTATTAGCAGGGGGGAGCAAAAACAGGTAACAGGTTCCCTTGCTTGATCCCCGAGGGTGGGGGCCAGCTGATTCCTTATATGGGGTGAGGGTAGGGATGTGTCCATGGGTGGGGCTAAAGGGGTGGCTTAGGTGTTCTGCCCACCCCTTTGGTGGTGCTGAGTGCAGGGGGCATACCCAGTACCCTGCTTTTGCTCCTGACACCCTGTTTTTGCTCCCGGCTCTTCAGAAGCGGCAGTTGGGTTTTTGGTCTTTTTGTATCTTGTTGTGCATAATTTGCCCCAACTGTGCATGCTTGCAGTGATTTTTAGTCCCTTATACTTTCTTTGCATTTTGTTTCTGGAGGAGAAGTTTGTCCAGGTGCAGGCACTGCAGCAAAGGGTCCCAGGTCCCAGGTCCCAGCGTGTCTCATTTTCATTGAAACCAAGAGACAAAAAAGTTACTTTACTTATACAAAGAATGATTACATATTGACATTGGAAGTATTAGCTGGTTATATATAACAGCTATTTTTCCTGGTTTGTTATCTTTTGATTTTATGTCATTTTTATTTCATTTATTTGCAGGTAAGAGACCAAATTTTTATGTGGTCAGATTTATTGGGTTTTTTAATTCATAGCCTCAAGGTTTTGTCGGTATTCCAACTTCAGAATTATAGAATTTTATATTTTACAGTGTTTTTATCTGTTTGTATCACTTTAATTGGTAATATTAATATATTGATGGTAGGGATTAAACTTAATTTTCTTCCAAATTGCTAGACTTTTACAGCTTTAGGATGAGAGTAAAGCCCATTAGATTATCAGAGGAGATGCTAAAGCAGTAATGGCAATTCATGGGCTCTTTTAAGGTGTACCACATACTGAGAAGGGTAACGTATTTCATGAGATTGTTTTATCACTTGGTTAGAAAATGGAGAAAAATGCTCTCTAATTGGCCTATTTTGCAAAATCATAAAATTGAAAGAATTCTAGTCTTAAAGAAGCAAGGTCAGGATTTTATTCCTGGATTTACCCATTACAGTCATGGGCAAGTCATTTAGTTGGCTGTGCTTTTATTTCCTCATCTATTGAGTGTATTCTTTTTCCCTTAGCTCATAGGTCTTTTGTAAGCATCAACTAATATAATGCTTCTGATGGTGATATTTAAATCATAAGGTCAAGTACAGGTAGGGGTAATGATTTTGGTATTTGCTCATGTGCTAAAATGTTTCCCAGTGATAGTGTGTACTATATGTACTCTGAAAAGATGAATGGTAACTTACCAGGGAAGATAGTCTATAGGATTTTGTATAATCTGCCACTGTTGGTGTTCAGATAAGTAATGTATAGATAGACTGAATTCTGCCCTTCTATTTTGTTTAATTGTTTCCCTGTCTTGTTTCAGTTGCTGATTGTTGGAGGTTCTTTTGGTCTTCGTGAGTTTTCACAAATCCGTTATGATGCTGTGAAGATTAAAGTAAGAACTGTCATTGGAGTTTGACATGTGTACATGTATGTTCTGGTTTATGAGACACGAATATTCAGTAAACTAAGCTGTCCTGAGTTTTATCTTGCTTTTTAAGACTGATATATGGGAACTTCCCTGGCGGTCCAGGGGTTAAGACTCTGCGCTTCCAATGCGGGGTCATGGGTTCGATCCCTGGTCAGGGAACTAAGATCCCACGTGCTGCACAGTGATGCCAAAAAATAAAATAAATAACTAAATAAGTAACTAAATAAAATAAAAATAATAAAAACTGCTGTTAAAAAAATCAAAGAGTGATATATGATCTTTGGACTCTTTAAAAAAAATTTTTTTTATACAATTTCTAAAGGTTACTTTCCATTTACAGTTATTACAAAATATTGGCTATATTCCCCATATCATACATTATATCCTTGAACCTGTCTTACACCCAACAGTGTGTACTGCCCACGCCCTCACCCCTGTTGCCCCTCCCCCCTCCCCATTGGTAACCTCTAGTTTGTTTTTTATATTTGTGAGTCTGCTTCTTTTTTTGTTGTATTCACTAGTTTGTGATATTTTTTAGAATCCACATATACGTGATATCATACAGTATTTATCTTTCTCTGTCTGATTTATTTCACTTAGCATAATGCCCTCCAAGTCCACCCATGTTGCTGCAAATGGCAAAATTTCATTCTTTTTTTATGGCTAAGTAAAACATACATGTATATATATATATACACACACAGACACACACACACATCTTCTTTATCCATTCATCTGCTGATGGACACTTAGGTTGCTCCCATACCTTGGCAATTGTAAATGATGCTGCTATGATCATTGGGGTGCATGGTTCTTTTTGAATCAAGTGTTTTTGGTTTTTTGTTTTGGATATATACACAGGAGTGGAATTTCTGGGTCATATGGTAGTTCTATTCTTAGTTTCTTGAGAAACCTCCATACTGTTTTCCACAGTGGCTGCACCAATTTTCATTCCCACCAACAGTGTAGGAGGGTTCCCTTTTGTCCACGTCCTCACCAACATTTGTTATTTGTGTTCTTTTGATGGTAGCCATCCTGACAGGTGTGAGATGATATCATGTATACTCAATATACTAAGCAGTCTTGAGTTTTATCATGCTTTTCAGGGCTGATATATGATCTTTGGGCTCTTTCTTACTCTTTAAAATGACATTAATGATCACATGGAAGTGAATCATGAAATGTAAAGAATTAAGTAATCTTTCTCCTCACTCACTAGAAACTTTGCAGTACTGTTAGCTTTTTCCCACAAAATATGCTCTGGTGTAGCCATTTTTAGGATCTAGAAGGGACTAAAGAACATGGGACAATAATTTCACTCCATTTTATTATACTAATTGTAAATTAGCTGTTTTGTATTAATACCAGTAAATTATAAGTTATATTGATGTGTATCTTTAGTAACTAATACTAAAAGAAAGGAAAATTATCTTTCATTATAGTGATACCTAGCTTTTCATAGCGATCCTTTTTACAGGTATGCGTTTGTGGTAGGACTATACTGGTTCCTGCATAGATATATTACTGTCGTTATTTTTACAGGTGAGGAATCTGAGGCTCGGAGAGCTTAAGTAACTTGCTTAAGGTCATGTGGCTATTTAGGGGTAGAACTAGGATTCCCACCTCTATGATTACACAATTACTATCAAATTCAGGTCTGTTGTTACATAACAATTCTGATTAATTCATTCAGAAGTATGTAGCTTTTGTTTGTGCCACACATCTGATATTTGAGGGTTTTTTCCCGAGTACAGGTGACCCTTGAACAACAGGGGTTTGAACTGTGCTGGTCCACTGATACCCAGATTTTTTTCAAAAAATACTACGGTACTACACGATCTGCAGTTGGTTGAATCCACGGATGCAGAACTCGGAGATATGGCGGGCCAACTGTTATTTATTGAGGAAAATCCTTGTATAAGTGGACCCTCGAGGTTCAAACTAGTGTTTTCAAGGGTCAGCTGTATTTCATTAGCAGACCTCAGTAATGTTGGTGGGAGAGTATTAAAGGCCTATTCCATTTTTTCAGTTAATTTTATGGTTTAAGAGAAATACCAACGCTAGCTAGTCTTAAAGACAGTAGGTATTAAAATAAATAGTAAATTTAAAAGGAATATATACTTTCTATGAGGGAATAGAGCAATTATAACTGAGTTTTAAAGTTTCTGTTAGCATCCCAATTATTTTATTAAGGAATTTCTTCCCTTTTGCTTTAAAGTGAAAGTTATAATAATCTGACTTTTGGAAATGGGATGTCATGTACATATTTGAAAAATAATTGAATATTTGTCATGTGTTTATCATGTGTTAGATCCTACAGATAAAGATTCAAGAAACTGGTTCTTATAAAGCTTATAGCATCATGAAGGCTGGGAGACATCTAATGTAAACATGTATCCAAACATACAATATAACAATGCCCAGTGAAATGCTATATTAAAACTCTGCGTAAAACGTTACTAGAACTTCAAGGAGAGGCATACGGTTTAGACTTGGGAAAGGGGTATCAGAGAAGGTCTGCTAGAGGTATCAACCTTTGAATTAAGGTTAAGAATGAGTAAGAGTTAGCTAAATGATGGAAATGATTAGTATTATATAACATAGAGTGGCTAACATAGAGTAGAGATTGGGGGAGCAACATAGGAGGGAAGAGATTGTTTCAAGTGGAGATGGAGAGACCTGTTAAGACACTTTGGCAGTAGTATAGATGAACAATAATGGAATCTGAAATGAAACATTTGCAATGAAGATAGAAATGAATGGGTTCCAGAAAAATTTTTTGCAGCAAATTGATAGTGACATATATGATATTAAAATCTGAATAAATATCAGATGACTTGAGGCTTTGGTTTTGAGGACTGGGTAAATTTTCGTAGCAAGAGAGAGTGAGGGAGATTGCAGTAACAGAAGAGGTCTAGATGAGGGGGTCGAAGTAAAGAGAATAAAGTTGGGAGAAATGAGGTTGATTGAAGTTAAGAGGATGAGATTGGTCAAGGTCTATGGAAGGAGGCTGAGAGGACAAAGTTGAGGTGAGAAGGATCAGAGAACAAGACCTACTGAGATTGAGATGTCCAGGTTGGTTGCTGTTGAGAAGTCAGACTCAAGTGAAGTCAAGAGTCAGTGTTTAGGTGAGGTTGAGTTCCAATAAGGTTGAGAAGGTAAGGTGGATTAAATTTGAGAGGAATTGAGAAGGTAAGATTGGTTGAGGTTGACAGTTGTTACAAGGGTTGAGAGGTTGAGATTAAGGAGGGAAAGATTGCTGAGGTCAAGGGCTGGGGGTCAAGACTGTGGTTGAGAGGACAAATTCAGTTAAGAAAGTTCAAGGATAAGTACAGCTGAGAAGTTTTGAGGAGGGTGGAAAAAGACGGTATTGATTCAGAGTGACCAGCCATTTTAGTTTGCCTGGAACTGTCCTGATTTTAGGCCTGAAAATCCAGTGTCCCAGGACGTAAAAATTCCTGCTTTTCAGTCGTGGGTATGGAAGGTTGAAAGGAAAGTACAGAACCCATGAGGTGGGCTTAAACAAATAAGCTGAAAGCAATAGCTTTCAATTTCTAGTGTGAAATAGGTATGACATAGCTCATCTGCCTTCATTATGGCTGTTGCTCTTTTTTTCTCCTGACTCCTAGTGCTAACAACTGTGGATCCACAGTAATAGATTATCTGCTTTTGCATCACTCCAAGTAATATGATTTAAGTGTACAATTAAGTGCATTGTAATCCTGAGCATTAACAGTCTTTTTTTTTAAACCTTTGCTTGACTGTTGTAGTTTGTAAAGAAATAGTGCTTGTTTAATTTTTAACATTGTAAATATCATGACCATGTTTTTTAGGATTCAGATAATGAAAATGAGAATAATTACAGTACCAACCACCAGTCTGTTCTCTGTATCTATGAGCTTGGTTTTTTTGTTTGTGTGTTTTTTTAGATTCCACATACAAGTGAGATCATTACTGACTGTATTCCCCACACTGTATGTTTCATACCCATAACTCATTTATTTTGTAACCGGTAGTTTGTACCTCTTAATTTTCTTACCCGTTTCTCTCCTCCTCCCTTCCCCCTTCCCTGTGGCAACTACTTGTCTCTGTATCTATGATTCTGTTTCTGTTTTGTTATGTTTGTTCATTTGTTTTGTTTTTCAGGTTTCACGCGTAAGTGAAATCAAACAGTATTTGTCTTTCTTTGCCTGACTTATCTCACTTAGCATAATCCTGTTGTCAAAATGGGGAGGTCCATCCCTGTTGTCAAAAATGGCAAGATTTCATTTCTTTTATGGATGAATAATATTACATTGTGTATAGACACATCACAATTTCTTTATCCATTACTCATCGATGGACACTTAGGTTGTTTCCATGTCTTGGCTATTGTGAATAATGCTGTGATGAACATGGGGTGCAGATACCTCTTCAAGATAGTGATTTCATTTCCTTCAGATAAATACCCAGAGGTGAAATTCCTGGGCCATATGGTAGGTGTATTTTCCATTTTTTGCAGGAATCTCCGTAGTGTTTTCCACAGTAGCTGTACCAATTTATATTCCCACCAACAGTGCACAAGGACTCCCTTTTTCCACATCCTCTCCATCAGTTGTCATTTCTTGTCCTTTTGATAATAGCCATTCTAACAAGTATGAGGTGATATCTCATTGTGGTTTTGATTTGCATTTTCCTGATGATTAGTGATGTTGAGCATCTTTTCATCTACCTGTTGGTCATCTGTATGTCTTCTTTGGAAAAATGTTCTGATCCTCTGCCCATTTTTTAAGCAGATTTTTTTTTTTTGGAGGGGTGGTACTGAGTTGTATAAGTTCTTTATAT
This sequence comes from Balaenoptera physalus, assembly GCF_965194825.1. Lineage (NCBI taxonomy): Eukaryota > Metazoa > Chordata > Mammalia > Artiodactyla > Balaenopteridae > Balaenoptera > Balaenoptera physalus. Next base: position 32,039,490 of record NC_138883.1, read on the forward strand.
ATTTTGGATATTAACCTTTTATGAGTTATATGATTTGCACTTATTTTCTTTCATTCAGTAGGTTGCCTTATCATTGTGTTGATTGCCTTTTTCTCCCCCCAGTATTATGTATGTGAAATTCATCTCTATTTTAGCTCTAAATTCAGGGTCAGCAAGCTTTTCCTGTAAGGAGCCAGGTAGTAAGTGTTTTAGGCTTTGTGAGCTACACTCTTTCACAACTATTGAAATCTCGTGTTGTATCACAAAAGCAGCCATGGACAAAAACAAATGAGCATGGCTGTGTTCAAATAAAACTTTACTGACAAAAATGGATATTAGACTAGATTTGGTCCATGGGCCATAGTTGCTGACCCCAAGATTTTTTCATTGCTGTATGGTATTCCACTAATTATACCATAATTTATTTATCTATTTTACTCTGAGACATTTGGGTTGCTTGGCAGTTTTGGTTAGTGAAAATAATGTTGCTGTGAACATTCGTGTATATTTTTCTTGCTGCATGTGTACAAAAAAGGAATTGCTGGATTATCACCTTTATTTGATAATTTCCATACTGTTTTTCAGAGTGATTGAATCAATTGTAGGGGAGAAAAAATAATTTTCCCTTTACCCTTCTACATTCTTGGCTGAGATCCTTCTGTAATAAAATACAGATTAACAAGAGAAAAACAAACAGAAGTTTAATAACATGTATACCTCTTGTATACATGGGAGATACCCAGGAAAAGTGAGTAAAACTTTCCCCACCATCACCTTAAATACTATCTGAAGACAGAAGAAGGATGTTGGAGGGGGAGGGCAGTTATGAGAGGTTACTGGGAAAAACACAGTAAAAGGGTAAGGTTGTTACACAGATTTAAGTGGGTGCCTTCTCGATTGGTAGAAGTTTGTTGTGATTTAGAATCATCCTTCTCTTCCTGGTACTAAAAGGGAGACACTTATAAATGGAGATTTCCTTTATAAATGTATGTGTCCCTCACAAAAGGGTAACTTGTACTGGTTTTCAGAGCTTGCTTGTCTAGTGTTTCCTAAAAACAATCAGCTCAAGATAATCCTTATGCCAAAGAGACATATTTTGGGGTGTCATATTCTGCTTCCCTTCACATTCTACACTGCTGCTTTAAAACAAAGAATGTCGTCCTCCGTCCAGTTCTGTAGGTGATCTTGGGTGGCCTTGGACAGCAGTGGCTTGAAGCAGGATTTTGGTTCCCTGGCCGGAGACTGAACTCAGGCTGTGGCAGTGAGAGTGGTGAATCCTAGCCACTAGGCCAGTGGCCAGTCGGCTTTGTAGAAGTGAATTTCCACAAAGAGATGGAAAGTAGTGAAACAAAGTGTTTATTAGGAGGAAAAAGAGTATGTGTGAAAAAACTTAACACGGGTGGACTCAGAGAAAGAGTCGCGCCCTCGTGGTAGTTGAATCACTTACATGGGGCATCTCTTCTGGGTTTCCTCTGGCCAGTCACCTTGCTTTGCCTGGCTCTTAGTCCATATTTGTTTATCTCAGGGTCCTCCCCTGTGTGCGCGCGCATCTCTTAGCCAAGATGGATTCTAGCGAAGAGGGCTATGGGTAGGTTGACATCACTTACTGTGGGGTGACGCCCCCTCCCTTTTTGACCCCTGAGGAGCCTTTCTGCGCATGCATAGTCGGGAAGGTCTCCTTGACCTCGAGAATGAGAAATATGTGGTCTCTTTATCATTTATCTGGGCAGGGCTCAGCTTCTCCTTGCTCCTGTCCCCCAACGGGACAGTCTCGAGCTGCTCAGCCTGGGGCCCATCTGTCTCCTGCCTCATAGGGATCAAGTCATTAGCCACTACAGTCACTGACTTTACAATACACCCTGAAAGGAATTCAGGACAAAGAACAGGATGAGACACTCTGCTTTGGCAAAACAGGCAAAACAGGCCCTTAGTTAGATATATTTTGGAAAATATTTTTTATGAACCTGGATTCTTGCATCTTCCCATACGCAGAAGAGCACTAAAGTCATTAACTGAGATGTCTCTTCCTCATGACTAGCAATAACCTTCTACCGAGATGTATGCTTGATTGCACGTATTTCTTAGCCATATATATACTATATATATATACTAGCCTCTTCCCCTACGTCTTCAGAGCAGTTCTTCAGATCTATCTGGGAGGTTGTCTCCTGGGCTATAGTCCTCAATGAGACACTGGATACTCAACCGAGAGCGCTTATATTGTGCGTTTTTCTTTCAGTCATCACTGCCAACAGTTTTTTGTTCCCCAGGCTCCAAATACTTGCCAATACTTGCTATTATAGGTTGGGTTTTTTTCCTCATTTTGTTTTTTAAAGCAATTTTGGTGGGTGTGTTATGAATTGTTACCTAATTACGTGGTGAATTTGAATTTTTCGTGATGATGAAACTGAGTCCCCCTAAAAGTTCCTGTATTGAGTTTGGTTAATCTCTCTATCCAGAACTCTGTTCCCTTTCTTGTCCCATCTGACCTCAATCTTGAGCTAACTGAACACTAATCAGCCAGAGTCAGATGACTAAAAAATTGCTGTTGTTAGTAACATCATTAATGTACTAAAACTGCTATTTTAGATATCATCATTAATGTAGAAACTCAGGTTGTTTCTCTAGGGCAAGAGTAGCTCACAGACCCCTGAGCCATGGACTGCCTGTGCAGAGAATCATAAACCAAAGACATCCTGACTCTCGAAACTGCAATTAAGAAATGATTAATTCCATCTTCTTTTGTAATATAAGCTTGTAATGTGATGAATTTCCTTTTAAGCATGGCCATGGCTATCATGAAAGTTTTAATATGTAATATATTCATAATCAAATTAAATTTGTTTTTATTTATCCATGAGCTATTTAGAAGTGTTTTTCCTTAACTTATAAACAGGGAATTTTCTAGTTACTGTTTTTTATTGATTTCTAACTTGAGTATGTTGTAACCAAAGAAAATTTTCATTGAGTTCTTTCTTTGATACTTGTTGAGACTGGCTTTATGAGCTAACACATGATCAGTTTGTATGAATGATGTATGCTTGTTGGGTACATAATAAAAATATGTTGTTGGGTACATACTAAAAGTTTATACATCCATTTGGTCAAGTTTGTTATTTGTGTTTTTTCAAATTTCTGTGTTTTTGACTTTTTATATCTGTTCTCTTACCAAGAGAATTGTGTTAACATCTCTCATTATGACTGTTTGCCTATTTCACCGTGGTATTAGGTACATATAACTTCAGAATTATTATGTCTTCTCCGTGAATTGAATTTTCATTGTAATGAAACTTTGCACGGTAATAATACTTTTTCCCCTTACCTATTTTGTTGGATATTAATATGGCTTCACCAGCTTTCTGTTTAATCTCAACCTTTCTGTAAACTTAAGTTTTAGATGTATCTCTTATAAACAGAAAATATGTTTTAATAGTTTTGTTTTTTAATTGGCTCATTAAATATATTTACATTTAATGTAATTTTAAAATATATTTGGGTTTAAATATACCTTTTATGTTCTATTGTTATAATTATTTCTGTCTTGTTGTTCTCTTTTGGATTAATAACATTTTATTATTTTGCTGTTGTTCCATTAGTTTGGGAGCTGTAGTCTTACTCTTCCACTAGAAGTTGCACTACAGACTGTTGTGGTCTACAGATTTTTTTTTTTTTTTCCTTCTACTCTTTTGGTCTTGATGGGGAGCAGAATACACCACCCCAAAATGTGCCACTTTGGCATGTGGATTGTTTTAAGCTGAAGGCAATTATGACCCAACAGACTCAGGAGAAGCTTTTTATCTCTTCCTTAACTGCCCAAAAGGATTTAGGTAGGAAGCCTGTACCAGGAAGATAGCTATTATGAGAGAGAACTTTTTATATCAGAAGGACTTATCTGCATGGCATGGAAACGTTTGTTTACCAAACATTTGGTCTTCTCATCTTCCTGTGGATTATCTGCTTCCTCTTTGAAGCCCCAGACCCCTACCCCCTTAGCTCAGGATGGCATATAAGTCTAATTTGACTGCCTGTGAGTCTCATGTGTTTGTGGGGCTCCAATACATACATAATTACATATTTTTCTCCTGTTAAATCTGTTTTATGTCAATTTAATTATTAAACTAGCCAACGACCCTAGAAGGGAAGAAGGGAAAATTGTTCCTCCCCAACAGTCTGGTTTTGGTATTGGGATAATGTTGACTTCATAACATGAATTGGGAAGTGTTTCCTCTTTTTTATTTTCTGGAAGTGATTATGTAGAATTGGTGTTACTTCTTCCTTAAATATTTTATAGAATTTGCCAGTGAAACCATCTGGGTATCTCGTTTTCTTTTTCAAAATGTTTTTAGCTATGAATTTAATTTTCTAAATAGATGATACTATTCTGGCTATGTATTCTTCTTTCTCTTACATTTTCTAATTGGTTTTTACTTGCATAAAGAAACTATATTGATTTTGTATGTGGATCCATGCCCTTTGATTTTTGGGTGTTGATCTAACTACCTTGTTGAATTTTCTTTAACAAGCAGTAATCATAGTAAATATTCTTAATAGAGAAACATTAAAAAACATTGCTATTAAAGCTAGGAACAATAAAGGAATATCCATAATTGTAGCTACTTTTAAAGTAATATTTTGGGTATCATAGCCCATAAAATTGGACAGCAAAATGAACTACACGGTTTTTAAAAAAAATTTTTATTTTATATTGGACTGTAGTTGATTAGCAATGTTGTGTTAGTTTCAGGTGTACAGCAAAGTGATTCATTTATACATATACATGTATCTATTCTTTTTCAAATTCTTTTCCCATTTAGGTTGTTACATAATATTGAGCAGAGTTCCCTGTACTATACAGTAGGTCCTTGTTGGTTATCCATTTTACATACAGCGGTGTGTACATGTCAATCTCAAACTCCCTAACTATCCCTTCCACCACCCAGCCTTCCCCCCACTGGTAACCATAAATTCATTCTCTAAGTCTGTGAGTCTGTTTCTGTTTTGTAAATAAGTTCATTTGTATCATTTTTTTTTAAGATTCTGCAGGTAAGCAGTATCATACAATATTTGTCTTCCTCTGTCTGACTTACTTCACTCAATAGGATGATCTCTAGGTCCATCCCTGTTGTATCAAATGGCATTATTTCATTCTTTTTAATGGCAGAGTAATATTCCGTTGTATATATGTACCACATCTTCTTTATCCAATCATCTGTCCATGGAGATTTAGGTTTCTTCCATGTTTTGGCTGTTGTAAACAGTGCTGCAATGAACATTGGGGTGCGTGTATCCTTTTGGACCATGTTTTTCTCCAGATATATACCCAGGAGTGGGATTGCAGGATCATATGGTAGCTCTATTTTTAGTTTTTTAAGGAATCTCCATACTGTTCTCCACAGTGGCTGCACCAATTTACATTCCAACAAACAGTGTAGGAGGGTTCCCTTCTCTCCACACCCTCTCTAGCATTTGTTGTTTGTGGATTTTTTGATGATAGCCATTCTGACTTATGTGAGGCAATATTCACTGTAGTTTTGATTTGCATTTCTCTAATAATCAGTGATGCTGAACATCTTTTCATGTGCCTCTTGCCATTTGTATGTCTTCTTTGGAGAAATGTCTATTTAGGTCTTCTGCCCATTTTTTGATTTGGTTATTTGTGTTTATGATATTAAGCCGCATGTGATGCTCATAAATTTTGTAGACTAATTCTTTGTTGTTGCATTGTTTGCAAATATTTGCACACATTCTGTGGGTTGTCTTTTTGTTTTGTTTATGGTTTCCTTTGCTGTGCAAAAGCTTTTAAATTTCATTAGGTCCCATTTGTTTATTTTTATTTCCATTACTCTGGGAGATGGATTGAAAAGGATATTGCTGTGATTTATGTCAGAGAGTGTTCTGCCTATGTTTTCCTCTAATACGTTGATAGTGTCCAGCCTTATATTTAGGTCTTTAATCCATTTTGAGTTTATTTTTGTGTATGGTGTTAAAGAGCATTCTAATTTCATTTTTTTACAGGTAGCTGTCCAGTTTTCCCAGCACCATTTCTTGAAGAGACTGTCTTTCCTCCATTGTATAGTCTTACCTCCTTTGTCATAGATTAATTGACCATAGGTGCGTGGGTTTATTTCTGGGCTTTCTATCCTGTTCCATTGATCGATATTTCTATTTTTGTGCCAGTACCATACTGTTTTGATGACTGTAGCTTTGTAGTTTAGTCTGAAGTCAGGGAGCCTGAATCTTCCAGCTCCATTTTTCTTTCTCAAGATTGCTTTGGCTATTCAGGGTCTTTTGTGTCTCCATACAAATTTTGAGATTTTTTGTTCTAGTTCTGTGAAAAATGCCATTGGTAATTTGATAGGGTTTGCATTGAATCTAGATTGCCTTGGTTAGTATACTTATTTTGACAACATTGATTCTTCCAATCCAAGTATATGGTATATCTTTCCCTCTATTGTGTCGTCTTCGATTTCTTTCATCAGCGTCTTATAGTTTTCAGAGTACAAGTCTTTTGTCTCCTTAGGTAGGTTTATTCCTAGGTATTTTATTCTTTTTGATGTGGTGGTAAATGGGATTTTTTCTTTAATTTCTCTTTCTGATATTTTGTTGTTAGTATATAGAAATGCAACAGATTTTTGTGTATTAATTTTGTAACCTACAACTTTACCGAATTCATTGGTGAGCTGTAGTAGTTTTCTGGTAGCGTTTTTAGGATTTTCTATGTACAGTATCATGTCATCGGCAAACAGTGACAGTTTACTTGTTTTCTAATTTGGATTCCTTTTATTTCTTTTTATTCTCTGATTGCCACAGCTAGGACTTCCACAACCATGTTGAATGAAAGTGGCGAGAGTGGACATCCTTGTCTTCTTCCTCATCTTGGAGGAAATACTTTCAGCTTTTTTTTGAAATATTTATTTATTTTTTAATTATTATTTTGGCTGTGCTGGGTCTTTGTTGCGGCACACGGACTCTTCATTGCGGCATGCAGACTTTTTAGATGCGGCCTGCGGACTCTTAGTTGCGTCATGCATGCGAGATCTAGTTCCCTGACCAGGGATTGAACCTGGGCCCCCTGCATTGGGAGTGCGGAGTTTTACCCACTGGACCACCAAAGAAGTCCCTGCTTTTAGCTTTTGAACACTGAATATTATATTAGCTGTAGGTTTGTTGTATATGGCCTTTATTATGTTGAGGTATGGTTCCCTCTATGCCCACTTTCTGGAGAGTGTTTTTCATAAACGGGTGCTGAATTTTGTCAAAAGCTTTTTCTGCATCTATCGAGATGATCGTATGGTTTTTACTCTTCAGTTTGTTGATGTGGTGTATCACACTGATTGCTTTGTGGATACTGAAAAATCCTTGCATCCCTGTGATAAATCCCACTTGATCGTGGTGTATGATCCTTTAATGTATTGTTGGATTCAGATAGTAGTTTGTTGAGGATTTTTGTGTCTGTGTTCATCAGTGATATTGGCCTGTAATTTTATTTTTTTGTGGTATCTTTGTCTGGTTTTGGTATTAGGGCTATGGTGGACTCATAGAATGAGTTTGGGAGTTTTCCTTCCTGTGCAATTTTTCTGGAACAGTTTCAGAAGGATAGGTGTTAACTCTTCTCTAAATGTTTGATAGAATTCGCCTGTGAAGCCATCTGGTCCTGGGTTTTTGTTTGTTGGGAGTTTTTTAATCACAGTTTCAATTTCAGTACAGTAAGTCCCCTACACATGAACGAGTTTTGTTCCAAGAGCGCATTTGTAAGTCCAATTTGTTCGTAAGTCCAACAAAGTTAGCCTAGGTTAGCCTAGGTACCTAACTAACACAGTCGGCTATATAGTACTGTACTGTAATAGGTTTATAATACTTTTCACACAAATAATATGTAAAAATCGAACATCTCAAAAAAATAAAACATTTTTAATCTTGCAGTACAGTACCTTGAAAAGTACAGTAGTACAGTACAACAGCTGACATACAGGGGCTGGCATCGAGTGAACAGGCAAGAAGAATTACTGACTGGAGGAGGGAGAGGAGGTGGGAGATGGTAGAGCAATAGGAGGAAGGATCGTCAGCAATAGGAGATGGAGGGCAAGGTGCAGTTTCACTCACGCCTGATGTTGATGGCACAGGTTCTGGTTCCTTGCTGGATTCAGTTCTATCCACCCTCTTGAAAAAACGATCCATTGATGTCTGGGTAGTAGCTGTTTTTTTCTTGTCATAGATGATACAGTAGCACTGGGCTGAATTCTGAACGTCTGCTGCAACCTTCATGCACCATTCTATGTTTGGGTCCTATGCCTCAAAACCTAACAGTGCCTCCTCAAATAAAGAAAATCCCCTTGCCATTTCCCTTGTTGTGAATCTCTTCGGTTCTTCAATTACTTCTTCCTCTTGTCTCTCTTTGTCCTTTCTTTGGGCCTCCAATTCCATCAGGTCTTCATTAGTACTGTAACCTCCTTGTGTTGCACAGCAAGGAGTTCAGTGAAGCCGTCCTGTTGCAGATCTAGCTCCAGCTTCTCGCTTAGGGTCACTGAGTTGCTGAAGATCTCTTTGTGCTCCTCATCCACCCTCTCAAATCCACGAAAATCGTGAACAAACTGCAGGCAAAGGTTCTTCCAAACCCCATTCATGGTGCTGGCCGTAACCTCACGCCATGCAAAGTCAATGTTTTTATGGCCTTGTAGGTGTTGTAGTCCTTCCAAAATTGTCACAAGGTTATTCCTGATCCCTGTCACTCGCCTTTACTGCGAAAAGTGTGATGTAAATAATATTTCTTGAAAGTCACTATAACTCCCTGGTCCATAGTTTGGATGAACAATATAGTATTTGGTGGCAGATGCACTACTTTGACGTTGGGATGAAAGTCATCCGTGAATGGGGGGTGGCCCCGAGCACTATCAAGCAGCAAAGGAATGTTGAATGGGATGTCCTTCTCCAAGCAATATTTCCCCACCTCCGGGATAAAGTGGTGGAAAAACCAGTCATAGAAAATGGCCTCTGTAACCCAGGCTTTGGGGTTACTCTTCCACACAACAGGAAGAGATCCCTTGGCTTTGTTTTAACGGGCCCTTGGGTTCTCTGAATGATAAACTAAGAGAGCCTTCAGCTTCATATTGTGGGAAGCACGGCCATCAAACAACAGAGTTAGTCTGCCCTTTGCTGCTTTATAGCCTGGCATTAACTTTTCCTCCTTACTGATGTAACTTTGGTCTGCCATCCTCTTCCAGTACAGTCCTATCTCATCCACATTAAAAACCTGCTCTGTTAAATACATGCCTTCATCAGTAATTTCTCAAAGAGTTTCAGGAAATTCCAGGGCAGCTACTGTATCTGCACTCACTGCCTTGCCACTTACTTTTACGTTGTGAAGTTTGGCTCTAACCTTGAACCAATGAAACCAGTCATTGCTGACATTAAAAGATGTGCCCTCTGATTCTTTGCCGCGTTTCTTCTTCAAGTCTTCGTAAAGGCTTTTAGCTTTGTCTTGAATCAACATAAAGCTGAGTGGGACTCAACACTGTTGCTGATCCTGCATCCATACACTGAGAAGTTTCTCCATCTCCTCCATCATTCTTCCACACTTCTTCGATATTATTGTCAACATCATCGGCACAGCACACTTCTTATATTCCATGATCTTGTCTTTGTTCTTTAGAATTGTGCCGATGGTTGAATGATTCATGTTATAAGAACGAGTGACGTCTACCATCTTTTCACCTCGCTTCACTCTCAATTTTTTTCACTTTTGTTTCCATTGTTATCTCTTGACACTTCTTAGCAGTGCCAGCTATATCACCCACTGCTTTTACACTTGCTTCCAGACATCCTGGGCTTGAAATAAAGATACTGTATTACTGTACTATATACAGTACTGTACAGTAAGGTACACAAAAGCACAACCACTTGTAGAGGATGCATGCATGTGACAATGTACACCAGACATGTGAAGTAACTTACGTGATTAGACATGCGAACATCTATCTTTGAAAGTTGGCAACTTGAAGGCTCGTATGTAGGGGACTTACTGTACTTGTGATTGGGCTGTTCATGTTTTCTGTTTCTTTCTGGTTCAGTCTTGGGAGCTTGTACCTTTCTAAGAATTTATCTGTTTCTTTCAGGTTGTCCATTTTATTGGCATATAGTCACTTGTAGTAGTCTCTTACGATCCTTATATTTCTGTGGTGTCCATCTTAACTTCTCCTTTTTCATTTCTAATTTTACTGATTGGAGTCCTCTCCATTTTTTTCTTGATGAGTCTGGCTAAAGGTTTATCAATTTTGTTATCTTGTCAAAGAACCAGCTTTTAGTTTCATTGATCTTTGCTATTGTTTTTTTCATCTCTATTTCATTTATTTCTGCTCTGATCTTTATGATTTCTTTCCTTCTACTAACTTTAGGTTTTGTTTGTTCTTCTTTCTCTAGTTGCTCTAGCTGTAAGGTTAGGTTGTTTGAAATTTTTCTTGTTTCCTGAGGTAAGATTGTATTGCTCTAAACTGTCTAGGAGGCTTGTGCAGGCTTCCTGATGGGAGGGACAGGTTCCCGTCCAGTAGTGGGTGGAGCTGGGTCTTGTCCTTCTGGTGGGCAGGGCAGTGCTCAGTGAGACTTTAAGCCACTTGTGTGCCGATGGGCGGGCCTGTGTTCCCACCTGTTGGTTATTAGACTGCTTTTGCTGCATCCCATAGGTTTTGAATCATTGTGCTTTTGTTTTCATTTGTCGCTAGGTATTATTTGATTTCCTCTTTCATTTCTTTAGTGATCCATTGGTTGTTTAGTAGCATATTGTTTAGCCTCCACGTGTTTGTGTTTTTTACAGTTTTTTTTCTTGTAGTTGATTTCTAATCTCATAGCATTGTGGTTGGAAAAGATGCTTGATATGATTTCAGTTTTCTTAAGTTTACCGAGGCTCGCTTTGCGGCCCAGCATGTGGTCAATCCTGGAGGATGTTCCATGTGCACATGAAAAGAATGTGTATTCTGCTGCTTTTGAATGGAATTATTGTTAAATATCAATTAAGTCCATCTGGTTTAATGTGTCATTTGAGGCCTGTGTGTTTTAATTTTCTGTCTGGATGATCTGTCCATTGATATAAGTGGGGTGTTAAAGTCCCCCACTATTGTGTTACTGTCGATTTCTCCCTTTATGGCTGTTAGTATTTGCCTTATATATTGAGGTGCTCCTATGTTGGGTGCATATGTATTTACAGTTGTTATATCTTCTCGGATTGATCCCTTGATCATTATGTAGTGTCCTTTGTCTCTTGTAACAGTCTTTATTTTAAAGTCTATTTTGCCTTATATGAGTATTGCTACTTCAGCTTTCTTTTGATTTCCATTTGCATGGAATACCTTTTTCCATCCCCTCACTTTCAGTATGTATGTGTCCCTAGGTCTGAAGTGGGTTTCTTGTAAGCAGCATATATTCGGGTCTTGTTTTTGTATCCATTCAACCAGTGTATGTCTTTTGGTTGGAGCATTTAATCCGTTTACATTTAAGGTGATTATTGATATGTAAATTGCTATTGCCATTTTCTTAATTGTTTGGGGTTTGTTTTTGTAGGTCTTTTTTCTTCCCTTCCTCTTTTGTTCTCTTGTGGTTTGATGGCCATCTTTATTGTTCTGTTTGGGTTGCTTTATCTTTTTTGTGTGTGTATCTATTATAGTTTTGGGGTTTGCTGTTCCCGAGGGTTTTTTGTTTTTGTCTTTAATTAATTAATTAATTAATTTATTTTTGGCTTCATTGGTTCTTTGTTGCTGCGCATGGGCTTTATCTAGTTTTGGCCATTGGGGGCTACTCTTTGTTGTGGTGTGCAGGCTTTTCATTGCGGTGGCTTCTCTTGTTGCGGAGCACAGGCTCTAGGTGCACAGGCTTCAGTAGTTGTGGCTTGTGGGCTCTAGAGCACAGGCTCAGTGATTTTGGCACATGGGCTTAGTTTCTCTGTGGCATGTGGGATCTTCCCAGACTGGGGCTTGAACCCATGTCCTCTGCATTGGCAGGTGGATTTTTAATCACCCTGCCACCAGGGAAATCCCTGCTGTGAGGTTTTGATATAGCAGTCTATGTAGGTACAAGTTTGTTTTAACTTTCTGGTTTCTTTCCCATCTAGAGAAGTTCCTTTAGCATTTGTTGCAGAGCTGGTCTGGTGGTGCTGAATTCTCTTAGCTTTTGCATGTCTGTAAAGTGTTGTTTTTTTTTTTAATTGGTGTATAGTTGTTTTACAATGTTGTGTTTCTTCTCTACAGCAAAGTGGAGTTTCCTGTGCTATACAACAGGTTCTCATTAGTTATCTATTTTATACATATTAGTGTATATATGTCAGTCCCAATCTCCCAATTCATCCCACCCGCCGTTTCCCCTCTTGATGTCCATACTTTTGTTCTCTACCTCTGTGTCTCTATTTCTGCCTTGCAAACCGGTTCATCTGTAACATTTTTGTAGATTCCACAAATATGCATTAATTTACAATATTTGTTTTTCTTCTTCTGACTTACTTCACTCTGTATGACAGTGTCTAGGTCCATCCACATCTCTACAAATGACCCAATTTCATTCATTTTTATGGCTGAGTAATATTCCATTGTATATATGTACCACATCTTCTTTATCCATTCGTCTGTCAATGAATATTTAGGTTGCTTCCATGACCTGGCTATTGTAAATAGTGCTGCAGTGAACATTGGGGTGTGTGAAGCTTTTGATTTCTCCATCAAATCTGAATGAGAGGCTTGCTGGGTAGAGTATTCTTGGTCATAGGTTCTTCCCTTTCATCACTCTAAATACAGTATATTGTGCTACTCCCTTCTGGCCTGCAGAGTTTCTGCTGAGAAATCAGCTGATAACCTTATGGGAGTTCCCTTGTATGTTATTTGTTGTTTTTCCCTTGTTACTTTTAATATTTTTTCTTTGTCTTTAGTATTTGTCAATTTGATTACTAGGCGTCTTGGCGTGTTCCTCCCTGGGTTTATGTGCCTGGGACTCTCTGTGCTTCCTGGACTTGGATGACTGTGTGAAGTTTTCAGCTATTATCTCTTCAAATATTTTCTCAGGTCCTTTCTCTCTTCTCCTTCTGGGACCCCTATAATGGGAATGTTGGTGCATTTAAGAGGTCCCTTAGACTGTCTACATTTCTTTTCATTCTATTTTCTTTATTATATTCCATGGCAATGATTTCTACCATTCTGTCTTTCAGGTCACTTATCTGTTCTTCTGACTCACTTATTGTACGATTGATTCCTTCTAATGTATTTTTCATTTCAGTTATCATATTGTTCATCTCTGTTTGTTCTTAATTCTTCTAGGTCTTTGTTAAACATTTCTTGCATCTTCTTAATCCTTGCCTCTATTCTTTTTCCGAGATCTTGGATCATCTTCATTATCATTATTCTGAATTCTTTTTCTAGTAGGTTGGCTATCTCCACTCCACTTAATTTTTCTTCTGGGGTTTCGTTTTGTTCCTTCATCTGGGACATATTCCTTTGCCTTCTCGTTTTGACTAAATTTCTGTGAATGCAGTTTCCATTCCACAGGCTGCAGGATTGTAGTTCTTGCTTCTGTTGTCTGCCCTCTGTGGATGAGGCTGTCTAAGAGGCTTGTGCAGGGTTCCTGATGGGAGGGACTGGTTCCCAGTGGTGGGGAACTGGGTCTTGTCCCTCTGGTGGGCAGGGCTGTGCTCAGGGAGACTTTAAGCCACTTGTGTGCTGATGGGCAGGGCTGTGTTCCCGTGCCATTGGTTATTTGGCCTGAAGTGATCCAGCACTGGAGCCTACAGGCTGTTTGGTAGGGCTAATGGTGGCCTTTGGGAGGGCTCATGCCAATGAGTAGTTCCCAGAACTGCTGCTGCTAGTGTCTTTGTCCCTGCACTGAGCCACAGACACCCCCTGCCTCCCCAGGAGACCCTCCAATGCTAGCAGGTAGGTCTGGCCCAGTCTCTTCTGGGGTCACTGCTTTTTTCCTCTGGGTCCTGGTACCCTCAAGACTTTATGCGTGCCCTCCAAGAGTGGAGTTCCTGTTTTTCCCAGACCTGTGGAAGTCCTGCGATCAAACCCCATCAGCCTTCAAAGCCAGATTCTCTGGGGACTCCTTCTCACATTGCCGGATGCCCAGGCTGGAAAGCCTGACTTGGGGCTCAGAATTTTCACTCCTGTGGGATTTTCCAGTTTGTGGGTCACCCATCTGATGGGTATGGGGTTTGATTTTATCACGATTGTGCCCCCTCCTACCATCTTGTTGTGGCTTCTTTGTCTTTGGATGTAGGGTATCATTTTTAGTAGGTTCCAGTGTTTTTTTGTCGATGGTTATTCTGCAGTAGTTATGATTTTGGCATTTTTGTAAGAAGGGGTGAGCTCACGTCCTTCCACTCTGCCATCTTGAGCTAATCTGAACTAAGTGGGTTTAGATAGAAAGGAATGAAAATGTCATTATGAGTGTGAAATGTTCTCTACCAAGAAATTTTATACACAAGAAGATTAAACCTATTAGAATGAATAAGATCATGCAACAGATGACTCTTCACTTGTAAATACTTTGTAATTTTTAGTTTGATTTCTTCTCTAACATGTTAATGTATTTCAAAACGTTTTCAGCTTCCATATATGTGGATTCTTTCTGCAGTTATCTTTTTGCTATTGATTTTAAATGTTATCGATTGTGGTCATTGAGTATGTTATGTATGACGATTTTTATATGTGAATTTGCCTAGTTTTCCATTATGCCCTATAATAAGTTTAATTTTTATTAACATTTTTTGTGTGTTTGAGGAGAAAATAGCAATCCAAATTTGCTGGGCTCAAAATTCTATATATATCTATTAGAAAGAACTTGTTAATCATTTTACTCATCTTCAGTAATCTTATTTATAATCTGCTTGATCAGTTAGTTTCTGGGAGAGGTATGTTAAGCTCCTTTAGGTTGTTTTTGTATTTATTTCTTAAATTTTTATCCATTTTGCTGCATAAATTTCAAACCAATATAGTCACATAATATTTAATAATTCTAACATTTTCTTTAAAAATTGTTCCATTTTCCAATATTGAATTTTCTTTTTTTTTTTGGCCGTGCCTCATGCATGAAGGATCCTAGTTCCCCAGTCAGGGATCAAACCCGCGCATTGCGCAGAGTCCTAACCACTGGACCACCAGGGAAGTCCTAAATGTTCCTTTCTGATGCTGTTTGCCTTGAATTCTGTTTTGTCCATTAAAAATATTGTTATGTATTGATCCTCCTGCCCCCACCAGTTTTGTGTGTGTGTGTGTGTAGTGTATCATTTTTTGTAACCTCTGCCTTCAACCTTGTGTTTTCATTCTTTTTTTTTTAAGTGCATTTTTTGTAAGTAATATGTAACTGGATTTCTAAAAATGTCAGTCAGAAAATCTTTATTGGTTAATAGACGAGTTCAGCAGTTACTGAGATTGTTGATATGTTTGTATGTATTTCCACCACTCAAAATACTGATTGAGAAAAACCCAATCAAGTAGAAGCCGAGGAAGAAGAGAGAAAATAGTCAAAATAAAACTGAGATTCAAAGTAATTCTTTTAATATCAACATTGTAGATATAATTTTATTTTATTTTAGCGTTTTAAGTTGCTGATGAACAGTCTTTTTTCTAATCCTCATCTCTTTGTAAGTAAGCTGTCTTTTCACTCTTTACTTTTGAGATTTTCTTTTTATGCTTAATATCCTAAGGCTTTACTATTAGTTGATTGAGAGTGGGCTGTCTTTGTTTTGTTGTGGTTATTTTAAAATTTTATTTATTTACTTATTTTGGCTGCACCTCATGGCTTATAGGGTCTTAGGTCCTTGACCAGGGATCGAACCTCAGCCCACAACAGTGAAATCAATGAATCTTAACCACTGGATCACCAGGGAATTCCTGTTGTGGTTATTTTTTATTGTGCTCTTTCAGTCTGAGGAATCATGTATTTTTAATATATTATTCATTAATTATTGATTAGTTATTGCCCTTCCTCCATTCTCTTTATTCTGTAATTCTGAAACCCCTAATAGACCTATTTTGGATCTAGCTTTCATAATATGCCTTTTCTTTCATTTATCCCATCTGTTTGTGCATCATTCTAGTGGAATCCTCAGGTTGTGTTTCTTGTGTACTACTTTGGTCTTAAGCTGTGTTTAGTCATTATTCAGCTATTCCACTGAATTTAATTTGGGTTTTGTTGGTGGTGATGGTTGTTAATTAATTTCAGCAATCACATTCTTCTTTCCTAAAGACTTTGCTATACACAGGTAACATGGCATCAGTTTCTGTTTACCACTATGGAATCCTGTCTAATTTCTTCATAGCTAACTTCTTAATTTCTGGTATATATAAAGTGTTCTTTTTTGTTTTCAAGAGCAGTGTTATATTTATTAGTATTTTTGTAATGATTCTATGTAATAACATAATTTAGTGTAGTGGTTAATAGCATAGACTCTGGAGGCAGAGGGCCAAGATTCAAAGCCAAGTTCTGCCTCTTTGACAAGTTATTCAAACTACCTGTATTCCATTATCCTTACTTTGATCATAATACTAATACTTATGTCATAGGATTTTTTGAGGATTAAAGGAGGTAATAAATGTCAAAATATGTGGCATATACCAAGTCCTCAGTAAATATTAGCTGCTATTAGCTGTAGTAGTGGTGGTAGTACTATATTAGTTATCATTATGCAATCAGATGGTTTGTGGAGATTTTCCCATGTTTTTGTAATCTGCCATGCCATCCCAGCCATGCCTTATATTACTTTTTAAAATTGAAAATGGGATCTAACAGACTTAAATAACTTATGGCTACTCTTTCTTTTCTACAGATTGATCCTGAGTTAGAAAAAAAACTGAAAATGAATAAAGTGTCATTGGAATCAGAGTATGAGGTACAGTATGCTAATGTAGCAATCTTACTTGTCAGTGACTGGTTCTGTCTGCTTTAAGATAAATTCAAGTTATTATCAATACAGGAAAAAATATTTACCTTAAATATATGTTATTGGAACAACTATGTAGTCATTTGAAAAGAAAATAAAGATGGATCTATATTTCATATACTGTTTCATATCCATATTCTAGATGGATCAAGAATTTAAAAATAAAAAACAAAAGGCTAAAAGTACTAGGAGTAAACAATGAAGATTCTTTTTAGTGGTCTTGAGTCAGAAAAGCCTATTTAAATATGATAGAAAACCCAGAAACTTTAAAAGTAAAGATTGCAGAATTCATACATAAAAATTCAAAAGTTCAACCTAAAAAAAAAATAGTGTATATAAAGTTACTAGTTAAATGTGAAATTCTAAAAATATTGTTTATCTTAACATGATGAATTAATTTATTTAAATATGAAGAGCAAATTAGTATGGAAAATTTCAACAACTCAGTTGATCAGTAGGAACATGGGCAGAGCATGTAACGAGTTCAGAGACAAGGAAATAAATATCATTTTTAAACAGATAAAGAGATGCTCAACTTATAATGGGAATGTTAATTAAAATTATAACGAGGTGTCATTTTCCACCTATCTTATTAACGAAATCAAAGAGCTTAATAGCATGTTTTATTATAGGATGTAGAGAGAGAGGGTGTTCTCCATCTCTGATCATATTTTCCCATTTCTTTTCATGTTTGGTCATTTTTGATTGAAAGGTGGACATTGTGAATAATATACATTGAAGAGACGTGTGAAGAGTGTTGATTCTCACTTTAGCAGTTCAATCATTGGCTGATCATTTTGAGCTTGATTTTATGCTTTGTAAGGGAGGATCTGTGGAAAGGTTTTGATGTTTCCTAAACCCCTCAAACTTTGTGGCATTCAGTCTCCAAATTGTTTACCCAGAGGATCTTGTCAGAGCTTAAGACTAGACCACTTTTTTGTTGTGCTTGTTTGTTTTTGTTTTATTGTTGTTGTTTTTTAGTTTAGTTTGAGACTGGACCACTTTTGCATGAAGTTGTTCTGCCAACCTTGCATCCCATTTAAGAATTATTCTCAAACTCTCTTGAGCATATAGGTCTTATGTTATCTGAGTGAAGGCCATTATTCTTTCTTAAAACCTTTTTATAACTTTGTATCATTTCATAACTATACTTGAAAATAATTTACTCTGTTCTTGAACACTAAATTAGTAGAATTTTGTTCATCTATGTAGATTTAGTAAACTCCTGGTAAAACCGTAAGTGAAATTTAGAGAATGGTTCATTCACTATTTCCCCATTATCTTGTCAAAACCTCTAATTTGCTACTTCTCAGTATATAGCTATGGAGGGTTTGTCTGGGAGTGGACGTTCCTTAAAGTTCTTTTAGAAGCCGTAGAGTTTGAGAGCTGAAGAAATCATATAGACCATTTGGTCTAGCCTTTTCATTATTACTTTTGAGAGAATTAGTGCCCAGATGGCTCAAATCACTAGCCCAGGGTTATATAGCTTGTTAGTAGAAGAGTAATGCTTAGTATCCAAGTGTCAAGGTAAATTGATGTCATTTTCCCTGTCTCTGAATAAAAGCTATCCTGCGTTCTCTGTGTTTCTTTTTCTATCTTGTTCACTTAATTATTCCAGAATAACCAAAGCAGATATATGAAAGTTACTGTCAGAGTGGTGTCAGAAGGGTAAAGAAAGGTTTATGTTCTTCCCTTTTTTCCTATTTTCATTCCTGTGCTTGAGAGACACTTCACACTAACAAAAGATATGGTGATCCAAACTGTGGTTGAAGCTAGTTTTATTGCCCCAAAAGAGCTTTGCTCATGGCAGCTATGGGGAATATCTTTTCATTCTTAAGCCCAGGCTCATTTCTTAGGTGCAGAACAAATCATCTTGGTCTCTATTCCTTCTAGCAGACTCTAGAGTCTCCACTTTTGTTCTCTTCATTTACTGCCATCACCCATGTTAACCCATGCTAGTCATTATTATGCTGGATTAGTGTTCGGACCTGGAGTTTTGTTTTCCCAGCTTCTTCCCTTTCTTTGTGCTCTCAAAAATAAAACATGTACATTATTCAAGAAATGCAAGTTAAAACTACAATGAGGTACCACCTCACAGAGGTCAGAATGGCCATCATTAAAAAAATCTACAAATAACAAATGCTGAAGAGGGTTTAGGGAAAAAATAACCCTTGTACACTGTTGGTGGGAATGTAAATTGGTGTAGCCACTATGGAAGACAGTATGGAGGTTCCACAAAAAACTAAAAATAGAGTTGCCATATGATCCAGCATTCCTGAGCATATATCTGGAGAAAACTATAATTCTAAGAGATACATGCACCCCTATGTTCATAGCAGCACTATTCACAATAGCCAAGAAATGGAAACAACCTAAATGTCCATCAACAGATGAATAGATAAAGAAGATGTGGTACATACTAATATATACAATGGAATACTACTCAATCATAAAGAAGAATGAAATAATGCCATTTGCAGCAACATGGATGGACCTAGAGGTTATCATACTAAGTGAAGTAAATCAGAAAGAGAAAGACAAATACCATATGATATCACTTATTATGGTATCTAAAATATGATGCAAATGAGCACATCTACAAAACAGAAACAGACTCACAGACATAGAGAACAGACTCATGGTGGCCAAGGGGGAGCATGGGGGAGGGATGGATTGGGAGTTTTTGATTAGCAGATGCAAACTATTATATATAGAATGGATAAACAACCAGGTCCTACTGTATAGCACAGGGAACTATATTTAGTATTTTGTGATAAATCATAATGGAAAAGAATATGAAAAAGAATGTATGTGTATATGTACATATATATGTATAACCGAATCACTTTGCTGTATAGCAGAAATTAACACAACATTGTAAATCAACTATAATTTAATAAAATAAATTTTTAAAAAATACAGACTTTTTCTGTTTTAATAGTTTAATTCTGATGAGGGGAAAGATAGGCAGTAACATCAATAGGAAGTAAGAAAAATTTTAAGTCCTAAGAAATATGCCATTTCTTTAATTATTAAGCTTGATATGCAGTTATTTACTAGAATTATAAGTGAGGGCCTATTGAATTCTTTCTACTTATTTATTCATTCATTCACTGAGGTCCTAGTCAAACCCACAGGGCTCCTATACTAATATTTATCCTCTAATATTTGTGGCTCTATAGAAAATAAAGGACTCTGCTTTTGATGACTGGAAGAATATTCGAGGACCCAGGCCTTGGGAAGATCCTGACCTCCTCCAACGACAAAATCCAGAAATCCGTAACACTAAGACAACTTGACTATGCTGATTCTTTTTTTTTTTTTTAATGAAAATGTTATCAACTGGAATTCCCACCACATACTCCTATCCATTGGAAAGAAAATTCCAGACCTGCCGAAGCCTGGATTGGAGTAATTTGATGATAAGTACTCTTGATAAAAAGTTAAGTACAGGTTTCTATACTTCCCAACTCTTTTATTTGCAAATGAAAGTAACAATGTTGACCACATATATTTTTTACTGCTCAATAAAAATGTGAATACTGCCACTTAAAGAGTTTCATTTATTCTACTCCCAGGTACCCACCCATATTCTTTTCCCCCAGCCAGTAGGGCAATCTGATTCCTAATGAGAATTATAGGTCTGTGTCCAAATTTTCACAGTAACATCAAGCAGGATTTTATGTCAGACCTATGTGGAAAATAATGTTGATCAGTCTGGTAAGAGTCTTGGTTTTATTTGTAATACCTCACATGTCAGGCTAATCAGTCTCCAAAGCATCACCTGATGATGGTGTTGATACCATTAAAATGCGTTAAGAAAGTTTTATTGCTCCAAGTTAAAGCAAAAATCATGAGGTCATAACTTCCATCCTAATATACAAAAAAAAAAAAAAAGAAATAAAAATGCTGAAAAACTGAAAATCAGTATGCTTTGATCCATGAGAGAACTGAGGTACAGGACAAAACCATCACCCTGAAAACTTGAGACACAGAGAAATATAGAAAATCACAGTTTACCTGGAGGAGAAAACACCTGGAAACCACTTCTGGGCCCAGCATCAGATAAGAATACCTAAAGGGTAATTCACTAATTATTAGAGACTGAGCATGGACTAACCTGAGAGATAAAAACTCCTGGAGACCAGGCCAGGGACACACTTTTACTTCCTGGAACCCCACCAAGTTCTCACAGTGAATGTCAGAGAAAAATCTTGTTCTTCTAACAAGGGGAGGGGAAAGTAACCATTTTGAAATGTGCCCTCCAAATTCTGTACTTAACAAAAGCCTGGTCTCAAAGGAAACTGTTTTGTTAGAGCTTAATTATACTGGGTTTTACCAGAGCCTAAACAACTGGCATAAGGGAAATACCCAACTCTGTCTCCCTCTAGCCTTTCTGTCTCATCTAAATGGAGGAAGAGGGGTGGGGAGTAAGACTGAGAAGCAGTTGTGCAGGTCACATACCAGGATCCCATGATCACTAAAAGAGTAAGATCTAATCAAAAGAGTATAGAAGGTTCCCCTCACTTTCCACATTACTGCCACATCGCCAAAGGCCCACTCACTGGAGTTTCTTTTACGCAGTCCAACTGGGTATCATGTCCAACTTTCCACAACAACAACAAAAACTACAAGGCATACTAAAAGACAAAAAGTACAGTTTGAAAAGACAAACTAAGCAAGAGAATCAGATTCCTATATGGCAGGGATTGGAATCATCATACTGAGAATTTAAAATAAGTATGGTTAGTATGCTTAGAGCTCTAATGAAAAAAGTACACAGTATGCATGGACAGTTGGGTAATGTAAGCAGAGAGAAGGAAGTTCTAAGGAATCATAAGGATATCAATATAACAGAAATGAAGAATGCTTTGCTGTAGTCATCAGTAGAGTAGATATGGTTGAGGGAGGGAGAAAAAGGAGGGGGAAGGATACATATACCATGTTAACACTAATCAAAAGAAAGCTGGAGTAGCTATTTAATTCAGGCAAAGTAGGAAAGTTAAAATTTAAAGCAAGGAAAATTATCAGGGTTAAAGAGAGAGCATTACATAGTGATAAATGAGTCAATTCTCTAAGAAGACAACAATCTTTAATGTGTTTGTACCTAATGACAAAGCAGCAAAATACATGAAGCAAAAACTGACAAAACTGCAAAGACTAATAGAAGAATCCACTATTATTGTTGGAGATTTCAACTGCCCTCTGTCAGAAATGGATATATCCAGCAGTCAGAAAATCAGTAAGAACATAGTTGAACTCAAAAGTAGCATCAATCAACTGGTCTAATTGAAATCTCTAGAATACCTCATCCAACAACAACAGAATACACTCTTCTCAAACTCACACATAACATTTATCAAGACAACATTCTTCGTCATAAAACACACCTTAACAAATTTAAAAGAACAGAAATTATACAAAGTATACTCTCAAACAACAATGAAATTAAATTAGAAGTCAGTAACAGAAAGCTACTTGGAAAATCCCAAATACTTGGAGATGAATCAGTACACTTCTAAATAACACATGTCAAAGAAGTCTATAAAGAAACTTAAAATATTTTGAGCTAAATGAAGTTGAAAATACAACTTATCAAAGTTTGTTGGGTGCAGCAAAAGCAGTGCTTTGAGGGAAATTAGAAGCACTGAATACATGTATTAGGAAAAAAATCTAACAATCTAAGCTTCTAATTTAGGAAACAAGAAAAAGAAGCACCACTTAAATTCAAAGCAAGCAGAAGAAAAGAAATAATAAATTAGAGCTGAAATCTGTAGAGAAAATCAACAAAACCAAAACCTGGTTCTTTAAAAAGATCAATACAATTGATAAACCTCTAGCCAGACTAAGAAAAAAAAGAGAGAAGACACAAATTACTAATACCAGAAATAAAAGAGGGGCCATCACTACTGGCTCTGTAACAACACTAAAGAATAATAAAGGAATATTATGAACAAATTTATGCCCACAAATTTGATAACCTAGATAAAATGGATCAATTCCATTACCTTTCAATTACTTGAAAGACACAATCTGCCAAAACTCACACAAGAAGAAATAGGTAATCTGAATAAGCCCATATGTTTTAAAGAAATTGAATCAATAATTAACCTTCCAAAACAGAAGGCACCAAACACAGATGAGTTCAGTGGTGAATTCTACCAAATATTTAAGAAAGAACTTATACCAGTTCTCTTCAACCTCTTCCAGGAAATACAGGCAGAGGAAATACTTCCTAACTCATTCTCTGAGGTCCGCATTATCATAATACCAAAAGCAAACAAAGACATTGCAAGAAAGTAAAACCATAGACCAATGTCACTCATGAAGATAGTTGCAAAAATCCTCAAGAAATTATTAGCAAGTCAAATCCAACAATGTATAAAAACAATTATACACCACAACCAAGTGGGATTTATCCCACGTGTACCTGGGGTGGTATAGAAGGCTGGTTTAACATTCAAAAATCAATTACTGTAATCCATCACATCAACGGGCTAAAGAAGAAAAATCATATGATCATATAAATACATGCAGATAAAGCATTTGACAAACTCCAACACCAATTCATGATAAAAGCTCTCAGCAAACTAAGAATGAAGGGGAGCTTCTTCAAACGGATAAAGAACATCTACAAAAAATCTACAGCTGACATTATATTTAATGGTGAAAAACTAGATGCTTTCTCAGTAAGATCAGGAACAATACACAATGTCCTCTCTCATCACTCCTATTTAACATCATATGGAAAGTTCTAGCTAATACAGTAAGACAAGAAAATAAAAGGTATGTAGATTAGAAAGGAAGAAGTAAATGTCTTTGTTAACAGGTGACATGGAGAATATCTTGGAGAATCAACAAAAACAACCTGGAACAAATAAGAAATTACAACAAGGATGCAGAATACATGGTTAATATACAAAAGTCAATCACTTTCCTATATGCCAGCAATGAACAACTGGAATTTGAAATTAAAAGCAGTTTCATTTATTAGCATAAAACAACCCTTTGGTATAACTAACAAAACATGTACAAGATCTAAATGAAGAAAACTACAAACCCTCTGATGAAAGAGATCCAGGAAGATTTAAATAAATGGAGTGATATGCCATGTTCATGGATAGGAGGACTCAATATTAAGATGCCAGTTCTTGGGACTTTCCTGGTGGCGCAGTGGTTAAGAATCCTCCTGCCAATGCAGGGGACACAGGTTCGATCCCTGGTCCGGGAAGATACCACATGGTGCGGAGCAACTAAGCCCAGGCACCACAACTACTGAGCCTGCGCTCTAGAGCCTGTGAGCCACAACTACTGAGCCCGCGTGCCACAACTACTGAAGGCCATGTGCCTAGAGCCTGTACTCAGCAACAAGAGAAGCCACCACAATGAGAAGCACGCACACCGCAACGAAGAGCAGCACCCACTTGCTGCAACTAGAGAAAGCCTGCGTGCAGCAATGAAGACCCAATGCAGCCAAAAATAAATTAATTAATTAATTTAAAAAAATGTAATACCAGTTCTTCACAATCTGATCTATAGGGTCAATGTAATCCCAGTCAAAATTCTAGTAAGTTATTTTGTGGATATAAACAAACTTATTCTAAAATTTCATGGAAAGAATCATATACGATGAGAATGATTCATCAAATAGAGAACACTGATAAAGAATTAGAAATTACAAAATAGAAACAAATGGAAATTATGGAGTTGAAAAACTCAATGACCAAGATGAAAAATTCACTAGAGAGGGAAAACAGTAGTTTTGAGTATAGAAGAAAGATTTGAGTAACATGAAGACGAATTGATTATGAAATCTGAAACACAGAAAGAAAAAAGATAATCTAGATAAGATATAACAATTATAAAACATATATACAACTAACAACATAGCCCAGTAATACAGGAAGCCAAAAAGACAACTTAGAAAAAGGCAACTCTACAATAATAGTTGGAGACTTCAATACCCTACTTTCAATAATGGATAGAACAACTAAGCAGAAGATCAAGTAAATAGAAGACTTGAAGAACACTGTAAGCCAGCTAAACTTGACAGATATCTATGGCTCGCTCTACCTGACAACAGCAGAATCCGTATTCTCAAGTGTACCTGGAACATTCTCCAGGATAGACCTTATGCCTGGCCATAAAACAAGCCTCAATAAATTTAAAAGGATTTCAATCATACAACATCCTGGGACTATAATGGAACTAAATTAGAAATCAACCATAAAGGAAATGTTGGAAATTTGCAAGTATCTGAAACTTAAATGTAATTAAATGTCCAACTGGCCATTTGAGAAGAAGTCACAAGGGAAATGAGAAATACTTTGAGATGAATTACAATAAAGACACAACATACCAAAACTATGGGATGCATCTAAACAGTACTTAGAAGGAAATGCATAGCTGTAAACACCCATATTACAAAAGAAAATTAAAAAGATCTCAAATTTAGTAACCTAACTTTCTACCTTAACATATTTGAAAAAGAAGAGCAACAAAACAGATGCAAAAAACTAAAAGCAGAAGAAAGTAAATAATAAAGATTATAACAGAAGTAAATGAAAGAGAATAGAAAAAGAACAGAAACCAATCAAACCAAAAGTTGTGTTTTTTTAGTCTTTAGATAAAAAAAAGACTCAAATTGTTCACATCAAAAA
Organism: Balaenoptera physalus; assembly: GCF_965194825.1. Taxonomy (NCBI): domain Eukaryota; kingdom Metazoa; phylum Chordata; class Mammalia; order Artiodactyla; family Balaenopteridae; genus Balaenoptera; species Balaenoptera physalus. Next base: position 32,065,038 of record NC_138883.1, read on the forward strand.
TGAAAAAGGGGACATTACTAGCAACCTTACAGAAATTTTTAAAAAAGAACTATAAGGGAATGTGTTATGAACAATTCTATGCCAATAGGTTAAATAATTTAGATTAAATAAATGAATTTTAGAAAGATGCAAATTATCAAAACTGACTTAAGAAGAAATATAAATCTGAATATACCTATACCAAATAAGGAAACTGAATTAGTATTTAAAAAATACCCACAAAGAAAAGCCCAGACCCAAATATCTTCATTGACGAATAATACCAAATATTCAAGAGAAGAATTAATACCAATTATTCACAAACTTTAGCGCCAAGAAAGAAGAGGACAGAACACTTCCCAACTCATTCTATGAAACTGGTATCATCCTGATACAAAAAGCAGGAAAAGACATTATAAGAAAGTTACACTCCAATATCTTTTATGAATGTAGATGTAAAAATCCTCAAAAAAATACTAGCAAACTGAATCCAGTAATGTATAGAAAGGATTATACATCATGATCAAGTGAGGTTTATCTCAGGAATGCAATATTGATTTAATATTTTTAAATTATGTAAGAGACTATCAATAGAATTGACAAAAACCACATGATCATATCAAGATGCAGAAAAACACTTGACAAAATTCAACACGTCTTATGATAAAAAATACTCAGCAAACTAGGAATAGAAAGAAACATTTTCAAACTCACAAAAGGCATCTACAAAAAAACCAAACAAATAAAAACAAAACAAAGCAGAAAAACCCCTCACAGCTAACAAGTTTAATAGCAAAGAATAAGTGCTTTCCCCCAAAGATCAGAAAGAAGACAAGAATGTATGCTGTCACCACTACTATTCAACACTGAGCTGTAGGTTTTAGCCAGGACAATTAGGAGGGGAAAAAATAAAGTAAAAAGCATCCAGATTGGAAAGGAAGAAGTAAAGCTATCTCTGTTTGCAGATGACATGATCTTGTATATAGACCATTTTAAGGCATTCACTAAAAATTATTATAACTGATAAATGAGTTCAGCACTCATATGAGTATAGGACACTTCTAGGGTGGCATTAGGATTTGGTAAGACTGTAAACCTCAAGGGCAGAGAATATTTAAGTATCCTGTCCTATCTCCTCTTCTCTCTCCTCTCTCCACCACAATACCAAAGGCAATGCTTTCAGAGCTGACCTGATGTGCAAGTTCTTTTTCCTTGTAAGGTCTTGCCAAGCTCCTGGTAAGGAATGAATATACCGATTTAAGACAGTAAGCCTTTGAGAATCCATGGGAGCATTTCAATTTATAGTTGATTGGTTATGTTCTATCATTGTCTTTGAGTTCTCCACCGTAAAGAAAACTCAGCTTTCTGACACAAAGTATTAGTAACCAATGTAAAATTTACTGAAGATTTCATAAAGAAGAGAATGTTTACACTGCATACCATACAACAAGTAACAAAAAATACACTTACTAAATTTCTGGTTCCCACAGAGTCCGTCATGGGTACCGTATCCTCTTCTCATTTAGCCATTTCCCTCTGTAGGGCCCAGCCTTGATGGATCCTGTCTTTTCTCTTTCTGGATCTTTTGCTCTGCCTCCCAGCTCATTCCCTTCTCCCCATCCCACTTCAAACTCATTACTCTCATGCACACAGCAAGTTAGCTTTTCCCCATTTCCTGCAAACCAGCACACCCATCCTCAGAAGTTCATTCTGCCACAGGGAACCAGTGAGGAATCATAGTGAGGAACGTTATATTCTATAAATTAAATACACAAGTATTATCTTGGAAAGATGATCTACTTGGTGCCTCAGTTTCCTCTTGTGGAAAATGGGAATAATAATCACAGTAGAGGCATCATGGAGTTGATGGGAGCTAACTGATGTCAAGCTAATGATGCCAATATTATACATAGAGAAAGCTCTCTACAGATGTTAGCTATTATTAAATAGGAAGGAATTGTTAGTAACAACAAAAATTCTTATCAAAATGTCACATCAAGGATAGTATTTTAACAGCATTGCTCAGTAGTCTATTAAATTAATAACAAACTTTCTGTGTTTTTTCTCAAATCTTGTTTTATATAATAAATGCTTTTTATATTAAAATTGATTGTTGAAATAAAGGTTTAGAAGGAAAATTTAAAAGAAAAAAAGGAAAGATCTATCTTAATAATCTTGTCCCTTCTGTAGACCGCAAAGTTCAGTGGGAAAACATGCAAACTGATAGACCTGAATTGGAATCTTGGCTCTGTCAGTTTGTCAGATTACAAACTGTGTACAAATCTTATACAGATTACATAACCCACTTGAGTCTCAGTTACCTTGTCTGTGAATTGGAGTTTTGTAGTTGTCGATGTCAATTAACCTAAGTGAGGTATGTAAGGAACTCAGGAAAGGGAACATAGGTGATAAAAGAGTGGCTATTATTATTGACCAGTAGCTGAAAAACAGTCTGTTTACAGATGATAGATATTCTATCCTAAATCACTGCTTCCAGTAATTGTTTCTAAAAAATTTCTCTGGTTTGTTTTCTGCCTTTTGACCCTTAAACAATATTTAACAGGCTGGAAGCGTCACCAAATGATAGAAGGAAGGTGGACAAAAGGTTTCTGAAATGGGATTTTCGATTTCCCCTAGACTGGGAAAGTGGAGACTAGAATTTGAGGGCAAAAGTATTGAGAGGTATAAGTAGTCTGTGATGTTCCCAACAGAAATCATCCTGGTGTGGGAAAGCTTTGGAGTCACTGCCATCACCACTGGAGGGAGTGCTAAGACCACAGAGCACTGAATTTGGGGGTCCACCTCTTAAGTAAAGTCCAGCTCTGGTGCAGGGTGCACTCTCCAGAGGGGTCCCATAGTCATCAGTCCTGCCTTGTTCTCTCTCTCTGCATTGTCCCTTTACCTCCTGTGAGACCAGGAGACTCCAGACTGGGTGAATTGCCTTGGCTACCTCAGCTACTGCATCCTCCTTGTGTAGAGCTGCCTCTCCAAAGAGTGGCTGATGCCTGCAGCCCAGGAGAGCCGCATATACCCTGGATTCCACAGCGAAACTACAGATGAGAACGTCTTCCACATCTGGTGCTTCTAGGAGGCGCCAACCACCTCTGTCTGAGCTGGGCTCTACTCTCTGTCTTCATCTATATCCTTCTGCCTTCACATTTCATGCTCACCTTTCTCCTATTCCTTCTTGGCTCCCCTCCCCTTGCCAAGGTGTATTAACCACAAGAAACCAGGGCTCCTTGGCATCAGATGCCTCTAGGAAGTCATGATCAAATCTTCCTGCTGGTCCTTGAACCTGCTGCTCCGCAAGCATACTGACACACATATAGACACACGCACGCACACACAAGCGCACCAGCCAACCCCCCCCAGTGGGTGCCTGAGGGGGAAGAGGCCATCTGGGGCAGCAGCCCTGGGAGTTAGCTCTGAGGCCTGCCCTCAGTATACGTTACCAGTCTGTATCATATCCCCAGTGGTGTGTTCACTCGTGTGCACTGGAGGGCCAATGTCCTTGCAAAGAGCATTTCCCTTGACCTGGGGAATCTCTTTTGGGCAAATCAAAGTTTTCCTCAGGCACTGGGAGAACAAGATAAGAAACTCCAAACCTTACGTTGGACACTGTCTGGGAGAAGACGCCCAACTTGCAGAAATTCCAGCACTTCGCTAGCAAAGGTTCAGCAGTGAGGTTCTGTAAGGCTTATTTGGTGATTTTTTATGGGAGGGGGCCTGAGTGAGCAGACTACTTATACTGGAGTATGACGCTTTTCAAACACACAGGAAAAAATCTTGACGAAACCCTTGTAAAGGTGTCTACTCCTAACCAATTCCTTGGATTTTACAACACTGTGAAGGCCTCAAGGGCAGCCTTCGCTCCCCTACCTGCTGCCTCCCTCATCCTTCCCCATCAAAGAAGGACAAGAAGCCACCACAGTTGTCACCCTTTTCCCCTTCTTCCTTTGCTATGCTCTGTTAATTGCTTTTACCATGAACTTTCTCTGAAGTTGTAGTATGTGAAGACCAGAGAGGCCTGTACAGATAGCCAAGCTATACCATCCCGCGGGCTCAGGCCACTGTTTCTGATGCAGCCTCAGAAAATACTATCTCCTACAGTCCACTAAAAAAAAAAAAATCCGGGTTCTTCATCAATTTTCCCCAGCTAATAACTTCAGCTTTTCTGACAACTGGTACAGGGCCTACATTTATTAAAGTGTCAGAGAGTTAGAGAAGGCGATAATGAGAAAGAAGCTTAAGATCACCCATCTTTGACACAGATCCTCACTTTTCAAAAAAGAGAGATGAGGCCGCAGATGAAAGGCGACGTGCCCAAGGTCACACAGCTGGTTAGTGGAAGATTCTGGACTGAAATTCAGTTACCCTGACTACCAGTTGAAGACAATCCTGTTCACCCTCAGTTTAAAGGGTTGAGTGGGAAGCATTATGTTTTTCCCAAAGGTGATAAAGTCTGCATGTCTCTATTTGTGAATGTAGGTGAGGAAACAAGCCTCTGAGAGCTGGTACAGTGTTTTTGGCATTTGTAACAACGCTAGGTGAACATGTGCTAAGAATGTTCATCGAATGAGTGGATGGATGTGTGTGAACAAGGAGAAAGGCAGTGGCCATACGCACAATATTACCTATGACTCCACAAAAACAGACAAGTCAGGGACACATAAATGTTAGGGAGTGTGTTTGTCCCCTGGGTACAAAGCCTGGGTGAGGGAGAGCGTATCTGTGTATAAGTGATGTCTGTAAGCACCAGGTGTGCAGAGAGTCCAGTGTGTGATCCCAGGATTAGCCTTAACCTCCTTGGGCTCCATTTCATTATCTTCCTGAACATAAGTGACTAGATTAGATCTCTAGGGATTGTCCCAGATCTGTGTCAGATCACAGACCTCAAGGAGGGAATGGATTTCATTTCACTGACATGTCTTGTGACACTGTGCTCTTGTGTGTGTGTGTGTGTGTGTGTGTGTGTGTGTGTGTAGGTGGGTGTCTTGCTGGAACTTGTAATGGGTAGAAAATGAGCATTTACCTCTCAATCTCCAACCCATCTGGCTCCACTCCCAAATCCCAAGCCCCAGTTACTTCATTTCACATCCCAGTCCATATCCAGTGAAATCAAAGTCCTGTGACTATTTATTCTTTTACCTGTTATGGAAAATATACCCCCCCCCAATGGAGCTGGTTTCTTTTTTTTTTAATTTTTTATTTATTATTTTTATTTTTGGCTTGTTGGGTCTTCGTTTCTGTGTGAGGGCTTTCTCCACTTGCGGCGAGTGTGGGCCACTCTTCATCGTGGTGCACGGGCCTCTCACTATCGCGGCCTCTCTTGTTGCGGAGCAGAGGCTCCAGACGCGCAGGCTCAGTAGTTGTGGCTCACGGGCCCAGTTGCTCCGTGGCATGTGGGATCTTCCCAGACCAGGGCTCGAACCCGTGTCCCCTGCATTGGCAGGCAGATTCTCAACCACTGCGCCACCAGGGAAGCCCCCTGGTTTCTTAAATTACATTTCACACTGCCATTCCCAGACCACCCATCATCACTCATGGCTATATCTGCCCCAAAGCTCCAGTGCTACCGCATCAGGTAGACAACGAGGCATAGGGGAGGGGACTGGAAAAAGAGTACCAGCGTAGAACAGTTCTTCTCTTTTGGAGACCAGTTCCTGGCACTTGACAAGTCAGAGGAGAGGAAGTCTCTGAAGGTTTGCTGGGCAAACTCTGCTGCCTGCCTCCAACATCTGAGAGCAGGCTTAGCTGTGATCCCTAGCACAACGAACTGTAATACCATGACTGGAGGGCATCCCTGGTGCTGAGCCAAATTATAATTTGTTTCTCTAGAAATGAGAATTAGCCTGAGCTTAATTCCAATCTCTGTAACATAAAAATCAGATGAATTAAAAGGTTATACACCCTGACTCACCATGATTTTCATTGGATTTTTGCCGGGAATGGGCTCATTTAAGTTCACTTTGATCTCATCCACTAATGGATATCAGATTTAAATTCAGGTTCCAGACTCTTTGCTCAAATCAGTTTTATGGTACATTGCGATGCACAAAAGTACACCTGGGTACTAGGGATTATGTTTCTGATAGGCACAATGGTTACAGTGTGAAAATAAGTTCTATGAAGAAAAAAAATGGTAGGAATGGAAATATTTCATCTGAGGCTGGTCAGGATGAGGCTGACTTAAATACTGTCCCCAACTGTGGGAATTTTGCAAAGCAATTGCTGATCAGTTTTTCTTTATATCACCGTATGAGGTTAAGGAAGGGCACCAAATGCTTTATTGGCAGCAAAAACATTAGAGATCCTGGACTGAATAAAATGTTAGGAAGTCACCAGTCAGGCAGATCAGGGGGCTTCTATTACGGACAAATTCCAGCAGAGAAGAGATGGCAAGGATTAATTAATGTGACAACTATTCACTGAGTGACTACTATGAGCCAGGCAACATTTCGAATGTCTCCCATTTTGAATACAACAATGTTAACAACAGAAGAAGATCCCTGCTCTCAGGGACCTGATATTCTAGCAGCCAGATGTAGACATAATAAACATGTAAATAACTAAATTCTATGGTATGTTAAAAACCGATGAGTGTTATAGGGGAAAAAGTAAAGAAAGATGACAGAATTTGGGAATCTACAGGGGAAGGGACAGCAGGTTAAAATTTTAAATAGGGAAGATGACGTTTGACTAAACATCTGAAGTAAGTAAGGAAATTGGCCATGTGCATATCTGGGTTAAGTGGATTCCAAGCAGAGGAAACAGCCAGCGCAAAGGCCCTGAATTGGGAGTGTGATTGGAGAAACGTAGGAGGTAAGCAGTACTGAAGCCAAGTGATTCAGAGGGAGAGGACCGGGAGAGATGAAGCGAGAGGTAAAGGGAGGAAGAAGGGACAGGTCATAGGCTTTCTGCTATTTTCAAGTCTCTGGCTTTTCTCTAAAGGTAATGGTGAGCTGTTGGAGGGTTTTGAGCAGGAAAATGACATGATCTGACTTACATACAAGTATCTCTCTGCCTGCTGGGTTGAGGTATGCATCTGATTGGAGCCAAAGCCTTCCTTCAGATGTTCTTACATTTCACATCTAAATAAAGAAACAGGCAGATGAAATGTAGAATGTGGCACATGGGCAGCAAAAGAAGTAAAATTAAAGGCAGCTAGGGAGTCAGCTATGAAGAGGATTGTTTTGAACAATCCTGTGCTAAAATTTCAGAAACACTTCCCAACATGTATTCAGCGTTTTTGCAGTGGCTGTCCATTTTTGTGCCCTAGAGAGTGTGCTTAGTCCAAGTGTGCAACTCCAAGGATGTCAAACAGGCCCCACTTGGTATGGTTCAGGCTCTTCTAATGGGAAGTATGGAATCAGAGGCCTTAAAACCTCAACTCACCTACTCTGGCTCATTCCAGCTGTGTTTTTTCCAAAACAGGGAAGAAGTTGCCTTCAAACAAAGTGTGCCTCAGAGCTCCTTCACAGCACCCACTTGATCAAGGCACTGACATAGAAGACTTAATGAAATCAACTACATCATTATTCATTCAGTGAACATTTATTAAGCACTTGCCATATCCTAGGGACTTTTCTAGATGCTGGGGATTGAAACAGTAAGGCTGTCTCCCCTTTTCATGTTGCTTATATCAATGCATCGTGAAGTCACCGACTTTATACATTAAAAATAAGCAGACTATGATATGTGCGTTGTGATATATATGAGTCCAGGTTTCTGAGGAAGGATTAACTTACACCACCTGCAGAGAAGGGGTGGCTTCATGATCCTGGTTCCCTTGGAGCTGCATTTTGAAGTTGCGGAAGTTCATGGAATACTCGAGGAATGGTGTGTCCTCCAGGATGGAGTTATGGAGTGAATAGGGGGTAGTGGCAGGAAGTCGGATCAAAGTCATATTACAAAAAGCCTGATATTCCCTGCTAAGAAAATCAGAATGAACACTGAAGGCAAAAGCAGGAGAATCCTATCATCATTTATATCGTTTAGGTAACTTTCAGCAGTGTCAAAGATAGACTTGAAAATCATAAGTTTCTTTTCTTTTTTTCCTCCATATTTGACACTGTAGTTCTGTTCACATGGCTATTATTAGATCAGTGTAAAGGCAAGAGGGAGATCAGGAGTTTCTTCTCTGGAGACCACTTAGGGGCGACTTTAATTGGTGGAAAGATGATGAGGGATTAAGCCAGGAATGTTTCGGTGGCAATAGAGAGGCAGGAACAGATGGAAAGATTTCAGTGATAGCATGGGAAATGTGAGTCTGTCACCTGCACTCTATACTATTATGTCATCTCAAACAGCCCTTGGTAGGTGAGGTTTTCTCTGACTCACCCTGGCAAATGGCACTCGTGGGTCTGTTTCCCAAGCTACTGATGTGCTCCAGGCACATGTTCATTTGCATGCCCATTGGATTGCCAGCCTCTTTAAGGCAGGGATCATCTTTTCATCTCTGTGTTCCTCGAGCCTTCTAATGACCCACAGAAAAGTGTGCTGGGTGGTTGTTGAAGGAGTGGAAACTAGACATTCATAAATGACTGAGGATTATAGGCTATCTGGCAGTAAAAGCACTAGCATTAAAGGTTCACTGATACCAAGTCATTACACCAATTACCATTCAACCTAAACTCTCATAGCACTTTTTTTTTTAAATTAATCTGGTAAACTATCCATCCCACACATAGTCATAGAGGCTAACGTACTAGCTCCAAACCAGCTTTTTTTCTTGGCTGATTTTATCTAGCAGCTATGTGCTAGGTAGTGTTTTGAGAAGAGGTTGGTCAAGACTTGGAACGTGGGAGTTACCAGTTTCCCTATCAGTTTGATGGTGAGGGCGAACCTAACATGAGCCTCTAAATCCCAACTGCAAGCCCCACATGCTGGAACTGAACTGTGGATGCTGCAATTTCAGGGCAGATGTATGAGTACGTGATGACGGACTGATTGCTTTTCCCTGATGGAGGCGTATCAGATGAGGGCCACGAACAACGAGGCCGCCTTAAGGCCAGGAGTCTGTGATGTCCTTGTTGGGAGGGACTCTGAACCTCTGGGATTCGGGAGGCCTCGCAGGGCTTGTCTGGCAGGGCGTCATGTTTGCCCGTGCGGTGATGGGCGCCTTGCGCAAGAACGAGACTCTTCGCTTCCGAGTCCCCACGGCGGTGATGTAATTGAAGAGGAGAGAGTAAGAGTCTGGAGGAAGAAGTGTCCAGCGGGATTCCGGAAGGGGTGGGGCCTCCGGCTTGGCCAGATGAAGACCGCAGGGAATCTGCAATGCGAGAGGCCAGAAGACTGGGAAGCAAGCGGCAGGCAGTCCGTGGATTGGGAGTTTTTAGGCAGTCCTTCTTTTCCAGGGTGAGAGACTTTGGGGAGGTAACAAAATTAACATATCAGAGGCAGATTTTAACCTAAGTCTGGGTGATTACAAAGCCTGCTTTCTTCTACTTACTACACCATGACTCTTCTCAGGATCACTGGGACTAAATCTAGTTACTTAATAATTGTACAATTTTCGGCATCTCCATGAGTCAGTTTCCTAGCTTGTGAAATGGGCTTAATTCGTATTTCACGTAGTTGTTGTAAGGACATATACAATGTTTAGCACCCTGTCTGCCAAATGGTAGGGACTCCCAAAGTGGTAGCTGTGTTATCCTTTGTGTTTCTTTTCTTTTTTTTTCCCAACGGAATTTTGAGTTTTTAGTGAGTCCGTTTATCCCATGCCCCACTTCTCTCAGGGGTCTAGTTCCCCCTTCACTGCTGTCAGTGGCATTCCCATAGGAAAGTCTGAGAAGCACTGAACTAGAGCAGTACTTCTCAAAGGGTGGTCCTTGGACCTGCATCAACGGCATCTCTTGCAAACTTGTTAAAAGTGCAAATTTTAGGCTCCGCCTCATATCTTCTGAATCCGAATCTCTGGGGAAAGGGGCCAGGAACCAGTATTTTAACACGACATTCAGATGATTTTTTTTTTTTTTTAATTTCATTTTTGTTCTATATTAGAGTATAGTTGATTTACAATGTTGTGTTAGTTTCAGGTGTACAGCACAGTGATTCAGTTATACATATACATATATCCATTCTTTTTCAGATTCTTTTCCCATATAGGTTATTACAGAATATTGAGTAGAGTTCCCTGTGCTATACAGTAGGTCCTTGTTGATTATCTATTTTATATGTAGTAGTGTATATATGTTAATCCCAAACTCCTAATTTATCCCTCACCCAACCTTTCCGTTTGGTAAGACAGGTTTGTTTTCAAAGTCTGTAAGTCTGTTTCTGTTTTCTAAATAAGTTCATTTGTATCATTTTTTTTAGATTCCACATGTAAGTGATGTCATATGATATTTGTCTTTCTCTGTCTGGCTTACTACACTCAGTATGATAACCTCTAGGTCCATCCATGTTGCTGCAGATGGCATTATTTCATTCTTTTTTATGGCTGAGTAATATTCCATTGTATATATGTATCACATCTTCTTTATCCATTCCTCTGTTGATGGACATTTAGGTTGCTTCCATGTCTTGGCTATTGTAAATAGTGCTGCAGTGAACATTGGCGTGCATGTATGTTTTTGAATTATGGTTTTCTCCAGATATATGCCCAGGAGTGGGATTGCTGGATCATATGGTAGTTGTATTTTTAGTTTTTTAAGGTACCTCCATACTGTTCTCCAAAGTGGCTGTATCAATTTACATTCCCACCCCCAGTGCAGGAGGGTTCCGTTTTTTCCACACCCTCTCCAGCATTTATTGTTTGTAGATTTTTTAATGATGGTCATTCTGACTGGTGTGGGGTGATAGGAAACCATAAACAAAAATGAAAAGACAACCCAGAGAATGGGAGAAAATATTTGCAAATGAAGTGACTGACAAGGGATTAATCTCCTAAATACACAAACAGTTCATGCAGCTCAATAAAAAAAATTTTTAAAAGTCAAAAAATGGGCAGAAGATCTAAATAGACACTTCTCCAGAAAAGATGTACAGATGGCCAAAAAGCACATGAAAGGATGCTCAACATCACTAATTATTAGAGAGATCCAAATCAAAACTACAATGAGTTATCCTTTGTGTTTCTACAGCTCTTTGTATATCACTGCATATATGACATTCAATTGTGTTCCTTATGTATTTGTGCCCCATTCTACACTGAGTGTCCTGAGTATGGGGTCTTGTTCCATTGCTCAAGGGAATGCAAGTAGACACTGGTATAATAGTGGAAGGATTAGGTCTTGGAATTAGTTATACCCCAGTTGGAATCCAGATAAGTTTCTTTATTTGCTATGTGACCTTGGTCACTTTGTTTGCTTTTGCAATCCTCAGTCTTGTCTGTAAACAGCATAATTTGGATAAAGGTGTGGAACACGAGGTAGGCCTTCCAATCTGAGTTAATTATACTAATGAGGCCAAGAAGAGAGGCCACTTAATTTAAAACACAAAATAGTCTGTGTTTGGGAAGGGTTATAAGCCTTATTCCTGGTGGCCTGTCAAATATACTAATTGACCTGTTGGCACAGTTGGAGTCAAGTGGACAGAAAATATTGGATTCAATACTCTTAAACCCAATAAAACTACTGGAATGAACTTAAGTGAATATTATACATTCTCTTTTCCTTGTAGGAATATTATGTAAAGAACAGCATATTATTATATATTTCCCATAATTACTATAATAACTTCAAAGTGGACTGTATCCTCTGATAAATGTTAGTAATCTTTATGGAACAACATACAGAAGAGGGTTTTAAAGTGCCAGGTATACACTAATAATTTTCTCTTTTCCTTCTCTTATGAAGCTCTTGAAAAAAATAATGAATTTGCTGCTTCAGCTTCTTCCTTACCCATTCGCTGGTATCATCAGTGATCCACTAGTTTCTAAATCCAATACTTTCTCAACTTTATGTACCCTCTTTTATATAGTATATGCTACCAATGCTGACTTCATGCTTTTCAAAAACCCTGTTGTCTTACATAAACCCATTATGCTGCTGCTGCTGCTGCTTCTTCTTCTTTTTCTAGCTTGCAGTTCTTTCTTACTTTTCTTCATGGTTTTCTTTGGTCTTTTCATTAATCTGTATTTTTCAGTATTCCATCCTAGGCATTTCTAATTTCATATGTTCAAAACCAAATTTGATTTCTTTTCCAAGCTTTGTTCTTCACTTTTCACCTCCCTTCAGCCACCACTACCAGAGTTCACCAAGGTCTTATTCAGTTTGTGTCTTTAATGTCTCTTTATTCTATCACCTGTTTACTTTCCCCACTTTCTTGGTTTGGTCCTCAGTTATGTCTTATATTTCTACTCAGAGTCTCACATTTCCTACTCAATGGGAAGGAAATATGAATGGCTGGGGACTAGGATATTTTGAGGCTTCTTCATGCACATATTTATTTCCTAGGCTGGAACGATTTTTGTGGTACCTACTCATGGTCCCTCCATGTGACCCCTCCATGCTTCTCATAGCATGGTACTGGATTCCCAAAGGGAGCATTCTGAAAGGGAATATCTGGAGACTGAGTTCCAAGTGAACCAGGTGGAAACTACTACTTTTTTAAAAAAAAATCTAGACTTGAAAGTAACCCATGTTCATCTCTGTTGCATTCTGTTAGGTACATGAAAACCACTAAGGCCAGCTGAACCCAGATTCAAGGTGAGAGAAGAGGAATTAAGACACCATCTCTCTCTCACTGGGTGATATCACTTCTATGTGGAATCTAAAAAATACAGCAAACTAGTGAATAAAAAAAAAAAGAAGCTGACTTAGATATGGAGAACAAACTATTGGTTACCATTGGGGAAGAGAGGGGAGCAGCGATATTGGGCTGGGGGAGTGGGAGGTACAAACTATTGGGTGTAAGATAAAGGGAATATAGCCAATAATTTGTAATAACTGTAAATGGAAAGTAATCTTTAAAAATTTTATAAAAAATAAAATAAAGTGTTTTAGAAAAATATAAAAGAGAGAGAAAAAGATTTTAAAATTAAAAAAAATTTTAAAAGACTTATCTTTTTTTGTTGTTGTTGTTTTGTCATTTGGTTATTTTTTGGCCATCCTGCTTGGTTTGTGGGATCTTAGTTCCCTGACCAGGGATTGAACCCAGGCCCTTGGCAATGAAAGTGCTGAGTCCTAACCACTGGACTGCCAGGGAATTCCCTGATTTTTTAAAATTTATTTTTGATTGAGGTAGGTTTTATTTGTAACATTATATGTTTCACGCATACAACCTTATGTTCTACTTCTGTATACACTACAGGATGCTCACCATCAAAAATTTAGTTTCTATCCTTCACCATATAGTTGATCCACCTTTACCCATTTTGCCCTCCCCCCTGCCCCTTCCCCTCTAGTAACCACTTCTCTGTTCTATGTATCTACATTTTTGTGTGGTTTGTTTTGTTCATTTATTTTGTTTGTTGGTTGGTTTTTTTTATATTCCACATATGAGTGAAATCATATGGTTTTGGTCTTTCTCCATCTGATTTATTTTACTTTAACATAATACCCTCAAGGTCCAACCATGATGTCGAAAATGGCAAGATTTCATCTTTTTTTTATGGCTGAGTAGTATTCCATTGTGTATGTATATGTATATATCTCACATCTTCTTTATGCATTCATCTCTTGATGGGTTGTTTCCATATCTTGGTTATTGTAAATAATGCCACAAAGAACATAAGGGTGCATGTATCTTTTCAAATTAGTGTTTTCGTATTCTTTTGATAAATACCCAGAAGTGGGCTGGCTGGATCATGTGGTAATAACATCTCCTTGTAGTTTTGATTTGCATTTTCCTAATAATTTGTGATGTTTAACATTTTTTCATGTGCCTGTTGGCCATCTGTATGTCTCCTTTGGAAAAATGTCTATTCAGCTCCTCTGCCCATTTTTTAATTGGATTGTTTGGGGTTTTTTTTAGTGTTAAGTTGTATGAGTTCTTTGCATGTTTTGCATATTAACCCCTTATCAGATATATGATTTACAAGTATCTTCTCCCATTTGGTAGGTTGTCGTTTTGTTTTGTTGATGGTTTCCTTTGCTGTGCATAATCTTTGTAATTTGATGTAGTCTAATTTGTTTATCTTTGCTTTTGTTTCCTTTGCTTGAGGAGACATATCTAGAAAAACGTGGCTAAGACTGATGTCAAATAGCATACTGTCTATGTTTTCTTCTAGGAGTTTTATGGTTTCAGGTCTTATATTCAAGTCTTTAATCCATTTTGAGTTTATTTTTGAGTATGGTGTGAGATAGTGCTCTAGTTTAGTATTTCTGCATGTGGCTGTCCAGTTTTCCCAATACCATTTATTGAAGAGACTATCCTTTCTCCATTGTATGTTCTTTGTTCCTTTGTCATAAATTATTTTTCCATATATGTGTGAGTTTATTTCTGGGCTCTCAACTCTGTTCATTGATCTATGTATCTGTTTTTCTGCCAACACCATGCTCTTCTGATTACTATGGCTTTGTAATATAGTTCGAAATGAGGGAGTGTGATACCTTCAGCTTTGTTCTTTTTTTTTTTTTAAAGGAATTCCTTTATTTTATTTATTTATTTATTTATTTATTTATTTATTTATTTATTTATGGCTGTGTTGAGTCTTTGTTTCTGTGCAAGGGCTTTCTCTAGTTGCGGCAAGCGGGGGCCACTCTTCATCGCGGTGCACGGGCCTCTCACTATCACGGCCTCTCTTGTTGCGGAGAACAAGCTCCAGATGCGCAGGCTCGGTAGTTGTGGCTCATGGGCCCAGTTGCTCCGTGGCATGTGGGATCTTCCCAGACCAGGGCTCGAACCCGTGTCCCCTGCATTAGCAGGCAGATTCTCAACCACTGCGCCACCAGGGAAGCCCCAGCTTTGTTCTTTTTTCTCAAGATTGCTTTGGCTATTCTGGGTCTTTTGTTATTCCATATAAGTTGTAGAATTTTTTGTTCAATTTGTGTGAAAAAGTCTTTTTTTTTTTTTTATCAGAATTGCACTGAATCTGTAGATTTCTTTAGGTAATATGGATATTCTGGTAATATTAATTTTTTCAATCTATGAACACAGTATATCTTTCCATTTATTTGTGTTTCCTTCATTTCCTTTCAACAATGTCTTATAGTTTTCAGTGTACAGGTCTTTACCTCCTTGGTTAAATTTATTCCTAGGTATTTTATTCTGTTTGATGCAATTGTAAATGGGATTGTTGTCTTTATTTCTCTATCTGATGATTCATTATTAGTGTATAGAACTGCAATATATTTTTATATATTGATTTTGTATCCTGCAACTTTACTGAATTCATGTATTAGTTCCAAAAGTTTTTTGGTGAAGTCTTTAGAGTTTTCAATATATAATATCATGTCATCTGCAAATAGTGACAGTTTTACTTCTTCCTTTCCAATTTGGATGCCTTATTTTTTTCTTGCCTAATTGCTCTTGCTAGGACTTATAATACTATGTGGTGAGAGTGGGCATCCTTTTTTGTTCCTGATTTTAGAGAGCGAGCTTTCAGTTTTTCACTATTGAGTATGTGTTAACTATGGGTTTATCATATATGTCCCTTATTATGTTGAGGTACATTCCTTCTGTACCCACTTTGAGAGTTTTTATTGTAAATGAGTGTTGAATCTTGCCAAATGTTTTTTTTTTCTTCTGCATCTGTTGTGATGATCATATAGTTTTTATCCTTCATTTTGTTTATGTGGTGTATCATATTGATTGAGTTGCAGATGTTCAACCATCCTTGCATCCCTGGAATAAATCCCACTTGATCATGGTATATGATCTTTATAATGTATTGTTGAATTCAGTTTGCTGATATTTTGTTGAGGATTTTTGCATCTGTTCATCAGAGATACTGGCCTGTAATTTTCTTTTTTGTGTGTTGTGTCTGTCTGGTTTTGGTATCAGGGTGATGTTGCCCTCATAGAATGAGTTAGGAAGTGTTCCCTCCATTTCAAATTTTTGGAAGAGTTTGAGAAGGATAGGTATTAAGTCTTCTTTGAATTTTTGGTGGAATTCACCTGTGAATCCACTTGGTTCTGGACTTTTATTTTAGGGGAGGTTTTTGATTACTGTTTCAATCTCTGTACTAGTGATTGGTCTATTCAGATTTTCCATTTCTTCGTGAGTGAGTCTTGGAAGATTGTATGATTCTAAGAATTTGTCCACGTCTTCTAGGTTGTCCAGTTTGTTAGCATGTAGCTGTTCATAATATTCTCTTATAATCCTCTGTATTTCTGTGATATCCGTTGTTATTTCTTCTCTTTCATTTGTGATTTTATTTATCAGAGCCTTCTCTTTTTCTTAGTGAGTCTAGCTACAGGTTTATCAATTTTGTTTATCTTTTCAGAGAACCAGCTTTTAGTTTCATTGATTTTTCTATTGTCTTTTTAGACTGTATTTCATTTATTTTTGCTCTGATCTTTATTATTTCCTTCCTTCTGTTGATTTTTGGCTTCACTTGTTCTTCTTTTTCTAGTTCCTTTAGGTGTATATTAGATTGTTTATTTGAGATTTTTCTTGTTTCTTGAGGTAGGCCTGTATTGCTATAAACTTCCCTCTTAATACTGCTTTTGCTGCATCCCACAGGTTTTGGTATATCATATTTTCATTTTCATACGTCTTCAGGTAATTTTTTATTTCTCCTTTGATGTCTTTGTTGACCTGATAGTTGTTCTGCAGCATGTTGTTCAGTCTTCATGTTTGTGACTGATCCAGCTTTCTTCTTGTAGTTGATTTCTAGTTTCATACCATTGTGATTGGAAAAGATGTTTGATATGATTTCAGTCTTCTTAAATTTCTTGAGATTTGTTTTGTCCCCAACATATGGTCTATCCTTGAAAAAGTTCCATCTGCACTTGAGAAGAATGTATATTCTGCTGCATTTGGATGGAATGTTCTGTACAAATCTATCTAATCCATTTTGTATAATGCTTTATTTAAGGCTGTTGTTTCCTTGTTGACTTTCCATCTGGATGATCTATCCATTGATGTAAGTGGGGTGTTAAATTCCCCTACTATTACTGTGTTGCTGTCAGTTTCTCCCTTTAGGTCTGTTAATAATTGTTTTATATATTTTGGTGCTCCTGTGTGAGGTGTATATATATTAATAACTATTATGTCTTCTCAATGAATTATGTCCTTTATCATTATGTACTGTTCATCTTTGTCTCTTGTTACCTTTTTTTTTGGCTTCAAGTCTACTTTGTCTGATAAGAGTATGGCTACATTTGCTTTCTTTTGGCTCCCATTTGCTTGGAGTATTACATACCATCTCTTCACTTTGAGCCTATATTTGTCCTTAGAGCTCAGGTGAGTCTCCTGGAGGCAGCATATCGTTGGGTCTTGTTTTTTAATCCATTGAGGCACTCTCTGTCTTTTGATTGGTGCCCTCAATCCATTTACACATAGAGTAGTTACTGATAGATGAGAACTTGGTATTGCCATTTTATCTTTTGTTTTCTAGTTGCTCTATATCTCCATTGTTTCTTTTTCCTTGTGTTTCCGTCTGCCATTTTGGTCTGAGGTTTTCTATGATGTTTTCTTCAGTTTACTCTTTTTAAATATTTTACTTCATGTCTGTGCTCTAGATTTATGTTTTGTGGTTACCATGAGGTTGTATAAGCTTTCTCTTGTATAAAATAGTCCTTTTTCTGCTGATAGCATCTTATCTTTATTTACCTATATGGGTTTCATCCTTTTCCCCTTGCCTTTTGTGTTTTTGTCATCTCAAATTATCCCTTTTTATATTGCAAGTTTATTACCAAATTGAAGTAGCTAAAGTTATTTTTATGCTTCCCCCCTGCTTTAAACTTTATGCTATAATAAAGTGTTTAAAAACCTATTCTGGGGGATTCCCTGGTGGTCCAGTGGTGAGCACTGTGTGCTTTCACTGCAGAGGGCATGGGTTCAATCCCTGATTGGGAAACTAAGATCCCACAAGCCACATGGCATGGCCAAAAAGAATAAAAAATAAAAACCTATTCTGATAAAGTGTTGAGATTTTCTGCTTCTGCCTGTCTATTTATTACCTTACTCAAATTTTTGTGTACTCTTGCCTTATTGTTTCTTGTAGAAGAGCTGCTTTCAGCATTTCTTGTAAGTCAGGTCTACTGTTAATGAACTCCCTTAGCTTTTGTTTGCCTGGTAGTCTTTATTTCTCCTTATATCTGCGTGGTAACTTTGCTGGATAGAGTATTCGAGGGTGATAATTTTTATCTTTCAGTATTTTGAGAGTGTTGTTTTACTCCCTCCTGGCCTGTAGAGTTTCTGTTGAGGAATCTGCCAATAGCCTACTGGATGGTAAGTTACCATTTTTTTCTCCCTGGCTGCCATTAAAATTCTTCGTCATTGACTTTTGACAGTTTTAATACAGTATGTCTTGGAAGAGGTCTTTTTGCATTGGGCTAATTAAGTGTTCTCTTTGCCTCATGGACTTATATATCCAGCTCCTTCCCCAGGTTTGGAAAGTTCTCAGCTATTGTTTCTTTAACTAAACTCTCCGCTCCCTTCTCTCTCTTTCTTCTTCTGGGATACCCATTACTCTGTTGCCCTTCCTAAAAAAGTCAGATAGCTCTCATAGAATTTCCTCATTTTTAAAGTATGTACTTCTCTTTCTTCTACTGGTGTCACTTCTAGACTTCTATCTTTGAGCTCACTAATTCTCTCTTCCCTATGGTCTGCCCTATTTCCAGTGATTTCTAATGCATTCTTCATCTCATATATTGAGTTCTTCAACTCCCAAATTTCCGTTTGTTTCTTTTTTAGAGTTTCAATACCTTTGGTAAAGTATTCTGTTCATTAATTTTATTTCTGAGTTCACTGAACTGCATTTCTGAGTTTTCTTGTATCTCATTGAGTTTCTTCATGGCAGCTATTTTGAATTCTCTATCAGTTAGATTGCAGTATTCCATGACTTTAAGTTTGGTTTCTGGAGAACTGTCATTTTCTCTTTGTGGTACAGTGTTACTGTGGTTGGTATTCATGGTGCTTGATGAGTTAGTTGTTTATCTACTGATGCATTTGAAGTAGCAAACACCATTCTACTTGATTCTAATGATTCAACAGGTTAGAAATTAAAGGCTTTTATTCTGTATTCCAGTAGGTGGCACTATAGCACAAGTTTTTGTTTTCTCTTACCTGAGCTGCCTCTGGTTAGAATTGAGAGTCGGCCCTTTATGCACTCCACTGCCCCCTCAGAGGTGTCGCCTTGAGCCCTTGTTATGGCTTCTTGTGCCTCTAGGGTCATTGGTGCTGTGCTACTGTCAGTATCACTGGTGTTGGTGCCTGGGGCACCAGGATGGTGGGCTCTTCTGCTGTGTGCAGGTTTCCCTGAGTGTCAGGCTCTGCTGCAGCAGGGAGAGAGGGAAGCTGGAGGATGGGAACCAGGATGCATGGGAGCCTCTGCTGTGTCTGGTGTTTTAAGCTCCATGGGCTCTGCTGCTGCAGGATTGGAGGAAAGAGGGTGGCATCGTGAGCACCTCAGTGGTCGGAGTGTCGGGGTCCAAGACCCCACTGCCACTGCTGCCCAGCTACCTGTGGCCACAGGTGCCACTGTGGCCAGGAGGCTGGAGTTGTATGCACCACCTCCCCTGCTACTACTGCGTCCTCTGGAATGCCAGGATTGCAGGCACCACCTCCAAGATTCCCCTGTTTCCACCTCCTCTGTGTGTTCCAGTCCACCCACCTTTAGATGAACAGGTGTGTGGAATTCTTTGGCACCCTGGTATGTTGGGAAGAGGCACCTTTGTTGAGCTGTGGGTATTTTACTGGTTGTAGATGGAAGGGGAGAGACTGTGTCACTCTGCCATGCTGCTGATGTCACAAGACTCCATCTCTTAATGGCAGAATGGCAAGGTCACCTAGCATAAGAGAATGTGGGTTGGGAGATATCTTTGGAAAATATTATCTGTTAGATATATGTAATATATATGTATATATTTGTGTGTGTCTATGTGTATACACAAAGAGAGATAGGTTCCCCCCACCACCAAAGAACAACATTAGTAAATTAGTCTCAACTCTTATTCTGTTCTTTTGTAGGAATCAAGGTTTTTCCCGTCAGTGTTACTTCCTTCTCCTCTCCCCATTATTTTTTAGTAGCACAGATGACTACTATACACAAAAACATATCCTTCGATCAGGTAACTGCTTCAGGCAAAATGGCAAGTCTACCCACTTCCTTACCTTAGTAAGTGAACTTTTATAAAGAGGAGAGTAGTTTGGCTTCTCAACGTTCATAGCTAATCAAGAAATAGAGAATAGGGTATCTTTCCTATAATTTAGATGTTATATGTGATCTCAGTTTACTGGGGTTTTGCTAGAGCCCTTTAGCAGATTACCAATCCTTTTAATAGTGCCCTTTTTCCTGAACTGCAGCTAATAACTTTTTTTTTTTACCACTCCCATGTTGCTTTTTGCTATTGGAGGAACATCATGTTGCATGCTTGAAATTATATTAGTAGATAGCCAGGTGCAATTTTGAATGTAACACAAAGACTTTGGAATTGTTGTGGTGGTTGTTCTCTTAATGTAGTCCAAGGCCAGAGAGAAAAGGTGCCTCATATTGTGGTTAACCTCAGTTTGCTCTAATGTAGTTAGGTCAACAGAAAGTTTCAGCCAAAGGGTGAAATTCCTGAGAGGGCAGACAGCAGAAGCAGGAAGAACTACAGTCCTGCAGCCTGTGGAACAAAAACCACATTCACAGAAAGATAGACAAAATGAAAAGGCAGAGAGCGATGTACCAGATGAAGGAACAAGTAAAAACCTCAGAAAAACAACTAAATGAAGTGGAGATAGGCAACCTTCCAGAAAAAGAATTCAGAATAATTATAGTTAAGATGATCCAGGACCTCGGAAAAAGAATAATTAAAGAACAAACAAACAGAGATGAACAATACAATAAATGAAATGAAAAATACACTAAAAGGAATCAATAGCAGAATAACTGAGTCAGAAGAACGGATAAGTGACCTGGAAGACAGAATGGTGGAATTCACTGCTGTGGAACAGAATAAAGAAAAAAGAATGAAAAGAAATGAACGCAGCCTAAGAGACCTCTGGGACAACATTAACCACAACAACACTTGCATTATAGGGCTCCCAGAAGGAGAAGAGAGAGACAAAGGACCAGAGAAAATATTTGAAGAGATTATAGTTGAAAACTCCCTAACATGGGAAAGGAAATAGCCACCCAAGTCCAGGAAGCACAGAGAGTCCCAGGCAGGACAAACCCAAGGAGAAACATGCCGAGACACAGTAATCAAATTGGCAAAAATTAAAGACAAAGAAAAATTATTGAAAGCAACAAGGGAAAAATGACAAATAACATACAAAGGAACTCCCATAAGGTTAACAGCTGATTTCTCAGCAGAAACTCTACAAGCCAGAAGGGAGTGGCATGATATATTTAAAGTGATGAAAGGGAAGAACTTACAACCAAGATTACTCTACCTGGCAAGGATCTCATTCAGATTCGATGGAGAAATCAAAAGCTTTACAGACAAGCAAAAGCTAAGAGAATTCAGCACCACCAAACCAGCTCTACAACAAATGCTAAAGGAACTTCTCTAAGTGGGAAACACAAGAGAAGAAAAGGACCTACAAAAACAAACCCAAAACAATTAAGAAAATGGTCATAGGAACATACATATCGATAATCATCTTAAAAGTGAATGGATTAAGTGCTCCAACCAAAAGACTCAGGCTTGTTGGATGGATACAAAAACAAGAGCCATCTATATGCTGTCGAAAAGAGACCCACTTCAGACCTACGGACACATACAGACTGAAAGTGAGGGGATGGAAAAAGATATTCCATGCAAATGGAAATCAAAAGAAAGCTGGAGTAGCAATACTCATATCAGATAAAATAGACTTTAAAATAAACAATGTTACAAGAGGCAAGGAAGGACACTACATAATGATCAAGGGATCAATCCAAGAAGAAGATATAACAATTATAAATATATATGTACCCAACATAGGAGCACCTCAATGCATAAGGCAAATGCTAACAGCTATAAAAGAGGAAATCGATAGTAACACAATAATACTGGAGGAATTTAACACCTCACTTACACCAATGGGCAGATCATCCAAACAGAAAATTAATAAGGAAACACAAGATTTAAATGACACAATAGACAAGATAGATTTCATTGATATTTACAGGACATTCCATCCAAAAACATTAGACTACACTTTCTTCTCAAGTGCGCACAGAACATTCTCGAGGGCAGATCAAATCTTGGGTCACAAATCAAGCCTCAGTAAATTTAACAAACTTGAAATCAAATCAAGCATCTTTTCGGACCACAGCGCTATGAAATTAGAAATCAGTTACATGGAAAACAACGTAAAACACACAAACACATGGAGGCTAAACAATATGTTACTAAATAACCAAGAGATCACTGAAGAAATCAAAGAGGAAATAAAAAAATACCTAGAGACAAATGACAATGAAAACAAGACGATCCAAAACCTGTGGGATGCAGCAAAAGCAGTTCTAGGAGGGAAGTTTATAGCAATACAAGCCTACCTCAAGAAACAAGAAAAATCTCAAATAAACAATCTAACCTTACACCTAAAGGAACTAGTGACAGAAGAACAAACAAAACGGAAAGTTAACAGAAGGAAAGAAATCATAAAGATCAGAGCACAAATAAATGAAATAGAAACAAAGAAAACAATAGCAAAGATCAATAAAACTAAAAGCTTGTTCTTTGAGAAGATAAACAAAATTGATAAAGGATTAGCCAGACTCATCAAGAAAAAGAGGGAGAGGACTCAAATCAATAAAATTAGAAATGAAAACAAAGTTACAACAGACACCGCAGAAATACAAAGCATCTTAAGAGACTACTACAAGCAACTCTATGCCAATAAAACGGACAACCTGGAAGAACTGGACAAATGCTTAGAAAGGTAAAACCTTCCAAGACTGAACTAGGAACAAATAGAAAACAGGAACTGACCAATCACAAGTAATGAAATTGAAAGTGTGATTAAAAATCTTCCAACAAACAAAAGTCCAGGACCAGATGGCTTCACAGGTGAATTCTATCAGACATTCAGAGAAGAGCTAACACCCATCCTTCTCAAACTTTTCAAAAAAATTGCAGAGGAAGGAACACTCCCAAACTCATTCTATGAGGCCACCATCACCCTGATAGCAAAACCAGACAAAGACACTACAAAAACAGATAATTACAGACTGATATCACTGATGAATATAGATGCAAAACTCCTCAACAAAATACTAGCAAACAGAATCCAGCAACACATTAAAAGGATCATACACCATGATCAAGTGGGATTTATCCCAGGGATGCAAGGATTCTTCAATATATGCAAATCAATCAATGTGATACACCATATTAATAAATTGAAGAATAAAAACCATATGATCATCTCAATAGATGCAAAAAAAGCTTTTGACAAAATTCAACACCCATTTATGATAAAAACACTCCAGAAAGTGGGCATAGAGGGAACCTACCTCCACATAATAAGGCCATATACGGAAAGCCCACAGCAAACATCATTCTCAATGTTGAAAAACTGAAAGCATTTCCTCTAAGATCAGGTACAAGACAAGGACGTCCACTCTTGCCTCTATTATTCAACATAGTTTTGGAAGGCCTAGCCATGGCAATCAGGGAAGAAAAAGAAATAAAAGGAATACAAATTGGAAAAGAAGAAGTAAAACTGTCACTGTTTGCAGATGACACAATACTATAGATAAAGAATCCTAAAGATGCGACTTGAATACTACTAGAACTAATCAATGAATTTGGTAAAGCTGCAGGATACAAAATTAATGCACAGAAATCTCTTGCATTCCTATAGCCTAATGATGAAAAATCTGAAAGAGAAATTAAGGAAACACTCCCATTTACCACTGCAACAAAAAGAATAAAATACCTAGGAATAAACCTACCTAGGGAGACAAAAGACCTGTATGCAGAAAACTATAAGACACTGATGAAAGAAATTAAAGATGATACCAACAGATAGAAAGATATACCACGTTCTTGGATTGGAAGAATCAATATTGTGAAAATGACTATACTACCGCAAGCAATCTACAGATTCAATGCAATCCCTATCAAATTACCAATGGCATTTTTTAGAGAACTAGAGCAAAAAATCTTAAAATTTGTATGGAGACACAAAAGACCCCGAATAGCCAAAGCAGTCTTGAGGGAAAAAAACGGAGCTGAAAGAATCAGACTCCCTGACTTCAGACTATACTACAAAGCTACAGTAATCAAGACAGTATGGTACTGGCACAAAAACAGAAATATAGATCAATGGAACAGGATAGAAAGCCTAGAGATAAACCCACACACCGATGGTCAACTAATCTATGACAAAGGAGTCAAGGATATACAATGGAGAAAAGACAGTCTCTTCAATAAGTGGTGCTGGGAAAACTGGACAGCTACATGTAAAAGAATGAAATTAGAACACTCCCTAACACCATACACAAAAATAAACCTAAAATGGATTAGAGACCTAAATGTAAGAGTGGACACTATAAAACTCTTAGAGGAAAACATAGGAAGAACACTCTTTGACATAAATCACAGCAAGATCTTTTTTGACCCAGCTCCTAGAGTAATGGAAATAAAAACAAAAATAACCAAATGGGACCTAATGAAACTTAAAAGCTTTTGCACAGCAAAGGAAACTACAAACAAGACGAAAAGACAGCCCTCAGAATGGGAGAAAATATTTGCAAACGAATTAACGGACAAAGGATTAATCTCCAAAATATATAAACAGCTCATGCAGCTCAATATTAAAAAAACGAACAACCCAATCAAAAAGTGGGCAGAAGACTTTTCAGTAGACATTTCTCCAAGGAAGATATACAGATGGCCAGGAAGCACATGGAAAGCTGCTGAACATCACTAATTATTAGAGAAATACAAATCGAAACTACAATGAGGTATCACCTCGCACTTGTTAGAATGGGAACCATCAGAAAATCTATAAACAACAAACACTGGAGAGGATGTGGAGAAAAGGGAACCCTCTTGCACTGTTAGTGGGAATGTAAATTGATACAGCCACTATGGAGAACAGTATGGAGGTTCCTTAAAAAAGTAAAAATAGAATTACCATATGACCCAGCAATCCCACTACTGGGCATATACTCAGAGAAAACCATAATTCAAAAAGACACATGCACCCCGATGTTCATTGCAGCACTATTTACAATAGCCAGGTCATGGAAGCAACCTAGATGCCCATTGACAGATGAATGGATAAAGAAGATGTGGTACATATATACAATGGAATATTACTCAGCCATAAAAAGGATCGAAACTGGGTCATTTGTAGATACGTGGATGGATCTAGAGACTGTCATACAGAGTGAAGTAAGGCAGAAAGAGAAAAACAAGTATATATTAATGCATATATGTGGAACCTAGAATAATGTTATAGATGAACCTGTTTGCAGGGCAGAAATTGAGACACAGATGTAGAGAACAAACGTATGGACACCAAGGGTGGAAAGTGGCCGGGGGTGTGTGTGGTGAATTGGGATATTGGGATTGACATATATACACTAGTATGTATAAAATGCATAAGTAATAAGAACCTGCTGTATAAAAAAAATAAATAAAATTCAAAAAACAAAAAGAGTGAAATTCCTAATTTTGTCCACCTCCAAGGTAGCCCTGCTTTCTACTTGCCAATTACAACTCTAGACACACGTGTGTCCCTCAGTATTCTTTTAGCATACAGTGCTTCCCAAACTCTGTGTCCCACTTCCACAATTTTCGGTAGTATCTGTGTACCAATTTACTATCTGTATTAGTTTTCTATTGTTGTGGTAACAAATTACCACGAAGTTAGTGGCTTAAAAACAGTACAAATTTTTTATTTTACAGTTCTGAATCTGATGTGGGTCTCACTAGACTAAGATCAGGGTGGTCTCATGGCTGTGTTCCTTTCTGGAGGCTCTAGGGGAGAATCTGTTTCCTTGCCTTTCCTGGCTTCTAGAGGCCGCCCGCATTCATTGGCTTTTGACCACTTCCTCTATCTGCCAAGGCAGCAATGGAGGTTAATCCTTCTTACATCTCATTGTGTCACTCTTGCCTTTTCTTCTGCCTTCGTTTTCCACTTTTAAGGGCCCTGGTGATTACATTAGGACCACCAGATCATCCAGGATAATTTTCCTATTTTAAGGTCAACTGCTAGCTATCTAAATTCCATCTGCAACCTTAATTCCTTTTTGCCACATAAGATAACATATTCACAGTTTCCAGTGATTAGAACGTGGACATCTCTGGGTGAGTGGGGGAGGCAGGTGGCACAGCACTGTAGGAGGTATTATTTTGCCTGCCACAAGGAGAGTTTTGTTATTTTGGAGAAGTCCTATCTGAGAAGTCGTTATCACCAATATGATAGGAAAAAGGTGGAAATATCTCAGAAATAACAATCATCATCATCACAATCTTCCATTAAGAAATAAGACATCTTAAATATATTTGAAAGGTAAATGATATACAATTGATATATATCAATTCACTATAGTACTTAATGATATAAAGCCATCTACAAGTCACCACTTAACACTTAAATTCTTTTCAGCCTTAATAACATCCAAAGAAATATGAATCAGTGAAATCTTTCTTTTTTTTTAACACCTTTATTGGAGTATAATTGCTTTACAATGTTGTGTTAGTTTCTGCTGTATAAAGTGAATCAGCTACATGTATACATATATCCCCATATCCCCTTCCTCTTGCGTCTCCCTCCCACCCTCCCTATCCCAGCCTTCTAGGTGGTCACAAAGCACCAAGCTGATCTCCCTGTGTGATGCAGCTGCTTCCCACTAGCTCTCTATTTTATTTTATTTTATTTTTTAACATCTTTATTGGAGTATAATTGCTTTACAATGGTGTGTTAGTTTCTCCTGTATAACAAAGTGAATCAGCTATACATATACGTATATCCCCATTTCTCCTCCCTCTTGCAACTCCCTCCCACCCTCCCTATCCCACCCCGCTAGGTGGACACAAAGCACCGAGCTGATCTCCCTGTGCTATGCGGCTGCTTCCCACTAGCTAGCTATTTTACATATAGTAGTGTATATATGTCAATGCTACTCTCTCACTTCGTCCCAGCTTAGTCTTCCCCCTCCCCATGTCCTCAAGTCTATTCTCTACATCTGCATCTTTTTTCCTTTCCTGCCCCTAGGTTCCTCAGAACCTTTTTTTTTTTTTTTTTTTTTTTAGATTCCATATGTATGTGTCAACATATGGTATTTGCTTTTCTCTTTCTGACTTACTTCACTCTGTATGACAGTCTCTAGGTCCATCCAGCTCACTACAAATAAGTCAGTTTCGTTTCTTTTTTATGGCTGAGTAATATTCTGTTGTATATATCTGCCACATCTTTATCCATTCATCTGTCGATGGACACTTACATTGCTACCATGACCTGGCTATTGTAAATAGGGCTGCAATGAACATTGTGGTACATGACTCTTTTTTTTTTTTTTTATATCCTAAACAGACCCTGGGTCCCACCCTATTTCCTTGGGTGAATGCACCAGCCCCACCTGCTCTCCGAGCTCCTATACGGACCCGCCCTGAAATCCATCTGTGCACAGCGGCCGGCCTCCAGTGGCTCCAACACATTCGGCCCTTACACCGCCTCCTGCCTTGACCCTTGCGTCTTGGACCCGCAGACCCTCTGCTTAATGCCTTCACTTTAGCACAAAAGTTTCCCCTACTCTGTTGAAATATTTCTGGAGCACCCGCTACGTGCGGGCAGTCTTCAGGCGGCCTGGAAACAGCGGGCAGAAACACCAGGAAAGGTGCGGCTTTATTCCTACGTGACCCGACTGGCGGAGCTCACACCCTGAGGCAGGCGGGCACCAGTCGCCCACAGGCGCCGCGGCTTCGTGCGCCCGCACCCCACATGACTCTTTTTGAATTATGCTTTTCTCAGGTACTCAGAAGTGCGATTGCTGGGTCATATGGTAGTTCCATTTTTAGTTTTTAAAGGAACCTCCATACTGTTCTTCATAGTGGCTGTATCAATTTACATTCCCACCAATAGTGCAAGAGGGTCCCCTTTTCTCCACAACCTCTCCAGCATTTATTGTTTGTAGATTTTTTGATGCTTGCCATTCTGACCGGTGTGAGGTGATACCTCATTGTAGTTTTGATTTGCATTTCTCTAATGATTAGTGATATTGAGCATCCTTTCATGTGTTTGTTGGCAATGTGTATATCTTCTTTGTAGAGATGTCTGTTTAGGTCTTTTGCCCATTTCTGGATTGTGTTGTTTGTTTGTTTGATATTGAGCTGCATGAGCTGCTTATATATTTTTGAGATTAATCCTTTGTCCATTGGTTCGTTTGCAAGTATTTTCTCCCATTTTGAGGGTTGTCTTTTCATCTTGTTTATGGTTTCCTTTGCTGTGCAAAAGCTTTTAAATTTCATTAGGTCCCATTTGTTTATTTTTGTTTTATTTCCATTTTTCTAGGAGGTGGGTCAAAAGGATCTTGGTGTGATTTATGTCATAGAATGTTCTGCCTATATTTTCCTCTAAGAGTTTTATAGTGTCTGGCCTCACATTTAGGTCTTTAATCCATTTTGAGTTTATTTTTTATACAGTGTTAGGGAGTGTTCTAATTTCATTCTTTTACAGGTAGCTGTCCAGTTTTCCCAGCACCACTTATTGAAGAGGCTGTCTTTTCTCCTTTGTATATTCTTGCCTCCTTTATCAAAGATAAGGTGACCATATGTGCATGGGTTTATCTCTGGGCTTTCTGGCCTGTTCTGTTGATCTATATTTCTATTTTTGTGCCAGTACCATACTGTCTTGATTACTGTATCTTTGTAGTATAGTCTGAAGTCAGGGAGCCTGATTCCTCCAGATCCATTTTTCTTTCTCAAGATTGCTTTTGCTATTCGGGGTCTTTTGTGTTTCCATACAAATTGTGAAATTTTTTCTTCTACTTCTGTGATAAATGCCATTGGTAGTTTGACAGGGATTGCACTGAACGTGTAGATTGCTTTGGCTAGTATAGCTATTTTCACAGTGTTGATTCTTCCAATCCAAGAACATGGTATATCACTCCATCTGTTTGTATCATCTTTAATTTCTTTCATCAGTGTCCTATAGTTTTGTGCATACAGGTCTTTTGTCTCCCCAGGTAGATTTATTCCTAGGTATTTTATTCTTTTTGTTGAAATGGTAAATGGGAATGTTTCCTTAATTTCTTTTTCAGATTTTTCATCATTAGTGTATAAGAATGCAAGAGATTTATGTGCATCAATTTTGTATCCTGCTACTTTACCAAATTCATTGATTAACTCTAGTAGTTTTCTGGTAGCATCTTTAGGATTCTGTATGTATAGTATCATGTCACCTGCAAACAGTGACAGTTTTACTTCTTCTTTTCCAATTTGGATTCCTTTTATTTCTTTTTCTTCTCTGATTGCTGTGGCTAAAACTTCCAAAACTATGTTGAATAATAGTGCTGAGAGTGGGCAACCTTGTCTTGTTCCTGATCTTAGACGAAATGCTTTCAGCTTTTCACCATTGAGAATGATGTTTGCTGTGGGTTTGTTGTATATGGCCTTTATGGTGTTGAGGTAGGTTCCCTCTATGCCTACTTTCTGGAGAGTTTTTATCATAAATGGGTGTTGAATTTTGTCAAAAGCTTGTTCTGCATCTTTTAGATGATCATATGGTTTTTATCCTTCAGTTTGTTAATATGGTGTATCACATTGATTGATTTGCATATACTGAAGAATCCTTGCATTCCTGGGATAAACCCCATTTGATCATGGTTTATGATCCTTTTAATGTGCTGTTGGATTCTGTTTGCTAGTATTTTGTTGAGGAGTTTTACATCTATGTTCATCAGTGATATTGGCCTGTAGTTTTCTTTTTTGTGACATCTTTGTCTGGTTTTGGTATCAGGGTGATGGTGGCCTCATAGAATGAGTTTGGGAGTGTTCCTCCCTCTGCTATATTTTGGAAGAGTTTGGGAAAGATGGGTGTTAGCTCTTCTCTAAATGTTTGATAGAATTTGCCTGTGAAGCCATTTGGTCCTGGGCTTTTGTTTGTTGGAAGATTTTTAATCACAGTTTCAATTTCAGTGCTTGTGATTGGTCTGTTTATATTTTCTATTTCTTCCTGGTTCTGTCTCGGAAGGTTGTCCTTTTCTAAGAAGTTGTCCATTTCTTCCAGGTTGTCCATTTTATTGGCATATAATTGCTTGTAGTAATCACTCATGATCCTTTTATTTCTGCAGTGTCAGTTGTTACTTCTCCTTTTTCATTTCTAGCTCAGTTGATTTGAGTCTTCTCCCTTTTTTTTCTTGATGAGTCTGGCTAATGGTTTATCAATTTTGTTTATCTTCTCAAAGAACCAGCTTTTAGTTTTATTGATCTTTGCTGTTGTTTCCTTCATTTCTTTTTCATTTATTTCTGATCTGATCTTTATGATTTCTTTTCTTCTGCTAACTTTGGGATGTTTTTGTTCTTCTTTCTCTAATTGCTTTAGGTGTAAGGTTAGGTTGTTTATTTGAGACATTCCTTTTTTCTTGAGCTAGGATTGTATTGCTATAAAATTCCCTCTTTGAACTGCTTTTGCTGCATCCCACAGGTTTTCGGTTGTCGTATTTTCATTGTCATTTGTTTCTAGATATTTTTTGATTTCCTCTTTGATTTCTTCAGTGATCTCTTGGTTATTCAGCAGTGTATTGTTTAGCCTCCTTTAGTTTGTTTTTTTTTTAAATTTTATTTATTTATTTATTTATGGCTGTGTTGGGTCTTCATTTCTGTGTGAGGGCTTTCTCTAGTTGTGGCAAGTGGGGGCCACTCTTCATCGCCGTGCACGGACGTCTCACTATCACGGCCTTTCTTGTTGTGGAGCACAGGCTCCAGATGCGCAGGCTCAGCAATTGTGGCTCACGGGCCTAGTCGCTCCGTGGCATTTGGGATCTTCCCAGACCAGGGCTCGAACCCATGTCCCCTGCATTGGCAGGCAGATTCTCAACCACTGCACCACCAGGGAAGCTCCTTGTTTGTATTTTATACAGTTTTTTTTTTTCCCTGTAATTGATATCTAGTCTCATAGCGTTGTGGTCAGAAATGATACTTGATATGATTTTAATTTTCTTAAATATACTAAGGCTTGATTTGTGACCCTAGATATCGATCTATCCTGGAGAATGTTCCATGAGCACTTGAGAAGAAAGTGTATTCTGTTGTTTTTGGATGGAATGTCCTATAAATATCAATTAAGTTCATCTTGTTTAATGTGTCATTTAAAGCTTGTGTTTCCTTATTTCTTTTCATTTCGGATGATCTGTCCATTGGTGAAAGTGGGGTGTTCAAATCCCCTACTATTATTGTGCTACTGTCGTTTTCCCCTTTTATGGCTGTTAGCATTTGCCTTCTGTATTGAGGTGCTCCTCTGTTGGGTGCATAAATATTTACAATTTTTATATCTTCTTGGATTGATCCCTTGATCATTATGTAGTGTCCTTCTTTGTCTCTTGTAATAGTTTTTATTTTAAAGTCTATTTTGCCTGATATGAGAATTGCTACTCCACCCTTCTTTTGATTTCCATTTGCATGGAATATCTTTTTCCATCCCCTCACTTTCAGTCTGTATGTGTCCCTAGGTCTGAAGTGGGTCTCTTGTAGACAGCATATATACGGGTCTTGTTTTTGTATCCATTCAGCCAGTCTATATCTTTTGGTGGAGCATTTAATCCATTTACATTTAAGGTAATTATCGATATGTATGTTCCTATTACCATTTTCTTAATTGTTTTGGGTTTGTTATTGTGGGTCTTTTCCTTCTCTTTTGTTTCCTGCCTAGAGGTGTTCCTTTAGCATTTGTTGTAAAGCTGGTTTGGTGGTGCTGAATTCTCTTAACTTTTGCTTGTCTGTAAAGATTTTAATTTCTCCATCGAATCTGAATGAGATCCTTGCTCGGTAGAGTAATCTTGTTGTAGGTTTTTCCCTTTGATCACTTCAAATATATCCTGCTACTCCCTTCTAGCCTGCAGAGTTTCTGCTGAAAGATCAGCTGTTATCCTTAGGGGATTCCCTTGTATGTTATTTGTTGCTTTTCCCTTGATGCTTTCAATATTTTTTCTTTGTATCTAATTTTCGATAGTTTGATTAATATGTGTCTTGGCGTGTTTCTCCTTGGATTTATCCTGTAGGGGACTCTGTGCACTTCATGGATTTGGGTGGCTATTTCCTTTCCCACGTTAGGGAAGTTTTCGACTATAACCTCTTCAAATATTTTCTCAGTCCCTTTCTTTTTCTCTTCTTCTACTGGGACCCCTGTAATTCGAATGTTGGCTCGTTTAATGTTGTCCCAGAGGTCTCTGGACTGTCCTCGATTCTTTTCATTCTTTTTTCTTTATTCTGCTCTCTGGTAGTTATTTCCACTATTTTATCTTCCAGGTCACTTATCCTTTTTTCTGCCTCAGTTATTCTGCTATTGATTCCTTCTAGAGAATTTTTAATTTCATTTATTGTGTTGTTCATCATTGTTTGTTTGCTCTTTAGTTCTTCTAGGTCCTTGTTAAACGTTTCTTGTAGTTTCTCCATTTCTATTTCCAAGATTTTGGATCATCTTTGTTATCATTACTCTTAATTCTTTTTCAGGTAGACTGCCTATTTCCTCTTCATTTGTATGGTCTGGTGAATTTTTACCTTGCTCTTTCATCTGCTGCATATTTCTCTGTCTTCTCATTTTTTTAACTACTGTGTTTGGGGTCTCTTTTTCGCAGGCTGCAGGTTCGTAGTGCCTGTTGTTTTTGGTGTCTTCCCCCAGTGGGTGAGCTTGCTTCAGTGGCTTGTGTAGGCTTCATGGTGGAGGGGACTGGTGCCTCTGTTCTGGTTGGTGGGGCTGGATCTTGTCTTTCTGGTGGGCAGGGCCGCATCCAGTGGTGTGTTTTGGGGTGTCTGTGAACTTAATATGATTTTAGGCAGCCTCTCTGATGATGGGTGTGTTCCAGTCTTGCTCGTTGTTTGGCCTGGCCTGGGGTGTCCAGCACCGGAGCTTGCTGGCCGTCGGGTGGAGCTGGGTCTTAGTGTTGAGATGGATATTTCTGGGAGAGCTCTTGCCGATTGTTATTACATGGGGCTGGGAGGTCTCTAGTAGTCCAGTGCCCTGAACTCAGCTCTCCTACCTAAGAGGCTCAGGCCTGACACCCAGCTGGAGCACCAAGGCCCTGTCAGCGACAGGGCTTGGAAGAAAACAGAGAAAAAAAGAAAGAAAAAAAATACTAAATAAAATAAAATTATTTAAAAATTTTTAAAATATTAATTTAAAAAAGAGAGTAACCAAACCAATAAAGAAATCCACCAATGATAACAAGCACTAAAAAGTATACTAAGATAAACATAAAAATTAGAAACAAATCAGTTGCAGACCACAAACCCCAAGTCTACAGTTGCTCCCAAAGTCCACAACCTCAATTTTGGGATGATTCGTTGTCTATTCAGGTATTCCACAGAATGCAGGGTACATCAAGTTGATTGTGGGGATTTAATCTGCTGCTCCTGAGGCTGCTGGGAGAAATTTCCCTTTCTCTTCTTTGTTCGCACAGCTCCTGGGCTTCAGCTTTGGTTTTGGTCCCACCTCTGCGTTTAGGTCACCCTCAGGCATCTGTTCCCACCCAGACAGGACTGGGTTAAAGCAGCGCTGATTAGGGAGCCCTTGCTCACTCATGCCGGGGGGTGGGAGGGGTACAGTAGTTGTAATTGCAATGTGGGGCGAGCCTGCAGTGGCAGAGGCTGGTGTGACATTGCAACAGACTGAGGCACACTGTGTGTTCTCCCAGGGAAGTTGTCCGTGGATTACGGGACCCTGGCAGTGGCAGGCTGCACAGGCTCCCGGTGGGGTGTGGATAGTGACCTGTGCTTGCACAGAGGATTCTTGGTGGCTGCAGCAGCAGCCTTAGCATTTCATGCCCGTCTCTGGTGTCTGTGCTGATAGCCGCAGCTCGCGCCCATCTCTGGAGCTCTTTTAGGTGGTGCTCTGTATCCCCTCTCCTCGCGCACGCTGAAACAATGGTCTCTTGCCTCTTAGGCAGGTCCAGACTTTTCCCTGGACTCCCTGCTGGCTAGCTGTGGCGCACTAGCCCCTTTCAGGCTGTGTTCATGCAGACAACCCCAGTCCTCTCCCTGGGGTCTGACCTCCGAAGCCCAAGCCTCAGCTCCCAGCCCACACCCGTCCTGGCCGGCGGGTGAGCAGACAAGCGTCTCAGGCTGGTGAGTGCTGGTTGGCACTGATCCTCTGTGTGGGAATCTCTCCACTTTGCCCACTGCACCCCTGTTGCTGCGCTCTCCTCCGTGGCTCCGAAGCTTCCCCCCTGCCCACCTCCCATCTCTGCCAGTGAAGGGGCTTCCCAGTGGGTGGAAACTTTTCCTTCCTCACAGCTCCCTCCCCGAGGTGCAGGTCCTGTCCCTATTCTTTTGTCTCTCTTTTTTCTTTTTTCTTTTGCCCTACCCAGGTACATGGGGATTTTCTTGCCTTTTGGGAAGTCTGAGGTCTCACCCTTACATAATACAACAATCAAATATAGGAAGACTCTAAAAAGTGGAAAGAAGGTGACAGACTGCTTAGAGACCTTATGTAAAAGAAGTGAGATGACATAGTCACCTGCTTCTGGATAATGGGTATTTCCTTCATTTTCTATTACATCCAAATCTTTTGGTAAGTAGTAAAGTGTATTTAAAAACAAAGTCTTTTATGGCGAAGTCAGGGTTTTACAGAGTTACTCCTTAGCTTTGGAGTTGATATACTGGTGGGCAGGATGGCTGAAAACCAGATGATATTCCTTGAGGAGTCCGATGCTTCTGAAGAAACATTCTTATTATAAAAATTACATCTATGTAAGTGGGTGAGAAATAGAATCATTTTTATTAACAAGTCTCTTGTTCTACCTGAAAGACATTTACATAGAGGTTATTGGGACATGTGGATCACATAGCAGCCACTGAGGAAATCCTTTTGAAAAGCAATGGAATTTAAATGGCTTAGAGAATGGTGACAGGGAAGGAATATGGGAATTTTAGAAAAGAAAAATATGTGGAATGGATCATAGTCTTCTCAAGCAGGGCATGCCAGGGCAAGGACAAAAGGGGGTGGTCCACAGTAGAATCTGTCTTCCTGGATCATTTTATTCGCTTGTATCATCTACTTAATCCTTGGAAGTGTAATAAATCACTTTGGAATGACTCTGGGGTTCAAGAAACCTACTTTCTAGTTCTATAGGATACCTACTTCAATTTTTGAAATACTGAAAATAGATTGAATTCCCTTCTCAATTCCTTCACAAGATCAGTTTTCTCCAAAACTTATCATGCCCTTTCTTGCCCTCTCTTCTTCAGCATTCCCTGCTCTTCCCTATTCCATCCCTATTCCATCCCTTTTCCTGTTGGTCTTCCTGTTTAGCAGTAGCAATAGCTCTGCTTTGCCCAGGAGCATATCTAGCATCAGTGCCCAGGATCTAGCTTTGTTGGTATCAGTAATACAAGTTCAGTAGGTGGGCCTGCTGTCTGTGGAGCTAGGTTTGCTCTAGCTTCATAGTTACTGTGGTTGGCTCTCTGGCTTTCCCACATTCTGTGAGCAACTTTAATTACTTAACATCACTTCCATACTTGAAAGTAAAAACTTAGACTTTCATAACATTTGTAAAACATCTACTAGATGACAGGGTCTGGTGCTGCAGAAATGAACAAGACACAGTCCTTTTCCTCAAGGAATTCACAGTAGAGTTGGGGAAAACTGACAACTAAAGAAATAACCACAGGACTTCTAGTATCAATAGTGATAGACTAGGTAATTCAGATCAAACTCTGAGAAAGCTAGACCATCTAGATAAAATGTATAATAAGAAATCTACTTGAAGGCATAAAAGATGTAACAAGATAGAGAATAATTATCAGGTTGAGAACAGAGAGAAGGAAGAAATCCAGAGAGTCAAGCATGGTATTTGGTGTTATTTTTCCCTTGGGAGTATTTCTGCTATAGGCTTAATGTTTGCATCTCCCCCAAATTCCTGTTGAAACCTAATCTCCATTGTTATGGTATTTGGAGGTGGCTTTGGGAGTTGATTGGTCATGAAGGTAGAGCCCTCATGAATGGGATTAGTGCCTTTGTAAATGTGGCCCAAGAGAGCCCTCTTGCTTCTTCTTGCCATGTGAGGTTATAGCCAGAAGACTCAGTGAGCCAGGAATTGGGCTCTTACCAGACACTGAATCTGTTGGCACTATGATCTTGGACTTCTTAGCCCAGAACTGTGAGAAATAAATTACTGTTATGAATAAGCCACCCAGTGTATGGTATTCTGTTATAGCAGCCAGAATGGACTAAATCAATTTCCAGTTTTGAAAGTGATGGCTGAGATGCTGAGAGAGTAAGCAGCACATATGACATTGTTGCAGGTATTGTATAAGAACAAAAAAGTTGAAATCCAGGGCCCACCAAAAGGAGAACCTAGTAAACTCTCATGGCTTTGGATTGGAAAGCCAGAGAGCTGCACTGACTGACACTTACAGGAACTTCAGCCCAGAATCCATTCACTTTGAAAACAGGTTGGTAGTTCCTTAAAATATTAAACATAGAGTTGCCATATGACCCAGCAATTCATATACCCAAGAGAAATTAAAACATCCACATAAAACCTAGTATGCACATATTCATAGCAGCAATATTTATAATAACCAAAAAGTGGAAATAATCCAAATGCCCATCAACTGATGAATGGATAAACAAAAGTGGTATATCCATTCAATGGAATATTCTTCAGCAATAAGAAAGAATGAAGTACTGACACATGCTACAACATGGATGAACCTTGAAAACATTATGCTGAATGAAAGAATCTAGTCACAAAAGACCACATACTGTGTGATTCTTTTTATGAAATGTCTAGAAAAAGCAAAGCTATGGAAAACAAAAGTGGATTAGTTGTTCCCTAGAGTTGGGCAGGGAATGAATAGTGAGTACTAATTGGTATAGGGTTTCTTTTTGGCATGATAAGATTGTTCTAAAATTAGATTATGGTGAAGGTTGCAGAACTCTATGAATATACTAAAGGCTCTTGAATTATATGTACACTTTAAACAAGTGAATTTTATGGCATGTAACTATATCTCACTGTTTTTAAAAAATCCTGTTATCTCAGTCCCTGAATTTGGATCAAGGTATTTTGGATTGCTGTTGCCTCTGGGCACTGGCAGGAGAAAAAAAAGTGAAATCCTCTCTGGAGAATGAAAATGTCCTCTTGGGCCACAAATTAATTCTGACTTTGCAAATACAGTGTTAAACAAAAACTTTTTAAATGGCTAGGCACACAAAGAAATAAGATAACATAAACAAGAACCAGCAGAAACAACAAATATTAGATCCATGAGGACTCCAGCTATTGGAGTTATCAATCACAGACTTAGAAAACTGTGCTTAATA
Organism: Balaenoptera physalus; assembly: GCF_965194825.1. Classification (NCBI taxonomy): domain Eukaryota; kingdom Metazoa; phylum Chordata; class Mammalia; order Artiodactyla; family Balaenopteridae; genus Balaenoptera; species Balaenoptera physalus. The sequence goes on from NC_138883.1 coordinate 32,102,481, forward strand.
GATTTATGATGATAAAAGACAAGATTTTAAGTTTTGGCAAAGAACTAGAAAGTATAAAAGACATAGTAAGTTTGAAAAAGATCCAAATAGAATTCCAATATGAAAAATATAATAACCAGTGTTTAAAACTCAGTAGGTTAAAATAATAAGAAATGAAACACAACTGAATAGAGAATTACTGTACTGAAAGAAAGGTCTGAAAAAAAAATCCAGAATAAAACATGGAGACATGAAAGGATTAAAAACAGTGATGAGAGGGTAAAATAAAAAGAAGAGGCTGTGAGAAGATCTAAGTTGCATATAATTGAAGTTCTAGAACACAGATAAAAAAATGAATGGAACAGAAGAAATATTTGAACAAAACAATGGTGAGAATTTGCCAAATCTCATGAAAGATAACAATCTGCAAATTCAAGAAATGTTACAAACCACATGCAGAATAGCCATAACAGTAGTAATAACAACAACAACAACAACAATGACAACAGCAACAGTAAATGCACATCATAGAAAATCTGCCAGAAAACAATGACAAGGAAAATAGCCATGAAAGCAGTCAGGGAGATTTTTAGGTCATCTAACATAGCAATAGTACTAAAAATGGAGGGGAAATTTTTTATTCTGATTCAAGATTATCTATAGAAGACCTACAAAAAACTGTCAGGCTTAATGGTGAAATGTTGAAATCATTCCCTTTGAGATCAGATTAAGGATCCCCACAGTATTCTCACTATTACCACTTCTATTCAACAGTGTACTAGAAATCCTAGCCAATCCAGTAAGGCAAGAAAATGAAAACAATTGGTGAAAGATTGGGAAGAAAATTTTACATGTCATTTTTTGAATGTGATTGTCTGAAAAATCCAAAAAGCTTCACAGATGAGTTATCAGAATTAATAAATTAGTTTAACAAGTTTGCAAGATATAAGATCAATAGACAAAAGTCAGTTGTATTTCTCTATACCAGGGTAAAAAATTGAAAGTTTCAGAAACAATACCATTTATAATAGCATAAAAGTACCCAATATTTTACATTGAATAAAGGTATTCAAGAATATTTCACAGAAAAATAAAAAATATTACTGAGGTGAAACAGTGACCAAAAATAAACATAATGATAATCCATGTCATGGGTTAGAGGATTCAAAATCATAAAGATATCCTCTTGCTCCAGCATGGTGTAAAAATTTAACACAATCCAATCAAAATTCCAACAGCTATTTTGTGAAACTTGAGATGATTCTAAAGTTTATGTTGGAATTTTACGGGCCAAGATTTGCCCAAGACCATCATTAAGGTATGTGTGCAAGGATAATAGCCAAAATTTTAAATGATAGAAAGTCCAGAAAAAAAGACCTATAGAGATCAACACCTAATTTACCCCCAAAATAAATAAATAAATAAAATAAAAAGGCATAGAGCACAAGGTAAATGAAGACCTTATAAATATGTAGTGCTGGGACAAAGAAATATTCACATGGCAAAAAAATAAAATCTTGACTCTTATCCCACACGTACAAAATCAGTATTCCATTAGCTGTACATCTACATGTAAAATACTTTTTATCATTTTAGATAATTCAGAGCAGAAAAGTAATTCTTAGGTGGGACATAAAACTCATTAAATAAAGGAAAATATTGATAAATTGGACAGTATTAAAATTAAGAACCTATGTTCACATTAAGATAACATTAAGAAAGAGAAAAGACAAGCTTTAAACTAGGAGAATATATTTGCCACACATAATGAAGGGCTTGTGTCCAAAATATAAAACGAACTTCTTATAAATCAGTAAGTAAAAGGACAAAGCCTTCACAATGGAGGATATCAAAATGGCTAATACAAATGTGACAAGGGCTCAGCTTCATTAATCAGAGAAGGAAATGCAAAAATAAAACCACAATGAGATACTGTTGCACATCTAGCAGAATGACTGAAATTAAAATTTAAAGAAAAGAAGGAGAAGGAGAACAATATCAGGAATTGGCAATGATGTGGAACAACAAATCTCACACTGCTGGTGGGGTGCAAATTGGTACAATTAATTCGGAAACAGATATGTGTGCCTGTGCATTAAGATACATGTATAAGATTATTCATAGCCAGGTAATGGCATAATTCATAGTAGTGAAAAACTGAAATCAATCAAAGTATCCATTCTCAGTACTAGAATGAAAAAAATAAATTCATACAATGGAATACTCTACAACAATGAAAATCAACAAACTACAGCCATATGCAGTAACATGGATGAATTTCACAAATGTCATGTTGAGTGAAAGAAGTCAAATATAAAAGAATACATAGTATAGACTTCCATTTATGTAAATATCAAAAAAAAAAAAATAAGTAATTAAACTCCTCTGTTTAGGGATTCATGCTTAAATGGTAAAATTATGAAGAAGAGTAGCAATTACCATATATGTTACAATAGTGTTTATCTTTTGGAAGAGGTAGGAGATAGTCATTAACTATGGGTTATATGGGAATTGATCTAGGTCAGGGGTCCGTACATCACAGCCTAGAGGCCAAATTCAGCTTCCTTCTGTTTTTGTCCATAAAGTTTTATTAGAACACATCCATATCCTTTTGTTTACAGTTGTCTATCAGTGCTTTCACTACAACAGATTTTAAGTAGTTGTTACAGAGTCCATATGTCTGCAAAGCCTGAAACGTTTACATCTGGCCCTCTACAGAAAACGTTTGCTAAACTTTGCTCTGGGTGATTGTTCCATGAGTGTGTTCATTGAGCTTTATGGTTTTCTGCTTGTATTTTATATATGTATTACAATTTTTAAGTTAAAAAGATAAGCAGTGGAATGTAGTAAGTGTTCTAATGCAAACATTAACAAATCACTGGAAGCCAGCAAGGGGGTCAGAACTCTTGAGGTGTGAGAGTATAAGAAGGAGTGTCAGAGTAAGTGATCTTGAATCTGAGTCAGGAAACGCGAATAAGATTGTCCCAGTTGCCTGAAATGGAGAAAGACATTAGCAGCACAGGCACCAACATGTGCGAAGGCAAGAGGTGTGAGAGAAGAGGGCACATTTGGGAGAACAGATATAGTTTGGTGAGGTGACATGGGAAGAGTGCTAAGAAATGAGGCTGATGAGGTAGCTGGGATCTTGACAACAAATGATAGGGGATGTCATGATTACAGCTTTAGAACTGACTTTGCAGAGGTGGTAACTAAAGGGCATCAAGCAGAGATGTGAAAAACTCAAACTTGCAAAATAAAATATTAAAATTATTTTGGCAACAGTACAGAGGATGAGTAGGAAGAGGACAAGACCTGAGGGGGGAAAAGGCAGCTAGAAGACTGTTGTGTTACCGGGAAAGAAGCAATTTCAGTAGGCCCCTGCAGCATATGCCAAGCTCATTTAAAAGCCATTTTTGCCTTCTGCTATTACTGTGTTCACTGGTGCTGTCCTGAACTTATCTCAATCTGTCCCTCACATCTTGCGCAGTTTGGGTCTTAACACATTCAGCAGGTAATCTTTACTTTGCCTCTCAGATTTGAGAAATGATCTTGACTCAAAATAAAACACAGCAACAAGCTTGTGTTCCAAGCCAGGGTTACAGGGTAGCTGACAGGCAGTGCCCACTAGCCAGCTGTATGATCAGGTCACCCAAGGTGGCTGTTCTCTTGTTCTCTGTACCTCCCCTGCTTGACCAGTCCCTGCCTCACCTACACCCTACTCACCTGAATGACTTTCTCTCTTAATCATAGAGCCTAATCAGTAAATGCCTATGTATTAATGCTTGCCCCTGGCCCCAGCTACTGATTGTTCTAATCTTTAGATCAGAACTATTTCTACTATGACAGTTTACCAAAGGGGCAATGAGGGACATGCTCCTCTGCTGGTTTCCCTGGTAACCCATGAGCCAACCTGATGTCAATTCCCTCTGTAACTGGTAATCTCCCTCTTCCCCTGGGAGCAAAGACTGCTGCCACGTCCTGCCCTCTGTCTGCCGCACATGGTGGAGTGTTGCTCCAGGACCTTGCTTCAGACATGTAAGATCCCTCATCTATTAAACCATTCATGTGTCTGTTGCCAACGCTGAGCTCTCTCTTTGGTCTTGAGACTGGGCAAGTACCAGGCTTGCAGGCCTGCAGGGTGCAGCCCAACACCAGCTTTCCCTTTCCATGGTTGGCTTCAGTAGCAGCCACCGCCAACTTCTCTTGCAGCTCCTCCTGGCCTAGTCCGTTCAAGCCTTCGCTCATCTATTTCCCATGTATTACTTGGATGGCTACTAAGTGGTGGACATTGAGCTTGGTGTCAGATCAGAAAAAGTCAGACACATTCTATGCCCTCAAGGAACTCTCAATCTTGTAAATAAAGACAGATATATAAGCCAGTGAGTGAAATGGAGGGTTTGGGGCTTTGAGAGACATAAAGACATGGCATAGGGAGCACAGAGGAGGAAGTGGTCCATTCTCTTGGGATTCAGTTTTGAAAAGGGATTTTACTTTTAGAAGGACTATTGAACAGATATTCAGGAGAAACAACAGCTTGAACCAAGCTACAGAGCCAAAAAAAGGTCTGTTGTGTTAGGGGAAACTTTTTGAGACCTTGCTGTTTGCATGGTTGTATTAGTAAGCAGCTGACCATGTTCATATATAAGGCAAAATTAATATCTATTCTTAAGATGAAGATAGTCTGAAGAAGATATAAGAACAGTGAATAGGTGCTCCAGAGGAGGCTAGGTACAAATCAAAGTAAAAACAAAAACAAAACCCAAAACCCACACAGACAGGTTTTGTCATGGAATGACATCGTACATGGGAGTTAAGGGAAGAATATTTTGCAAGAAGGAGAGAGTGTCCACCTGTGTTAAACGCTTGAGACTTTGTGTGAGAATAGAGAACTGATTCTTGAGTTTGGCGACATGAAGGTCATCCATGAAAGTCATTTCAGAGGAGGAGTACGGATAAAGCCAAACTGGAGTGGATTGAAGAGAGAATGGCAAGGAAGTGAAAACAGCTAATATAGAAAACTTCTGAGGAATATTTTGCAGTTGAGGGAGGTAGAGAAATGGAGTGGTAACTGGAGAGAAAAGACTAATTTGGTTAAGGTCATACTGTGGAGAACCTTTTTCACATTGGCAGTGGGAACCCCTGAAGATTTCAGAATCAAAAAATTCGTTGACAGTGTAGGGTTGAAAAGAGGAATGTGGCAGTAATGACTTGAGGGAGGGGTGAAATTGAGAGACCAGTGAGCAGATAGTCCAGAATAAGGGGGTAAAGATATGAACCTGGGGGGTGGCCAGCAGGATGGGAATTACCAAACAGAAATGAGGGCCGTTATAGAAGAATAGTGATCTTTGCTGAAAGATTTTCAGCACAATACCCAAATCACTTACTCAGACAAAACAGTAGAGCTGAAAGGAATCCAAGTATGATCTGACTTTACAGAAGAGGAAACTGAGACTCAAGAAAGGAAGGCGTTAAAGCATATATCTTACACAGAAAGAAATTATGTTATATGTACACACATACATGTATATATTTGTGCATCCAGAACATAAATGTACCTGAGGACATCCCAGTTAGGGGTCCTGGATATGATCATCTGAGCAGTTGGCTCCTTGGTCTTCAACAGCCCCGATCTGGCAAATGGCAGGATCATAGGCTTTCCTCATTCGTGTCTCTTAGGTGTTCCCCAAAGGGCAGGGCCATGGTACACATCATCAGAACTCGCCCTCTGCTCTGGAGGATGTCAGCTTAGAAGCTGGGTTCCTAGGGCCTCTTCTGCATTTCTGTTCTGTGGTCATCTTGAGTCTGTCAGCTCTCACTCTCTCTCCTCTGCCCATCTACCATCCTGGGTTGACCAACTCTCCTGACACTCCCAGTGTGGTGGTGCTACCTTACTGTGCTCCAACTCCGGTTAGGATTTGGGTACCTGCTCTCCATCTTGCTGCCACCTGGAGCTACTCACCTCTGAATCAGCTGTTGGTAAGGAGGCACTTCCTTTTGTATTCAACTCTTTTGGAAGGGGAGTTGCTTAGGCTCTGGTGGCACAGCGCTTTAATGTAGTGTCCACTCTTCCCCCTGGGTTTACACATGCTTGCTTAAAGGAGTGGAGGTTGCTGGGTGAAGGCATGTTCAAGGGTAGACTCATTGCCATTGCCATTCAGGCATCGCTGCTGACTCCAACGCAGGGTGTCTGGTTCCTTCATCACTTATGGGGTCCTTCTCTCCCTCCCAATGGCTTGGCTACCCCAACCATTAGGTAGGTATGGCTATACCCCAACTCCAAGTAGAACCCCAATAAAGTTATTTCCTATAGATCTTTAAGCTACACATGAAGCCAAGGATGTGGTTAAGCCTGTGTTATGTATCCTCATCTATTCAATGACAGTAAAGGAAGCTTTGTTGGGGAGTCTCCTCTAACTTGACACTAGTCTCTACCTAGGGCAAGTTACTTAACCAGTCTGGGTCTCATTTTCCTTATCTGGGAGGGTGAAAAAAGTAAATATAGATAAGGCCCTTAGAATAATGCATCTCATTCACAGCTGGCATCTCAGCTCTGATCCAAATAAGGGGTGTGTGTATAATCACATGTTTACATATCAACCATTTACATACATGCATACCCACTTCAGTTGAAGGAGCCTTACAGAAGCGAAAGTGGAGTTTAAGTGAAAATGTTCCCAGATACTGCCTCTCCTTTCTTTCATTTAGTTTCCTCTTCCTGGAAGCCCAGAGTGTGACTGCTGCCTATAGGAAGATTCTGTACTCCTCTTAACCAGGAGAGAGAAAGCAAGGGACATAGAGGAGGAGAGGCAGGGAAAAGTTGAATGCTTAGAGCCTAGGATTGACCTGTTTGAGATCTCCATCTCCATTTGGACTTTATCTGCAAGGTTGCTTTCTGCACATGGACATGGTGTGGTGGGAGTAATGAGGCCTTCGAAAGGTGGGCTGATGTCTATGGCAGACAGCAAGAGACCCTATGAGGCAGAGACTGAGCAAAAAGCATCAGTATGTAAAACAGCATCAAATAGCCTCATCTGGAGCTTACTTAGCAGGAGGAAGATGGATACAGTCAGAGCTCTAGGTCGAATGGAGAAGTGTTTATAAAGTACAGACATTCAGCTTTGTATTTATTAACCGTCAGAGGGATGAAGATCAAGAAATTCAAAATTGGACCAGTTTTGTGTGTGTGTGTGTGTATGTGTGTGTGTGTGAGAGAGAGAGGGAGGACAAGCCGAACAATCTGGGGTGATCCCATCCTTTAAGATATGGCTAAGACAGATAAAAAGCACCATATCTAATTGTGGAAATTCTAAATCACTCCCTAAGATTTCTGTAAATTTCTAGAAGGGTGTGTGTCTCCCAGGACCCCCACTGACCACACTTCTACTTCCACTGAATGCATTCAGTTTATAGATCTTCTCCACACCCTGTTTACCAACCTGCCTAAGCTGGAATTTGGTTTTGCCTCTTAGCTGCTGTATGACTTGGGACAAATTACTTAACCTCTCTGTGCTTTTGTTGCCTCACTTACAAAATGGTGAAAACACTACTGCTTATCGGTTTGCCTTGAGTTTATTAAATTAATGCATTACCATAAAGCACGTAAATACATTAATGTATGTAAAGAGCTTAGAACACCACTTGGCACACAGTAAGTATTTTTACAATATTGTAATTATGCTGACCTGATATTAGGCATCAAACCAGATTTTGAGCTCAGGGTCTCTTCTTTCTTTTCACCCAAAACAGCCCTACTCAAAAGGTTGTGTGTATGCATGTGTGTGCAGAAGACTTTACGAAAGACTGGGGAGATGAAGGAATTTGCATTTCATTTGTAACAACTTACAAACCAACAACTTACAAGTTCAGAGTATACAATTCTGCTCCTCAAAGTTCCTCAAACATTTCCAGTTTGATCTTACTCTTCTCTCAGTCTCCACTCATCCCACATTTCTAATCTTAATGAATGTGAGTAATTTTGCTATCTTTTTTTCATCTTTAGCTCTACTGACCTGTGCTCTCAGGGTGTCCTCATCCACCCTCAACCTGTTTATCAAGAATTTTCTTAAGCATGAGTATTTCCTTCTTCTATAAGCATATATCAGGCAGTAGATACAGCTTCTAATGGTTCTCATGAATTCTTAGATATTGAAGTATGTTGAAAGCAATCTGATTAATTATTTTATCATTTGAGGCATCAGTGGGGCTGTAGGTTTTCTGTAAATCTACATTTTCACACCTCAGGCTGCAAAACTAATACAAGAGACTCTGAGCCCCTAGAGAGCAGAGATTGAATCTGCCATCTTTTTATCTGCAGCAAACCCCAATAGGTGGCTCAAAAAATTGATGGACACTTGTACTTCACTGTCTATATCTTTTCAGTAGGAATGAAATACCTTCTTCTGGGAGAAGGCTTCAAGCCTGGTGTTCATTTGCAGTTACTGGGTGTAAAGTTGCAGAATTTCTTCTCTACCATCATGGTAAAGCAAATGGGCTCAGCTAGGTACCAAAGAGACCCAAATGATATTTATTCCATGGCATAATCCCAGGATCTTTTAAACACCATGAGTAATTCCCATTCTCCTCACTCCACAGAACTTGACATCTAACTTTATGTTATTGCAGTAATTCCTCTTGGTATTCTGTTTCTTCTGTGGAATAATAAGTAATTTTAAATTGCTACCAAATTTAACAATTTGACCACAGTTATTCTTCTAGTGGTATATTCCTAGCAGAAGAAAGAATTGGGAGAAGTGGTTGCTAAAAGGGAGAAGTGACATTCTTTTCTGTGCAGACATATTATCTTCCAAAAGATATTCCTTCTGTTTCTTATACAATTTTGTTTAAAGTATATTTGTAATAAAGACAGTGACTTTGTTTTTTTTATGTTTGACTGATATCTTTTAAGGTCCACCTCTCTCTTCCCTCTCTGTCCCATATATGGACAAGCTGATAAGAAAGCCCAGGTAGTCTTTCTTTTGTGCCTGTGACAGTTCAAATCATGCACAGGAACCCTTGCTCTAGCCACCCTCCCTGAAACAGGCTGGGCCTGGGACCCTTTGCTGCAGTGCTGCAATGCTTGCACGTGGACAAATGTCTCCTCAAGCTACAAAATACAAAGAAACTATAAGGGACTAAAAATAACTGCATGCATGTGCAGTTGGGACAAATTATGGGTAACAAGATACAAAAGGACCAGAAAAACCCAACTGCCACTTCTGAAGAGCTGGAAGCAAAAACAGGGTGTCAGGAGCAAAAGCAGGGTACTGCGCAAGCCCCCTGCACTCAACACCGCAAAGGGGTGGGCAGAACACTTAAGCCACCCTCCGGCCTGACCCCTGGACACACCCCTACCCTCACCCCATACAAGGAACCAACTCGCGCCCACCCCTCCCCCCACCAGGGAGTGAGCAAGGGAACCTGTTACTGATTTTCGAGCCTTGCCTGAATTTATCTGGCCTCTGATCAATTTCTGTTGATTGGGGAAGGCCAAGAACCCTGGTCAGTATCATCCCTAGTCACCATAAAAACCCCAAGTCAATCTTCTTTTCCTGCTCTCCCCAGAAAGTCTCATTTTGTGAGTAATAAATCTTTCCATACTTTCTTGGGGGGGTGTGTGCGTGTGTGTGTGTGCGTGTGTGTGTGTGTACGTCCAAACCAGACTTTGAATAGGTGTCCATCCTACCCCTACAGTGTGTCTGCAGCAATTTTATTAAATATTTAATGCACACGAGAGAATATTTATATGTTTAAAGTATCAAAGCAGCAATTTTAAAAAGTTCTAGACCTGTCATTTAACCTCAGAAAAAGAACATTACCAATATATTTGAAGTGCTTTTATCTGATTTCATGCCTCACCCTCTATAAACCAATCCCCACCCCAACTCACCAGGGTATTAATTACCCCGGATATTTGATTGTTTACCACTCCCCTTATTTTATTTTTATACTTTAACCACAGATATAAGTATTCCTAAATTATATATTTTTGTTTTACATGTTTATCTACTCAATATAGACAAAGTCATACTGTATATACTATTTGGGTATTTTTTTCCTCAATATTATATTTGAAAGTTTTATTTATATTGATTCATGTAGCTGCATGCATGCATTTTCTCTACTATATTGCATGTCCATTGTATGACTATATTACAAGTGATTTATGGATTCTTCTTTCAGTGGACATTTGGATTTTTCCCCTATTTTTTGAGCTTATATATAATATTGCTGTGAACATTCTTGTACATAATCGCTGGTAAAAATGTGCAAGAGTTTCTGCAGCATGTATGCCCAGGAGTGGAATGTCTGGGTCATACAATATCCAGTTTTAACTCTGTTTGAGGATGACAAATTGATTTCCAAAGTGGCTGTAAAAATTTACATTCCAATTTCAAATTTTCGTTCAATTTCCAAATATAACTATTTGGATAAACAATTTTCCCAGCAACATTTATTGGAAGGTTCTTAACCCACTGATCTATATTGTCACCTCTGTCATAAATCACGTTTGCATATATAAGTCGTCTGTTTCTGAGTTCTCTATTCTGATCTATTTATTAGTCTCTTTTTGTCTGTTTCTGTATAATTTGGGCTTAGGAATATAGCTTAGTCATAAGCCTTGATATCTAACAGAACAAGACTCCCACTTTATTCTTTTTCTTCAGGAGTGTCCTAACTATTCTTGCTCCTTTGTTCTTACATAGAAATTTTATAAACGGCTTATTGAGCCACCAACCAGAACAAAACAAACAAAACTTACTAGGCTTTTGAGGGTTGAATTGAGTCTATAAATCAATTTATGGAGAACTGACTTCTTTGCAGTATTGGGTCTACCTATATATGCTCATGGTATAACTCCTCATTTACAGCAGTCTTCTTCAGCATCCTTTGAGAAACTATTACAGTTTTCCCCAGGAAGGGCTTGCCAGGAAGTACTTGGCCCAAGATTTCTCGTGTAGTTATGTAATTTCTCCCCTAATAAAAAACTTGATTATCTCTTTTCTGCTTTTGTAAAATTTATTTTGTATTTTTCCCCTAATGTCTAAAGTTGGAATGCTTAGTTCGTTAGTTTTGAGCCTCTTTTGTGCTTAGTTAGGAATATACAATTATCCATTTCCCTCAAAGTAAGACTTTAGCAGTATCTCACCAGTATTGAATATGAAATTCTTTATCATTCAGTTCTAAGAAATTTTAGAAATTTTCTGATTTCTATTATGACTTTTTTTGGCCTACAAATACATTTTTAAATTTCTAAACACATGGAAGTATTTCTATTTGTCTTTTTGTTATTGATTTTTAACTTAATTTTATGGTTGTCAAGTAAGTATTCTGTATACCAAGTTTTTGAAATTTCTGGGGACCTGTTTTATGCAGTATCACAGAGATTTTGTGCTTGAAAAGAATGTATATTCTGTAGCTGTTGACTGCAGTGTCATGTATATGTCCTTTTCACTGAGCTTGTTAATTGTGTCTCTCAGAGTTTTTATATCCTCCCTTTTTTTGGTCTGTTTAATTTACTCTGAAAAATTAGTTAAAATCCTCCTTTTTGCTGGTGAATTTGTCCATAGATTTTGAGGCTATGTGATCAAGTGCATAAAGTTTAGGATTATTATATTTTCCTGATAAATCGAAGCTTTTATCATTATGCATTGACCATCTTTATTTCTAGAAATGCTTTTTACTTTGAAGTCTATTTTATATAATATCAGTATGGCTCCATCAGATTTCTTTCTTTATTTTTTATACCAGATTTATTTGTGTAGTATTTTCCCTATACTTTGACTTTCACACTTTCTCTGTCCCTATGTTTTAGATGAGGCACTTATGAAGAGCATAGAGTTAGATTGTTTTTGTTGTAGTCTGACAATATTTGACTACTAATTGCATAGTTTAGACAATTTCCATTTATTGGAATCAGTTTTATATTTGGTATGGTAGATTGTTTTATTATCAAAATATTCACTGACCTTTCCTAACAACTCCTCCTTACAAGGCCCCTCTCTTCCAGGCCTATCCCTGTTAAAGTGTTATACTTCTAAGGCCATTAACATCTAAGCCCATTAACGAGCTTGACCATGTGATTTTATGTATTTATTTATTTTAATTTTATTTATTTTTTATACAGCAGGTTCTTATTAGTTATCCATTTTATACATATTAGTGTATATATGTCAATCCCAATCTCCCACTTCATCCCATCACAACCTGTTCCCCCCAACCCCCGCTTTCCCCCCTTGGTGTTGATATGTTTGTTCTCTGCATCTGTGTCTCTATTTCTGCCTTGCAAACCAGTTCATCTGTACCATTTTTCTAGATTCCACATATATGCGTTAGTATATGATATTTGTTTTTCTCTTTCTGACTTACTTCACTCTGTATGACAGTCTCTAGGTCCATCCACGTCTCTACAAATGACCCAATTTCGTTCCTTTTTATGGCTCAGTAATATTCCATTGTATATATGTACCACATCTTCTTTATCTTTTCTTCTGTGGATGGGCATTTAAGTTGCTTCCATGACCTAGCTATTGTAAATAGTGCTGCAATGAACATTGGGGTGCATGTGTCTTTTTGAATTTTGGTTTTCTCTGGGTATATGCCCAGTAGTGGAATTGCTGAGTCATATGGTAATGCTATTTTTAGTTTTTTAAGGAACCTCCATACTGTTCTCCATAGTGGCTGTATCAATTTACATTCCCACCAACAGTGCAAGAGGGTTCCCTTTTCTCCACACCCTCTCCAGCATTTGTTGTTTGTAGATTTTCTGATGGTGCCCTTTCTAACCCGTGTGAGGTGATACCTCATTGTAGTTTTGATTTGCTTTTCTCTAATAATTAGTGATGTTGAGCAGCTTTTTATGTGTTTCTTGGCCATCTGTATCTTCTCTTTGGAGAAATGTCTATTTAGGTCTTCTTCCCATTTTTTGATTGGGTTGTTTGTTTTTTTAATGGAGTATAATTGCTTTACATTGTTGTGTTAGTTTCTGCTGTAAAACAAAGTGAATCATCTATATGTATACGTATATCCCCATATCCCCTCCCTCTTGTGTCTCCCTCTCACCTTCCCTATCCCACCCCTCTAGGTGGTCACAAAGCACCGATCTGATCTCCCTGTGCTAAGCGGCTGCTTCCCACTAGCTATCTATTGATTTCCTCTTTGATCTCTTGGTTATTTAGTAACGTAGTGTTCAGCTCCCATGTGTTTATGTTTTTTACGGTTTTTTCCCCTGTAATTTATTTCTAATCTCATAGCACTCTGGTCGAAAAAGATGCTTGATATGATTTCAGTTTTCTTAAATTTACCGAGGGTTGATTTGTGACCCAAGATGTGATCTATCCTGGAGAATGTTCCATGTGCACTTGAGAAGAAAGTGTAATCTGCTGTTTTTGTATGGAATGTCCTATAAATATCAATTAAATCTCTCTGGTCTATTGTGTTATTTAAAGCTTGTGTTTCCTTATTAATTTTCTGTCTAGATGATCTGTCCATTGGTGTAAGTGAGGTGTTAAAAGTCCCCCACTATTACTGTGTTACTGTCAATTTCCTCTTTTATAGCTGTTAGCATTTGTCTTATGTGCTCCTATGTTGGGTGCATATATATTTACAATTGTTATGTCTTCTTCTTGGATTGATCCCTTGATCATTATGTAGTGTCCTTCCTTGTCTCTTGTAACAGTCTTTATTTTAAAGTCTGTTTTATCTGATATGAGTATTGCTACTCCAGCTTTCTTTTTATTTCCATTTGCATGGAAAATCTTTTTCCATCCCCTCACTCTCAGTCTGTATGTGTCCCCAGATCTGAAGTGGGTCTCTTGTCAACAGCATATAGATGGATCTTGTTTTGTATCCATTCAGTGAGCCTGTGTCTTTTGGTTGGAGCATTTAATCCATTCACATTTTAGGTAATTATCAATATGTATGTTCCTATTACCATTTTCTTAATTGTTATGCGTTTGTTTTTGTAGGTCCTTTTCTTCTCTTGTTTTTCCCACTTAGAGAAGTTCCTTTAGCATTTGTTGTAAAGCTGGTTTGGTGGTGCTGAATTCTCTTAGCTTTTGCTTGTCTGTAAAGCTTTTGATTTCTCCATTGAATCGAATGAGATCCTTGCTGGGTAGGGTAATCTTGGTTGTAGGTTCTTCCCTTTCATCATTTTAAATATATCGTGCCACTCCCCTCTGGCTTGTAGAGTTTCTGCTGAGAAATCAGCTGTTAACCTTATGGGAGTTCCCTTGTATGTTGTCATTTTTCCCTTGTTGCTTTTAGTAATTTTTCTTTGTCTTTAATTTTTGTCAATTTGATTACTATGTGTCTCGGCATGTTTCTCCTTGGGTTTATCCTGCCTGGGACTCTCTGCGCTTCCTGAACTTGGATGGCTATTTCCTTTCCCATGTTAGGGAAGTTTTCGGCTATAATCTCTTCAAATATTTTCTCGGGTCCTTTCTCTCTTCTTCTTCTGGGACGCCTATAATGCGAATGTTGTTGCGTTTACTGTTGTCCCAGAGGTCTCGTAGGCTGTCTTCATTTCTTTTCATTCTTTTTTCTTTATTCTGTTCCACAGCAGTGAATTTCACCATTCTGTCTTCCAGGTCACTTATCCATTCTTTCTGCCTCAGTTACTCTGCTATTGATTCCTTCAAGTGTATTTCTCATTTCAGTTATTGTATGTTCATTTCTGTTTGTTTGTTCTTTAATTCTTCTAGGTATTTGTTCTTTAATTCTTCTATGTCTTTGTTAAACATTTCTTGCATCTTCTCAATCTTTGCCTCCATTCTTATTCCGAGGTCCTGGATCATCTTCACTATTATTCTGAATTCTTTTTCTGGAAGATTGCCTATCTCCACTTCATTTAGTTGTTTTTCTGGGGTTTTATCTTGTTCCTTCATCTGGTACATAGTCCTCTGCCTTTTCATTTTGTCTATCTTTCTGTGAATGTGGTTTTTGCTCCACAGGCTGCAGGATTGTAGTTCTTCTTGCTTCTGCTGTCTGCCCTCTGGTGGATGAGGCTATCTAAAAGGCTTGTGCAAGCTTCCTGATGGGAGGGAATGGTGGTGGGTAGAGCTGGGTGTTGCTCTGGTGGGCAGTGCTCAGTCAAACTTTAATCTGCTTGTCTGCTGATGGGTGGAGCTGAGTTCCCTCCCTGTTGGTTGTTTGCCCTGAGGCGATCCAGCACTGGAGCCTACAGGCTCTTTGGTGGGGCTAATGTCAGACTCATGCCAAGGAGTACGTCCCAGAACTTCTGCCGCCAGTGTCCTTGTCCATGCAATGAGCCACAGCCACCCTCTGCCTCTGCAGGAGACCCTCCAACACTAGGAGGTAGGTCTGGTTCCGGAGGTAGGTCTGGTTCAGTCTCCTGTGGGGGTCACTGCTCCTTCCTCCTCAGTCCTGATACGCACACTACTTTCTGTGTGCCCTCCAAGAGTGGAGTCTCTGTTTCCCCCAGTCCTGTTGAAGTCCTGCAATCAAATCCCCCTTGCCTTCAAAGTCTGATTCTTTGGGAATTCCTCCTCCTGTTGCCGGACCCCCAGGCTGGGAAGTCTTACGTGGGGCTTAGAGCCTTCACTCCAGTGGGTGGACTTCTGTGGTATAAGTGTTCTCCAGTTTGTGAGTCACCCACCTAGCAGTTATGGGATTTGATTTTATTGTGATTGCACCCCTCCTACCGTCTTATTCTGGCTTCTCCTTTGTATTTGGATGTGGGGTATCTTTTTTGGTGAGTTCCAGTATCTTCCTGTTGATGATATTTCACCAATTAGTTGTGATTCCAGTGCTCTCACAAGAGGGAGTGAGCACATGTCCTTCTACTCTGCCATCTTGAACCAATCTCCTCCATGTGATTTTATTTATTTACTTATTTACTTATTTATTTATACCAGTTAAAAGTGAGTAGAAGTAAATGTGCCACTTCTGAGTAGAAGGTTTTAGAGCCACCATGTTGTTCTGAGTTTTTCTCTGCCATAATACATGTGGTGTTTCAGAGTGAAGCTTTTCCTTCAGTCTGGGTCACAGATTGAATAGCTAAAGCCTTCTGAAGACTGGCATATAATGTGAGTGAGAAATAAAACTTAGATTCTGTAAGTTACTGAGATTTGGGGTTGACTTATTAATGCATGATAACCTTACAAGATATGATTAATACATTTAAATTTATTTCTACCATATTATTTTTGCCCACTGTTGCTCTCTCTCCATTCCTTTTTTCTTTCCTATTGTGCTTTCTTCTTGATTGATTTAAAAATTTTTTCATTCCTTATCTCCCTTAACAGTTTGGAATTATATTCTTTTACGTTATGTCTCTATGTATTTTAACTTATACATCAATATCCATTAAGATAGACTATATTATGTACTAGGAATTAACAATTCCAAATTCTCAGTGGCTTAGAACAATAAAGATTTTCATGCTTCCTCTGCAATGTAGGCTGACAGAAAATCCAGCATTTGGGAACATCAGTTGTAGTAGCAAGGCAAGAGAATGGATAGTTTGCGTGGTGCTTAAATGCATCTGCCTTGGATCACTTCTCATATTCCGTTGGACAAAAGTCACATTACCATACCTAAATTCATGGGAACAGGGAAGTACAATCCTCCTGTGAGAGGGGAAGGAGAGAAAAATTTGAAATATTGGTGAGGAGATATAATGTCTACTACAGTTTGCCCTCTGCTCACCAAATATTTGGGTCACTCTTTCTTCCATGTAGATTACACTTAGTTCCACCTGAAAGGAGACAACTCAAAAAGTTGTCTCAGAGTTAGAAAGTTTACCTCAGAGTCAGATTTCCTCTATGTTATGGGGTAGGGTGGATGCACAGCAATCGCTACAAACAGATCTTGATGTGGTTACTCTTGATATAAGCTCTTCGAGCCAAAAAGACAAATTGTGTTCATTACATGTTCCCAATATACAATGATGAGACAGACACAGAATAACCAGAAAAGTACTTCTTCTTGGAAAAGAAAAACTCCATGATATATAGCAATCACTGGCCCATAGCAATTTTGAAATTCTAGTAGGCAAATATTAGTAAGGCCCTCTGTCTTTGGGGTGGGACATGTTCCTTGATTAAATTTACTCCTGAGAGAGTGGAGGGATTTTTTTCCCCATTGTTCTTTGTGGCCATGATTCTACCTCTGGAAAGCTCTTTCTTTTCCATTATCCTTCTGGGGCACATCTGAAATAGAGGGCAACAGAACTTCCTTGTGGACCATGCAGTTTTCTCAGCCCTTTTTTTCTCCCACTTCCTCTGACAATAAAACTTCCCAAAACTTAATAGGCTTCCTATCTATTTGATTCCAATCAGTTATGTGTGCCAGTATTCATATCCACAGATCTTTATAAGGTGGGCTTTCTTAGAGTGTTATATTTCTCTTTTCCCACACACATATATCCCTACATCCTCACCCTCTTTAATATCAGGTAACTTGAGTCTGTTAGTTGTCACTGGGAAAGATACATACTTTAGCTCTTTACTCTGAGTTATTTTATCTAAATGAAGCAGTTGGTTGGATAGTACACCCTTAATTGGCCTTTTGCCCTGAAGTTAGTCTATCTAATGTTTTTCACAAAGTTATAATGGGCATACCTTTAACTTGACTGCTGTCTCAAAGCTAAGTTTTGATTAGCCTTTGTTGCTCAAAGATTTTCTTACATTGAACCTTTACATTTTAGGGTGGTGAGGTAGTTTTCTTTTTTATCTCTGAAAGTCCATGAACTTATATTCGCTCTACTCCCTTTATTTTATTATTAATTTTTATTGGGATATAGTTGCTTTACAATGTTGTGTTAGTTTCTGCTGTACAGCAAAGTGAATCAGCTATACATATACATATATCCCCCCTTTTTTGGATTTCCTTCCCATTTAGGTCACCACAGAGCACTGAATAAAGTTCCCTGTGCTATATAGTAGGTTCTATTAGTTATCTATTTTATACATAGTAGTGTATATATGTCAATCCCAATCTCCAAATTCATCCCACCTCCCCTTCCCCCCCTTGGTATCCATATGTTTGTTCTCTACATCTGTCTTTATTTCTGCTTTACAGATAAGTTCATTTGTACCATTTTTCTAGATTCCACATATAAGCGATATTATACAGTATTTGTTTTTCTCTTTCTGACCTACTTCACTCTGTATGACAGTCTCTAGGTCCTTCCATGTCTCTGCAAATGGCACAATTTCATTCCTTTTTATGTCTGAGTAATATTCCATTGTATATATGTACCACATCTTTATCCATTCCTCTGCTGATGGACATTTTATTCCTGTTTGGGAACATACAAATGCTTTCCTGAACTCAGGAAATGGTCAAATGCGGCTAACTATTACCAACACTCACTGGTAAAGTTTTGTTTTCCAACTTCCTCCCCTAGAGCTACATTTAACTTTATGTTATATGATATGTCTCACAACTTATGGAGGATGGCATTTTACCAAATGTTTTGACGTTACATCTTTCTCACCTTCAATATGCATTTCCCTACTGCTTCCAATACCAGTGCTTGTTTCTGTTGGGATAAAATAATTTATACTATTATACAGACAACCTTGTATAAGAAAATCTTCAGAAAGAAGCAAGATTTCATCCTCATTCTGGGTTATAGCCTGTTGAAGGTTCAACAGGAATAGTACTAGTCACTTGTCACAGTGGCAAAGGAAAGAGAGAATGGATACTCAAATTCTTAAATACTTCCTCTTGGAAGTAATACCTTCATTCATATTTCATTGATCAAAACTACTTTTGTGGCCAAGGCTAACTTCCCATAGGCAAGGAGGTCCAGGTCCCCAAAGTTCCCCAAAGGAGAGTAGAATGATAAATACTAAAGAGTAGCATTAATTTCTATAACAAAATACAAAGCTTATACCTTAAGCCTCTTCTAAAATAGTATAAAGACATTAGAAAACTTTAAATCTAATTTCCCCCAACCAATATAATATTTCCCAGGATATTAGTTTTTTTAAAATTTTTGCTTGCATCTCTATTAATTTATTAATTTAATTAATGATTGCATCTCTATTAATCCCCTCCCCTCCTTTGTGGTTTAGGCAGCCAGCCTAGACCTTGACCTTCAGTACCTGACGCGTAGCTTCGGCACCAGTTCCTTATAAACTTAACAGAGTTTCTACTTCTTCCCAAGCCCAATTACATTTCTTGGGGTCTTCTATTCTCTAACTCACCATAAGGTACAGGAGGCCTAAGCAATGATGAGTCTAATAAAGAGAGACCAGGTGAAGCAGCAAGTTGATTAGTCCAAGCTGACCTTGATTCAGTTTACCAATCCTACCACATGGGGGCAGTAGGAAACAAGAGAGAGGGAGCTACACACGTGCCCTTTTAATGAACAGTGGCTGCCAGTCTGTAACTGTGGCCCAAACAGTATGCCAGAATTTGACAAAATATTAGCGATTCCTCAGGATTGGGATGGATTAGGGAAGAGCAAACAGGGAGAATGAAATAAGGGAATAAAGATTTTTCTTTCTATTTCAATATACATTTTCCAGTTACTTTTCTAAGCATAAAGGATAATGTAATATTGTTTAGTAATTTGTTTTTTAGTTAAGAGTATATTTATTTCCATGTCCTTAAATATTTGATAGTACATAATTTTTTTTTAAATGCACAACTTGAGAGCTGTGAGTTGTTGTTTTTTATTTTATTTTATTTATTAATTTATTTATTTGTGGCTGTGTTGGCCCTTCGTTTCTGTGTGAGGGCTTTCTCTAGTTGCGGCAAGTGGGGGCCACTCTTCATCCCGGTGCGCGGGCCTCTCACTATCTCGGCCTCTCTTGTTGCGGAGCACAGGTTCCAGACGCGCAGGCTCAGCAATTGTGGCTCACGGGCCTAGTCGCTCCACGGCATGTGGGATCTTCCCAGACCAGGGCTCGAACCTGTGTCCCCTGCATTGGCAGGCAGATTCTTAACCACTGCGCCACCAGGGAAGCCCAATAGTACATAATTTTTTTTTTTTTTTTTTTTTAAGAAGAGAAAGGTAATTTTAAAATTTATTTATTTATTTATTTATTTATTTATTTTTGGCTGTGTTGGGTCTTCGTTTCTATGCGAGGGCCTTCTCCAGTTGTGGCAAGTGGGGGCCACTCTTCATCGCAGTGCGCGGGCCTCTCACTATCGCGGCCTCTCTTGTTGCGGAGCACAGGCTCCAGACACGCAGGCTCAGTAGTTGTGGCTCACGGGCCCAGTTGCTCCGCGGCATGTGGGATCTTCCCAGACCAGGGCTCGAACCCGTGTCCCCTGTATTGGCAGGCGGACTCTCAACCACTGCGCCACCAGGGAAGCCCAATACATAATTTTTAATCACTGGATAAATTTCCAGTCAAAGGCTACTATAATATATCTAATAGGACCACTATTTTTGGATAGTTGAGGTATTTTCAGACTTTCTAAGTTATAAAATAATTAACTATAATTAACTTACATAGGGTTAAATCTTTACCAAAAGTCATAGTTATTTCCTCTGACCAAATTACTATAGATGGAAATGCTGAGTTCAAATGAATATAGATTTTTAAGGATAAATATTGCTAAGTTTGCCAAGAAGTGTGTACTAATGTTTACTCCACAAACAACATATTACTTATTTCTCTGTCTTTACCATGCTAACACTTGGTGACTTTTTAAATCTTTGCCAAGCTGATTCTCTGTTTATTCATATTTCTTAAATTGTAATGATGTTGCATATTTTATTTTATTAGAATTATATTATTATAATATTATAACATTTATTATTTTATTCACATATTTGTTGCTTTTAAAATTTCTTTCTTGAATTTTCCATGAGTATCCTTGATCCAAAAGCACTTTTTCTGAGTAGTTTTGGTTCTGTTTGGATAACCCTTGCCAACTCCCAGGTCAAGAAAGCATTAGCAAAGAGGAATTTGTATCATTGTGTTTTTGAAAAAGCACTTCCCTTCATTATGGTGCATTTTGTTTAAGTTCTCTTTTCCTCTCTCACCTCATTAACAGCCACCTCCACTCCAACAGTTTCCACATTACATGGCTGCTCCTATAAAGAGTTTGTGTAGACATCCTGATCAGCCCCATTCAGAGTCCTCAGAGTCCTCACAACAGGAAATTGTACCCAGCACTCTGCTACCAAAAGGTGACCACCTGATAAAGCATCCTTTTTTTTAACCTTTCCTGGTCCCCTGTTTGTGATGCACAACCTTTCATTCAGTTAGTTTCCTGTGCAACCCATTCTGATGAATTCAGCTCAGACTCACTTTCACTGTCAGTGGATCCATCATATTAAAATAGCACTTCAGAGTTGGGTGAGGCAGTGACGAGGAAGACAAGAGAAAGAAGAGTGAGAAGAAAAAGAGAGGAAGGTGAGATGGGAACCCCGATGCTTGAGGGGAAAAATTTAACTGGACTACCCTGGAAGTAGACACCACTTACTTTTGGATCAAACCCAGTATGTGACTGCTGGAGTAGACTATTTCTTAACATTTCTTCCTCTATATGACAAAGTTATTTTTAGGAATAATCATGAAATGAAGGAAATAATAATAATGGCCAGAAAAAATTTAGGCAGTGAACATTTTCCTTTATTGAACCTCGTAATACAGTCATGTCAGTAAAAATAAATAAATGCAAATAAATTTGCATTTCAAAAAAGGAAAAGAGTGAAATTTTTATTTTATTGAACTTTCCATATGCTGATTAAAAAAAAAAAAAAGCACAACATGAGAGTCGTGAGTTAAGTTTTATTTGGGGCAAAATGAGGACTATAGCCTGGGAGACAGCATTTCAGATAGCTCTGAGAAACTGCTCCAAAGAGGTAGGGGGGGGCTTCCCTGGTGGCGCAGTGGTTGAGAGTCTGCCTGCCAATGCAGGGAACACGGGTTCGAGCCCTGGTCTGGGAGGATCCCGCATGCCACGGAGCAACTAGGCCCGTGAGCCACAACTACTGAGCCTGCGCGTCTGGAGCCTGTGCTCTGCAATAAGAGAGGCCGCGATAGTGAGAGGCCCGCGCACCGCGATGAAGAGTGGCCCCCGCTTGCCGCAATTAGAGAAAGCCCTCGCACAGAAATAAAGACCCAACACAACCATAAATAAATAAATAAATATTAAAAAAAAAAAAAGGTGGGGGAAGGTTAGTATATATGTGATTTTGGTGAAGGGGGAGTACATGCATTCAAGCACATATTTTTTGCAGAAGGTTTCTGCTAGTCTCGTGAAGGTTACTGCTAGTCACGAGGAGCAGATGTCACCATGAAGGATTTCAGGGCTTTTTTAGATATGAGGAGATACAAGAATTGGGCTCATAAAATCGTCTCCTGAAAATATCTAACTATCTGAAGACCTTGTCTGCCAGTTTTTCACAGAGCACAGAGTGCCTCATTTCTGATCTCCACCCCAAACTCCTTTCAGGGTGTTGAAAGTCAGTAGCTGCAGCAGCTCATGATTTAATCCTTGTAGAGGTAGATGGCAGTGCCAATGGCAAGTGCCAACTTGTAGTTGACACGTATATAATTATACAATTGAAAAAGTGTTTTTAAAAAAAATAAAAAAAGAGAAGTACGAAAGAGAAAAGGTAGTAGATTAACACTTTTTAAAAACATTACTGTGACTATGTATATATATGTATACATATTTGAAAAAATATAGTAGAACTTAAATCTTCATATTGGCCTATCATAGTAATGAATAACATTACAGTTTCTGTTTGAACCTTAACTTATACAGATTTGTCAATGACTTGGCCAAAACTGATCTCCACATACTCATGTTTAATGGACAGTATAGCCAGATTAATTTTTTATTAATTTTAACTTCAAAAGTTTTGTTAACATGTAGCAAGATAGTAAGCTAGTTAAGAGAAAAGTTTTTATGAAAAAAGGTAAGCAGAGATTCATAAGAATCCAATTTCACAACAAAATCCAAAATTGCAAAACTGCACATGTCTTTATTTCTTCAAGATCAATTCTAGCAACTTGCAAATATCTCTACAATCTTAAATTTTGAATTTTATCTTAAATTTTAAACAAGTAAAAAACTTCATCATATCACACATAATGACAGAACTGAAGTAACTCAAGTTTTGTTTCTTTGTTTTTATAACCACGGTGCTATCATTGTTTATTTGTATCTTTTGTTTAAACACTGGAATATGTGCTGTCATAAGAATTGGAGACTCAAACTGCACCCAAAGTTAGCTTGAATAATTATGAACCTTTACAAATTTACTCTCAAACAAATGCATGTAGCTAAGTCTGCATGGGCCAGGGCTCTCCTTATTAACCTCCATGTAGAATGCAATGTTTATTAAAGAAAAAGCAACAAAAATGCTAATTTGAAGGTCGTGTATATAAATAATTAAAACTCAACAGTAGCCATGGCAATTATTTAGAACCTAATCCAACAAAGAAAGTATTCGGGGAGGCGTATTTATCACTGACTTTGTTTAGAATTACCAGTTCATAGTAATAATAAAAAGCAGGCAGACTTTCACTCAGTTTTTAAAAAATTCTCTACAGATAATGTATCCCTTTACTTTCCTGCATCTGGGGCAAACCTGCAGCCCTGACCTTGGCACAAAAATTAGAGCACATTCTCATAAGCTCAGCATAAAATAATAACACAAAAAAGCTACAGTTTAGTGATTGCTCACTTGCTATGTTTCAAAGGCTATGCTTTCCTAATATTACTTCATTAATCCCTACTCTAATCCTATAAGGTTAAGTATCTTGATTATATACATTTTATTAATGAGGTGACTGAGGCATAAAAAGGTTAAATAACATAGCCACGATTACACAGCAGCTGGAAAATAGTCCAGTAATTTAGGACTTGAACCCACATCTGTCTAATGCCAAAGTATGTAGTCTTAATGACTACATGTCTACTAGAAAAGCAACCTATACTTCTCTTATCTGCCACAGGAATTTCATGTTTGTAGTAATGAGTAGGCGCTTATGATTACTGGATGGAGAAAGGAGGAAGCAAGAACCAAAATGGAGTCAGAAAGGTAACTGTGGTATAATGTGAAGAATACCAGACTTGGAGTCACAATACCTTTATCTGATTTGCCTAATGATCTATGAGACCAATAGTATTTGTTAGTGTTTTTGTAGGATGTGGTCCACAGAAACAACTGAGTATTTCTTTTTTTTTTTTTTTTTAATTTTGGGTTTATTTATTTATTTATTTATTTATTTATGGCTGTGCTGGGTCTTAGTTTCTGTGTGAGGGCTTTCTCTAGTTGCGGCAAGTGGGGGCCACTCTTCATCGCGGTGCGCGGGCCTCTCATTATCGCGGCCTCTCTTGTTGCGGAGCACAGGCTCCAGACGCGCAGGCTCAGTAATTGTGGCTCACGGGCCTAGTTGCTCCGCGGCATGTGGGATATTCCCACACCAGGGCTCGAACCCGTGTCCCCTGCATTGGCAGGCAGATTCTCAACCACTGTGCCACCAGGGAAGCCCTGAGTATTTCTTTAGAATACATATGCCTAGAGCTCACTTCAGACCTGGTGAATTAGAATCTTTGGGGTTAGAGCTTAAGGATATGAAACACACCACATTTAAGTTAAAAAGACCACAAGTACCTGGGAAAAAGATGTGACAGACAAGATGTAGCAAAGAAGGTTTATGTAATAAACTTACAAATCAATGAAATAGTGACTGTGTCCCAATAAAAATAGGCAATTAGATAAAGATGAGATACAAATAAGCAAGAAATACATGAAAAAATGCTCAGACTCTATGATTATCCCAGATATGCCTAAAGTTGGTCAGCATGTAGAGAAACAGGAACTCTCAAACTGATAGTTGCAGTATAAATTGATAAATTCCAAACTCAAAAGAAAATAATATGAGAGATTCCAATTTTGGACAATTTGGCCAAGGAGATACCTGGAATAACCCTTTTACACTGAAAATATATATATTTAATAGATATATTAATTATATATATATTAACATTATTTTATATATATTTATAATAATATATATATAATATATAATTAAATTGTTGACACTAGATGTGGGGAGACCATTGGGAAGCCATAAAAAACAGAAGAAAAATTTCTGGTTTCTGGTCCAGCATGTAAGGAGCTTGGAAGTTATCACTTTGTCCAAACAACAAGGAAAAAGCTGAACAAACACAAAAATCAAAAACTTTTCTTAGATCCGTCAGAGAAGTGAGATCACAGACAAACTACTGCCCCCAAATTGAAGAGATACAGGGAATCAAACTTACAGAAGTAAAAACCCTGAAGCGGCAGCCTCCGTGGGAACAAGTGCTGGGATAGGAAAGCCTGACCTGTAATTGACCAATTGCTGGAGGTCATTTTGGACAAGTCGGATAGTTAAAATCTCCCAGGGGTGGAAGTGGTTTGCAAGTGATAGGGAGACTTCACATTTTTTTGTGAGCTTACCTCCAGGAGTTCTACCAGGTTAATATCAGAGGAAAATCCCCTAGTGCGTCCAAGAGCTGGGGAAAAAAACATTTTGAAATACACCAGAATATCCTATTCTTCTTAGCAAAGCCTTCCCTCAAGAGAAGTTGCTTTACCAGAGCCTTACTTATTGGGGTTTTATCAGAGCTTAACCTCCTAGGAGAAGAAAAATACCCAAATCTAGCCCATTCTAGCCATCTGGTCCCATCTAAGGGAGGTGGGAAACTGAGAAGTATTTGTGAAGTTCACAACTCAAGGGCCCCAGCTCACTAATCATAGAACTATAGAACACTTCCCCTCCTAACACACCTTACCATCACATTACTAAAGACCTACTTACCAGAATTCCTTTTACCCAGTGCATCATGTCTGGCTTTCAACAACAACAACAAACTACAAGGCATTCTACAAGGCAAAAACAAAACAGAAAAAACAAAAACCATAGTTTGAAGACACAGAGAAAGCATCAGAACTAGACTCAGATGTGGCAGAGATGTTGGAATTATCAGATTAGGAATTTAAAACAACTATAATTAATATGCTAAGGGCTCTAATGGAAAAAGTAGTCAACATGCAAGAACAGACAAATAATGAAGTAAGAGATATAGAAATTTTAAGAAAGAATCAAAAAGAAATGCCAGAGATCAAAAACACTGTTACAGAAATGAAGAATGCCTTGATGGGCTCATTAGTAAACTGAATATGGTGGAGGAAATAATCTCTGAGTTTGAGGATATGTCCATAGATACTTCCAAAACCAAAAATCAACAGAAATAAAGACTGAAAAGAATGGAACAAAATATCCAAGAACTGTGGGACAACAACGAAAGGTATAACATACAAGTAATAGGGGTACCAGAAGGAAAAGAGAGAAAGGGAGTGAAGAAATATTTGAAGTAATAATGACAGAGAATTTCCCAAAATTAATGTCAGTCACCAAACTAAAGATTTAGGAAGTTCTGAGAACACGAAGTGGAAAACTACAGTTAGGCAGATCATATGCAAACTGCAGAAAATAAAAGATAAAAAATCTTTTAAAAAGCTAGAGGAAAAAACCACCTTACATATAGAGGAGCAAAGATAAAAGAATTACATCAGACTCCTCAAGAACAATGCAAGCAAGAAGAGAGTGGAATGAAATATTTAAAGTGTTGAATGAAGGACTTCCCTGGTTAAGAGTCTGCCTTCAAATGCAGGGGACGCAGGTTTGATCCCTGGTCAGGGAACTAAGATCCCACGTGCCACAACTACTGAGCACACGGGCCACAACTAGAGAGCCTGTGCACTACAACTACTGAATCTGCGCACCACAACTAGAGAGAAGCCCACGTGCTGCAATGAGGAGCCCGTGCGTCATAGCCGAGGATCCTGCATGCTGCAATGAAGATCCCAACGAGGATCCCGCATGCCGCAACTAAGACCTGACGGAGCCAAAGATAAAAAATAAATAATAAATAAATAAATAAATATTTAAACAAAAAATAAAGTGTTGAGTGAAAACACACCCCACCACCTAAAACTCTATATCCTCCAAAATTATCCTTTAAAAATGAACTTTGTCTAACAAACAAAAATTGAAAGAATTTGTTGCCAATGGACCTGCCTTGCAAGAAACGTTAAAAATTCTTTAGAGAGAAGGAAAATCATATAGGCCAGAATTTCTGCTCTACATAAAGAAAGGAAGAGCATTAGAGAAGGAATAAGTGAAGGTAAAATAACAACTGTTATTTTTCCTATTCTTGAAAAAAACATAACAGTTTATTCAAAATAATAGCAACAATATATTCAATCATTACAATTTATATATAAGTGAAATGGATGACAGCGATGATACAATAGACATGAGGGAGGAATTAGGAATCCTTTGTTATTATAAGGTACTTGCACAACCCATGAAGCAGTATAGAGTTATTTGAAAGTGGACTTGGGTTGATTGCAAATGTATGTTGAAAACTCTAGGACACCCACTAAAAAAAGTTAAAAATCAAAGAAGCATAATTGATATTTTTAAAAAGGAGAGGAAATGGAATCATAAATACTCAATTAAAACTACAAAAGTCAGAAAAAGAGTGAACACAAAAATAGAAAAAAAACCAATGAGCAATGAATAGAAAACAGTAACAAATATTGTAGCTATTAATACATCTATATCAATAATATCTGAATGTCAGTGGTCTAAACATACCAATTAAAAGACAGAGATGAATCAAAGGCTATGATGACAGTCAATCAAACATGACCCAACTATATGCTGTCTATAAGAAATCAACTTTAATTATAAAGACACATATAGATTAAAAGTAAAGGAATGGAGAAAGATATCCATGCTAGTGTTATCAAAAGAAAGCTGGAGTAGCTATATTAAATTCAGACAAAGCAGACTTCAGAGCAAGGAAAATTACCAGGGATAAAGAGAATAATTGCATAATGATAAAAGGCTCAGTTCTCCAAGAAGACAAAACAATCCTTAATATGTATGCCCTAACAAAAGACTGTCAAAACATGTGAGACAAAAACTGATAAATCTTCAAGGAGAAATAGATGAATCCACTCTCACAGTTCACAGTTGGAGACTTCAACACCCTTCTATCAGAAAGGGACAGACCTAGCAGGCAGATAATAAGTAAGGACATAGTTGAACCCAACAGCATCACCAGTCAACTGGATATAATTGATATCTATAGACAAGTTCATCCAACAACAGCAGAATACACATATATTCATACATAAATAATCAATTAATGTAATCCATCACATCAACAGGCTAAAGAAGAAAAATCACAAGATCATGTCAATAGATGCAGAAAAAGCATTTGACAAAATCTAACAACCATTCATAATAAAAAACTCTCGATGAACTAGAAATGGAGGGAAACTTCCTCAACCTGATAAAGGACATCTGCAAAAAAACCTACAGCTAATATCATGTTTAATGATGAGGAACTAGAAGCTTTCCCACCAAGATCAAGAAAAAGGAAAGGATATCCCCTCTCATCACTCCTTCTAAACACCCTACTCGAAGTCCTAGAAAGGGAAGTAAAAGATACTCACATTGGGAAGAAAGAAAGAAAACTGTCTTTGTTCTGATGACATGATTGTCTGTGTGGAAAATCTGAAAAAAAATTGGCAAAAAAAAAAACCTCGTCTGACTAATAAGTGATTACAGTAAGGCTACAACATACAATTTAATATACAAAAGTCAATCCTATATCCTAGATACCAGGAATGAACAAGTGGAATTTGAAATTTAAAACAATACCATTTACATTAGCGCCCCTCCTCCTCCAATGAAATGCTTAGGTGTAAATCTAAAAAATATGGACAAGATATATATGAAAACTACAAAACTCTGATGAAAGAAATCAAACAAGAACTAAATGAATGAAGATATATTCCATGTTCACGGTTAGGAAGACTCAATATTGTCAAGATGTCAGTTCTTCCCAACTGACAATCTGCAGTTTCAGTGCAACCTCAGTCAAAATCCTAGCATGTTATTCTGTGGATATCAACAAACTGATTTTAAAGTTCATATGGAGAAGCAAAAGACTCAAAATTGAAGGAGAAGAACAAAATTAGAGGACTGACACTACTCAACTTTAAGAATTACTCTAAAGCTACACTATTCAAAACAGTGTGGTACTGTGAAAGAATAAACAAATAGATCAGTATAATAGAACAGAGAGCCCAGAAATAGAAACATATAAATATAGTCAACTGATCTCTAACAAAGGATAAAAGCTAATCTTTTTAACAATGCTGTTGGAACAACTGAACCTCCACATGCAAAACAAAAACAAATGAATTTAGATGCAGACCTCACACCCTTCACAAAAATTAACTCAAAATAGATCATAGGGCTTCCCTGGTGGCGCAGTGGTTGAGAGTCTGCCTGCCGATGCAGGGGACACGGGTTCGAGCCCTGGTCTGGGAGGATCCCACATGCCGCGGAGCGACTGGGCCCGTGAGCCACAATTACTGAGCCTGCGCGTCTGGAGCCTGTGCTCCGTAACAAGAGAGGCCGCGATAGTGAGAGGCCCGCGCACCGCGATGAAGAGTGGCCCCCGCTTGCCACAACTGGAGAAAGCCCTCGCACAGAAACGAGGACCCAACACAGCCATAAATGAAAATAAATAAATAAATAAAATTAAAAAAAAATAGATCATAGACCTAAATGTAAAACCCCAAATTATAAATCTCCTAGAAGATAACAGGTGAAAATCTAGATGACCTTGGGTATACAATACAAAAGGTATGATCCATGAAAAAAAATAATTGATAAGCTGGACTTATTTAAAATTAAAAATCTTTGCTATGTGAAAGACACTGTCAAGGTAATGAGAAGACAAGGCATAGACAGGGAGAAAATATTTGCAAAGGACATGTCTGATAAATGACTATTATCCAAAGTATACAAAGAACTCTTAACAATAAGAAAATAAACAACCCAATTAAAAATTCGGCAAAAGACCTGAACAGACACCATACCAAGGATGATATACAGATGGTAAATAAGCATATGAAAAGATGTTCAACATTACAGGCCATTAGGGAATTGCAAATTAAAACAACAATAAAATACCACTACACACCTACTAGAATGGCCAAACTTCAGAACACTGACAACACCAGATGGTATCAAGGATGTGGAGCCTCAGGAACTCTCATTCACTGTGGGAGTTCAAGATGGTACAGCCACGGTGGAAGACAGTTTGGCAGTTTCTTACAAAACTAAACATTGTCTTACAGTATGACTCAGCAATCACACTCCTTGTATTTACCCAAAGGAGATGAAAACTTCTGTTCATTAAAAAAACTGCCAATGAATGTTGGCAATAGCAGCTTTATTCATAATTGCCAAAATATGGAAGCAAACAAGATGTTCTTCAGTCGGTGAATGGATAAATAAACTGTGGTATATCCAGACAATGGAATTATGTTCAGTATAGAACATATAGAGCTATCAAGCCATGAAAAGACATGGAGGAAACTTAAATGCCTATTACTAAGTGAAAAAAGCCAATCCACAAAGGCTACATATCATATTATTCCAACTTTATGACATCTGGAAAAGGCAAATCTGTAAAGACAGTAAAATGATTAGTGATTGCCAGGGGCTAGGAGAGAGGGAGAGATGAATAGGTGGAAGGCAGAGGATTTTTAGGTGGTGAAACTATTCTATATGGCACTCTAATGTGGAAACATGTCATTTCACATCTGTCAAAGCCCACAGAGTGTACAATACCAAGAGTGAACCCTAATATAAACTATGGTCTTTGTGTAGTAATGATGTGTCAATGTAGGTTCATTGATGTAACAATTATACTACCCTGGAGCCAGATGTTCATAGTGGGGAAGCTGTGTGTGTGTGTGTTGAGAGTGGGGGTGGAGCAGAGGGTATATGGGAACTCTCTGCACTTGTGTTCAATTTTACCATGAACCTAAAACTGCTCTAAAAAATAAAAATAAAAATTTTAAGTAAAGTCTATTAAAACAATTTTGTTTAAAGTCTTTCTGCTAGGATCCACAGTTAAGTGATAGGTTGCACAGAGGCCAAAAACAATACTATAGGAGAAACTCCAAGAAGTAAGAGAGCACCCAAGTCTGCTTTCTCCCTAATGGTTTCTCCTGATCCCTGGAGACTGATTTTTGGGGACCTGATTGCCTGTATTATGCAGGGGAACAGGAGGTAAAGTCCTTAGAAGTCTGGACCTTAGAAGTCTGACAGAAGACCTCTTTATAGAGCTGGAACCCCAAAAGGAAAATGAGAAACAAACCTGCTACAAAAAGGAAGAGAGTGGGGAAAATTATTACTTGCCTCAAACTTGGCACAAAGGAGAGGTTGGTAATCTCCCATGAGAAATTATAACAACAGGCATCCCCAAAGCAGGTTTGAGGTCAAATTCACATAATCTATGTGACCCAAAAACTTTCTATGGAGAATTTAAAGTCATCTAGGTTGGTAGTGCCCTTAGGCAACTAGTAGAAGCAAAAGCAAAATCTTCTTTGCAGGAATGCAAATTCAACCAAATCCCAAAGGTTCCAAAGAAAATAAACAGCTCCAGGAAAACAAATTACAGAGCAGAAATAAGGCACCATAAGTGAGAGCCAAAGAAGCACAGCAATATCAGGAACAAAAAGACTTAAAATATTCAAATTATCAGACACATTATAAAATAACATACTTAATATATTTAAATAAATTTTTAGAAGCTTAAAACATGTTCAAAGAATAAAAGAATTTGAAGAGAAACCACTAAGGTTTAGAAAATAATCAGCTAGAACTTTTAGAAATGAAAAATATAAGTGATAAAACTCAATGGAGCAAGTTAGAACAGTTGGGAGAAAATTAGTGCATTGAACAATACATTCCAAAAAATTACCCAGAATGCAAATTATCCAGAAAATAGAAAAATGAAAGAAATATTAAGAGACAAGGAGGACAGAAAGACAAGTCCTAACAAACATCTATTCAGTCTAAAACAGAAATAACAGAGAAAATGGGGAAGAAGCAATCTTCAAAGAGCTAATGGCAGAGAATTTTCCAGATTTTATGAGAAACACAAAGCCCAATACATTACAAACAGAATAAATAAAAGAAAATTTATACCTTGACAAGTCATGGTGAAATTGTAGACAACAAAGAGATAAGCTTTATAACAAGCAGAGAGAAGCAACTCAAATATTTGAGCTCAAGGACATATATCAACCATTGCACTCAAATTTGGAGAATTAAAATTCCTTTCAAGTTCACATGAACTTAGATGAAAATTAGCCATACTGCACATTCCCTAGCCGCAATACAATTTAGTTAGAAATTTTTAAACATAGCAAAAAAAAACAACTATATATTTAGGTATTTGAAAATATACACACATACTTCTAAAAAACTCATTAGTCAAAGAAGAAGGCATAATGGTAAAAATATATATATTTAGAAATAAGCTATAATAATAGTATTATGAGCAATAAAGAGCCCATTTTTTATATTTGACTGCTGACAACTTTCAGGCCCCACCACTCTTTCCTCCCCTTCTTCCCTGCTCCTGGGCAAGCTGATAAGAAAGCTTGGCTGCTCCCTTCCTCCTCTGGTGCTGGTGAGAAGTTCAAACCATACAAGTCCCAGCCTACAAGAGGGAACCCTAACCTCAGTCCCACCCCCTAACCACCGTAAAATCCCAAGCTGGTTGCCCCTTCCTGCTCTCTCCAGCCATCTTTGGAGTTGCTTTGAAGCTTGTCTTACTCCCCAGAAAGCCTCATTATGTGAGTAATAAACCTTTTCATACTCTCTTGGTGCACATGTGATGTCATGTCTTAATATCCAAACCAAAATTTGGATGAGGGTTGCATCCTTCCTCTGTGGGGGCCACAATGTTACATATCAAAACTTTCTATTTTAGTATTGCTAGCTTACAGGGATATTTATAGTCTTAAATAAATGCATATATTGGAAAAAAAGAAAGGCTGAAAATTAATAAGCTAAGTATAATTTAAGATGTTATGAAAAAATTGCAGAACAAGCCCAGAGAAAGGCAGAATGGAAGAAGTTAATAAATGAATATAAAACTGAGACTCATCAAAGGTGAAAGTTAGTTATTCAAAAAGACTTATAAAATAGGTAAACTCTAGCAAAGATTACCAAGGGAAAAAGAGAATAAACAAATTAAGAAATATGAGTTATAACTACAGGGAACAAAAAGACAATAAAATGAAAATTTTTTGACAACAAATTTGAAAACTTAGATGAAACTAATAAATTCCTAGAAAATTTAATTTACCAAAGCTGACTGAAGAATAAAGAGAAAACCTGAATAGTCCCACAAATGATAATAAAACTGAATGAGTAAATAACTTCCAATTCAGATAAGATGGTTAGACTTGTTTCTCCCTGCTCCTCCACACTAAGTACAAATATATACCTTGGAAATAACAAAAGAGACAAGGAAAGGAGAACTCTGAAAGGTTGTAGAAAGAAGGCAGACTGGTTTGGGATCCCAATACACAGCAGCAGGGTACTTTACATAACATCTCACCCAACAAAAGAAGGCAACTCAGATCCAGTGTTTTCTAACCCCCAAGCTGGCAACAGAAGGTCAGGCTTACTTCCCTCCCCCCTCCCCCCCCTCAAACAGGAAGAATCCACCAGAAGAGCCTGGCACCACTGGCAAGGAGAACTGCTAATGACTAGTGGGTAGGAATAACACTTTTCTAGGCCTAAGAGCCACTTCCCCCACCAAGAGATACTGAGACTGCCGGGCAGCACTGGACCACTGGCCCCCACCACAATAAGCATCTCAGGCAGGAATGTGTCCTCATGGGCCTGAGACTCCCTTCTACTGAGAGACCATAGGATGATCACATGATGTGAACAAGACACCATACACCACCACAACACCAGCAAGGCATGGCAGGCCACTTTGTCTCCATGGGCCTGAGATTTCCCTTCCCCATCCAGAGACACTAGGGTGGCCAGGGTAGAGGGTGGGGAGAGATGTGATCAGCAAGAGGGACCCCATGACAACAAGCTGCCCAGCTAGGGAAGTTTCAGTGTCCTTGCAGACCTAAGATTCCCCTCTTCACTGGGGGACACTGGATGGGCCAGTCTGCAGAAATCCTCTGCTCCCTCAGGCAGCAACAGCAGGAACAAGTGGGACTCTCAGTGCCACCAGATAAATGAAGCAGACCAAAATAATACCAGAAAGAGAAAATTAGACTGTTGTTGGAAATACAGTCCACAAAAGTTGGCCAGTACTTGCATGCTTTATAAACCTAAACAAGGTAAATGCCTGCTATAATAAAGTATTTAAATAGAGCCCAGAGTCTCCTAACATAATAGACAAAATGTCCAAGATATAATAAAAAGTCATCCATAATACCAAGAACCAAGAAGATCACAACTTGAGTGAGAAAAGTAGATCATCTAATGCCAACATGGAAATGAATCACATGTTGGAATTATCTGACAAGGATTTTTAAAGGAGCCGTCAAAAATGCTTTAACAATTATTACAAATTCTCTTCAAACAAAAGAAAAAAACCCCAAAAAATCTCAGCAAAGAAATAGAAGTTATAAAAAAGAACCAAATTGAAATTCTAGAACTGAAAAATACAATAAAAGGATTCTTGTAAATTGCTGGATGGATTCAACAGCAGAAAGGAGATGACAGAGGTTGGAATCAGTGAACTTTAACACAAATCAATAGTATTTACCCAGCGTAAACAACAGAGGTGAAATAGACAAGGGAAAAAAATGCCTCAGGGGCTCAGACCTGTGGGACAATGCAAACATTCATATCATCAGAGTCTCAGAAGAATGGAAAAGTGGAACTGACAGAGTATTCAAAGAAATAATAGCTGAAAATGTCCCAAATTTGGTGAAAGATACAAACCTACTTACTCAAGAAGCTGAGAAAACTCAAACAGGACAAACCTAAAGAAGTCTACTCCAACACACAACATAATTAAACTTCTGAAAACTAAATAAAAAGAAAAAAAATCTTGAAAACAACCAGAGGGAAATGATGTATTACCTATAAAGGACACAAATTCTAATGACAGCAGATTTTTCATAGAAAACATACAAGCCAGAAGGAAGTGGCACATTTTTCAAGTGGTGAAAGAAAAGAACTGTCAACCATGAATTCTATGTCCTGTGAAACTATCCTTCAGGAATGAAGAGGAAATAAAGACATTCGCAAAAGAAGGAAAACCAAGAATTTGTCTCTAGCAGATCTACTCTTAAAGATTAGCTAAAAGAAATTCTCAAAGAGAAAAGAAATGATAAAAGAAGGAATCTTGGAGCATCAGGAAGGAAGAAAGAACTATGGAAAGAACAGAAATATGGATACATACAATAGACTATCCTTTACTTCATGAGTTTTAGAAATAGTATTTGATGACTGAAACAAGAACTAACACCATGTGATACTCAAGAAAATGATATTTAAAAGTGGGGAAGGCAAAAGGACCTAAATAGCAGTAAGGTTTTAAAATTTCACTAGAGGTGCTAAAATGTTGATACCAGTAAAATATAATGGCACATATTTATACTTGTAATACTTAGAGCAACCACTATGAAAATTATACAAAGATATTTACTCAAAAACACTATACGTAAGTAAGAGAGAATCCTTAAAAATGTTCAAATAACGCACAGAAAGGCAAAAAAAGGAAAGACATGAATGAGAACTAGAAGAAAAAAAAACAGAAACAAATAATAAAATGTCAGATTTAAGCAATAACAATAATCACCTTAAAAGTAAATGACCTAGATATACCAATTAAAAGACAGAGATAAGCAGTGAATAAACATGACTCAAAAATATGCTGTGTACAGGAAACTTACTTCAAATCCAATGAAATAGGTTGAAAATAAAAAGATTGGAAAAGACTAACCATGCAAACATTGATCAGAAACCAGGAGTGCTACATTAATGTCTGATAAAGTAGATTTCAAAGCAAAGAATATTATTAGAGACAAAGAGGAATATTACACAGTAATAAAGGATCAATTCACTAGTAAGATGTATTAGTTTTCTGGGATGGCTGTAACAAAGTACCACAAACTGGTGGCTTAAACAATGTAAATTATCTCACAATTCTGGAGCGTGGAAGACTGAAGTTAAGGTGTCATCAAGACTATGCTCCCTCTGAAAACTGTAGGGGAGAATCCTTGCTTTCTTCTTCTAGCTTCTGGTGTTTGCCAACAATCTTTGGTGTTCCTTGGCTTGTAGATGCATCACTCCAATCTCTGCCTCTGTCATCACATGGCTATCTTTTCCCTGTGTCTGTCTATGTCCAAATTTTTCTCTTCTTGTAAGGCCCACCCTAATCCAGCATGACCTCATCATCATCTGATTGCATCTATTTCCAAATGAGGTCACATACACAGGTACCAGGGTTAGAATTTAAACATCCTTCCCCCTGCCACCCCGCCTGGGGGCACAATCTAGAGAAATCTTAGCTGAAGATATAATTATCCTAAATGTGTATGTACTCAACAACAGAGCCTCAAATTACATGAAGCAAAACTGATCTAGCTGAAAGAAGAAATAACAAACCAGATTACAGTTGGGGACGTCAACACCCCCCTCTTGGCAACTAATAGAACTACTAGACAGAAAATCAACAAGATCCTATTGATTGGTTGTGTTGAATTCAACCAAGCAATCAAGAAATAAATAAGATATAGGGCAGAATTCCCTATGCTGTAGAGTAAATCCTTGTTGCTTACCTATTTTATGTATAGTAGTTTGTATCTGTTAATCCTATACTCCTAATTTGTCCCTCCCCTCTCCCTCATCCCTTTGGGAACCATAAATTTGTTTTCTATGTTTGTGGGTATGTTTCTGTTTTGTATATAGATTCATTTGTATTATTTTTTAGAGTCTACATATAAGAAAATAATACAATATTGTAAATCACCTCTACTTCAATAAAAAAAAGTAAATACTCCCAATCTTTACCCAATTTTTCCGGAAACTTACAGAAGAGAGAACACTCTCCAATTTAGCTTAAGAGATTGGTATAATCATAATACTTAAACCTAAAAAGGAGAATACAGGAAAGAAAATTATAGGTAATGCTCAATAATGAACATGGATTTTAAAATCCTAAACAAAATATTAACAAACTAAATTTAGCAACATATAAAAAAGATAGTATATTATGACTAAGTTGAATTTATTCCAGTAATGCAGCATTGGTTCAACATTTGAAAATAATTGATATAATTCACTACATTAACAGATTAAAGAAGAAAGACCATGTAACCGGGTCAAGTTCTATAGTTACTTGGTTTAAATTCAACACCCATTCATGACTTTAAAAAAAAAAAACACTGTTAGCAAATGAAAAATAGAAAGAAATTTCCTCCTATAACAAAAA
The DNA here is from genome assembly GCF_965194825.1 of Balaenoptera physalus. Taxonomy (NCBI): domain Eukaryota; kingdom Metazoa; phylum Chordata; class Mammalia; order Artiodactyla; family Balaenopteridae; genus Balaenoptera; species Balaenoptera physalus. The sequence goes on from NC_138883.1 coordinate 32,139,753, forward strand.
TAAACTTACAACAAACATCATACTTACCTCCAAAACAAGGAAGACTTCTCCTTAAGATTTATTACAAGTCACAGGTTATCTATGACCGCTTCCATTAATAGTTGTTCTCAAGTCCCAGGCCAGCACAGTAAGGCAAGGAAAGAAATAAATGTGTAAGTATTGGAAAGAAGTAAATAAAACTGTTATAATTCATAAATGACATAATTTTTGTAAAAAATCCAAAATAAATTACTAGATTAAATGCACTTAGCAAGTCTGTTAGATAAAATGTAATTACACAAAATAATTACATTTTTATTTAGCAAGAAAAAACAGTGGAAATTATAAAATAAAAATAATATTTACAGAAACTTCAAAAATATAAATACCTAAGAAAATTTAACAAAATACACACGACACCTTCACTGAGGAAATTATAAATCTTTAATGAATTAAAGTTACCCAAATAAAAGAATAAATACACCATGTTCGTGGATTGGGAGACAATGTCAAAATAGATGTCAGTTCTCTCCCAAATTGATGTATTTATTCAATGCAATTCCAATCAAAATTCTAATAAATGTTTTGCTGATCTTAAAAGCTAACTCTAAGATGTTTATGGAAGAGCAAAGGGCCAAGAATAGCCAAGACACTTAAAGAAAAACTTCACGATGGGGAGGCATACCTACCAGATATGAAGAGTCTTTTTTTTTTTTTTAATAAATTTATTTATTTATTTATTTATTTATTTATTTATTTATTTATTTTTGGTTGCACTGGGTCTTCGTTGCTGTTTGCGGGCTTTCTCTAGTTGCGGCGAGTGGAGGCTACTCTTTGTTGCGACGCACAGGCTTTTCATTGCGGTGGCTTCTCTTGTTGTGGAGCACGGGCTCTCGGCTCGTGGGCTTCAGTAGTTGTGGCACACAGGCTCAGTAATTGTGGCGCACGGGCTTAGTTGCTCCATGGCATGTGGGATTTTCCCGGACCAGGATTCGAACCCGTGTCCCCTGCATTGGCAGGCGGATTCTTAACCACTGCGCCACCAGGGAAGTCCATGAAGAGTCTTTATACAGCTCCAGTAATTAAGGATGGTGTGCTGCTGTTGGTAGAGATGTAGACAAACAGTCTAATAAAATAGAATGAAAGTCCCTTTTCTCCTGGAAAGAGACTCACACCAATACTGAAACTTGATATACAATAGAGTTGGCATAGCAGATCAGTAGAAAAATGATACATTTCTCAATATATAGGGCTGGGATAATTGGTTATCTATATGGGGTAATCAGATTACCCTGTTATAAATACTCAAAAGTAACTCTATTTTTTTCTTTTTCTATTTTTAATGCTTTCTTTGAAAAATCCTGATGGATTTTTACATGGGTAAATACCTATGTAACCACTACCCAGATCAGGACACTGAACACCCTTCTCCCAAGTTTAAGCATATGGCTTCTCCCTATTGTTAAATAAAAATGGAGTCAGTGAGGGCTGGATGGAGCTGTTGGCTAACAAATAACAAAAAAACTTGAAAGATTCATTGAGGTAGTAGTCAGCGCAACCCCCAGGCAGGGCCATAAAAGGAATGGATGTCACATATTGGCTCTGAAAAAAAAAACAATCCCGTTTATTCTACTCAAAGCAACTTCTAATTCACACTTATGTCACTACCTGAACTCTGTGAGTGTGTACACATATGTGTGTATTTTCGATATGAGTTTCATTCTGATTTCAGTATTGTAAACTTTTAATATATTCGCATATATGATATTGGAAGTACCACCTCCATGCACTTATTCATCATTATCATTTTTCTTTTCAGAAATTTTTGACTGTTTTCACCATTATTTTTCCTTCTAGATGACTTTCAGAATAATTTTATCATATAACCATAAAACCATGAAACATTCTAGGAGCATGCCATACTTTTTAGTTTGTTCAAGTTTTTCATTCATGTCCCTGTGGGGGGAAGGCATAAGGGGTAATAGCTAAAGGATATGGAGTTTCTTCCTGAGGTGTTGAAAATGTTTTAAGACTGACTATGGTGATAATTGCACATACCTGTGAACATACTAAAAATCATTGAATTATAGACTTTAAATTGGTGAATTGTGTAGTATGTGAATTATATCTCAATAAAGTTATCTTACAAAGGATGTACGAGAATATAGCTTACAAAATTTAAATATGCAATACAAAGTTTTAAAAAGAGTTAAAATAAATTGCCTATATCAGAGGGCAGAAAGAAACAATTATAAACAATTATAAAATATTGTTGTATTTTTCTTAGACATGATTTGTTTAATTGGTTCTACTATTATTACAAATTCTCACTATCAACTACTCCTATGGTTGTATTGTTTAATCAATAACATTTATGTAACAGATAATAATACGGAATTATGTATAATTCCAATAAACACTTATTTTTCATATATTTCTTAAAGTAATAAAACATAATTATGTTAATTATAATTATAAATGGTATATAATAAATATATTACATACCTACAACATTGTATATTTGTTTATTATTTATGTTTTAGTCTGGTATGGCTGTTCCAAGTTGACACTTTTAAAAGTTGGTTGGGGCTTCCCTGGTGGCGCAGTGGTTGAGAATCTGCCTGCTAATGCAGGGGACACGGGTTCAAGCCCTGGTCTGGGAGGATCCCACATGCCGCGGAGCAACTAGGCCCATGAGCCACAACTACTGAGCCTGCGCACCTGGAGCCTGTGCTCCTCAACAAGAGAGGCCACGATAGTGAGAGGCCCACGCACCGCGATGAAGAGTGGCCCCCGCTTGCCGCAACTGGAGAAAGCCCTCGCACAGAAACGAAGACCCAACACAGCCATAAATAAATAAATAAATAAATAAAATTAAAAAGTGTTTAAAAAAAAATCTTAAAAAAAAAAAAAAAAGTTGGTTGCCTGAGTTAACCCCACATAAGCCCTGTGTGATGATACTATTATCCCCACCAATTTATAGATGAGAAAAAAAGAGGTTCAGAGACATTAACTTGCTTAAACCACAACATAAGAAACAATGGAGTTTTTTCCTTCCTTCCATCTAAGGTTCATCTACTAGGTTATCTCCACTTTTTAGGACAATTGAACATAGAAATGCCTCCCCCCTTCTTTTTTTTGGCTGAATCAGGCGGCATGCAGGATCTTAGTCCCCTGACCAGGGATCGAACCTGAGCCCCCTGCAGTGGAAGCGTGGAGTCTTAACCACTGGACCGCCAGGGAAGTCCCAAAATGCCAATTCTTTTTAATATAGGGTTCAGAAATTAGTCATCCATGGTAGTGTGTGTGTGTGCATGTATGTGTGTGCTTTGGTCAGCAGTGTATTTTTAAATTAGGAATTTCACATAAAATCCAGATTTCTGTTTTCTCTTGAAAACTCAGATGATCTGGAAACACTGGGCTTATATTCCTCCACAGCAGCAGTTGCTTGCTAATAGCTGTTTCTTTAGTCAGGACATTCATCTCTAGTTTGCCCAACTCCCCCTTCTCCCTTTCCTTTACATCCTGCCAGCTTCACTCAAGGACATTAGGCTTACTACAGAGGTAGCAGACCATAATGGTTAAGAATCAGGCTCTGCTGCCAGGCTGGAGTTCAAATCCCATCTCTGCTACTTACTGGCTCTATAACTTTGGACAAGTTACTTAACCTCTCTGTGTATAGGTTTCTTCAGTTTGTAAAATTGAACTAATAAGAGTATCTTCTTCACAGGCCTTTTTGAGGATTTAGGGTAATAATTCAAGTAAAACCCTTAGAACATTCTTTAGCGTGTATAAGTGTTCCCTATGAGTATCATTACTACCTGTCACAGTGTAAGCACTTCAGTTTGCATCCCCTGTTGTAGACGGAACTCCACCTCTTCACCCTCAGAGGTATGGCTGTAGCCAGACAATGAGCTCAGACCTCAACAGTCCAGCAGCTCTGCTTTCTGGGTTATTCGGTCCTAAGTAATTCCACACGTGGACTTCAATCATCCAGCCCATGTTGAGCTAAACCATGGCCAGTCCAATTACTTTTTATAGTCTCTGTTCTAAATGGAATATACTGCTTCACATCCTTCATGCAGTTTTCAATTTCCCAGCTTCAGATACACCGCACATCATTAACCAAAAAAGAACAAGCAACATTTGGCAAGTCAGTGCTCTCTAAATTCACAGGCAAGCAAGAGCATTTTTTCCACCTTCACTTTGAACCCTACCCCAAAGAAGTTACAGAGTCTCAGAGACAGCTCTGATTCAAACACACTTGAGAAGGCTCATTACCGAACAGAATTCTGGCCACTCAATATAAATCATCTGAATCAGGTTAAAGGTGACTCCCACCCCCCAAAAGCTGAAATCAACTCTCTACCTCTTTCAGGACTGAAAAAAGCTGGCAATTTATAAAAGATCCCAGAAGAATCTTAAGGGTCTGGCTTTAAATAATTATATCTAGATATAAATTTAGATTATAAATATAATATACATATAATTTTAGCAAAATAGATTCTACTCTCCATAATATCTTAAAATCTGATCTTTTCATTTAGTACTACATTACTAAAATATTTGATGTAAATACATTTACTTTTACAATATTATATTTAGTGGCTTTTTGGTATTCAGCTCTATGGATGTAATAATTTCCTGTACTTGGACACCTGGATTGTTTCCTGATGGTACTCAAGACAACAATGTTGTGATAAACACTCCTGTAAATTAAATTTGGAGAGTGGATTTATTTGTTTACCCTGGGATTTCTTCTTAGAGGTGGTTCCCCTAAGTCCTGCCCACCTTTGGAAATAATCCATTTTTAAGGAAAAAAACCTTAAAATATCCTAATTTGAATATTCTATCTATTTCGTGTTCGACCTTAATTGACACAGAAGCTATTACTTATCAATATCTACTATGTGTCCAATACTTTACATTCTTTACTTAAACCACCCAATAGTCTTTTGTGATGGGCATTATTATCCTCAGTTAAGAAATGAGGCTCAAAGACAAAGTAATATGTCCAAGGTCACAGCTAATTAATAGCAGGAAATTTTAATACTTGTTGGTCTGACTTCAAAGTTAAGGAACTTTCCTTAATAGTATGTTCCTGAAGAGATTCCATAATTCAATTTTTAAATAGATCCAACAACATTTTAGATACTGTGAGGAAGATGACCATTTAAACTGTCAGTAATGATTTGTAAAACAAATAACCACTCACTAAAAATTGATAGAAATTAAAATGTTTAGTTATAAGGTAGCTGAAATCAAGAGGTATTTCTAATTTCCTTTTTGTTCTGAAAACACATAATTAGTACCATCTGCTCTGAGAGGGATGCACGTGCCAACTAAACTCTCTTCCTTAGTGCCTTACAGAGCTCTTTGATAGGTCTCTATTCATGACACTAACTCCCTTTTCTTATACTATATAGGTTAACTTTTCTCTGTTAGGTGTTGTCAAAAACATATGTACTAATGACAACATGTTTTAGACTTAACAGAGAGCATGTTTAAAGAATATGCCACATACCTGTACTCAAGAGTATTGTGGGATATAGATTCTAGTTGGTTCCTTTTTGCCCACTGGCTGATCTACATCTGCCCATCTTTTGTAAAGATCAGCTTCCACCAGTTAAAAGACAAATGCACCCTGTTCACCCAGCTGGTCAACTCCTGAAATTGAAATTGAATTTTTTGGTTTGTAGTTTGCAGTTACTACAATATTAAGGGTACCCTTCAGAAAAGCTTAACCTCTCACTCTTTGACCATTCTTTGTATCAATTAGGATAGGTTCACTTGCAAGAAAAGTGTCTTAAACCATAAGACATTTTCTTGTTTCTTAAGAAAAATTTCCAAAGTGGGCAGTTCCAGAGTTGACTAGCAACTCAAACATGTCATCAGGGATCCAGCCACTTTTCATCCTTGAGTTTCAGCATCCTGAGCACGCTGCCTCATGCTTGTCACCTCACCATCACAAGGTGGCTGCTGAAGCTCCAGGCATTAGGTCTTCACACGACATTCAAAGATGAGAAAAGGAGGCAAAGGAAAAACACTTTTTCTGTTCATCAAGAAGGAAATATTTTCCAGATTTTCTCCTATGCCCATGATGGGAACTGGATCACACAGCCATCTCTGACTGCAACACAGGCTGAAAAGTGAGTATCTGGCAAAGGGGTTTAAGATTCCCCTGATTGGCTTAGACCAGTCACGATTTCATGCTTATTCAGCCTTTCTATTCCTACCTCTTCGGTGTGTTTTTTGATCTTTCACTCTCATTGTGGCCAAAGCTGAAGAAAGGGGAAATGAGCTAATCGTGGCTGCTGTTCATATGATGCAGTGTGTCATGGGATCCTCTGTGCTCCGATAAGAAAGGACAGTAAAGTCACCTATATGCTACGATTAGAGCTGGTCAAGAAGTGGGTTTGGTTTACGTTTGGCTCCTTCTTTAGCCTTGGCCACAATCAGAATAAAAAAGATAACAGGGGCTTCCCTGGTGGCGCAGTGGTTGAGAATCTGCCTGCCAATGCAGGGCACACGGGTTCGGGCCCTGGTCTGGGAAGATCCCACATGCCGTGGAGCAACTGGGCCCGTGAGCCACAACTACTGAGCCTGCGCGTCTGGAGCCTGTGCTCCGCAACGGGAGAGGCCACGATAGTGAGAGGCCCGCGCACTGCAATGAGGAGTGGCCCCCGCTTGCCGCAACTAGAGAAAGCCCTCACACAGAAAAGAAGACCCAACACAGCCATAAATAAATAAATAAATAAATAAATAAAATTAAAAAAAAAAAAAAAAGATAACAAAGACACCAAAATTGTAGGAATACAAAAGCCAGCTAAAATCTTCCAGAGGCTGAACTAGGAGTATGGGATTAACAGATACACACCACTGTATACAAAATAGGTAAACAACAAGGGGTTACTGTATAGCACAGGGAACTATATTCAGTGTCTTGTAATAACCTATAATGGAAAAGAATCTGAAAAAATATATATATGTATAACTGAATCACTTTGCTGTATACCTGAAACTAACACAATATTGTAAATCAACTATACTTCAATTTAAAAAAATCTTCCATAGGCTGAACTCATTGTACATACCATTAAGAGGCTCAGCTGGGCCAAAAATAAGGAGGCAACTGTTATTTCCAAGTCAGGCAGAGAGCAGTTAATCTCTGATAGTATCTCTGCTGAAGACAGCTCCCCTTATCTCTTAAGACTAAGAATAAGCCAATTTCCCTGGTTAGAAAGGCCCACTTTTTAGGGTAAAGGTCAGGGTGTGTGTGCCATGGTAGGGGCAGTCAAAAAATATATATAATGCCATTTGTGTGGGTGTGTATGTGTATGTTCCTTAGCAATATACTGTGTATTGAAATAAGTCTTATTGACAGCTACACACTAAATAAAATAATTGGCTAAATAAAAACCAGTCCCCAGGTCTCTGAGTCTCGTCTATCCTCTTTGTATAATACACACTTATGAATTGGAGAGGAGAGTCAAGGAGCTGCCAATGTTGTAACACAGTGATGTTTACCTCAGAAAACAACCACATGGGACATAATCTTGGCTTTCACCAACCCCAACCTCTCCCTGCACTAGTTCCCTTGGTATTGCTAGAGCCTAGAGCCCAGTTTGTGGAATTAAAAGGCAGTATCAATGGAAAGCTGATTACTAAATAATGCTTAATTTAAAATTAAGATACAAAATTGTAGCTACCAAATGCTTAGTTATACTCAAATACATACTAAGTGTGTAATTGTATGAAATTATGTATGTTATAATACTTACGTCCAGGTGGTGATATTTGGATGATTTTTCTTTATACTTCTCTGCATGTCTAATTTCCCAACAATAAATACGCATTGCTTCATAATTAGGTAAATATTATTGTTTTCTTTTTTTTCTCTCTTTAAAATCAGAATCACAGAGTAAGATACTGTTACAACAGCTGGTGCTGTTCACCACCTCGGGAAGAAGCAAACCTTTCAAGAGCTGTTTTCTTTTCATCAAGAAGTACATTTCTCACTGGTGAAAGGGAGACTCATCAATAGATCAAGACCAGAAGTTTTGTGATGATTTCTCCGGGAAGAGACGGCCCAGGGTGCTTGGAGCTTGTGCTGTCTGGTTCCCTGTTGCCTCTGGCTCTCTGCAGAATTTAGCAGATTCATCACTGCGCTCCAGCGAGACTTTGTTATTTTTAGCTCTGTTGACTTCTAAACTGTAGCATACAGACATACAATAGACAAAGTACCTTGTAGATGGGCAACCAAGCCATGCAGATGGGAAACAGCCCTCCATTAGGAAGAGGACTACGTACACCAAGAGGAAGAATGATATGATATCTTATGTAGAAAGAATTTAGGGATGAGGAAATCAAGCTAAAAGCCTCAGAGATTTCAGGCTGCCTGACTTCAGCAGCAGCCAGAGCTGCAAGTCTCCTGTTGTCTCCTGCTGCTCCCTCCCCCACCCCCCATCGTTCACTGGGCTCTAGTGGCTGCTGCCTACTCCTCAAACACAGCACTGGTCCTCTGCCCCCAGATCTGCACCAGCCTCACTCCTTCACTTCACTGAAGCTGCTGCTCAAACGTGACCTTTCCTGAGAGACCTTCTCTGAGCATTCAACCTAAATTGCCACCAAAATATCCTCACCACAGCCACTCTCTAACCTTTCACCTGGCCTGAGTTTTCTTCATACCACTTATTTTCATCTGAAGTTTCATAAAAATGCACTTCAGTTTATTTGCTGATTATCCCCCTTCTCCTGCACCATGAGAGCAGGAACTTTGTCTTGTTGACTGGCACATCTTCATACCCAGAACGCTCCCATAGATAGTCAGTTTTCAGTAAGTAGTTGTGTCATCCATGAACCAATGAACAAATCATCCCCCTCACCTCACCTTTGAAGGTGATTGTGTGGTAGTTTTACTACCCCTCACTAAGGGGTGATAACTCCGAGTCTGGTGCGGAATACGTTTCCCTTTTGTGTCTCTCTGTCATCACCATGATCACTGCCCAAGAACACAGCCCTCTTGCTTACCTCACTTTCTTGTACTTTTATTCATGTCTAGTTCATTCCCTCAACCTTTCTCCTGGGGAGTCCCTCTAGAGCCTCAACCTTTTTCTGGGTATCTTCCTTGTGCTCTTGTTTTGTTTGGGGCTTTTCCTTGCCAGCTTTATTGAGGTTTGACTGACAAATAAAAATTGTAAATATTTAGGTTTACATGTTTTTTTTTTTAAGGTGTACAACATGATGATTTAATATATATACATTTTTGAGTGTGTGGTGAGGACACTTAAGATCTTCTGTTTTAGCAAATTTCAAGTGTACAGTACAGTATTAGTAACTATGGTCACTGTGCTGTACATTAGGTTCCCAGAACTTATACCTTATAAATAGAAGTGAAACTGAGCAAGTGGGCTTGTGACCTGCTCCACAATGGAAAGACCAAATACTGAGGCAGTGGTCTTTTACAGAGAGAAACAGGCCTTATTGCAGGGCAGCCAAACAAGGAGGTAGGAGGCATTGTACTGTTTGACCAATATCTCTCCATTTACCCCAGCCCCAACCCCTGCAACCATCATTCTACTTTCTGGTTCTGTGAGTTCAACTTTTTTAGATCTCACACTACTCGCCACAAGATAGACCAGTAAATCGAGAGATGAGGTGTTGGGACAAGGAATAGTGACTTTATTCAGAAAGCCAGCAGAAGATGGTGGACTACTATCCCAAAGAACCATCTTGCCCTGGTCTGGATGCTAGTTTCTTTCCTACAACAAAAAGGGGGAGGTGAGGAGGTAAAGTGAAAAAGGTGATAAGTGGTTGCAAATATTCCCTGGTTCCAGCCAGACTCAGAAGGGATATGTTAATTTCTTTTTCCCTGCAGCCACTTACGGGTGGGCCTGGTCAGGATGTTTCCTGTGAGCTTAAACAAAGATATTTTAGCTTAACACGCAGGCATGGGAGGCAGGCTTCCAGGAGATGGGCCATCATGTATACTTTAAGCTATAGGCAACTTCCCTTTAGTGATTAACTTGTAGCAAAAGCAAGAGAATACAAAGGTAAAAGTAAAAGAAACAGACCCAATATGGAGTCAGGTTTGTTCTTCCCTATTACAATTTCCCACTGTAAATGTCCATTTGGCAATCTTGTGGGAAAAGGGGTGACGACTGCCCTTGCTGCTTCCTGCTGTACGGGGGCAGTGAGGGGGTGATCGTGGGATGGAATTGATCAACTTGGGACTGGAAGTATTCCTGAGTCTCTGGTTGGGCATACATGATTCCCCTTTTTATGGCCCTGTCACAGTACTTAGACAAGCACTTGAACATATACATACATTCCAGCACTTGGAATAAGGATATCCAGCATGCTCTGCTCTGTGTTATCTTTAGATCCTGCCAAACATTTAATAGAAGGGGTAGAGTTATTTCCCCTCTTCGGTCCTTTCCAACAAGAGGCTGTTACCAGTGTAATGAAACAAAAGAGCAGAGCAAAAGTCATCATTACTTATCTGATAGGAAGCTTGGCTCAAAATAGTAACTTAAGCCCTTCTAACGGCTCATAAGACCAAGTCTGCTTTTCTTCATGCCATCCAGTTTCTGGAAAAGTGAGTAATACTCAGGTATGGTGAATCCATGGTCTTATCCCCACTAATTTAAAGAGGAGTCAGTGTTCAATAGCACCTTGTATGGTCCTATCCACTTAGTGGCAAATTGATGTTCTGGTCCTTGTTCTCTCCAGGTTTTGAGGAAGACTCAATCCCCAGGCAGGAAGGGGTGCAGGACTTCCTCATTTGGGAAGGCAGACCTATTGGAAGCAAACTCATGAATGGAAGTTAGTATAGTGCTAAAGTCTTAACATAGTTGGTGACTGTCAAGTCCTTTAAGACATCTACAGATTCTCCTGCCCGGACAGACACCTGGAATGTCCTACCATACAATATTTCAAAAGGGTTTAATTTAAGCTTGCTTCTAGAAGCCACACTAATCCATAGCAGGGCAACTGGCAAGACCTTATCTCAAGTTAAATTAGTCTCTTGACATATTTTAGCAATGCTCCTTTTTAATGGATGATTCATTTTTTTGGTTTTTCCTGTGATTGTGGTCTCCAGGATGAAGACAGTTTCCAATTAAAGTGCAGTGTTTTAGACACTTGTTGGGTTATGCTAGAGACAAAAACAGGCCTGTTATCACTTTGAAGGGTGCTAGACCATCCAAATTGGAGGATAATTTCCTTAAGGAGGGCTTTAACCATTTTAGAGGCTTTTTACTGTCTGGGTGGGATATGCTTCCACCCATCCTGAAAAAGTGTCCACAGGCACTATCAGGTATCTGAAATTTCCTGAAGCTCGAGGAATTTGAGTGAAGTCTATTTGCCAGTTCTTGGTGGGGCAGGTTCCTCTGTGTTGAGGCCCCATCTGGAGAGGTCTGACAGCAGTCTTTGGGTTATTTTTAGCACAAATTAAGCAGTTCTGAGTGACTGGCTGGGTGGTCTTTTGTAGGTTAGGCCCCATTATATACTTTTGAATCCATTTAAGGTGGCATCTCTCCCATAATGGGTTCTATTATGAATGTGCTGCAGCACAATGTCCAGGAGTGCCTCAGGGATCAAAACAATTCCTTGTGCACTACATTTCCAGCCAGGCGATCAAGAGTGAAACCCTACTCTTTGGCCCTTTCTCTGTCCCTTTCTGAATACAATGGCTGGTATTCTGACAAGTCAATCTGTTGGAGAAGCGATCCTATCCTGGCTTGATAATCGCCCTAACGAATTGTCCACAAATTGAGTAGAAGTCCTTCACTCAATATTAAGTTTCTAAGGTCCCTAGCCAACATTTCCCCAAAAAAGGTAGGGGAATTTTTAAATCCTCGAGGCAGGACTGTCCAACAATACTGTTGGGCCACCTGTGTTTCTGGGTCCTGCCATCATTCAAAAGCAAATAGCTGCTGTGATTCTTCTGCAAATAGGAATGCAGAAAAAAAGTATCTTTTAAGTCCAAAAATTGAGAAACAGCTGTATTCTCCCAGAATAGTTGTGAGCAGAGCATACACAGGGTGCAAATCTTGGACTACTTCATTAATAGCCCTCAAGTCTTGGACAAAGCGATACTCTGCTGAGTTTGACTTTTTGACCAGGAGAATAGGGGTTTTGTATGGGGACCTGCAGGATTTAATCAGCCCTGTTTTCAAAAACTTTTTGAGAATTGGCTGAATTTCCTTTTGGGCCTCTTGCCTCAGAGGATACTGTTTTAGATTAGGTGTCCCATCATCCTTTTTAATGGGATCCGTATTGGCCATGCAGTTTTGGCCTTCCCCGGGGTGCTGTCTGCCCACCCTTTTGGTCTTACCTTTCCATACACCTCCGTGGGGAAAGAGCTCTGTCTCCTTATCTGGGGTTTCTATGAGCGTCATCTGTAGGTTTAAAGTGTGTTCTGGTGGGACTGTGATGTTAAGCTGTTCTGACAAAAAAAAAAAAAAAAAGTTACTTGAACATTTAACTTTACAAGGGAGATATCCACCCAGAAGAGGGACTGGACACTCTGGCATATGTAAGAAACTATGTTTCAGGGTGAGGTCCCCTAGTTGGCATTCTAGAGGTTGGAAGAACAAACGATTTTGTACTTCTCCAGAGACTTCTGTGACTGGGATGGATTGAGATGTCTTCTGTGCCACCTTGGTGTTTACCACAGAGTCTGTTGCACCCGTATCTATCAGAAAGTCAATCAGCTCATTCCCCACTGTTACAGGACTCCTGTGGTGAAATTGGAATTGGGTGCCTCAAGTCCTAGGGAGCCTCTGGGCCTCTTCATTTATCATCAGAATGTTGCTCTCTGTCTACCATATGAGAGGCTCCCATCTTTCTTTTATTGTTTTCCTTCTTATGTTTTAGCCTAGGACAATCTTATTTCCAGTGCCCCTCCTCCTTACAGTAGCTCATTGTTCCTCCCTTAATGGTGGCTTACCTCTCTTTGGGTTACTCTGGGAATCCAATGCCATGCCAGAAGAGTGGCGTTCCATTTTGCATCTTCTGTCATTGTTCCCCATTGTTGAACACTTTAAAAGCAACATCTACCAATTGAGAAGGGTTTGTTCCAAATGCACCATCTAATTTTTGCAATTTCCTCATATTTACCATTGTAGCATTTTCAGGGGGCTTGGGATCTGCTGTAGACCTGAAAAATCCTTTCCAAAGATTCAGAGGGGTCTTCATTTGGTTTTTGCTGAATTTCTTGAATTTTGTTAAACCCAGCCTGCTGGCTGTTTGCATTTAGGGCCCCATGGAGTAGTGGCATAGGGGAAATTGCCCTGCAAAGGGAGTGGCTCCTGGTCTGAGCAGGGTGTCCTGTCAGGTCTTAGATGGCAATACCAAACCAGGTCCCTGTGCCCCAGGAACTAATACAGGATTTTCCAATTGATCCCTATAAGGAAGGGGAGCCAGTCCCATCACTTCCGAGCCCCAGCATTGGGAGTAGGGCGGGCTGTATAGAAGCAGGAAGTGGTGGAAGGGGTGGACACATTAGCATAGTGGCTGAGTGGCTGGGGCAGCCGGCTCAGCCAGAGAAGTTAAGGTTTGAAGCAATATATCGTCACTCTTGTTCCCTTCCTTTTCTTATTTTCCCTGATGTTATAGCACAAATGCTTGCACAAAGGGGATTTCATCATTCTTCCCCACTTTTTCACAGAATAGCTCTAATGGTAGGATTATATAGAGCCATTTGAAGACCACCATTCCTCAGCGTTTTATTGTAAAACCATAACTAGCAACTGATCCTCTCTAACCATTTTACCCTGGCATCAACCAACCCAGCTGAATTCTGGGCTGGGGCTTTTGGTGATTTTAGAAACCAAGTGCAACCTTTTCCTTCTCCGTGGAAATGTCCCACTCTCAGACAAGAACAGACAGCGTTGTGTGTGTGTGTGTGTGTGTGTGTGTGTTTCTGTTCCTTTCCTCCATTTGACATCAGTAAAAGTTTTAAATAGCACAAAACTGATTTGGCAGTAAATGGAGAAATGGTACCAAAACAAATTGAAGTGAAAACCCAAAGAACAAACCCTCAAGTTTGGTCTTGTGGTTTTACATATCACAAGAACCATCAATTCAACCTCCATGCAATGTGACTCCCTGGCTAGACTGATGACACAGGAGACTGCAAACAACGATGTAATTAACAAAGCAAGGGTGATAGTACATGGTGCACAGGGTCCCAAGATAACCCTGCATAAACCCTTTGTGGAGATCCTAACAGGTACTGTGGCCACCACATTGTTACAATAAAATATTATCTTTCTCTTAATCATGGGTTCATAGCTATAATCAGACCACTTATCCAAAATGCACCCCAGAGGACTTTCTTTAGGGATAGTTGAAACATTCTGCAGTTTTTAAAGACAGAAAAACAAGACAAAACACAAATGGCACACACAAATGCTAGCATTCAAAGAAACAAATGAACTAGTTCACAAATTGGGTAAAAGTCCAGCAACTATTTCCTCTCTCCAACAGGGTACCCACTCAAATACAAAATAAATTGGTTTATTCTGGAGGAAAAAAACCCAAATGGAAAGAAACTAAATTTCTGGCTGTATACACCAAAGCGACTTGCCCTACTGTATTGAGTCAGTCGGCTCCCAGATTTCGATTCCTTGCTCCAACTGCCAAGCGCTGGGGTAGCTGGTGCCACTTCAGGGAATTTTGAAGGGAAGATCCTCAGGACAAGTGGTCCCAGCAGCTGCTAGGGCCTTACCCGAAAATTCCTCAACCAGGCCAGCCGACTGGCCACGAGCAGCAAGGCTGCTGGCTGCCTTTGCCAAAATTTGTTACCAAGACCAAGCTCATACTGCTCACTGCAGGACAGGCCAACAAATCGAGAGATGAGGTGTTGGGTCAAAATATAGCAATTTTATTCAGAAAGCCAGCAGACCAAGAAGATGGCGCACTAGTGTCCCAAAGAACCATTTTACACAAGTTAGAATTCAGGCTTTTTTATATGAAAAAGGGATGAGGTGTGGTTGGTTGTTGCAAACTTCTTGGTGTCCAAATCCTTTGTTCTTGCAGCCGACCATGTAGGTTGGGTAACAATGTTCCCATAAACCTCCAACAAGACAAATGTTATTTTCTGTTCTGCAAAACTTTCTCTCTATCTCAATGGGAAAGTGTTGTACCTTCAGAGGTCAGAGACTTGAGAATGGGCTATCTTGTATATTTCAGACTATAGGCAACATTCTTAACTTGTAGCAAAAGAAATAGAATACAAAAGTTAAAGTAAAAGAAACAGACCCAGTATGGAGTAAGATTTTTCTTCCCTATCACAGTTAAGCGGAAATTACAGAAAGGTCTTGCGTCCTTGATGACATTACTGAGCTACTGAATTACCCTGAAATCACTTTCCTTTCGACTTCTTCTTATGGTTTAAACCGCTCTTGGTTGGGCACTCTGTTACTTACAGAGGGAAGAAATCTTAACAGGGCTGTGGGATTGAGCAAGGATTTCTTTAAGGATGGAAGATACTTTCACAAATGGAAGATACTTGCACATATAAATCCCTTTATTTTTTCTTTACTCCCTAATAATAATCATAATAATAATTATTATATCATTATTTGAAAAACATATAGTTCCTTATCAAATTACCAGGGTACATTTGGGTTTACCTATAATTTCTATTTATAATAGTTCTATTAAAATAAGAAAAAAGACAAAAAATGTGTATTATTTCTCCTGTTATTCAACACTGTTTTACAAGTTTTAGCCAATACAATAAGATAAAAAAATTATCAGAAATATGGCTAAATAGTAGAATTTTCATTTTCAGATTAGAAGATTGTTTTCCAAGGAAGACTAAGAAATTCTACTTTATGTCTCCGTTTCCTCATCTATAGAAATGATATAATAGTATCTACCTTATAGATATATTATGAGGATTAAATGAGTTAACGCACTAAAATGCTTGAAACAATGTGTAGCCCATTGTTAGTTCTCCATAAATGTTAGTTATTGTTTTTAAAATAATTGAATAAAGTGACTGGATACAAAATTAAAATACAAAAGTTAATAGTTTTAATAAACAGAAATTTAGATTTCTGGGGGAAGAAATCCCATTTTTAATAAAACCTCAAACTATAAAATACCTAGAAATAAAGTTCACAAGAAAGGCAAAAGACCTAAATAAGTAGAACTATAAAAATCTTATTAAAATGTGAAAAAAGATATCTAAATGGAGTGACAACTTCCTAAGATAGAATGAGATAATGTCATTACAATATCTACCCTTCCCAAAGAAATATATATATTTAATGAAATTTCAACCAGAATCCTAGTTTGATATTTTTTACACTGGATATGATGATTTTAAAGGTCAATGGAGGAATAGCTGAGAATAGTCAAGTAAATTTTTACAGGAAGATGAAAGCCTTGGCTATGGGCTTGGCACAATAATAGACAAACAGATCAATGAAACAGAATCCAAAATTGGTTCAAGTAGATATGAGTCTTAATTTTTTTTTTTTTATAAATTTATTTATTTATTTATTTATTTATTTATTTATGGCTGTGTTGGGTCTTCGTTTCTGTGCAAGGGCTTTCTCTAGTTGCGGCGAGCAGGGGCCACTCTTCATCGCGGTGCACGGGCCTCTCACTGTCGCGGCCTTCTCTTGTTGCGGAGCACAGGCTCCAGACGCGCAGGCTCAGTAGTTGTGGCTCACGGGTCTAGCTGCTCCACGACATGTGGGATCTTCCCAGACCAGGGCTCGAACCCGTGTCCCCTGCATTGGCAGGCAGATTCTCAACCACTGCACCACCAGGGAGTGGTGGTGAGTCTTAATTTTTGACCAAGTGGGAAAGGGTAGTTTATTTAGTAAATTATGTTGATGAAGTTAGCATCTGAAGGAAAACAAGTTAGACCCCATGCATCATACCACATACAAAAAAACAAAAAACAAAAAACTAGATAAATTAAATATATAAATGTAAAATATAAAATTTTAGGAAATCAATTTTAGGAAAACATTTTTATAAGATTGAAGTGAGAAAGCCTTTAAGCAAAACACAGAATCCAGAAGTCATAATGAAAAAATGGGCATTTTATGCATATAAAATGTTTACATGAGAAAAGATACCATAAGTAACATCTTAAAAGGCAAATAGACTTTGGAAAAGTATTTACAACACATGTGGCAAATGAGGGGTTCATATCATGAATTATATTGAAAACTCCTACAAATCGATAACATTAGAAACGGAAATCGGGCAAAGGATATAAACAAGAATTTTCAAAGGAGTATATGCAAGAATTTTCAAAGGAGTATATGCAAACACTCAATAAACATATTTTTTTAATTCTTTAAATATTTTGGGGTAAATTGAAATACCATTTTTCACCTATTAGATTGGCAAGAATAGAGAAAGTAGTAATAACCTGCAGTATTTATGTGGTTGGAAAAAGAAAGAAACAATTTGAATGTCTATCAACAGGGGAATGATTTAATAAATATGACATATATGTGGAATATTAGGCAGTTATTTTTAAATACATTTTTATACATTGATAAAAAGTTGTTGCAAGTTGCAACATCACGTATATGTGTGATCCCATTTTTTAAAACGAACCCAAACTGTCTTCAACAATCTCTACATTTACATATATGAGCATAAAGAAATGGAAGGATACTCGTTAGACTTTAACATTAGTTACTTCAATAAAGGAGACGTTGGGGAAGGGGAATTATTAAACTCTTCCTTATATATATTTGTATTATTTGATTTGATAGAGCCAGCATACATTTCCTTTGTATTAAAAAAAATGTGATTTCCACTTCTAGCTATGATTTGAAGATCATAGAGAGCTACTAAGGCATTAAGGACCTGAAGAGTCAAAAAACATGAGGGAAGGGAGACACCAAGAAGAGAGCTAAATTCTTTAGTGCTTTTCTTCTTGAAGCTCTGCATAACCACGATGTGTGGTCTACTGAAAAGCTAAACAGAATGTGGCAACTACAAGACTGAGAGATGAAGGAGAATTCTAAGCAGTCTAACCCATGTGGAGACAAAAACTTCAAAGTCCCTGGCTCACCATGGAAGTGACCCTTGAGTAATAAAAGTGACCAGAAATAGACCAATCCTCATGCAGTATGGAACTCAGTCTCAACTAAACTCAAATACAAACTGGATTGAGATGATTCATCCTGATCTTAACAGCCTACCCACACCCCCCCTCAAAAAAAGTGATACCTCTCTCAAAAAGCTAACATAATCCAGAGACTCACCTTAACTCTATAATTTTTCACACATAATGTTAACATTCGGTCAACAAATACCAGGCATACCAAGAGACAAGAAAAACTGATATCTATATCTATATCTATGTGTATATCTATATATACATATACATATAGATATCTCATTCTCTCTATATATATACAGAGAGAGAGAGAGAGGAACAAAATCTAGAAATAGAAGAAATCTAGGTGTTGGAGATATCATACAAAGACTTTAAAATAGCTGTGATTAATAGATAATAAGATGGAATCTATAAAAAAATGGAAATTTAATTGAAAGATAAATCAGTATAAAATATCTAGACTAAAACATAGAGATAAAAAAGAACAGAAAATCCAGAAAAGAGTATAGGAGAAATATGGGGCATACTGAAAAAGTTTAACACACCTGTAATTGGACTTCTGAAAGAAGAGAAGAGAGACAATAGGACAGAAGTATTAAGAGGATACTAACTAATTCTCCAAGATCATTTAAAAACATTAAATTCAAGAAGTTCTATAAAATCCAAATAAGATAAATTCAGTGAAAGCTACACCCACACACACCCAGTTTTACTGTAAGGCACATCACAGTAAAACTTTTAGGAACCAAAGACAGAAAAACTTAAGAGCAACAAGGAGATCCATTTACTGCAAAAGAGCAGCAATAAACTTACGACTGGATTCTCAACGGCCTCATTTGTATTATATATAATAAAGGAAGGGTGCATGTTGTAGTCTCTAGGTCAGCAAACTTTTCTGTAAAAGGCTAGATAGTAAATATTTCCCACTTTGTAGGTCATACGGTCTCTGCTGCAGCTACTAGACTCTGCTGTTGTGATGTGAAGCAATCATAGACAAGACACAAACAAACAGGCAGGTGTTGCTGTGCTCCAATAAAATTTTACTTACAAAAACAGTCACAGGCCATAGTTTGCTAATCCCTGCTCTGGGATAATCACTAAAAATGGAGTCAAAGAGTGTGTAACTAACTCTTTCTGGGGGTCTCATCTGTTCCCACGGCTTCAACGACCACCTATGTGCTGATGGTTCCCAAATCTGTGTCTGCAGCCAAACCTGTCTCCTGAGCTTGAGACACCCATCTCCAACTGCCTCTGAGATTGCCCATTTGAACATCACGCAGGTTCATCAGGTCCAAAATGACCCTTCCCTCCTTGTTCTCCAAACATGTTTTTCCTTCTATGTTTCCTAAGTCAGTGCTGCCATCCCTTGAGTTTCTCAAGCCAGACAGCTGGAAGTCATGCCAGACTGCTCCTTCTCCCTCATCCTTTAGCCATCAGCAAACAGATTGGGTTATTCTACTGTGGAAAGAGTTTCCCTCAAAGAACTCACAGTCTAGTGACAAAAATCTTCATAAACCAATGTAGAAATTGTGTGAGAGGTAAAAGGATGTGCTGAATGTTAGGTGAAGGGGCTTATATCTTATAAAGAAGATCACTAAATATCAAGAAAATAATTGCAATTTATGGCGAGAAAAGAAACTGTATGTGAGAGGGCCAAGAGGATGCTTTAATACTGACATGCCATTCATTCTTTTATTCCGTGACAATCATCATCTACCTGCCATCGGCAGAAACAC
This sequence comes from Balaenoptera physalus, assembly GCF_965194825.1. Lineage (NCBI taxonomy): Eukaryota > Metazoa > Chordata > Mammalia > Artiodactyla > Balaenopteridae > Balaenoptera > Balaenoptera physalus. Next base: position 32,159,574 of record NC_138883.1, read on the forward strand.
AGACTCCAAGAGCAGCCCTTTCCACCTAGCTGAAGTCTCCCATAGACATGTAGGGAGGCCCATTTGGGTTGGAAGAACACAGCAAGGAGAGAGTCTTCAAAGGCATGAAATTCAGGGGCTCCTCTTAAAGAGACCTGTTTGCTTCCATAGCAGATAAACAAAGTTCTATCCCTTTGAGTATTCTCAAGGTCACAGTGCACAGAGAGGGAAGGGAGAGGATGTGAGGGCTGAACTGAGACAAAGGAACCTGGATGAATAGGGAACCTACTGACCAAGAATATTCTATATATTTTGTGTGTATGTGAAAAAACAAATTTGTGAAAAAAAATTTTTGTGAACGAATTTGTGAAAAGACAAACCTTTTCATTGTTCCAAAATGGAGGCAAGCTGCTTTCTGATTTTGTGTGATTTTACTTAGAACATATATAATTATTTGACGTTTATATAGCATTTATGATTTTTAATTATACGCATAGATATGATCACCTTAATATTTGACAGATAAGGAAACAGAGGCCCATAAATGATTAAGCAATTTACTTATGGGGATATTATAGTAGGAGTGTTGGGACCAGAACCCACATCCTCTGAGTTTCAGCTCAGGGTCCTTTCTTCTATTATACGTTTCTTTCTGTAGAAGAGCTGTTAGGTTTCTGGTATTCTTTTTGGTTGACAAAAAAAAAAGTAGTCCCATTAAAAAGACCATAAAAACACTAACCAACAGATGAAAGATATAGCTACAGTAATATCAGACAAACACTTTAAAAGGAAGGAGCATTACTAGCAATAAAAGGGAAGATAATAGCAATTCTAAATATGGGTACATCTTATAGTATAGTCTTAAAAACATACAATGCACAAATTGTCAGACCTCACCCACAATCTTAGTGAGAGATTTGAACATATTTCTTTTAGAAGCTAAGAGAACATGCAGATTAAACGTAAATAGAAAAATAGATTTGAACAATATGAAAATTAACAAACTTGACCTAATTGAAACATAGAACACTGTATCCAGTAGTTGCAGAATACATATTTTTTTCCCCAAAGGCATATGGAACATATGACCATATGCTCAGTTATAAAGCAAGTTTCAATACATTTGAAAGACTTAAGTCACACAAAGAATGTTTTTTAAACACAGTGGAATTAAGTTTGATATCAACAAGAAGATAAAATTTCTAGATATTAGACATTTAAAAGTACACTCCAAAATAACCCATGGGTTAAAGAAAAAAAATCACAGTGGAAATTATAAAATGTTTTAAACTGAATGAAAAATAAAATTGCAACCTATAAAATGTTATAAAATAAAGCTAAAACTGCTTGGAGTGAAATTTAAAACTCTATAAGCATGAACTCAAAAAGAAGAAAGATGGAAATTCAGTGGTAACGTATCTATCTCAAGAAATAAGGGAAAGACAAATTACCCATGACGTTTTTCATAGAACTAGGACAAATAATCCTAAAATTTATTTGGAACCATAAAAGACCCAGAATTGCCAAAGCAATCCTTAGGAAAAAGAACAAAGCAGGAGGCATAACCCTCCCAGACTTCAGACAATACTACAAAGCTACAGTAATCAAAACAGTGTGGTATTGGCACAAAAACAGATATATGGATCAATGGAACAGAATAGAGATCCCAGAAATAAACCCACACACCTATTGACAATTAATCTTCGACAAAGGAGGCAAGAATATACAATGGGGAAAAGACAGTCTCTTCAGCAAGTGGTGTTGGGAAAGTTGGACAGCCACAGGTAAATCAATGAAATTAGAACACTCCCTCACACCATACACAAAAATAAACTCAAAATGGTTTAAAGACTTAAATATAAGACATGATACAATAAAACTCTTAGAAGAGAACATAGGCAAAACATTCTCTGACATAAATTATATCAGTGTTTTAGGTCAGTCTCCCAAGGCAATAAAAATAAAAGCAAAAATAAACAAATGGGATCTAATCAAACTTATAAGATTTTGCACAGCAAAGGGAACCATAAACAAAACGAAAAGACAACCTACTTACTAGGAGAAAATATTTGCAAATGATGTGACCAAAAGGGCTTAATTTCCAAAATATACCAACAGCTCATACAACTCAATAACCAAAAAAAAAAAACAACCCAATCGAAAAATGGGCAGAATAGACATTTCTCCAAAGAAGACATACAGATAGCCAGTGGACACATGAAAAGATGCTCAACATCGCTAATTATCAGAGAAATGCAAGTCAAAACTACAATGAGGTACCATTTCACACTGGTCAGAATGGCCATCATCAAAAAGTCTACAAATAATAAATGCTGAAGAGGGTGTGGAGAAAAGGGAACCCTCTTACACTGTTGGTGGGAATGTAAATTGGTGCAGTCATTATGGAAAACAGTATGGAGGCTCCCCAAAAAACTAAAAATAGAGTTGTCATATGATCCAGTAATCCCACTCCTGGGCATATACCCAGACGGAACTATAATTCGAAAAGATACATGCACCCCTATGTTCATAGCAGCACTATTTACAATAGCCAAGACATGGAAGCAACCTAAATGTCCATCAACAGATGAATGGATAAAGAAGATGTGGCATATATATACAATGGAATATTACTCAGCCGTAAAAAAGAATGAAATAATGCCATTTGCAGCAATATGGATGGACCTAGAGATTATCATACTAAGCAAAATAAGTCAGAAAGAAAAAGACAATTTCATATGATAGCACATACATGTGGAATCTAAAATACGACACAAATGAACATATTGACGAAACAGAAACAGACTCACAGACAACCCCCTTGTGGTTCAAGGGGGAAGGGGAGTGGAGAAGGGAAGGATTGGGTGTTTGGAATTAGCAGATGCAAATTAGTATATATAGGATGAATAAACAACAAGGTCCTACTGTATAGCACAGGGATCTACACTCAATATCCTGTGATAAATCATAATGGAAAAGAATATGAAAAAGAATATATATGTATAACTGAGTTGCCTTGGTGTACAGCAGAATTAACACAACATTGTAAATCGACTATACTTCAATAAAATTAAAAGAAATTTATTCAAGGAAAAAAAATCATGACAAATTTTGGAAATATAAGTTATAAGAAGGTTAAAAATTACATAACCAATAGGGGAGAATTATGACTATAGGAAGGAGTTTATTATTACTATACTACCCCATTATCAAATATTGCTTATTAAACTTTTATCTCCCCTACAGAGCTGCTCCAGAACTTATTTGAAACTTCAACTTGGTTGTCTGCTTCTGACTCTCCTAGACTGTACAATCCTAGGGCCGCGGAATGCTGGTACCTGGGTACAGCGGGGCCTGTGACAACAACGCTATGGCTTGTGTGATGGAGAGCTAATGGCGGCCAAGGCAGGCAGGGCTGCTCCTTGTGAAGTACCTGAGGCCCCATGTTTGGAGAGGCACCAAGAGGCCCCGACTTGTGGAGTCCTGGGGCATAATGGTAAAGGATGGGGCATTACTGAGAAGCCACATGTCCCCTTCTTACTATTCATCCCTTCTGCCCTATCGTGTTGCCAGCCTCTGGAGAAAGAAGGGCAGTACCTGCTTTGTGTGTGTGACCTTGACAGGAGTCAGTTCACCTGTCTGAGATTTCCTCTTCCCTAGATAAAGGGACAGTATGCATCTCTCAAGGTGGAGTTGAGGTCTAAATAAAGTAACTTTCCCCGAACAAGTCTGATACACTCCTACTTCATTCACGGCCTTGGCGTTTGCTGTTCTGGAACCTTCTTCCCTCAGGCATCAGCATGGCTTCCTCTCCCACTGCCTTCAGGTTCTTACTCAACTGTCACTTTCTCAGTGAAGCTTCCAGGACTCTCTTCAGTTAAAGAGTCTAGCAATTTCCCTCCCTCTCTCAGCAGTCCCTATGCCCCTTACCCCCTCCCTTGCTATACTTTTCTCCCACAGCACCTACCATTTGACATGCACTATGTATTTTTTCCATTTTTTTTTTTTTTCTATCATCTATCTCTTCCTTTAGAATGTAGGTTCCATGAGAGCAGGGATTTTTGTCTTCATTGCTCACAGCTGTATGCCCAGCCCTTAGAATAGTATCTGGTACATAGAAGGTGTTCCACAAATATTTACTGAGTGAAATAATACATATAAAAATGCACAACACGGTGTCATAGCAGGTATTTAAATAAAAGCTGGTTTCCTTGCTTCCTTTTTGTTAAATTGTAAAATCCAGGATGTTTCAAGGTTCCAAATGACCCCAGGTAACTCCTTGAAGCTGGAATATAACAAGGACTTATAGAATCAGCCAGGACACTTGGATTCTGTGTTAGTTTGCTTGGGCTGCCATAACAAAATACCACAGGCTGGGTGGCTTAGACAAAAGAAATTTATTTTCTTACAGTCTGGGGTCTGGTCAGCAAGTTTGGTTTCTTCTGAAGCCTCTCTCCTGGGCTTGCAGATGGCAGCCTTCTTGCCGTGCCTTCGTGTGCTCTTCTCTCTGTCTGTCTTTGTCCTCTTCGTATAAGGATACCAGTGATTCCACTAAGGCCCACCCTAACGACCCCATTTTAACCTAATTACCTCTTTGCAGTCACATTGTGAGGTCCTAGAGGTCACCACCTCAACATATGCCTTTGGGGGCGGGGAACACCATCTCCCCCCCGCCCCGGGGAAGATGCTATCTATTCCTTGCTGAGCTCTGTGATGGGGTCGAATCCCCTCACTTCTTGGGGCCTCAGTTTCCTCCCAACTTGAAAATAAAATCTGTGGCTCTTGCTGCTAATACTGACAATAAATCGCTGACCTGCTGTTTTTCCTGTGAAAAATCCCCTTGAGATCTAGCACAACCAGAAATAAAGGAAGAAACAATGGCAGAAATTAAAGGCAGGTTGTCATCAAATTTGCCCTTTTCCAACCCAGTATGCATGTAGTAGAGAGAGAAAAAAAAGTGAAACTCTGTCCAGTGTTCAAAGGAGAAATTTGGTTGCAGAACTTACAGTGGGAGAGAAGCAGGGCTGGGGGGAGAAAGAAAGAGAATTCAGGTTTACTCTGTACCAGAAACTGTAAGCTCACTGAATCCTCAACCATCCCGTGAGAAGAATATTATTGTTATTAATATTACTTCCATTGTACTGGCGAGGGCGTGGAGGCTCAGGATGCAGACCTGGGCTTTGTTATTTCAGTCCGCCTAGAGCTCAGAGAGCCCACACGTGTCACTCTGCCTACAGCAGTGGTTGAGCACGCTTTGGCACCTCCCTCACCTCCCCCCTTCCTACCCAGCAATGCCCTGCTCCAGGTGACAAGGTGAGGAAGCTCCTGTTGGTTTTTGGATAGTTCTAAAAAAAGTGACAAGACCAATGCTATTATTATTGTTTCTGATGTTGTTTTAGTGAATGGGTGATGTTCATTGAAGAAATGGCAACAGATATAAATAGGCAAAAAGAAGAAAATTCTAAAAGAATTTTCTAAATTCTAAAAGAATTCTAAAAGAAGCAAAAACGAATCTATAGTGACAGAAAGCAGATCAATGGTTACTTGAGGGGAGGTGGGGGAAAACTGCCAAGGGGCTCGAGACTTTTGGGAGAGATGAAAATGTTCTGTACCTTGATTTGGGTTGTTGTTATATTTGTACGTACTTTTGTCAAAACTCATTAAAACAGGTGAATTTTATTTTATGTAATTATGCCTCATAAAGTTGATTTAAAGAGAAAAAGAAATCACCAGTAATCTCACCGTCCAAAGATAACCATCATTACCATTTTGGTATTTTTCTGCTGCCAGGGCTTGCATATGCATGCACACACACATACGCACTCACACACACACAGTATCACACTCTACGTTCTGTTTTATTTTCTCTCTCTCAATAACATATCATGAAAATCTTTCCATGTCAATGCATAGAATACTGCTTCAGCATTTTTATGGTGGTAGAATACACCATTACGACAATGTAACATGATCTACTCAACCAATTCTCTCTGTTGGAAAATGAAGATGCTTCCAGTTTTTCACTCTTATAAATTTCACTACCATGAATATCCTTGTAACTAATATTTGAGCACATCCGTAATTATTGCCACAGCATAAATTTCTACCAGTAAAATTACTGAGGCAAAAGAGGTTCACATTTTTGAAGGAATTTGATATGTCTTTCAAAACTGCCCTCCCTAAAAGCCATACCAATTTATGGCCCACCAGCCAACTCTTGGTCTTGACTATAGACCTGTCAGCATCATGGGTCTCCACAGAAACAGACACAAGGTAAATCCCACCAATTGACATAAGCTGAAATCCCACAATGTTAGAAGTTATTGAAGTCTTACAGAGTCAGTGTCTCAGCCCTTAACTGGATTCAAGGCCCAAAAATGCTCAGGGATCTGCGATCACAGTGCTCAGTTAGGACTGAGGATATCCAGGACTCAAACTCAGCACTGAAACCACCACGTGATTTGCTGAAGTAGCATTGTTCAAGGGACCAGGAAAGAACTCACACACCATGCCAAATTCAGACGCTCTCTAACTCCTATGCCCACTTAATCTCTTTGGACCAAACCTTGTTCCAGAGCAGTCCTCAGGAGAGCCAAGGATCTGGGAATTTGCACATACTGTTGCAGTTATCAGTGAAACTCCAGTTGATTCCACCTTATTCCAATCTTTGGTTCTGCTGCTTGTGGCCTTGGGATGGTTATTTAACCTCTCTAAGGCTCAATTTCCTCAAGAGAAAATGGAGTTTGTAATTGTACCTATCTCATAGAGTTTTGTGAGGATGACATGAAATTCGGCAATCAAATTCATTAGCAGGGCGCCTGGCCCTAAGGAAGTGCTAACACTTGCTTAGTATATTATTCTCACTTGTTGGCCCATCATATTCGGCTTCAGGCAGTAAAGGCCTGAGAGCAACAACTTCCCTCCCGTATGTTCTGTCCCAGAATCTGCACTAGTGTCTCCTCAAAAGGCCAGCCACCATGCTTATTTTAGATCTGCCTAATGTCATCCATACACTAGGGATGTGAAACCCCATTCTTAGGAGAGGCCTGCCCACCCCGCATGCCTCCAGGACCAAGTCTGACAAATATAGCAGAAATTATAGGCATCTGATTTAAGGCTACGTGTGTACACTTTGCGTGAGCCAAGCCCCAAACCCTAGTTCTGTTGCTGCATCAAAGGACCATCTCTCTTCCAGACTCCAGGCCCAGAGGAATCAGCAATTTGGGAGACAGCCCCCTCTTATTTTTAGCCTTAAAAACCCTAAAACCAACATACCAGGGCTCACCCAAGCGTCTGTCACAGCTGTTGTTTGATTTGGGTTGAGAAAATGACAGACTGAGTTCTGCACCAAGTACAGATGGAAAAAAAAAAGGGGGGGGGGGGAAAGAGAGTTTTATTTCCCCTCCACTGCCACCCTCCATACCCCCTCAACTCCTCCCCTAGGCCTGGGTGGACCCTGCCTGGGTAATCGTCCCCTGCTATATTTAAAAACCACAGATGTGTTTGGTAGAGACTTAATTTCGGGATTGCAGGCGGCGTCTCCTGAGGACAAGGGGAAAGCCGGTGCTACGCTCCCGCCTGCCCGCCCTCCCCGCCGCTGCCCGGAACTCCGGACTCCACGGAATCCAGGTCAGGACGCGCCGCCGTCTTGGAACTACCCCTGGCCGGTAGGCGCCGGGCGCCAGGCTCCAAAGATTGGGTGGGTGGCCGCGGGCTACGGGTTCCGTCTGCACTTGGTCCTTGGGGCTCTCTGGACGCGACAGCCGGACTCGGCTTCCTCGCTGCTGGTCGGGAAGCTCTCTGAAAATTACCCCCATCGGCGCGCGAGGATAAATATGCGCGGCTTGTGATTCCGTGCAGCTCTCTCGCTCCCAGCTGATAGGGTGACGTTGGGTTTGGAGGCTTGGAGATTGGCTTTTTGATTTGGCTTCTTCCTGCAGCTTAATGGGCAAAGCTCTCGGCTCGCCCAGAAACCAGACCCTCCGCGCGTCCCCTCCGCGCGACGAGGCCGAGACGAGTCCCGCGGTGACGGCGTGCAAGGCGGTGAGCCGGAGCGCTCCCAGCCCCGGGAAAGCCCCGGCGCCGCGACCGCAAGCCCCGGGCCCTCGGAGCCGCCAGGGCGCGCCGGGCCGCTCGCCTTCTTGCCCCTCGCGGCAGGGATCCCCTCGCTGCCTGCGGCCGGGACTCCGGGCCTCTTCGGGGCTTAGTCCCGAGTCCGCCCCCGGGTCGGGGTTTTCCGGGGGGGTCTTCGGAGCGGTTCTCCCTGCTCCTTAAAACAGCGCCGAGGGACCCCTCCCCAGGCCCCCTGCTCTGGCCCCAGCCCTCGCACTCCGGATGCGCTGCCCCGCAGCTCCCTGAAAGCCGCTAGCCCACGAGCCCGGCCGGTGGGCGGCGGCGGCAGACTGACATGCCCCGGACGCGGCTGCGGCCGGCGGGCAGCCCGCGGGGGCGATGAGCCGCTGCGGCCGGTGAGGAGCCCGGCGGCGGGGGCATCGCGCACCTTCCTCACCCCCCTCACTTGCCCACCCCTCCCGGGAGATCGAGAGGAAACGGTGAGTGACGGGGTGAGCCTCCTGCCCTTCCCCCTCAACGGGCGGCCGAGGCCGGGGAGGCAGAAGTCGGGGGTTGGGGATATCCCCGTGAGGGTTCCTGCTTGTGAATAATGGTGCTAATTAAGTTCTTTCTCAAGATCATTCCTATGAACTGCCTTCCTGCGGGTTGAGTGTCAGAAGAGGTGGGGCGGGGGGAGGGTGCCCCGGAAAGTGTACTGGGCTGCCTGCGGTGTTGGGGGCGGGGGGGATGGCGTTCTGGCGGAGTGAGCGTCTACCGGGGGGTGCGGGGGGCAGCGCAGAAAGAGATGCTTGGGCTTGTGCGTGCAGTCGGGTCGTGGGTTTGTGGGGTTACCGGCGGGGGCGCGTCAGGGAGGCTGAGTGCTGTGCTGCATGCTGGATGAATGTGTGCATGTGTGTGCGGGCTGCGCCAGGGCGTGCTGAGCTCCCGGGGCGGTGAGCGCCCGCCGGGTTTGGGGGCCAGGAGGGGAGCGCGTTACCCGCTCGGCGCGCGCCCGCGGGTGCAAACGCACGCGCGCACCCAACCTCTGGACTCCACCGCCGCTGGTCGGGAACTGCAGCCCCAGCGCACCCGCCCGCGGCGGCCAAGGGGGCGGGGAGAAGGAGGGTTTCTCCCGGCCTCTGTTCTGCCGTACGCGGTGGTCTGGGCGGGCCGGGGCCGGGTGGAGAGCGGTGAAGTGTGTAACTACCTCGCCCTAATCCGTACCCCCTTCTCCCCGCCTACACACCCCTCACCACCACACACACACACACGCACGCACACACACACACACACACGCACGCATGCACACAGCCACAGGCCCTCATTCAGAGGCTAGCCTGCTCCTGCAGACCCTGCCTGACCTGCCCCGAGGACCCGAGCCATTGGAGGAGATGAAGAAAGCAATTTGTTCCGGGGGGGGAAAAAAGCTATCTTTCCTCTTTATTCATTGCGTTTTATTTTTAACCGTGGAGGGAGGGGGTGGGGGCTTTAAATAGAACAAACGCCTTTAATGCAGTGCCATAAATTTCCCCGCGCCCTACCCGCCTACCTGCCGCCTGTCTCTCTCTGTCTCTCACTCTCTGGCTCTCTAGCTCCTGATGATTAAAAGACAAACCCAGAAGGTTTGGTGGTTCGGTCCCCTGGGCAGAAAGACTGAAACTGGGGCTAGTTTAGCAGAAAGGCAGGCCGCAGCTGGGAGCAAGGCTCCAAGCTCTTAGGTGGGGGAGAAACACCCCAAGCGGAGGGAGTTGTGGGTAAGTGATAGGAGCACATCCGGCCTCCTGGTGGGACACGAAAGGGAAGCCTCTGGGCCTTGGGGCGACCCGGTGCCTCGCAGCCGCGTGTGATTAATCTCCGCAGCTGTTGTGCCCTGTCCACTCGAGCTGAGCTCTTGTTTACCTCGATTTTCAAATATAGCTGCTGCGCCCTGCTCTCCCTGACAGAGGGGATCAGCTCACTCTGTCTGGGCGCCTGTCCACCTGCCAGCCCTTCTTGTTGCCGGCCTCACTGGATCCAAGTTTGAGAGGAACCTGCCCCTTCATGCCTTGCAGCTCTCCAAGTGAAGACGGTTGAGCATCAGAGCTGGGTGTGACCAGGTGTGGCCCCCCAACCCCTCCCTGCAGTCTGCAATTCCTGTCTGCAGTCTGCACGTACAAGTCCACTCCACAACTTCCTTTTCCTTTAAATAAAATATAGATACGGGGTTGAAAAGAAGAAGGTGGGACCTGTAGAACTGAACTTAGTTGAAGTGGTTCTCGAACTTAATGAAGGTGGGAAGGCTGTTCATGTAGTTTCCTCCACCTGGAATGCTTTTTTGCTCTTCCACCACTCCTAAATTCCAACTCCGTCCTTCTCTAATGTACTCCTATTCGTACTTCAGCCCTTAGTTCATTGGTGACTTTCTCAAGGAAGCCGTCCATACCTTCCCTGACTAGGCCAGATCCCCTTATTTTACACACTCAAAACTTGAACCTAATATTTTGAAGTAATTTAAAGATGCACATTCAATTTACTTATATGATTGAGTAATGCCGGTCACGCCTCTGGACAGTAAGCTGCATGAAGGGAGGAAAGATAGTTGGTGTTTATTCACAATTGTATCCCCAAGGCCTGGCACTGTGCCTGGCATAGAGGAGCTACTCAGTCAACGCTGGGTGAATGAATGGACTTGGAGGAATAAGTTACCTCTCCTCTCCGCTCCTGCCCCTCTGATCTCTACTTGGGCGTCTCTTGCACTGCACCCCAGAGTCTCCTGGTCAGAGAAGGAAGAATAGGGTTAGCAAACTGACCCTGTAAAAAACACGCCCTTACCCTGGGCTTGTCCCTGGGCTGGGACCCTGAAGCCGAGGGAGTGTCCTTTTGACCCAGCCCTGCCCTGTCCCTGTGCGAGGCGGTCCCTTGTACCGTCCCTGGCATAGTTGCTGCTATTGTCCGTGGGTAGTCATTGTGGGCATTGTTCCTCAGCCTGCATGGTCCAGTCACTGCCCACAGTATGGATTTGGGGGAATGTGTCACACATTTTGGCTTCTCTTCAAGCTACCAAGGTCAGATAAGAAGAGAGAATAACTCCCTTTGCGCTCAAGCCTGGTTGCTTTGCTTAGAAGTTCAAACATTCGATGAGGTTCAGAAATACATAAGACTCCAAAAGAGAAAGCCTTCATTTATTCATTCAGTCAGTTATTTATTCAATAAATATTCAACAACCTACTCTGCCAGGCATTTGCTAGGTACTGAGGCAAATAGAATAGAATGGTCCCTTTCCTCGTAAATATACATTCGTTCCAGCAGGGGTAACCAAGTAGGGAACACATAATTAACATATAAAGTGATTCCTTTCAGGGGAGGGTAAATCCCGGGTGCTGTCCCTAGGAGAACTTCTAGGGACAGTTAATTCCAGAAAGACAGGATAGGGAGGAGTCGGCTTTGGTGAAAGCAGGGAGGGGAGAGGTGGTGGAGAAAGTGCTTTGAGGGAAGGGATCAGTATGCAAAGGCCTAAAGTGGACAAGAGCCCTTCCAAATGACTGAAGACTGAGGGTAAAATTCGGGGAGATGAGTTTAGAGAAGCTCTAGGGGCCAAACCTTGAAGGGCTTGTACTGGATGCTAAGGATTTCCACTGAGTTTCCAGGGGGTTTAGGAAGGTTTTTAGAACTGTAGTGCGTGGTCAGATTTGCATTTTAGATAGCATGTTGAGACCAGAGTGTAGAGAGAGGGAGGTAGGGAGTTCGGGGCTGTTGTAGAAACCCAAGCGCATGGTCATCCTGGTGGCCTGAGGGAGGGTTAGGGGGTCCCTCTTTCTGTTTTAGTGTACAAGCCAGAGCTGTCCTTCTAGGAAGAAGTTTCCCTATTTTCTTTAATGAGATTGGTTTATGTGTGGTTGTCTATTTGTTTTGGTTTTTTTGGTTTGTTTTTTTAATGAATTGACATGTTTTTATTTATTTATTTATTTTTTTGGCCGTGTTGGGTCTTCGTTTCCGTGCGAGGGCTTTCTCTAGTTGCGGCGAGCGGGGGCCACTCTTCATCGCGGTGCGCGGGTCTCTCACTGTCGCGGCCTCTCTTGTTGCGGAGCACAGGCTCCAGACGCGCAGGCTCAGTAGTTGTGGCTCACGGGCCCAGTTGCTCCGCGGCATGTGGGATCCTCCCAGACCAGGGCTCGAACCCGTGTGCCCTGCATTGGCAGGCAGATCCTCAACCACTGCGCCACCAGGGAAGCCCTGTCTATTTGTTTTTTGGATGGCACTCTAAACCCAGCACTGGGCAGGACGCCTCAGGGGAAAGGAAAAATGGCTCCAGCAGTTGTAAGACACACTTCCTGGTCGACTGAGCTGCCCAGCAAGGCAGACCCCCAAAGATCTGAGGTCTCTGGGGGCTGGGGAAGGTCTCAAGCAGGAGGGTAATGGATTTAGATCCATATCGGAGTCCATAGGGACTATCGAACAAGACATCTAGATAGGAAGAATCACATGTGTATGTATATGTATATTTTTTATAATATGGAGAGTGAATAAAGGCTAATTCCTGAATCAAGTGTATTCAGATGTGGTATACAGAGTTGTGTCTATTAAGAAAACAGCTCTTGGGATGGGCCAGATAGCATTTACTGCCTTGATAGCTGAATGACAAATAGTGCTTTCCTGGTTGTGTACAGGAACGCTGGGTCATGTAGGGACTGGATCCAGAAGTGGAACTGGAAACTGTTTTCCTGCCCTGGCTTGCATGTGGCCATTTCCAAATCACTTGAGGAGAGGACCTCCCAGTCATGCACTGCTTTGTTCATCCTAGAGAATGAAGCCAAACAGTGTGAGTTTGGCCAACACTCTTCCTTTGCCCCCTGATCTCCCAACTTTGTCCCTCATCCTTACTTGTCACTGGTCTCACAGTAAAAAAAAGCTCTCCCTTCCCTTCCTGCACAGTGGCCCTCCTGCCCTGCCTTCATAAACTTGCCCTGAGCTCTCTCTTTTTCAGCATTGAATCTCCTCCTTCTAACTGTAAGCATGCTCAACAAACCCCATCCTGACAAGAATATCACTTTGTTCAATTCCTCCCCCGTCATTTTCTCTTCCCATCTTGCTTTCAACAGACTCTTGAAATTTTAGAGTAGGCATCTGTGTCTATTTCCCCATCACTCATTCATTCACTTAGCCCCTTGCTTTCTCACTTTTTTCTACCTCCTGCCCAACTATCACCCACCAAGCACTTCTCATTCTCCCAAACATAATAACTTATTCCTGATTCCCCCCAATGCCCGTCAGATAAGAATGATCATTAGCTCCTTGAAACTTTCTCCTCTTGGCTTCTATCACACTGAACTCTCCACTTACTCTCTAGGTGGTCCCTCTTCCAACCTCCTCTCCAAGATCCTCTCCTCCCTCCCAGTTTTCCCCTTCTACCTTATCCCTCAGCATCTTCCTTAGTGGTTTGTGCGTGGAGAATTCTCAGTCAAGGACTCTAGCTCTCCAAGCCCAGCAGCTTGTTTCCAGCCACTTGCACAATATCTCCCACAGGATGTCCTGTCAGCCCCTCAAACTGAATCTTTGCTAAACTGACATCTTCGTCCTTAGGAGTTGTTCTTCCTGACTTCCCGCTTTCTATTGATGGCATCAGACAACTTCCGGTCACCCTGGCTGGAAGTCCCCAAGTTTACCTGTGACTCCGCCCCCTTGTTATCCGAGAACAGTAGTCCTCCCTTAACCACACTTTCACTCTTTGCGGTTTCAGTTACTCGTCAACTTTGGTCCGAAAATATTTAATGGAAAATTCCAGAAATAAACAATTCATAAGTCTTAAATTATGCACTGTTTTGAGTGATGAAATCTGGTGCCATCCTGGGCCCATCCCGCCCCGGATGTGAACCATCACTTTGTCCAGCGTATCCCTGCCCATTAGTCACTTTGTAGCCGGGCTCAGTTATCAGATCGACTGTCGCGGAATCGCAGTGCTTGTGTTCAAGGGACCCTTATTTTACTTAATCATGGCCCCAAAGCACAAGAATAGTGATGCTGGCAATTCGGATGTGCCAAAGAGAAGCTGCAAAGTGCTTCCTTTAAGTGAAAAAGCGCAAGTTCACCACTTAATAAGGAAAGAAAAAATCCTATGCTGAGGTCGCTAAGATCTACGGTAAGAACCATGAAATTGGGAAGGAAAAAGAAATTCATGCTAGTTTTGCTGTCGCACCTCTCTCACACTACAGAAGTTACAGCCACGGTGCGTGATAAAGTGCTTTGTTAAGATGGAAAAAGCATTAAATGTGTACTATAAGATATTTTGAGTGAGAGAGAAAAAGACTACATTCACATAACTTTTATTAAAGTGTATTGTTATAATTGTTCTATTTTATTATTAGTTATTGTTAATCTCTTACTGGGCCTAATTTGTAAATTCAACTATCAGCATCTATGTACAGGAAAAAAAACATACTATATGTAGAGTTAAGTACTATCTGCAGTTGCAGGCATCCACTGGGGTCTTGGAATTTATCCCACAAAGATGAAGGGGGACTGTCGTATGTCTGTTAAGTTCATTGCTCTCTTCTCCATCCCTACTACCACTACCTCAGTACAGAGTTGATAACATCTTACATAATAATAATGATAATTATAATAATAATTATTATTATAGCAGCCAACATTTGTATGTTTGCAACAGAATCTGTTGCAAGGTGCCTAACTCTGATTTTTCCCATTCAATCCTTACCATACCTGTATGAAGTAACTATTATTATGATACTATAAACAATAACTTTCTAACATCTTCCCAACTTCATTCTCCCGGTCCTTCAATTCATTTTAGTGACTGTTACGAGATTCCCCTCCTAAAACACCATTCTAGGCTTGTCATTTTCCCACACAAAAAAATCCTGAAGGTCCTCCCATTTTTTGCAGCAGTCCAACTCCTGGTATTCAAGGGCCTCCGTGGCCTGGTTCACCACTCCACTTATAGTCTCACTTTTTACAATTCCCATGTAGGTACATAAGTACACTTGTCCTTTCTTCTTCTGTGCCTTTGTTCATGGTTTGCCTTTCACTAAGAATCCTACCTGTTCTTCAGTGTTCAGTTCAAATACCTCTTTCCGATGGGAAGGCTTTGTGGAGAAGCAGTCTCCTATTCTGAATATTTATAACACAGCATCTGTTTTTCATGAGACCCTTATATTTATTGAAATGCAGATTTTTTAAATTATTAAAAAAATTTTTTTTTTGTCTTGTGACTTACTTTCCTTCCTGGACCAAGTCCTTTTTCTCTCTCCCACTCCTTGTTGCATGATGCCTGAAACACAGTGGGTGTTCAATGAAAAGTGAAGAAATGAATAACTGCCTCACTTTTGAGGCATGTGAAACAAGGTCAAGAAAGGAATCTGTCCTATTTATCGTAAAAGGAGCCAGTGATGGAGTCAAAAACTCAAACCAGGAGCAAGCAATGTGGTATCACAGAAGATGTGTTGAACGGGTAGCAAGAACATTATATTCTAGTTATTATCGCTTCTGACAACTATAAGCAAGACCCACTTCTTCTCTCTGGGCCTCACATTCGTTACGCTTAAAAAAAGGCTATGTTAGATGCGCTGATTTTAAGCTACGTCCCTGACCTGACAATCCTGTGTTCTGTGGGTCTTGTTCCACAGCCTAGAGATCACCTCCTACTAAGAATATTATTCGTGCTGACCGCCTCTTTTGTTTCAGAACCTTCCAGCTGCAATTTGAAGCCCCCAATTTGTTATCACATTGGGTCTCTAGAGGTCAAATGAGCAGCCAACCCAACTATCTGGATGTCTGGCCTACAAGACATCCTGAGCTGGTTAAGGGCCCTGATGGCCCGAGGTTGGCACTCCTGCGTGGAGTCCCTTCCCACTGCGACACTCTGGGCCATTCTCAGAATGACTAGTAGTGCTCGGTCCCCAAATGCTCCAGACAATTCTGTCTCAATTCCTGTGCTTCTGCTTTTCCTTTTCCATCCAGGAAGGATGTATTTGAATCCGTGTAGACTCTGTTGACAGTCTACGTGGAATCACTTTGTCCAGCGGCTTTCCAGAGGCTCTGCTCACTGCCTACCATACCACTGTACTCTCTCCCCTAGGATTCGGGAAGAATCATCTTGAGTCTGTGCCTTCCAGCCTCTCAGAAGGAACTAATGGGGGAGTCAACTTCGAGGAGAATCATTCGAGGGGTGGGGAGAGAGCACAACTGTCAAGACAGCATCTGGATCTGCTGGGAGTCCTAGGAGTCTGCTTCTAGCACCCTCTTGTGAAAGGAGGCCCCAGAACACCCCTGGGGTTGAGTGTACAAGAAAATCCCCCAGCCACGTGTCAGAGAGAGTACTTTGAGTGCTTGCCCAAGTCCATTTGCTCTTCATTTGGGCAACGATATGACCTAATCCCATATTGTAACATTTAAAAATTAAGAGAAATTAAATGGCATTAAAATAAATCAGCCTCCTGGAGAATGTGCTGAGGAAAAGGTACATAAAAGCAACTCATCACCAGCTTCCCCTTGATGGGTAGGCAACAGGGCAGAGGGATGTCAGCCCTCTCTCTGTGGATAATTCCAAAAGATAGAGCCCAAGTGGTTTTCTCTGGGGAACAGGGAGGGGCGGGAACAATGCCCCCTCAGGCTGTCCTGGGCCCCTGGCCCAGCCCTGATTTCCTTTCAGTGACAGGGGATGTTGTCTCTTGGTCTTGCCTGACATGATACTTTTTCAGGCTTGGCGGAAGGAGACCCCTGGCAGCCGGAGGACCAAGGTTTGGTTCTGGCTTCATTATTTCTTGGCTTGGAAACTCTAGGCAGTGAACTGAGCCTCTGTTTCTTCATCTGTATGAACAACCTCATGAGGATTAAATGAGATCATGTGAGCGAGAAGGCCTTTGTCAATTGTTGGTACAGACTATCACTGGAGATTTGTTGAGTGAATAGTGTACTATGAATGTTGGTTATCATGAGGCCACACACTCTGGAGGAAAAGTAAGGTGCCCATGAGAGGGCTAAGGTGGAGAGAATGAAATGTGCTTAGAAACATCCTCACAACCACCCTCCAGATACTACTGTGGTCCTGTTGGTGCTTTCAAACGAACAAAACTGGCTGTTCTCTGAGGTCATTGGCTTTACCATTTACCTTTCTACCCCAAGGCTTCCCAGGAAGCTTGACATCTCTCCTCGCAGGTGCATCTTTCCAAAAACACTTATTCCTGCAGAGTGAGCATTGATCTCCTCAAGAAATACTGACACTCTGCCAGGCTTCAGTCAAGGCCCTGAGAATACTGTGGTGAACCAAAAGACCAAGTTTTCTGCTCCCATGGAGTTTATGTTCTATGATAAACCAGTGAACAAACAGAAAAACAATGATGATTTCAGTCACTGTGTGTGCTATAAAGAAAAGGAAGAGTGGGACTTCCCTGGCGGTCCAGTGGTTAAGATTCCACGCTTCCACTTCAGGGGGCACGGGTTCGATCCTGGTCGGGGAGCCAAGATCCTGCATGCCGCTCGGTGCAGCCAAAAAAAAGAAAGAAAGAAAAGGAAAAGTGGTGTGACAGAGTGCTGAGGGGGAAGGATAGGATCATATTTAGTTAAGATGAGGGCAGGAAGCCTCTGAGAAGGCGGCATCTGAGACCTGAATGAGATCAAAAAGTGATCTATAGAGATCTTTAGGGTAGAGGTGTTGCCAGCAGAGGGAACAGTAAATGCAAAGGTCCTAGGTCAGGTACATGCTGGATGTGTTCTAGAAACTTCAGGGAACTCCACCATAGCTGGAGTGGAGTATAGCGGCAGCGAAACGAAGTGGTGGGAGGTGAGGGTGGGAAGTCAGAAGTCGGTAGGGGGTGGGGAGTTCTGCAGAAAGAGAAGGTTGCAAAGAATGGCATGATGTACAGTAAGTCCCCTACATATGAACCTTCAAGTTGCGAACTTTCAAAGGTTCGAACATGCGTTCCATCAGTGTCACGCGTGAGTGAAATTGCAGCTTGTCTCCTACTGCTGTCGATCCTTCAGCTCTACCATCTCCCACCTCCTCTCCCTCTTCCAGTCAGTAATTCTTCTAGCCTGTTCACTCGATGGCAGCCCCTGTATGCCAACTGTTGCACTGTACTACGGTACTTTTCAAGGTACTGCACTGTAAGATTAAAAATGTTTTTATTTTTTGTGTTGTTTGTTTTTTATGCATTATTTGTGTGAAAAGTTTTATAAACTTCTTACAGTACAGTACTATATAGCCGACTGTGTCAGTTGGGTACCTAGGCTGACTTTGTTGGACTTACGAACAAATTGGACTTAGGAACGCACTCTCGGAACGGAACTCATTCGTATGTTGGGGACTTACTGTATCTGATTTACATTTTAAAAAGACACGGTGGCTGTTCTTCTGGAGCGTAGACTGTAAGAGATGTGGCAAGACTGGCAGCTTTGCTGTAGTCCAGGTGAGGTAATATTGGACCTAGCTGGACCTAGTAATATTGGACCTAGTAGCTGGAACAGAATGTGACATGCATTTGGCACCCAATAAACTTGAGAACACATCGAGGCAGAAATGATCGTCAAAGAACCTACAACTGTGATGGGCACATAGTAAAGGCCTGACAAACTTTTTCATGAATCAATGAGCAGAATCAGGCTTTCTTGTAACCCACGCTAGGATTTGAGTTCATCTCGGTATTTTGGATCTTTTAAAAATACTTTTTACTTTTCTAGCTGGCAGTATTTTGGAGGGGCAGTGCATTTTATGAGTTCATTTTCTTCTGTGTAAAACTGCATTCTCCTTTGAAAGAGATGTGAGAAATCTGACTCCACCACTTCCGGGGCGGTGTGGGGTGGCGGAATGGATATTCTCAGTCAGTGTTGGTAATTCCTAAAGACCTGTGCTCACATTTGGAAACCGATCTTGTGTACTTTTCTGTGCACTTCTCCACAGCAGGGACCAGACCTGTCTCATCTCCGTATCTCCTGAACTTATCACAGTCAGGACTACTGAGCCAACACATGGTTATTACCTTGACTAGACTGAGGAGCATTCTGGTGCCTTGGTGGAGCTCTGGGGCCTTCTTGCTGTCTTCCTGGAGAGCCCAGAACTCTCCTGGCCTCATTTGTCTTACAGTCACAGGTTATCCCTAAAGCTAAACAGGTATCTAAGTTAGACGGATTTGTGTTGAATTTTTCAGCTCCCATTTCTTTGGGCCTGGAGATCCCTGAATCAGGAGAACCCTTGTGGGACCAGTGGGATGACGAAGGTGCCTGATGTGGTTTGGTCCTGCCTGTGGCTCTTCATCTCTTTTTTGTCATCATTTTCTATTTTCAATTAGTCCTCAACATGTATGGATTCTACTTTTGAAAAAGTTCTAATCCCCTGCCTCTCCTCAGCAGGCCCGCTCTCATTGCCTGTGCTCAGGTTCTGATCGTGTCTCACTCACATACCTCAAGAGTCTCCGAAGCGGTCTTCTGCCCCGAGTCTTGCCCCACTTTCGTTCACTTATCCAGTTTACACATTGTCGTCAGTCTAGGGCTCCATACAAAGGAAAAACAATGATCTTGTCCCTCCTGTGATTAAAAAACTTACAGTGGTTCCTTATTACCTCCAAGATAATGCCCCAATACCTTGGCTGGGCGTACAAGGCCTTTTACAAACCATTCCTCACTTATTTCTGCAGCTTCTCTCAAGTGCCCTGTCCTTCAGACACCCTGCTCACTGTTCTTTAAACAGGCACTGCTTGTTGAGGCTGACGTGCTCTTTAGCATGGCTTTCTCTTACCTTTGTTTGAGGTGCACTGGCTTCGACCCAGTTAACTCCTATCCATTCTTCAAATCCTAGATCTAAAATTGCCTGATCCATGAAGCCGGCCCTGATGATCCCAGGCAGCACTTGACCTTCCTTCCTCTGTACTCTCTTGGCACATTCCACATGCTTCCAAATCTAGGACTCGTTTTGTTGTAATTTGGTTTTCTGTCACTGTTCTCCAGTGAAGTGTGTGCTCCTCAGGGGGGATTACATTTTGTTCATATAACTCAAATTGGAAAAACCTTGCTCACAGCATCCCTGACAGATGGGATGCTCCGTCTGAACACTGCCAAGAGTGGGAGAAATCACTGGCTATTATGCCTTCTATTTTTGCATATTTATTCATGGATCTATTCATTCACTAAGTATATACTGAACACCCACTCTATGCCAGGCACTGATATAGACACTGGGGATACAGAAATACCAAACAGATAAAAATTTCTACCCTCTAGGAACTTTTATTCTAATTTTTCTGAATGTGCCAAAAAAAAAAAAAAAATGAGTTGGATACAAAGCAGAGTAACCTCCTCATCATAGTTCTGTGAAAGTTGACCTGTGTCACGTGGACTGGATTTCATACAAGTGCGTGCATGTGTAAATGAATAAACGAATCATCAAACAAACAAAGATAGTGTGAGGAAAAAGGGAAAATACTTAGAAACATGTTTGCTGAAAATGGATGAGTACCATCATTTTCCTATGTAGGTAAGGGAACTCTGGGTCTTTTCTATTTCTTTAGTAAAGTGTAAATTTAGCAGACAGCAAGTTTAGGGGGAGACAAAGGGAAAATCTACTTATATGAGTAGGGAGTTGTTGCTGACTCTCCTTGGCAAGGTATGAAAGGAAGAGAGAGTCCAGGAGGGTGGGATGTTTGTCCAGTGTATAGAAAGGCTTTGTGGTACCCATTTATAAGTCAACTCATGATACACTAAGAGTCCTTTTTTTTGGTCCAAAGAAAGTCCCTAATGGTTGGAATCCCTGAGATGCAAATGTCTTAGGCTATGTTCCTTTTCTTCTCTCCCTTGGCTGCACCTCAAAATCAACTAAGGAACTTTTAAAAGGGCTAAATATCTAGACTCCACTCCCAGAGAGTCCAAAACTTAGGTCTGGAGTAGGATCCAGATATCTGTATTTTTGAGAGCTCCAAAGTTATTCTAAAGCACAGCCCTGTCTAGCACGTGATCCTAGTTCCATTATTGCCTCCAATGTGGGGAATGACTTACATGCTGATGTAGATCCAGCAGCAGGAGAAGCAGAACTTTAATTAGGTGGGCTAAGCCCTTTCTCTTCCTTTCTCTATGGCCCCCTCTCATGGTTTGTGACTCTCCAGATCTGTCAAGGACTTATGGAGGGCAAAGTCCTCTGGCTTCCACAGAGTCTGGTAAACCTTCGAATAGAACCAACAAGCCTTGGAATCATAGAATTTTAGAGGCAGAGAAGATATTAGAGATCAGGTCCAACCTTTTAGCCCTATCAGCTGAGTGTGATCACTTGCTAAAAAAGAAAAAGTCCCTTAGAGAATCCCTCAGGGAATTTCTCTAAGAGTGTAGGAGATGGACGTGTAGACAGATAAGCCCAGATTAACGTGACAATGTGTGACAAGTGCTTCAGTGGTCATCAAAATGCTAGAGGAAGGCGGGGGGAGAAAAATGACTCATTTGGAAGGTAGAGGAAGAGGGCATTATCAGGGAAGGCTTCTCAGAGGAGGTAGAGGTTCCTAGCGCTGTAGGTTCTTGACCTAAGGGCTCCACATTCCTACCCTGTTATTCCACCATCCCTTTTAGATTTTGGCATTTGACATACCAAGTTTCATAGCTCAGCTGTGCCACTTGCTCAGCTAGTGGACCTTGGGTGAATTATTAATCATCGGGCCCAAGTCTCCTCATTTCTAAAACAGATAATGCTACCTGAATCATTGTGGGATACTTAGGTATTAAGCAGCAGCTATGAAAGTACCTAATGCAGTGCCAGCCATAGAGTAAGTACTCAATGAATAGATATGATGGTTGTTGTTGTTGTCGTCGTTTTTAGAGTCTTTGGTTTATACACAGCATGAGGAGAAGGAGGCCTGCTGGTGCTTCCTCTTCTTGTGTGGTAGTGCCTGGGAGAGAGCCAGCAGGGTTTTACGAAGTTATCATATGGCTTGGACGTCATTAAGGGTTTGGGGGCTTCAAGGAAGGCAAAATATGACAATTGCATGAGATCAGAGAAGCAAGAACAGTAAAATACCAACCATATCATGTGCTACTGCAAGGTTCTTGATATTATAAAGCCGTGCTGCATTGCAACCACTGTCTGCAAGGTTAGAGGCAGCTCTGCAGCGACCAACTTGAGAGCTTAGGGCAGAACAAGAAAAAGACGGTATTTCCCAGGACATCATCGTAGACACTTATGTCCATGATTCCTTGTTTGTCTCTATTCCTCATCAGAAGGTAAACGCTATAAAGTTGGGGATGTGGTGTAGCTCGTTCATGGCAGTACACCCAATCCCTAGGACAGTGCTTGGTCCAAAATGGGCATTCAAAGAGCAATTGTTTAAAAAATGGGTTTGATCCAAGGTGCCTTTGGTAAATCCAGAACGTAGGCTCTCCTTGCCTTTTTGGGGCCCCCTTTTCCTACCACACTCCCTTAACTTAATCTCTTATCCTCTGAGGTCTCCTTGGGCCAACCTAACTTAAATGTGTGCCTTCGCTTCTTTGCCTTTTGTGAGAGACGGCCCTGCCTGCCATCAAAGCATTTTTGACTCAGAGGAACTATGGAGATTATCCAACCCAACACAGATTTTCTGGATGAGGAAGCTGAGGCCATAAGAGGTTCACTGACTCTTCAAAGTCTCATAGCTTGTTGAGGCAGAGCTGGGAAGAAAGTTCTTGCCTCCTGCTTTCAAATTTGGGGCTCTACCACTGCTCCGGGCTGCCTTGGAGTATGTAGAGCCTCCAAGCTCGTAGCAAGGGCTCCATATCCAGAAAGACTCACCACCCCCTCCCTAGGCCCTTGCTTTTCAAACGGGTACCCAAACGTAGGGCATCTACCCGGCACAGTGGTTAACATCATGTGCTCTGGAGTCAGGCTGCCAGAATTCAAGAGCCTATTTTTGTACTTACTGTGATTTGGGCAAATTCTTTAACCTTTATGAACTCAAATTTGCGTATCTGTAAAATAGGCGTGATGATAATATTAACTTTTTCACTCTGAAGATTCAAAGAGATCATGATGCACGAAAAGCAGCATCATTGTAATTTCCTCCTTGGATCCAAGTTCCAATTGTGGCAGACAAACTACCTAAGCAGCCGAGGTCATGTCTTTCCTACTCTTTGAGAGTGCCGGGAATTTCGTTCCTGTGTTTCTGGGAGAGCACTGCCACAGAGAGGACGCTGCAGACTCTTATCCCCTGTAGGCAGAGGAAGTACAGGAGAAGATGCGGTGTTCCTGGACTCGGGTGACACTTCAGATCCCGCGCAGCCTGGTTGCACCTAAAACTTTAATGGAAATTGGCTGTGACACCTGTGCAGGGGCCCAGATTTAGAAGCAGAGCCGGATGAGTCTACCCAGGCTGGTGACAAGCCCGGAGCAGTGTTCCCCATTGGAGAAAGTGGAGGGCGTAGCAAGAGGGAGAATTTGCTCAGTCTGGCCTGGTGGCACTGTTTTATTAATGATCTGGAAGAGCAGAGGAACAGTGACTTTCATTAAATATGCCAGTGATATTGAAGGATGTCAGGAGCCACTGCTGAGGACACAGACACCTTGCAGACGGCCCCGGGGGCGTTAGGAAAATAATCCAAGAAAAAGATGAGGGGCCGTGGGCTGAGCTGAGGGGACAGAGGGTCATCATATGCAGAATATACCCTAGGCCCACCCTCTTTATCTGTATCTGTTCTGTTTCCAATAGATTTCGAACTCATCTTCTGCTTTGGTTTTGTTCCTCTTACAGCCATCCTAAACCCTTTAGCCAAATTAGTTTTTCTGAAATACAAATCAGACCATGTCATTCCCCTGTTCAGAATCCTATCATTGGCTTTTCACTGCCCTTAGGATAAAAAAATCCCATCTTCTCAGCCTGGCATATAAGACTTGCCATGAATTGGGTCCTCCCTCCATGACCAGCCTCATCTTCTGCCTCTTCTGCCTCGCACTGAATTCCTTGTAATCCTGTGCACACAGCAGGCTTTTCCATGGCTTCGTGTCTTTGCTTGGGCTGTTCTCTTTGACTCAAGTGCCCTTCCCACTTTCTTTCTTTCTTCTTCTTCTTGTTTTTTTTTTTTTAAACTAAAGCTCACTCATGCTTGAAGCCTCATTTCAGGGATCACTTCCTTCAGAACGCCTCCCTGAATCCCCAAGCTGGCTCACTGCCCTCCTCGCGTTCGGCAGCATTCTGCCCATACCTTCACTGACGATAGTAGAAGTGCCTATATGTGCAGCTCTCCACCCCTGCTAGATGGTACCTTCGAGGGCAAACCCTGTATCATTTTTTATTTTGCCCACCGGCATCTAGTACCAGGCCTGGAGAACCATAGGCATTTGTTAATGTTTGTCAAACCGAACTGATGGGAAGGAGAATATTCGGGTGGGAGATGGCCTCGGGCAACCAGGACAACCCCAGGAAACCTGGAGACCGGGCAACTCTACCAAATGGTTGGTCTCTCCTGTGAGGGTACGTGGGGCAGTCATATTGCTTCTAAGTCCACAGAAGACTGGAAGCTGATTGGGGCTCGTGGACATTCTGCAACAAATTGGGACATCCTAGTAAAGTGGAGTGGTTAAGACCATAAATTTTATGTCATCTGTGTGTGAGCTCTGGCTCTGCTACTTCTTTGCTTTATGCTTTGAGTAAATGACTCAAATGACTTAACTAAGACTCAGTTTCCCAAAATGTAAAAGAGGGATAAAAATAGTACTAATCTCATAGGATTGTTATGAAGATGAAATGGGATCATACTTTATGCACACAATAAGCACTTTTAAGCGTTAGTTACAGTCATTAATATCTTCCTTATTTGGGGTGGTTCTGGGGGGTCTCAAGCTGAGTCACCTCCCTGACTTAGGGCTGATTAAAAGCCTTCTGGAGCCACCAAAGATCACTTGGGTCTCTGAGGGACTGCAGTGGACCCCCCAGGAGGTTGGGATCTGTCTCAGTTGGTGTCTGGGGCTGGGGCAATGGCACAAAAAGATGACTGTTGGCTTGTTCATCAGAGACGTCCCCTCTCCCTCTAACGTCTCAGGCAGAAACCATCTCCTGGCAGGGCCGGAAAGAACAACTGGGCATCTACAGCTCGTTTTCCACCTTCAGTTCCAAAAACTTGATGCAGGCAATTCTTAGCCACCTTCTTGCCTTGTTTTCTTTTATCCTTTCCTTCAGTTCATTTGTTTTCTCAGGAAACAGCCTGATTCTGACCATATGATAGCATAGTCCCCGTAAAAACCTATTGCCACAGGTGTCTTTAGGACCAAGGGAAATAAAGACCATGATCCTGGTTAATTCTCCGGGTAGGTAAGATCAGTAGGAGTCCTCATCCCCCTTTGATCAGGATAACTCTACTATCTCAATGTTACGTGTCCCTTGACTGCAGCAGACCAGCCCTCTTCCCTAACCTGTGGATAGCCCACCCCTGTGGGCTTGGCCAGCCATGCAGCTGCCACCGCCTGTCACCATGTTGGCTCTTGATCAAAGAGCTGCTCCAGCTGTGCCCACCTTCTGTCTCCTTATGTCTGGGGCTTATCAGAATTCACAAAGTGTTGTGTTTTCAGAGGTCAAGGCAAGGAGCCAGGATCTGTCTCTGTCCACATTTCTCTGGCTAGGTGAGTGCCAAACCTATGAATAGGGTCACTGTGTGCATCACAGATTATGAGGGCTTTGAATATGGATGCTGAACACCTTCAGCCTCTCTACTCCTCCATGGTCATTGTCATAGCCTCTTCTCCTCTGAGTGAGGTCAAAGCTCCAAGCACCTTCTGGGATGACCCCCAGTACCTGGACTAACGGGGAATGTGGTCCTCAGCAGTTGGCTCTGTGGATTAAACGAAACCAAGTTAATCCACAGAGCCCTTTGGGAGGAGGGCCTTTAGGATTACAGTATGCACCAGGGTGTACTGTGTTCCAAAGGGAATTTCTCTTTGAGTACAAGGCTTGGGAATTTAAAGA
This sequence comes from Balaenoptera physalus, assembly GCF_965194825.1. Lineage (NCBI taxonomy): Eukaryota > Metazoa > Chordata > Mammalia > Artiodactyla > Balaenopteridae > Balaenoptera > Balaenoptera physalus. The sequence continues at coordinate 32,185,499 of NC_138883.1, forward strand.
GGTCCTACATAGCCTCTAAAATCTAGTCCAGATTTGTCTATGAGATCTTTTTTTTTTTTTCCTAAAACAAATGGCTATAATTCAGATTGTAAAATGACTTTAAAGAAGGCTGATTTCTGAGTTTATTAGTCTTCAGGCTACCATAACAAAATACCATAGACTGAGTGGGTTAAACAATAGAAGTTTATTGGGAGGCTGGGATTCTAAGATCAAGATACTGGCCAATTTGGTTTCTGGATAGAGGTCTCTTCCTGGCTTGCAGATGACCACTTTCTGCCTATGTCCTCACAAAATGGAGAGCTCTCTCTCTCTCTCTCTCTCTCTCCTCTCTCTCATCTTCTTATAAGGCCACCAATCCTATTGGATTAGGACCCCACCCTTATGACTTCATTTCACCTTAATTACTTCCTAGAAGTCCTATCTCCAAATAAAGCCACAGTGTGGATTAGGGCTTCAATATAGGAATTTGGAGAAGGGCACAATTCAGTCCATAGCACTGAGGAAGCTTCCCTTAGGGCCACATTTATTCCCAAACATACGTTTACTGAGCATCTAACTAACTACTTAGGATACCATGGTAAACAGAATAGACATAATCTTTTCCTTTATATCATTCATAGTTTAATGGATGAGTTAGTCATTAATCATATAATCCTACAAATACCCATGTAATTTCAAAATGTTAGAAGTGCCACGAAGGAAAGTTAAAGAGGGAGTTGACCATTTTTAGGGTGAATGTAAGTTTTTCTGAGAGAGTGACACTCAAGCTGAGATCTAAAGCATTGTTAACAGTGGGGGTACGAAGAAGGAATAGTCATTTTGGTCATGGATGATGTTATGGGCAAAGGTCCTGAGGTGGAAAATAAGTTGGTGTACTCCGGGACCTGATATGGCCATTATTGCAGAAATGCAGTGAGAGGGGCAGTGGCAAGAGCTGAGGGGGAAGAGGAGGAAGAAAGGAGCTCGTGCAAGGCTTGGCGGGTCATGGTAAGGATCCTGGTCTCTATATTAAGAGCGAGGGGAAAATACTGAAGGGCTTCAAACGGGGGAGTGAGAGCATAGGTTTGGGTTTTTTAAAAAAAGATGACTGTGGCTATATGAGAAGATGGAATAGAGAATGGTCAGAGTTGGAGTGAGTTCAGTGAGGAGGTGACTGTAGTAGATCCATCTGGTGAGGAGTAAGGGGGCTTGGGCTGTGATGGTGGTGAGAGAGTTGGGGAGAGAGTTGGTAGGGTTTAGTGCTAGACTGGAGAAAGAAAGGCTTGCAGACAGGCAGCGGTTTTAGAGCATGAGAAACCGGGTGAATGGAAGTGCTATTTTCTGAAATGGGAAACAGCGGAGAAGAAGGAGGAGCAGGTAGGGAATAGGAGCATTCCTCCATTACTATCAATACCCCTACATGGTTATAGCAGAGGTAGAAAGATGGGCAAATTGCTTTTTTTTAGGTATTGAATATTTGCTTTCTCATTCCATCTGAATGAGGCGATGAGTAGAAAGATAAGTCTGTAGTTTCAGCTGAATTTCTTCCATTCTTCTGAACTCATACTCACCTTTTACTGCTTTGAGACCAGCAGAGGAGGCTGCATTTCACCCCAAAATTTTGCCTACAGATGAAAAAAAACTTATTTGAGAGCCACTTGCATGTTATTTATAGTGCTTTCTACCACCTGGCCCTTTCAGTATTTGGGTTTGCAATTTGAGTGACTGACTGATCTTCACCTTCCTGTAACTGGATACCTAAACTCTTTCATAAGGATATTTTGCTGGAGGGCTAAGAACTGCCGTGGACTGGTCTTGGACACAGCTTACAGGGCCTCGGTTTAGCTATATGGCAGGTAATATTCACTACAGAACATCTCTTGATTTCCCAAGCGATCTCAGAATTACAGCTTGCCTCCCTAAATTTTTCATATGGGGAAGGAGTTTTTCCCAACCAGGCTCAACTGCACACAGAGCAAGGTGTTCTATGTGGGGGGGAGTAGCCCAGGAAAAAAGTTCAATATGTACTCCTGCAAACCTATGTTATGCAAGATTCTTGAGTATTTTTTAAAATTAATTAATTAATTTATTTATGGCTGTGTTGGGTCTTCGTTTCTGTGTGAGGGCTTTCTCTAGTTGCGGGGAGCAGGAGCCACTCTTCATCGTGCTGCGCCGGCCTCTCACTATCACGACCTCTCTTGTTGCGGAGCACAGGCTCCAGACGCGCAGGCTCAGTAGTTGTGGCTCACGGGCCCAGTTGCTCCGCGGCATGTGAGATCTTCCCAGACCAGGGCTCGAACCCGTGTCCCCTGCATTGGCAGGCAGATTCTCAACCACTGTGCCACCAGGGAAGCCCTGATTCTTGAGTATCTTAAGTATGATGACAGTGTGATAAGGAAGGCTGAAAACTCTAGAAACAGTAGAAGTGAGGATGAAGATTCATGTTACACTTGGCCAATCTTAAGTTGATTCTTGAGAACTCTCACAGATAACAAAGGGGTTGGGAGACAGGACTAAACGGGTACCACTTAAGTTTCCAATACCAATATTCCCAGGTATTTTAAGCCATTTTTCATTGGAGTCTACCAGAGGGTCCTGAGGACAGAGCAGCTATTTGTACCTCCCAGTGACATCTATTTTTCCAAGTGAGACACTGCCCAATGTGTTAGTGCCATACGTCACTCAAGGTGAAGCATCAGTTTGTATTGGTGGGAACCTGCCATTTGCTGTCCTCCTTTTCTTCATGCCTTTTTCTGCCCCTCTGATCTCTTCTAGGTCTCTGGACTGTCAGGAGGACCATTGGTGCTGCAGTGGAAGCCAGCGGCTAAGTCTCGTGTATGGCGTGGTTAAGGTTGCAGCCTCTTACCTCTGCCTTCCTCCATTTTGGGCTGATTACCTTTGTACTCTTCCTGAATGGTCTTCGGGCGGAGGCTGGCGGCTCAGGGGATGTGCCCAGTACAGGGCAGAACAATGAGTCCTGTACAGGGTCATCGGACTGCAAGGAGGGTGTCATCCTGCCAATCTGGTACCCGGAGAACCCTTCCCTTGGAGACAAGATTGCCAGGGTCATTGTCTATTTTGTGGCCCTGATATACATGTTTCTCGGGGTGTCCATCATTGCTGATCGCTTCATGGCATCTATTGAAGTCATCACTTCTCAAGAGAGAGAGGTGACTATCAAAAAGCCCAATGGAGAGACCAGCACAACCACGATTAGGGTCTGGAACGAAACTGTCTCCAATCTGACCCTTATGGCCCTGGGTTCCTCTGCTCCTGAGATCCTCCTCTCTTTAATTGAGGTGTGTGGTCATGGGTTCATTGCTGGTGATCTGGGACCTTCTACCATTGTAGGCAGCGCAGCCTTCAACATGTTCATTATCATTGGTATCTGCGTCTACGTGATCCCCGATGGAGAGACTCGCAAGATAAAGCACCTCCGAGTCTTCTTTGTCACTGCTGCTTGGAGCATCTTTGCCTACATCTGGCTCTATATGATCCTGGCTGTCTTCTCTCCTGGTGTGGTCCAGGTTTGGGAAGGCCTCCTCACTCTCTTCTTCTTTCCAGTGTGTGTCCTTCTGGCCTGGGTGGCAGATAGGCGACTGCTCTTCTACAAATACATGCACAAAAAGTACCGCACAGATAAACACAGAGGAATCATCATAGAGACAGAGGGTGACCACCCCAAAGGCATCGAGATGGATGGGAAAATGATGAATTCCCACTTCCTAGATGGGCATCTGGTGCCCCTGGAAGGGAAGGAAGTGGATGAGTCCCGCAGGGAGATGATCCGGATTCTCAAGGATCTGAAGCAAAAACACCCAGAGAAGGACTTAGATCAGCTGGTAGAGATGGCCAATTACTATGCCCTCTCCCATCAACAGAAGAGCCGCGCCTTCTACCGGATCCAGGCCACCCGTATGATGACTGGCGCAGGCAATATCCTGAAGAAGCATGCCGCAGAACAAGCCAAAAAGGCCTCTAGCATGAGCGAGGTGCACACTGATCAGCCGGAGGACTTTGTCTCCAAGGTCTTCTTTGACCCGTGCTCTTACCAGTGCCTGGAGAACTGTGGGGCTGTGCTCCTGACAGTGGTCAGGAAAGGGGGGGACATGTCCAAGACCCTGTATGTGGACTACAAAACAGAGGATGGTTCTGCCAATGCGGGGGCTGACTATGAGTTCACAGAGGGCACTGTGGTTCTGAAGCCAGGAGAGACCCAGAAGGAGTTCTCTGTGGGCATCATTGATGATGACATATTTGAGGAGGATGAACACTTCTTTGTGAGGTTGAGCAACGTTCGCATAGAGGAGGAGCAGCCAGAGGAGGGGATGCCTCCCAGAGTACTCAATAGTCTTCCCTTGCCTCGGGCTGTCCTGGTGTCCCCTTGTGTGGCCACGGTCACCATCTTGGATGATGACCACGCGGGCATCTTCACTTTTGAATGTGACACTATTCATGTCAGTGAAAGTATTGGTGTCATGGAGGTCAAGGTTCTGCGGACATCAGGTGCCCGGGGCACAGTCATCGTCCCCTTTAGGACAGTAGAAGGGACCGCCAAGGGTGGTGGTGAGGATTTTGAAGACACATATGGGGAGTTGGAGTTCAAGAATGATGAAACTGTGTAAGTAACCTTTCCACAGTCCATCTGCTTCTGTCCCTTGCCACCCCCTTCTCTCCTGCACCACGTTTTAAAACTTTTTCTTGTATTTGTGTTAATGTCAAACTTTGGTTCCATCACAGGTATGCAGGATCAGCAGACCCTCCTGCCAGGTTCTGCTTCCAAAATCTCCTTCAGCTTTCTCACTTTAAATTGTTTTCGGGCAAGGAATCCTGTGGCAGGATCTAAGGACATAGAACATTTTGTTCACTGAAACTCAAAATGATGGCTGGTGGAGGTGTGGGATGACAGAAGTTCTGATATCAGATTTGGGGGGATTCTTGTGAATTCTCCTAGCAAGAGCTAGGAGACTGCTTGGGTCTCTCCTTCCTCCTCTTCTCAGGCCAAGGGCTTACGTGAGCTTTGAAGCCAATCCTTTCCATTCTGAGATGGTGGTAGCCCAATCAGGACATCCTCAAGAAAGTGAGTGGCATTGGCTTTTTTTTTCCAGTACCATATTGCAACTGTATTGTATAAGCAGATTTCAGGCACCTCTCCTTCAATTTGGAAATTGCAAAATTGATTGAAACTTAGCAGTCTCTTTAAACACCAATAGGCTATTTTATGGTGCGAGGCTTGCCCAGTTTAGGTGCGATGAATCAGTATGGCTTGGGTCCTGGAGGTATCTTGGAGAAGCAGAGCTCCCAGGGCAGCGGCCACCTGTCTTTATTCACAGGTCTAAGCTCCAAAATCTGGGTAAGCAGTGGAGGAGAAGCCTCTTAGGAATTGTGGGGGAAAAAATACATCTTCTGTGTGGTCATCTCTTTTCATAGTCCAGAGTTCTTTTAAAATACTTCTCAGGTTACTGCCCCATTTAGTCCTTCAGACACTGTGGGTCTTGCACTTCTATTGCCTTTGTCACTCTGAGGCCTCTCCCCATTGAAACATCTTGTACTGGGTATTCTGTCCTGTTCTCGGATGGATATCTTTAAAGAAGATAGCAGACTGACTCTCCCCAGGATTTGCAGCTTATGAGAGGGCAGACTTTCCAAGGTGGCCAAGAAGAAAGGGGATGAGAAAGGGGAACATTGGTCTCAGAATTCCTGCTCACATCCACAAGCAATAAGCAGTAGAGGGGAAGGTGTGAAGAACAAAAGGGGCATATATAGACAGTGGGAGATGTCAAACTGCTCCAAGAACCTGCTAAAAACACTTTCAATGGGAAATGAAAACTCTCATCTGTAAAGTGGGAATAACAATACTTTCCTTGCCTCAAGGCTGGGCTTGTCTCTTTTTGCAGTTCCTCCCAGCTGTAGGATTTTCTGAACTATAGACATAGGCGCTCATACCTACAGCAGCCAAAGATGGAACGGGGGATACTGTCTTCTGAAATGAAATGGCCATTGACAAATTGATTTATTAGAGCTCTGTTTAGTCATTTTGCTGGGAAGGATGATACCTTGTTAGCGTAAGTAAAAACCTGTGCCTTCTAGAGAATACTATCCATTTATATGTGCTCTCCGGAGAATGCTTATACATAAAATGAAGGCCCTCGCTGGTAGGAAAAACTCCATGAAATTTCACACATATTTATGGCAATGTTAGTAGATAAGAAGTTATTGTCAGGCATTAAATGACATCAAGACCACAGCATTGGCCATAATTGGACAGACTTGGGGTTCCTCCTATTCAGTACCTGTCTACCGAGGGAACTGAAGGGTAGTTTTTGAGAGATCAGAAGTTGGGCTCCCAATTTCTTCACCTCATTAATAATCAACTGTGCACCTAGGATCTCTAAATATGACTAAACCTTCCTCAGACCTGTGTGTATTTTCAGCTTGATTACTGTCTTGGTGTAAAGGAGCGTCATGAATTATCGCTTCTGGGTGATATTTGTTTTAAATGTATATGCACTTCCACACGTTTGAGATGCTGGTCCAGGGTATTGTAGGGTTTCCCATCTATTCCTTTGCATTATTTTTTAGACTTCAGTAGACTTTAGACTACCCTCTTGGCCTTCTTCATTGCAGAAGAATGAGTCCAAAACCTTCTAGTCTCTTCTGACAAAAAGAGCCCTACCTTTGATACTTTAAATTGTAATTTTACAACTAGAGGTGGTATGATACAGCCAAAAACACCCATGGGCTCTAAGTATAGTACTCTGGGTTAGGATTCTGGCTCTGCTACTGATTTAACTATGTAGTTTGGAGAAATTTTATTAACTTAGATTATTTCCTCATTGAAAACATGGGGATAATAATGTCTATCATGCAGGGCTGTTATAATGATTCAAGATATTATATGCAGTGTTCCTTGTACATGGTATGTGCTCAGTAAACAAGGCCATTAATAGTAATATCAATGAATTAGCAATATTCTTCAGAAGACACCATTGATCCAATCAGGTTACCTGATTGGATCTCTGTGTGACCCTAATTAATAAGCATGCTAGTTTTTTGGTTACCATGAAGCTTACTAATCTAAACTCATAAAATACTGGAGCCAGAAGGGACCTCAGACTATCTTCTAGGTATCATAGAGTAGAGTTTCTCAAATTTTAATGTGCTTATGAGCCACTCAGGGATCTTGCTAAAATGCAGATTATTATTCCAAAGGTCTAGAGTAGAGCTTGAGATTCTGTATTTCTAGCAAGCTCTTGATGCTTCTGGTGCCAGGTTAGAGTTGGAAGGCTCTAAAGCTCTTGACCAAACCATGAAACCCAGGAAGGAAAGTGGCATTTCAGATGACTTTCATGATTGGATCGTGAATGCTTGCTTTCCAGTTCCAATGTTCAACTTCATCTTATCTAGAATGTAGCTCTTACCCTGAGACCCTGCTAATCGCAATACCAATCTGGGAACTGAAATTAAAACCCTCGTGAGGACTTAGACAGCAGCTGTGTGATGCCTGGAACGATTTTACTTTCTAATCCTTCTCTATTTGTGTAGCTTTATTTGCCCACCAAGTCTGGTAGCATTGTCACTTTTGCCCTCACCATACTCCTCTGAATCTATTCAGGATGAAGCCAGGCCTATGCTCTATCAATAATATTAGGTCCGTGAATTCACTCATTTGGTTTTGTGCTTTACTTCTTCAAAGGTTTCCTTAGCACCATGGTAGGATGAAAAAACATGAACTTTGGCGTCTGACAAACAGGTGTGAATCCATCACTCACCAGCTATGTAACTTGTAATGAGTCACTTCAGCTGTCTGAGTCCCAGATATTTTGTTGGAATGATAGGAACGATAATATCTATCCTTCAGGATTGTGATAAGTACTACATACAAATATGAAGAAAATGCACCTTTAGCACAGTGCCTGCTCATAAAAGGTGCTCATTCATTCAGCAGACAGTTATTAAATATCTGCTACATCCTAGGTACATTACTAGGTACCGGAGAGAAATAAGTGATTAAGATAAGCTGGCATTTCAGCTCCCAAGGATCTTATTCTCCAGTGGAGAGGATACAAGGTATACAGACAAATCAAAACACATGGGAGAAGTATGGTTGAGATAAGCTCAATAAAAGGGGAATGAAACTCCTCATTGTGTGTGTGACACCACTAAAGTTTTTTGGTTTTTTTTTTAATTTATTTTTTTACTTATTTTTGGCTGTGTTGTGTCTTTGTTGCTGTGCGCGGGCTTTCTCTAGTTGTGGCGAGTGGGGGCTGCTCTTTGTTGCAGTGCGCGGGCTTCTCATTGCGGTGGCTTCTCTTGTTGTAGAGCATGGGCTCTAGGCACGTGGGCTTCAGTAGTGGTGGCTCATGGGCTCTAGAGTGCAGGCTCAGTAGTTGTGGCGCACAGGCTTAGTTGCTCCACAGCATGTGGGCTCTTCCTGGACCAGGGCTCGAACCCATGTCCCCTGCATTGGCAGGTGGATTCTTAACCACTGCACCACCAGGGAAGTCCGACTAAAGTTTTTAAAGTCACCTTCATTAAGGATGTAGTAGTGAAGTAGATGAAGTGGGGCAGGGGGTGGGTGGAAACATGATTACTTTAAACCCACATTACAATAAAGTTGTGATATTTGAGAGGGATACTACTGACATCTTCGTGCTCCAGAAGAATCCATACCCTTGTGACTACCACTGCAGCACATCCTGGGATTTATAGCCTCTGAGCCTCCTGCATATAATAATAAAGCCTCACCGAGATACGGGTGCTTGCCAGCACGTTAATCTCACTCACTGAACGTGTGACTGGCTCCTGTATCCCAGGCTCACAGCGCGCCTCTGCAAAAATAAGATTATTGCGGCTCATTGACCTTTGGGGTCTCTGGGAATAGTCAAAGCCACAGATGTCAAGATCTACTGTAATTAAATAGCATAGGCCTCCTTCAAAGAAGAATGGAATATTGGCTGTACCACGCATTTTCCAAGCAAATTAGAACGTTAAAACTGGAAGGTATCTGACCTCCCAGTTTTATAAATCACGAAGTTGAGAATCAGAGATGCAAAGTGACTTGTCCAGGATCACACAGGTAGATATGATAGAAAGTTAGACTTTTAGATAGAAAGGACTTTTTAGATGCTACTGATTTAATGTCTCCCCCTCCCGACTTGGACTTTTCCATTTTATTTTTATCCATCAAAATGTCAACTTCGGAAAGAATATGGAAATTCTTGGGTGACAGATGCTCTGGAAGTGCACATCCAGGAGTGTTATGTGACTAATGTCTTAACTAAGAATAATAATATATTATGGACTATTTTTAATCTCTTGGTTCACCTTGAAACTGTTGAAGGAAAATAGTGAGCCCATAGAAAAATTTTAAAAAGCTTTATCTTAGTGATCTCTTGCTGAGGGAGACACGTGTAGCTGAGACATCTTTTAGTGATGGTTAACTTCAGACTAGACCTTGTTGCGTGAAATAATGCAGGGTTTGTTTGTTTGTTTTCAGAATGATGCAGGCCATTCTCTTCCAGGGGTGCTTTCTCTGTAAAGTTTCAGCCCAAGGCATCTTCCCATCAAAACCTATACAAATCTGGAGTTATCCAGGACACAATTTTTACATTCTCCAAGTTGACTGAAACACAGTGGACTTTTCTCTTTTTCTTTGGCTCAGCAGGGTGATAGGATAGTCTTTATCTGGCCACGGAGGAAGATTATTTGCCTCTAGAATGCCCTTCCTGTGCTTGAGAAAAGTCACAAGCTGCACGCTTAGTGAGGGTGGGTGTGCAGTGGAGGTAGATATATTTCCCGCTTAGCTGTCATCCCTCCCTTTCTCCTTTCTTCTGCCTGCAGTGCCTGACTTCCAGTAACAAGCTGTCTTTGTGGCTTTAGGTAAACAGTCGGACACCCGGGCCACAGCTTCATGGAACTTACAGTGGAGCTGTGTGCTTAGTTCAGAGTGGTCCTGAAGAAGGGAATCCATGTCTAAGCCAATTGTTTAATGGGGGGACTTAACAGTACAGTGGAACATTTCAGGTAGGGTTGTTCAACTACAATTCTGTCTCTTTTGGGCCCAAAGGAGTGATTAGAGGCTATGTGGACTCTTTAGCAGAAGCTTTGGATGTTGTGCCCCGAAGGGCCCCAGGTGCTGCTAATTTTTTTCTTTTCTTCTTAATTACTGAAATTGCCAAAGAATATGTCAAAGGGTGACATATTCCAACTTCAGGATTCATAAAGCACCCCAAGTATACTTAAACCATACATGTCTGTAAATATCTCCAGGAAGTCCAGAGCCTTCCTAGTTAATTTGTTTTAGGGTCTAAGGGTACAACATTCCTGGCAATACTGGATCAGGCAACACTTCCTCTACTTGACCTGGTCAGGGACCGTGTACAGCAGAGCATTCAGTGTGCCTGCCCTGGGTCTTCTCACTTTGGTCTGCCGTCTGGTATGAGAAAGTTCAGGGTGCAGGGTTAGAGATTCTGCCAGGTAGAATGTCAGTTTGGGTTTGAGGAGAAAGGCACACTGCCATTGGAGATGATCACATGACCAGCCAATCAGAAGGTGAAACAGTCTCGGCCTCAAAGCAGGGTCTCCTGTGCACTGCTTGGAATGATACTAGTTGGGGCGTCAGGCAATAACAAAGGAATGACAATGGAGATCCTGCTATGGGCCTTGCTTCGTTTGTCTCGACTCTTCTGGCTCTTAAGGTCGAAGTTTCCTCATTCACTCACAAGCATGATGGAAAGGGATACTTGGGCAAAGTGAGGTGGCTGAGTGGGGAGGACTCTTCCTTGTTGTCCAACTTTCATCAACTTCCCAGGTGTATTTGGGTCATACATGAGCACGCATTCCTTCCCCATCCTTTGGCTGTGCCCGTGTCAACTCCACGAGGAATGGAGTAGAATTCAGAGCTACAGTCTTCGGTTTATTCAAGACGTTGTTTTCTTGCTGTCTTTTTAAAAGAAAAACTATCCTGTGCTTCCAGAACCCAATCAGAAGTCCTGGCATAGAGCCAGTAGTGTGTATCTGATAGTTGGAGAGAGAGAACTCCTTGACCTGCAAACAGAGCAAAGTCCCCGTATTTAAATTCTACACCGTCCAGAAACTCTTGCAGGAATCCCATGCGTTGAGAATTTTGCTAAAAGGCCATGAAGGAAAGCACTAGGTAAACATTCTCAGGTGGAGTGATAATTATCATTCATAGGAATTATATTCCCACCCCTGCCGCCTACCACGCACCCAAGTAGGAAGTTATCTGAGTGAGTACAGAAGAAGATAAAATTGAGAGTAAACTTTATTCACTATGGGGAAATTTGTTTTTCTAAAATTGAGTCATCACTAGGTGTGTGCATATATTTGAGTTTAGTTATCAGTGTGACACCAACCTGACCCTCTCTAGCGAAGGGTCAGCGTGCGTGGACACAGCCTTGTTAACCTGCCCTTGCCTGAGCCCAGTTCAGTTACCACTTGGTGGCAAGGGTTCATGAAGAACCAGTTAGTTATGATACAGACAACACTCTAGATTCTTCAGTTGGTGCTTTCAAAATGAGTGACATCTTGATAGTCACTTCCTACTCAGAATATGGCTGCGGAACAAATTATGGATTACAGATGACTAATTCTGCCATTTCTCCGTAGTAGTCCATCTTTTTCCAGAGCTCTTGGTCTTGATTTGTCTCCCTTTTGGTTTCCTCCTCGTGTATCCCATGCGATTTCTCCTCGGGACCCCCACTACCACCGACCCTCTCTTTCTGAGATGTGGTGATGGAGAGTGTATCCTGCAACCATCCCTAGAGCAAGCCCTGGCCCTGGCTGCAAATCTTCTAGGTGTTCACTTTATTTCCCCTCTTGTACCTTCCTTTCTGTTTGGATGCACTTTTCTTACACTTGCTCTCTCTTCTAAACGTCCTCGGCTGCATCTTTTCTTTCTCTACTGTGTATGCTCCAGACGCTGCTGACACTCACGCCGTGGTTTCTACTTCTGCTCGAGCTCAGTGCCTTCCTCCCCACGTCCTTTAGTTCTGTCTCCTCTCTTACTCTTATCCTATTCCCTACGTCCCTTTCCTTCACACTGTTGGCATCTGTATTTGGATTGCCTTCTCTCTACTGTCTGATCTATGATTTCTTTGGGTGACCAAGAGTGCACTGTGGGTATCCCTTAAGAAGGCCCGGCATTTGGACAGAAAGAACTAGCCTCACGATAATACCAAGAAGACTGATGTCTCCCAGGAAACAAACCACGTACTCTGGTGCTCTTTTTTTCCCTTCACCACAAAGTGTTTGACTGTCAAGACAAGAAGGTTGAATTGTAAGGATCCAGCATAGACTGGAACTGGTATTGGAAAGGCATCAGAGGCTGCGGGAGCCCTAGGGACCACCTTCTCTTTCTGACGCTGTCTCTCTAGGCCACGGGGTCTCTGTCTCCTGGCATCTCTGCTTCTCTCTGTGGCCTTCTCCCTTATTGCTTTGATGATACCTCACAGCCCAACAGTCCTATCTCCTACTTGGAAAGATCTTTCTATTCTTCTAGCTCAGATTCTCAAGGGAGGAACTCTGTTGCCACCTCCCCCCAACCGCCGCCTTTTTTTCCACTTTAACTATGTTGAAGGCCACTGGCCCGATATGTATTGGTTGCCCTGTGTCAAGCCAGGTTTTCACCCACCCCCAACTTGACAGTTAATCTGCCATAATTGGGTGGTGGGGTGGGAAAACAAAGTTGCCCAGGGGTTCCCATGGTAAGCTACCTAAGCAGTTGTGTCTCTAAGTGGTGGACAGTGTCACTTAGAAGGAAGTCCCAAGTGAGACAGTCATCTGTCACCTCAAAACTGACACAGTATATAAGGTTTGCAGTGCCTCTGAGAGAATGCTGATTTTACAGTGGTCAGTGCTGGGGCGGTAGGCTGGAGAATGGGAGAAATTGCCACCTCTGGAGCCCTCAGCCCTACCGTATTCATCAAGCTGGCCACAGACTCAGCAGCCAAGGTTCAAATGGCCTCTGCCCAGATCAACAGAAAGCATTCCTAGTGGGTGATGCTCAGTGACACAAATCTCAAGGTTACTAGGGTCATTCCTCCTCCTTTGCCCTCTTCTGGTCCGTCCTCTCCAGGAGACTAACGTCAGAAGATAATCTGCCGTCATTTTCAGGTGCACTATTTGGGTACTGAGTCGCTGTCAAAGCCTCTTCGTGGATTTGGGTTTCCAGAGCAGGCTGTGTTCCCAACCAGGACAGAAACCTTCCCTGCCACTCATGCTTGCCAGGGATAGAATGACAACCTTTCCCTCCCCACCCCTCCCCTGCTAGACAGCTGGTCTGCTGGGCTTAGCCCGAGCCAGCAGGCACTCCCCACCCCCCACCGCCTTATCTTTGCAGCTGTAATTTGATGCCTTTCCAGGAACTCCCCGGAAGCCAGAGTATTCTCATCTCCAGGTGGCACAGTATGTGACTCTGTCACGTGTCCATGTCCCAGGACACAGGGCTGGGTGTAAAATAAGACTCTTTCTGTGTCAGTTCCAGTCAGTCCATCGTGGCTGTCCAGGCCATCTTGGAAAGGATCTTTGAGGCTGTATCTGGACTCAGCCGTGGATGTGAGAAGAAAAGCCAACTATCTGTCAACTCTAGTCCTGGGATGACAGATGGAAAGACCCTCATGGGATAAAGAAAGTAGGAGTCTCCATTTCACTGAGGTGCATTAGCATGAAGTTGTCACTATCTCTCCAATACTGGACCAGTCCTAATGTGAAAGTGATCCTCATTGGATCACTCTCTTCTTCATCCTGCATAACACAGAACTTTCTTCTAATCCCTGGATGAATCCACGGGGACATAAATCCCCACTGGACGCATGATGCAGATAACTTTCTTATCAGACCAGAATCTTCCAGAAACCTTGCTAACCTAGTGGGCTTCATAAACTAGACCAGTGGTTCCCAACCAGCTCCCCGTCAAAGGCCATTTTAATTATTTATTCCTTCTCATGGATCCCAGGTGTTAGAAGATTCTTAGCTGAAAATTAATTAGATTTCCCTTTTCTCATAAAATATAGCAAAAGATAACTAGTGTTACGACAATGAGTTAATATAGTTCTAGCCAAAGTAGACAGAAGTGACATTTTAATTAACCTGTGTGGACTGTTGTAAGAGTACATACTTTCTATCTTGGGGGTTGGGGAGAGAGTAGAATAAACACAGCCATGGGCTGACTTTCAAAGAACAAATTGATGTAAAATGCTTTGAAAATATTAGGCACTAATTGTTTAAAGTTGTTTTGAAGAGGGTGAGCCCCTGGGGAGATCCAAATATTCTGGAGAATATATCAGAATATAGGACACAGTATTGGTTATCGAGGCTTCAGCATTGTTTAGACCTTGGAGAAAGGTTACTGTTGTTGTTGTTTTTCTTCTTACATAATAAAACTTCTAATGTTTGTATGAAAATATAAAATTCCACTTTTAAAAGTAAAGGATTTGTCATACCTCTAGAGTTAATATTATCACTGTCTTCAGATGAGGTAACTGAAAGTAAGAAATATTAATTTACCTTAGAACACAGAGCTTTTAAGGGTCAGTATCCAAACCTAGATCTTCTGCTTATAAATCACATATTCTTTCAACTATGTTACATACTTCAGCCTCAGAATAAGGTCATGAAGCTGAAAGCAGCAGGCTTTCTTCTCATATGGAAGGAGTTAAGAGGACATCTCTTCCTTAACAGCAAGAGTTGGCTGTCCTTTAATTCAGGGGCAACTGGGCCCAAGGAATTTGGCAAGGGCCAAATAGACTCCTTAATGCCCAGCTCAGAAATCTGGACTCATCACTCTTGACTGCTGGCTCAGACGCACCCTCGTCCAGGCCGGTACACAGAGGGGCCTTGTTTGTGTCACTTCACCATCAGGAACTATCAACAGATAATGCTTTGGCCTGCTGCCTGGGGAACAGGGCAAGGCTGGCTCAGCACCATGTGTTCAGATCAAGGGGCCTCCGTTGAGGCTGTGACCCTGAGGTCTGAGGACATCCCAGACCAGGGGTTAGAGGAGGAGGATGGTAAGAGAATGCAGGTGGGTTCTGCCTGCAGCCCCCAGAGAGCCTATGAGAGCCCTCCCTCCAGAGGGGAGGTGGGGAAGCAGGTGCCAGTCGCTCAGGGTACAGTCAGCAGACATTCATGGAGCTCATTCTGTGGGCTGAGCACAGTGAGAAGAGGCACTGCCCCTGTCTTCAGGAAGTTCCCAGGCTGACGGCGAAGGGAGCGCGTGTGAGAGTTGCTGTGAAAGAGGGATCGCCGAGCCCCAGCCATGCAGGCACTCCCTCCTGCCTTTTGCTGGGATTCAGTTTGGAGTGATTAAAGGTGACTTGCACACCCCCTCCTCCAGTCAACTCAGAAGGACTTGTTAGAAGGAGGGCTGGTTGGCTTCGGCTTGTGGGACATGCACGGATAGAAGTAGAAGTTGACCTCAGGAGTAAACGGTCCCCGGGCAGGGTGCGTCCTCAGATCAGAGCAGCACTTGCTTCATCTCCATCACACATCATAGGGACACAAAAGATGTCTGTTGAATGAGTGAATGAATGAATGAATGAATGAACAGAGTGAATTCTTGGCCTGTCCTCTGGCTCTGTACTAACCTCCCGGTTGTAGCAAGCCCGGGGGATATGGGATTTGAACACATCTCTTAGGTATGAGGTCCAGGGATGCCCACCATCCCCCACCCTCCGTGCCTTCCTCCTCTTCTCTCCCGGTGTCAGCGACATCCACAGAGCCCTCTGGCTTCAGGCATCTGAGCTCCTCCCCAGCCTGACCCCTGCCCTGCACCAGCTCTGCGGAAGGTCTGTTCCTGGGCTGCTCGGCTACATCTGAGCACAGGCTGCCTTTGATGCTCAGGAGACACCCTGTAATTCAATTAGGAGCTCCCTCCAGGGAGCATGTCATTATGTCCTATCTGGGCCTTGTAATGACAGCCCCTTGCCACCGCGCAGGGAGCTGCCCTGCTCAGCTGCCCAGAACCTTTCCCTGGGAGGGAACTAATCTGCTTAGCCCAGATTGGATGCAGTTCTGCACAGCACCTCCCTGAAGGCCTCAGAAATGAGCCCCCACTAGCAGAAAGGGCTTCCTTAGGGGAACCTGAGGGTTCGCTCTGTTCTGCTCTGCTCTTTGCCATGAGCCACCCCCCACCCCCAGGATTGTTCTTGGCTGAGTGGGAGTCTTAGAGAGCTCCGTTCCCCTCTCAGCCAGAGCCCCTGGGTGTCCCGCAGCCCTCCTGGGGGTTAGAGGGGAGAGGAAAGGAGATCGAAGGAATTTGCCTGTTTTCCATGTCAGCTTGGGGAGAGGTGGTCACCTGGCATCCTACCTGGATAATTCTCCTGTTGCACTTTGAGGGGGAAGGGGCCTGGTCTGTTTTGAGCTATGGGGGAAGTTGCCTTAGTTCTCTGCATGACTTTCTTTGCTCCATTGGACTTAATTTCTGTGAAACGTTTTAGATGCACGGGTGCTGCCTCAGTCTGACATGGACACTTCCCAAGGTGGTTTCTCCCCTCCGCCTCCCCACCTGCATCGAGGTTTACCTGAGCCTTTCTCTTGAGGAACCCAAATCCTCTCTTTGCTCTTATGTGGGATCAGCCAAAATGCCACTGGCAAGCTGTGTGGGGTTGAATAGAGTCCCCCCACTCCCCACTCCCAAATCCATGTCCACCCACAACCTCTGAACATGACCTTATTTGGAAATAGGGTCTTTGCAGATTTAATTAGTTGCAGTGAGGTTATACTCAATTAGGGTGGGCCTTTAGAGCCTATGACTAGCGTCAACATAAGGCGGCCATGTGACAACAGAGATGAAGTTGCGGAGTGATGCAGCTACAAACCTGGGGATGCCAAGGATTGCTGGCAAACACCAGAAGCTAGGAGAGAAGCATGGAATAGATTCCCCTCAGAACCTCTGAGGAAGGAATCAACTCTGCTGACCCCTTGATTTCAGGCTTCTAGCTTCCAGACCTGTGAAAGAATAAATTTCTGTTGTTTTAAGCCATCAAGTTTGTGGTAATTTGTTACAGCAGCTGCAGGACACTAATACCCAAGCCTTGCGTAATGCCTGCTCTGGATTTCAGTAACATGGTCAAAGGACTGGTGGTGAGAAGAGCATTGCCCATGGGCTTAACTGCCCTCAGGACACTGACCCACAGCTTCTGAGGTGGAAGGAGGCCAGAGCTCATGTAACTGCTTTGTTATATATGGACTGTAATTGTAAGCCTTTCCATTCCTGTTTGCAGGTTAGATGAGGGTTCAAAAAAATAATCTGGCCACTTTCTCTAAGCCACACTCCCCTATCAGTTTAGTTACTTTATGACAGCTATTTTAATGGCCTCCTCTTTTATCTTCCAATCTCCTTAGTCCTGGTCCATTGATGGTTCTTTTATATATGTATAAAAAATATATATGTTTTTTTCACTGTCAATATTTTTTAAGTATAGTTGATTAAAACTGTTGTGTTAATTTCTGCTGTACAGCAAAGTGATTCAGTTATACATATATATACATTCTTTTTTAATATATTATTTTCCATTATGGTTTATCATAGGATATTGAATATAATTCTTTGTGCTATACAGTAGAAACTTGTTGTTTACCCATTCTATATATAATAGCTTGTATCTGCTAATCCCAAACTCCCAATCCTTCCCTCCCCCCAGCCCTCCTCCCTCTTGGCAACCACAAGTCTGTTCTCTATCTCTGTGAGTCTGTTTCCGTTTCATTGATATGTTCATTTGTGCGTATTTTAGATTCCACATGTAAGTGATATCGTATGGTATTTTTCTATCTCTGTCTGATTTACTTCACTTTGGTAGGATAATCTCTAGGTCCATCCATGTTGCTGCAAATGGCATTATTTCATTCTTTTTTATGGCTGAGTAGTATTCCATTGTATATACGTACCACCTCTTTTTTATCCATTCATCTGTCGACGGACATTTAGGTTGTTTCCATGTCTTGGCTATTGTGAGTAGTGCTGCTATGAACATGGGGTGCATGTATCTTTTTGAATTAGAGTTTTATCTGGATATATGACCAGTAGTGGGATTGCTGGATCATACGGCAATCCTATTTTTAGTTTTCTGATGAAGCTCCACTGATGGTTCTTAAACAACAGCCTAGAGGTTCCAGCTAATGCTCCATGAACTGCATGCCCATTTCTCCTTTTCCACCCTTCCAAAGGCTTACCTCTGGGCCACTGAAAACAGTGCCCCACCGTGTAGTTAAGAGTCACTCATCTTGTGACTGGGGAGGCAAAAGAAGTACCCATTCTCCAGGCCCTCTTTCCCATTCGTGTTCCCTGATGCTTTGCAGCTGGTCCTGAGATCCAGGCGTGTTACCTGCTTGTCCTGAAATGCAGATGTTACCTGCTTCCCTCTGCAAAGCAAGGTGGGCCTGGCTGGGGAACAAATGGAAATGCCACGGGCAACCTAAGAGCAAGTGAGCCATGCCTGTCTGTGATGAAAGGAAGGCAGCCCTGATAGGTGAGAAGGGGGCACTGAATGAGTGTCAAGGAGCTGAAGACAGAATTTTGGTTTATTGTTTGCACCATGAATTGCCGATGACAGAAGCGGGAGAGCAGCGACGTAGGTAGAAGCCCATATAGACATGGGGGCGGGTAATAGAGCAGGGTGATGAAATGCATGGACAAGGCGTTACACGGACCAAACTGGAATCCCAGCTCGGCTATTTATTGGTGATGGGATCTAGGGAAAGTTACCTGGCCTTTCACTTTATTCATCTATATTATGTGCATAATAATGGTACCTACCTCCTAGGGTTGTTGTGAGGATTGAATAGGACTAGAAAACATTTAACATGGTGCTGAGTCTCAATTACTCATCAGATGCATTATGTGCCAGTTATTCGTTAAGGAGTTAAAGAATCTCTGCTGTTCTCAAAGCCATTCTGACCCGTGGGCCAGCGATTTGCTCAGACGGCTTCCCCCATCAGTAATTATATTCCCCACCTGAGCCCAAGGTGAGCTTTGGGGAAGAGACAGTTGATCTAAAGATAGAAAATCAAAGAGTTTTGTCCGGAGGAAGGTGGAGGAAAGTTTCTTTATCAAGACTTTCTTTGACGATGTCAGGGAACACGACAGAGTTCTCTCCAGGGAGAGAGCAGCCCCAGGCCGGGGTAGAAAGTGACCTTGGGGTGGATTCGTCTGCATCCTGATGTGGACTTTATTGAATTTGTTTGGGAGATGAAGAGAAAGAAAGAAGGGATATGGAGAGAGAATGAAAATAAAAAGAGAGGGAGGAAGGGAGGAAGAAGGGCTGGGAGGAGGATGCACGTTCTTATCTGGAGAATAATTACATAGGAAATCCCTTGCTGGTGGGGCTCTGGGGCTGGCACAACTCTAGTAATTATTGTACAGGCTCCCGAGGGCTCTTGGGCACGTCTCTGAGCAGCAAGTAGGCGGTGTTGAGATTTCTCTAGTTCGACCCGCTTCCCAGGCCACGCGGTACACCGTCCCCCTTAGAGCCTTTCTCTGATCAGGAAGCTTAAACAGAACAGTTACTGTTTCAGAGTGGAGTCCCATCTATGTGCTCGTGTGATGAAAACCACAAATCTCTCCATCCTGGGTGCCTTCAGATGGAGAGCCCTGCTATTGATGGCCACGTGTCTGGAGCAAGAAAGCAACTCTGCCGAAGTGCTGGCCCAGGTGCTGTCCCTTCCCTCACACCGCCCCACAAGAGGAATTTCAGTGACTAAAGAATTAAATATTTTCCAGCCTGATTCTGGTGCTCCCGGTCAGGGCCTCCTACCTTTCATTTTTGTCCTGGTATTTAGAGACGACTCGCCCTTACCTTCATCTTACATAATAAGCAAGGCAGTTTTCTGTCATCTAATGAAGTGCCAAATACTGATGTGGCCATTTATTTGGTACTTACCACATGGCAGGTACTACGTCAGGTGTGTGACATGTGTTCTTATGATCCTTACACTAATCCTGCAATGGCATATAACCCCATCCCTGCCCTGGCCACTCTGCCCTGTGCTTCCCCTTTCATAGCACAGCATATCACTAGATCAAAGTCAGAGATTTGAAGATTAAGCTTGGGTTTCGCAGGTGTTCACCCTTCCCACAGTTGTGCAGAGCCCTCAGCTGAAATCTCCATGGTTGAGGCATGAGCGTGGTCACTGACCTTGTTCCTCTTGACTCCGAACACCAAGCTGTTCGATTCTTGCTTTGACAGTGTCCCCATTCACATCTCTTCCCACTCAAGAAGTCCTTCCCCGCAGAACTCCTGGCTTCTTTCTTGCTTCCGGTCTCTGACCTGGCATTTCCTAACTACCGGCTGAATCACATGTAATCGCCATTTGAGGATATCAAAAACAATCATATTGGCCTTTTCATGTGGTTCATCCAACACTAGGGACCCAGTGTTCTTCACTTGCCCCTATGCGAACGCTGCTACCCCCAATTACCTTTACCTATTTCCCGAGAAAGAGGAGATAAACTGCATGCCCACTCCCAAAACTAAGAGGCTCCTCACTTTTTTACTGGTCACAGTTACTGCCACTACCCGAGGCTGAAGAGACTCCCTTTGTGTTAAGGCTCAGATCTTAACCATTGTATCTGAATGTCTTTCATATCTCCTTCTGCCATTGTCTTCCCCCCATGGCAACCAAACAAGCAAGCAAGCAAACAAAATCCAAACACGGTGTGGTATTACACAGTATAAAGGACAGAAACATCAGCTTTGGAGGCAGGTGGACCTGTGTTTCAACCCTGACTCTGCCACTGCTTAGCTGTGTGTATTACTTTTCTTTTGCTGCGTAACTAATTACCACGAACAACACTGATTTATTATTGCTTAGTTTCCGTGGATCGAGAGTCTGGGCACAAGTTAGCTGTAGTCAAGGTGTCAGCTGGGACTGCCGTCTTATGTGAGGCTCAGGGTTCTTTTCCAAGTTCAGATGGTTGTTAGCAGAATTCAATTCCTCGCAGCTGTAGAACTGATGGCTTCTTTCTTCAAGGCCAGCAGGAGAGAGATTCACGCTTTAAAGGACTCATCTGTTTAGGAGGCGCATACCAGGATAATTTCCTTTGAAGTCATGACTTAAAAGTCAACTAATCAGGGACCCTAATTATATCTGCAAAATCCCTTCACCTCTGCCTTATAACATAATCATGGCATCTAATCATTGCCATGTTCACGGGTCCCATCACACTTTAGGGATGGCATTATATAGGGCATGTACAGTAGGGAGGGGAAAGGATCTTAGGGCCACATTAGAATCCTGCCTACCATGCTACGTGACCTCAGGTAAATTGCCTAATCTCTTTAAGATTCAGTTTTCTTACCTGGAAAAAAGGGGCAATAAAAGCAGCCATATAGAGTTATTACAAAGACTAAAGAGACATATTATGTTGAAAAGTCAGAAAGAGAAAAACAAATATCGTATATTAACGCATATATGTGGAACCTAGAAAAATGGTACAGATGAACCGGTCTGCAGGGCAGAAATAGAGACACATGTAGAGAACAAGCGTATGGACACCAAGGGGGGAAAGTGGCGGTGGGGGGGGAGTCGTGTGATGAATTGGGAGATTGGGATTGACATGTATACACTAATATGTATAAAATAGATAACTAATAAGAACCTGCTGTATAAAAAAAAATGAAATTCTAAAATTCAAAAAAAAAAAAAGAGTGGCAGACAGTAGACACAAGTACATAATTTCCTACTTACCCTCCCTTTAGTTGTTCATCTATCCTTCAGTCTCTGTGATTTGAAATACCATGGAAAACCATTCCAAGTAGTCAGAATTGTGCCAAAAAGTATGGTTGATTCTCATTATTTGTAGTAATGTTCCATAAAGTTGCTGCAAACAATGAATTAGTGAATACTGAAGCATTACTCATGGGGTAATGCAGAGTTAGGTTCCCGTGAGCCCCTGATCACATTTTCACCAACTGACCCATACGTTATCTTGTTTCATGTGTTTCTGTTTAATATATGCTTATTTAATGTATGCTGTTCCTTCCTTAACATTAAACTCAAAGGTAACAGCACTATAACTCGTGCCTGAACGAAGCTTATCCAATACAAGTATTTTCTCCATAAGGTGTATATAGCCTTCCTGCACCTAGGAACACTGGACAGCACTTCAACGCTAGGCTGGGGGCCATTTAAAAGAGAAAACACCAACAAACCCCCACAAAAATGTAAAACAAAAGTGGCACCAAACAGACTGCAGAAAGGACACTTGTTTATGGCATGAGATGAAACAAGAAGGCAGAGCATCACCTTGTTGGACCTCACCTGGGAACATGAAGTCAGGTGACCCAAATATTTTATAACATTTTATATATTTTATATAAATATTAAATATATATATGTATATATATACATATAAAACAGGCAGGTTATTTTTTAACTTTTATTGAAGTATAGTTGATTTACAATGTTGTGTTAATTTCTGCTGTACAGCAAAGTGATTCAGTTATACATATATATACATTCTTTTTCATATTCTTTTCCATTATGATTTATCACAGGATATTGAGCATAGTTCCCTGTGCTATACAGTAGGACCTTGTTGTTTATCCATTCTATATGTACTAATTTATACCTGCTAATCCCAAACTCCCAATCCTTCTCTCCCCCACGGCAACCACAAGTCTGTTCTCTATGTCTGTGAGTCTGTTTCTGTTTCATTGATATGTTCATTTGTGTCATATTTTAGATTCCACATATAAATATCATACGGTATTTGTCTTTCTCTTTCTGACTTCGCTTAGTATGATAATCTCTAGGTCCATCCATGTTGCTGCAAATGGGATTATTTCATTCTTTTTTTTTATGGCTGAGTAATATTCCATTGTATATATGTACCACATCTTCTTTATCCATTCATCTGTCGATGGACATTTAGCTAGCTTCTGTGTCTTGGCTATTGTAAATAGTGCTGCTATGAACATAGGGGTCCATGTATCTTTTTGAATTATAGTTTTGTCTGGATATATGCCCAGGAGTGGGACTGCTGGATCGTATGGCAACTCTATTTTTAGTTTTTTGAGGAACCTCCATACTTAAAACAGATAGGTTATTTTTTCCCCCAAATCTTTTTCTAGTGTTTTTCCAATACCTAGAGGCAGGAGCTGGAGTGAGGGTCAGAAGCAAGGACCCTCCTTCCTTTTCCCTTGCTGGGCCTCTTTGGAGAGCATTCATCTCCTCAGTACATTTTACAGCTCTTCTAAGGCACCATTAAAAAAGAGAAACCGAGTCAATACTGATTTAAAAAAAGCCCACTTGCCCATCACTCCGTACCAAGAGGTGAAATGTTCTAGGGGGGCCTTCTGAAGACAGGGCCTCAGCCCCCATGGCCTCATTGCAGACCCAGATTCCTGCTAAAGGTACTTGGGTTTGAACTTCCTGGCCATGGCATTGTGGACGTGACAGATCTCCTGCTTCTCAGAGTGGGGAAGACATCCACAGCAGGCATTATATTTCACGCTGAACGCTGAAGGGGTGATGCCCCAGTGGCTAGAGCTGGGTGCGAGTTGGCCAGACGAGATGCCTCTTCCTTTCTCTCTTCTGCCTGTGGTGACAGATTGCAACCAACTCCAGCTGGCGGTGGCTTTGAGACACACTCTAAGTGTTCCAGAAGACACCGTAACACCGAGTCTCTAATTCTGATGCTGTCGGACACGCTATCTTCCAGCTCTACCTTCCTTCCTTAGACTCATCTGCTTTAAAACCGGCTTCCCTGAGCTCTTGTCTTCGTGACTCCTCATGAGTGACATCAGAACCCTTCCCTTCCTACCCTGCTAACTGCGGCTCATTAGAACTCAGTAGCAACAGCTGTGTGTGCTGGGCAGCAGCAGCTGTGAGGCCAAAAATGGGGCTGGGGATTTGGTGTTGGGCAACAGGGTGGTGCAATGATTTTCTGGGGCAGGTGAGCTCATTTGTTTCTTTTGTCCCCTTTCTCTCCCTTCCCCACCCACCTCCCCCAACACACACTTTTACTGCACCAAAAGAAAACAGAAAGCAATGATGTGGCAATGTGGCTGTCATGGATACCAAGCCTGCCATCTGCGGGGAACACTTCTGTATCATCAGTCAGCAAAACAGAGCAGAACCCTGTGTTTTGTAGCTGGTAAAGCAGGGCAACCTCTCCACTGAGGTGGCCGGGGCATCTGTTTGCTTTATTAAGAATGAAATAGCAGACCTGATTCCATATTTAGAAATCGCACTTGGGTGCAAGTGTGGCATGCGGGCACCAATCGACACAGCTGGCACCACTGTCTTTTCTCTGCAGTGACTTGTTGAATTTAATAATGAATATGTATGAAATCCAGAGTGATTTGAACTGAAGGTTTAGGGGCTTTGTATAAAATTGATAGGTAAGGGATTTGGAAGGGGATGAGGGATTCCTCCTGATACTTCTCATTCAATTTTGGAGCCAAATAACCAAGCATTTACAAAAAGTAAAAGAGAAATTGAAATAGGATTAATCTGGGAATTTCTGTGCCTCATATGTACCACATCTTATATAATAAGAATTATGTTTTTTTTCATTTCATGCCCAGTCAGCAAATATGATTAGTGGGTATCTAGTGAGTTCAGGGCACTGGGCTAAGAGGGGTTACCAAACGTCTTCACTTAACAAAGTCCTGCTGAACTCCTAAGTTGTGCCAGCACTGTGTCTGGTGCTGCCACGTAAAGAGTAATGTCAGGGAACGTCAGACCTCAAGGAGCTTACAGTTTGTCAGGAGACATCAAACAAGTGAGCCAACAAAATGATCTACCATCTTAGAGATAGTCCCCAAATTCATAGAGTTCACACTTTTACAAGGAAAGTAAAACATAAACGTGTGAGCATTCAAAAAACAACCACAAGACAGTAACAGAAGAATGCAATTGACAACTGAATTATACAGACTGTAATGACTATAGAAATTCACTGAAAGAGATCATCATGAGCTGGGGACAATCCAAGAGACTTCCTTTTGGAGGCAAGTTTTGAGCCAAATCTTGAAGGGTCAATTACTTTTGCTTTTTGCTTCCTATAAAAAAAGTCTTTGTGTCAAATGGAGGTGAATGGAAGGAGAGGTTGTGACAACAGAAGGAAAAAGATTTCTCTAAAGAGTTTGCTGATATCAGAATCTAGCTCTTCGGGTCTGAATGTATTCTTTCAACCAATGTTGTTTGAGTCCATCCTCTGTGCCAAGTGCTGCATCACACAGTGGGAATACAGGGCGTGAGATTCTAGAACAGCAGTAGCAAAACTGTTATGGAAGCTGTTAGAGCTCAGCTCAGCTCTGGGATCTCGAATCCAAGCAGTCTTTCGGGCATGAGTTCAGTTCCTTCCTGTGGATGAGTGGTTCTCAGCCTGGCTTCTTGTTAAGAGTTACCCAGGGAGCTTAAAAAATACTGATGCCTGGGTCCTACCTTCAGCGATTCTGATTTCATTGGGCTCAGGTGGGGCCTGGGCATCAGTATATTTTAAAAGCATCCCAGGTGATTCTAATACATAGCTAGGGTTTGAGCCTCTGCTCTAGATTAGCTATCTGCACTCCAGAGGTGCTCCCAGGCCCATCTCTCCATGAGTTAACATGCTTTTTGCAGCAGCAAATGGAGAGAGTTCTGGCCAAGGCTCTGGAACCAAGCACACCCCGGTGTAAGACTTGATGCCACCACTTACTGACCTTAGGCAAGTCATTAAACAGCCTAAGCTTTACAAATTCTTAATTTGTAAAATGGGGACCATGCTAGTACCTCCTCCTAGGATTATTGTGAGGTTTACATGGAATAATTCCCAGCTCATAAATAAGCACTCACAGAGGTTCCATGGGCTAGGCCCTCAACACTTAATGTTTCAAACCACAGGGACTTATGCCACCAAATCAAAAATCTGCGACCGCTGTTCCGAAGTAAAAACCTGTCTCCAACAGCTTGCATTCAGGGGACGTGTGAATTGTAGAGGGAAGGTGAGCCCCACGGGGTGACCTGGGAGTAGCTGGGAACAGGATGAAGCTCAGGAAAACACTTGAATGCCACTCTTATTTGTGCTCAACGATGACATAATGAAATGAGGACAACTAAAACTGGACTAAAACTTTGCTGGTGAAGCAAAGGCAATGAGTTAATTTTGCATCCATTGAGGAACAATTCTAGAACTGTGACTTCTTTGAAGGGAGGAGAAGAATCTAGATTATATTTAATCCAAGTCAATGCGTAGGACAGAGTCTTGCCCTCTCGACTTGATGGGAAAAAAGTCAAATGAGAGAAAGAACCAAAGGACCCTCCACCAAAATGCTAACAGATAACTGCTTTTGAGTGAGGTCTCCCGGAGTGAAGTTTCCACTCATAAAAGAATAGATTTCTATCCAGTTCAATCATCAGAAGGCAATACTGGACTTAAGTATGATTCCCAAGAGAATATCTAATGTCATTCCTGTGTTTGTCTTTGAGAGAAATCAACCACCCTATGCAAGATTGAGTCCAAGAATGCAGCCTTATACTAATTCTAGCAGAGAACTACTCGATGCCTTATTTTATACACATCTGTGAATATTTGTATGGAAGCTCAATCATATTTTGAGGAGCCCTGTGGTCAAGTAAAGAATCTTTCAGATAAACTAATGATTAGATGCACCGCTGCCCTCATCTGCCCCATCCTACTTTCACACCAATCTGAATGGTCAGTCAGTCTGAGTTTCTGAAGGTTACTAGCTCCTTTTCTGGGCTCTGCAAGAACAGGGTACAACACCTCCTAAAGCAAGCCCAGGGTTGAGAGATTGGAAGCCTATCTGATCATGGTAATGTGAATCAGTTGAAATATCACCCTACATATCAGACCTTCTTTGAGTCAGCCCAACCCTGGTGACTAGCACTCCCGATTTTTCTCTCCTGGCTCATGAGGGGCTGCGTTGACCATTAGGTGCTGAGCTGGACTCTCTGGAGCTGGGTTCTATGGCAAGACTCTTGTCATTGTTGAGACAGAGGCCATTGGGGCCATTGGGATGGATCTCCAAGCCGCAGGGGTAGCAGCTAGGTGGGCACCTTTTCAGAGCAAAGAATGGATTACAAGGTGGAAGAAGTCACACTGTGAGGTAAACCAGGGAGTAAGAGAGCTGATCTGAGAAAGGTACCAAGTCCTTGGGAGTATAAGAGGAGGGTATCAGGGATGGATCTCTACAGGGTAATATCTCTAAAATTGTAGCATCTAACTTCTGGTGGTATATATTAATTGATTTATGACCCATTGAAACTAGGGGGTTTTTCCTCGTCTCATCCCAAGCCTCATTATTCTTTCCATTAAGTCTGAGGAGAGCTTGTTCTGTTGACAAGTACAGGTGGTTAGAAGAGGGACCCATGAACTCTTTTGTCCTATGGAGGAGGACCACAGATTGAAACAAACAAATGCTGCGTTTATGAACTGCTGCTTTGGAGTCCTGCTTCTGCTACCTTACTTTGAACTCACTGAGTTCTAGAACCAGGGGGTTTACGTCTCCAAACTCTCATTTATTACCTACATATACTTTGGCAAGTCACCTATCCTGTTAGCACGATAGCACAGGGGTTAAGTCTGTGCTTTGGAGACACGTTTCAAGGACTTGAATCTTAAATCTTTCATTTTCTAGCTATGTGACTTTGAGCAATCTACTTAACCTGTCTGTACCTCTATTTTTCTACCTATAAAATGGGCATACTAGTATCTATCATACAGCTTTGCAGTAAGGTCTAAGTGGGATAATACACTTTGAACAGTGTCTGTGCATATGGTAAGCTCTTGATAAGTGTTAGCTAAAGCCAACCAGCTGACCTACCAATAAGTGAAACCTTGTAGCCACGGTTGGTGGAAGGAGTCCATACATTCAAAGCACCCTCGTACCACGCCTGACACAGGGTCAGTGCTCAATAAATTAGTTGTTCTTATTGTCAGGATTGTCATCATCATCCTCTTTCTCTTCCATAGGCCTCAGGTTTTCCCAGCTTTTTCACAGAGTAATAGTTCAGCCGAAACATGGATTTAACTGAGCCCCTACTGTGTGTGTGCCGAGATGCCCTAGAAGAGAGGTGCAGACAGAGAAGTGTGAATTTGGTCCCCTTCCCCACCTTAAGTAGCTTATAGTGTAATTAGGAAGAGATGTAATCAGATGGAAAGGAAATAAGACATATGCAAAGGAGTTTATAGGAAGTGCCAAGTGCTGCAGGTAAAGGGTTCAGTGAGAAGGTCTAACTGATGCTATAAGACATCATGGGAGAAGGGTGCACCTTAAATTAGGCTTTCAGGAAAAGAGCTGAAAGCAATGTTCATAGCAACATTATTTACAATTGCCAAGATGTGGAAGCAACCTAAGTGTCCATCAGCAGATGAGTGGATAAAGAAGATCTATCTATCTATACTACATCTATTATATATATATATATATATATAATGGAATACTACTCAGCCATAAAGAAGACTGAGATTTTGCCATTTGCAGAAACATGGATGGACTTGGAGGGCATTATGCTAAGTGAAATAAAATCATGCAGAGAAAGACAAATACTATATTGATACCACATATAAGGGGAATCTAAAAAATATAACAAACTAGTGAATATAACAAGAAAGAAGCAGACTCAGATATAGAGAACAAACCAGTGGTTACCAGTGGGGAGAGGGAAGGGGGGAGGGGAAACATAAGGGTAGGGGGTTAAGAGGTACAAACTATTAGGTACAAAATAAGCTACAAGGATATATTGTACAACACAGGGAGTATAGCCAATATTTTATAATAACTGTAAATGGAGTATAACCTTTAAAAATTGTGAATCACTATATTGTACACCTGTAACTTATATAACTTTGTACATCAACTATGCTTCAATTCTTTAAAAAAGGGGAGAAAAAGGGCTGAAAGAATTAGTTGTTAATGTACATCTGCATTATCTGCCAGGCCCTATGCAAAAGTGTCCTGATCAAATCCTCACAATATCTTGATGGTAGGTACTATACCCATTTTATAGAGGAGGAAGGTAAGGTTCAGACTCATTCAGTCATTTCCCCAGAATGCCAAGGTGTGAGGTGGCAGCGCCATGACACAAATCCATTGGGACCTTGCCCCTAATCCATGTTCTAGATCCCCCATAACATCTGCCTGTGACCAGATCTGGAGCTCAGTCCACAGGGGGGAATCAGGGAGGCAATGTCCTGTAAAAGTTCAGAGAACTGATACCTACTTTTGGCAAGTTATTCTTACCGCCGTAACCCTCAGTTCCTCATCCATTCAATGAGGATTGGATGATCGATCACACCTTACACGGCTGCTGTAAGTATGCAGTGGTATCATGTATGTGTAACTAGTTTATTAGACAGTCTGAACTCAGTATGTATAACATGGGACAGTTTTATTTTCCCCCAGTCATTGTCTCCAAAAGCCTTACGTTGAATTGCCCTCCCTCTCTGGGCATGTACCTTAAGCTCATACTTGACTGATGTCTTGGACAGCATCCACGATTTCCTGGCAACTCCTGTTGTTAAAATTATTCCGTCCATCTTGTTTAAAGCAATCTCAAATCTAACTTGAAGCTCCCTCCCCCAGGTTCGTGACTCGAGGGGGACTTCAAGTGTGATCCACCACATGATTCCTCCCTCTCCCGTGGTCCTTGGAGTGGTACTGGGGCTGTGTGGTCTGCCACTGGGAAGCCTCCACCCTGGCCCCCTTCTAGGCTCGAGCTCCTCTCTTGTTTTGAGTCAGGGACAGGGAGTAAGAGAAACATCTGGGGTTGTCACTCACTCTTGCTTCCGCCCTCTGTTGACATAGAGGCTATTTGAGGACAGAGTTCAGCTTCACCTTAGCCCCAAGTCACTGTGGACTCTCTAAGAGTGGGACAACTATACTTCCCTTGGGTCAGACCCTTCCTCCAACCCCTCTCGTGTGGCGGCACCCCTGGCTTGATCCGGCAGCTGCCGGGGCAGCCTCACAGCTCCTCTTGACCTTCTAGCCTTTACACTCTGCTTTGTGGAGCCATGGGAACCTCTAGCCTCCTCTTTCATACCGTCTGAGACCAGAGGGAGCTGGAGGAAGAGGAGGGACATTAGGACATTATAGTGGCTCCACTGGTCCAGCAGGCCTCCTGTGGGGCAAGAAGCAGCAGGTGTGAATCTCTGTGCTCTCGTATGATTCCAACCTCTTGGGATCTCACCCCAGCTCTCTGAAGAACTCTCAGTCCTCTGCTTTGTTCATTTTAATGGCAGCACCGAAGAGGGCATGCAGATTATCAGCTGGGAGTGAAATATCAGTGTCACCTTCTTAGAGGCACCTCTAATATTCTGGACACTTTTCTTGGTGCCCCCTTCACTTGGCTTGGTGGGAGTGAGAGAAAGCACTTCTCTCCTTTCCTTCCCAAAAGGAGAGGGAGGAGCCAGAAATCTCCCCATTAGTCAGCAACTCAGGCACCCTCTCCTTTTCTCCTTCTCTGTTTCATAGGCTGGGAAGAGGGTTGCTAGAGTGATAGTAGGGGGACAGGGTGAGCAGAGCCAGTTCAGCGGCCTTTTACAGAGTCCTGAGGAAGGTGTCTGGCCTCAAGTGTTGGCTGCTCTCTTTAAGACTGGGGAGACTTAAGGCCTCTTTGCCTCAGCTCTGCGCTCCAGCTGCCAACATTGGGACAGTGAGTCTGACATCCTGTTAAATATTTAATGCATATTAACACAGTGCCTGGCACCGGGCAGGTGTTTTCTAAGAGAGAGCCAGCGGGAGACCTACTATATTATTTTCCTCTTTGCTTAACCTCCGAGGGAGCTAAGACCATTTGTTTGTCCACACGTAGCCAGATAAACAGAGCGCTGAGACCATGGTACTCTTTGCCCTGTGTCCTCATCCCACCTGGGAGTCTGGAACATGCTCATTTCACAAATGTTTATTGGAACCTGCAAAGCACTGGACTAGGCCAGAAAGACCATCTTTTCTGAACTCCACAGCGGGGCCAGTTGGCCAGTTGGATAACTTCAAGCATGGGGAGCAAGGGAGGAGATGGTTATTGTAAAAGCAGAGCTCCAAGTCCCCTGCCTTCCAGGAGCTTACAGCTGGTGCAGTGATGGGAGAGGTTTGAGCCAGAATTCAATCTGCTGGATCTAGATGTCTGGTACAGCGGGCAGAGCTATGAGCTTAGAGCAGGAGGGCACCACTGGTTCAAAGAAGGGTCTGTCACATCTGAGCTGCTTTATATGGCTGGTGGAAGCATACATGATCATTCATCCTTTCTTTCCTTCAGTCAACAAAGATGTCTGAGTCCCTACTATGTGCCAGGCACTAGTCTAGGTACTGAAGATGCTGCAGTGAACAAAATAGGTAAGATCCCTGCCCCTTGGAACTTACAGTGTAGAGATGAAAGCCTCTTTTTCAGTGGCCTCTTTACTTGAGAAACCACAGCCTGGGCTTCTGCAGTCCTGAGGCTGATAGCTCCACAGAATCACGTAGGCCCTCAGGAAGCTCTGCCATCCACCTACCCCCTCAAGGGCAGGGGTTGCAGCCGCTGGCAGTGTGAGCAGGGCCACCCCCTACCCTGCTGCCTCCCTTCTCCTGAAGGCAAGATCTCGGGGAACATGCCATCCTTTCTCCTTCCTGAAGAGCGCCAGGAAAGGTGTATGAAGGAACTGAGAGGGGTGATGGATCGAGGCACAGTGGACGTGAATCATTGCCCAGCATGGAGAGTGAGGAGACTTGCTTAAAGGACAGGTCATGCCAAGTCATCCATCCTTCTCCCCCACAGAGGTGAACTGAAGATCCCATTTTCCCCAGAGAGTCAAATTAACAAGGTTCTGGGAGATTTCCAAATTAACAACAACAAAAAAAGTCACCAGCAGCTCTCAAATCAGATAGACTGGTAGGTGGTTTCGTCGACTAGCTCATTGCACTTGGTATCCGACGCTGCAGTGGGGCTGAAGGCAAGGAGTTTGTATTGAAAAGTCATCCACATCAGTGGCTCTAGAGACTGTCAAACAGAGTGAAGTAAGTCAGAAAGAGAAAAACAAATATCGTATATTAGCGCATATATGTGGAACCTAGAAAAATGGTACAGATGAACCGGTTTGCAGAAATAGAGACACAGATGTAGAGAACAAACGTATGGACACCAAGGGGGGAAAGCGGCGGGGGTGGGGGTGGTGGGGGTGGTGGTGTGATGAATTGGGAGATTGGGATTGACATGTATACACTGATGTGTATAAAATGGATGACTAGTAAGAACCTGCTGTATAAAAAAATAAATAAAATTCTAAAATTCAAAAAAAAAATCTTGCGAAGTTTTTAGTGGCCTCTCTCCCCTGAAATAAAATGAATTATTAACGAGGTAAGAAAAGAAAAAGTCATACAGCTCAGAGCAGGTGGTACACATCAGCATCATTGTGTTTTCAGAGGCAGGAATCACGGTCGTGCCTCGATACCAGCTACCTCAGTAACCGCAAAGCTGAATTTTCACAAATTAGGAGTTAGGAAACTGTCACTCATTTTACAAACTGGTTTACCTCAGGATTCCTTTTAGGTGACCAGCTCCCTCACTACTTTAAAATATGACTTAATTTCTAAAGATTTGATATAGAAACAGATTTTCATGATATTCTCAGCACGAGCTGGTAGAAAAAGCTTGACTCACAGGTCTTGGAGGCCTGGTTTCCATTTTATTTCTGACTCCAACAAAAGCATGCTATTACCTCCATTGATCAGCCCTTCCATGCTTCTTGGCAGGTGTTCCTTCCTTGAATAAAGAGAGACATAGCAGCTCGAGGCTTAAATGTAGTATTCATTCATTTATTCATTCAGAAAATTCACTGAGTGCTTTATATGTGCTGAGCCCTGTGCAAAATGCCAAGGATATATTAGTGAACAGACTCTTTCAAGACACTGACCATGAAACTCAGCTTAGAACAGCAACCCCATTAATGGTCGATGCCCTCATGTGGCTTGTAGTCCAGTGGCAGAATAAAGTAAACAAATGGCTAGAAAAATTAAGCAATCTTAGGTTGAGATGGGTGCTGTGAAGGAAAGAAGCAGGGTGCTTCACACCTATGTAGATAGGATGGTCTGGGAAGTTTCCTCTGAAGTGGTGACATCCAAAGCAAAACCAAAAAGTTAAGGAGATGCCAATTACATGAAGAGCTGGAGGAACAATGTTATATGGAAAAGGACTAATCCATGCAAAGGCCTTAAAGGCAATAACTGTGGGCTTACTGTGTTCTAGAACGTGTGTTCTAGAACGCGAAGAAAGTGCCTTACTGGAGTACGGGTGAGATGGCATAAAAGGAGTTTAGTGAAGTAGGCAGAAACCTCACCATACAGGTTCTTAGAAGCTATGTGTATTAGCATCTTGGGACTGCTGTAACAAAGTACCATAAACCAGATGGCTTCGAGTAGCCAAAATTTATTGTCTCACAGTTGCAGAGCCTAGCAGTCTAAAATTAAGGTGTCAGCAGAGCCATGATCCCACTGTAGGGAAATCCTTCTTTGCCTCTTTCTTGCTTCCGGTGGGTTGCTGGCAGTCTTTGGCATCCCTTGACTTACAGCTGCATCACTCCAACCTCCCTCCATCATCACATGGCATTCTACCTGTGTGTCTGTGTCTTCACTTGGCCATCTTCTTCTAAGGACACCAGTCATATTGGATTCGGGGCCCATCCTACTCCACTGTGACCTCATCTTAACCTAACTAATTACACCTGTAGCAACCCTATTTCCAAATAAGGTCACATACAGTGGTACTAAGGGGTTAGGACTACAACATGTAAATTTTAGTGGCACACAATTCAACTCATAACCCCATGGTAAGGAGGTTACCATGATTCTGCATACAAATCCAGAGTGATCTTAAGCAGGTGGATGGCATGATGTGATATATGTTCTAAAGGCTGCTATATAAGGATGGAGGAAGGGTGGTGAGGATAGAAGTAGATGACTAGTAAATCACGTGTAAAGGGCTGGTCCAGGTGAGAGGTGATGGTGGCATGGATTAAGATGATTGTGGAAGTTGGAGAAGTGAGTGGAGTTTAAATACCAAAGAACAGGACAAATGACAAGACGTGTATGGCCTGGATGTGGGATGAGGGAAAGGAAGGACTTGGGGATGGTATCCAGTCCTTTACTTTAATTGTGAGGGGATGATGGTACCATTTACCATTTATCATGGTACCATTTACAGACTTGGAGAAGACCAGATTTGGGCCTGGAAGTGGTTTAGGTGGGGATCAAGGAATGGTAAAAATGCAGGGGATGAAAATTAGAAAGCCCACCCTTTTCTAATCACTGTCATCTTGCTTTTGTCTGAAATATCATAAACAAAATAAATTCTTTTGTCAGAAAGCTCAGTCCCCTGTTAAAATAAATCATCCCTGGAGAGGAAACACAATCCGTCAGAGAACTTTTCCCAAAAGCAGTTGTTGATTGGAGATCAGACAAAGCAGCAAACAAGACACCAGAAGAAAGCGTCAGGAAAGAAAGAGCCATGACGCTCCAAGGCAAAGTGCCCGGTGTCACAGTTTTTCCTTAGACTGGCTGTAAGTGTGTGTGCTTAATTTAATTCTATCACACTGCTCAAGCTGGACCAGGACCCAAAAGCAAATAGCCAAAAGTGCCAGCAAAATGGGAATGGGGTATAACAAGTTCCCTCCACAGGGACCAGCTGGAAGAAAGTAAGATAGAGGGGAATTTTAGGGGTAGGTTGGGGCATGAAGTAAGAAAAGCACAGAAAACAGAAACAGGGCTTGAAGTAAAAAGTGGGCTAAAATCCAGGCTTTTAAAAGAGAACTCTTCCCTGAGCTTGACTCACCATCACCATGGCTTTCTCTTGACTCAGTCATTTTTGATACCCCATCTTCTTCTGCATTCCCAGCAATAGCTCTTCCAAACCCCAGAGTTTTGCTTCTACCAGAACTGGGTTTTCAACACAGCATCCCCTTAAGCTTGTATCTCCATTACCTTTTTTGTTTGAATTCCTGTCAGATCAGTTGAATGTGGGCATTTGTAATGATCACCATCAAGAGCGGCATCCTGGCTTTGGTACTTGACACAGTGTGACCTCATTGGTCCCCACCAATTGTGTACTGTCACCCTGTCCTGAGTTCTCCCCACTGTGCATGGCTTTTGCCAAAAACATGCTGAGTGTGAGCTCCTCTCCAGCGTCAAATGCACCTTGCTCTGAAGAGGAGAGTATTAGGACGGTTGCCTATGCTGGAAGGGGTCCCTGGCCCTCTTGTAGCTTTTTCTAGGGGACAGTGAAGGAAGGAGTGGCCACAGATCTACCATCTTTGGACGGACCACCTCCCAGCTTGGCATCAGGATCACTCATCCAACCTGTTGAGTGGAGGTTATTCTGCCTGAGCTGGGAACACAAGAGAGTTTAATCATCACTTATATCCTATTGTCTCTTTGTCTTCCTTCAAGGCCTCACTTTTTGGCTTAAACAAATGGCAAAGGCTATTCCACTGCAGGTACCAGGTGAACCTTGCCTTGGTTTTATTGCCGTACTAGTGGGGAAGGAAGCTCTCCTTTATGGTGTATAACTTCAGAAGACATCTGTTTAGTTTGGGAGATGGGAGGAGGGGCTGCTTCTGGAGGAAGGAAAGATTTTCATCCTCGTGTTTTCTCGGCTTTTCCTGAGTGTCAACCTTGGCAGTAAGTTAGAAGCAGAAGATAGCAGTCAGTGATAAGCAGAGGGGGCCAAGGGTGATACAAGAGGCAGGCAGCGGAGAGAGGTGCATTGCTGGCTGGCCCCAAGAAAGGGATGTGAAGGTCTCATTCTGTTGTGCGGTGAATCCCCAGATGCCGGAGGCAGGACGGTGATTACCTGAGCTCCTGCCTGTGCTGTCTCGTCCCGCCTCCCCTGGGACTGACAAGCAACACACGTTTGCTCACAGAGCCAGGTATTCAGCACCAAAGCAAAGAGCTGAATTTATCTGGTCAACCTGGACCGCCCTCTCTGTACACCACATTGCTAGAATCACTGCTTCCAAAGGCTGCCCTGAGATGCAGATGGAGGGTGGGACAAAGGGCCTCCTGTTTCCTCCACATTTGCCTCCTGAGCTACTTAGAGCAGCAAGTCAGAGCCACCAGAGCCCCACTTGCTGGCCCACACTGCACACATACAAGGGCGCTCCTGTGGCTGGAAGTCTGAACACCTCAATTCCAGTCTCAGCTCGGCCTCAATTCCCTGTGTGCTTGGCAAACTGTTTCCTTCATCTGTAAGACGAGTTGGCTCTTCCATAACTGTGTTTTTTGTTTTGTTTTGTTTTAGCACAACCATACTAGGATTCTCACTAATAAACTAAAATAGTATATAAGGCAAGGGGCTGAGTCCCTACGTATTACAGTGAAGCCTGCAGCATTTCCTGAATTTGCTACTTTCTTGGATGGAGGGTTTTCTTAGTCTCTCAGCTTGGTTTCCTCTTTCCCATCCCAATCCAACAAGAAGTGATCACCAAAACAAGGCAAGCTGACTGTTTCATTTTAATTCCTTTCAAGCAAACAAATGCCACGGAAAGAGCCAAGGCATCCAGGTTCTAGCCCCGAATCTGCTGTTAACTGTGTGTGTAACTCCTGTAAACCAGCTGTTCTGGCTCCAGCTCTTCCTTTGCCTGATGACCGGGTGACCTGGATGATTGCTAACTGCTTTTTCCCCCGCCAGGATGAGAACTTGCTCTCTTGGAAACTTTCCCCTGAGGCCTCCTGTCCCTCCTTCTATTTAATGACAGCCCTTTTTCTATTTTGTAAATAAGTTCGTTTGTATCATTTTTTTTCAGATTCTGCATATAAGCGATATGATATGATATTTGTCTTTCTCTGTCTGACTTACTTCACGTAGTATGATGATCTCCAGGGCCATCCATGTTGCCACAAATGGCATCATTTCATTCTTTTTAATGGCTGAGAAATATTCCATTTTATATATGTACCACAGCCAGGGGGGACGTGTGCAGGGGAAGGATAGATTGGGAGTTTGGGATTGACACATACACACTGCTGTATTTAAACTAGATAACAAACAAGGACCTACTGTGTAGTACAGGGAACGCTGCTCAATATTCTGGGAAAAGAATTTGAAGAAGAATAGATACTTGTGTATGTATAACTGAATCACTTTGCTGTGTCCCTGAAACTAGCACAACATTGTTAATCAACTGTGTTCCAATATAAAATAAAAAAATTTTTAAAAAGACAGCCCTTGACCCCCCCCCACCTCCTTCCTTCTCTGTGACCTTGTTTCCTCTGCAATCTCATTTCCATTTCTTTGCTTGTTCTCTCACTGTACTTATCACTTCTGAACTGTCACTGTGATCTTTACCTTCGACTGTCCCTGAACTTCAACCTGATTTTCACACAGACACAGTGCCTTCCGAAACTATCACAGACTCTGTCACATTCGGTAACTGACACATTTCCCAGCATCAAGGGCAATGATCTCGGAAACCCACAATTTCTCCCAGTTTCAGCAAGAAAATTCAGCAGCACTTGAATTACACAATTTGCCATTATGAGGGCCAGTGTCTGAATTTGCCTGTCTTTACCTATCACATCCGTTCTTCTTGTCTTTTAAAAACCTCCCCTATGACTCTGTGTCATCCTCCAGCTCCACCGACTGAGTAAGGTGGTCTCCAGGAGCAGACGGACCCACCCAGGGTAGCCCTGCAGCTAGATTGCAGCCTAGATCCCTATCCCCCCGTGAACCCTGTGGTCTAGCTTTTATTATGTTCGCCTTACTGATGAAGAGACGGGCTTGTTATATCCACTCCAGGCCACACAGTTGTATGGAAGCTGAGTGTCTCCCTGAGCCCTGGTGGACCCCAAAACATTGCAGAAGCTCCCCCGCCAACATCGTTTCAAATCCTTCCCTCTCCCACCTTCACTTCCCATCCAGACTTCTCCAACATCTCCCTGTCTCTGTGTCCCACTTCCTGCCACTCCTCTGCCCCCTGCAGTCTGACTTCTCTGAGATCATCAGGGCTTCTCTGCTGTGTTTGACAGCGCTGATCACTGGCCTTCGGAAGCTCCTCACTCCCGTGCACTTCAGAACAGAGCATCCTTCTAGCTCTTCTCTTTCTGTCTCTGTCTCTTTCACTGGTAGCTTTTTCTCCATCATACATCAATATTGATGTTCCTCAGCGTTTCACTTTGCTTGTCAGTCTCCTTGATCTATTCATCCACTCAGGTTTTATCCACAGCTTCTGTACTGATGTGACCCAAATCTCCAGCTTTAGCCATCTATTCCATTGCCTGCGGGACATCTCTCCCTGTGAAGGTCTCACAGACGTTCATCTCAGCTACAATCCCCACAGGACTGCCTCTTCCTCAGTTGGTAGCATTATCCTTCACCTCGTCACTGGAGCTAGAATAACCTGGGATTCTTGCAAGCCACCCTTGATTTGCTCTGCATCCAATTAAATACCACGTCCTTCCTCCTAACAACTGTTTCTCACAGACATATCTCAGGATGGACTCCATCTCCTTTCCATCTACCTATCACTACCTCTCTATCAAGCCTTCATCATCTCCATCTTTTTATAGTGCAAGAGTATAAATGGTCTCTGTGTCTTTTTGCTTCGAATACCCTCATCCCATTTTTTGCCCATAAACTCCTACCTACCCTATAAAACTCAGATGTAGGTCACCTCCTCTGGGAAGTCTTCACACGCACACACACACACACACACTCCACATAACCCAGGCTGCTTTGGGTATCCTTTCTTAGTCTTCCCTAAACTACTTTGTACAGACCTTCATCCTCCCACTCATACTATGTCAGGACTCTCTGTTCATGTGTTTGTCATCCCCATCAGAGTGTGAGGACAATGACTTATTCACCTACAGTGCCTGACCTGATGCCTGGAACGCAGCAGGTGCTAAATAAATGTTTAGAGGATAAATGAGTGGGTGCATCAAGTGCAGAGCAAATCTTAAGCTTAGATATCTGGACATAGTTTCCTTTTCCTCTCTCTTCCTAATATTTAGTCTCTCATTCTAATTAGCCAAAACACTTGACTGGACTATACAATCTAGAGATGAAGAGTGCTTTAAAACACATTAGGGCATGGGAAAATATGTCACCTGATTTCCGGGCTACGCGAGTGACATTTCTGAATTTTAGGTTTTCTCCAATTCATGTATAAACAGATGAGACATCCCCCAGGATACAACTTTTTCAAAGTGAGATTAGCCAAGGGTCAGAGAATAGTAACAATAGGAGATGACCTTTATATCTAGTGTGGTTACATGTACCAGGCACTGTTCCAAGCATGTTATATAGTTAATATCATTTGTTTAATCCCCACACCAACCAGATGAGTGAGGTCCATTTACTCCCCCATTTTGCAGATGAGGAAACTGAGATACAGAGAGATTATGCAGCTTTCCCAAGGAAACATAACCAGTAAGTGGCACACATAGATATTCAAATGTTTAAATAGCATTAAGTGCTGATGAGACCAGTTCTGCAGGCCACGTTCTCATGGGCCAGTTAGCCTCACTTCATTCAGAACCACATTGTATCTTGAGTGGGAAGAAAGGGAACGAGAGGGTAAGAATTGCTATTTTTGAGCACCTATTAAGTGTCAAGAACTGCATCCGGGGTTTTGCAAAGATCGCCTGATTTGTCACAACAACCTGACAAGATAGATGTTCCTGTTTTACAGATGGAGAAAATGAGACTCAGAAAGACTAAGCAACCTGTCTGAAATTGCCTAGTGAGTGGCAGAGCTGGCCTGGAATGCAGGCCTGTCTCATTACATTGACATTGCTCCACAGTCAGCCCTCAAGGCAGACAGGGCCAATGCATGGGAGCAGAATGGCGACGTGCTACCCAGTACCAGGAAACACAAGTACAAGGAAGTGGTTTCATTGGTCAGGATAGGCTTGAGTGTACTGCAGTAACAAAGAAACCCTGAAATCTGTCTAGCTTAATATAACAGTTTTATTTCTTGTTCACTAGAACACAGAGCCCAGTGTAGAGCACACTGCCTTCCTTCATCTCATGGCTACTCCACCAGGAATGGATGGCCTCCAAGAACACCATGGAGGGGTAGAGAGAGAAAGAGATGGGGGGAGACACACAGGCTCTTAACTGCCTTGACCTTGACATGATACATTTCACTTTCAACTACAGCCTTTTGGCCCAAACTGGTCACATGGCCCCATCCAATGGCAAGGGAGGCTGGGAAATTTAATGGAGGGCGTGGAATTGAGTGAGCACTAGCTCTGCCACAGCACTTCAGTGGCATCTACTTCTTATCCCCAATGACTGTTAAAAGATGTGGAAGGTATGAGCTTGGAGGTCTCCTGGCATGCCTCTAAATCTTTCCAACACAGTTCTCAGGGCTCCTTCCTCCTGTGTGGAAGGGAGACCAGAAAGTTCTCAACAGGACAAGTTAGCAGATGCCTTTTGAACCCCGTGCCCTCTGGCTCTGGGTCTTGTGAAATTCAACTTGATCTTTTCTCACTCCCAGGAGAGAAAATGCAGTGCTGTGAAACTCACCTCTGAAAGGTACTGCCTTGTCTTCATTGACCGAGAGTCAGGAGAGAGTAGACCTGGAGATGGAGCAGGGAAGCTTTGGGAGGGGAGTGGAAGTGAGGATGGGGGACTCCAGTTGCCCTCACTCCACGGCTGAGTCCAGACTCTGCAACAGAGAGCGATCCTCTTATTATCAAGACGTAGTGCCTCTTTCAAAATAATTTACAGCACACAACGAAACCTGCTGTGCGACATTACAATTTGTCATTAAAACTCCATTCCTCTTGCCATAGTAAATGAGCCATTTACAGCCAGGGCGCCAAGATGGACTGTTGTTATTTTTTCTCTCTTTGTTATTATGAATGTTCACAGCTCTTCTCAGACAAGCCCTTAGGGATTCCCAGAGGATGTGCCTTGACATTCAGGCCAATTATCCAGGCTTGGTGTGGTTTCCTGGATATAGGTAACATCCTTGCAGAGGACTGCAGGAAACCAGATGTGGGTTCCCCCAATGTGGTTGGTGATCCTGAGAAGTATCACTTGTCCTTACATGTGCTAACACACACACACACGAGCTCTCACATGTGTATACACAGGACACAAGCAAACACGGGGAACCCAGCATCTCTGTTGTACCTCCGTTAAGGGTGAGAACGTGTGGATGAGCAGATGAACTTTAAGTGAGTTATTAAGGAAGGTTAGCAAACCTCCTCTGAAATGTGTTCATAGACGGGCTCAGAGAGTGACCTGCAAATGTCTTAGGGTGGGA
Source organism: Balaenoptera physalus (assembly GCF_965194825.1). Classification (NCBI taxonomy): domain Eukaryota; kingdom Metazoa; phylum Chordata; class Mammalia; order Artiodactyla; family Balaenopteridae; genus Balaenoptera; species Balaenoptera physalus. Next base: position 32,226,690 of record NC_138883.1, read on the forward strand.
AACTCTTTCCCATGGTCTTCCAGTCTCAGAATCCCAGTCCTAGCTGCTGTTCTTGACAGCAGGTCAAACTCTGACCTAGACGAAGCAGGGGGCAGTCAAGTAAACGAGTCCATCAAGTATTCACTGAGGGAGAGAGAGTGAGGAGCTTCCTTGGGCGGCTGGAGGAGGAGATACTGCTAGTGACTAAGGAAGGAGTTTGTCCAGAGGCCTGAGGGCAACAACTCTGTCTTGTTTATCTTTATACCCCACCCCTCCTCGTACGCACAGTACCCTGGCAGGTACATAGAAGATGCTTGATGAAAACCTCTTGCATCTATTGAGATGATCATATGATTTTTATACTTCAATTTGTTAATGTGGCGTATCACTCTGATTGATTTGCAGATACTGAAAAATCCTTGCATCCCTGGGATAAATCTCACTTGATCATGGTGTATGATACTTTTAATGTGTTGTTGTATTTGGTTTGCTAATATTTTGTTGAGGATTTTTACATCTATGTTTGTCAGTGATTGGCCTGTAATTTTTTGTGTTATCTTTGTTTGGTTTTGGTATCAGGGTGATGGTGGCCTCATAGAATAAGTTCGGAAGTGTTCCCTCCGCTCCAATTTTTTGGAATAGTTTCAGAATGATAGGTGTTAACTCTCCTCTAAATGTTTGGTAGAATTCACCTGTGAAGCCCTCTATCTGGTCCTGGACTTTCGTTTATTGGGAGTTTTAAAATTACTGATTCAATTTCAGTACTTGTAATTGGCCTGTTCATATTTTCTATTTCTTCCTGGTTCAGTCCTGGGAGATTGCACCTTTCTAAGAATTTTTCCATTTCTTCTAGGTTGTCCATGATAAAAACCTCTTGAATTGAACTATGCATAAAGGATTTGATTCTGCCCTCAAGGGGTTTCCAGTTTAGTTTCCCAGAAAACACATGCCTTCCTATCTCTGCCTTTGGAAGTCTGGTCTACCTTGCAATGCCACTGGCCCAAATCCTTTTCTTTAAGTAAGACCACTGAGTCAATACCACCCTCTCTCTTTCTATAACAAAATGTGGCTTACTTGAATACTTAACTGTCTCCTCCACTGGCCTGTGAACATCCTGGGTCAGGGAGTGTATCTGATTGATCCTTGAATCTCCCACAATGTCTAGCACAGTAGCTGGAGTAAAATGCTCAATAAATGCATTAAAACATTAATAAAGCTCACTAAATTCTCTGTTTTATGAGTCACAAAACTCAAAGCTCTCTTAACTTTTTCTTCTCTTTAAAATAAGGATAATAATATTAATACCCACAGAGAATTGCTAGAAGGGTGAGATGATGTATATAAACCTCTTAGCACAGTAATATTAGTCACTATGTAATGGTAGCTTCTAGGACAAGTCTTTTCAGCATGATTTACCGCTCCTTTACATCCAGAAGTCCAGATCACAGTGGTCAAATTCCAGGACCCCACGTTTTCTGTAGGTTCTTCCTTAGGAGTATAAATAAGGTGATTTGGGTTCACACTATGCTCTGTTGAACTCTCTTTCCCCACTCACAAGCACTGTGTGTGGCCTTTCCAAGCTTGATCTGAGATGGGCTTGAGTGTAGAGGGGATTTATATTTAGATCTACCCTATATAGGAAAATGTGCCTTCCCAAGGTTTGTCTGGCCTAATGCAGTTATAAATGGGTATTTTGGCCCAGAGCCCAAGCCAATAATGGGAACCACTTCCTACATGCAGTCACCTCCCACTCTCCCGACCATCACCTCCTACTTGTACTCATAACTACAACAGAGGCTAATTAACCTTGTGATAACATTGACAAATGTCAAGGCACCGTAGTTTCAGACTCCTTTGGTGTTCTACATGAGCTTTTAAACCAGTAAGGAAGCAAAACATTTATACCTACACCTGTCATGAAAGGCAGGTGGTAAGAGCTAAAATAAAGGTACAAAGTACAGTGGCAGGGTAGGAGAATTTTAACAGCCTGAGGCCTGACCCATTAATCGGGAGAAAGAGAACACATTAAAAGAGGCCACCGTATGGCCACCTTCTCTGGGTTTCTCATGGTTTTGCTTTTGTACTACTTCTTCTAACATATTCTTATCATAGTCTCAGTAACCAGCATGTCACCAAATTAACTTTAAAATGCTAAAAGTCACCACTCTGGGACAATGTGTAGGATGGGAGATGAGTTCATTAAAGAAGTGAGTCTTAAAGAAGAAATAGGGCTTTGTCAAAGTAATATGGAAGGAAGGACATCTCTGGTCAAGAGAAGGAATTGCAGGGCCTATTGAAGAAACAATGAGTAGTGAAACGTGGCTAGATCAGGTGCAGAGTGAAAGAACTTCAGAGTATGACCGAATTATAGATAGTCTTGACAACAACTGGAGAGTTTGGACAATACTCTATAGAAAGCAAAGCAACCACAGAAGCTCATTTTGAGTAAGAGAATGACATGACAGATCTTTGTTTTAGAAAGGCTAATCTGGCAGCAATATTGAGGATGAATAAGGGGCAGATGGGGAGAATACAGAAAGAAGGCCACCGATTAAGGAAATATCACAGAAATGTAGGTGAGGGATGATGGGGGGTCTAGGTTGCGTCTATTGAAATAGACAGGAAATGGGTAAGAAGGCATTCTATGATGGGAATCAGTAGATTTGGAGCCTGAGTGGCACTGAGTGGAAGGAAAATAAGAGGGCAGGGTCAAAGGTGACTACCTAGTTTAATCTAGCAAAGCGGAATGGATAGAATTGCCTTTAAATAAGATGGAGAATTTAAAAGTTGGGATCAAATTTGTAAGGTATTTGGGGGTCAATGATGAGTCCTATTTGGGGCATGTTGGTTTTGAGACAGTAATGGGACATCCATGGAAAAACTTTTTGGTCCAGTAGAAATATGGACCTGGCGTTCAGGATAGTTTCAGAGAGAAGGTCATGAGAATGGAGGTGAGATTGAAGTCATGGGGGTAGATGAGATCACTGAATGGGGAGAATTTAGAATGAAAAGAGGCCAAAGGCTAACTCTGTCTTTTCTTTTCATGTACCCTTCGGACCATCAGAGTATTACGATGCTCACACCGCCTAGTGGGTGACCATGGGCAAGTCCCTTCTCTAGAAGGGATCGATTTCCTCATCTGTAAAATCAGGGGTTGGATTAGATGATTCACATTCTGTGAAGCCAAATTTGGAGAGAATGTAGCAAACTGGCTGGTATCAGAGAAGGCCATTCTGAGGCAGAACTGAGCAAAGGAAGTCTAGCACAGGGAAGACAGTTTCTGGTGCTGGTCCCAGGGAGTCAGGACTCAGTTTAATCCATTGCCATCACTGTCAGAAGCCTTCAGCTACCACTGATCACACTCACAAGGAGAGAAACTGTTAGAATTGAGAGTTAACCCCTGGGAGATGACCAGAGAACACTGGTCTACAAGACCTGTTGATAAAGTGCTGTGATGCCTGGGTAGGTTCAGAAAGTCTGCTTGCTCAGCACACAGTGCCCAGATGTCTGACCTTTACCGAGTGCACATTCACCACGTTCTCTGGATGAACCTGGTCTCGGCACCATCCAGACTGTTTCCAAGGAACAGAACATTTGGTTCTCAATTGTAGGTGTTTCGGATTCACTTTACTTTCTCTCCCCACCCCCATCCTTTCAGCCTCTTCCTAGTCTAAATTGCTTGTAAATTACTTGGGTATGAATTTGGGAGCCATTACTAGGGGAATAGAAGGCAGGGATGATCGGAAGGGTGGAAGATGTTTCTTGCTACTTCCTGCTATGCTCAGCAATTATATGGCATCCTGGGAGCCCCTCCCCATGGCCAGGAGTTGGTCATGGCATGAATAAGGCTGAAAGTAGGGTCAAGATGATACCAGCACTTCAAGGTTCAAAAGACCTAGCTGGAACTGATGGGAAGAACATGGATCTTTCCCTTCCCTGAGTGCTACCTGAACACTTACTGTCAGGGTCCTGTATTTAGTTCTATATTGTGCGTGTGTGTATGTGTGCGTGTGTGTGTGTGAATTTTCTTTCCTCAGTTATAGTCTAAGTTTCCCAGCACAAAATTTTGTGTTTCTTTGTATTCTCCACACAGTCCCTTGCATAGTTCTAAACAACAATAAGGACTCATTCAAGTCCTGATTTTAGGCAGCTCCAAATTTTCTACATAAGAGATGGCTTAGAGGCAACAATCTGGTTGCAACAGAGGTTTAGGAACTTTTCTTAAAGCACATTTTGCGTGTGAGAAAGTGTCAATTGTGCATATCTAAGAAGGGGTGGGGCTTAATGACCCCTAAATTACCCTTACCATCATCAGTCGATTGATTGATTTAAGAAGTAATGTTTCCAATGGTTAGAGCAGGCTGTAATAAAAAGAAGAAAAAAAGAAGAATGTACATTGGAAGAATGTAAATTGGAAGCTTTTCATTTCTTCCAATTCTGGGATCATCTGATGAAGGCCTTTAGACCCCTCAGTGTAAGAGCCAGACTCTGCTGGTAGAGAAACTCTTTAGGAAATAGAAGAGAAAATTGTTAGAACTTAATGCACCTTGGATCTAATCCAGTAAAACTCTATTTTCTAACAGGTAAAATGGAGCTCCAGTGAAGTAAAGTGATTTGTTCATGATCACACAGCTATTCAGTAAAATCGGGACTTCTGAGATCCACTGCCCTTCTCTTAAACCAGTGGTTCTTGACCTTAGAGAGCTTTAAAAAACTGCTAGTGTTAGATCCTTCCCAGACTAATTGAATCAGAGCCCATGGGGATGAGGCCCAGACATCAGTATTTTTTTTTAAAGTTCCCCAGGGTTGAAAGCCAATGCTCTATACTATGGGCCTCTGCTTTATTGTAGCTCAAAATGAGTTTAGAAAAAGTTATGGATCAATATAAAAATATTTACTGAGTATCTACTGAGTGCAAGGCACTGTGTTAAATGGCTATAGGGAAATTCTACTGGGGAAGAAAAGCAAGATCATGGCCTAGATGAGCTTTACACTAATAAAAAAGACAAGTGATCATGAAATGCCACCTTCTTCCATCCCTCCTCCCCATCCTTTTGACAATGGAAGGTATAGCTAATTGATTTTGGCACCCTTTATCTCTGACCCAAATATGGTCTCATAAGCCTTTCAGACCAGGGCTCTAGGCAGACATCACCTTTTGATCTCTCGGCACCTGGGAAGAGACCCATTTACTGTTCTTGGACAGGTCATACATGGCTAGAGCTGAGTGACTAAGTAGAGGAGTAATAAGAATTAAAGCAAGGATTAAAGGTTCAGGAGATAGAGAAGGGTTTTGCCTGTCAGGCAGTGATCTTGAACTTTATTAGTAGGAAATCAAAAGCTATTGAGGTTTTTGCACAAGAGACTATAAATAAGATTAACCTGGTTACCTTGAAGGACAAAGAGGTTGGAGTTACTGAGTCTAGTTGGAAGGCAATTGCATAGTTGAGTCATCAGTATATATAGGAGGCAACAAGGGCCTGAATATTAGGGGTCATTGTGGAAACTGAGAAAAAGGGGCAATAGAAGAGACATTGAAAGAGAAGAGTTGACAGGACTTCATGATTGATAAAGTGGTGGAGAAGAGAGTGAGAGAAGTCAGATTCCTGCCAGGTCTGGGCACTGGGTGAGGGAGGAGATGATGATGCCATTACTGAAAAGAGAGAGGCTGGAAGAGTCACTAGATTCAGTGGAGGGATAATCAACCTGGCGTGTCCAGACATTTTACCCTTGGGGAAGCCTGCTCTGAAGTGGCATCAGCATACTGGGTTCAAATTCCTAGTTCCGCCATTTACCTACTGACTGAAGTGTACATGGAATAGGTAATGCCTTTTAATGTGTCTCAGTTGTTTCTTCTGTAAAATGGGGGTGATGATATTCATAATCATATCACAGGGTTATTTTGCGGATTAAGTAAGACAAGTATGGCAGGGCTGTGTAAACAGTAATAAACCCTGAGCAATTGATTAATGATGGATTCTTCTGGCTCATCCACACTGATGTATGCTGGCCCAGGGAGACCAGAGTCTGGGAGGGAGGCCAGGCCCGGAGATGGAGACTTGGAAATACCCTCTGTGGAAAAGACAGTTAAAATTAAGCAATGTTTAAGACCCATTAAATAGATGTCAGAAAGAGAATAGAGATCACACAGAATGTTGGATAATACCACTTTTTAAAATATTCTATTTTATTTCTATCGTAAGAGAAAAAAAATCACTCCACATGGTCTCCTACCACCAAACACATTGTTCACATTTTATTGTATTTCTTTCTTCCATGTTCTTTGTGTTTAGCATAAACAATTATTTATAAAGGAGAATAAGAAAAGGAGAGAGTGAATATGACATTTAAAATGGTTGAAATAATTCTAACCATGGAGAATAGTCATAATAAATTTTTTTTTTGAGAAGTGGGGATAAAAATCACATACTCCTATAATTGAGAAAACTGTAAAAGTCATTTAATCTAAACTTTTTTTTTTTTGGTTAAATCTTCATCCATTAAATACACATTATGATCCAGGTCCTTAGCTAAATGGTATTCATGCACTATATCACATAATATTCCCAGTAATCCTATGAGGCAGATAGTATTACTATCCATTTTACAGATGAGGAAACTGAGACTGAGTCCTAGTATCCTGATCGAGGTCACAGAGCCAGACCTGTCTGGTGTTGGAGTGCATACTTTTAACTGCTGCGCCATCAGAGCCCTCCTCACGGTCCTTGGCCTGGTAAAGCTGGAGCTCTTCATAAGGGATGAGTGTGGGACATGGCCCCCGGGGGCGTGTCTGAGTCAGAAACAGCTGGGAATGGGCTGATAAATGAGTCTTCTGTGAAACAGAGTAAAAGACAAAACAGGTCAGGAGACAATAATCGTTGTCAGTCTTTGTGGGAACGTGTGGTGTGGGAGTGGGGGCCATAAAGGTTTCCAGAGTCACTTAGAGGTGACATGTAGCTGCTCACTCTCTCCATTCACACACCTGCCCCCTGCCAAATCTCTGCTGTGGCTCTCCTCCTGGCTATCTCTGGCTTCTTTAGACAAGGGATGCCCAGTCATCGTGTCCTCATGGGGCAGGGATACGGCCGCACCAGTGGAGATGAGGAAAGCTCTCGTCCTCAGTGAGTCTGAATATTTAAACAGAGAACCCTACTCCATCGTCATTTGGAGTGAGCCTTGGGCCATAGCCTCTTTTCTTGCCAGCTGGGCAGTGCTATGAAAAAAAGATGCCTTAGGGCTAGAGGCCGGGGAATCACTCCCAGCCCCCTCAGGAATCAGAGGGCTGACAGGATTGTTTTTCCACAAACAGCCTTCCTGCCTTATTGGAAAGAAAGCCCTCTCCCCAGCTCTGCTCTAAGGCAGCCTCCCGCCGAGCATCCATAGCAGTGCTGAGCTGTTCCCATGGCAACAGAGGAAGGGGCTTTTTGTTTCCTGCAGAAGGGTGAATCCTTTCAAACAGAAGGTTGGCTGTTGACTCTTCCCCACAGTCCATACTCCACCCTCTACCCTTTTTTGGCTGCATGACTAGTTTTGCAGTTATCGAGTTTTAAACATAATTAAAACAGGTATAATATGTGGAAATTGAGGCTGAAAGGCTTAAGGAGGCAACTAGTCTAGAAGTTTCTCAGCAGCTGAATGTTAGAGCTGTGGATGTTAGACCTGATTAGAGCAACACTCACCAGAATCTGCAGGAGTGTCACAAAGAGGCTTCAGTTACTTCAAAAGCATCTGCTAAAGAAATCTAGAAGTTTCGAAGCAAGGAATCTAGGTGGCGTTGCAGTGGGAAACACTGACCTGGCCACTCTTTGGGGCATAGAATGGGATGATTTTTCAAATTTCCCTTCCTTTCCAAGACTATGAGTCAAGATGACTGGCATAGAGGACCTGGACCTGACCTCATCTTCAGGTAAGTGACCTCAGATGAGCTGTCTAGTATCTCTGGACCTTAGTTTCACTTGTAAAATGAGGGCATATGAGATAACAGGCTCCTTTTCGGTCCAAAATGCAGTGCTTTGAGTTGCTGGGGGGGCAAATAAGAGACTTTTCTGAATTTCTGCCATGTATTCTGGACTGTTCCAGAATGAACACCTTACTTAGGGTATTTGCCTTGTAAAGTAGTCCTTACCTCCTTGGTCCTATATTATGCATCAAGGTATATGAGTCCTATAAGTGGCCATGTAGGAAGAGAACACTGCGTGCAGATCGCCTCCATCATGCCTGAGTCCAGGACAGGCAAATCCCCTCTAGACTGTGAGCACCTGAAGGCCAGAGACCATATCTTAAAGATCTTTGTCCCTCCAGCACCCAGCACAGTGCTCAATAAATGTCTGTTGAACGGAAGAACTTGTAAAAAACCCAGATCATTAGAGCTGAAAGGATCCTTTGAGCTCCTTCAGTCCCTCATTTCATAGATGAGGAAACTAAGGCTTAAGACATTATTTGGGAGAGAGGAGAAGATGGCAGAAGAGTAAGACGTGGAGATCATGTTCCTCCCTACAGATGCATCAGAAATACATCTACACGTGGAACTGCTCCTATAGAACACCCACTGAACGCTGGCAGAAGACCTCAGACCTCCCAAAAGGCAAGAAACTCCCCACATACCTGGGTAGGGCAAAAGAAAAAACAGAGACAAAAGAATAGGGACGGGACCTGCACCAGTGGGAGGGAGCTGTGAAGGAGGAAAGGTTTCCACACACTAGGAAGCCCCTTCGTGGGCGGAGACTGCGGGTGGCGGAGGGGGGAAGCTTCGGAGCCACGGAGGAGAGCGCAGCCACAGGGGTGCGGAGGGCAAAGCGGAGAGATTCCCGCACAGAGGATCGGTGTCGAGCAGCACTCACCAGCTTGAGAGGCTTGTCTGCTCACCCGCCGGGGCGGGCAGGGCTGGGAGCTGAGGCTCGGGCTTCGGTCGGATCCCAGGGAGAGGACTGGGGTTGGCTGCGTGAACACAGCCTGAAGCGCGGACCCCAGAGACGGGCATGAGACGCTAAGGCTGCTGCTACCGCCACCAAGAAACCTGTGTGCAAGCACAGGTCACTATCCACACCTCCCCTCCCGGGAGCCTGTGCAGCCCGCCACTGCCAGGGTCCCGTGAGCCAGGGACAACTTACCCAGGAGAACGCACGGCGTGCCCCAGGCTGCTGCAACGTCACGCAGGCCTCTGCCGCCGCAGGCTCGCCCTGCCTCCTCCGTACCCCTCCCTCCCCCCGGCCTGAGTGAGCCAGAGCCCCCGAAGCAGCTGCTCCTTTAACCCCGTCCTGTCTGAGCGAAGAACAGAAGCCCTCAGGTGACCTACACGCAGAGGCGGGTCCAAATCCAAAGCTAAACCCCGGGAGCTGTGCGAACAAAGAAGAGAAAGGGAAATCTCTCCCAGCAGCCTCAGAAGCAGTGGATTAAAGCTCCACAATCAACTTGATGTACCTGAATCTGTGGAATACCTGAATAGACAGCGAATCATCCCAAATTGAGGAGGAGGACTTTGGGAGCAAGATATATTATTTTTTCCCCTTTTCCTCTTTTTGTGAGTGTGTACGTGTATGCTTCTCTGTGAGATTTTGTCTGTATAGCTTTGCTTTCGCCATTTGTCCTACGGTTCTGTCCATCCATTTTTTTGTTTGTTTGTTTTACTTAAAAAATTTTTTTTCTTAATAATTATTTTTTATTTTAATAACTTTATTTTATTTTATCTTACTTTATTTTATTTTATCCTCTTTCTTTCTTTCTGTATTTTCTCCCTTTTATTCTGAGCCGTGAGGATGAAAGGCTCTTGGTGCTCCAGCCAGGCATCAGGGCTGTGCCTCTGAGGTGGGAGAGCCAAGTTCAGGACACTGGTCCACAAGAGACCTCCCAGCTCCATGTAATATCAAACGGTGAAAATCTCCCAGAGATCTCCATCTCAAAACCAAGACCCAGCTTCACTCAACGACCAGCAAGCTATAGTGCTGGACATCCTATGCCAAACAACTAGCAAGACAGGAACACAGCCCCATCCATTAGCAGAGAGGCTGCCTAAAATCATAATAAGGCCACAGACACCTCAAAACACACCACCAGACGTGGACCTGCCCACCAGAAAGACAAGATCCAGCCTCATCCACGAGAACACAGGCAGTAGTCCCCTCCACCAGGAAGCCTACACATCCCACTGAACCAACCTTAGCCACGGGGGACAGACACCAAAAACAACAGGAACTACAAACCTGCAGCCTGCAAAAAGGAGACCCCAAACACAGTAAGATAAACAAAATGAGAAGACAGAAAAACACACAGCAGATGAAGGAGCAAGGTAAAAACTCACCAGACCTAACAAATGAAGAGGAAATAGGCAGTCTACCTGAAAAACAATTCAGAATAATGATAGTAAAGATGATCCAAAATCTTGGAAATAGAATAGACGAAATGCAAGAAACATTTAACAAGGACCTAGAAGAACTAAAGAGGAAACAAGCAATGATGAACAACACAATAAGTGAAATTAAAAATACTCTAGAGGGGATCAATGGCAGAATAACTGAGGCAGAAGAACGGATAAGTGACCTGGAAGATAAAATAGTGGAAATAACTACTGCAGAGCAGAATAAAGAATAAAGAATGAAAAGAACTGAGGACAGTCTCAGAGACCTCTGGGACAACATTAAACGCACCAACAATCGAATTATAGGGGTCCCAGAAGAAGAAGAGAAAAAGAAAGGGACTGAGAAAATATTTGAAGAGATTATAGTTGAAAACTTCCCTAATATGGGAAAGCAAATAGTTAATCAAGTCCTGGAAGCACAGAGAGTCCCATACAGGATAAATCCAAGGAGAAACACACCAAGACACATATTAATCAAACTATCAAAAATTAAATACAAAGAAAACATATTAAAAGCGGCAAGGGAAAAACAACAAATAACACACAAGGGAATCCCCATAAGGTTAACAGCTGATCTTTCAGCAGAAACTCTGCAAGCCGGAAGGGAGTGGCAGGACATATTTAAAGTGATGAAGGAGAAAAACCTACAACCAAGATTACTCTACCCAGCAAGGATCTCATTCAGATTTGATGGAGAAATTAAAACCTCTACAGACAAGCAAAAGCTGAGAGAGTTCAGCACCACCAAACCAGTCCTACAACAAATGCTGAAGGAACTTCTCTAGGCAAGTAACACAAGAGAAGGAAAACACCTACAATAACAAACCCAAAACAATTAAGAAAATGGGTATAGGAACATACATATCGATAATTACCTTAAATGTAAATGGATTAAATGTTCCCACAAAAAGACACAGCCTGGCTGAATGGATACAAAAACAAGACCCGTATATATGCTGTCTACAAAAGACCCACTTCAGACCTAGGGACACATACAGACTGAAAGTGAGGGGATGGAAAAAGATATTCCATGCAAATGGAAATCAAAAGAAATCTGGACTAGCAATTCTCATATCAGACAAAATAGACTTTAAAATAAAGACTGTTACAAGAGACAAAGAAGGACGCTACATAATGATCAAGGGATCGATCCAAGAAGAAGATATAACAATTGTAAATATTTATGCACCCAACATAGGAGCACCTCAATACATAAGGCAAATACTAACAGCCATAAAAGGGGAAATCGAGAGTAACACAATCATAGTAGGGGATTTTAACACCCCACTTTCACCAATGGACAGGTCATCCAAAATGAAAATAAATAAGGAAACACAAGCTTTAAATGATACATTAAACAAGATGGACTTAATTGATATTTATAGGACATTCCACCCAAAAACAACAGAATACACATTTTTCTCAAGTGCTCATGGAACATTCTCCAGGATAGATCATATCTTGGGTCACAAATCAAACCTTGGTAAATTTAAGAAAATTGAAATCGTATCAAGTATCTTTTCCGACCACAATGCTATGAGACTAGATATCAATTACAGGAAAAGATCTGTAAAAAATACAAACACATGGAGGCTAAACAATACACTACTTAATAACGAAGTGATCACTGAAGAAATCAAAGGGGAAATCAAAAAATACCTAAAAACAAATGACAATGGAGACACGACGACCCAAAACCTATGGGATGCAGCAAAAGCAGTTCTAAGAGGGAAGTTTATAGCAATACAATCCTACCTTAAGAAACAGGAAACATCTCAAATAAACAACCTAACCTTGCAACTAAAGCAATTAGAGAAAAAAGAACAAAAAAACCCCAAAGTTAGCAGAAGGAAAGAAATCATAAAGATCAGATCAGAAATAAATGATAAAGAAATGAAGGAAACGATAGCAAAGATCAATAAAACTAACAGCTGGTTCTTTGAGAAGATAAACAAAATTGATAGACCATTAGCCAGACTCATCAAGAAAGAAAGGGAGAAGACTCAAATCAATAGAATTAGAAATGAAAAAGGAGAAGTAACAACTGGCACTGCAGAAATACAAACGATCGTGAGAGATTACTATAAGCAACCCTATGCCAATAAAATGGACAACCTGGAAGAAATGGACAAATTCTTAGAAATGCACAACCTGCCGAGACTGAACCAGGAAGAAATAGAAAATATGAACAGACCAATCACAAGCACTGATATTGAAACTGTGATTAAAAATCTTCCAACAAACAAAAGCCCAGGACCAGATGGCTTCACAGGCGAATTCTATCAAACATTTAGAGAAGAGCTAACACCTATCCTTCTCAAACTCTTCCAAAATATTGCAGAGGGAGGAACACTCCCCAACTCATTCTACGAGGCCACCATCACCATGATACCAAAACCAGACAAAGATGTCAGAAAGAAAGAAAATTACAGGCCAATATCACTGATGAACATAGATGCAAAAATCCTCAACAAAATACTAGCAAACAGAATCCAACAACACATGAAAAGGATCATACACCATGATCAAGTGGGGTTTATTCCAGGAATGCAAGGCTTCTTCAATATATGGAAATCAATCAACGTGATACACCATATTCACAAATTGAAGGAGAAAAACCATATGATCATCTCAATAGATGCAGAGAAAGCTTTTGACAAAATTCAACACCCATTTATGATAAAAGCCCTGCAGCAAGTAGGCATAGAGGGAACTTTCCTCAACATAATAAAGACCATATATGACAAACCCACAGCCAACATCATCCTCAGTGGTGAAAAACTGAAACCATTTCCACTAAGATCAGGAACAAGACAATGTTGTCCACTCTCACCACTATTATTCATCATAGTTTTGGAAGTTTTAGCCACAGCAATCAGAGAAGAAAAAGAAATAAAAGGAATCCAAATTGGAAAAGAAGAAGTAAAGCTGTCACTGTTTGCAGATGACATGATACTATACACAGAGAATCCTAAAGATGCTACCAGAAAACTACTAGAGCTAATCAATGAATTTGGTAAAGTAGCAGGATACAAAATTAATGCACAGAAATCTCTTGCATTCCTATACACTAATGATCAAAAATCAGAAAGAGAAATTAAGAAAGCACTCCCATTTACCACTGCAACAAAAAGAATAAAATATCTAGGAATAAACCTACCTAAGGAGACCAAAGACCTGTATGCAGAAAATTATAAGACACTGATGAAAGAAATTAAAGATGATACAAATAGATGGAGAGATATACCATGTTCTTGGATTGGAGGAATCAACATTGTGAAAATGACTCTACTACCCAAAGCAATCTACAGATTCAATGCAATACCTCTCAAACTACCAATGGCATTTTTCACAGAACTAGAACAAAAAATTTCACAATTTGTATGGAAACACAAAAGAACCTGAATAGCCAAAGCAATCTTGAGAATGAAAAATGAAGCTGGAGGAATCAGACTCCCTGACTTCAGACTATACTACAAAGCTACAGTAATCAAGACAGTATGGTACTGGCACAAAAACAGAAATATAGATCAGTGGAACAGGATAGAAATTCCAGAGATAAACCCACACACCTATGGTCAACTAATCTATGACAAAGGAGGCAAGGATATACAATGGAGAAAAGACAGTCTCTTCAATAAGTGGTGCTGGGAAAACTGGACAGCTACATGTAAAAGAATGAAACTAGAACACTCCCTGACACCATACACAAAAATAAACTCAAAATGGATGAAAGACCTAAATGTAAGGCCAGACACTATAAAACTATTAGAGGAAAACATAGGCAGAACACTCTATGATATAAATCACAGCAAGATCCTTTTTGACCCAGCTCCTAGAGAAATGGAAATAAAAACAAAAATAAACAAATGGGACCTAATGAAACTTAAAAGCTTTTGCACAGCAAAGGAAACCATAAACAAGGCCAAAAGACAACCCTCAGAATGGGAGAAAATATTTGCAAATGAAGCAACTGACAAAGGATTAATCTCCAAAATTTACAAGCAGCTCATGCAGCTCAATAACAAAAAAGCAAACAACCCAATCCAAAAATGGGCAGAAGACCTAAACAGACATTTCTCCAAAGAAGATATACAGATTGCCAACAAACACATGAAAGAATGCTCAACATCATTAATCATTAGAGAAATGCAAATCAAAATTACAATGAGATATCATCTCACACCGGTCAGAACGGCCATCATCAAAAAATCTAGAAACAATAAATGTTGGAGAGGGTGTGGAGAAAAGGGAACACTCTTGCACTGTTGGTGGGAATGTAAATTGATACAGCCACTATGGGGAACAGTATGGAGGTTCCTTAAAAAGCTAAAAATGGAACTACCATACATCCCAGCAATCCCACTACTGGGCATATACCCTGAGAAAACCATAATTCAAAAAGAGTCATGTACCAAAATGTTCATTGCAGCTCTATTTACAATAGCCAGGATATGGAAGCAACCTAAGTGTCCATCATTGGATGAATGGATAAAGAAGAAGTGGCACATATATACAATGGACTATTACTCAGCCATAAAAAGAAACGAAATTGAGTTATTTGTAGTGAGGTGGATGGAGTTAGAGTCTGTCATACAGAGTGAAGTAAGTCAGAAAGAGAAAAACAAATACCCTATGCTAACACATATATATGGAATCTAAAAAAAAAAAAAAAAAAGGTGATGAAGAACCTAGTGGTAAGATAGGAATAAAGGCACAGACCTACTAGGGAATGGACTTGAGGATATGGGGAAGGGGAGGGGTAAGCTGTGACAAAGTGAGAGAGTGGCATGGACATATATACACTACTAAACATAAAATAGATAGCTAGTGGGAAGCAACTGCATAGCACAGGGAGATCAACTCGGTGCTTTGTGACTACCTAGAGGGGTGGGATAGGGAGGGTGGGAGGGAGGGAGGGAGATTCAAGAGGGAAGAGATATGGGAACATATGTATATGTATATATATATAACTGATTCATTTTGTTATAAACCAGAAACTAACACACCATTGTAAGGCAATTATACTCCAATAAAGATGTTAAAAAAATAAAAAAAGACATTATTTGGCTTGGCCAAGGTTATGCAGCAAGCTAAAGGCAGAGGGAAGACCAGGCCCAGGCTGTCTCAACACCGCACTGCCACCCTTCCTGCAACGTTTTTAATTCTTTTACCATTCTTGCAAGGGATTTTATAGGAGCATAGGGCCAGGGCTGAAATCGTTTAGAATCCTCTTACCATTCATCAGGAAAGCTACATCAGCCTCTAGGGAGGACAGAGCTAGCCCGGGCTCTGCCTCTTTGCCCTCTGCTGTTTAATAGCAGGAGAATGTAGGCTTTTGAGCATGAAGATTTGTTTAAGTAGGGATGCTGCAAATACATACCTTTCCCACCTTCAAACCTAGAAGTTGTAGCTAACGGTCATACCAGCTAAACACTCCAATTTTCCCTTTCATTTTCTCAACATACGTCCTACTTTAGTAATAACAGCAATAGCATATTAGTTAGGGTACTTCATGCTAGCTCTCCTAACAACCCCCAGATGTCATTGGTTTCCACGATAAAAGTTTACTTCTTACTCTTGCAAAGTCTATTGTCCCGGACAGGCAATTCTCCAAGCCATTACTCAGGGACGCAGGCTGCTTCCATCTTGCAGCTCCACCAGTTTGGGGCTGCAGCGTTGCTCTGGCAAAATCCGATCAACAGAGAAGGGCAAACTTTGTACCTGTTACTTAATCACCTTGGTCCAGCAGCAGCACACATCACTGTACTTGTACTTCTCTGGTGAGAACTCAGTCATGTGACCCTACCTAGACGCAAGGGGGACTGAGAAATGTAGCCCCAGTCTGGTCAGCCATGTCCCAGTGACACCTCAACTCTACATTGTGGAACAGGAGCCCAGATCTGTATTGGTCTCCACCACAAGGAGCTAGCACTTAAGCAACACTAATTATTTGTCAGGCAGTGTGCTGGGTATTATTTCATTTAATCCTCACAACACCCCTACAAGATTATTATCATCCTCCGTGTACAGATGAAAAAACTGCTTGTACTTTTGACAAAATTCAACACCCATTTATGATAAAAACCCTCCAGAAAGTAGGCATAGAGGGAATTTACCTCAACATAATAATGGCCATATATGACAAACCCACAGCCAACATTGTTCTCAATGGTTTAAAACTGAAACCATTTCAGCTAAGATCAGGAACAAGACAAGATTGTCCACTCTCACCACTATTATTCAACATAGTTTTGGAAGTTTTAGCCACAGCAATCAGAGAAGAAAAAGAAATAAAAGGAATCAAAATAGGAAAAGAAAAAGTGAAGCTGTCACTGTTTGCAGATGACATACTATACATAGAGAATCCTAAAGATGCTACCAGAAAACTACTAGAGCTAATCAATGAATTTGGTAAAGTAGCAGGATACAAAATTAATGCACAGAAATCTCTTGCATTCCTATACACTAATGATCAAAAATCAGAAAGAGAAATTAAGAAAACACTCCCATTTACCATTGCAACAATAAAGAATAAAATACCTAGGAATAATCCTACCTAAGGAGACAAAAGACCTGTATACAGAAAACTATAAGACACTGATGAAAGAAATTAAAGATGATACCAACAGATGGAGAGATATACCATGTTCTTGGATTGGAAGAATCAGTATTGTGAAAATGACTGTACTACCCAAAGCAAACTACAGATTCAATGCAATCCTTACCAAATTACCAATGGCATTTTTTAGAGAACTAGAACAAAAAAATCTTAAAATTTGTATGGAAACACAAAAGACCCCGAATAGCCAATGTGGTCTTGAGGGAAAAAAACGGAGCCGGAGGACTCCCTGACTTCAGACTATACTACAAAGCTACAGTAATCAAGACAGTATGGTACTGGCACAAAAACAGAAATATAGATCAATGGAACAGGATAGAAAGCCCAGAGATAAGCCCACACACCTATGGTCAACTAATCTATGACAAAGGAGGCAAGGATATACAATGGAGAAAAGACAGTCTCTTCAATAAGTGGTGCTGGGAAAACTGGACAGCTACATGTAAAAGAATGAAATTAGAACACTCCCTGACACCATACACAAAAATAAACTCAAAATGGATGAAAGACCTAAATGTAAGGCCAGACACTATAAAACTATTAGAGGAAAACATAGGCAGAACACTCTATGACATAAATCACAGCAAGATCCTTTTTGACCCAGCTCCTAGAGAAATGGAAATAAAAACAAAAATAAACAAATGAGACCTAATGAAACTTAAAAGCTTTTGCACAGCAAAGGAAACCATAAACAAGGCCAAAAGACAACCCTCAGAATGGAGATAATATTTGCAAATGAAGCAACGGACAAAGGATTAACCTCCAAAATTTACAAGCAGCTCATGCAACTCAATATCAAAAAAAAAGAACAACCCAATCCAAAAATGGGCAGAAGACCTAAACAGACATTTCTCCGAAGAAGATATACAGATTGCCAACAAACACATGAAAGAATGCTGAACATCACTAATCATTAGAGAAATGCAAATAAAAACTACAATGAGGTATCACCTCACACTGGTCAGAATGGCCATCATCAAAAAATCTACAAACAGTAAACGCCGGAGTGGGTATGGAGAAAAGGGAACACTCTTGCCCTGTTGGTGGGAATGTAAATTGATACAGCCACTATGGAGAACAGTATGGAGGTTCCTTAGAAAACCAAAAATAGAACTACCATACGACCCAGCAATCCCACTACTGGGCATATACCCTGAGAAAACCATAATTCAGAAAGAGTCATGTACCACAATGTTCATTGCAGCTCTATTTACAATAGCCAGGACTTGAAAGCAACCTAACTGTCCATCAGCAGATGAACGGATAAAGAAGATGTGGCACATATATGCAGTGGAATATTACTCAACCATAAAAAGAAACGAAACTGAGTTCCTTGTAGTGAGTTGGATGGAACTAGAGCCTGTCATACAGAGTGAAGTAAATCAGAAAGAGAAAAACAAATACCCTATGCTAACACATATATATGGAATCTAAAAAAAAAAAAAAGTTCTGAAGAACTTAGGGGCAGGACAGGAATAAAGACGCAGATGTAGAGAATAGACTTGAGGACATGGGGAGGGGGAAAGGTAAACTGGGACGAAGTGAGAGAGTGGCATGGACTTATAAATACTACCAAGTGTAAAATAAATAGCTAGTGGGAAGCAGCCGCATAGCACAGGGAGATCAGCTCGGTCTTTTGTGACCACCTAGAGGGGTGGGATAGGGAGGGTAGGAGGGAGACGCAAGAGGGAGGAGATATGGGGATATATGTATATGTGTAACTGATTCACTTTGTTATAAAGCAGAAACTAACACACCATTGTAATGCAATTATACTCCAATAAAGGTGTTAAAAAAAAAACTGCTGTAGAGATGTAGCATAACTAATGCAAGGTTAAGTAGTTGGTGGCAAATCCAAAATTCAAGCCTTAACTCCAGAGCCCAGGGTCATAACTGCTCCATTACATCCTTTCAAGACTCTGGGCTGAGAAACTACATCAGCCACTAAGTAGCCTATATAGGCTTCAGCAATTTACTTTTCCCCTCTGCACCTTGGGTTCATTCTCCGTAAACTGAGAATGTTAAGCTGGATGAGATCTGAGCTAGCCTGACAGCTGGGACATTATATGGTTCTTGGGGTGAACAGATCAGATGTGTGTGTCTCAGTGATCTTGGGCTGATATAACAAAATACCATAGGCTCAGTGCTTAAACAACAGACATTTATTTTTCACATTTCTGGAGGCTGGGAAGTCCAAGATCAAGGTGCTAACAGCTGTGTATCTGGAGAGGGTCTGTATCCCAAGTTGCAGACAGCTATCTTCTCACTATACCCTCACTTGGTGGAGAGAGAAAGCTCTGGTGTTTCCTCCTTTTCTTATAAGGGCACTAATCCCATCATGGGGGCTCCACCCTCATGACCTCATATAAACCTGTTTACCAACCTCTCACTTACCAATACCATCACGTTTGGAGTTAGGGCTTCAACATATGAATTTTGAGAGTGGACATAATTCATTCCATTACAATAAGATCCCCATGGTTGCTTGACTATAGCAAGGCCCTTCTAAAGGTTTCCTAATTCCCTATAGAAACATGAAGCCTCACAGTGTCCACATAGGGGAAAACAGGTCAAATTATTCCCCTTTCTGTAGTAAAAAAATTAATATACTGAAAAAGGAGTGCTTTTCCCTGCAAGGTCTCAGAGTGACTTAGGGGTATCCTTGGAAATAGGACTTTTTATCTACTGCTCTTGTCATTAGAGTGAGGGAAAAAACACTACTTCTGCACCCAAAATGCTGATTTCCTGAAATTAAAAGATGTCACATGGGCACAAATCATTCCCAACAAAAAAAAAAATACTTGCACTTAAATGCAATTGTGAAGCTGCAGGACTTTAATGAGCAGGGTCCTGTAGGATCCCTGCATTGACATGCTCTTGAAGGGCTCGAGATGGATGAATTATTCAGAATGACTTCTCCTTAGAGATTTCATATGGTAGTGGAGTGAGTTCCAAACTCATTCCAGGTCCAAATATTTAAGGAAAGGACCATCTTTGAATGGCTGTGTGCAGCAAAGCTATATTTCACTGTGTATGGAGGAGACCAATTTTATGTTTGTGTGTGTGGTTGTGTTTGTGTACACCTTCATGTGTCTTTTCTACCTCCATCCTCTGATGCTCCCACCCACAGCATCCTAAGCTTCTGGAGATTCCCAAACTTGGAGGTAGGAGAAGCTCCAAAGTCCTCTTACAATGTCTTTTGAAGGCTTTTTTGTGTGTGTGACATGTTGGACAGGTCGTTAAGGAGCAAAGAGATGACCAACAGGATTTCTATTTTTATGTGGGGATGTATGTGAGGAAGTTGAATGTGGACAGCTCTAAGGTTCCCTACTTGTGGAGGAAGTGAAGGGAGCATGACTGAGCAGAGGAGAAATTGGGCTGTGATGCCAGTCACCCAAAGACCTTGGCGATCTTGGTCCATGGGGAGCTCTGGAGCTCAGAGGGCCCTACAGAGATGTCCTGAATTGGGACAAGGGGTCAGACTAGTCACTGGGTGCAGTGATGCTCTCCATCATGCCCTCAGAGGGGTGTGGTCTTAAATGAGTGAGCTTTCTGTATACAGGTCACTCTAGTGGGGGTTCAGCCACCAATACCCCAGCAGCCAGAGGAGGGAATGCTTTGGTCCTGAAGGGGAATCTGGGTGGCACACCTGGGCATCCATTAGAGTTAGGATAGAGAATCCATCTCAAAAATAGGCTAGAGGTTTCTGGGCAGGAATCCCCTGGAAGACAGGGGTCATATTTTATTTTAAATCAAGCTATGTGTCTGAAGCTATGTGGTGAGACATCTCAATTTGCTGCTGAGGGGACGTGACCAAACTAAACTGGCTTATTCATGTTGAAAAAGCTGAGAATAACCCTCAGATTTTGCTGATGATCCCACTCAGGTAAAACTTATCTATTGGTATGCTTGTGGTATAGTGGTACCATTGCTAAAAAATCCCATAAGGAGAATCTAACCCAAGGCATTTTCTTCCTCATGGATTTTTTTTTTCAAACTTGTTAATAATATTTTATTTCTCCAAGACTTTGGTATTTTATTTCTCCAAGAGACCTTTTCCCCATAGGAAGTATTTCAGTATTTCAAACCCTTCACTTCTCACAAGCAAATGACATCAGAATGTTTCTGAACACTGGCATAGGGACTTCCCCGGTGGTCCAGTGGTTATGACTTCGCACTTCCACTGCAGTGGGCATGGGTTCAAACCCTGGTCAGGGAACTAAGATCCCGCATGCCGCATAGCACAGCCAAACAACAAAATAAAATAAAACACTGGCATAATAATAATAATGAGTAGAAAATTATATTCTCATTATGAAACATAAGATTTAAAACTATAAAAAATACTCAATAATTTCTTTCTTCAATTAGATCTATAACCAGCTATTCTAGAATTTGTGTATCAGAACTCAACTGCCTCTTTTTTGTTAGCTATCACTTAAAATCAGTTTATATCATTCACTTATTCAGTTTTTCATTCACCAAATATTTATGAGCACGTGCCATGTGCATGGATTTGTTTTTAAAGATGGAAGTTTACCTGGTGCCCCTCTGGGTCTTACATGGAAGTGCTAGCTTTCTCTTTGAAATGGGGAAGAACCAACCCTGCCAGTAAGCATGGCTGGAGTGCCCTTTGGGGAGAGGAAGAGTTAGTGGAAATTATTTGTTTTGAGAGCCACAGATGAAGGCACACCGTGACTTTTTCTTTTACCTTCCAGTCCCTGTAGATCACAGACTTACCAGTGTACCTGAGAATCAGGGATGAAGTGGGTACTGTGCCTTAAAGGCCTGGAGCTGTCAGGTAGCACAGCCTCACCGTAGTCATCTGCGTTTTGCTTGGTATGATAATGTGTCCAGTTGAGGGCTTATATAATTGCAGAGTCAATGATGATCTCCAGACTAATTTCAAGTCAAAGCTATTTTTAATGGAATTGCCAAAGGAAGGTAGGGTTGGGGGCTGGGAGAAGAGATGTTTACAGAATGCTTTTTAAAGCCAATACATCTCCCAAAATTTTAGCCTTTGCATTTCTGAACCTGAATTTTCGGGGCGGAGGGGATTGGGGAATGCAGATTAAATCATAGCAGAAGTATGTGACAGCAGGGTTCACTTTCCTGCACCTACATTTTTCTTTTGGATGCTGTGGCATGTAGTGGGAAGATGACTGGGCTGAGAGTCAAGAGACCTGAGTCCATTCCCAGATGAGTTAAAAGCCCTTAATGTGTCCTTGAACTGGTTACTCCTCCTATCAGTTGCTTCATTTGCAAAATGAAAAGGCGGAACTGAAATGATTCTCATGTCCCTTCCAACTCTAAAATCCTAGACAATCCACAGACGTCAGCAGTGCTAAAGCCCCAGAGCTGTGAGATGTCATGTGATCCATGAGGGGTTAGATTCTTTCTGCTTAAATTCTTTCCTCCATCCAAGACTTCTCACTTACCTTTATTGATACAACCTTGCCTGTCCTCCTAAGTATCCAAGGACCCAGGGCTCTATTTTATAAGCTTTCTTGGGGAAGAAGGTAAAAGGCTTCTCTGGGTTCTGAACACCATCTAGGAAGAGCATAATTTGAGTTATTTATTCCAGTGCTGGAAGTTCATGAGGCTTAGTATCAAATCAGAGAAGAAATTTCCACCAACACCTAGCAACGTCAGGAAAAAAAAAAAAGTCCCCCCTCTGCCACAGTCAGGTTAGGCTGCTGAATTCTGATTTGACCTTGAACTTGAACTGAACTTAACTGAACAATATAGACAAGTGACCTAATGGAATACTTCAGCATTCCTTTAGCACGGAGGTGGATTTCTGAACCACTTTTAAGCAATCCTGGCTCCATCTGTGCCTGTCAATTTAGCTGTGGTTATGGTCCTAACAGTTTAGTCATTCACCTCATTTTTAATCTCCCTTTCCCTTTAGCAGGATCATTTTCTCTGTCTTAAGGGATTAACATTGAGGCAAGAATGGCTAAATAACCCTTTCTGGAATACAAATGACTTTATAAATAAAGGAATATAAAAGGAAGACAAAGGAAGAGTTCGTAGTGCTATTGCAGTTGTCAAATGCCATAAGCCTTCTCCCCTGTGCACTAGCCAGGCCAGGCATGGCATTAAGAGTTCAGTTCTAGACACTCTCTTTCAAGACCATCCCCATGCTTGAGTCTCCACTGGACACAAAGACCAGTGTACTTAGTTGAATCATGTGTTCCCCAAAATTTCATGTCTGCCTCCCAGTGTAACCTTATTTAGAAATAGGGTTTTTGCCGATGTAATAAGATGAGATCATACTGGAGTGGGGTGGTTCCTAAATCCAATATGACTTATGTCCTTACAAGAAGAGGAGAAGAGACCCAGATACACAGACAGATGGGGAGAAGGTCAAGTGATGACAGAGGCAGAGATTGGAGTGATGCTTCTACAAGCCAGGGAAAATCAAGGATTGCTGGCAACCATCAGAAACTAGGAAGAGTTAAGGAAGTATCCTTTCCTAGAGCCAACAGAGACAGGGAGCATCAGAGAGAGCATGGCCCTGCTGGTACCTTTATTTCAAACTTGTGGCCTCTCGAACTGTCAGGCAATAAATTTCCGTTGTTTCAAGCCACCCCGTGTGTAGTACTTTATTACAGCAGCCCTAGGAAACTAATGCAACCAGGTTGGAGAGGCGTCTGGGAGCCACAGGAGAACAAATTGTAAGAGCCAGAAACCCCCCAGCCTTGGCTGGTCTACTGCGCGTTGCCTTCATTCCCATTTCCAGGCTTCGAGATGGCAGGAAGTTGTGAGACTTGCTGATGGTCTCCCTGTGGGTCCTGCTCTCTAGTCCTATCCAGACCACCATGGCTGCGTAGCCAGCCTTTCATCCCTCTCTTGCTGGCTGCCTGTCCCATCCCCTCAATGACCAGTCCAAACCTTTCTTGTCTTTCTCAAGTCTCCAAACCCACCCCACCTGCCTCACCCTCGATGGATGATTTACTCTGAGACAGTGATGAGAACACTCTTCACTTCACACCTCACCTTAGAACCCCTCTCTGCGTCCTACGTCTGAAGGAAGGTGTGCACTTCTTGCTTGCTAAGGAGACTCTCTTCACCCATGCTCTTTTTTTTTTTTAGATATTAAAAGTATTAACATTTTATTTATTCATATATTTTATTTGTGAACACAGTGAACACTCTAATTTTTCTCAGATTCGTTGCTTCATGTGTTGAATCATCAAACTTCTGCAAGAACAACCTACTGTTCATGACAAATGCAGGTTTGGGAAAGAGATTCTTTTAAAGTCTGCCCCTGTGCAGACTCAAAGCAAATAAAATACGTAAAGTTCAAAATAGGGTATATGTATTTAACATTATACGTAGAAATTTTATGTTCAATGTAAAAAAAAATTATATAAATAAATACTTCAAAATGCATATGACAGTCAAGAATCATAAATTAACCAGTTTCGTTTTCTTTTTTTAAAATAATTAATTAATTAATTTATGTTTGGTTGCATTGGATCTTCCTTGCTGCGCACGGGCTTTCTCTAGTTGTGGCGAGCGGGGGTTACTCTTCATTGCAGTGTGCGGGCTTCTCATTGTGGTGGCTTCTGTTGTTGCAGAGCATGGTCTCTAGGCATGTGGGCTTCAGTAGTTGTGGCTCACAGGCTCTAGAGCACAGGCTCAGTAGCTGTGGCGCATGGGCTTAGTTGCTCTGCGGCATGTGGGATCTTCCCCGACCAGGGCTCGAACTTGTGTCCCCTGCATTGGCGGGCAGATTCTTAACCACTGCGCCACCAGGGAAGTCCAGTTTGGTTTTCATGTGGTGCTTTCATATGCCTGGGGTGGAGTGATCTTGGGGAAACCACACCCAACTGACCTGTGGAAAATAGTATGCCTAAGCATTTTATAGAACATAGATGACCTTCCGGGGGTGGGCAAAGGGCTCCTGGGATGTTGGGAGAGATCACTGTGTTAGAATAATTAGGGTACACATAGACATAAGTGTATTGGACAGCCAGGGGTCCACAGAGACAGTCAGTATGCCTTTGTACAGTTCCATTCTTTTTTTTTTTTAGTTTTTAGTTTATATTTGAGTATCGTTGATTAACAGTGTTGTGTTAGTTTCAGGTGTAAAGCAAAGTGATTCAGTTATACATATATAAGTATCTATTCTTTTTCAAATTATTTTCCCTTTTAGGTTATTACAGAATATTGGGCAGAGTTCCCTGGGCTATACAGTAGGTCCTTGCTGGTTATCTAGTGTTTTTTTTTTTAACTTTTTTTTTATGTGGACCATTTTAAAAATATTTATTGAATTTGTTACAATATTGCTTCTGTTTTATGTTTTGGTTTTTTGGCCACAAGGCATGTGGGATCTTAGATCCCTGATGAGAGATCAAACCCACAGCCCCTGCATTGGAAGGCGAAGTCTTAACCACTGGACCGCCAGGGAAGTCCCTGGTTATCTATTTTAAATATAGCAGTGTTGTACAGTTCCATTCTTTATAGGTTTTATTGGACTGAGATTGGGGCTCAAGAGCAGCCAAGACCACGGTAGCAGTGGGAGTCAAGATTTCTCCTGTACTCTTGACCCCAACCCTCTCTGGCAACTTCAGGGTCTGTACTCCAGCATCCAAGCCCAGCTGCTGGTTTCAATCTCTCCCTCTCTGGTGTTCCCCTCTCACCCCATGCTCAGTGCTTTTCTACAAACAGGCCTAGGTCTCTCTTAATAAAACCAAACCAAACCAACAAACAAATACATTCCTCAGACCACTACTTGATCTTTTCCTTCAAGTTTCTTTATGGAGGTATTAATAGTCACCCTTCCATTTCATCAAACTCCTGTAGACAGACTACTGGCCTCACCCTCTAACATGAAGCCACTAGGGACTTTCCAAATCAATAAATCAAATGGTCATCTCTCTGTTAACATTAAAGACATCTCAAATATTCACTTTTAAAGCATCACACATAGTCTCACACTGAAACAAAATGTTTTGTTTTTGCAATTTTCCTTTCACACACACATATGTTTTTATGTAGTTAACATGGTTTGTATGCCCTCCGCAGCATTTCTCACTGTGGCCACTCTCTTCTTGAAGCTTGCAACTCGCTTGGTCCCTGGTTTCTTCCTACCTCTCCAACTGTTCCTTCTCAGTATCTTTTTCTGGCTCCTCTTCCTCTACCCACTTTCGTTCCTCAGTCTACAAGCTTTCCATGAATAATCTCATTACTCCTATAATTTCAATGACCACCTGCATGCCAAGGGTTCACAATTTCCTATCCTCAGCCCAGACCTCCCACTGATCTCCAGACCTTTCTTCAACTTCCTGCGAGGCAGCTCTGTCTTGATGTCTCACAGACACCTCATTTTCAACACATCTAAAGCTGAACTCATTATCTTTTCCCAAACGCTGTTTTCTGTGCTTTTTCTCTCTGCACATGTCATCTTCATCCATGCCGCCACTCTCCTGAGCAGCTGGGAACTATCTTAGGGCTCCTCCTCCTCCATCTCCACTGCAACCCTACTCCTTCTGTGCCCCCTGCTTCTGTCCATGGTACCACTACTTTCTCTGAAGTCTTTATGAAGTCTATCATCTCCAATTGCTTCTCAAATCTAATCAGTGGTCTAATCCTCTGGATTGTCCTGCAAAGTTTGCTGCTTCTTGTTTTATTCCCTCCATTCCTAATACCCCCAATGAGGCTTTCATTACATTTCATCTGGACCATTCCAGTGGGTTACTGACTAGTCCTTATGACTCAGGTTTCTCCGTGAGCCAACGCCAACTTAAATACTGAAAGAAAAAAAATGCCCAGAGTATTGTTTGAGGTCTGAGTTGGAGGGAGCCTGACTCCACCCTACTAAAAAAAATTCTTCCGTGGCAGAAGACTTAAGCTGGCCTCCAAATACCTGCACCATGTGGTTTTGTTTATATCTCTCACCATTTCCTGTACTTACTCTCTTGCTTGGGATTCCCTGGTGCTTTTAAGCCTCTGTGTCTTGGCTCTGAGTGCCACACCCTCCATCGAAATGATTCCATTCCACCCCACCCTCACACCATCAAGCACTACCCATCAAAATCCAGGACACACTTTAACATCTACCCCAAATCATCATTGCCATTATCATCACCGTCACCTTACGTTTGAATAGGATTTCACAGTTTACAAAATGTTTTCACATGCGTTTTCTCAATTGAGCCTCACAAAATCCCTATAGCTCAGAAGGGTAAATATTTATTATTCCTTTGACCAGTGTGTAAACAGATCAGAAAAGGTAAATTGCTAGCTAATATGTCACTGTCTTGGAGGCTTCTCTTTATATTTCTCTTGTCTCCCATCATATTCTTCCTCCTATTAGGATTATTTCTACTCTGATCATACCTTTCATTCTATGTTTTAAATCATTTTTGATAGCAAACAGTAGTAAGAATGGTTTACTTTTATATTACGCTTGATGGTTTGCAAAATGCTGCTTTCAAATTAAGCATGGTCCTTAATCCTCAAAATATTCATCGGTTAAGAATGATTACCCCCATTTTAACATACAAGTTTGTTACTTGGGCCAAATTTCCTTGTTATAATAGTTGGTACAGGTCCTCATCCATAGAATGAATGCAATATTTGTGGATTGTAATGATAGCTTGAAAATCTAGTACTCAAGAATCTGACCATGGAAGAGCAAGAGGTGACAATATATGTGTCCTCATACTGTAAAATTAAAACCGGTCGTAGACTTTAGAGGAAGGGCATCATGGGCTTGACGTAAAAACAACTTTATAACACTTGGAGCAGCCTAACACTGAAACTGTCACAAGATGTAGTGAGCTCTTTATTTCTGTGTCAGGCATATTACCGAGTTCATTTCTGCATTGAGAGGAAGGAGGGGAGATGGCCAGGTAGGATAGATTCTTTCTTTATTTATTAAGAAATTTTTTAAAAAAATGAAGAATAGTTGATTTACAATGTTTTGTTAGTTTCTGCTGTACAGCAAAGTGATTCAGTTATATATATATGTATATATATACTTTTTCAGTTTCTTCCATTATAATTTATTGCAAGATATTGAATATAGTTCCCTGTGCTATACAGTAGGACCTTGTTGTTTATCTATTTTATATACAGTAGTTTGTATCTGCTAATCCCAAATTCTTAATTTATCCCTCCCCTGCCCCCTATCCCCTGTGGTAATCATAAGTTTGCTTTTTATGTCTGTGAGTCTGTTTCTGTTTTGTATATAAGTTCATTTGTATCATTTTTTTAGATTCCACATATAAGTGATAAGATAGATTCTTTATATAAAAAAATATTTATTAAGAATCATCTATGTGCCAGTAGCTGTGCTTGGTGATGAAAGTGCAGTCGTAATTCAAAACAAAATCCTTTCCCTTGAGGAAGTTTCAGCCCACTGGGAAAGACTGGTTTAAGTAATAAATAAATAAATATAAAAATTACAGGGCTTCCCTGGTGGCACAGTGGTTAAGAATCTGCCTGCCAATGCAGGGGACACGGTTCGAGCCCTGGTCCGGGAAGATCCCACATGCCGCAGAGCAACTAAGCCCGTGTGCCACAACTACTGAGCCTGCGCTCTATAGCCCGCGAGCCACAACTACTGAGTCCGTGTGCCACAACTACTAAAGCCCGCACGCCTAGAGCCCATGCTCTGCAACAAGAGAAGCCACCGCAATGAGAAGCCCACGCACCTCAGTGAAGAGTAGCTCCCACTCACCGCAACTAGAGAAAGTCCACACACAGCAACGAAGACCCAACACAGCCACAAATAAGTAAAAACAAAAATAAATAAATTTTTAAAAAATTACAACTTATGACAGTGCTATAAAGAAAATAAAAAGGTGCTAAGATGAAAACAATGTGTATACTTTGTATTGAGAAGACCCCTTGAAAGCAGCATTTAAGGTGTAGAAGTTAAACAGGCAGATATTGAGGAAAGAGCAATCCAGGCAGAGGAAGCATCAACCGCAAAGGCTCTGAGGTGGAGAAGAGCCTGGAGAAGAAATGAAAATCAAAGAAGTCCAGTATGGCAGGACCACGGTTACAGTACAGAGCTAGACAGGGCCCCACGGGCCACAGTAAGTAAGTAGTTTAGATTTTCTTCTCAATGCACTAGGAAACTGGGGGAAGTTAGAAGGTAGTTTTGCATTCTAAAATAATATGATTGCTATTTAAGAGGTAATTTATCTAAGGATGACAGCTTCTTCAATAAACTCTCGTATACTTGGACTACACCACCAGGAGTGACAGCTGTTCTAATTCAGGGTATGTCCTCCTGCCAAACACTGTGTGGGACAGGGCTCTGATTCACAAAGGCGGCATTTTTCTCTGGGAGGAACTTAACCATCTGCCTAGGGAAGTACCTGAGTCTCAGAGAAGACGAGTCGGCAAGGGAAGACAATCTGTTGGGATAGAGATTTGTAAGGATGAGAATAGAAAAGGAGACCCTGAGCCCTTTTCCCTAATCCACAGCCTTCAGTTGGATACAGAGGAGCCTGTCTTCAGTGTTTTCATTCAATAGCTGGAGAGAACTTGGAAGAGAATCTCAGAAATAACGCACGTTGCTCATCCAGTTGCTCAATGAATTTTTTTGAGCCTCTATTATGTGCCAGGCTGTACCAGCAACTGTGGATATGACAATAAACTGGACAGGCAAAGCTCTTGCCATCAGAGGGCTTACATAGCAGTGGACACAACGGGGTGGGAAGCAACCCTTTAGGAAGTCATTGTAAGCACATCCAAGAGAAGGAAGGCTAAGGGCAAACACATCATTCATGCCAAACATCTATCAGAGGCAAGAGAGAGAGGAATTTTAAGACCTGACCTGAATGATAAAAGGAGGTTTTTGGAAAGGAAAATAGAGAGGAAGGACAAGGGAAATTCCGCGGGTGGCAGAATTTGTCTGCTGTATTGCTTCATCCTCTCTCTAATCCTTTGCTACCCAAGTCCCAAGTTTGAAAAGATGGCCGGAAGCTCCTGCTGGAATCATTTCTTGGTTAAGTAAATGTGCAGAAATGAAGACTTCTGGACTGACTTTGCAGACTTCCCCATATTTCATCCCTATCATAGAAAGCAGCTTATATAAAAGGATGTGCTATGGCCCTTTGGACTGCTGTGATAATGTTAGGACCCCACTGAACGGCATTGGTATGAATTAATCTACTGCAGTATCTCTACAAATCATGTTGTGACTTTTGGAAATGTTTCAAGGCACAGGGCAAGCCAAATGTCTCCCTATACTGAGACTGAGAATGTCTTGGGTACCCTTGCTGATAAGATCTGATGTATAGATGCATGTCTACAAGCACTCAGTGGCTGCTGGCAACATTTATTACAACTCGAGTGTGACATGTGCTATCCTATTCATGGATTCTGATAAAAGTTATCAGTCATGGTAGATGTATAAGGAACCTGGCTTCACTGTGACTGATTAGAGTTACCTTATTTCCTATTTCCATACCACTTTTAGTCTGGGAATTGAGCAGGAAGTTGCTCCCGAATGCTCTCCCTTCTTAGTTATGAAGGTGTGGTTATTTGGTTTTCTGTAGTAAGAGACATAAACCAATCACATTAAAGCATATTCTACTGATGTCAGAACAATCGGTCCTAACCTACTTTTCCAGTTTCAGCTCCTACCTATTCTTTGTTACTCTTGCTCCTCCAAACTAAACTACTTGTGGGATCCTGAACTTGTCACCTTTATTCAGTCTGGTCATTTTGCCAGGAATGCTTCAGGGGAGTTTTCTCTCATCCTTCATGACCCAGCTGAAATCTGTGTCTCTGAAAATTCTTCCTGCCCTGCTGGAGAGCTCCTTTCCTCTGCATTCCCATAGGTCAGGTCCTGTGTTTAGCATGGGAGATGCAAAGTCAAGTAATATATGTCTGTGCCCTCAAGTCCTCATAACCTGGTGGGGAGGCAAACGCCAATAAATACACCATGTGTAAACTTCCTGTAACAAAGACATAAAAAGAGACACAAACTAAAGAATTAAATCAAATCAGATGGAACATGGGCCCCAATGCTGAGCTCTTCCATCATTATGAAATTACCAGTTTGCTCTAGCGATATCACAATCTCATCCTGGCACTCTTCTGAGTACATTAGCCTCCTTCCTATAAAGGTGATCACCATTCTCGTCACAATCAGCCAGCAACCTGATAATCATAAAATTATAAAAACAGAGTTAACAATATGTGAACTTTCCAAATCAACAATGTATGTGATGATTATTCATATTATAAGGATGATTCTTCATGTTCTTTTTTTAAAATAAATTTATTTATTTATTTATTTATTTATTTAATTTATTTTTGGCTGTGTTGGGTCTTCGTTTCTGTGCGAGGGCTCTCTCCAGTTGTGGCGAGCAGGGGCCACTCCTCATCGCGGTGCGTGGGCCTCTCACTGTTGCGGCCTCTCCCGTTGCGGAGCACAGGCTCCAGACGCGCAGGCTCAGTAGTTGTGGCTCATGGGCTTAGTTGCTCCGCGGCATGTGGGATCCTCCCAGACCAGGGCTCGAACCCGTGTCCCCTGCATTGGTAGGCAGATTCCCAACCACTGTGCCACCAGGGAAGCCCCTATTTTTTATTTATTTATGTTTGGCTGCGTTGGGTCTTCGTTGCTGCGCGCAGGCTTTCTCTAGTTGCAGTGAGGGGGGGCTACTCTTCGTTGCAGTGCTTGGGATTCTCATTGCGGTGGCCTCTCTTGTTGCGGAGCATGGGCTCTAGGTGCGTGAGCCTCAATAGTTGTGGCATGCGGGCTCAGCAGTTGTGGCACACAGGCTTACTAGTTCTGTGGCCTGTGGGATCTTGCCAGGCCAGGGATCGAACCAGTGTCCCCTGCACTGGCAGGTGGATTCCCAACCACTGCGCCACCAGGGAAGTTCCTCTTCATTTTCTGAAGGCATCTCTAAATACCAAGATTCCTGCTACAATAAAACTTACATTCAATTTACAGATATTGAACATAGTCCATTTTTAAAAGAATATTTATTTCATAAAATAAAATAAAAACGCACGTGAGAGTATTAGCACAAAGGAGTTGCAAAATAAATTTTTAGTCAGATATAAAATAAGACGCACATGCATTGAGAATGGGAACAGTGATGATCATTGTCATATTCATAACATTCATATATCTCTAGTCAACGTGCCTGTTCTTTGTAGTACTTAGAGTTGCAATTATTGGACAGAGTACCAGTTGCTCAAATACCCTGTATTAGAGGTTTTCTTCTTGTACTTAGGTAACCTAATTTTCTTTAAAAATTTGTAGGCATAATTTCTTATCTATCAATTTATCTTCCATGGAAACTAGAAACTCACTATTCTGTTACATTGCCAATGCCATACTGGCTTAATTATTGTGGCACTTTAGTAAGTAGTGTGAGTTCCCCAACTTGGTTCTTCTTGTTCAGATATTATTCTAGTTCCTTTGTATCTCCATATACATGTTAGAATCAGCTTATTAATTATAAAAAACTAGTTGTGATTATAATTAGAAATGTAGTGTTGAATGTATAGGTCAATTTGGGGAGAGTTGAAATCCATATACTATTGAGGCTTCTAATCCATGAACAATCCATGAACATGATACATCTTTCCATTTGTTTAATCTTTAAATTTTCTCAGGAATGTTTTATAGTTTTCAGTGTAGATGTCTTCCATATAATTCCTTAAATTTACCTCAAAGTATCTTTTTTGTTTTTGATGCTAAGTGAATTTTTTAAATATTTTTCAAAATTTCATTTCCAATTGTTTGCTGCTAGTGTACAGAAATACAATTGAGTTTTGTATATTAGCCTCTGTCCTATGACCTTGCTAAATTAACTTATTAGCAACTAATAGTTGATTTATGTTTTTCTTAGGGTTTTTAATATAAACAATCTCGTTATCTACAGTTTTTACTTCTTTCTTTATGCTTTTTATTTCTTTTTTCTTGTTTTATTGCACTGGTTAGTGTAATGTTGAATAGGAATGGAAAGAATGGGCATTCTTACTTTGTTCCCAGTCTTCTTCAATATAATATCTATAACTTTTTCATTGATGCCATTTATTAAATTGAAGAATTTCCTTCTATTTCTGTTCCCTGTTAATTTTTTATTTGTTTTTTACCATGAATGGGTTTTGAATTTTGTCAATTTTTTTCCTGTGTCTCTTTAGATAATCATATGGTTTTGCTTTTAAAGCTGTTAATATGGTTTAATTACATTGCTCAATTTTCAAATGTAAACCAGCCTTATATTACTGGCATAAATTGTACTAGGTCCTTTTTATATACTGAAGGATTCAGACTAATACTATTTTGTTAAGAATTTTTGTGTATGTGTCTACTTTCATGATGGAAATTAGTCTGCAGTTTTTTCTTGTAAAGTTTTTGCAAGAGTTTAGGGCAGCAAGGTTAGGAGGTCTCACAAAATGAGTTGTGAAGTACTTTCTCCTTCTTAATTTTTCTGAAAGAATTTGTGTGGCATTTGAATTATTTCTTCCTTAGATGGTCAGTAGAATATACCAGTGAAACCATTTGGACTTACCAGTTTCCTGTGGGAAACTTTTTGATAAAGAATGCAATTTCTCTAAAATATAGCACTGATATTTTCTATATCATCTTGTGACAGTTTTGGCGAACTGTGTTTTTCAAGGAATTTGTCCATGTCATCTATGTTGTAAATTTATTACTATAAAATTGTCCATAATAGTCTTTGAATGTCTGTAGGATCTGTAATGTTGTCCCTTAATTTTTTTTCAAGAATGCTTGCTAGAGGTTTATCAGTTTTATTAATCTTTTCAAAGAACTACCTTTTGGTTTTGTTTATTTTTCCTCTTGTTTGTCTATTTTACATTAGACTGATTTCTGTTCTTATTTTTATTATTTTCTTTCTTCTACTTACTTTGGGTTTTAATTTGTTCATTTTTTTCTGGCTTCTTGAGATGGAAGCTAACATTATTGATTTTGAAACTTTCTCCTTTTCTAATATGTGCATTTAAACTTATGTTACCCTTTAAGCACTGCTTTAGCCATGTCTTACAGATTTTGATATTGTGTTTTTATAATCATTAAAGTCAAAATATTCTAATTCTCCTTAGGATTTCTTGTTTGACCCATGGGCTATTAAGAAATATGCTGTAATTTCCAACTGTTTGGGGGCTTTCAGATATATCTTATTATTGTTGATTTCTAATTTAATTCTGTGGGGTCAGAGTACATACTCTATAAGGTTTTAGCCTCCTGCAATGTATTGAGAATTGGTTTTTGACCTAGCAGATGGTTTATCTTGGTGAACATTTTATGTGCACTTGAAAAGAAAGTATATTCTGTAATTATTGGGTGTAGAATGGGGCAATTGATAATGTTGTTTAGATCATCTATATCCTTACTGAGTTTTAATTGTTTCATGAATAACTAAGACAAGGGAGTTAAAAATCTGTATCTATGATTGTGGATTTGACAGTTTCTCTCCTTAGTGTTGTCAGTTTTGTTTCATGTAATTTAAAACTCTTATTATACATTTATGATAGCTGTAGGTTCCTGATGAATTGACTCTTTTTAAAAATCATTTATGAAATGCCTTTCTTTATCTCAGGTAACATCCCTTGCCTTGAAGTCTTTTCCTGATATTAATATAGCCACTTCATCTTTCCTATGCTTACTAAGCATAGTTTAAATTTTTTCTATTATTTTACTTTCACTCTCTGTCTTTACATTTAAAGTGCATGTCTTATAGACGGTATGTAGTTTATTGTATCTTGATTATTTTTACTCCTATCTGACAATTTCTTCCTTTTCATTTAATATGTTTACTAGTATAGTTGGATTTAAGTCTACCATTTTGTTATTTGTTGCATCTCCCATCTTCTTTTGTTGTTGTTCCTTAATATTCCATTTTAATTCCTCTATTGGTTTTAAAGCTATAATTGTTTGCATTATTTTTTATTGATTGCTCTAGGGATAGCAATATGCATCTTTGACTTATAGTCAACTTAGAGTTAATATTATACTACTTTACATAAAGTAAAGAACTTTGCAGCAATCTATGCCTCTTTACACTCATCCATTCTTTGTGATATTGTTACCATACATGTGATAGCTACATACGTTTTATATATATATACCCACAGTAGAGTGTTGTAACTTTTGCTTGAAACCCTCATGTGAGTTATAACAATTTTATGAGTAGAAAAATATATATAGTATTTTGTTCTTACTTACATATTTACCAATTCTACTGTTTTTAATTATTATCCATAGACCTGTCTCCATTGGTATTATTTCTTTCAGTCTGAAAACTTCCATTAGCATTTCTAGTGCAGGACTGCTGGAAACATATTCTCTGTTTTCATTTCTCTTAAAAGGTGTTTATTTTGCCTTCATTTTTGAAATATATTTTTATTGGACATAGAAATCTAGGTTGACAGGTTTTTTTCCCCTTTCTCTTGGGTTCCGTTGTCTTCTGGCATCTGTTGTTTATGAAAAGAAGTTATCCATTATTTGTTGTTTCCCTGCATGTAATATGTTATTTTTCTTTGGCTGCTTTTAAGATTTTTCTCTTTATCTATGGTTATCAACACTTTGAATATGATATGCCTAAGTGTTGTTTTTTTATATTCATCCCACTTGATGTTCACTGAGCTGCTAGGCTATGTAAGTTAATTTTTTCAGCAAATTTGGGGAATTTTAAACCATTATTTTATGTTTCTTCTTTCCTGTTCTCTCTCCACTCTTCCTGGCACTCCAGTTACACATAGGTAATATTGCTTGATATTATCCCACAGGTCACTGAGGTTCTGCTTTCTTTCTTCCTTTCTTTTTCAATTTTTTCCTCTCTGTTCTTCAGATTGGACAATTTATCTTGATCTATCTTAAAGTTAATTTATCTTTTCTTGTCCCATTTCCAATCTGATATTAAGGCCATCCAGATCTACTGATAGAATTTGTATTAGGTTCTTTTTTATAGTTTCCATTTCTCTGCTAAGATTCTTCATTTGCTCATTCATTAAGATACATTTTCCTTTAAGTTCTTAAATATATTTATAATAGCTATTTTAAAGTTCTTGTCAGCTAATTTCAACATCTGGGTTATCTTGAAGTTATTTTCTATTGAGTGATTTTTCTCTTGTCTGTTGGTTACATTTTCCTGTTTCTTTATATGTCTAGTAATAACTCACTGTCTGCTAGGCATTGAGATGAAATATTGTAAAAGGTCTCAATAATGTCATCTTCCTTTAAAGGGTATTGAATTTTGTTCGGAAAGTAATTGCATTGCTGTAACTTTTGTTCCTGTCAAGCTTGGTCTTATTCTTTGTAAGGATAGGCCTATTTTTAGTTTTAACCAGTTCTAGAGCATAGCCCTTGTTCTATGGTATGGTCCTTACTTCTACCAGGCTTATCCTTAATGCCTGAGATGCGCAGTGAGATCTCACTACTCTGATTGGGCTGGAACTGCAGTATTTCCCATCATGGCCTGATCTCTATTTTCATCATTCAGCTCTCAGGCCTGCAGAAGGAGATCTCTTCTGGGCCTTGTGGAATCTTGCCTGCACTTGTACTATCCAACCCTGAACCGAAGACCTGCAGGGAACCTCTGTGCAGACTTCTGGCCCTCCCCTATATAGCTTCCTCTTCTCAGAGACTCTACTATGAAAATTTCAGCCACCCCAGCAGTCCAGAACTCTAATATCTGCTTTCTCAGCTCAGCCAAACTACTACTCTCTTTCAGCTCTATCTTCCTGCTCCACAACAAGAAAAAGGAAAGTATCTCCAGGAAGGAAGGCTGGACAGCTGTGGAGTGATTATGGCTCTTGATTCATGTGTTTTCTTTCTCTCAAAGATCACAGTTCTGTCCTGTGTGTTATTCAATACCTGAAGACAGTTTCTTCAAATATTTTTTTTTAAGTTTTATGGTTGTTTTCAATGGGAGGTCATGTCTAGTACCAGTTAACTCTGTCATGACTGGAGACACAAGTTCAACTTGTATCTTTTTTAAAATACAAATTGGGTCATATCTCTTCCTTCCTGAAACCCTTTGGTAGCTTTCCATTGCTCTTAGGATATGTTTGTGATCTGTAACATCATCTTCAAGGCCCTATATGACATGGACTCTGGCGTATTTCTCTAGTTTCTTATGGCACCACCTTTCCCCCTCATACACTACACTCTTGTTAGTTTTCTCACTTTCCATGAACTTCTCCCACTGGGGGCTTCTCACATGGTATTCCTTCCACCTTAAAAATGCTCCACTATCTCCTTGCCTCATCCACTGCAACTCATCCTCAAGTTTCAACCAAAATGTAATTTCTTGAGGATGGCCATTCCTGACCCAGCCAGTCTTAGGTTCCATCCCCTGTTATATGCTTTCATTTCACCCTGTATATTTTCCTTCAAAGCACTTACTAAAACTGTAATTATGTGGTTATTTTTTTTCATATCCCTCTACTCCTCTAGAATGCACAATCCAGCAGCACAGAGATCCTATCCCTTTATTTATTCCACATCCCCAGTATTTATTAGTGCCTGGCCTCCAGTAGGTAGTTAATATGTACTTGTTGAATAAATGAATCTACCTCTGTCTTTTAGATCTTCTACTCACTTTATCATTGATAGTCAATATAATATCTTACATTTGTATGGTCTTTTTTACTTTTCAAAGGGGGATTTCCTGCATACTCCTCTGAGCCTCACAAAACCCTGTAAGGAAACTTTGTGCTTATTATCAGGTAAAGATTTTTGAGACACAGAAAAGCTGGATAATATGTCAAAGCTCATACTACCAGAAGTAGAAACATGGCTAGAACAGTCTCCTGGCATCTAATCAGGAATTCTTTCCTAAGACCCCCTGGGCTCCCATTCTCTTGGCTTCTTTCTACCTTTATAAGGAAACATGTGTACACAGTATAATCCTCTTTTTGAAACAGGTCTCTAGTTTTTCAGAATGGGATCATGTTGACATTTTAGGCTCTTAAAAAATATCAGTGAGCACAGCAGAGACTTTACGTGGGTTTACACTCATTTTGCTCCTGTCAGTTCCCACACTGAGCGGTTTCCCCATTTCCATTCTTGGCCCTGTGGGGCTCTTTGCCATCTGGTTACAATTTAAAAATGCTTGGGCCTTTTTGTTGAAGAACTACATCTCAAACATTCTAATGCCTCTTTGTCTTTTTTAAGCTAATAAACACTGTGCCGAAAATCAGCCATCGGTCTAGAAAGCCTGCAGTCATCTGTGTGCTGTTGTCCCTAAGTAGATGTGAATGTTCTGAGCTCTATCCCCTCCCTCTAGCTCCCTTCTGTAACCAGCACGGATATTCACAGGACAACTGGCTGGGAACACCATCTGAATTTTTGACCACACAAAGCCCTATGGCTGATCCAGATTTAACCTTGACATCATCAGCATGACCTTCTCAGCACCACTTTGGCTCAGCAGTTCAGTTATTTATTCCAAAGGATGAATAAATGCAGTGTCAGGGTCTCCTTTATCTGTTCAATCTTTTATAAAAGCTGAAGAGGAGAAAAGGTAGGCCAGAGTAGTTTTGTACTATTAAAGGTTGTCTGATTTCTCACTACATGTTCTTTGCCACTTTTCTCCTGTTCCACAGTTCTGATGATGTTGGTTTTAGTAGGTCTTGTGCGTAACGGGACTAATGATCGCACAAGACTTGTATGGTTGTGATTTGGGTGAGCAGCAAACCCTGCCTTTAGGTGTTCATCATCAGAGCCTTTGTCAGACTCCTTGTGGCCCAGAATCCCTGTTTCCATGGAACGCCTTTGAATTCTGGGAATTCTAATTCCTGAACCAATTGTGAGGAGGTGTATCTGATGCTTATCCAAACTGAGGGGCAGAATATTTGCAATTGGCATAATTCTGCAAGAGAATCTAGGTCATTATCCTGCCGTATTTCATCCTTTTCCATCCTTCCCAATGGTAGTGCTAACTACCATTTGTAGGGCATTTATGCAGTGAACACTGTGCTAAGCTGCTATCTTCCTTCTCCATGAGATGGATACCTCGCCTAATTTTACAACTGGGAAAACTGAGACGCAAAGAGAGAAAGTAAATTCCATAAATTCATTGAGTTAGTCCGTGGAGGCCCTGGGATTTGAACCTCATTATGTCTGTCTGAGTCCGTAGTCTTTGCTCTTAACTAGGGGTTGGCAAACTATTTCTGTAAAGGGCAGATGGTAAATATCTCAGTCTTTGCAGGGAATATGTGGTCACTGTCACATATTCTTTCCTTCTTTACAACCCTTTATAAAAGCGAAAGCCATTTTGAAATCACAAGCCACACACACACACACACACACACACACACACACACACCCAAAAACGGATTATGAGCCTGAGATGGCCTGGATTTGGCCTGTGGGCTGTAGTTTGCTGACCTCTGCTTTTAATCGGTGCACACACTGTTTCTCAGGATGTGGAAACTCTGTGTTTCCAGTGGAAAATAGTGAGAAAAATGGTGAGTGCCTGGGAGAGGTAGCAGGATTACAGTAGGTGCTATCCCTGCTCTGGTGAGATGAGCCAGGGGTCATTTAACCACTGGCCGCTGTGCCTGGAAGGGTTCAGCTTTCCCTTTGCAGTTCTGTCAGGAACCTCATGGCTCCAGAAGGCCAGAGGGAAAGGCCTCCTCGTGGGAGCAGGAAACCTGCAGGGCAGAAATTGTCTTCACATTTGCCTGCTCCTTCTCAACCTTTCCCCTCTGCACCCTCTTGGTTATAATCAGAGCACTATCAGGAACCCTTGAGTCAGTGGCTCTTTATTTTTATGCTTTAATTTATTTCCCTTTTCAGTTGCCAAGCATTTGACTATTTAAGGGACTCCTGTGGTGAATATTTATCTCCCTCCTGGAAGAAGCGAGGTTCCCTTTGCTGAGCTCATACAGTGGGGTTCTTAGGCTGCTGCTGACCAGGACAGCTGACCATCTCTAGGAGGTGAAGTCCCCAGCTGTGGGCTGAACCCCTTCCAGAAAAGGCTGGAGGGCCAAGAAGCTTCCTGTGACTCCCCACTGCCCCCATCTAACCAACACCTCCATCTCCTCGCCACACACCTCCCTGCCTGCCCTCTTTCCCTGGCGCAGACACATTCTTCTGCCTGGCAAAAGGAACTGTGTTTCCATGGAAGCCTCATTAACTCTGCATCTTGCTCAGTTTGGGTTTGATCACGGCTGCCAGAAGTATTTTTAGCCCATGCAGTTGCGTAATGAGATGGGAATCGGGGAAGGGAGAGGGGACAGTATGGACAGAGAGAAGATTAAAAAAAAGAGGAAGGAAGGGAAGGAAAACCTCAGGAAGAGGGTCCCACCAAAGGAGGGAAGGATGGAGCACTTTTTGGGTGGTGAGGACCGCTGCTCCTGGCTAGCTCCTTCTTACTGGAAGCCTGTGGACATTTGCCATGACAACTGTCCTGGTCACATGTCAGGGGAGCCTCTGATCTCCCTTTCCATGAGGTCAGCTGGCCCCAGCCAGGGTGTCACTTAAACCAGGGAGTGTGGTGGACTGATGCCGCTGCTCATGGGTTTCCCTCCCGGGGTGGGGAGGGGCCAGGGAAGGAATAGTAGCCAAGCTGAGGGCTGGGGTTCTCAGGGTCTGCAGTTGTAACGGCCACAGGTGATAGCAGGGGAGAGAGGGTGTCTTAACACATCGGAGGTTTATACCCAGAGAC
Source organism: Balaenoptera physalus (assembly GCF_965194825.1). Lineage (NCBI taxonomy): Eukaryota > Metazoa > Chordata > Mammalia > Artiodactyla > Balaenopteridae > Balaenoptera > Balaenoptera physalus. The sequence goes on from NC_138883.1 coordinate 32,267,275, forward strand.
AGGATTTTGGGGGTCAGAAAGGGCATGCCGTGTGATTGTGCCAGAACCTGATACCAAGGCCATCCCCTGGCTGCTGAGGTTCTCGGAACTTTCACGTTGGCCCTTCAGCCAGACTGTGCCCTCACTCTGCCCTTGCATGTGAGAGAGCTCTTGATAACCTGGTTGGTTGTTTGCATTGGAGTTGTTGGAGTGTGTGTGTACCATACATGCACAGGACCATGTATCACACCACATAAAAATATAAAAACCACAGGCAGAGGGAATAGCTAACGTTCACTGAGCGCTCCCTGTGGCCACACAGCGTTTTAGGCATTGTATACATGGTAACTCATTTTCCCTTTCCCTAATTCTATGGACTAGACACTTACCATCTCCATTCTACAGACAGGGAAACTGAGGCACAGAGAAGTTAAGAAACATACTCAAGGTCACTGAGCTGATTAGCAGTGGAGCCAGGTTTTGTACCCAAGCAGCCTGACTTGAGAATCCGCAGTTTGAAATCAGTAACTTTAGCATAGGCCTGTCATACATTTGAAACGATTTTCTGCACAGAACCATTTATAGTAACTTTGGATTGATGAGCTGAAAGGAGTCTGCAGATGTGTGCTGCTGGGATTTCATTCATCCTTAAAGAGGTGGTGTGGTTTTTTTACCCGAAGGTGTTCTGAGGGTGGTATCCAAATTCATAAAAATCTTTACGATCAAGATTTTCGCAAGCAGACATAGAGAATGGACTTGAGGACACGCAGAGGGGGAAGGGTAAGCTGGGACGAAGTGAGACAGTGGCATGGACATATATACACTACCAAATGTAAAATAGATAGCTAGTGGGAAGCAGCCGCATAGCACAGGGAGATCAGCTCGGTGCTTTGTGACCATCTAGAGGGGTGGGATAGGAAGGGTGGGAGGGAGATGCAAGAGGGAGGGGATATGGGGATCTATGTATACATATAGCTGATTCAGTTTGTTATGCAGCAGAAACTAACACACCATTGTAAAGCAATTATACTCCAGTAAAGGTGTTAAAAAAAAAAAAAGAAAGATTTTCGCGAGCTTCGTTCTGACTCTCCTGCGTTGCCGTTCTTCCCGCATTTCCGACTGGTTTCTGCTGCCTCGTCTCTCTTGAGCCCCGTTGCTCCCCAGTGTTGGTGTTGGGGTGCGCTCCCCTTCTTATTCTCAGGCAGAGCGAGTTTCTCTCCTTGTTCAGCCTCACGGTCCGGCTTCTTCTCCCTTGGGACAGCGTTTCATTTCTCCAGTTGCATCCCCGAGCGATCGCCCTGAGGCCCTCCTTGAGCCTGGCAAGCTGTTCCCTTCTTTGCCCTTCAGTCTCTCTGATGACCTCTCTTTCAGTCTGCCCCTCTTCAAGGCCTTGGTTTTCTCTGAAGTTACCAGCTTCCCTCCTCAAAACCAAAGTGGAGAGGAAACCAAAATCCTTTCACCGCCCCGCTAGCCTCCTCTCTAAATGCTTTCTGTGTTCTGTTTAGGACATGAAAATCCTAGGGCGTGTGTATTGGGGATTTATTTATTATACCGCACAGCTCAATCTTTACAATATCCCTATGAGCCGAGTACAAGCGATACCCTCCATTTTACAGGTGAGTAAACCGAGGCACATAGAGGTAGAATAACTTGCTCCAGGTCACACGGCTAGTAAGTGGTTGGAACCGTGAGGCAAAACAGGGCAGTCTGGCTCCAGAGCCTGGGCCCTTAATCAGCATTCTGTCTCGCCTCCTACTTGAAAACAGCCAAGTAAAAGTTGGAGATAGATCGACGGCCATCTTCTTGCACAATAAAGCAGAGGCCAACTGTCTGGAGCTACACTGGCCTCATTGCTCTTTGCCAAGGCCTTGTGTTCAGCAATAGCCTTTGAAGTTCAAGGTCTTGCCCGGGCGCTCTGACAACTGGGCACCAGCAAGAAAAACCAATGACTATGATTTCATCAGTGATGCAGCCCATCTAAGGGCGAGGTCGGAAGAGCACACATGTACAATCCGTGTCACTCTCTTTTGGTTACAAGAAGCAGGAACCCACGAAAGCCAGCTTATTATTTTTTTTTTAAAGTTGAATGTATAAGATATAAGGGTATCTTACAGAATTTGGTTTAGGGCAAACAGGCCTTCTGAGGTGCTGAAAGCAGGAACGGGGATGTTGACGGTGCCTCCCTGCCTTTTCCTCTGGAACCCAATGGTTTCTTACCTGCTTCTCTCTACATCTTTGCCTCATTTCTCTCCATCTCCTCTGACTATCTTTTATTGCCTCATCATGTATGTGGAAAAACCTGCATCAGCACTTCCAAGTTCACAGATCCTCATTCAGGGCAGCCATAGTATCCTTAAAACTCCACATTCCAGGGAGAAAGTTTGGGTCAAGGGCCTGGCTGAAAGGCAGTGAAATGGAGAAAAAGACACAGCTGCCAGGCCCAGGGGCAACAGGGAGGCCGGGCAGGCAGCTGTTGTCGTGGTCCAAGGGATAGTTTAAAAGGTCAAGGCAGAAGAAAGTCACATCCTTTTCACAGATGGAGAAACTGAGGCACAGAACGAGCCTGGCTGGGGATCCAGATCTCTGGCTTTTGTGTCTATACTGGATCTACCAGACGTGAGGGGAAGTGAGGTTTCTCTGAGGGGAAGTGAGGTTTCTCTACTTTGTCTCTCCACCACCAGGGGGTCCTGGGGCCTTCCTAGGATAAATTCAGTTCAGGACTCCCAGGAAAAAAAGCATGCAAAATGAAGTTCTGGAACAACTCAGGTTCTGGAATTGTTACAGACCAGGGTTCTTGACCTCCTTAATCAATAGAAATTGATAAGAGGCCAGACAAGAAATTCAGGCAAGGCTTTATTGGGGCTCTTGCTGCAGCAGGGGGTAGCGAGAACAAGTAACAGGTTCCTTTGCTCACTCGTTCCCTGATGGGGGGGGCGAGCTGGTTCCTTATATGGGGTAAGGGTAGGGGCGGGTCCAGGGGTCAGGCTGGAGGCGTGGCTTAGGTGGTTTGCCCCTCCCTCTGGTGGTGGTGTGTGCAGGGGGCATGCGCAGTACCCTGCTTTTGCTCCCGGCTCTTCAGAAGTGGCAGTTGGATTTTTGGTCTTTTTGTATCTTGTTGTCCATAATTTGCCCCAACTGGCATGCATGCAGTTACTTTTAGTTCCTTAAAGTTTCTTTGTATTTTGTTGCTTGAGGAGACATTTGTCCAGGTGTAAGCACTGCAGCAAAGGAACTCAGGTCCCAGGTCCCAGCCTGTCTCAGAATGAGGACCCCTGGGTCCTGGGACCAGCTCTTCGCTAATCTGTCATGTGGGGCCCTCATGGAGCTAATACCTAGCACTCCTGGATTTCAATACAGGTCTTCAAAGCTTCTGTTCCTTCTACCATGTAACAAACCCTCATATACCTCACAACAACCCTACGGGACGGGTGCTTTCAGACCCATATCCCAGGAGAGCCAGTTGGGGCACTGAGGGTAAGCAGCTAGTTCAAGGTCACACAGCTGAGCCAGGATGTGAGCACAGCCCCGTCTGATTCCCGAGCGCCACTTGCCATACTCCTCCGTTCTCTGCTTCATTTCCTTGTCTGTCAGATGGGAACGATAATGCCCATCTCACTTGGATATTATAGAGGGAAACACAGACAAAAGAAGAGAAAGTGCTCTGAAAACGTAAGCAGCCCCTGCAAATGGGAATTATTTTTGTAGCTGTCACATACCGCCAGCCCCCGGGGCTTTGCCGAGCTCTACCCAGCCCCGGGCTCCTCCCCACCAACAGCAGGGCGGGGAGAGCCTGTCTTCACCCTGAGCGAGGCTAACAAAGTGAGCCCCACTCCCCTCCCACCTCCCCAGGCCTGGAAGGAGTGTAGCTCATGCTGTGTCCTCCCTTGTTGCTGGGAGAATGCAAAACCTAGAATTTGGGTCTCAGCAGGTTGAAGAGATGAGGACATAGATTTTCCCCTCCAAATTTATTTTTGAAATATTTGTATTTGTAGATTCACGTTTGCTTGCAAGTTTCTGGCAGAGATATAGAATATCCCAATAATGGGGATTGTTTAATGATTGAGGGAGGGGAAAGGAAACATCGGTTACTGAGCACCTGCTGTATACTGGGCAACTGTGTGACTGTTGGTCATCTTTGCAATGTAATATGGGCTTTATTCATCCCCATTTTACAGATGGGACCCAGCAAGGCTGTGTTCCACAGACTAGTTCCACAGTGATGGCAGGGCTGGGGTTTGAACCCAGGTCTCCAAAGCCTCTGTCTTTCTACCACTGCCTCCCATTGGAAGGGAGGCAGTGGAATAGGTGTCAGAGATGTCCCTTTCCAGTCAAGCAGACTGGGAAGCTGCTGGAAGCTCCTTATGCAAAGGTCAGCAAGGAAGGAAGCAGAGTCAGAGCTGGATTGGGCCCCCAGGCAGCTTGCCCGTGCCAGCCCACACAATGTGGCCAGCTGTTACCACCCGGGCCTGCCCAGGCTGGCTGTGTTCTACAGAGACATCCTGAACATTGCACAAGCCACAAGTCTGTCAGGTTTCACCAAGCTTCAGCCCAACTCGTTAGCTAGGGCAGGTACCTGGGGGCGTGTTCCAGGGGATGGAACAGGTAAGCAGGAGATTCAGGATCCGTTTTCATGACCAAAGGCTGAGCTGAGAGGCTTTCTGAGTAGTGACAGAGTGGGAAGTGGCCAGAAGCTTTGTTTGACCATCCAACCAAGAGGAGAGGAAAGAAGGAAAGCAGGTGTTGGACGTGGGAGGGCTCACCTCAGCTCCTTGACGAAGGTGTGTTGGGCCAGCTCTTGAAGCAGTGACCCTGCCTTTGGCCACGTGTTTATCAGAGCAGCTGTGTCAGCCCTGCAGTGGGCTCTGTGTTTAGAGAAGGGCCCGATATGATTGCCCTAGAAAGGGTTTGACAACAACAACAAAGTGCCACCATGTGTGTTTTCTCTTCTCATCCTCTCAATAGTCCTGCGAGGTAAGCAGGGCCCAGAGAAGTTAAGTTGCTTTTCCAGAGCCACACAGCTGGTAAACAGTGTCCGTCTCAGCTGTCTTCTCTCCCACATCTGTGCACGGTGCAAATAAAAGCCAACCAGCAGCCATATGGAGCATGTACGCATGTGACAGTCACCCTCATTTTGTCTTTCAGGAAGAGCTCATTATTCTTGGTTAGACAAGAAATAATCAGATCAGCCAACTCTTCTGCAGGTTGGTTAATCAAATACACAGAACAAACTCAGACCCAAATAGATGCTCGGAATGTGCATGGAATCACTGCTTCACCAGACAGCGTTAAGGTGTGGCCCTCATACACCTATCATAGTGTGACATGTGTTCACACGCTCAGCTCAGTCCCTGATTCCATATTACAACAAACATGATTTCAGTCTTTGTTTACAGAGCCTCTAGTGAATGCCAAGCCCTCAGTCAGCGACTGGGGGTAGAGACATGAAGAAGTCGGTCAGTATCACTTGAGAGGATTCTTTGGTTGCAAACAGCAGAAACCCAAGTTGCATTTGCTTTGGAGAAAGGCTGCATTGGCTCTTATAAGCAAAGCATGAGAAGGGCAGTCCCAGGGATGACCACAACCTCCAGGATGCTTTCTGTCTTCTCCTTTCATGCCAGATTTCTTCGCCCGGAATGGCTCCCCTCACCGGGCTGGAGACATAGCTGCAAGCAGCCAGCAGACTCACAGCTTAAGCTTAAACATTGGAGGTGACTGTCCCTCCTGTGTCAGACACCACTTACACCATTCACTGTGCCAGGTAGGTAGGATATGTAAGAAGATGGCAGCTCCCGTTTCAACCACATGGTCAGAATTAGAGGAGTGAACATACCCCAGAGCAGGGGCTTGGAGGAAGGACACTCCAGGTGACAACAATACCCAGTCCCTGACCTGAAGGGCCTTTCAGTCTAGTGGGGATTATGAGTGTAGACTAGAGCGTCAGCAGCTATAACAGTCCCGTAAGCTCTACGACACAAGAGCCATGAAAGCCAGAGGAGGGGGATCAATGTGGGTCTGCACTGGGGTGAGAAGGGTCATCCGGAAAGCATTACACAGAGCTGAGGGACACGTGATGACTAGAATCACCCAGGTGTACAAGGGAGGAAGGGCATTCCAGCCAGACACAACCACATGAGCAAAAATCCAGAAGCGTGTGAGCACTTGGGAAAGGCAAGTGACTCAGCATTGCTGGAGGCCAAAGGGAGGGTGGTGAGGTCCTGATGTCAAGGGTAGAAGAATAAAGGTTTCGAACATATTTGTAGAGTTAGGCTCGTAAGAACCCTGAAAGGATTTGTTTAGAAGAGGATCAAAGAACAACCTGAAAACGTATATAGGCTGGAAGGTATTGGATAGTAAGTAACGTGGTGAGGAATGTTGGCTTGAAAACCATATCTGTAACGTGACGGTGTTTTAGAGGATTTTCCTTTGGGAAGAGAGGGGAGAATCTCAAATTGTCTGAGTAATTAATGTTTCCCTCTACATATAAAATCTTAGGAAATGTGATTATGGGGATGATGGTGAGACAGGCAAAACAGTGCAGTTTGTAATTAGCGGTTACTAAGTTGGCTTATCCTTCAGGTCATGCTTTTAACATGGTTTTCAAAAATTAAAGGTCAGTTAAGTTTGTAAAAAAACTTTGAAGGAGGGGGTTAGGTTGCCTTGAATTAAAAAGGAACATAGGGGTTGGTGATACAAATGATCTAAAGCACCAAGCTGCCCCTTAGGATTCAAGGGAATAGCGTACAGCTCAGAAATCAGATATGTGCAAAGCATTATGGAACGAGATAAGTGAACACCAGACGTTCGAAAGATTGCAACTGATATAGGATTTTCAGGCGCCAGCTTCAAGAAAATGAAATGAGACCTAATAAAGGCAAGTAGAAGTCAAGGGAGTGTAAGGTATTAGAGAAAGTGAGGAGCTAGGGCGTTTGTAGGCAGGGAAGGGGGAGTGGCAACAATTGCAGCTCTTTCTACACAGAAGCCTCCTCCTCCCCTCTCCTCCCTCTTGCTAAAAAGTGGGTTTGTTTTTAGCTGAAATGACTGTAAGGCCAATTTTTGTTTAAAAGAAGGAGCTATTTTGTGCTGACTTCCATCATAGAATCAGAGCTCTGCTGCCATAAAATAAAATCTCATAATAGGATAAGTAGAAAACTTGATATCATGCAGAAGGAAAGATGGCAGCCCACTCAGAGCTGCCATCTTCTTACATATCCTACCTACCTGGCACAGTGAATGGTGTAAGTGGTGTCTGACACAGGAGGGATGGTCACCTCCAGTGTTTAAGCTTAAGCTGTGAGTCTGCTGGCTGCTTGCAGCTATGTCTCCAGCCCGGTGAGGGGAGCCATTCCGGGCGAAGAAATCTGGCATGAAAGGAGAAGACAGAAAGCATCCTGGAGGTTGTGGTCATCCCTGGGACTGCCCTTCTCGTACTTTGCTTATAAGAGCCAATGCAGCCTTTCTCCAAAGCAAATGCAACTTGGGTTTCTGCTGTTTGCAACCAAAGAATCCTCTCAAGTGATACTGACCGACTTCTTCATGTCTCTACCCCCAGTCGCTGACTGAGGGCTTGGCATTCACTAGAGGCTCTGTAAACAAAGCCTGAAATCATGTTTGTTGTAATGTGGAACCAGGGACTGAGGTGAGAGTGTGAACACATGTCACACTATGATAGGGCTGGGCATGATTGTACACAAGCCACGCATCTCCTGCTGGGAGTTGTAGCTACTATCCAGCAGTTCACATTTTCTTTGCAGCTGTTTTCTCTTCATTCTGAGGTTACTGAAATCCATCACCCATCAACAATTGATCTTTAACCCTTAGTCTGGGGGTTATTAACCCGGAGGGGCCCAGGGACATTTAGGGAACCAGTGACTGGTTTTTCATGGGGTCTGTGAACCCTCTGAAATTACATACAAAATGTTGTGTGTGAGTGTGTACATTTTTCTGGTAAAAGGCATCTGAATTATCAAAACAGTTCATGACCACCCAAAAGATTAAGAACCATTCCCTAGAATAAAGAGAGTTTTTGCTGCACTTAGAGACTTCCAGATTTGACCAGGGCAGCTCACACAACTGGGATGCAGTTTCACACTTCAAAAGCAGGTCTATTTCCAGCTGTAGAAATTCATCAAGGACATGTTGTAGTAATTCCATAAGAATCAGACATTTAGTGTATTGAATATATTTAGAGTAAGGACCACTATGTACAAATTCTTTCAAAAGACCAAAGATTCTGTCCTTGGCAGGAAAGAACATATCAGATCCATGCAATGCTCTTATATTTATATTTCAACCCTGAAAAATAATTGTGGTTTCACTAAATAAAACCTTTATATTTCAATTAGGAAAATGTTGGCTGATTTTGGCTTCTAGGGGTAAAATGTAGCCCTTATGATGTGCCAATGCATTGTACTTTCACTAACAGGACTTTTGTAATTGACAGGTAGGCATAACGATGTGCCCATATTATGTGATATGTTTAAGGACTCACAAATGTTCACTTGAAATTGAGGAGAATAAAATTCAAAACACAGAATTTCTTATGGAAAATCAACTTAGAGGAGGCAAGAGGAAGAGTGAGCAAGAATATTTCTGATAAAACTTGGATGGATCAATAGCAGCCAATATGTTGATCAAATAAATTATATTGGGGGAGAAAACAGTAGAATACAACTGAAAAATAAGCATCCTACTGCAAAAAAACAGGCAGCATAAACCACAATGGCCTGATTGTGTAATGAGGTAATTAACAACTGGAGTTAGCAAAATATGCTCAAAAAAAAAAAAGAGTAAGAGTAGTTACAAAGACAGAAAACAAAAACAAAAGCAGAACAGCAGATCTTCCAAATCAGAAACAATGGAGATAACTATTCAGAAAATTAAGAAGCCGCACTTAGACTTGAATTCTCTGAATAATTGGTAAAGCTTCCTACATGAAGCACACTCTGTCCTCTGCTCTTTTCTCTGTAAATTCTGTATTGAAGACATCTTCCATGGAGATGGCTTCAAAGAGATCCTCTTTGTGTATAAATCGCAGATCTGGGTCTCCTGGGCTTTGTCTAGCCGTCATTTCCCAGTCAGCCTGCCCAGATTGAAAGCATCATTTACGTTCACCAAAAACAACTCCTTCGGCTCTTCTGGAAGTCCCTCTTTCTGTCCATTGCCCCATCATCCCTACCTCCTTCATCAGGTATGAAACCTTACATTTATCTTTTAATACTTTGCCTTACCTCCCATATCTGCATTCAGAATGTTTTCCTCATACATCCCTTCATTCATTCGTTCCCTCACTCCTTCGTTTGTTCATTTTACAAGCATTTCTGAGCTCCTGCAATGTTCTGGAAACTGTGTTTCGTGCTGGAGATGGTCTTGTGAAAAAGCGATTTCAATTGAGTGTGATAAGTGTCATCACAGAGGCAAGCAGAGTACTGTGGGAGGACAGGAGAGGCTTACCAAATCAGTTCAGAGAGGTTGGGAAAAGCTTCTTGGAGAAGGTGATGTCTGAGGTTTGGAGGATGTGTGGGAACTGAGCAAGAAAGAGGGCAAGCAACAGCATTCCAGAAGGGCGATTTACAGCATGCTAAGAAGTTTGGAGGACAGTGAAGAACCATTAAAAAGGGAAGGAGGGGCCTAGTGAGATTGGCAACTTGAACAGACAGCCCCAGCTGTGTTGGGAGAATGAAATTCAGTGGGCATGAAGGGGGTCAGGGAGATGAGTTAGGAGACTGTTACCGGAATCTGGGCCAGAGGTGATGGAGGCCAATGAATAAGAGTTTTATAACGCCATTTGCAGCACCATGGATGGACCTAGAGATTTTCATACTAAGTGAAGTAAGTCAGACAGAGAAAAACAAAAGCCATATGATATCACTTATATATGGAATCTAAAAAAAATCATACAAATGAACTTATTTCCAAAACAGAAAGAGACTCACAGACTTCAAAAACATGGTTACCCAAGGGGAAACGTGGGGAGGAGGGATAAATTAGGAGTTTGGGATTAGCATATACACACTACTATATATAAAATAAATAATCAACAAGGACCTACTGTATAGCACAGGGAACTCTACTCAATATTCTGTAACACACTATACCATAGAATACTACGTATTAGGCACATGTATTGCAATCTCTTGGTGGACCAGAATCCAACTTATACTTTGTCAGTTTCTAGCACAAATGCTTGCATACTTAGATGCACCCTGAATATTTAGAAGACTGGTTAGTTAATTTCCTACTTGGAAGTTACATGAGTTGCAAAGTTCTGGCCCCTGTGTTTCTTGTATGAAGTAAGAATTACAGACAGTACATGGAGCTCAAATTCCATGAAGCAAAAGCCTATAAGGGATGGCACTGAATTATTTGTTTCCTTTTAGCTTTTGTAGCAATTGTTTTGAATTTGTTTGATTTGCCTGAGAGCTGGGATTGTGAATGGCAGTTCAAGTGATTTGTCTGTACATCCAGAAAATGAAATTGAGTACTTGATAGAGAGTAACTGCTTAAGACAGGAAAAAGAGGAGATTGTAAGTGCTCAAAAAAAAATTTTACAGCGGAGCAATAAAAAATGAAAATAAATGAGGTCAAGTAGCAAGTATCTAAACCTGTTGGACACAAACCCTTGTGTCCATTAATGGACAGGGTTTATATGGCTGCTGGGCCATTGATAGATGTACATCAGTGGCCAGTATTCCAGGAAGTTTAAGGAGATGAATGGAAATTGCACAGCAACCGAAGCGCTTTCTTAGGATGGCAGTACTCCTTCAGAGCACCATTTGCCTATTCTTTATTCTTCACATTAAACTGTCTTCCTTTTCTCATTTTAATGATGGTTATCCTAATAATACTCTAGCCTGGACTTTGGCCGGGACATCTGGAGATAGGAATGATCCTGAATTATTCTTCCCTTCAGGTAATGATTTTAAAAACTTGTTAGATGGCTAGGGATCCTTGGAGAATTTCTGTTTTCTTGAATAGTTGTCAAAGATAGTGAGGACTGTTCTTTGGATAATGGTCCCTATGGAAGGTGACGTCATTGGTAACCCCCAGACTCTAGTCAGTGAGGACGTTTGGAACTGCAAGGGATTCATCTACTGATCCCCCTGACCCTTCCCTCCAGTACTGCTACTTTGGCACTGGCTCTATGTAGTAGGGGGTCTGGTTTACGGAATCCGACTCTCTCAGCAGGAGGTGGATACAAGCACGTTCCCAGAGTGAAGGGCTTGGCATGGCTGATCTTAGGCTGAGGGAACTAGGAAAACTTATCCTACTTTCTTGAAACTCCAGAATTTTAGGGGGACACAAACATTCAGTCCATAACAGGGCACAGCGCTAGTACCTGGCTCATTGAGCTGTAATGAGGGTTAAATGAGACGTGTTGAAAGCACTTAGCACAGTGTCTGGCACATAAGGAACACTCAAGAAATTGATAAATGCTGGTTGAGAGTACCAGAGAGACCCAAAGGTGACAGTGGATGACAAGGCCATAATCTCTTCTGTTTCACTGAAAAGCAATTTTTACCATCTCATTTGACAGTCGGTATAGTCTAGTGGTTAAGGGCATGGACTGTAGGCCTAGACTACCTCAGTTCAAATTCTACCTGTCATTTAAGCTCTGTGACCTTAGGCAAGTGAATTAACCTCCCTGTGACTGAGTTTTATTGTCTCTAAAAGAAGGTAATAAATAAGAACTCCAAAGTCTTTGAGGTGCTTCCCAGTTTCATAAATCAGACTGAGTTTGAAGTGTAGATATCTACTTATGTGTCTGCCTTCCCCATTGGACTGTGAATTCTTGAAGAGCAGAGAAACAGTTTTATTCATCTCCGTGTAGCATAGCATCTTACGATGATGCCTGATGTTTTCGAGGTGTCGACCGCAGTACTGAGCACACTGTAGGGCCTCAGTCAATGTGGGTCGGTGCAGCCAGGGCGGTGGGTAGGTTAAAGGTCAGAGAAGGGCTTCGGGGGCATCACAAACACTAAATAGTCATCAGCATAAACTGCAAACATTGTTATCCAGGAGAAATCAGATCAGTATTTCACCTTCAGTGTCAACACCAAAAGAGCCTGAGGAGAATACGTAGGAGAGAAAATGATGATTTGCTTGTACATGTTTTAATATTATCATTATTATCACTATATGGTTTTATGTATGTGTTGTGTGTTTTGTTTTGGTGTGCATGGAAAATGAGGTACCAGTCCACTCCCCTTCCCAAGACTACAGCTCAAGAGAAATTGCCACAGACATGAATCTGTAAGCTGGGAATTTGGCCATGAGAGTTTCTAGGTCACTATTTCTCAACGTTTGTAATCTGTGTCATGCCAAGCTCCTTGAAGTAAAAAACATCTTACTCATGTTTGAAACTCCTTCAGCCCCTAATGCCTGTCACATACTTTGCCCATAGACACTCAATAACCATTAGAAATGGCATTGAATTTCTGAAGTCCAGGAAGGCACTCGTATTTTCCCATCCCTCGTGTATGACACACTTTGTCTATCCTTCTCTTCCCTTCCCTCACACCTTGTAAACAGCACGTGATGATATCCTAGGTATCTTCTTCCTCCATCGTTGTACTTGACAGCTCCACTGCCCTGTGTCTCTCGTGTCAAGAATTTCAAGTGCCCTTTGGGAAACAGAATTCTAGAAATCAGGAGACTTAAGGCTCTTCAGACCCTGAAATCCAGTTTTTGTTTTTTTTAATATAAATTTAATTATTTATTTATTTTTGGCTGCGTTGGGTCTTCGTTGCTGCACGTGGGCTTTCTCTAGTTGCGGTGAGCGGGGGCTACTCTTCGTTGCGGTGCACGGGCTTCTCATTGCGGTGGCTTCTCTTGTTGCAGAGCACGGGCTCTAGGCGCACAGGCTTCAGTAGTTGTGACACGTGGGCTCAGTAGTTGTGGCTTGCAGGATCTAGAGTGCAGGCTCAGTAGTTGTGGTGCATGGGCTTAGTTGCTCTGCGACATGTGGGATCTTCCTGGACCAGGGCTCGAACCCATGTCCCCTGCATTGGCAGGTGGATTCTTAACCACTGTTCCACCAGGGAAGTCCTGCAATCCAGTTTCGTGACCTGAGGCAGGTCCCTAATTTCTCTCCCCAACTCTATTTCTCCGCTTCTTCAGTGAATATTTTCTGAGTCCCCGTGAGGCATTAGGAATTCTAGAAATATTCTGTGTTCTCCTCTCTTAATGCCACGCTCCTGGACACCACTTTCCCTCTAGACACTGAATGCTGGAGAGAAATGGAAAAGTACTTTGAAAGCATGTGTGTGTGAGAAAAATGCTAAGTGTTCTGTCGTATCACTTCAGTGACAAGTTTGCCTCTTCAAAAACTTGACTAGATAAGAGTGTGAGGGAAAAATGAAAAGGCAGAAGTGTGTTAAGCTTGGCTGAATAATGACCATCAGGGTGAAAAGATAAGATAACCACCCACCCACCAGATTTCTATCCTCAAGACCCAGAAGGTTGACAACAACAGCATTGAAACCCTCTTAATGGAGGGTTTGGTAAAAAAAAAAAAAAAAAAAGCAACTTTACAGCCACTTTTTCAAAACACAATAGGGAAGTTTGTGAAATAGAGAAGATGCCTAAGCATGTGGGATCACACCTCCGTTCTTGGAACATAACCACTATGATATGATCTTATTCAGGATCATTTAGTTAAAACAGATCCAGTGATTAATGTCACTGTTGCTGTCAACAACCACAACAGCAGTGAGTATATACTGAGGAATTTGTGCTAAGCAATTTGCAGGAGGAGGTATCACTTAATCCTCATGCTGTCCTTTTACAGACAAGAAAATCACCTTTAAACAGGTGATTTCCCCACTGTTATCTGGCTATAAGTGGCAGAGGTGTGATTCAAACTTAGGCCAGTCTAACTGCAAGATCTCTGCTCTTCTTTCCTATATTGTAATACGCCCAGTCCATGGAAATGGACCCTCTTCGTACACTGCTTCTGTTACCTTCAGAATGCCTAAGTGTGGATTGAGTAAAACTCATAGGCTGGGAGGCAGAATAGAGTACTGAAAAGAGTATTGACCTTGTTTCTGAAGATGCGAGCCTAACCCAGGCAGTATCACTTACCAGCTGTGTGACCTCAGGCAGATCCTATCACTGCCCCAGGTCTCAGTAGCCACACCCCTCAAATGTGTGATTATCACTGCATACACTTCCCTGGGCTGTTGTGAGGCTAAAATGAAATAACTCTCTAAACCGAAATGCCCAATGCAAATACAAAGGATTATTGGCATTCCCTACTTCCAGGTATTAGAAGTTGGTACTAGGCAACTAGGAACACAAAACATGGTCAGTTGTCTGCTGACTGGTGCTATAATTAATTTTGGCTCCTCTTTCTCTTTCGCCTCAAAAACTTAAGATGTTTGCCAGCTACCTTTCCAATGGGATTCTTTTTTCCTTTGGAAAAGAGGAAATAGACCAAGATGCCCAATAGCTAACCCCATCATTCCATTCTCGGCAATAAACAGAATGGTGTCCCTGATAACTGCCCCGCCCACACCCCCAGTGTGTTTGGCAAACTCTTGAATGGTCATGTGTGGGAGAGCATTTCATAAACTGTAAAGGGCTATCCAGAGAGAAGAAATCTCAATCAGAGGGCCCCATGCTTGATGGATGGATTCTTGGAAAACCATTTACTCTGTATGTGGCCAGAATCTGAGGGAGGTGCTGGGGAGAGGAGCCAGGTCAGTCTCCAAAATGGAACAGAGGAAACTAGTCATGTCAAATCTGAATTTGTGAAAGCTTTAGAACCAGATCAGCCAACTTCCTTAGGACCATGGGCTGACATCACGAGTTATGGCTAGATCATGTCCCTTCCTGCCCCTATTCCCCTCTCCCTCCTTACCTATTCTCCATGACCCCAGGACAAGTGATAAGCAGAGCAGGTTATGATCCAAGGGAAGTATACAAAGGGAAAAGGAAGGAACGTATTCAAGAGCGTTTCTACCCATATTGAAATTTCACAGGAGGCTGGTGAGTTCAGGCTGCTCATTCTCACCTCCCTCTGTGCCCACGATTCCTTGGTCTCCTTCAATTTTGGTCTCCCTTTGGTTCAACTTTCTGCTCCTGTATGAATGCTCCATGGTTCAGGGTAACCTCCCTCCGCCAAATGCTGGAGAAGCAGAGATACACAACATGGCTGTGCCCCCACGAGGCTCACAGGACAGTAAGGATGTGAGAAGGCAGAGGTTGTGTAGGTGCCGGGTGCCAAATGGTTGCTACAAAGTGGACATGGGACCAGATGTGAGGAGGGAGAGGCCCTGCAGGCTGAGTCACTGGGGAAGGTTTCTGGAGGAGATGGAACCTCGGCTCTACCTTAGAGATAGGACTTTCATAATAAATGTGTTGCAGTCTTTGGTGTTGGTTTTTTTTTTTTAATAAATTTTTGTAGAGACAACTTTACAATGCAATCTGCTGAAAGAGCAGGAAACAGCAAGGGAGAAAATTGGGAAAAGAACCCTCTTGGAGATATTCCTTCATTTACCCAATACTGGATCACCCAAAAGCATCAGCTAAGTAGGGTCATTCCCCCAAAAATTAGGAAAAAATTGAAATAATTTGAGATTTAAAAAAATCTTATCACACTAAATAAAGAAAGAAAAAAAACCCAAAAAGAAACAAATACAAAAAAAAAGAAAAAAATCTCATGGGAACATAATTGGACTTCTTCTATTTATCTTATGGGTTAGTTTGGGGTTAGAGTACAGATAGACCCTGGCATCAGACCACTTACTAGCTGGCTAACCTTGTGCAAAATTACTTAACTCCTAACTGTTTCAGTTTCCTCATCTGTAAACTAGAAATGCTAATAGTATATACCTCATAGGGTTCTGGGAAGGATTAATGAGTTATTTGTATAAAGCACGGTGTCTGGCCCAGAGGAAGCTGTTACGTATAGGGGAGGAGGCATCATAAGGTCTTCAGAATGGAGGAGAGCTAAAAATCTTAATCCAACACTGACTGCCCCCTCAACAGCGTCATCAGAACCTCCATCCTTTATCATGTAATTCTCTCAAGGCTTCAATGACTGAGCAGTTGAGCATTATTTCCCTGTATATTTCTCCAGACTTTGTGCTTGGCCAATAAATGTATTTTCAGCCCAACTCTTACATACTCCTTTAGGATTTTTCCCCAGATCAACCTCTCCCACGTGCTCTTGAGTACGGTACCCTTCTCCTCTGCCCCGCCCAGAACTTCCTTGGGTGGCCTTCCGCTCTGTTAAACACAATGGTGACCCCACCAAGGTCAGACAATGGCTGTGGCCTCATCTGAACCCTGATGACAAGTTCATAGGCTAGAACCCAGGGTTCACCAACTGGCTGGAGTCCAGGTGGCCTCAATTCAAATCCCTGCTCTGCCATTTACCAGCTGTGTGACATTGGGCAAGTTGCCAACCTCTCTGTGTCCTTTCCTCACATAAAGATAATCCTACCTCACCAGGCCATTGTGAGGATACAGTGAAATGACGTAGGAGTAACAGCTTTAGGAACACTGGATTGTCCTGCGTTGCAGGTTTTTTCATCATCTTGGAGCCTACTATGTCCACATTCAAATCCAGTAGGTATATGGAGCTCTTCACATGAATAAAGGAAACTTCTCTTCCTTTCTGCCCTTGTTTGACTTTGGTTTTCCTTATGTACTGCATCCATGACGTGTGAGCCTGGGCCATGACGTGGCTCCCCTGGATTCTGTTGTTTCTTCCTCCAAACCCTCAGAGCTGAGGACAAGAGTTTCCCCAAGTTCAGCAATAAGAGAGGGGACTTTCTTCTTGGGAAGGAGTCTGGTCTGAGCATCTTCCAAACTCCAACATCACTGATGTCACTCCTCCACCAGCCCCATCTGCTGCCTCCTGACTCGATTGATAGAGAAGTCATTTGAGGAAGGCTCCAGGAGCTAAGGCTGTGGCTGGGCCAGCGGGGTGAGCAGTTTTCAGCAGTTATTCCTCTTTCTCTCCTCTTTTCTTAAGAGCCTTCCCTAGGCAGGGACTCCTCTCGTCTCCTTGCAGCACCTGCTGATGGAATGCGCAGGTAGGGGTCCTGAAGAGCATCAGCACCGGGAGAAATCCCCAACCAGAGCCACCGATCTTCGTGGCTAAGCTTCATCTTTCCTTGCGGGCTGTCCTCCCTGCTTCCTTCCTCACCATCACCATAGCAACACAGTGGTGTAAAAAATAAAAGAGCTAAGGCATACAAATATAGTCGGAATCCCAGCACCTCTAGCACGGAGGCTGAAACATAGGGGGTGACAACTAGAAGCATCCGAAGGATGAGCGGCAGCCAGGAGGGAGGATAAGTCAAGGAAGGGTGGAGGATAGAAGGGAAAGAAAGGGAACAGCCATCCACTGAGGCTGCTGCCTGTGTCTTCTCATTTGACCCACACCCGCTGATGTGGATGGTATCACCTCCATGTTACTGCTGAAGACACAGAAGCTCAGAGAGGTTAGGAACTTGGCCAAGGTCACACAGCTGTAAGCATTAGAGCTCAGATTTTCACTCATGTCTTTGGGACCTCAAAGTTTATGTGTTTTTCCCGCCATACCATATATTAGATGCAGGTGAGAGATTTTGCTGCGGACTTGGGCTTTTTGAGATGATCATATAAATAAGCTGAGGCTAGAGTTCAACTAAATCAATGGATGAGATTCAGCCTAGTAGGGTGAGGGATAAGGAGAAGAGAGCAAATATATGCCTTCTACCTAAGCAGTCCCTGTGTGTTCCTTGAAGACAGGGAAGAATGAAGAGGGGAGTGTTGGTGAGAGTTTCCCAGGGTGCATGACGATATGGCATGGGAGCGGAAGCTGTTTTGATGCCCTTAAAGGAAAGTAAACCTGTAAAAAAGGGCATGATTAGAAGCCCTAAACCAAAGAATGCTCACTGTGATTTATGCCATCACTCCTCCATTCATTCAAGAAATATTTTTATTAAGCATCTGACATGTGCTCAACTCTGGAGATACGGAGACAATTAGAAAAAATACAGCCCCAGCCCTCATAGAGCTTAGGACGGGGGAAAAGACAAATCAGGAAATAATTACACATTTGATTGATTCTTTACAACTGTGACATGTATAAGTACAGAACAGAAGTACATCAGCCCCCTGCTGGTATCTGTGTAAGGGAAACACAGATGCTGTTACAAATGAAAGAAATCCACTTAGTCAGTCTTCAAGATCATGTCCATTTTCAAGGTGAGGCACTAATAACTTAGCTTCAACCATGAGCCTATGTGACCAGTGTACCCTGCAGACCCATTCCCTGCCCTGTCTCTTCATAATAATCATGAGGTCCATCTGATAGCCAGACAGATGAGGCTTTCAAAACCCAGCAACCAAGACCCGGTTGAAATCTGACAGTAAGGCAATGTATTATTTCTTCTTCTTACAACCCTTGGCATCACTGGCATAAAAACAAGTGTGTGTTACTGTAAACAAGGTGAGTCAAGCTGTGGTATTGGCTCCTTAGGGTTACCAGGAGCAGCATTGGGAAGTACCTTGAATTAAGCAGGAGCGGGAGGGGAGGGAGGAGGCATTAGAAAGTTGTAAGTTTCTGTGGATCCAAAGCTTTTCCAAACTACCTGCAAGGCAGCAAATATGGAGGATGTTGTATGAATGAGTTAGAATTAGATAATATAATGTGTGTGGAGCCCTTTAGCTCTTCAGAGTAATGCTGTCTAAATACGTAGTGCTCGCATCAAAGATAATGATACAGTACTTTATTTATAGCGCTCTGCTACCTACCTGCCAGCTCTTTCCCAGGAATGTGGTACAGATGAATGGGCAAGATCTGGGAAATGTGCTTTGAAAGCTTGATTAAAGGCCCTCCAGGCAGATGTAGAATTTCAAATGTGTTACATTACTGTCATTGTCGTTAGGTCTTCTTTTATCACCCCGGAGTGTCACTGCCTTCCGTTTCAGGTGAACGACTCCGCCTGACTGTTGCGCACCCTGAATGTCATCAGAAAGTCAGCAGCCCACAGATGTGCAGTACAAACAAACATGTTTTTAACTGAGGGCTCCAGGGGCATGCAGGGCTGACTCTTGCCCACCGCTCCTCCCCTCTCTGTGAACCCAGGCTCTCCCAAGCTCATTTTATTTCCACCACTAGGACAGGAAGATGCAAATGTTGTGCTGGAAATGAGTATTGCCTGCAAACCTTCTGGTCCTGAACGGGGGGGAGAGGTGGCAGTTGGAGGAAGGGCAGCTAGATGTGTCAGGAAAGGGAAACGGACTCTCTTCCCCCACCTCACCCAGTTAGGCCAACAGAGAAAGGGAGCACAGCTCAGGAGAAGTCACTGAAGTGGAGGCAGGCCGGGAAAGGAGCTCGAGGAATTGGCACTAATTGCAACCATGAAATCAGATTCTTGCATCTCTGGGAACAGAAAAAGGTGTGGATGAGTGGAGAGTTGGGGGGCTTATCTGTCAACAGGAGCAGCCAGGATTGGGCTGGAAGGAAGTGAATTCAAATGCTGCCTCCAACTACTTGACCTCCCATGGAGAACTTCTCCTCTTCCAAGGTCAAGAAGCCTTCAGTAGGACAAACTGGTACCATTGCTTCTTCCTAACATTCCCCCATGGACATCAAACAGGACCCCTCAAGGCCCTTCTCTAACCAATGGGATTAAAATATGCACATGAACCACCTCTGCAACCAGTCTCCCAACTCCTGTCCCAGGAGAGAACCAAGAGCAGGGTTGGATAATAGGGAAGGTTACATTCTGAGAGGCATGAGGCTAAAATTGGGGCAGCAGGTGCAGGGGAAAGATGATCCTCGTTTCCAAACAGACTTCCTAAGACAGGCTAAGGTCCATATGCGGTGATAGGAAAGTGAGGAACGATGTTGAGGAAACACAAGCCCTCTCCAGGCATACACACCCCTTTGTAATTCTTCCTCAGGCCAGACCATGGAGTTCAGAAAATGCTCTGCCTGGTCCCAAACCAGCACTTGTCAAACTCCCAGTCATCTCACCCTCTTCTGACCCTACCCTGGAAACTAGGGAAGGAATAATCCCTTCACTGGTTGCTCTAGTCATAACAATAGACCATCATCAAATTAAGCGAAATTTATGGCTGCTTATTACGTGCCAATTACTAGACTATGAGTTTTACTTGCATCGCCTCATTTAATCCTCTCAAAACCCCTGTGAGGTAGGTTTTATTATTGCATCCGTCTTCAGATAAGGAAACCAAAGCTCATAGAGATTAAGCCATTTGCCAAAAGTCCTAAATCTCTTTTTCTCCCATATGTTAACTTTGCTTTATCTTATTTATTTTAATTATATATATTTTTAATTTTTATTAAAGTATAGTCTATTTACAATGTTGTGTTAGTTTCTGGTGTACAGCAAAGTGATTCAGATATATATATATATAGAGAGAGACATAGACATATATACACACATATATACATGTGTATATATGTTCTTTTTCATATTTTTTCCATTATGATTTATTACAGGATATTGAATATAGTTGCCTTTGCTATACAGTAGGACCTTGTTGTTTATCTATTTTATATATAATAGTTTGTACCCACTAATCCCAAACTCCTAATTATCCCTCCCTTACTACCTTTGTTTTCTATGTCTATGAGTCTGTTTCTGTTTCATAAGTAAGTTCATTTGTGTCATATTTTAGATTCTATATATGTGATATCATATGGTATATATCTTTCTCTTTCTGACTGACTTCACTTAGTATGATAATCTCTAGGTCCATCCATGTTGCTGCAAATGGCATTATTTCATTCTTTTTATGGCTCAGTAATATTCCATTGTATATATATACCACATCTTCTTTATCGATTCATCTGTCGATGGACATTTAGATTTCTTCTGTGTCTTGGCTATTGTAAATAGTGCTGCTATAAACATTCGAGTGCATGTATCTTTTTTTGAATATTTATTTATTTAGGCTGTGCCAGATCTTAATTGCCGCACACAGACTTCTTAGTTGCGGCAAGCATGCAGGATCTAGTCCCTCCACCAGGGATCAAACGCCGGCCCCCTGCATTGGGAGCGAGGAGTCTTACCCACCGGACCACCAGGGAAGTCCCTGCATGTATCTTTTTGAATTATAGCTTTGTCTGGATATATGCCCAGGGATGGGATTGCTGGATCATATGGCAGCTCTATTTTTAGTTTTTTGAGAAATCTCCGTATTGCTTTCCATAGTGACTGCACCAATTTACATTCTCACCAACAGTGTAGGATGGTTCCCTTTTCTCCACACCCTCTTCAGCATTTATTGTTTGTAGACTTTTTTAATGATGGCCATTCTTACCAGTGTGAAATGGTACCTCATTGTTGTTTTGATCTGATAATTAGCGATGTTGAGCGTCTTTTCATGTGCGCATTGGCCATCTGTATGTCTTCTTTGGAGAAATGTCTATTTAAGTCTTCTGCCCATTTTTTGATTGGGTTGTTTGTTTTTTGGTTATTGAGTTGTATGAGCTGTTTGTATATTTTGGAAATTAAGCCCTTGTCGGTCCCATCATTTGAAAATATTTTCTCTCAGTCCATAGGTCGTCTTTTCATTTTGTTTATAGTTTCCTTTGCTGTGCAAAAGCTTATAAGTTTGATTAGGTCCCATTTGTTTATTTTTGCTTTTATTTCTATTACCTTGGGAGAAAGGTCCTAAAACTCTCAAGTACTGAGTCCAGGTATCTCTGACCCTAGGGCTCATGCTCTTAACCCCTAAATGACAGAACAGAAAATTGTTTTCCTGGCATGGGTCACAGGAAGGAACAATGGAGCATATTAACACTTCACTAAAGTCATGACTGAATTACTGAAGTGACAGCAGAGTCAGGTTCCAGCCAAAGGGGACTCCATTCATGCATGTTTTGAAGGGCAAAGGAGTTTAGATTTGTTTGGGAAGGGAAAGGGGAGCGATTAAAGTGATCTTTTCATAAGTGTAGCCCAATAACAATGCTCTGAAGGGAGTAATATGGGCAGGAACGGAGTTAGGGAGGCCAGCACCGGTGTGCCGGCACTGCTTCCAGTATAATCACTTGTTAAGAGTTAAGTGTAGGCTCTGCAATCAGTCCCCAGCTCAATGCCACTCAGTAGTTTTCATTAATCATTCATTCATTCATTGAACAAATATATATGGGGGGGTACCTCCTATGTGCCAGAGACTGTTCAGGCACTGGTAAATGAGACAGTCATGGTTTCTGCTCTCATGGAGCTTATACTCTGCTGGGGAAAACAGACTGTACACAGATAAAACAAATATGTAAAGAAGATAAAGATGGAACAGGGTGATTGGATGGAGAGTAGTTGCAGAGCCAATCGGATTGGGTGGACAAAGAAGTAACAGGTAAACTGAGACATTTAAAAAGGCCCTGGGCATTGACATATATACACTACCAAATGTAAAATAGATAGCTAGTGGGAAGCAGCCGCATAGCACAGGGAGATCAGCTCGGTGCTTTGTGACCACCTAGAGGGGTGAGATAGGGAAGGTGGGAGGGAGAGAGACGCAAGAGGGAGGAGATATGGGGATATATGTATATGTATAACTGATTCAGTTTGTTATACAGCAGAAACTAACACAACATTGTAAAGCAATTATACTCCAATAAAGATGTTTAAAATAAAATAAAATAAAATAGATAACTAATAAGTACCTACTATATAGCCCAGTGAACTCTACTCAATACTCTGTAATGACCTATATGGAAAAGAATCTAATAAAGAGTGGATGTATGTATAACTGAATCACTTTGCTGTAGCAGAAACTAACACAACATTGTAAATCAACTATACTCCAATAAAAATTTTTTTTTAATTCAAGCTAAAAAAATAATTTAAAAAATTTTAAAAGGCCCTGGTGATAAGAATCTGGAGGAGCAAAGTCCCAGACAGAGGAAACAGTGCAAAGGCACTGAAGCAGGAATGAGGTTGATGCATCTGAGAAAATGGAAAGGAGGTGAGCACAGCTTGGGCAGAGTGGATGAAGAGTGGTAGGAGGAGAGCTGGGGGCAAGCCAGGCTGAGCTCTGCAGGCCCCTTAAGGTCCTCAGGGTGGCTCTGGAGCCTGCAGCGTCAGTGTCACTGGAAATGTGTTCGAAATGCAAATTCTCGGGCCCTACCCAGACCTCTTGAATTGGAAACAATGGGGATGGGGCCCAGCATTCTGTTTCGTCAAGCCCTCTTGATGATTCTGAGTATGCTGAGGTTTTAGAACTCAGGGCTCAATTATGCAGTTTTAACTTTATTCTAAGTGCACTGGGAACCCACTAAGGGTTTAAGTACAGGGGAGTGGCATGTTATGATTTTCTTTTAAAATTTTTTAAAAGCCCCGTGGCTGTTAAGCAGAGAATGGACTCTAATTTGGCAAGAGGAATGGAAGCAGGGAGCCAGTTTGGGTTAGGTGGCTATTGCAAGAGTCCTGGCCAATGGTGACAGTGCTTTGAGCGGGCTGTGTGGCAGCAAGGAGAGCTGGACCATGCCTGACAAGGGCAGGGGGCAGAAGCTAGGACCACAGAGAACTGGCTGCCACTGTCCAGAGGACAGTTCAAAAGCAGTGTCTTCAGAGAAGACATTCTGCCCTCCCAGTCTCCTCCCTTTTGCCTAAGATTAGAGAGTTCAAAGCAGAGATCAGGCCTGTCTCAAGAGGACAGGGGCTTCCTCTGGTGCATAGACACAGGTGATGGGGGAGCAGTGATGAAGGGATGGACTCTGAAAGGCTGAGGAAGTTGGGTGGCTTCCCGAGAGGCCTAAGGGGTTAGTTCCAGAGGGTGAAGTAGGAGCCCTACACACACACACACACACACACACACACACATTTGAGTGAGACCTGTAGTTTCCAAAAGCAAGGGTTGTGCTTTTTTGCTCATGTCATTATCCACAAAAATCCCAAGAGAGAAATAAGGCCTCCTGTATAGGCTCAAAGCGGGTGAATGCCTTAGGAGAAGGCAGCAAATAAGAAGCAGCAGCAGAATTCAAACTCCCGTCATTTGCTTCCAAGCCTAACACCCTCTCCGTTATCCCACAAGGCACCAAATGACCCCTGGAATGAATTAGGATTAGGGTGAGTCCTGCAAGTGCAGGGTGGGTCCTGTCTTGACTTAAAATTTTGGTATTTTGTTCATTATGGATTTTTTACATTAATTCTTATTTTTTTTTAAATGCTGCATTAAAATATTACTTATCTTGATTACTGAGTTGCCCGGTGGACCCTTAACTTTTGCACCTTTCCCTTGCTTGCCTCATCCTGGTTCTAGCCCTGGATCTGTTACACGATTTTGTATCAGCCTCTTGCATTGACCATTAGCAGCACTTCAGACCTTAAACACAAAGCAAATAGGATTTCCATTCCCCTCACCCTTGGGAAAAGCTCAGCCGCAGATTTTAGACTCTGTTCCTCAAGAAGTTTGCCTACCATGTTCCTGCCGAGATCACCACTTAGCAACAGGCTAGGTCCTCACATTGGAGCAGGGGGGACAGTGCTCAGCCCTGCCGACTCCAACCCTTTGACAGCCTGGGCCCCATCTTCTTTCTAGGTGGTGCAAAACAAGAACTTGCTGTTTGGCAGGTAGAAGAAGGGAAGAACCCTGAACTGGAAAACAGGTCATTTAGACATCTCACAGGCAGGGAATTCCCAGGTGGTCCAGTGGTTAGGACTCTGCACTTCCACTGCAGGGGGCACGGGTTCGATCCCTGGTCGGGGAACTGAGATCCCACATGCTGCATGGCCAAAATAAAATGAAGTCAGCTAGTCTCTTTTTTAAAAAAAGTCTTATAGGCAGAAATTTCTGACAACCCTTTTGGGACGCACAGTGCAATGCACCAAAAATGGTGACAATGGTCGACAGTAACCTGGATGCTCTCCTCTCATCCAGGGCCACTGCCTCGCACAACCCCAGGGCCAGCATTCCCGTGGACATCTACGTGAATGGGTGGAATGCTGCAGCTCTGCCTTAGCTTAGTCCTGGATTGATTCAGTCAACAAAACGCTTGTAGAATTAGCTCATCTTCCATGTAGTGTCTACTAATTGAAGGAGTTTCTCTGCCCAGACCTGGGACAGTAATCTTTCCTGGACTTGCTATTCCCTGGAATCTCTAGAAATTATCCACCGGAAGGATGGGCTTTATCAGTGCTCGAGAGGACAGGAATGTGAGGCGGAAGGTGGAGCTTTGACTGTGTTTGACTCAGGTCCTGAGGATCCAGCTCCTCTCTCTTTCTAATTTTTAGAAGCTTTTTCTTGGACCTGAATTTTCACATCTGTACAAACTTTTCTCCTTTCTGCTTGGATCAAAATCATTCTGAAAAAATGAGATCCCCAGCAGAGAGAGAAAACAAGACAGAGAGACCCAGCATCTCTAAAGCCATGAATCAGATAACCAGTCTCTTGTTCTCTTCGGAGCTGGAGCAGACACACTGTTACATGAAATGATTTTATAGATTATTCTCACTACCTTTCCAAGAAAGGGATTTATCAATTTCAAGGCGCAGAAGTGGTTTATTCCCAGATCATCGGTGGGTTTTTTTTTTTTTTTTTTTACTCGCCCTGTTGACTTAGAAGAGGAAGAGAATTGGAGCTGTGAATCGTCCTCTCTCTCTACCCCACTCTCGTGGGGTAAGGCAGGGCACACTTGGAACCCAAATACGCCTGTAGATAACTGAGTCACATATGGAACGGAGACCCACACATGTCCACTGCCATGGGGATTGGAAATTTAATTCCCCTTTGAGGATAAGTAAGCAAGGCCCCTACAGAGATTACTTTCAAGAAGGCCAGATTCTCCCTCTAAGGTACAGTGGAACGTTCCTTACCCTCACCCCACCCCGTCATAGCCCCACTCATGTGCACACACACACAATCAGGAATATGAAGCACTCCCCACCACAGGGCAGCAAAGAGGGGGAGAAATCTTTATTGTGATTTGAAGGGCACCCTTCTCCTAGCAGAGACATTGTAGTTAGACGGTGGAGAAACACACCCTTTCCCACGTGTGTGAGCATGTGCACACACAGAGACTTTCATCTTTGCATGGTGGCCATGAGAAATAGTCAAGCTTAGGAGCCTCCTTGAGGTTTGCGGTATACTCAAAGCAAGACGGACTTGAGCTGCCCGAGGAATGTAAACTGATGCCCTCCACTGAGACACTAAATTTCTTTTTATTTTATTTTATTTTATTTTATTTTTTTAACATCTTTATTGGAGTATAATTGCTTTACAATGGTGTGCTAGTTTCTGCCCTATAACAAAGTGAATCAGCTATACATATACATATGTTCCCATATCTCCTCCCTCTTGTGTCTCCCTCCCTCCCACCCTCCCTGTCCCACCCCTCCAGGTGGTCACAAAGCACGGAGCTGATCTCCCTGTGCTATGCGGTTGCTTCCCACCAGCTATCCACCTTACGTTTGGTAGTGTATATATGTCCATGCCACTCTCTCACTTTGTCAATATTACCTCCTATGCCATGGAAATGCCATAAAAGCCAAGGTCAGGGGCAAAAGGGTACTTTCTGTAAATGTTCATACCGCTAGACTCTAAGCTCCATGAGAGCGGGAACAGGCTTTTGATCAATAATGAGCGGGTGGGTGGGTGGATGTACGGATGGACATTACAGAGAGCATCTAATTCCTGGAATGAAGGGTCCAGTCTTTATCCTCTAGGAAAAGGTAGAGAGATAAAAATTTGTGATTTCAAATCTTTTCTACCCTGTAGAGCTGCTCTGTGAGGCATGACAGCCTTCAAAAGAAAGGGTGCCTATTTAGAAGACCTACAAAATTAAAATTTTTCCTCATTTTGCCCTGAACTTTGGGAAACAGAATGAGTGGCCCCTTTGGGATTTTTGGCACCATTTTGCCTCTGACCATACCCTGAAGCCTTAGGCTCATAATCGTACAGTCATTTCAGATGTCCTTTTCCCTTTAGCCACAGGTAAGAGGCTCCTCAGGTATGGGAAAACTGGGGATTAGGAGAGCAAAGGAATTGGTCATGAGTTACAGTGCCCAGTGATGAGCCCAGACATTCTCAAATGGACAGAATGCACATCAAGTCCTCAAATATGTGGGTGTGCACCCATCGACTTGCCCAGCAGTCGGGTCTTAGTTGTCAGTGGAGACAGAATGTTCCTGCATTTTGCCTAGGGGAAGCCACATCCTTGTGGGTTTTCCCTGATCAGTGCTGCTCGTCACAGGTATGGAGAAGTTGCAAGCAGCAGCGGGCTCGTCAGAAGGGTCCAGAATAGATGCCAAAGCAGCAAAGTGCGCGCTCCTCCTTACAGACCCAAACATCCTTCCCTCCCACTCTGTACCTCCCTGCCTGCTCATCCTCCCACCCTCCTGGCCACTCCCCCAGGTTGCAGAAAGTTCTTCAGTGAAATCCATGTCTCTGCCTCCACCTGTCCCATATTCTTGTTGGTTCAGGCACGTGTGTGGCATAACGAATCAGGCAAAAGTCTGCCAATCAGGACTGCCATGTACAGTTGTGCAGGTTGTGCACTGCATAAAGACCCTTAAGTGGAGACTGAAAATCTAGCCAGCACTCTCCACACCAAGCCCAGTGCCCTGACATGCTGCTCTGCAAGCTGGAGGAAGGCACTCTCTCCTCACCAAGCTGTGTATCTCCAGGGCTGTATCTTTTCTCAGTTTTGCACAAAGGTGCCGTAGAACCTAACAGTGGCCCTGCCATCAGGACGACATAGTCTGATTACAAAATAGACACTGCAAGACAGTTCTAAGAGATATCTGGCTCAGTACCTGACTTTATAAAATTTTAAAAGCCTTTCATATTAGTTGCCTATTGCTGTGAAACAATGTGTCATAAACTTAGAGATGTAACACAATACCTATTTCACAGTTCTATAGCTCAGAAGTCCAGGCATGGCCATGGCTGAGTTCTCTGCTCAGGGTCTCGCAAGGCTGAAATCAAAGTTTGGGTGGCTGGGCTCTTATCTGGAAACTGGGGAAGTGTCCGCTTCCAAGCTCATTCAGGGTGTTGGCAGAATCCAATTTCTTGTGGCTTTAGGTCTAAGGGCCCCCATCCTTGCTCTCTGTCATCCAGGGACCACTCTGCTCCTTGAGGCTGCCTGCATTCCTGCTCATGTGATGCTCTCCATCTTGAAACCAGAAACGGCACGTTGAGTCCTTCTCATGCTTCAAAGGGATTCGTGCATGAATCCCTCTGGCTTCCTCTTCTTCAGCCAGAAAAAAAGCTCTCTGCTTTTAAGGGCCCCTGTGATTAGGTCAGGCCCACCTGGATAATCTCCCTATTTTAAGGTCAACTGTATCGTATAACATAACGTATCACATAACATTA
Organism: Balaenoptera physalus; assembly: GCF_965194825.1. NCBI lineage: Eukaryota > Metazoa > Chordata > Mammalia > Artiodactyla > Balaenopteridae > Balaenoptera > Balaenoptera physalus. The sequence goes on from NC_138883.1 coordinate 32,295,538, forward strand.
TGGAGGTGGTATCATATTCAGGGGCTCCAGGGATTAGGGCAGAACATCTTTGATGGGACATTTTATTTTATTTATTTTTTTATTGAAGTATAGTTGATTTACAATGTTGTGTAAGATGGGACTTTTTTTTTTTTGGTTTTGAACCTATAATGAAAGTAAAAAATGAATGCAGAAGAACACAATGCTAAAAACTTAGTATGAATGTGAATCTCACTAGATGTTCAAATCTGGTATAGTGCAAATTTTGTTCATACTATTTTGCATTTTTACAAACTCAAATCACTTTGGTTCCTATACTTGCTATAAAGTATTGGCAGCAAAATTCTTCAGATTCACATCTTTTGGCTACATTGTTTCTAACAGATATAGATTTATTTCCAGTTTAAGAGAAAAAATACTTACAGTTTGTGCATGATCAAGTATATTTGAAAGATTCAACAACTGCTTTCATCTAATAACTTCTGGCTTTTCATAAAATGCAGACATCCTCATTGAAAAATCTTTTCACGTGGCTGATCATTTTCGTTTTCAGAAAATGTATAAGGGGTCATTGCAAAGTTCAGAATGATCCTTTTCTTTTAAACAAAATTCCTCTAAAACAAATTAGCTACAGTAGACTAAAATTTACCCCAGGATATTTTCCTCAAAACGAAACCAAACCGCAACAAGGACCATCATGCAAGTGGGGCCGAGGGCGCAGTCCCCAGCCAGTGGCAGTGGCTCCGCCTAAGAGGGGACATTTTAGAAATTCAATCTACCACAGCCTCGTCACACACCCACATTCCTTTCAAAAGCCAAATCTTTGAGCCTTTTTTTTTTCCCAAAGGCCTGTTTGAATAAGCTCATTCAGATAGCTACCCATTTTGAGCAAGCAGTAGCATGTGGTAAAATAATTTGTAAATCGATCAGAACTACCTTTTCTCAACGTAACCTCTCTCGAACATGCTGGCAGAAGCTGACACTGTCAGTGGTCAGCTGGAACTGGCTCCTCCCAGTTCATAAGAGCTGATTGTTAAGTGTTTAAGAGTTTTGCAAGCTGGTCGTTCAAACAATTAGTACCTTCAAATTGACTATAGTGGGAGTATTTACACCATGGAAGGCATCACCCCAAATCAGGGCTCCTTTTTTTTTTTTTCCAATGAGCAGGTTTACCAGCATACCACTGGGTGCCGACCTTTCTTTACAGGTCGTCTCCTTGCTCTCCTGTAGCACGCAGAATCCTTTCCACAGCCTTTTTTCTTGCATGGTCATCACCCTACCCACCAGGAAAGGGGCGATAACTCCCTTTTAAATCAGTTCATCTCTTTGATGTAATGGTATGTGGTGGAGTTGAATTCTGCCTCCCCTCCAACGGACTCAGTCCTTTGGACGAACCACCTGTGACAGCCCCAGAACCATTTGGAGTGGGCGCCATCTCCCCCAGGAGACATCTCTCCTCCGGATTCACATATCAGATCTCAGTTGGAAGCTCAGTCTTTAGAGCCACACTGTCTGAGGTCAAATTCCAGCTCTGCCACTCATTTAACTGTGACCTTGGGCTAGTCTCTTAACTTTTGTGGGCTTCTGGTTCCTCATCTATAAAATGGGGATAAAGACAGTACCTACCTACATGGGTTACGGTGAAGACTAACTAAATGAGATGATGTATGCACCTTGCCTGACATGTACCTACCTTATGGGTTTGTTGTGAAGATTGAATTATTTAATATAACTAAAGTGCCAGAATAGAACAGTGCCTGGCATAAAGTAAGCACTATTAAATATTAGTCAATTAATTTGAAACATGGTTTCTAGACTCTTCATCGTCTTAGTCTCCCTGTTCTGGGTGCACTCCAATTTCCCTCTCAAAATGTAGTGCCAGAATGGACCTAACTCCAGCCTTTGGCTGAAATGCTACACTTTGATTCCAGCCCCTCTCTCCCTGGCTGGCAGTAGTTTTTGAGTGGCTGCCTCCTTTTCCCTAAGTTTTTAGTAGAGTCAGAGAGAATTCCCCCAAAAGTACTGGCCCCTAGACCAGCAGCATAGGAATACCAAGGTTACTTGTTAGAAATGCAGACTCTCAGGCCCCACACCAGACCTACCTAATCAGAATTTGCATTTTAACAAGATTCCCAGGGAAAACATATGCACACCAAAGTTTGAGAAGCGCTGTTTTCGGGAACCCTATGCCACACCTATTTTCAAGAGAAAAATCAATGAAAGCATCCTAAGCCTTCTCATGAGATGAGGAGCTTTTTCCCCAGACCTTGGTAGGGGTCGGGGGAGTGTCAGTGTTGGGTTGTCAGGCTGTGATTGGAGGTGGGAGGGCTTTTTCAGCCCTGGTTCAAAGCCAGAAACTTGGCAAGGAAAGAGAGGGGGGCTGCTGGCACCAACTAGAGAGATAAAAAAGAACTAAAAGAAGAACCCAACACGGATGTGAGTCTTCTGAAAGCTCCCACAGAAAGGCTAACAGTTCTGCTGCCAGCTCTGTCCTGCAGCCCCAGGTCAAGGAAGCTTTGAGAGCATTAGGTGGCCTGGGGCAGTCAGGATAAATTTAGAAATGATGAAAAGGAACACTTGTTGATGTGGTGAAGAGTCATTTAGTGGAAATCAGGAGGGAAGAGGTCACCAAGTCAGAGATTCTTTAGAGATTATTTCCAGCAAGGAAGGGCCAAAGGGTTAAGAAGCCAGCTACTCACATCGCAAAGCAGAGGCAGATCCCTTTATTACCTGCCTATGCTGCCTGAATTTAAATGGGAGAATTCTAGGGTTCTTACTGTGGCCACAGCTTGGGAATGGCAGCCAGAGTTTACCCACCCGCTTGTACAAAATAAGCTATAGGAGTAATAGAGCACATATGCCAAAATCCCAACTCTGCTGTTTACTAGCTGTGTGACTCTGGGCAAGTTACTTAACCTCTCTGAACATCTGTTTTCTCATCTTTATTTATTTTTTTTAAACATCTTTATTGGAATATAATTGCTTTACAATGGTGTGTTAGTTTCTGTTTTCTCATCTTTAAACTGGAAGGAATAATACCTAGTTTATATGGCTGAAGTAAGGATGAAGTAAGAAAGTTCTCATGGCGCTGAAGGCAATGTAAATGTATATATTACATTAGATTCCTTCCTTGTGTAAAGTGAAATTCACAAAGTCCTGATTTGGAATTGGGTGTCCTCATATAAAGGAATGTTCTGAGAGGCCAGCCAGGAAGCCCAGAAATGTGTTTCCTAATCCCTTCCAAGTTGCTGGTGGGCGAGCTCCTGGGGGCATCTTTTCCAGGCAGCACAGTTAGGTCTTAGCTGAGAATGCTGCATGCTTTGGCACCTCCTTCCACAGAAGGCTCGGAGGAGAGGCAAGTGCAGGCCTAGAGCCTCTGAAAGCATTACTGGCTCTTAGGAGCAGCTGCTTAGGATGATCTGACCCCATGATCATTTAGTAACTGCCACTGGGCAGAAGGAGGAATTGGGAATAGGAGAGATATGGGGCTCAAAAGCCCTAGCCTAAACCCATGAGTTAGATCCCGGCTTGTTGTTGGAGAGAGCTCCTGAAAACTGGACAAATAGAGTAGGTTAAGTACGCTGAGGTTGTAGTTCAATGACATTTGGGCTTCTGGCCTCTTTGTGCCACTGAGAATGCTTAGTCATTCCACCAAAGTAGCTTTCAGTATATTTTTTTGTTCCTAATGAGTTACATTTTTACTGTGAAAAGGCAGAGTAGATTTATTTCAAGAAGCTTCAGGTTCATGATTAATTTCATGAATTTCAGATTAATTTCATGAAATTAGAAATTTTGTGAATTTCTAATGTGTTAGAAATTCGCCACTAGCAAGTCACTTGGGAAGACATGATTGAGGGCCTCCTCTACACCAGGCACTAGGACTATAGTGGCAAGTAAGAAAGACATGCTCGGAGAGAGGAGAAGATGGCAGAAGAGTAAGATGGGGAGATCACCTTCCTCCCCACAGATACATCAGAAATACATCTACATGTGGAACAACTCCTATAGAACACCCACTGAATGCTGGCAGAAGACCTCAGACCTCCCAAAAGGCAAGAAACTCCCCACGTGCCTGGGTAGGGCAAAAGAAAAAAGAAATAACAGAGACAAAAGAATAGGGATGGGGCCTGCACCAGTGGGAGGGAGCTGTGAAGGAGGAAAGGTTTCCACACACTAGAAAGCCCCTTCCCTGGCGGAGACTGCAGGTGGCAGAGGGGGGAAGCTTCGGAGCCGCGGAGGAGAGCGCAGCCACAGGGGTGCGGAGGGCAAAGCGGAGAGATTCCCGCACGGATGATCAGTGCAGCCCGCCACTGCCAGGGTCCCGTGATCCAGGGACAACTTCCCCGGGAGAACACACCGCGCGCTTCAGGCTGCTGCAACGTCACGCCGGCCTCTGCTGCCGCAGGCTCGCCCCACATTCCGTACCCCTCCCTCCCCCCGGCCTGAGTGAGCCAGAGACCCCGAATCAGCTACTCCTTTAACCCCGTCCTGTCTGAGCAAAGAACAGACGCCCTCAGGCAACCTACATGCAGAGGCGGGTCCAAATCCAAAGCTGAACCCCGGGAGCTGTGCGAACAAAGAAGAGAAAGGGAAATCTCTCCCAGCAGCCTCAGGAGCAACGGATTAAATTCCCACAATCAACTTGATGTACCCTGCATCTGTGGAATACCTGAATAGACAACGAATCATCCCAAATTGAGGAGGAGGACTTAGGGAGCAAGATATATTATTTTTTCCCCTTTTCCTCTTTTAGTGAGTGTGTATGTGTATGCGTCTCTGTGAGATTTGGTCTGTATAGCTTTGCTTTCACCATTTGTCCTAGGGTTCTGTCTGTCCGGTTTCTTTGTTTTTTTTTTCTTTACTTAAAAAAATTTTTTTTCTTAATAATTATTTTTTATTTTAATAACTTTATTTTATTCTAGCTTACTTTATTTTATTTTATCCTCTTTCTTTCTTTCTATTTTTTCTCCCTTTTATTCTGAGCCGTGTGGATGACAGGCTCTTGGTGCTCCAGCCAGGCGTCAGGGTTGTGCCTCTGAGGTGGGAGAGCCAACTTCAGGATACTGGTCCACAAGAGTCCTCCCAGCTCCACGTAATACCAAACGTCGAAAATCTCCCAGAGATCTACACCTCAACACCAAGCCCTAGCTTCACTCAATGACCAGCAAGCTACAGTGCAGGACAGCCTATGCCAAACAACTAGCAAGACAGGAACACAGCCCCATCCATTAGCAGAGAGGCTGCCTAAAATCATAATAAGTCCACAGACACCCCAAAACACACGACCAGACATGGACCTGCCCACCAGAAAGACAAGATCCAGCCTCATCCACCAGAACACAGGCACTAGTCCCCTCCACCAGGAAGCCTACACAACCCACTGAACCAACCTTAGCCACTGGGAACAGAAGCCAAAAACAATGGGAACTATGAACCTGCAGCCTGCGAAAAGGAGACCCCAAACACAGTAAGATAAGCAAAATGAGAAGACAGAAAAACACACAGCAGGTGAAGGAGCAAGGTAAAAACAAACCAGACCTAACAAATGAAGAGGAAATAGGCAGTCTACCTGAAAAACAATTCAGAATAATGATAGTAAAGATGATCCAAAATCTTGGAAATAGAATAGACGAAATGCAAGAAACATTTAACAAGGACCTAGAAGAACTAAAGAGGAAACAAGCAATGATGAACAACACAATAAATGAAATTAAAAATACTCTAGAGGGGATCAATAGCAGAATAACTGAAGCAGAAGAACGGATAAGTGACCTGGAAGATAAAACAGTGGAAATAACTACTGCAGAGCAGAATAAAGAAAAAAGAATGAAAAGAACTGAGGACACTCTCAGAGACCTCTGGGACAACATTAAACGCACCAACAATCGAATTATAGGGGTCCCAGAAGAAGAAGAGAAAAAGAAAGGGACTGAGAAAATATTTGAAGAGATTATAGTTGAAAACTTCCCTAATATGGGAAAGGAAATAGTTAATCAAGTCCTGGAAGCACAGAGAGTCCCATACAGGATAAATCCAAGGAGAAACACGCCAAGACACATATTAATCAAACTATCAAAAATTAAATATAAAGAAAACATATTAAAAGCAGCAAGGGAAAAACAACAAATAGCACAAGAGGGAATCCCCATAAGGTTAACAGCTGATCTTTCAGCAGAAACTCTGCAAGCCAGAAGGGAGTGGCAGGACATATTTAAAGTGATGAAGGAGAAAAACCTACAACCAAGATTACTCTACCCAGCAAGGATCTCATTCAGATGTGATGGAGAAATTAAAACCTTTACAGACAAGCAAAAGCTGAGAGAGTTCAGCACCACCAAACCAGCTTTACAATAAATGTTAAAGGAACTTCTCTAGGCAAGAAACACAAGAGAAGGAAAACACCTACAATAACAAATGCAAAACATTTAAGAAAATGGGAATAGGAACATACATATCGATAATTACATTAAATGTAAATGGATTAAATGCTCCCACCAAAAGACACAGACTGGCTGAATGGATACAAAAACAAGACCCATATATATGCTGTCTACAAGAGACCCACTTCAGACCTTGGGACACATACAGACTGAAAGTGAGGGGATGGAAAAAGATATTCCATGCAAATGGAAATCAAAAGAAAGCTGGAGTAGCAATTCTCATATCAGACAAAATAGACTTTAAAATAAAGACTATTACAAGAGACAAAGAAGGACACTACGTAATGATCAAGGGATCGATCCAAGAAGAAGATATAACAGTTGTAAATATTTATGCACCCAACATAGGAGCACCTCAATACATAAGGCAAATACTAACAGCCATAAAAGGGGAAATTGAGAGTAACACAATCATAGTAGGGGACTTTAACACCCCACTTTCACCAATGGACAGATCATCCAAAATGAAAATAAATAAGGAAACAAAGCTTTAAATGATACATTAAACAAGATGGACTTAATTGATATTATAGGTCATTCCACCCAAAAACAACAGAATACACATTTTTCTCAAGTGCTCATGGAACATTCTCCAGGATAGATCATATCTTGGGTCACAAATCAAGCCTTGGTAAATTTAAGAAAATTGAAATCATATCAACTATCTTTTCCAACCACAATGCTATGAGACTAGATATCAATTACAGGAAAAGATCTGTAAAAAATACAAACACATGGAGGCTATACAATACACTACTTAATAACGAAGTGATCACTGAAGAAGTCAAAGGGGAAATCAAAAAATACCTAGAAACAAATGACAATGGAGACACAATGACCCAAAACCTATGGGATGCAGCAAAAGCAGTTCTAAGAGGGAAGTTTATAGCAATACAGTCCTACCTAAAGAAACAGGAAACATCTCAAATAAACAACCTAATCTTGCATCTAAAGCAATCAGAGAAAGAAGAACAAAAAAACCCCAAAGTTAGCAGAAGGAAAGAAATCATAAAGATCAGATCAGAAATAAATGAAAAAGAAATGAAGGAAACGATAGCAAAGATCAATGAAACTAAAAGCTGGTTCTTTGAGAAGATAAACAAAATTGATAAACCATTAGCCAGACTCATCAAGAAAAAAAGGGAGAAGACTCAAATCAATAAAATTAGAAATGAAAAAGGAGAAGTAACAACTGACACTGCAGAAATACAAATGATCATGAGAGATTACTACAAGCAACTCTACGCCAATAAAATGGACATCCGGGAAGAAATAGACAAATTCTTAGAAATGCACAACCTGCAGAGACTGAACCAGGAAGAAACAGAAAATATGAACAGACCAATTCCAAGCACTGAAATTGAAACTGTGATTATAAATCTTCCAACAAACAAAAGCCCAGGACCAGATGGCTTCACAGGCGAATTCTATCAAACATTTAGAGAAGAGCTAACACCTATCCTTCTCAAACTCTTCCAAAATATTGCAGAGGGAGGAACACTCCCCAACTCAGTCTACGAGGCCACCATCACCCTGATACCAAAACCAGACAAAAATACTACAAAAAAAAAGAAAATTACAGACCAATATCACTGATGAACATAGATGCAAAAATCCTCAACAAAATACTAGCAAACAGAATCCAACAGCACATGAAAAGGATCAAACACCACGATCAAGTGGGATTTATCCCAGGGTTGCAAGGATTCTTCAATATATGCAAATCAATCAATGTGATACACCATATTAACAAATTGAAGAATAAAAACCATATAATCATCTCAATAGATGCAGAGAAAGCTTTTGACAAAATTCAACACCCATTTATGATAAAAGCCCTGCGGAAAGTAGGCATAGAGGGAACTTTCCTCAACATAATAAAGACCATATATGACAAACCCTCAGCCAACATCATCCTCAATGGTGAAAAACTGAAACCATTTCCACTAAGATAAGGAACAAGACAAGGTTGCCCACTCTCACCACTATTATTCAACATAGTTTTGGAAGTTTTAGCCACTGCAATCAGGGAAGAAAAAGAAATAAAAGGAATCCCAATTGGAAAAGAAGAAGTAAAGCTGTCACTGTTTGCAGATGACATGATACTATACATAGAGAATCCTAAAGATGCTACCAGAAAACTACTAGAGCTAATCAATGAATTTGGTAAAGTAGCAGGATACAAAATTAATGCACAGAAATGTCTTTCATTCCTATACAGTAATGATGAAAAATCTGAAAGTGAAATTAAGAAAACACTCCCATTTACCATTGCAACAAAAAGAATAAAATATCTAGGAATAAACCTACCTAGGAGACAAAAGACCTGTATGCAGAAAATTATAAGACACTGATGAAAGAAATTAAAGATGATACAAATAGATGGAGAGATATACCATATTCTTGGATTGGAAGAATCAACATTGTGAAAATGACTCTACTACCCAAAGCAATCTACAGATTCAATGCAATCCCTATCAAACTACCACTGGCATTTTTCACAGAACTAGAACAAAAAATTTCACAATTTGTATGGAAACACAAAAGACCCCGAGCAGCCAAAGCAATCTTGAGAACGAAAAATGGAGCTGGAGGAATCAGGCTCCCTGACTTCAGACTATACTACAAAGCTACAGTAATGAAGACAGTATGGTACTGGCACAAAAACAGAAATATAGATCAATGGAACAGGATAGAAAGCCCAGAGATAAACCCATGCACATATGGTCACCTTATCTTTGAAAAAGCAGGCAAGAATATACAGTGGAGAAAAGGCAGCCTCTTCAATAAGTGGTGCTGGGAAAACTGGACAGGTACATGTAAAAGTATGAAATTAGAACACTCCCTAACACCATACACAAAAATAAACTCAACATGGATTAAAGACCTAAATGTAAGGCCAGACACTATCAAACTCTTAGAGGAAAACATAGGCAGAACACTCTATGACATAAATCACAGCAAGATCCTTTTTGACCCAGCTCCTAGAGAAATGGAAATAAAAACACAAATAAACAAATGGGACTTAATGAAACTTAAAAGCTTTTGCACAGCAAAGGAAACCATAAACAAGACCAAAAGACAACCCTCAGAATGGAAGAAAATATTTGCAAATGAAGCAACGGACAAAGGATTAATCTCCAAAATTTACAAGCAGCTCATGCAGCTCAATAACAAAAAAACAAACAACCCAATCCAAAAATGGGCAGAAGACCTAAATAGACATTTCTCCAAAGAAGATATACAGATTGCCAACAGACACATGAAAGAATGCTCAACATCATTAATCACTAGAGAAATGCAAATCAAAACTACAATGAGATATCATCTCACACCGGTCAGAATGGCCATCATCAAAAAATCTAGAAACAATAAATGCTGGAGATGGTGTGGAGAAAAGGGAACCCTGTTGCACTGTTGGTGGGAATGTAAATTGATACAGCCACTATGGAGAACAGTATGGTGGTTCCTTAAAAAACTAAAAATGGAACTACCATACGACCCAGCAATCCCACTACTGGGCATATACCCTGAGAAAACCATAATTCAAAAAGAGTCATGTACTACAATGTTCATTGCAGCTCTATTTACAATAGCCAGGACATGGAATGAACCTAAATATACATCAACAGATGAATGGGTAAAGAAGATGTGACACATATATACAATGGAATATTACTCAGCCATAAAAAGAAATGAAATTGAGTTATTTGTAGTGAGGTGGATGGAGTTAGAGTCTGTCATATAGAGTGAAGTAAGTCAGAAAGAGAAAAACAAACACAGTATGCTAATACATATATATGGAATCTAAGGGAAAAAAAAAAGGTCATGAAGAAACTAGTTGCAAGTCGGGAATAAAGACACAGACCTACTAGAGTATGGACTTGAGGATATGTGGAGGGGGAAGGGTAAGCTGTGACAAAGTGAGAGAGTGGCATGGACGTATATACACTACCAAACATAAAATGGAAAGCTAGTGGGAAGCAACCGCATAGCACAGGGAGATCAACTCGGTGCTTTGTGACCACCTAGAGGGGTGGGATAGGGAGGGTGGGAGGGAGGGTGATGCAAGAGGGAAGAGATATGGGAACATATGTATATGTATAACTGATTCACTTTGTTATAAAGCAGAAACTAACACACCATTGTAAAGCAATTATACTCCAATAAAGATGTTAAAAAAAACAAAACAACATCAAAAAATAACTACAATCAGCAATATGAAGGCAGCTGAAAAAAAAGAGACATGCTCCCTGTCCTCAGGGAGCTTATACTCTAATGTGGACAGATAGGCTGTAAACAAATAAGTTAATAACCTGCCCAGCTGACTTTGGGCTGTAATCGGTGCACTGAAGGGAATGAGCCGAGGAAATAACATGATGGAACATGATAGAAGGTGACCCAGGGTGGAGAGGTGGGCATGGTGTGGAGGAAAGAGACCCAAAGAGATAACATGGCCATGGAAGGCCACACAGAGGAAGGAATGTTTATGAGGCAACCAAAAGGACGAGGATAAGCATGGACCCAGCACAGGGAACAGCAAAGATGATGCCCTTAGTGGGAAAGGACTTGATTTGAGGAACAGAAAGCCCAGTCTGTCTGGGACTCATGAGCAAGAGGACAACGTGATGAATTAAGTTGGGTTATACAAGATCCTATAGGCAGTGGTAAAGACTTTGTATTTATTACAATTAATGAGGCATGATAGGACCTGGATTTTATTTTCAATAGATAACCCTGGTTGTCATTTAGGGAAGGGATTTAAGGAAGAGGGCAAAGTCAGGAGCAGGAAAACCTCTTAGGAGGCTGTTGTAAAGTCCAAGGAAGAGGTAATGGTGCTTTGATCTAGGTCTTGATAGCAGAATAGGCAAATTAAATGGTTTAGGGTCAGAGGTGGGTGTCGGGCTGGTAATGGGGAGGGATGAGGGAAAGGAAGGATTTGGATGATTTTGGGTTTGGATAGATGATGGTGCCATTGACTGAAATGGGGGAGAACAAGTCTGGAAAGAGAACGCAAGACCTGGCTGGTGACTCTTAATAAATTTAAATGTTCTTGTGGCCTCATGTGTGGCCTGAGCAGAACTACAACTTTCTCGGTTTTCTCCCGGCAAGGTAACACCTTAAGCCCAAACAGATGTGGTGCCTTCCGCACGAGCCATCTCAGGGAGGGAGTCTTACACCGTGCCTCCTCCACGCATGATACCGTCCAGCTGGAGGTTCCACCTAGCTCACCTCAGTTTCTTCTGCCACTACTTAATGCCTGGCCTCATTTCCCTGTCTTCAACTAAGTTGTCAGTGGCTTCTCTCCTTCCGTTTGTCTGTTCACTAAAAAATCAAACAAGCACAAGCCGTGCTGTGTCTGATGTGGGGTGTGTCCAACCCAGAGCTTGTCACTGACAGGGGCACAAAACCAGATTTGGAGAGAATATAAGAGTCTGTCTCCATGCTACCACCTTTAACATGCCAATCCCCTCTAAGAACCCATTTGGGATCTCTCAGCCTGTTTTATCCAATTCTTTCTTGACCTGACATCTATTTCCAGCCTGTGCCACCTCTTGGGTCACCAGTTCTATTGCCTGATTTCCTTTTATTCTCTGACTCAGTGACTGGAGGTGAAAAGATTTCTTTACATATTACTCTCAAACTACCAGACGGGGGTAATATTACTCTTAGTAACGATAGTTGCTATTTATTAAATATTTACAAGGGAACATACACCTTGCCAAGTGCTTTGCGTGCATTTTCTCAATTAAGAACGCTATGAAGAGGTATTAGTATTCCACTTTACAAATGAGAGTTGGCGAGATTTAGCAAGCCGCCCGAGGTCACCCAGCTCACGAGAGGAGGGGGCTGGGTTTGATCCCAGGTCACAGTCTCCCATCCCAATGCCACCGCCCTGGAGGAGGGAAGGCCAAAGTATTGTGGCCTTTCAGAGGCGGGACACTCACACGATCTCTGGTGGCCAGCCAGGTTTTCCTGTGACTGGGGGTAGGTGTAGCAAGTGTGGAGGGTTTGGAGTCTGTTTCTGAAGCACTGGGGTGGCGGGAGCTGGGTGGGTTAGTAACTGCTCTTACATTCACTTCAGGAGCGACGGACCCACATCTGGTTCTACAGGATCGACGGTGTGGCTGACGGAAGCTCTGTAGACATGCAAAGCTCCAACGGTGACTTGGGAAACACGGGAGAGCTGAGAGTTTGTTCCAAGTCAGAATGTAGCAATATTCCTACTTTATACAAAAGAATAAAGGCTGGAGCGGAAGGCCTCAGTCTCCTCAACAAAGGGCAGGCCTCGCTCAGGGCACCCGTGTGCTAAAGGGTGGGTGCCCGTGGGCGGCTGAGCAGGGCTTCTGCGTGGCCCCTTCTTTCCCACCGCTGAGGGGAGACTCAGCTCCATGCCCACCCCCGTCCGGCAATGTCTCACACCCTCTGGGAGAGACCTTAAACGTCTTGTCCGAGGTCTGATCCGGAAATGTCCCCCTCATCAAGCAAAGGCTGGGAGAAGCTCAGGTCCACCTCTGTTTTTAAAGCTCCTAGTAATATATTTCTCTAAAGTAAAGAAATGCAAAACAGGGTTCCTGGCTTGGTTTATAATTTTCAATGTTTAAATTAACAAAACAACTCCTTTTAACATAAAAAAAACAGTATAATTGTGCTAGTCACAAGATCATTGTAGGATTTATGAACTAATCATAATTCAGAGAGCCCTAGAGTTACTGTGATCTAGCCAGTGTATTCCTCTGAATGCAGAAGCTCATTTGGAGATCAGGTCGGTAGTGCTCGATGCCTGCTGTGAATTACCAGAAGGTGTGACTTGAGCCAAATGGCCCTCCTGGCTTCCCTGTGATAGCCACGACCACAGAGAAAGAGACAGGCTCCAACTGCAGCCCCCCACACTCTGCCCTTTCTATAAAATACAACGTTCAAGTCGATATCAGCTGATTTCAAAAGAAAAAAAAATTGTTTTAAATTCCCCCTTGCCCCAGAAGCAAGAGAGAATAAGGAAGCAAATGCTTTAGGAGAACCTGAATGCCTGAACCTTTATATGTATATTATTGCATAGCTCTCACGACTGCCCTGAGATGGTGTAATTTGCGCATTATTCAACCCGTTTGTGTATCAGGGAAATAATTCGTCCAAGGTCACCTAGCATATCCAGGATTAGAACCTAGATCCTTTGACATCAAAGCCTGAGCTCTTTCTAATCTTCCAGTCTGATCACTCCATGAAGCCACACGAAGCCCAGGAGGAGCCCAGTGGGGCTGGAAGGGGGCCTGGGGTGGCCACTCTCCTCTGTGTCCCTACCGTGTTGGGGCAGACTTTGACTTTTCTGGATCTTTTCACTGTTTCTTTCTCTTTCCGTTTCTTATCCTGGCTGGCTGGGCCCCGACTCTGCTCCTTGTTTATGATACTTATTTTTCCATCCACAGCAAAATAATTCACATCAAGGTAATTGATCATGAGGCGTATGAGAAAAACAAGAATTACTTCATTGAGATGATGGGCCCCCGCATGGTGGATATGAGTTTTCAGAAAGGTGTAGTACCCTGTCCTCCACACTAACGTCAACTGTCTCCTCTCCTCTTCTGTTTCCTCCTTTCTCCACTCCTTTTGTCTCCTTCTCTTCCCCTTTCTTCTGCCTCTCTGGTTCACTGTCCCTTGTTTCTTTTCTGTTTCTCTCTTTTCCCCTCTCCCTCTATTCTCTCTGCACCCAGCTCTGTCCTAACACCTGCCAGCCTGTCACATGGTATTGTAAGAGGGATGCTCAAGAGCCCATGGCAATTTTTGTGGGATGGGGAAATGGATATGGGGAAAAAACCGCAAGAGCGAGAAAGAGAAAGAAATAAAAAACCACCAGCCACAGCCCTGAGAGTATCGTATATGAGGCTCTCTGCTTCTCCTGAGTGGTTTAGGATACAAGGAAGAAAAAGATAGTGCAATCCCAGGCAGAAGGGCAGCCCTGGGAAACTGGCCCAGCTCTCAGAATAGAGATCCGTGGGGCAGCTCTTCTCAGGGCTAAGCTGATAATCTCTGGATGTTGACAATCAGTGTATTTGTATTTGGGTTCTGTTTGTGGTTCATCCCATTCCCCAAGACAGGCTTTAGGAGTCATCTTATCTGCCATATCCCTGCCAGCAAGTGTGTTTTTCTCTCCCTGACCTTGATTGAGCTGAAAGTACAGGCTTGAGTTCTAGGTCTAGGTCAAAGACTTACCTGCTGTCTTCTGTCTTCCCTAAGCAGGGCATCTAGGTGTGAAGGCAGTTAGAAGAGTGGGAGAGAGGATTCTGACCTGAGGCGAGGCTTCCCCAAGAAGTCACAGGACTTCTCAGAGTGGACGCAGCTTTTGCCTTTGATTTAAATGGCCCCATACACCCCAGCCTCCAATAGACAGTCAGAAAATCCTCTTCTGGATGGATCATACTGCGGAAGAGGGAGCCGTCAATCATGCTCCTCCAGACCATGCCCATGGTCACAGAGCAAGCACACCCTTCCCATCCCACAGCAGAGTCCCTGCGGTGGAAAGACAGGCCAGGCTCACAGCCCTTAGACAGCCCTAGAGTACCATATCTAGGGCAAGAGAGATTCCCAGAAAATGCTTCTCGACAATCAGTGAGCTTTGTCTTTTGTGCAATGAGCAAGGTGTGGAAAGGTGTCCAAAAAGTGCCCAAAAGGTCACACACACACACACACACACACACACACACACCACAAATGCACAGCAAGTGCTGTGCCCAAAGCACCTTAGATCCACCTACCACTTTGTAGAAAACAAAGCTGAGCCTGTCTTCAGAACGGAACAGCAACATCAGAGGCTCTGAGGAGACTTTTTAGTCTATTGTTTGTTAGCACCTTTTTGCCCTTTAGAGAGCATTTAGGTCCCAGGCCAAAAAGGAAGAAAAAAAAAAGAGAGAGAGAGAGAGAAAGAGAAAAAGAAAAGAAAAAACCCCACAAAAATAAAACAAACAAACCCAAAAATAAAAGCAGAAAATAACAATTAGGGCTCACTATTAGGACCCGTTGACACCACCGTGGTTCCGTGAAGGAACAGGAGAAGCCACACAGGGAGACCCAGGCCCACATGGCAACTTCGCCAAAGACAATGGACCTGAGCCAGCCTCAGGCCAGTCTCTGGAAGGAAGTGATTTTCGAGAAAACTTTGCTTCCCTGTATGATTTGGTTTTATTAAAAGACACTGTGCTTTGTTGAGATACCGAGAAATGAACAGAAACCTCCATTATCATGTCCACCAGACCCTTGGTAATCAGCATGTAAGCCAGCTTTGGTACACATCACTGCTATATGATAGAAGTCCGAAGATGATTTAGAATTGATGATTTACATCATTTTTACCACATTTTTCAGGAGTGCATCAGCTG
Organism: Balaenoptera physalus; assembly: GCF_965194825.1. Lineage (NCBI taxonomy): Eukaryota > Metazoa > Chordata > Mammalia > Artiodactyla > Balaenopteridae > Balaenoptera > Balaenoptera physalus. Next base: position 32,311,331 of record NC_138883.1, read on the forward strand.
TAAATATTAAAGGAATACTACATCCTATTGTGGTTAATACATATTTATTTTACTTCCCACCACTGAAGCCCTGTGAGATAAAGAATGAGAAAGATAATAGAATTCTGCCTTCTTTCCTTCCCTTCTCTCTCTCTCTCTCTCTCTGGTTTCCCTGCCTCATAAATACTTTCAAGATTTTCCTTATGAGGCCCACATAAGAAGTGGGTATAGACACAAGGAAGGGAAACAAGCCCCTAGATAGATACTGTTGACATATTTCCTGTTGTAGAAAAGCCCTGGGTCACCCCCGATGGGCCAGCAGTTCACCTATTGCCCAAAGAAATGCCAATTACCATGTGACACCCAAAAGAATGTGCTGCCCAACTCACTTCCTACTAACCATCAGCAGGATCGAAAATGACTCCTCCCCACCATCAGCCCCCTTTTTCCTTCCCATTTCCCTCCTGTCCTCCTGGATCCCTTCCTTTGCCAACTTTTCCTTGCCTCCTGGCTCCCTTTCCCTCTCACCTGTAAGGACAACTATGACCAAGGAGATAAGAAAAGCTAAGACCATTTTTGACACAAGAGCAATACAATCCACCAAGTCCTGTCAAAAGCCACCATGGCAGCGCTGGGCTGCATGTGCCAGGAGTGATGGGGAATGATTTTAAAGGCTGGGCTCCGGGTGACCAACCAATCTACCGACCCAGTCGACACTCTCTCTCTTGTTGTCCCTACAGGAAAACCGTAAGGGTTAAAATAGTAGATGAGGAGGAATACGAAAGGCAAGAGAATTTCTTCATTGTCCTTGGTGAACCGAAATGGATGGAACGTGGACTATCAGGTGTGAGATTCTTAAAAACAAAACAAAATAAAACAACGAAAGAAAAAATTTAAACAAGTTGAAAAGCAACAACAACAAAAAGCAACTATGTTTTTTCCTCCCCCCTTTTCTTTCCTTTTCCTCCTTCCTCCTTTTGACCAATGGACTTTTTTATTCTTTTCCCCCCTGTACTCTCGCTCTTACCCTGTTTCGGTATCATTTCTGCCTTCTTAGCCATAGCTTTTTTCCACGTCCTCCTTTTTCACCTTTTGGACACACTACAGCCTCAACCCCTCATGACCCTGATGAGTTACTTCTGCCTTGTGCTCCAGTTATCCGATTACCAATGTCCCCTGCACTCCCCACCCTCACAGCCCCCCACCATACCCACAGAGTCACCTGTAAATGTGCAAACTCCTTGGTGGGTGGGGAGGAGAAGATAAAGAAAGGAATGTAATGTGATGCATGCCTCTGCCCCTTCCCTGCCTTGTTCCCCTTCCACCCCTCACTCTCTAGCCTGGATTGAATGGGGGAGGGTCTGGGATGGGGGCTGGAGTCCGTGTTGCCATGATGCTTTGAGTCTTCTGCTGCATCTCCCAACCTCCGTTGAGTGCTTGGCAGGTTATTCACTTGCAGAGTGGCCCATGGGCCCCTTTGTCCTTCATGGAGGTAAGTGTTTTATCTGGCTATTTCACAGTTGGGTAGAGCAAAACATGGAAAGGTATACCAATTGTCAGAGGCCACGCTTCTGAGAGCTCTCTGAGAGAAAGCTGCCTTCTGAGGTAGTCGTGCAATCTGGAATCCTGAGCTGTTCATCCTTCCCTTGACATCCCAACCCAGGATCACTCTACCTCTGTTCTAGCCCAAGGTAGGGTACTTTATTCAGACTACTTTAGGATAATGCAGTCCCAAAAGCAGAAAATTGAGTCTGCAAAAGGAAAGTGGTTAACTCCAGGTATGGAAATCTCCTTAGCCGGAGGGTCCTGGAAGAGGATTGACATTGGGCAGGCCCAGAGTATGGTCTTACAGGTTTTCCAATGGAAGGGACTCCAATAGATGGGCATGCTTGGTGTTGATCTCTGAGAAACAGGTGTTGGACGGTTCACAGAAGCCTGCCTTGGCTTGACATCTGCAAATGAGCGTATCACCCAGGTCTCGAGATAACCCTCATCCCACACCAGAGACGTGGCCTCCTCTCCTCCTTTCCTCAGGCCCTGCATCTTGGGATACCTGCCTAAGGGACTGATTACATTGCAACCAAGGTAGTAGTAAGGAAAGATTTCTTCCCTTGAAGAAAATGATTAGAAGCTACGACTTTGAAAGTGTTGGAGGAATATATGTGGGTAAGAGTCCTCTTGGGAAATACCAAGAGGAGGTCATTCACACTCCCCTTCAGGAGAGATGTGCTGCTGGAGCCTCATGAAGGATAGAACGGTGAGACCTACTTGTTTGTCAAAAAAGGTGATGATTCTGCAGCTACTTCATAGTCACGTGACAAAGGGCAGCATGAAGCCTTTCACTCAAGGACAAATCTAAGAGATTCGGTCACTATGCTCCGAAAGGCTCATGCCCAGGTCTTCTTCTCAGACACGAATGATTGTTCAGTTCTCCTTGTCTTCTGGGGACTCTCTCTGCAGACCTGACCAGTTCTGTGCCCACACTGGTTTTACACCTGGTGTTGGAGAGGCAGAAGCCCTCTCTGCCTTCCATTATTCATCCTTTTGTTGGCCACCTAATAAGATGTTGCCATGAGTCTGATGGCCAAAGAGTGCTGGAAGAAAAGAGAAAATCTCCAGTTCCCTTGCTTCCCAGATTGTGTTTCCGCCACCCAGAATATTTTCAGAAATTGTCTCAACACCTGCCCTACTTCATTCTCATCTCCCTTGTGCATTTAATGCACATCTTCATGATTGGATGGGCGTAGCAGACACCTAAGGCCATTGTAAACTAGCGTCATCAATTTCCACAGTCCCAGCTACTTACATGCAAATGAAAGCAGGAAAAAGGATTGCACAGGGTAGCTGAAAAGAAGGCAGTCTTCTCCAGACAAGAAGAATGGGTTGGAAGTCCATCTCTGACTTTATTCTCCAGTAAAGAGACTCTTCTTTTCTGCTTCCCCAATAAGCCCCATTCAACAACTGGACAGAGAGTGACCTAAAATAAACCTTGCGGTCTTCAAGAGACTTGGCCAAACATGAATGCCTATGGCTACTCCTCATTTGAGGACCCCTTTTTACTGCATTGGATTTTCTGTCCAAGGAGATGTCAGCAGAGTCCTGGTGGAGCCCAGTCCTGGGGGAGGGAGTAGGTGAGAAGGTAAGGATTTTATCGAGCTATTGGTGTGATATGCCTCCAGATCTTCCCAGTAACCAAGATGCCAAGATGGAAGGTGCCAATAGGAAAGGTGTCAGTCTTCTGTCACTTTCTATTGTCTATAGGGTTCATTTTCAGTTTCTTCAGATCTTCTCATATTTTGGCATTAGAGCACAAGTTGATAGGTCATAGAACTTGATTGTCTCGATTCAGAGTCAAATGAAACCCCATCCTGATTTCCAGAATGTCCTGCTGTTCTCAAAGTGAGAAACAACACAGCGGAAATTGCTTTACATTATCACTGCTGCATGGGAGAGTCTTAGGCATTCAGAACAGCATAGTATAGTGTGTGCATGGTCAAAATGACAATCACATTACAAAAAAAAGTAAAGGACTATATTTGAAATAGGAGATTCTATTCTTGGCAAACAAAACAGACTTCAGAGGTGAGATTAAATGCTCTGGACAAGTTGGGGGAGGGAATAAGGGAGGATGAATAGGAAACACAGTTGCCTTGGAGTAGAGGAAGCCCTGAGGTCTAACAGTGGACAGCTGAGAGCAACTCTGAGCAGCATGGTCAAGGCTGTCAGGCCTGGGCCTGGACATTGGAAGCCTCAGGTGGGAAAGGAAAGCTCTCTCCCCCAGGAATGGGGCCTGTTTGCGCCCCCTCTTACCACATCCATGGGCTCACCCTAACAAGCTGCCCAAATGCTTCCAAATACTCAGAGCTATGCTGTTTCCTGCTTGTCCCTGGGATGTCTGAGCAGGGATAAATGACTCTCACCTGACCCTGGGGATCAATGCAGGGGAAAGTTCAGCTCCAGCTTCTCTCATCAGCAACAGCAGGAAAAACACCCTGGAGATATCATGTCACTCAGAGTTGGTCTACCTAGATCTCGCTGACCCATCCATAACTGCTAAGTGGAAAGTCTCAGATTCGTGTAGACGTGACAGCAAATGGTGCAGGTCAGCTGACTTAAAGCCCTCTCATAGTGCTAAAGATGATCCTGGTGTTGGGAGGGATGTCTGAGTAAAAACCAGGGCAGCAGGGACCTTTCTGGAAGAGCTGCCCCTTGTCTGGCCTCCCTGGATACACTAATGTGTTTGGATCTCTAGTTTCTGCTGGAACCTGGGGGGCAGGAGGGGCTGTTCTGTCCAGATGCATAGAAGGAGCAGAATGAACAAGCTCTCTTGCTATCTATCGTCTATCTATCTATCTATCTATCTATCTATCTATCTATCTATCTATCTATCATCTCAGTGTAGTAAGGAGATCCATTGATCCATTACCCCTTGGAATTCCATATGGGAGAATCCAGAAAAAGTCACCTGCTGTTCTCCCTGCTTATGTACCATAAAGATTCTGGATCCATATGTGTTTTCAGTGGCTGTGAATATGGGATTACAGACCTGAGTGGCATTCTTAGAGATTTTTAGAAAAAACAATCTACAGACACTTTCCCCCACCCCCTGCCCCACTCCTTCCTCAGCAATCTCCCTCAGTCGCCAGCTGCACCAGGAATATGTAACAGGATGTTCCCAGGCTTTTATTTGACAAGAGCCAGGGAGTGAGGTACCGTACTAAGACACCATCAAGGTGAAAATGTGGTATGTTACAAGAATTTTTTAATTTTTGGATCTTGAAATCTAAGAGAGTTTAGCATAAGTGAAAACTCAGGGGCTAAGGATGACCTGTGCTGGGTACATCTTTAACCAAACCATGGTTCCCAGGCCATGCAGGGACCTTGTATTTGTCATCTCCATCTACCAATAGCTTTCAGTATGACAGTCTCCCTGGTCCAGAATATCTGGACTCTGACTTGGCCTGTCCTTTCTGAAACAAAACACCATCCAGAGATGCAACTCCACAGGATCTATGAAAAATACAATTGCCAAAATAGGTGACCAACTGTAAATCTCTAATGAGCATCTACTAATTACAATGACTCTACAATTGACTTTGCAGTGACCTTGTAGGCACAGATGATACAAAATGGGAGGAGTCCATGGCCTCCAACCTCCAGGCTATCTCTCTAAAATGACACACTATTCAAGGAAAACATTTTGCAGGATTTACCTTTTCACAAGGTCATTCTTTTAGGGGTACTCAAAGTTGGGTCAGGGTTGCAACCTATACAGTTTGCAAGATAACTGGATTCTCACTCCTTTACAGAATGGATGTGATAACCTGATCCCTTAGAAGACCACAAATGACCAACTCTGTCTCTTCACCACCCACTTGGTTCCCCCATCCTCATTCCTCTATCCCTGGCCCTCAGAGTTGCAGGGAAGGTGTGGGGGAAATTTGCAGCTGCAGGCCCCTGGTGCTCAGCAGTCGCTCCAGGAGTTCACACCTCTTGCTGCAGCTGCACATGCTCCAATTGCTGCCTTTTGCATGTGGCTGCAGTGTTCTCATCTGCTAAGCTCACTGCTTTCCTTGTGCTACTGCAACCACAAAGCCTGGGGACACTTTTAAGATGGGACCTTAATGCTCTTTCCTTTTCTTTCTTCCCCTGTCTGGTACCCATTTGCAAACAGCGCTCCTGTTGTCTCCAGGTAAGGGGAGTCTTTCCCCCTTTTTCTGCTTCTTGCCAGTGCCATTATTTAGTTTAAGACCAATGTCCTTTGATTTATTTACTAGGAACTGTGGGCCCAACTTAACCTAACAAGTTCCCCTAAGGACTTGGAGATATTTCCCCACCTGAAGTAATTGTGAGGAGGTAGACAATTCCTTGAGCACCATTTCAGTGGATGTGGGTAAAGGCATAGCTGGTCCTCTCTGAGACCAGGAAGAGAATTGAAACTTACCAAAGAAATGGTGGGTCATAGACTTCCCCTGAGTCTTAATTCCTCTGTCATCTCATGTTGTGGGGCAAGAGAGGATGAGAGTCAGAGCTGACACTCCTAATAGGATCATGATGGGATGAGAAAGAAAATACTTTGATCTTGAGGGGTCCAGGGGTAAATAATCAGGAGCTGCTGTGAGAACATAAAAAGCAATTTTTAAGGAATCTGGAATTTTATTGATCCTGAAGAGCTTCCATTTCATCACAGCAGAGACCTAAATTTCTAGAACTTTGGTTCATTTGTCATTGATCCTTGAAGTCACATGTGCCATGAACAACAAGAAGAATTAGAATATTATGGGGGGGTTGTGAGGGGGCCAATGATCTGGTTGGATATAGAAATTGGGGGGAATTTATTTTGGAGATATTCTCACACAGAGTCTAGAGCCTGTTGTAGGAAACACATCTACTTTGAGAGTACGCTTGCATCAGTGGAATCAAATCATAGACAATGTCCAACTTTGTGAGCAGTTAGGAAAGCATTTCCAGCATATCGGCAATACTGTAACTCTTGGTGCAGGCAGAGTGAGCTATACAAGATGTCTCAACATATGTTAAAATAACATTTTATACTTCATCAGTTCTTTGAATGTATAAAAATTTTAAGGTCATTTGAGAGGCAAACCATCTTACAGAATTCATTGGTACTCAGTCACCATAGGCTGTATGCTGAGTTTGAGAAAGGGGCAGTGTACATAGTAAGGACATTTACCTCCTTGGAGTCTCAAACCAAAATAAAAAATATAAGTAGGTAAACCCCTACATTTCCCCTTTATGGAAAAAAATTACTCCAGCTTCCCTGGCCTCTTGCTTCCTCTTATATCAATAGGATAATGACTATCTCCGGCCCCGTATATTCCACTCTTCTCCCAGGGTTTTAATGTCAGAGTATTGGGTGTTCTCCACTTCACTCATCTTCTCGCCTGAGGAGGCATTTGGGCTTTTTTGTTCCAACTCTTGCCTCTACCCCCCCCACCAGCCACACACATATGCACACACCAAAAGTTGTGATTTAATTTAAGCTTCATTATACTTTTAACACATTGGCACAGATACTAGTAGAAGCTAAAACAGGAAAAGAAGGTGTCATTTCCTAGATCTTTCAATCTGTAAACCTGCAATTTAGGAGCCCTTGGTTAGACTTTAAATTCACTGGAAATCTCAACTCCTTGTTTGGATTTTCCCATGTGGCCAAGCAAACATGATTCACAATGCCTGGTGATGAAAGATGGAGAGAAAATATGTTCAATCTGAACTACACCACCAAGCTCAGGGATCTGGGAGTTAGAGCACTGTCTGCACCACCCCATTTCTTTCTGAGGATGTCTGTAGAACATTCATGGCAATCTATTCCAGTCTTACCTGGCAAGCTCCTTTCTCTTCCAATATCTGTTTAATCTTCTATCCTATTAATAGTCTCATTCTCTCTTTTTCCCCTTCCTCCTCCTTCTCCTAGATCTGAGAGTTTGTTTAGTCAGTCTGAATATCAAGATCACCTGTCATTTATTCTCTACACTTGAAATTCAGAGGAGTTACATAAACAAGTGATCAGAATAATTATGGTCTTTTAGGTTTGAGACTTATGACTCTCTCAAGAAATTAACTATTTGAATGTAAAGGAATGATAATTACAGAAGTAGAAAAAGGCAGGAATTGATACCAAACCCAGATACTAAATCAGAGTTGATTTAAAGACATGTGAATCAATCAATTAACAGATATATATAGAGAGAGCGAGAGAGTACCTCTGTGGGGTACTGTGGGGCTGTGGGAGATCCAAAGATAGAGGATTGGTTATTTGTCAAAGAGATTTCTGCAGAGAGCTAGAAGGAAAAACTGACTGTCACCACAGGGGTGGACAGGTCAGTAGCTAGATCAATATCCTGCCAGATGGATATAGTGCTAGATTGATAGCTAGACAAGGGGTTAGACAGGTACATTTATAAGTCACTGGAGAGCTCATTACATTGGTATAAAGTTCTTGTGGCACATGTAAAATATGACAAGGGGGAATTGGAGAGGGAGGAGTGGAATAACACTGTCACTACTAGGATAGGCATTGTGATATGGTGCCAAAAGCTACAGGTAGAGGAAAAGAGTACCCATGCTTTTAAAGAATCTATGTATACATCTTTTTCCAAAGACTTTTATTCAGAGTGGCTTGCAGTCTGGCTTCTAGGATCACTGACTTCATAGCCAGACTTATATTCAGAATTAACTAATAAGAGGCTCATATGGACTAAATGAAGTCAGGCTGCTAGGGGGTGTCTGCATAGAAATGTCCAGGAGGACATTGATCGTTGAGAAATAATTGTTTCCTAAAGTGGTCACCAACACTAAAGGGAGGACAGCACCACGGACAGCTCCCCCAATGTTTTGGGATTGCCTTCTGTGTTTGGTGCCAGAAGCACTGAGTAAAACAGCCAGCTCAGGAATCCTCCGCATACTCTTACCAGTTTCATTCAAGACAACTCAGAAATTCTTATATAAAACAGACTCTCTGCTTGGCTTATAATCTTTCCAGTGAATTCTTTTCCTTGCAACCTCGAGAGCTCAAGTCTCACCCCTCCCCATGCTTCACAAATACCCAAGATAAAAAGAAGAGAAGACCTTTTGGCCTCTGACCCATTTCGTCCTTGAGATTATTCAAGGACTAGAGAATTCCCCTAGGAGATTCACTGTGTGGAATGAAAGCAATTAAAGAGCCAAATAAAAGAATTAATTGCATGTAAGAATGTGGACTCGGCTGGAAAGATGTTTAAACGAGCTCTGAAAGAAACAGGATGCCAAGAGCAATTTTCTAATCAAAGGGGAATAAAAAGACTCAATCTCTAGTCCACTTTAATCTAGAAAACGCGTCTTCATGGTGAAGTGGTCTTTAAATGGACTCACCAGCTGAAGTGCAAAAAATTTCTAACTGTTCAGCATGAGAAGGGACCACCGATAAATGAGTTAAGATGCTGAGGGGTGACAGGGAATGCCTCAAAAGGAAATAGAGGAAGAGCTTTCTTTTGTTTTGTTTTTGAACAAGTATTTGTGTTTCAGAAGAAATGTGCCTGGTTCCTTAGAAATCCTGGGGATCTTTCATTTGGAAATCATGAAGTTTGGGGGGAAATCTTCCAAGTTTCTCATGGTGAGGATAATATTCACTAGTATGAAATGTAGATATTCCTGGAAACATCCCTTCTTCCTCCTTTATAGAGGAGAACACTCCCAAGAGTGTTGGAGACAGATGTTAATGGGAACCAGTGGACATTCCCTTTGGGTGAAAATGTGCTTCTGACCCCCAAGAACTCTTACATGAAGTAGTTGACCAGTCATGCCCAACAGTTCAAAATTGTTAAAGGTCAAGAGATTTGGCTTTTGTTCCCAGCTCTTCAATATCTCACCAAATGTCTTGGGACTTCACTTGGTGCTATTTCTCAGAAGATCCTTGGGTCAGATTGCCCACCCAGGTATAAAATCAAAAGAAGAATGTTTAGCACAGGCCTGCAAGGAACACTCTCATGGTCTGATGATCATAAAGTGTTTAGCACCTTATAGAAAAAGGCACTAAAAAGTACGCAAGATCCTCATCCTCAAGAGCTATTTGCTGTATGCCCACTGCCCATGCCTAATACTCTGAGCTTTAGACTTCCAGGGAATGGCAAATGGGCTAAAGCTAGTCTGATTTTGTTTTGTTGCAGAGGTGACAGACAGGAAGCTGACTGTGGAGGAAGAGGAAGCCAAGAGGATAGCAGAAATGGGAAAGCCAATATTGGGTGAACACCCCAAACTAGAGGTCATCATTGAAGAGTCCTATGAGTTCAAGGTCAGGCCATAAGTGAGATGTAATTGAATAATAAAGTAATGAGGTGGGAGGTAGAAGACCTGGAGTCTTGTTCCAATGTCACCACTGAATACGTGAAGTTGAAACTGAACAACTCACTTACCCCAGTCTCAGTTTTCCCATTTGTAAAGCAGAACAAACAGTGCTGGCCATTTGTATCTTAGGAGTATTGTGAGGAAACATAACATAGCCTATGGAATAAATGAGCTATAAAGCTCCTAAATGTATCATCGCTATTTAATTGTATTTTTAAAACAAATATACTAAAATTCACTACTCCAGGCTAGGTTTACTGACATCATTAGAGTTATTCTCTGTTGTATTGCTCTAAATATCCAATGTCAGCAGTCACAACTGAAGAAAAGGACAATAGAAAGACTATGCCAGAAGACACCCCCTAAGGCCATTCCATGCATAACTTTCAGAACTCACGTGGAGCCCCCTGGAGTACAGGGTATCTTTCATTCCCATGAAGCGCCAGACTCTACAATGGTTCTGAGCATTCTAACCTCATGGTTCCAAGTTTTAATCTTCCTGACAGACTACCGTGGACAAGCTGATCAGGAAGACAAACCTGGCCTTGGTTGTGGGGACCCATTCCTGGAGGGACCAGTTCATGGAGGCCATCACTGTCAGTGCAGGTAAGAGGGTCTCAAGATGGGCACAGGAAGCTCCAGGGAAGCAAGAGCACAGCCATGTCAACAACTCACCAGTCTCTGGGAGGGCCCTGTGGCTGGTCTTCCCAGCTCTAACCCTAGATGTTTGCCTTTTCACTGAGTCACTTTGGAAGAGAACTATGGGGTAACTAGAAGAGCATGGCTGTCTCTGGTTTCAAACCCTGGTTCTACTGTGTGAACTGGGACAAGCTATCCTCTCTGTGCTTCGATTTCCTCATCCAAAAAGGGAACCATTGCTACCTTTCTCAGCAAAGAGAGTAGAAAGCTACAGAGTCTGGTACTGAACAGGAACTTAAGAAATTCTGTTTTTCATCATTCCGTCCTCTTATTAATTTGGTCCTCCTTTTCTGTAAAATGCGGGGCTATTCTGATTTAGAGATGTGGGGGTCTGGGGTTGGTAAAAACTTTGCATTGACTGACAAACCCCTGCCCTGGATGATTTCAGACCTCTCCTCGGCATTTAGTGACAGGTTTCCTCCGTGGGGACCCACAGCACAGCCAGCATCCCGGAGGCCTACATGCGGGTTGGCATGGGGATGGGAGGGGTCTTGCCACCACTCACAGTATTGCCTCTTAGCACCATGGAGGCCTCCTGTACTGCCCTGCACTCCTGGCCTTGTCTCTTTTCATGAAGCTTTGTTGTCATAGCAACCCACAGGGTCACATCCCTGAGGTCCCAGCACCAAAGCCAAAGTACAGCCAGGAAGAGAGGCCCACTGCTGCTGCGTTCGCTGCCCCCCCTTTTCCTATCACCTGCTTCAGATACTTTCAGTCCCCCCACTCTGATGACCTTTCTTTGCCCCTATAGAGACAATAAGTGGAATATCAGCCACATAATCTAATTCCCTCCTTTTTCAAAGGAGGGAGCTGAGATTCAGAAACCAAAGATGATTTACCCCAGGTTCCAGACTCTCTTCATAGCAAAGCTGCAATTGGAACCCAAGTGTCCTGACTCCTGCTTCCACCGGTTATGTCAAAACATGACAGAGGTTGCCTTTGACAGGGCGCCAGCACATCCTCTCCCCCTGGACTGCTGAATGGGCAACTCTGCCCACATTTCCTGGCAAGGACAAACCAGGCCCATCCCTGCTCCATCCCACGGGATATTTGGAGGACGGCACTGTCTCCCCAGGATGCCCACATGATCTGGAACGAAAGCTGTCCTGCTGGGGATGGATAATGACCAGAACCACGAGGTCATTGCAGCAGTCACGTCAGGAAGATTAGAGAGGAGCCCCACGGGTGTCCAGTGAAGAGTGGAAACACAGCTGATTTCACTTTCCTTCACCTAGGCAACCCCGCGCCTGCTCTGTCCTCCTCCCTCTCTCCCCGACTGCCCTGTCCCTCTCACGTTCTCACATCCTTTCTCTTCATCTCTTTCTCAAATTGACCAATGGGGCACCCCAACTCGTTTTCTATTTCCCGCCTGTTTTCTGGTGCCCGCACCAGCTGCCCAGGAGAGAGCTGGAGTCTCCGTGCAGCCAATGATGCTCATGATGTGGGTTGGACTTGACTTGCTCATGAATGGGGATCTGACCCCGCTGTCCTTTCTTGGACCTGTTTGTCTTGCCTGCAGCCGGGGACGAGGATGAGGATGAGTCAGGTGAGGAGAGGCTGCCCTCCTGCTTTGACTACGTCATGCACTTCCTAACGGTCTTCTGGAAGGTTCTGTTTGCCTGCGTGCCCCCCACAGAGTATTGCCATGGCTGGGCCTGCTTCGTCGTCTCCATTCTCATCATCGGCATGCTCACAGCCGTCATCGGGGACCTGGCCTCCCACTTCGGCTGCACCATTGGCCTCAAGGACTCGGTCACGGCTGTTGTTTTTGTGGCGTTTGGCACCTCTGTGCCAGGTGAGAGTGAGGGGTGCTTGGATTTGCAAAGAGGGTATTACCTGGTTCGAGTGACCCCTACACACTTTGCCTCATTATCTTCCTTACCATCTCAGATCTGAGCTTAACAGAGCCTCTGCCCCTAACGTGCACAGAAGTCAATCAAAGGGGTCACTGCCACGATTAAGAATGATAGCTAACATTTCTTGAGCACTTTTGATGTGTCAAGAAGTATGTATGCTAAGCAGCTCGCCTGTTTTAGCCCTGTAATGCTCACCCAAACCTTATTCAATAAGGAGAGTTATTATCCCCACTTGACAGATGAGGAGACTGAGGCCCACAGAGGTTAAGTTACCTGCTCAAGTAAGTGGCCAATTTCTTAACCTCCACATCAGGTGAATAGGCCATTTCCCTCTGGCTGCAGACTAGCCTGCTTGAAGATGTGCTGGAGAAATGCCCACCAGCCTCCTCTGCTTAGGACACCTGTGAGTACAAAGTGTCTCACAGCAGGATAGGTGAAGGAAGCTTCGCAAGCTCTCGTCCTTTCATATGATGAATTACATATTCTTTTTTATTCTTATAAACACCTAAAGATGAACAGGAACAGGCATGCCTTTATTTATTCATTAGACAAATGTTTACTGAGCCTGATACAGTCTTGTGCTGGTTGCTGGGACAACAATGGGAAACAAGACAGACATGCTTCCCTCTCCATGTGGAGTTTATAAATCTCCATGTGCGATTTATTTCTGTGCTCCAGAGCCTCGAGGGACTGGAGCCATCAGAGGGGAAGGAGCAGATATGGGTAAAAGGAACAGATGTGGGAAGAAGTTGCAGAGAATCAGAGGTTAAAAAAATTTTAAAAGCAAGGTCATAGGCAAGAAAAGGCAAGAGGTTTTCTCTGGGAGAAAAATCGGCAACAAGGAGGCAAGCCAGGACAAGCCGGGCAAGGGAGAGTTTGGGGCACAGCCAAGTCCTTGCAGTGTGTCCGGAGAACAGCTGGCAGCATTAGAGGCTTGAAGGTTATCCTGTGGTCCACTCAGCTGATGTGTGGCTTTGGCTGAAGCTCTTTGGATGTAGGGTGATGCTACGGAAAGGGCTCTTAACATGAGGGTTTTCAGGTCAAATCTCCTGATAACTTACCTTGAGTAGATTCCTTGAACCTTATTTTTCCTAACTTGTCAAATAAAAGGGTGGCTGGCAGTCCTTCCGGTGCCTACAATTCATGCTGACATCTAAAGTCAAACAGCCTGCAAGGCCCTGTGCTCTGTATATTAACTGCAAAGGCAGAGCCCCGTCTTCCTTGAGTCCACAGCTCCCCTTGTATCTCCCCATCACAGTTCCCCAGCATGTCCTCCGTCCCCATAAATCCAGCACCTAGCGCAATGCTAAGCCCATGGGCTCAATCACAGTCTGTTATGTAAGTAAATGCCCCGTGTGACAGGTGCAATCAGGCACTTAACTGTAAGAAGCTTCCCTGGATGTCAAAGTTCCCTGGGGAGATATTATGGGAAAGCAAACTCCCCTTACTGAGAAAGTAGTCAAAAGAGAACAATAAACCCATTCAGTAAATACCAGGACCAGAAAAAACCTTGGGAATCTTTCAGACGCAGGCAGATGAGGAACGGGAAGCCCAGAGAAGTAAGGTGACCCATCCAAGGCCACACAGCTTGTTCACGGCAGAGCTGGGGTAGCCCCCAAGCCCCCACCTGTCATTCCCGGACTCGGCCTGATGGCCCCAGCTGCCTTACTGGACACACTCAAAGGTAGGCCCTCCACGCCTCAGCCTCCCACCAGCTCTTGTTTGTCTCTGCCTCTTTCTAGATACGTTTGCCAGCAAAGCAGCCGCCATCCAGGACGTGTACGCAGATGCCTCCATTGGCAATGTCACGGGCAGCAACGCCGTCAATGTGTTCCTGGGCATTGGTCTGGCCTGGACCGTGGCCGCCATCTACTGGGCCCTGCAGGGACAGGAGTTCCACGTGTCAGAGGGCACACTGGCCTTCTCTGTCACCCTCTTCACCATCTTCGCGTTTGTGTGCATCAGCGTGCTCTTGTACCGCCGGCGGCCCCAACTGGGCGGGGAGCTGGGCGGCCCTCGTGGCTGCAAGCTGGCCACGACTTGGCTCTTTGTGAGCCTGTGGCTTCTCTACATACTCTTTGCCACGCTGGAAGCCTACTGCTACATCAAGGGGTTCTGAGCCGCAACAGCCCTGGAGAGGCAGCATCAGGACCCGAGCCCCAGGAACTTCACCCGACTAGGCCCTGGCAGTGAACTGAAAGGGCGGAGTCTTAATCAATCCAACAGAATGGAGGAAATACCCATTTTACAAAGTATTTAATTCAATACAAACCAACAACAGCGACAAATCCAACTCCAGCCCATCTTCCCGCCATGTCCCTGACCCATTACAAAGTCAGACCCTTTCGCCACCTTCTGTTCCACCTTCTGGTTATTCCTTTGCTTCTACTTTCCTCGGGGACAGGGTTTCTCCTGTCTGTCCAGTTGGATACATCACCGTTCTCTCACTCCACTGGCGAGGCTTGAAAATGAGTCCTATCCACGTGGCTGGCTCGGGGTTCTCTTTTCATTATCGTGGTGGCTTTCATTTTCCCATCAGGTTTTGCTCATCATTTGTTTGTTCATCTTGTCTTTTCTCTCTGAGGTTAGTGACAACGGTGCTGTGAAGGAGCTCAAGGTCTGAGCCGATGGGTAGAGGCATGAACTTGCAGACACACCCTCTCCCACTTGCACTGGGTAACAGCTGTCTCTTGCTCCATCGAGGTCCTTTCCCCCCCGCCCCCCCTCCGTTTATTCTCTTCATTCTTGAATGGACTGGTGGCATTTGGGTGGCAGTAAGTTTGCACACCCTGGCAGGGCACTAAAGAACGGGGGCTCTGGCAGGAGCACAGCTTTCTATCAAGCTTCTGTCAAAATCCAGTTTAAAACAAGAAGTCATTTTTCTCTTCCCTGCCCGAGCCTTTCGAATTCTGTCTCGTTGTGTCAATGTCTATATGTTTACCCTTCTGCAGGAAGACCCACCAAGCGGGAGATAGGGGACAAAAATAGGAATGGAATATGATGACATAGGGCAGCTAGGGAAACAGAAGGGCTATATGCCTTCTAGAACATCTTTGGCTTCGTATCTGAGGCAGGAGAGACACGATGTCCACCTAGTGAGATCTTTAAGGGAAAAGATTATATTTAAAATGTCAGTGCTTCTGAGAAATGTCAGCTTTACCACACCCTCACTTCCTAATGCACCAGACTAAGAGCTCTGACTGTATCTTTTGATTTAATGCAAAAACTTAGAGTTTTATAAGAAAATGAGGGCCTCCTTCCACCTCTCCTGGACTCTCCGGTCGCATTTGAAAGCATTTTCACAAGACAGGAACTGGAATTCCTCATCTCTCCCACATTCCTGCTTGTTTTTAAACCTCTTGAAGCTCTTTTTCCAGCCTGTGGGCTATTTCTTGCCCCAGTAGGAGGAGTCAAAGCTGCCATAATCCCATGGAGCCTGAGTTTATAGAGAGATTGGCGTGCCCTACAGACCTTTTCCCAACAAATTTTGAAAGGACCTGGCTTTAAAACACACACACACACGCACACACAAACATGCGCACGCGCACACACACACACACACACACACACACAAATAACCACACGTATGAAATCACCAAAAGACTGCCCACAGATCTTTAGGCTTTCTACATTGACATAAATACATTTTTTAAGGGACAAGAAGAAATTAAAAAACACCTGTTTAATTTTAAACACTTTTTAAGAAAAAAATAGCTGAAAAAGAAACAGTGTTCATGTCATAAGCTATGTTGACAGTTGCCAGTGGAAATGTTGGGTTGGTTTAAAAAAAAATAATAAAAGCTGCACTTATATCTCTCTAAAGACAGCTTGCTTCTCCCCATGTTGCCTCAGGAAAAGGTCTAGGGGGTCACCTTGGGTTCCTTCTGGAGCTGAAGTGGTTGAGGTGAAAGTGTCATCTCCTATTTGTGTCTCCTATTTGTATCTGTCGTCTCCTCAGATGCCAATGTGCCAGACCCAGGATTTTTAAAGCAAAAAATGCTTCAGGACAATGCCACCTGTCAAAGTCTGGACTTTAAGACGCTGGAGGATGTAAGAGGTGGAGCTGTGATGATTAAAGGGGAAAGAGCTTTTTGTATTAGAAAGGCCTGGTAGGGCAGGATTCCAGCTGGACAAACAGCGCCCTGTATTAATTACCAATAGGTACATTCATTCATTCATTTATTCATGACTCTTTCAACAAATGTATTTTGAGTACCCTGTGTGCCTTTAGCTACATTCTGGTGCTACCATGAAGAGTAAGATAGAGTTCCTGACCTCAAGAAACTCACAGTACAGAGAGGCAGGTAGAACTTCTTTTAACCAAGGCTCTTTTGGTTACAAGAAGCAGAAACCCATTAAGCTAGTTCAAGAAATGAAGTGGGTGGGGGCGATACTGCGAAGGCCTGGTGGGGGGCTCTTGTGGAACCCAAGGCAGGAGCACGGCAGGCCACGGGCACCTGAAAGCCCTCAGGAACCAAGGCCACGTTCCACCTCCCCGAAACCACAAGGTGTCCCCTGTCCTTCCTCCTTCTCCCTGTCAGTCCTATCCACTTCCTCCCCCACCCCCAACGTGCTCTTGCTTTGTTTGTCTTGCACGTGGCCGGCACTGCCACCAGCCCTGACACTCTACCATGACCTCACAGCTCTGTTCCCCACAACGAACTAGAACGTTCCTTTTTAAATCTGAGTGCGGGTTCAATGGAGGAAATGTGGCCCATTTTCCATCCCCAAAGGGCCAGTCCCCAAAGGCAGAACCCTTGTAGAAGGCTGTGTCAAAGGGGTTGGGGTGCTGTGGTCTGATTACTTTGTGTCATGTGTCCACTCCTGGTCTGAACAACTCAGGTAAGGAGAGGAGGGTGGCGACCACGTTGTATGTACTGTCACCCTTTCCAAAAGTTAAGTGATGGGAAGAAGCCTATGAAGCATATGAGCCATCAAGGTGTGAAGAAAAATTACAGTTCTATGCCGTGAGTGGTCGAAGAATGGCATAGACAGGGCATCACAGGGACATGACAGAAAGAAACACTGACTCAGCCTGCAAGAATTGAAGAAGGCTTCACAGAGAATGGAACAGTTAGGTAGGATCTTGAAGGAAGAATAAGTAGTGATTTAACTTGGTGAGGGGGCTTGGTGGTGAAGAACATTCGAGAAGAAACAGCATGCTCGAAGGCACAAGGGTAAATCAGGGGCTGGTGGGGTCATGGGTTAACAAGAGTTGTCATGGCTAGAGGATAGCATTCAAAAGGACACAAAACAACACCAAAAAAGCAGTCTGGGAGAAAGACTTGTCTGGAAGACTCTTTCAATTTTTTGCCAGCCACAAAGTTGATAACGAAAAATGCCCTTCAGCCGACGAAATGGTAGATGCAGAATCATGAAATCAGTTCCTCCCCATCTCTCCCCTTTTGTGAGTCCTTTCTGGGTTATCCAGATGTTAGGCTTTGTCAAGCTGGGATAAACCACAGAGAATGAGGAAGAGGAATCTGAGGACCTGGTACTAGTCGAGATGCCACCACTGACTAGTTCTGTGGACTTGAGCCAGTCTCCCTCCTCTCAGTTTCCTGAACTACAAATAAGGTTTTAATAGATGGCCTCTGAAGCCCATTACTTCTACCTTTAACACTGAGATTCTAGAATATATATACAAGAGCAGTGTGTGTGTGTGTGTGTGTGTGTGTGTGTGTGTGTGTGTGTGTGTTATCAAACTGCCCATCAACCTCATCTGGCGGAGCATAGCAGATGTCCATTCGCAATCCCTTGGCTCCATGGCCTGTCTATTAGTGTGAAAAAGACACGGCCAGCCGTTGTGCACGTCATTTTCAGCATTTTTTCCTGGCGGAGCCACAGCATTCCCATCCCCTTGACTCATTTATTACTTAGAGTAATGTTAGCTGCTATAATAAAGAAACCCCAGTATGTCGGGGCTGAGCAAAATGAAAGTGCATTTCTCACTCACGTAATAATCCAGTGAGAATGGTCCCAGTCAGCAGGTGGCTTTCTTCTACACGAGGCAGCAGGCTTGTCAGTGTTTTAAAACAAACATTTTGTGTAAAAATCTGGATTTGGGCTTCTCTGGCCACACCGCGTGGGCATTCCCTCATGGCAACACTCCAATGGAGCTGATCAGTGGTCACCCCATGTAGACAGGCTTTATGTTCTCGATTCACCAGAGTCCCTACCCAGCCTGCCACTTTCATTCACAGGACCTCCTGGTCCCTGGAGCCATTTATGCATGTGATACCTGCTATGGGGTCACGGTCTGGGTTTTGCATTTTGGCCTTCCACGTGTTGGTGCTAACCTCCAGTATTCTGTGAGGTTTGAATCCCAGTTATACCATTTTTACCTTTCGTGGGATTTTTAAACAAGTGACTTTAACTTCCCTTAGCCTCAGTTTCTCCAATCCAGACATACAGTTGTTGCAAAGATTAAATGAACGATTTTTCAAGGCAATTACCATAGTGCCCTATACCTAGCATGTACCCTGGAAATATTCCTTTCACCTCACATTAATGGTTTGTGGTAAAATCCCTTACAGCTTGTGCCATCGGGGTCTGACATGTTCCAGGGGACTGTCAGTGTTCGGGGTGGGGGGGGTGGTAGATGGATGGCCTCAGGCCACTTCATCCAACATACCGTTCCTCTATATGTTGGTCCAGGCAGGCTCCATGGAAGTGGAGAAAAGCTCTCCATGGTCTTGCTTCTGTAGCAGAAGCAGGTCTCTAGCTCCTCAGCCTGCATGGGGCACAGAGGTTAAGATTTAGAGGGATGGCCAAGGGGCACCAGGACCCCCATGTCAGGCAAGCCCCTTGGCACATTGGAGAAGTGGGGCAGATATGTTTGGCATCAAAGAAAGAGTGATAAAGAAAGGGACAACAGCCCGTGTAGAGTCTTTCATGCTAATAGTAAAGTGGGTCATGGTGGACAGAAATACCTGCGGGCTTGCAGAAGGAGGTGAAGCCTTGGGAGAAGCCACGTAGTCTGGCCAAGGTCATCCTGCAAGTGAGTGGCAGAGCTGGACTTAACTACATAGGTCTACCAGATTTCAAAGTCACTGCTTATTATCTGTATATGCACCTGTTGGGTGTGTAAGACAAGCATTGTTTACTTTCATAGTATTCAAGAAGAAAGTTAGGAACATAAATAGGATGACTTGTCTTGGTTTCTCCAGGACTTTCCTGGGTTTAGCACTGAAATTCACATATTTTAGGAAACCCCTCAGTCCTGGGAAATAGGGATGGTTGGTCACCAAAAAATATTACAACTGTCTTACAGAGTAAGACAGTACAGAATTGCTACTACTAGTAAACGGTAGTCACTGCACACACACCTTCTACTATGTCATGCTGTCATCTTTTCCCAAACATTCCATGTCCCATTACTCTCAGCTAGCACTTCAGCTGGATGAAGTTCTTTACCTGGTGTGAATACTCAAACCTTCATCCCACAGAATTTGAATTCTTGGTGCATTGCTCCAGTTTTTCATTGATCCGTACTCTCAGGAAATGGAGTATGAAAAGGCAACCCCAATGAATCCCAAGGTTCCAAACATAGTCCTTCTTACTCTCATTGTGTAGCAGCCCAGTTCCCCCTAAGTAACTGGGATAATCACCCCACCCAGCTCAGTGATCTCTTCTGCCCGTTAGTTTCTTGGCATAAATAATCCGAAATGGCTAGAGAGTAGGTTCAGCTTCTAAATCATCAGAACCACAACTGTGTTCCCTGGTGGAGGCATTTCTCCGTTAGGCATTAGGACCTCCAGACCTACTGAGCCCAAGGTTGTAGGGGCAAAAAGTAAAATTCTTCAAGAGGATCATTGGGCATAATGATGAGAGGGGTCAACCCACCTCCACTCCTTGATCCTCAGACCTATGCATCCTGTCTAGAAGAAGTCAGCACTGTATACTGGCCCCCAATTTAAAGCATACACTGCATTCACTGGGATAGCATCCCAACCTCACAAGGTATTATCTCCTAGCTGGTGCTGTAATTGAGCCTGCAACAGGTCATTCCACTATCATGTCAAGACAGCCACCTTTGAGTGATAAGAAATGTGCTAAGACTAGTGCCTCTGATTAAAGGCTGTGTTAAAAAGATATCATGGCAATAGATAAGGCACTCTGAGTCCATGAAAGATGTTAGCAGAAACACTATGGCCAAATCCCTTAAGTTTGCTTTCTATGTCTGTGAGTCTATTTCTGTTTGGTAAATAAGTTCATTTGTATCATTTTTTAAGATTCCACATATAAGTGATAGCGTTGATATTCATCTTTGTCTAACTTACTGCACTTAGTAGGATAATCTCTAGGTCCATCCACGTTGCTGCAAATGGCATTATTTCGTTCTTTTTTATGGCCTAGTAATGTTCCATTGTGTATACATACTGCATCATCTCTATCCATTCATCTGTCGATGGATGCTTAGGTTGCTTCCATGTCTTGGCTATTGTAAATAGTGCTGCTATGAACATAGGGGTGCATGTGTCTTTTCAAATTCTAGTTTTGTCCAGACATATGCCCAGGAGTGGGATTGCTGGATCATACGATAACTGTATTTTCAGTTTTTTAAGGAATTGCCATACTGTTCTCCATAGTGGCTGCACCAATTTAATTCCCACTAACAGGGTAGGAGGGTTCCCTTTTCTCCACACCCTTTCCAGCATTTATTATTCGTAGACTTTTTGATGATGGCCATTCTGATCAGTGTGAGGTAATACCTCATCGTAGTTTTAAAATATCAAACAAAGAAAATCTTTTCACCAACTCAAGGATTTTCATTGACCACTCCCCAGTGACAAATTAAGAAAAGATGCTAAAATAGTGCCTGCAATTTTCACTGTATTCCTCCTGAAAGCTCAGGGCCATAGCTAGGGTACGATCAGGGTGGTTTAGGAGAATTCAGGAGGAAGCACCAAGAGTCAGACTGGGTGAGCCAAGTTTAGAAGGACAAGACATAATTAGCTATACAAGGAAGACAGGTGAGGACACACATCCCAGGCAGTTTGGCAACGCTGTATGGAGAAGTGATGGAGAGAAGAGAGTGGCTTATTTGTGGAGACCTGGGTTCAAGTTCTGCTGTCATATCACTGGCAGAGTGACCCTGGCTATGTCACCTAAGGTGCTGAAGTCTCGTGTTTTTCAGTCCATTACATAATTAAGGTACTTTTACCTCCTCTAGAGTTTGGGGGATTAAAATATACAACTGATATAATTTATGCATCTCACTGCCTAGTAGATTTCTCATTATTTATGTTATTATTGATATTATTGCCCCAGGAGGAAGCATGAGAAGTGAAGGCACTGAACAGCGTGGGGCACGGAGCAGTGTAATGTGCATGATTGAAGAGTGGACTGAATGTGAAGGCAGCAGGGCTTAACTGGACGTACACCAGTGTAGTGTGCCAGCATCACAACGAGATGTGCACAATTTTCAGGAGAGTGTGTATGGGAGGAGTGCTTGAAGATCACAACCAGATCAAGAAGTTTAGCTTTGTGGGCTAAACTAAGGCAACTATATTCATCTCCAAATCTATTGTATTAGTCTGCTCAGGCTGCCATAACAAAATAACACAGACTGGGTGGCTTAAATAACAGAAATTTATTTTCTCACAGTTCTGGAAGCTAGAAGTCCATGATCAAGGTGCTGACAGGGTTGGTTTCTGGGGAGGCTTCTCTTCCTGACTTGCAGATGGTCACCTTCTCACTGTGTCTTCAAATGGCCTTTTCTCTGGGCACAGAGAGAGATCTCCGGTATCTCTTCCTCTTCTTATGAGGACACCAGTCCTATTGGATCAGGGCCTCACCCTTATGACCTTATCTAACCTTGATTACCTCCTTAAAGGGCCCATCTCCAAATATAGTCACATTGGAAGTTAGGGCTTCAACATACGAATTTGTGGGCGGGACACAATTCAGTGTCCCCCCACTGAGGGACTTTTTGAGCAGGAGGGTAACATGATCTGATTTGCCTTTTCATTAGCTCAGTCTGAGCTGTCTGTGTCGTGGAGGATGGTTGAGGTGGGGAGTGGATGGAGGGGAGACCAGAGACCATTTACAACTATCGACCACTGAAGGAAGCAGATGGAATTGTGGCAGTGGGGGGGGAGGGGTTGGAGAGGAGGTCCCAGGGGAGAGAGAATTAAGAGGGGGAATTCACAGGACACAGCAATGGACTGGATGGGCAAGGAGGGAAAGACATTGTAGGCAGGAAGCAAGCAGGGCTCTGGGGTCCCAGGCTTGGGGGCTGGCTGGCTGGTGTGCCCAGCACTGAGGAGAGGTGGGTGGAGATGGCGTGTTCAGTTTTAGTTATATTGAGTTTTCAGGGCTTGTGGGACACCCAAGTGGAAGTGTCCAGGAGCCTGGATTCAGCAGAGACCTGGGCTGAGTCTGGAACAATCTCCCTAGCAGATTTCCAGAGCAGTTGCCATTCTCCTGAGAGTCTATTCTGAAATTACTTAAAATAGCCACACACTGCCCTGCAGCCCTCCTTAGTCATCAGTGTGAAAACCTCAAACCCCAGCAGCCCAGCAGAGACACCTCAGCCAATTTCTAGTTTGTTTTTCCAGTTTGAGGTGCCTCATTCCTCCCAACCCCTCTTCCTCCACCCCTCCCCCAGGACTTTCATTCCTCTCACACGTCCCCTCTCCCACCATAGTTTTTTCCCCTGAACTCAGACTATCTTGGCTCTTTATCAGCCTTGACCCTTCCTCATGGCTCCCTCAGCCGCTCCTGATTTCCTTCTTGCCTCTCTTCTCCCTCCCCCTGCACATCGCTTTACCTCTTGCTCTGTCTGCATTTTATTTCCTCTCTAAAGCATACACATCTTCTCACTTTTTTTCTTCCATTACTGCCAATCACAGCCCCATAATGTGGATCCCCTCCAAGGAGGCTTTCTAACCCCTGTCCCACTTCCTAAAGGTGCATTTGTTTCATCTTCCCATTCTGCACCAGCCCCGCTTCACGCTGTGGACCCTCAGCATGTCTTCCCGTTTGGTGTGCCTCCTCATCCCCTGAAACGCACAAACCTCCTGCAGTGCAAGACCTGTTTACCTGTGCACAGAAGAGCAAAGAGCCCAGACAGAAAGAATCTGTCTGTGAAAAGTGAAGGGAGTTACCTGAAGCCAAAGGTAGTCCAATGGCTGAACCAGGATGAAAAGCTGACCTTCTGACTCTTAAGTCCAGGACCCTGGGAAATTAACAACACCAGGTGCACTAGGGTCTACATAGACCCTGACATCTCCCCTCAGCTGGGTTCCTGCTGCTGCCCAGGGGTCCTCCCCACCATCTCCCGCTGACTCCCCACTACCCTCCCCAAGGAGAATGCTGCAAAGCTTTCCCAAACCTCCTGCCTCAAGCCAGTAGACCTCCTCTGGTCTCTGAGCTCTGCTGGGTCCTGGTCTCCACCAGGCCATTCCACACCCGGTCAAGGATTTTAAAGGGACCTAGGTTCAACGGGGTCAAATTAAATACTCTGGAGTCAGCTCTGCCCCACATGGCTCGACCTGGGTCTCAAGGGTGACCCCTCAGAAAGCAGAGTTTGCGTCTTTAGTGGGGAGGAGGGATGCCTGGAGAAGACAGTTGCTAAACACTGGCCGGTGGAGAGGATGGGGGACTGAAAACCCTGGGCTTTCTGTTTGCAGCTACATAGCGCATCTCTAAAAGTACTCCCCTTAAAAAGCTCCAACTCCTTCCTCTGGGCCAGTATCACAGGGGGGTTAAAGAATAACAGAAATGGGCCATTCATGGGAATATAGGAGATGTATTTACACAGCACAGAGGTCTGTGGGAGGACTGGAGGTGAGTGGGTCACCTGGAGTCTTACCTGGTCCTGGGGTCGATGCCCCGTGGGCAAAGTTGTCTAGGACAGCAGGCCCATTAGGGCTCTGAGATGGTGGGAGCCTGAAAGTCCCTGGGCCTGGAGTTGGAGCTACTGGGAGATTCTCTCTGGTATCATCTTCCCTTGACTCTATCACTAAACCCACCATAATAGGACTTGGAGGGGGGAACATTTTCTACTTTTCCAGAATTGGTGATAAGGGCCCAAAATGAAGAAAAAAGAGATGCTAAGTAGCCCATATCATAAAGAACAACAGTTAGGACCTGATACCCTCCCCAAAGAGAGCATGATACTTGAAATAGCTCTGTAACTAACCACCCTTCCCCATCCCATTCTATAAAAGAAGGTTGGGGGCAGAGAGCGGAAGGAGATAGACAAGAAGCTCTGGGTTGCTTCCTCCCCTCCTTGAAGCTGAAAAAGCAGGGAGGCTCTGAGAGAATTGTTCGTGGGGATTTAAGCTGGCTGCCGGCCTGACATCTCCTTTCCCAACTGGACATCTGTGACGCAGCCGACTTGCTGGTCAGTCCCCTCTACCTAGTGAAGCAGGGAGGGGAGAAGTGGGAGAGATGCAGAGCCGAGAGAGGAGGCATTGAGGATCGACCTGCACCCCATCAATTGGTACAGGAAGGATGTGTAAGTTTCCCACGGGTGAATGGACACCCCAGAAGGGAGCCAGGTGGGAGCCATAATTCAGGTACAAAACCCAAGGCAGGGTCCTCGGAGCAAAGTGGACATGGGGTATATTGCTGTAGGGAAGTGTGGAAAAGGTCAAGCCAGAGCTGGACTTCCCACACAAAGGCCCTGTGCAGTGGGGGGCCCCACCCAGACCCAGCGTGGGCTCCATAAGAGGACCAGTATTTGAGCATCTGCTACAGAGAGGGCAAGCAGCGCTAATCTGAGAAGCTGCTACAATGAATGGAGAGGGCTACAGCTGTTGTCTGTTAGGAGGCCTCCACAGTGTTCCTTTCCCTCTTCCCTACCCTATCATCTCAGGAGAGCTGCATCAGGATAAAGTGGAGGACGAATTGTCTCAGAGCCTGACCGAAGCACCCCCTGCTCTCCTCCAAGCCGTCGGCGGCCAGTTAACGATTGTGCCAGGGCAAGGAGGGGAGGAGGATCTAAATCAAGCTGGAGACTGAAGCTTTGTCATTGGCTGGAACCGAGCTTGTAAATACCTGAAGTAACCAGGAAGTTACGGGAACTGCCCAAGTTGTCCTGAGGGATCCACTACGCGGAGGAAGGAGGATGCAGAGGGGCACAGCTGAAAGCGATGATTGCAGAGGGAAAGTTTCACATCTGTACCCCAGGGTGCTGCCATTCCCCAATTGCTTTCACCCAGAGTTACTTGACGCCCCACCAAGTTCTCAAGAACTGGGGGCATGGCTAGCTACTCCAGGGCCTCAGTTACCTGAGACTTAGCTCCCAGGTGGGGTGGGGGGAGCTCACAGGAGGGAAGGTGCATTCACCCTCTGCTTTACCAACGACGGGGAGAATGATAATTACCGTAAATGTGATAGATCCGTCAGAAATAATAGATGTAAAATGCACCATGTAAACTGTGAAAAGCAAGTCTTTTTATTCTTGGACAACGTAAAAATTGCAGATTTTTTCATCAATATGGAAAACACAAAGATAATCTACATTGTGATAGTCACCAGAGCTGTTCACCAAATATTTCTAATTCTACTTCTGGGCACTTACCAACTGCCTTTGAGCTAGATGGGACCATGTGATTTGAGATAGTAGTCATCTGAGATGTGAACAAAGTGACAAGTCACTTCCAGATGGAAGCTTTAAGAACCAGGGTACAATTTAGCATGTTCCCCCTTCCCCCTCCCCCCCCCTTTTTTTTTTTTGCCTCCAAGATCATGGAGAATGGAGCCTCCCTCAACCTGGGTCCCTGATGAAGAGCAGCGCCCCCTGCTGATGTATGATGGATATGTTCCAGGAGTGAGAAGACTAGCTTTGTGATTTAAGGGTGGGGGGGGATGTATGTTACTGCATCTTATCCTGGTCTCTCCTGATTCTTTGAGTAATTCACCAATGTGCACATCATCCAGTGAAGACACCACATCCAGGTATTCAATGCCCCTCCACCACCAAGCGTGTGGATGATCAAGGTTGCCCTGGTTGGGTGTGTCACATACAGGATGGTGCACCATTAGCTGTAGTACAGTCAAAGCTTTGCTACAAAGACCCCAGGCAAAAGGACCTTCACAGAGCAGCTGAGGGAAGAAGGGAAGCAATGCAGACAGTGGGAGGGATGAGGCTATTGGCTGGGGTGTTGGCTGGGGTGACATAGAAGAGTATAAGGGATGAGACAGATTTGATAAGAAATGACAAGAGATACCTGTGTCACACACCTAGCACAGGCATTCATTGGCAGGCATATAACCAAGGTCATGACCCTTCCCTGTATTAATTCAGGAAAGTCAAAGGAGAGTAGTGATCCAGGCCATAGGAATGAGGGCTTGATTTGGTGGTACTGCATGAAAAAGGTCAAGTTTCACCTGTCACCCCTTGTACAATTAAAAAAAAAAAAAAAAAAAAAAAAAGACAAATGCCACAGACCAGAAGATCAGGTTGCCAGGAAGCTCTTCAACCTCCTTGGTGGGCACACCTGTGGCCCTGTGGGTCATTCAGGAACTTGGGAGTAAATGACCAGATGAGCAGGCTGGCTCTCTCTCTGGGAGCCCTTTTTCTACAAGGGCTCTGGTGCTGCCAGCTTCCCATCCCACCCAGATCCCCTGGGGAACCAGGGATGAGTACCAGCCTGGAAGCCCCTCCTCTGATGGCATCTGAGGGGCTCTGGCAAGATGCCTGGCCCCAGCAGCAGTCATCTCTCTCTTTTTTTTTTTCTTTCTTTCTGGTCGTGCTGTGCGGCATTTGGGATCTTAGTTCCCTGACCAGGGGTCAAACCTGCACCTCCTGCATTGGAAGTGCAGAGTCTTAACCACTGGTCCACCAGGGAAGTCCCAAGTCATCTCTTGACAATGTCCCCAGTCTTCCCCTCCCAACAGAGGCCAAGCATGGCTCAGGAGACTTTTGGTGAAGGAAGAAACAGGATGGATCTACTGTTCACTTCTCCTTGACCGCTACTGGGAATGGCCCTCCTGTCTTTGGAGAAAGCAGAGGAAGGCTGAGCGGGAATGCAGGCTGGCCCTGCCCCCTTCCCACATCAGCCTGGATCTCTCTGCTGGAGGCTAGGTCAACCCCAAGTCTCCCAATGAGGTCCTGCATGGGCAAATACCTCCCTTATTTCTCTTCCCCAAATCCCTGAAGTCCATGATAGACCTCTACAAATTAGTGGTTTTTAATAAGACTCTAAACTATGCAGAGAAAAAGGTGTACTCACAGCTGAATGCAGCCACCCGGGGTTAAGGAGGGAGAAGGCTGTTGTTCCGGCCCCTCCAGGAAGGCAGCTGGGCAGGAGGCAGAGCTCCAGGCCTGGAGAGGAAGATCTGAGGGTGACACCCAGCTCTGCCTTTCCCAGCTGGGGGTAACCCAGCAAGTCACTGAGCTCCCAAGTCTGCGTCCACACCTGTGAAATGGGATTAATGATGCCAGTAGCACTGGGCTGGGCTGAGTATTAAGTATTTCAGAGCCTGTGGACAGAGCAGCTCAGTGTCAGCATTAGAGGAGGGGGACCTATATGACCCCATTCAAAGGCTGAGATCCTTTCCCGGGAAAAAGCTGAAGGAAAGGCTAGGGGAGAATTTCTCAAGGGCATTATCTTCTGTTCACCTGCAAAGGACAAGGGAACAGAGGTGACAAAAAGAGACTGGTGAGGAAGCCACATCCGGAGACAGCTGCTTGTGGGTGGGGGGTGGGGGGCAGACACAAAGGGAAAAGACGCCCCGTAGCACCAGACACAATCTAGAGCCTCATCTCTGCTGCAATGTCCACGCTGAAGGCCTCCAGCAATGCCAAGCAGGCCAGCAGCCTTGACCTGAATATGTGACCTGAACAGTGTGTCCCACAGAAGCGGGGCACAGACGGTGTGAACCTCACTGGGGGCCTGCTCCCTGTCTACGGCTGCTTTCCAGCCTGGGGTCTTGTGATAAGGATAATGGCCACAGTGCCCACTCCCACCAGCCTGATGCCACAGAACGGGCTCCCCCCAGCCCTGCCCCAAAAGCACCACCACCAACATCCCCTACCTTCCGTGTGAGGGCAGCTGTATGGGTGCAGGCAAGAGGGAGAATTACAAAGAGGGCACCAACGCTGTAGGTGAGGGCCCAGGGGATCGATGTCCTAACCGCAAAGCATGGCGCCACCTCACGGCCCCTTCTGGGTGCCTTTCCCAGCTAGCACCTCAGACTTCCCAAGATCAGAGTGGAGGGCACCCGGGCCACAGAAAACAGCTAACCTTTTAAGGAAATGAAACCTTTCCATCAGAGGAAGCCACCCAAAGGAAGAGGCAACAGCCACCAAGGTTGACTCATTTTTATTTTTTGTAAAACAAGCTACAAATAGTCTCCCTCCCTCCTCACAAAGGAAAACCACACAACACAGCCTCCACACATGTGTGAGAGAGAAGAGGCCCAGGGGAGAGTCTGACTTTCTACAAGGAGGTGCTTCCTCCTGGCCAGAGTAGGGGACTGGGGTCTCCTGGAAAGTCCATCCAGTTCCAGCACGCTGAGCTTTCTGGTCCAAACTAATGGGCTAGGGCTCCCCTTCCACCTTACTATGCTGGGATGGGGCCTCCAGTCACCCTAACACAACCTCTGGGACTTTCACCCAGACAGCAAGAATCTTCTCCAGTCAGAGGATGGGATACTGGGATGGGGTATGAGATGCACAAGATGTGGCCAGATTTCCAAAAGCAATCCATAGGGGCACCAGTCCTGGGCTACCACCCACCCTCCCTCACTGCTGCCACGCCTGCTCACGGAAGGGGTGCTAAGTGCCACTTGTTGCTCTTTGATGACTGTCAAATAGGCATGGTCACCCGGGCAGAAGAAGCTGGCATCTGACCCGAAGGCTGCCCAGCACATTGGATTCCACATTGGAATCACAGTAAAACGTCTGTGGAAAGCTAGGCCTGGACTTCCCCATAGCTGGGTTATTATCTCTGCACTTCTAGGTGAGGCAGAAGTGCGAGGCCCAAGATGAGCTTTGCTCTGGAATTGGCCTCAAGCCTGGAAGCCTTTAAGAGCATTTAAGGGAACAGGAAGAACCTCAGTACTGAGTTTTAAAAAAAAAACTGAGTTTCCAACAAGGTGACCAACACAACTCTTCCCTCAGGCTTATGATGACCAGAGGATGGCAAGGGGAGATAGAGGAGAGTGGAAGTAAAAGCCTAATCTGACCTTGGCCCTGGGAGCTGTCTCGGGAAACCTCATTCGTGGGTTTGCAGAAGGTGAGAAGCCTCCTGTGGGTACTACACTCACCAGGGTAGGCCTTCTGTCCTCTTCCCTCCACTGCTCAGATACTAAATAGCTACTAAATAAAAGGCCCTTCTGTGTGTCTTTTCCTTCTTTGCCTCCCTTCTCATGCTTTACATGGAGTAGATGCTAAACATGGGTGGAAATGTTTCAACTGACCCTAACGCAAATCCTTGGAGGACAATTTGCTCAGTGGGCCACCAGGACACTGTGCCCCCACGGGGTCAGGGCCACCTGGGGGTCCGGATGGCAGGAACACATGGGCACGGGAGCCCTCCCTCCAGGGGCCCCTCCCATTGTCCCACACCCAGCCTCCCTTGAGAAGGTCAACCGCCAAGTGACTTGCCAGCTCTGACAGCCACGGCAAGAGGCGGTGCCCTCCTCCCACTAGAAAAGAACTAATGCAGTCTGCACTATAATCGCAGGGGTCGGTCTCCAAACAAGCCAAGCGGGCTGGGGATGGAGTCCTGGGTTCCAGAAAGCTGGGCCGTGTGTCCAGAGCCCTCACAACCCAGAGCGGGAAAAGGGAGAGGAATAAACAGACAGCAGTGCCAATGGCTGTACAAAAGAACTATACAATTTACATATATATTTATATACAGTATATAAATCTCTTTCTTCTCAGTCCCAACAAGACCCTCACCCCCTCAGAACCCTAAAAGTTGTCAGTAGCAGATCCAAAACCTTAACAATAAAAGAGGATGAACAGTCTTTCTTCCCTTTCCTTTTCCCACCGTGGTATTAGATATTGGTGTTTAAACATGAAACCAAAAAGAAAACACACAAGTAAGAGTTATTAAAAGTGCAAACACGGTGGGCACCACTCATGTTACATGGGATGTGGCTGGGCTGTGGGCAGCGTCCAAGGTCAGGTGTCTGGTGATCCATCCTGCCTCCCTGGTCTCTCCACCTGCCCTTTGGTTTTCTGCTCCTTAGATGAGGCGTCCTACTGAGAAGGGAGGTATAAGCGAGAAGTTAGAGTTGGGTTTACGAGCAATCCAGCTACACGTGTCAATTTCCTCACCAGAGCAGGCTTTTCTGCCTGCTGTTAAATACGGGGCTGGGTGGGACACAGGTAACCTGGACTTGCAGATAAGCCCATGTTTTACCAGCCCATCTTTGCCACCATGAGGCATCACAATAGTGACAAAATGAGGCTGCCATTCCAGAGAACTGGGTTTTGCCCAGTAAACACAGTTGGGGGGCGTGCACTCTATACAAACCATCCTATTCTCAGATGCCGGCCTTTCAACCTGGGGCTGGGGCGGAAGTGGTAGGTGCTTGTTTATAGGTGGGAATGGTAGGATCCTTGTAGCACTAACTAATCTTTCTCTTGTGTCCTCAGCAAACACATTGAACATGGGAGTCCAGGTAACTTGGCCAATCCCAACACTCCCGCTGCACTACCGAAGCTGCATCAGGGGGCCCATAGAAAGGACCCCCGAAAGAAGGCAACTTACTGAATGGGTTTTTGCCTGCTCATTTTCCCTGGGGGAAGATGCCAAGACTACCACCTGCCAAAACAGGAACTTAGGATGCTCGAGTGGCCTTGACCCAGAGAACTGGTAGGGCTTCTTCTATACCTGGGCCCCTGGCCCCTCTAACCCCCAGAATGAAGAGGGCACTTGGGGAAGAGCCAGAGATTGTGTGGCCAGGCTTCCTGTTCTGCCCGGGTAAAACCCTTGTTAGCCAACACCTTTAAACACAGTCCCTCTTCCCTAAGGCCGGGGCCCCCTCATTAGCTGAGAGGGGCTTTAGTGCTGATGGACATTTGCATAACCTTCTTGGGTCCTGGCTCTCCCAGCTGCAGAAGGTCAGGTGGAAGGAATCTTAGCCATCATCTGGTCCAGCCCCTTCACTTAACAAATCTGGAAACCAATGCTCAGAGCAGTCGAGGATCTTAACGGAGGTCCAAGGCTTGTTCCGCGAACACCCACTCCACCCCACAGGGCGCTGAGCGGTTTTGGAGGCTCTGCAGGGCCCAGGTCTCCTAAGGGAGGAGCAGGGTGCTGCGAGGCAGGCACACCAAGAGCTGGGCCAGCTCCACGTGGGCCCTGGAGGCTGTGTGATTTTGTGCACAGCCCTTAACCCTTCTGGGTCAGTCTACGGAGCAGGAATTAGGACCACAGCTGTGCTGCTTCTGCTGTGCCTCTCACAGGGTTGCCTTGAGGACCAACTGAATTCATGGAGAAAGGGCTTGGAGGAGAGTAAGGTGCTGTGGGAATCCACACCCACCCCCAGGTCAACCGCCCCCAAGTCACACTAACATTCCTTAAGACCCGAGAAAAAAGACAGAACACAGGGTGGGGTGGGGTGAGGGGTAGATACTGGTATATCCAATGTCATGGATGAGAAAACAAACTTGGAAAGATAGAGGGACAAGCCCAAGGCAGGCAGGTGGGAGGTGAGCCAGGTTGCCAGGCCCTGAATCCCATCTTTCATCTGCTCCAGCCCGCAGCTGCTTCTCTCAGGGGAGAGAGGAAAGATCTACACGTACAGAGGACCTCAAATAGTCCTGCCCGCCAGGCTGAGACTCAGGAGAGAAAACGTACAGCCAGCGGTAACCAGCTCTCACCCTGAAGGCTTACCGCACTAATCCCTTTACCAAAATATCGCTTCATCCTCAGAACAACTGCGTATGGTTCTAATAAAACAATCAAATTATCCCCATTTTATGAGGATGAAACTGAGGCTTGGAGATGGTGTAGCTTTTACGTGGTGAAGCAAACTCAGACCTGACTGTCTGCTTCCAGAATCGTGCTCTTAACTACCAAGGAAGGCAGGGGAGAGAAAAGGCCCGAGCCCGGAGCAGGTGCCATCCTTGGGCAATTCATCGGGAGAGCTGGCAATTTTTTTCAATGGAAGAACTCGGCTCCAGCCTGCCTGCTTCTCAGGGTGGTGACAGTAATCCTAATAATGGTGCTTTATATACTGGGAAGGACCAGTGAAGAAAGACCAGCCCTCAGAACACTGTGCAGAGAATTCAGCTCCCCAGTGAGGAGTCTGGTTGGTAAAAATGCCTGTGTTCATGGGGCATTTCCCAAAACTTCAGTCCCTCACACCCAAAGCTACATTCACCCTCAAACTCTGTGTCCTTCCCACCCACACCCGACTTCTGCCCCCAACTTGGTGTGCAAGCCCCTTTCAGCCCACCAGAGGGCACTGCACGACACCAGATGACCAACCTCTGCTCCATTCCCTACATACCATCAACCCAAGTGGCTTTTCTGCTGCTCCGCAGAGGAAAGAGACCCTGCGAAGCTGCTGGCAGCCTGGGGGTGCGTTCCTCTACTACTCCGAATTTCTTCTTTGCATTCACCACTAACCACGTACTGAGCTAAGTTCTTCACAGGCACCAGAATGTTAAATCTTCACACCGAATCTGTGAGGCAGACGCTAACATCTCCATTTTGCAGATGAGGAAATTGGGGCTCAGAGAGTCTGGGTAGCTTGCTAAAGATTACAGAGCTAGTAAGTGTCAGGGCTGGATGCTTCCTTTGGGTTCTGTGCACCTGGTGCCCCACAAAGCTTCAGAGGACAGCCGGGAGGCCTCCTTGAGCTCGGTGGACCCGAGGTCACCACACTCAGCCTCCCCTTGGCCGCTGTGTGCTGCACGGACCTAACTACCAGCACAGGAAGGGGACTGAGGGCAGAGGGGCTACAGAGCTCTGTGATTCCAACCCCAATGAGCCCAGAAGTGCTCCTGGGTGGGCCTGGGGTCTATACTAACACTGCATAGTCTCTTTCCAATACTGGCCCTCAGCCTGTGCTCTGAGAAATGGGCACAGATTCCAAATGCCAAAGCATAATGTCACCACACAGGACAATCCCTCTCCTATCCCTTCATCATATGACAAGGATCTAATGCACCGTTACTGGGCGCCGTGCACCGTGCACTCTGCCTGAGGTTAGCAATTGAGAAGGCACACGCACAGCTACAGGGGAGCTGCAGGGGAGAATCAGGAATGTGAACTGCAATGCAGTGTGATAAGGCTTCCGACAGCGGCAATACTCTTATGAAGAAGAATAGTAATGTTGAACTTCCACGGAGTTCCTTCAATGTCTCAGGCACTATGACAACTGCTTTGACTCGCTGTCCCAGTGAATCAGCACAACAGCCCTATGAGGTGGACGCGGTGATTATTTCCATCTTACAGATGAAGACACTGAAAGCCGGGATGGCTGAGTACTTTGTACTTGGGTGAAAGAACTAGTCTGTGGCTGAGGCAGGGTCCTGGGGACTCAGAGTCGTGGGAACACGGAGAGGCGTCCTCATCAGACAGGGGTGCCCAGAGGGATGAGGTCACTCACCCAGGGCCACACGCCCCAGAAACAAGGCCAGAACCCAGTGATGGAGTGGGCAGGTCCCGAGACTGGGTACCTCATGGTAACTCAGCCACTTCCCCAGCTACCTTTTGGGTTTACACTGTCAAACAAGGGTTAGAAGGAGGAAAAGCCCTTATGTTTCCTGCAAGGCAATCTCAGCATTTCCCAAGCTTCCATTTCAAATAAGTCAGCACCACCCGAATTGGTATCTTCAGCCCAGACCTTTCACCGGCACTACAGACCCTCTAATTCTTTGGGTGCATCCAACCTGACACGTCCAAGCCATCCTCATCCCCTGCCCCATCCCCCTGCACCCGCTCGGCTCTTCCTCCCATGTTGCCCATCTCAGTGAATGGACCCACTGTCCAGTTGCCCAAACCAACCTTCATCCCTCTATGCACTCAATCACCAAGGTCTGCAGGTCTACCTAGTCACCTCCACCCACTACTCTGCATCCCCTACCGGGTTTTTCATAACTCAGGCCTCCATCACCTCCTGTCTGGACAGCCACAGCCTCCTACTGGGGACTCTGCCTCGCTTATCCCCAGTCCATTTCCCACTCTGCACCAGAATAATTTTTAAGCAAAACTGATGCTCTTGTTTCTCTGACTGAATCCCTTCAACAGCTTCCCCACTGCCCTTGTAGAGCTGAAACTCTCTCACCTTGCCTCCTACCCCTTCCCCTCCCTGTCCATCTTCAAACATGCATCTCAGTCACACTGACACCCTTCAGCTCCTCTAAAGCTCTGCTCCCTCACCTCTGCAATCTGCACTCTTCACTGGCCTCCGCTCAGAACACTCTTCCCTCCCCTCATCTTTCTGCTTGGCCACCTCTTACTCATTGCTCAGGGACTGCTGTAGAGCAGGGGCAGCAAACTTATCTGTAAAGGACCAGCTGGTAAGTATTTTAGCTTTGTGGGCCATGTACGATATACAATAGTCTCGGTTGTATATTCTTCTTTTTTAAAAATTACATCCCTTTAAAAATAGAAAAACCACTCAGCTCACAGGCCGTACAGAAACAGGCCGTGGACTAGATTGGGCCCATGGGCCACGGTTGGCTGACCCCTGGTCTAGACATCACCTCCTTCCCAAAGTTTTCCAAGCCCGTCTGCCCCTGCACCAATGGGGGTGCCCTACGTACGTTCCTACAATACTCTGCACTTGCTCCACTGTGACAGAGATCATTAGGTGTCCACCAGAATTCACGCTCTCCTCCTCTTCCTGGGCTCCCAGCCTTCCTTACTGTGGCGTGTGGTCTAGTGACTGAGTTCAAGCCAGTGAAATAGGAGAGGTGATGTGTGTCACTTCCAGGACTGGCCCGTCAACCCCCCACCACATTCACTGCTCCAGGCTTTACGCCATCTGGCTGGCTGGGAAGGGAGAAGACCCCCCAGGGTGACCCTGGATGCCACATAATAAAGATGGCAGAGTCATTCTCAGCCTGAATCTCAGTGGCTGCACACGAAGCAATCCCCACTCCTATTCCTTCCCCTGCACACACCACACACACACACACACACACCCCTAGGACCTGGAATCGTGGTGAACTATTATATGGGCAAGATGAACTAGTATCCACTGTGTTGAGCTGAGTCATTATGTATGTGGGTCTACTTGTCACTGCAGCCTGGCCTATCTTAATACACCCTCATAGCACTTACCACAAGGTATGTAAATACTTTAGTATCTGTCTCCTCCATAGACTGTGGAAGGATAGGGACCTTATCCATCCATTCCTCCACTATATCAGGCATCTAGCATGAAGCATAACACACTCCCAGTAAGGAGCTGGGATCTCATCTACTGGAGGAGCCCTTGGCCCCCGGGCCCGGGAGGGGCAAGTCCTAGCGGGCCAGGAGCACAGGCGACCACTCACCTTCTTTGCTAACACCTAGGCAGCCCTTCAGCTCGGGAAGTGAGATGACCTTGTCCTTGTTCAGGTCACAGTAGTCAGTGAAACGCCGGGCGCATTTCTTGGGCTTGGCTTTCTTCTTCACGTAGCGCTTGAAGGGCTTCATTTCCCTCTTGTTAATGTCGTCGCTGCTGTTGCTGTCCAGCTGGCTGAAGTACCAGTGCACCACTCGCTCCTCCAGGGTGTGGCTGGGGTCTGGCTCTGAGAACCTGGGCCACGGGCAGACACCCCCATCCCCAAGCACACCGCTCAGGATCCTGCAGGCGCCACCAGCCCAGCCTCAGTTCCCTCCCACGTGCTCAGACGCCAGGGCTGCCGGCAGCCAGGCAGAAACGGCTTATCTGAGCCCAAGCCCGCCCAGGCCCAATGATCCTGCAGCCGAATCAAGCCACCCTTTCCAACTTGAGCCGCAAGACTGGACAGTTCGTTCTTCGGGGGTCCCCAAGTAGGTGA
Organism: Balaenoptera physalus; assembly: GCF_965194825.1. Classification (NCBI taxonomy): domain Eukaryota; kingdom Metazoa; phylum Chordata; class Mammalia; order Artiodactyla; family Balaenopteridae; genus Balaenoptera; species Balaenoptera physalus. The sequence goes on from NC_138883.1 coordinate 32,347,625, forward strand.
GCCCGCCACCCCCTCCACCATAGCCAGCACCGTTCTCGTACAAGACGGATGCTCAAGACATATTGACTGGATACAATTCACCTGAGAAAACCACAGGGATCCAAACTGTCCTTCTCCTGGCCTAGTGTCGCTGCCACACAAGCTGCCCGTTACACATGAACTTGGCATCCAAATGAACACGACTATGGGAAAGGGTGCTCAGAGCCTGCACCACCCACCCAGCGCCAGTGCAGGTCCTGGGAGGGCTTCCCAAGCAGGAGGCAGAGCCCCTGGCTTCAAACTGCTGTCTTGGCGAGAAACAGAGCCAAAAAAGGGCAACCGAGCAGCAACAATTCAGTGTGAATGAAGTGTGAAGTTCCCGGGGGCCGTCCCTGTCAGGTATCAAGTGCGGTAAGAACTGAGGAAAGAAGGCAATTGAGCTGGACACAAACAGAGGTTCTACAGCTGGCAAGTCCAGACCTACTAAGCGTGAGTCTGTCCACATAGAGGTTTTAAGACAGGAGCTCCAGGGTGGACCCAGGAAGCCACATGTTAACTAGAACCCCCAGGGGATTCTGCTAAGAAGCAATGGGCTAGAGTAACCAGGAAAGCTTCCCGGTGTCAAGATGCACAGCAGTGACCGCATCTAACGCCGCCCATGTATGCGTGGTGACCGTAACGTGACAAGAGCAATGGCTACACATGTAATGTACACAAGGCCCACCCATCAGTTTCATCTCCTCATGCCTCATCTTTTCCCAAAAAGGATTCAGGGTGCTAGCTGAAACTTTTGAAGCCAATGATGAGTCTGGTCTAGAGGGGGTGACTGGGGTCTCTGGCCAGGAGAACAGAGTCACACGAGTCCCATGGTTCCTGCCGCCAGGGCGTGGCACGGAGTGAATGTGGTCCAGGCCCTTTTGTTTAAAGCCCTGGGTAACATTCCCTTGGTTGGGGGACTAAGGCTGAGGTTGGGAGGTCCATACATTCAAATACTTAGTCTGCAGGGCACTGGGACAGACTACGTGACGACCATGGGTGAGAAGCACGGGCAGAGGGGCTCGCTGTCACACAGGGATCCTACACCAGGGATTCAGGGCCTGCCAGCACACTCTGAAGCCGTACCTGGCAAGAAGAATATTCAAGGCACTTCCCAGCGCCTTGGGGTTCTTCCCTGGGGTTTGCCGAGTTTTCCAGGAGGGAGGGGACCCTCCCTGACACATCCGCTATGAATGAGCCAGCAAACGCCCTCCCCTACCCCAACCCCCAAGTGACCTCACCATTTAGGGAAAAAGATGTTTCATTACCAAAAAAAAGCCAGGCATCCCTGTTGAATGCCCATCCCTAATTAAGTGGATTGCAGTCTTGGGCAGGTCCCCCTGGGCACCCTGGACCAATTCCAAGAGAACACAATTAGTGGATCTGCCAGCAGGACTTCATCTTGACAGGTTTGGCGCAGGGAGAACCTGGGGAAGGTGTGAGGGACCATTTGTTTCTGGCCCTTGGGGAAGCTGCTAGGTCTGTCATAGAAACCAGGCTCGGAAGGGCTTTCAAACAGGCATGGCTCAGACTGTTGTCTCTGCCAGTACGTGGTACTTTGGTGGTTTTAAGCTTCCTCTATTTTCACTGCAACATTCACTCTCGAGCCTGCAGGGTATACCAGGCGGGCCCCAGAAAATTCTCTATCAGGATGCTCATGGAGCAGGAGGGAGGGTGGCCAGCTCCCTCGCAGGGCACCCTGCCTGCCCTCGCCTTCCCCTAAAAGCGAGGGAGGACCCAGGTGGGGGAGGAGAGCCGGGAGGGACCCAGGGGAGACGCTCCAGCTATTCCCACCCAGGCTTTCTAAGGCGGCCAGGGGAGGGCTTTCCCCCTCGGCCCCTCCCGTGAGGGGGCCACGAGAACCCCGGGCGAAGGCAGCTCTTCCTTTAACCTTTAGGCTCAGCATAGCGTAATGTCTACCTAGAGGCTGGAATAATAAAGCCTCACTTGCTGAGACGGGAAGGGATGAGGTCATCCCGCCCAGACGCCCTGCCAGGAGAGGCTCCCTGCCTTCAACACGTGTTCCTGGGCTCCCGCCTGCCTGCCCAGTTCTCAGCGACTCTGTTGCTGGGGCTCCCCGCACCTTCCTTTGGGCTCGGCTGCAGCAAGAAGCAGCTCTTCTCCCGCGCTACAACCTCTAAGAGTTTCCTATCATGCCAGAGAGTGACTGTCATTTGGCTGCTGCCCCTTTTTCCCTCCCTTCCCTGCCTCCTTGTCTGGAGAACCGTGTTCCTGCCCTTGTCACCCCCAGCAGGAGCTCCCCAGCCCAGGGCGGCCATGCCTTCTGCCTGCTACCCACCCATATGTCCCCCATACCCCCCAGCCGGGGACACTTCCCAGGAGACGTCCTCCGAGGGCCCTCCAAGCAGTGCCTCTGGCTCCCTATAGCACTTTCCCAACCGGCAGCCTGCCCTGGGGGCCTGAGGGGCCTGCCTCTCCCCGCCCCCGTCCCCAGCTGGTGTCAGGCACTCTGCTTCTGAAATCCTTTGACTTCCAGAATCCCATGCTGCCCCCTCCCCAAACATCAGAGCCAGGCTCTACATGTGTAGCTAGGCAGTGCTAGGGTCCTACTTTGGAAGCCAAGGCTTTGTCTAGGCCAAGCGCCAAGTACATTTAAGGCAAGAATTTCTTAGCGGAGGTGCAGGGTGGGGGGTGGGATCATGGACCCTCAGAAAATGTAAACAAAGCCATAGTCCCTCTCTCTAAAATGCACATGCGCCCAGAATTCTGCAGATTTTAGGGGTTTAATGGACTTCCTAAACCTCATCCAAGGTCACGGACTCAAGTTAAGAACCCTCGTCTAGAGGGAAGGAGACTCCAGCCATGACCCCAGAAGAATAAGTCTGAACCTTCTGGAAGAAGATCGGGTGAGACAAAAGACAGTAACTGGGAGGGGTTGGGGGTAGTTTTCATGCTTCCAACAAAGCATACTAGAAAAAAGAAAACTACTGAAGGCATCTGGCTCAAAACGCTGAAAATGAGGTTTCTGGCTTCACAACAGCCTCAAGTCCCAAAACTACCGTGCTTCATGCAAGAACTAGTTAAGACTGACATCTATCAGGAGTCCTGATTTAGCCAAACCAGCGGTGGGCATGTGTGAAAGAAGACACGAGAAGCCTCTGTTAACTAAGGAGAAGCTCAGATTTTCCCAGGGGAGTGCTGGCTGGGGTGGGGCAAGAGGGCCTCCCCAGAGTCTCCAGGAACCTCTCAAGCAGTCTGTGCTGGAGTCCTTTCCATCACAGCTGGACTCCTCACAATTTACCCTTGACCTCAAAGCCACAGCTCACTGATCCCTCCAGCTCTTACAGCTTTCTAGCAGTATCCTTTAAAAACACTGGCAACTTGCACTCCCAGTTCTAGGGTTACACTGGCATCAGACTCCCGACCTCTCTCTCACACATGCGCGCAGAATTGGGATCAGAACCGCTGGAATCCAAAGCTGCTCATCAGGCAAGGGCTGGGGACCCTACGTTAGAGAGTGTGGTGGTTCTTTAGGATCACTTAACAGTGACGCCCAGGTCCTTGCTATGGGCCTCCCTACAGGTACAATTCCACTTCCATTAAAGGGGCTTATTGGGTGTGTAGAGGATCCAAGTTTCCTCGGATATGGTGTGGAGAGACACAGTACAATGTTGGCGTCAGCCCCGCCCCTGGGCTGTTTTTGTGGCCGTCCTGTTGTCTCCCGTCTCCAGGGATGAGGAAAGCCACTAGAGCCGGGTCCCCCCCTGGACTGGCCGGGCCCCACCGAGTCTTCTCCCAAATTAAGAGGCGGCAGGTGCCACCCTTCCCCTGCAGCCCTCTCAGTGTCGCTTCTGCAGCCTCAGCCCGCCGGGCCTTGGCTGCAATGCACAGCTGGTGAGTCAGCCCCTTTTACCACAAGGAAACTGGCGCTGGCCAAGATCTTGGGCTCAATTCCGCTGTCCCAAGCAGTTTTAAACAAGGTGAGGTGGGATGGCCTGGAGGCACGGGCCAAGCCAAGCAGGCCAACTGAGCCCCATCTGGAGCCGGGTCCAGGCCCCGCCAGCTGGGCGGGTGGGTAGGGTTGGGAAGTGCCAAGTCAGCCGCATTCCAGCCTCCTCCTTCCAAGAACATTAACAAGTCACCGCAATGGGCAGGAAGGAGGAAGCCTCAAGACCAACGGTCTCTTCCTGCAGGACCATGGAGGGGGGGCGGCGAGGCTCACGCAGCCCAGCCCAGCTCCTCTCAACGCTGACTTTTTCTAGGGTGGAGTGGAGAAAGGAGAGGGTTCCCCTGCTCTAGAAGGCTCTGCCAGCTAGGGTCTCAGAACTCTCCCTTTGGGACTGATAAATGCTGATGGGAAGGCGGATTTAGCCGGTGGGGTGGGGGGATGGGGGCGGAACTCTGCCTTCTGGAGCGGGAAGGACCAATGATCCAGCAACCCTTCACTGAGAACAGCTCTCATCTAATGATACCTGCAGGCCCCCCCTCCCAGGCACTAGCCACAGATGTTTCCATGGATACCCCATTCTACTTTGCCTGTTTTTAGATTTGGGCAGCACTACTTTCCCCCTAAATCAGGCTAGAAGACCAGAAAAGGAAGTAGCTATCTCCCTCTTCCACTCCCTACATCTAACAAGTCTTCAAATCCTATTGATTTCATTACTAAAGCTTCAGTAAATCATCCCGTCCGCCACAGCTTTAGTCCACATTCTCATCACCTTTCCCTCTGGTGTCGGCTGTAACCTTCCTGCCCCATTTAGCTCCCCTCCCCCACTGTGGCTTCCATAGGAATGCCCATCTAGTCACATGGCTCCCTGTGGCCCTCTCTGGCACGAACCACAAGACCCAGCGTGATCTGGGCTCTGCCCGGCTCTACAGCCTCACCTCCCGCCTGTCCACAGCCTGCCTCCCAAGCTTAAACGTTACTCCTCACAATTCCTTCCACAGACCCTACCTCGTTCATACCTCGCTACCCCTAGGGTCCCTCTGCTGGGATACCCTTATTCCTGGTCCATCTAGGTCGGGGCATTTTCTCACTCGTAAGTGAAGATGAGGCTTATATGTCACCTCCTGTGGAAAGCCTTCTCTCACACGCCCTCCCTCCCCTGAGTCCCTGCAGGACTTCATCTGCCTCTGTTGTCACGCTGGCTTTACAGTGCACTCACGCGATTACATAGCTCTTCTCCCAGGAGCTCCTCCAGCCCGGGAACCATGCCCTCATCCCTCCATGTCCCCCGAACCCAGCACAGAGCTTATGCCAGGGGGAAGATGTAAGAGTTTGTGCAAAGCTAAAATCTCCAAGCCTGACAGGTGGTGGTTTGGGGGGAAGACACCCTCTTTTCTGCTCAGCCCAAAGATCTTCCCTGTCCCTTCTTCCCACTGTCCCCAAATGGGACTGCTTGCCCCTGGCCCCAGCTGGTGTCCAGCTTTAATTGCCAGACCCTGAGAGGACGCAGGAGGGGTCAGCTGTGGCTTCTTTGACCTTGTGCTTGCAACCTCAATTCTACCTGAATTCAGAGCCAAGGCCCAAACCCAGGGACCCTGGATTCCATAATTCTCTTTGCCGGCCCTGCTCCAGATGTGCTGCCCTCTGCCTTGCCTCTTCCATTGTAGAAGGGTGCATGACCAGGGGCTGTCCACATGGTGCCCAAGTCCCTTGGTCCCAGCCAGGGCGCTGTAAGGCCCTGGTGACAAAGAAGCATTACAGTGAACTTCAGGGCTAGATCTGGCCTCATAATTAGCCTTAAAGTAGTTGCTGGACCCTCTGGCGTGTGCCAAGAAAAAGAGGCCTTATTGAGACATCCCTCTCTGTATCCAACAGGGATCCATCCATCTATCCACCCATCCTTCTGGCTATTTATTCATTTGACAAATATTTACTGAGCATCTACTGTGTGCCAGGCACTATCCTGAGTTCTAGGAATACAGCAGGGAAGAAGGCAGAAAACGCTCCTTCCCTCATCGAAGTTCAATTTTCGTTGGGTAGGGGGAGACAGATATAAATAAACAAACCAGCAAAATATCAGATAGGGGTAAGCACTAGGCTGAGAATTAAAAAGCGGTGTTGTGATAGAGGGTGACAGGGCTGCTTCTTTAGTCTGGATGGTCACTGAGAAGATGATATGTAAATGGAACAGCGGGGCCGGTCACGGGAGGATGGGGGATTCACGTTCCAGGCTGAAAGAGCAGCCGGCATGGAGGCCCTGGGGCAGGCAAGAGCTTGGCCTGTTTGAGGACCTGCGAAGGACCAGTGGCTGGGACATAATGACAGGAGGGGTGAGCACCAGCAAGACCATCCTGCAGGGCCAGTTCACGGTCAGAGTTTGGGCTTGCTTTTTCTAAATATAATAGGGAGACCTGAGAGGGATTTAAACTCAGTAAAACCGGTAACCCTGGCCAGCCACCTCCCTGTATAACTGATTCCTTCTCCTTCTCTCCGCAGGCCCACTCCCACTCCCTTGATTTCTAAACTATTTCTTGATTCATCTTGTCTGTCTTTTGATTACAAGTCTAGCCTCCAGGTAACACAATTACCAAATGCAGTTCAAACCTTTCATTCTCATCAAAACTAAACACGGTCAAGTTCATATGAGCTTGAAATGAAAAACATGTTTAGGAAAGAATTTTCTTTTTTTAATTTCTCCCAACATTATATGATACCTAAAAGAGGTTTTTTGGAAACCACAGCAACAAAAAAATCCCTTCCCTAAGGACACACTGGGATTAAAAGCATTTATGAACTTCTTAGTTTTTATTTTCTGTAAAAATTTCTTCAGCCTGCAATCCGAGGGTCAAGCGTCCATCCGAACTTGCCCTGGCAGCGGGTCCACCTGTGATTTTGCCCCCGCTGGCCCAGGACCTAGCTGGGTTTGGTCCTTTCCCTGGCACTGAAGGCTGCCTGGATCCGAGGCCAGGCCGGGCTCAAGGGCTGGGCTCCCGCAGAAGCAAATGGGATGGAGGGTGAAGTCTTGTCTCCTTAGAACCCAAGTATAAGCACCAGGCAGGCTCCCCGAGCAGTGGGTCAGAGCCAGCAGCCCTGGGGATTTGTGGGTGGAAAGCACCCAGACCTGGAATTGTTAAGGCCATGCCCCCTTCTCGTTTCTTTTTTCCCTCTCTTCTAAAAACCATAAATAGCTCATACCCATTTCTGCATGAAACAACAGGTATGTTTTCACATTCCAAGCATAAATAACAAAAAGGCATATAATACTGAATATGCCTTTTCATAATTTCCCCTCCCTCTTCCTGGAGATTGGGACACAGCCCTCTCTATTTTAGACTTCCAGTTGCTGAGCACCGTGGGCTGCCTCTGGGCCGTTCTCATCTGCTGACCTGTCAGATCCTGTCTCCACCTTTTCAGACTTATTGCTGTGTTCCTCCCAGGGGAGGCCTGGACCCTTCCACGGGGTGAGCAAAACAGAGCAGGGCCAGAAACCAGCCTCAGAGCTCACAGGACCATGGGGGTTGCTGAGAGCAAGCTCCCTGGACGAGCAGTTTCCTAGAGTGGCAACCCACAAGGCAGCCACTGCACTCACTGTGATGTGACATAAAAGTGGGTTTTCAGGGCTTCCCTGGTGGCGCAGTGGTTGGGAATCTGCCTGCCAATGGAGGGGACACGGGTTCGAGCCCTGGTCTGGGAAGATCCCACATGCCACGGAGCAACTGGGCCCGTGAGCCACAACTGCTGAGCCTGCGCGTCTGGAGCCTGTGCTCCGCAACAAGAGAGGCCGCGACAGTGAGAGGCCCACGCACCGCGATGAAGAGTGGCCCCCGCTCGCCGCAACTAGAGAAAGCCCTCGCACAGAAACGAAGACCCAACATAGCCATAAATAAATTAATTAATTAATTAATTAAAAAAAAAAAAAGTAGGTTTTCAGGATTGCTGCCCTTGTCTGCCTCGGGACACAGAACCACTGACAGCTGTGTTGGGAGTCCTGGTTCCCACCCCAGATACACACCCTGTGGTCGTGCTGATCGCTGCTGAGGCAATCACGTTGGGGCCCTTCCACCAGCCTGGGGGCCTGGGCCTGTCTCGTGGTGGCACTCCTTGCCCTTTGACAGCTCTGCCTCTGGGCAGATGCGGAGGGACTAGCGCTCCCGCCTTGGTGAGCCACGTAAGCTCAGGCCCATCCCAGGGATGGGCAGAGTCAGGCTGCCCATCCCTGCCAAGCACATGGTACATCCCGTTGCTAAGGAGCCAGAACTCTCCCTGCTCCTGCTGCGCCTCCCGCTCTGGCTTCATAATGGGAAGCACATCTCACAGGCTCTTTGGGACCTGCATCCTCTGTGTCATCTACCACCCCTGTCATCTCCTCCACCCCCTCCTCCATCCACCCCAGCCCTGCCATACTGAACTACGGACGTGCACTTTCCTGGGGTCACAATGTTCTTTCCTTTTTCCTGGAATGGCTTTCCTTCTTTTACTAGCTGAGTCCTACCTATGCTTCAAAACTCAGTATCACCTCCTCCAGGAAGCCTTCTCTGACTCCTCAAGACCAAATTAGCAAACACTTCTCTGTTCTTTCACCTCAGTTCTAGCACTTACCACACAGTTTGTATCTTTCTACAGCCTAGTATCCCCAGTAGGCTGCATTCTTTGAAGGCAGGGACATGCCTCGCATCCCTGGATTCCCAATCCTTAGCCCAGTGCTTGGCGTGCCATGCATGTTCAATAGTTCTGAGCAGAGGACAGATGAATACATGCGTGCTCCGATCAACTGACCCAATGGGCCCAAATTAGTGAGCGCCGGTGATGCTGGTCGCTGGGGAGCGTGTACGTTTCGGCCTCATGTCAGGACTGTCTCGGCCAGCATATCAGCTCCTGAACTAAGTTGGATTTGGCTATGGCAGTGTCCTATCCCACTGCCTAGAGTCCCATGGGATTCTCAGGAAGCCAAAATGGCACGCGGCTCCTGCCTTCTCAGAAAAGAAGAAAACCACCAAGTGCTCTGGACTCCCTCCCTGCCACCCCTGTCCCCATCGTATGCCCATCCCCCTTCCTGCCATTCTGGACTCACTCCAATGCATCCATTTCTGAGACTGAAGTGCTGGAAGTCTCCAGACACTCCTGGACTTGCCTATAGTCAGGTAACTACAAGCTAGAGAAAAGCAACTCCCAAAGACTAGAAAGGGGAGAGGGGCGGCGAGATTTTTGGTGGAAGGTGAGACAAAGTCACAGCTACGCCGTTTCAGGAAGAGGATCAACTTCCAGCTCTTGTTCTACCCACCCCTCCCCCCTCTCCCAGGGACCTGCAGCATCTGAAAAGTCAGGGGCCCCGTGGTCCCACTGAGCCTGAGTCCTGCTCACATTCTCACCTCCCACCTCCAGTGGGTGCTGCTGAGTTAATGGCCTGCACCATATCAGTGGTGAGAGCATCCAGTAGGCTGGTGATAAATTCCATTTTCTTCCCTTCTGGACAGCCTGAAAGACAAAGTGAGATTTGAAGGCAGATGCCAGGTAAATGATCAAGTAAACAGCTTCCTCAACTACCACTGTTTCCTCAACCTCTCCAAGTCCTTCTCGTCCAGCTAAATCCACTTTGGGAACTGTCCACAGCTCAGATGATTCTCATAAACCTCCACAGTTCCTCTGCCCACAGCCCACAAGGGACCAATAGACCAAATGGATAATAATGCTCTCAGTGTTCTTCCATTCCTCAAATTTTTGCTGAGTATCAACTCAGGCACTACGCTAAATGTCAGGGATATAACACACATGGTTCTTCTCCTCGTAAAGTTCATAGTCTACTGGGGAACTCAAGCTCGTTCTGGTACAGGAGGACGGAGCGACTCTAGCAGCAAGGCCCAGGTGCTGAAGGGGCACGAGGAATGCAGAGAACTCCAAGGTCAAAGCTGACTCAAGTAGATCCACCTGTTTACCTATCCAAGCACCTCCTCCTTTTTTCACATCTCTCCTCATCCAGCTTCGATTATAATGATCAACCCTCCCTTATAAGTACTCTCAAACCCTTTGTTTCTCTATTCCTCACTGTGTGATTCCAGCAAAACCCCAAGCACGGATGAACCTTCTCACCGATATGCCTTCTGCAAGTCTACACCCTCATAGCTGAATAGTGCTGGTGTAAACACCACCACACAACTGGAGAGATGGTTTTCCTGAAAATTCATGCCTACCAGCCCCAAATGGGCCCTCAACACTACCTACAATCCTCCTCTCGGCAGCCACTATTTCATTCTCTGCTCTCTGCAGATCCCCTAGGTCTCTGGTTAAATGCTTCCTTCTCAGAGAAACCACAGATTCTTCCTGTCCTGTCCAGCACCTCACTCTTTCCCTTTAGAGTACCTGTCACCACCTTTTATCTGTGTTTGGATTCGTTTATTCGTATACTGTCTCCCCCACTAGATAAGCTTCACTTCGGTTTTGATCATTAGACAAACCCAGCGCCTGTCACATAGTGGAATCTCAATTGACATTTGTTGAAGAGATGGCTAGAAGGAGGGACCCTGGTCTCTACAACTCCATTCTCACGACAGAGTGACCTACAAACCTCACTTGGGAACCCCTAGACTTTCAGGAGCCTCTGTTTTCAGTTCTCCTTTGGAGTCCTGATGGGGAATAGTGGGCCCAGCTCCCACCAGCACTGACCTGCATCTGTGCTGATTAGCACTACAGCATTCTGAGCCATCAATATTTAGTACTCTTATTGTAACTCACTGGCAGAGAACACTATAAATAAGGGAAACCCAACCCAGAAGCCATTTAGACATCCTGGGTCCCTGCCTGTGAGTCTTGTGTCACACCCCAGTGACGGTTCTGGGCCACCAGGAATCACTGCCCCTCAGGACAGCCTTTCCCTGTGAGCTATCTTCTCTTTGCAGCCCTGGGGCAAAGGGTCCACAGCCCCCAGAGCATTGTCCCAGTCACCCTTAGAGAAAGAACTGTAGAGCTTTCAAGGGTAGGATTTTAACCCAATGACTACATTTTAAAGATAAAAAGATAAAAAGAAATGAAATGGAGGTATTTGTAATGAGGTGGATGGAGTTAGAGTCTGTCATACAGAGTGAAGTAAGTCAGAAAGAGAAAAACAAATACAGTATGCTAACACATATATACGGAATCTAAGGAAAAAAAAAAAAAAAAAAGTCCATGAAGAACCTAGTGGCAAGACGGGAATAAAGACACAGACCTACTAGAGAATGGACTTGAGGATATGGGGAGGGGGTGGGGTGAGATGTGACAGGGTAAGAGAGTGTCATGGACATATATACACTACCAAATGTAAAATAGATAACTAGTGGGAAGCAGCCGCATAGCACAGGGAGATCAGCTCGGTGCTTTGTGACCACCTAGAGGGATGGGATGGGGAGGGTGGGAGGGAGGGAGATGCAAGAGGGAAGAGAAATGGGAACATATTGTATATGTATAACTGATTCACTTTGTTATAAAGCAGAAGCTAACACACCATTGTAAGGCAATTATACTTCAATAAAGATGTTAAAAAAATAAATAAATAAAGATAAAAAGGTAAGAGCAAGGAGGAGAAACAGTGCGGCCAAGAGCACAGGACTAATTTGGAACAAATCCCAGACCGGATGCAGATCCCGTGGCTCCTGAGATGCCCCTGCCCAGTGTCCCCGCTCCATCTTACAGATGGGGAAGCAGACCCAGAGGAGGGCGCTGCTTCTGCAGGGTGACGGGCTGGAGGAACAGGAAGAGATGAAGGCACCAGCAAGGGGTAGTGTCGTCTCCCACCTGGCAGCTCCCTGTCCTTGAAGGGGTCGTCCACCTCCGCACTCTTAGCCCTGGCGTCACTGTCACAACTGGGCATCACGTAGCTGAGAAGAGAGAGATGCAGGGGGTGAGGAGGGGCTGGAAACTGAGCTGACTTCAGCCCCTACTACCAGCCATGATCTGTGTGGTCACTAAGCCTAGCTCTCCCAGAGCTGGCAGCAAAATATCTCCCGTAGTGTCCAGCAACTACAAGGCAATCCCAGCATCGGTGTTCCCACAGAGCCATGTTCAGGCATGTCATCTTAGTCAGTCTAGTAGAGCGATGTTACCTTATGTCTGCACACTGGATCTTTTTGATCCATAGAACCTAGTGACTCAGGCAGGGCAATAACCTTCTCACTGGTGAACTGAGGTTCAGAGAGGTTACCTACTTTCCCAAGGTCGCCCAGCTAGGAAAGGCCAGACCTGTGACCAGAATCCAGGATCCAGGTCTTTCTACTGGGACCTCATCTGCCCACAAGCAGAGATGCCGCTCCCCTAGTGCCTCGACTCCCACCAGGCCAGGACAATAAAGCCAGGATATGTGAGGTGACAGCCTAACAGGAAGCTGGCTCTCCTATTCCAGGCTTCACCTGAGGGGTGAGGGGCAGGACGGGCTCTGGGGGACTTACCGTGTGGAGGTCCCGGGCAGCGGACGCCCCGTGTCCACCAGCACACACCAGCAGTAGCCAGTGGATTGGTGGCACTGCACTGGCTTATAGAGCCCCCCGGGGGCACACTCGGGGATGACAATGCCCTCGCGGGGGTTCTGCCGGGCCTCTTCCAGGGCACTCTGTCTCTCCTGGTCACAAGAGTGAACTTTCTCTGCAAGAGAAGACACAGCCTGCGGTGACTCCCACCCCTGTGCCTTCCCTGCCAGGACCTGGCCTGGCCCTAAGGAACTGATGGCTGGCTGGTGAATCACCAAGGGGAGCTGCGTCTCCCACACCAGCCCTTAGTGAGGGGCTGCAGGCCCAGAACCTCCCTGCGGCCCCCTCGCTGCCAGGGTACCCTAGCACTCACACCTGGTAGGTTCCAGCAGCCACAAGACAGCCGGGGACCGCAGGGCTGCTCCACATCACAGTAGCCCTTTGCCCAGGGGTAGAACCTCCTGACTGTTTTCAGAGTGGGCCCTGCTGATGTCTCCTGGCTCGGGAGGGCGGGGGCAGGAGCTGGCTGCCCTGCGAGCTGACAGCTGATGCAGGAATGCCCGTGCGTGTGGACACTCTCCCAAGCCCAGACGCAGCAGGACAGGGCCAGGCCACTGTCCTCAGGGCAGGGAGATACTCTGATGCTTGGCACCCAAGAGGAGCAGAAACAAGGCCCAAACCCGCTCCCTTCCAGGCCTCCAACAGGGCTGGACAGAGCAGGCTGAATGGAGCTGAGCTGATCACACAACACTGCTTCCATCCAGTGCGAGAGAGAAACAGGCCCGCAGGAAGGTGTCTGCACTCAGCGGCCTCACGAACTATGTCAACGTCTCTGAACAGCCAAACCTGGTTTCTCCAGAGTCAGGCCCAGGCTGAGGCAGTGGTGCATGGTGTCCTGGGCCAGGCCTGGGGGCCTCAGACCCACACGACCCCTGACCAGTCAACCTGCCTGACTTCCCTTTCGTGTTTTTTTGTTGATTCTGTGGGGATTTTTTTTTTCTTTTTTTCTTTTTAGTTATTAAAAATAAATAGCATTGGGTTCCTTTTCTTGTTATAAAGAAAAATTTGAAAAAACCCTAATCCCACCAAAGTTAAACACTATCTGCCCTGGACCTTTTCTTTTTCATGTACGCACACACAAATACATATGCACACACCTACTGGGGGTTTTTTAACAATAAAAGGGACCACGTCATATACCTGTACTATTGCTTTTTTGATCTACTTATTTATCTCTTTATTTATCTACTTTATTATCACTTTATTTCTTTCATGAACAATATTCCGCAACTTTCCCCTTGAAGAAGATGACAGGAATCGTCTTGGGGATCCCATGATATTTTCACAGTGTTTTACAGAAATACCATTCCGAGAGCCAGGAATTTGGTATCAGCAATGTGGAGATTCACCCTGCTCACTGAACAACAGCACAAATGATGAAAATTCAGAAGCTCAACTCTGAAGGAGCCAAACCCTTTGAAATAATGACTCTGGTAATGACACACATATGATCCGGACAGATGTTGAAGCAGACTGTAGGTGCACACAGAGACGCAAAGCAGCTCCATGCTGTCTTAGAGGGAAGTCAGATGATGGGAAATGATTTTTGTCTCACTCTGAGGAAAAATGCTGAAAAAATTCTCATTGCAGGGTGAGGGAATATTTCCTTAAGCGCATAAAAATATCTGAGAGTCAGGAGACAGGTATGAATAGTATGTTTGCTATTAAAATATAATACTGATCTGGAAAATGAAAAAAAAAAAAGAACTATTGTTTTCATAACGCAAACACGGCGAAACTAAACAGAATCTCCTTAGCTAGAGGAACAGGAGTTTAAAACAGTTGACAGGCACTAGACTCGAGATTCTGAACCCAGTTATAACTACCACCAGAACTGCCCTTAAGAGGCAGCTTAGGAAAGAGACATAAACTGATTGGAAGAGGGGGGCCATGGGGAGACCTGGCCTGAAGACCCAGAATTTTGAGTTCGGCCCCTGGCTGGAATGGAGCCTGGCACCTTCCAGGGGATTACTCAAGAGTTTTTCAATAGCTCTCCCGACCCCAAGTTGGTAACTTTCTTTTCCTATCTCATAGTTCATGCCCCAGAAAAAGTGACAGAGGAGAAAAACCAAAGGAAAACAGCTTTTTTACTGGCACTGGCGTTCGTGTAACAACCTCTGACAGAGGCTTTAAATTAAGATCTTCCAGGCCAACATTCTAAAGCCATAAATCAGATGGAAAGCGAGATGCGAACAGAGGTGGAGAAAGCTTCCCCAGGGACAGAGCAAATGATGGACCTGACTTCACACCATTGGGGATCCTGAAACTGCGGGAATGTGGAGACCAGCCAGCCGAGGAGAGGTGGGAACCTGTGGTTTGGGGACTGTCGACAGATTTCTGGAAGTCCTTGAAGGCTGTTCTGAAATGTTTGTAGCCCGCTTCCATAGAGGCTGCACGGAGTTCCACGGAGAATACTAAAGACCATACAAATGGCGACGCTCGATAATTTGGAAAAACTGGGGGTTAGCATGGAATTCGAGAAAAGGTGAAATGCAGGGTTTATTACTTTCTTCTTTATTTGCTTGCTTATTACTTTATGACGATCCCTGCAAGTTCAAGTGCTCCTCTAAGAAAGAGACAGGAAAGGTTTATAATCATAGCACTAACTGTTTGCGAAGAAAACACAGAGAGTTTGTCTTCCAACAGAGACAAAATCTCCCCTAAAATCCTCTTTATACTACTAATAGTCAAAGCAAATATTCATTGAGGAGCATGTGCCAGGCAGGCGATAGACTAAGGGCTTTACTTGCCTAATCTCTTTGTCCGTGTGAAGTAGGCACCGTTATTATGTCCATTCTGTAGACAAGGAAGCTGAGTCGTGGAGGGATTCATGAATTTTCCCAAGTTCACTCACCCCGGAGAGAGGAGGGCTGGGGCTCCAGTCAAGGGCTTCTGACAGTCAAGCCTGTCTTGCTGAACTCTAGACAGAGGTTACTGTCTCTAATTATTTGCTTTCCGGGAAAAATACATTTTTATGGTGTGAAGATTTGCCAGGCCAGTCGCTTTGTAGACTGCCCCAAATCTGCTGCATTTGAAAGCAAATGTGTAAAAACATGTACTTATCCGTTTGAAACAGCACTGCTTCTTCTGAACCAGCGATTTTCTCAGTTTAAGCACACTCCAAACCTTGTACCCTCGTATTTTTCCCTCTTTGCCTCGGAACTGGAACACCTAAGGCCAAATTTGTAACTCACCCACCATTTACAGACAGTAACGTGAATAATAATGGCTAACAGCCACCTGAGTATTTATGGTGTGCCCAGCTCTGTACTGGGCACTTCCATTAACTCACTTCAAACTCATCACAAGCCTCTAAGATAAGTGTTATTATTATCCTCACTGAGCAGACTGGCTGTGTGATGTCCTCAAGGTCAACAACTAGGAAGTAGCAGAGCCTGGATTCCAGCCCAAGCAGTCTGCTCCCAGGCCATGGTCTTCACCCCTCTTTAATATCAGCTCTCACTGCCATGTGCTACACTGATTTTTAATCTAAACTATGTTTTTCTTTTACTTGGTGTGGTAGATCGTTACAAAATGGTACCAGTGAATTGCACCTCCCTGTATTCATGCCTTTGGGTAAACCCCTCCCCGCTGACTCTGATTTGCTTTGACCAATGGAAAGGACGGAGGTGATAGTGTGTGGTTACCAGACCTCGGCCTGAAGAGGCCTTGTAGCTTCCACTTTCCCTTTCTTGGAATCCACCCTGAGACCACCACATAAGAAAGCCAGTCCAGCCTCCAGGAGGATGAAAGGCCACATGGAAGAAAACCAGAGCCCCTCAGCCCACAGCCAGCACCAAGTGCCAGGCGTGTGCGTGAAGTCATCTTGGACACCCCAGCCCAGCTGACCCTCCAGCTGGACAAGTCCAGGAGTGAGTGCAGGTAGAATCAGTCAAGGAACCACCCAGCCAATCCACAGACACATTAGAAAGAATAAATTATTCTTGTTGTAAGCCATTATATTTCTGGGTGGTCTGTTACACAGCCATAGATAACTGAAACACTTAGACTTGCTCAGCTCTTTATCAATTTACCCCATAAGTATTTTTGTAGCCCTCTCAGACCCTTCGGCCAAACAATCAATCAATCAATCAACCAATTATTCCTTCAGTGCTTCTCCAGACCTCATGCGAATACTAATCGGTACATACCAGGGGGCATAAGCTTATTCTGTATCTGAAGACCCAGAAGCCAGCCCCATCCTTAGGGCCACTGTCACCCTCTGCCCTTCTCAGTCACCTCCCAAATGAATCTTAAAATTCACAACTATCAGATTTTCCAGATACCAAGAAGTCACCTTCCAGAATGCAAGCCAGGGGATCTATTTCAAGGGCCTCTTCATGACCACTAGTTCAGAGAGGAAGCTCCTCAAAAGTGGATACCCACTGTTCTAAAACATTCAGTCTCTGCTCAGGGAATTTCAGGGAAAGATGACAAGATTAGAAGGTCCGGCCTGATAACTATGAGAATGGGCCAGGACCATCTGTAAATACTCGGAAGACATAAACAGCAGGGGAGAGGGAAATATCAGGGCTGCCCAGGGCGACACAGGAATACCTCGCCACACGTTCTTACACACCCATGCTCACCCAGCCCCTCTAATCCTATTCCGAGAACAAGTGAGAACCGGTTCACTCCCCACCTGGCAGTGGGTGGTTTAAATCTCACCCACAAAACTCTGACTGCCTGAGAGAAGAAACACAACAGAAAAGTAGCCTGTGGAAGGAATGAGAACGTGGTCCAGGCCTTGCCACCGGAAAGCACACAGCCCTCTATCCCAACAATCACACAGCAGTCGAGCAAAGCAGGGCTAAGGCCGGGTGGGAGTGGGCAGGGAGGGGGACCGGGCAGAGGGAGACCGGGCTGAGTCAGACAACACAAACCCTGTGTGCAGGCCCAGGGCACGGGTTCTCAGGTGTCCAGCCAAGGCAGGAGGAGCGTGGAGGACAGCCCCGTCTGCTACAGGCAGCCCCTGCCTCTGTGCCTCTCAGTGACCTGTGGTAATTAGGAGCAAAGGGCGTGGACAACCTCAACCCTCAGCTAATTCCCAATTTTGATTTTAGCCCACAGTTTATCCTTTGTTTCTGGGAAGTTTTTCTCCTTTATCATCTGTTTCTTTTTTCTTCTTCACTTAAGAAAAAAAAAAATGTCCAACAAACATAAACATTAAAAGATTCGAGTTTCAGGTCCTTGGACTGGTCTTTCTTTCTGGCTGCTGCCTTCCGGAGGAGAAGCTGCTGCAGGAAGGAGCAGACAAAACAGCTGGGATGCTGGGTAACCCAACACCTGAGTGAGCAGGTATTGGTGAGCCAGTCATATCTTGAACTCTTGGGAGAAAGAGCAGGGGAACCTTATGGTGATGGAGGCCAGGGGAGATGGGAGGAGAGAAAAGGCAGTAGTCAGAGAAGATCACCAGCAGTCACAGGGTTCTCCAGAGAAACTGAACCAATAGAAAAAAATAGATAGTTAGATAAGTAGATTTAAAATATATATATATGGATACGGATATGGATGGATATATATATGGAGAGAGAGAGAGAGAGATTTATTTTAAGGAATTGGCTCCAGGCTGGCAAGCTGGAAATTCAGGTAAGAGTGATGGGGCAGTCTCAAGTCCAAAATCAATAGGTCAGGCCAGCAGGCTGGAAACTCAGGCAGGATTTCTATGTTACAGTCTGGAGGCAGAATTCCTTCTTCAAGAAATCTCAGGTTTTGCTCTTAAGGCCTTCAACTGATTGGATGAGGCCCACCCACATCACAGAGGGTCATCTGCTTTACTTCAAGTCAATTGATTATAAATGTTAATCACATCTAAAATAATACCTTTGCAGCAATATCTACACTAGTGTTTGACCAAACTGGCTACCGTGGCCTAGCCAAGTTGGCCCCTAAAATTAACCATCACTAGGTCCCTGTGAAAAATGAGACCAAGAAAAAAGCCAAATCTTACAGAAAACCATACACAGAAAAGCTGAGAAGAGTCATGGGTCATAGAGACATGTATTGGGAATATGCCTTGATGAATGATGCAGTCTTCCCAGAGGAAGAACCAGAAGCTCTCCTCTGAGTGGCGGCTCAGTTGCTAATTAAGGGCAGCTTCTCAGGCTGCCCGGACTAAGCGTTGCCTATACTACAGACAAGGGAAGTGGGGTGCTGACAGGGCTGAGGGCAATGTCCTGAGAGAGGATGGTGCTCCTGGCGTCTCAGATCTAATGTGGGATCCTGAGTAACAGAGGAGATTAGGGCTCACGGAGAGGATGCAGAGGGGCTCAGGGGCCTTCCTGGCCCCAGGCTCTCACACAGGCTAGTACTGGGTGTGCGCTGGTACCATGGCAGGCTCTGGAGAGGTCAGAAAAGTTTTGTAAGACGTAGCAAGAAGAAAGAACTAACCACAAGATCTTAACTTACCCTCATTCCGGGCCTCCTCCATCCCCAAAGCTTTCCCTGGGGGTCCCACCTAGAGCAAAGCCTCTCTCTGCTGCGTCTGAGTATCTGTTCCCCTCCTGGACCCCTCACCCTTAGCACCAGGACTTAACAAGACTGCAAGCTCCTGAGGGCAAGGACCCTATCTCATACTTCCTGATCCTTCCCCGCACACATCCCTGACCTGCAGCACCTCACTCGTAGGAGAACCACGGAGTCTTGGGTATAAAGGATCCACAGAGTATTTAGCCCAAGAACCCCTCTATTGCTGAATCTCTGCCGTTCCATCCCCGGCCACAGGATTCTGTTCTAGCCTGACACCTCAGAGATGGGACCACCCACCTCGGAGTCAAGGCCAAGTTATGGGGGATGAGACCACAGAGGCCAGAAGAAGAAAATGTGTCCCTTTGACTCATCCTGGGAAATGCCACATTCAATCCTCAGACCATCCAGCACTAGATTTTCTTAAGGGAAAAATCAATACACAGTCACCCACCTGAAAAACAAGAGGAGCTTATCTACGTTTCGTTGCAAAAGGAATCATCCCACTGGGCCAAGAATATTAAGGGAAACACTAGCGTTGTGTCGGCTACAGTTACCCTGAAGCCCCTTCAAATACCCCACACCCACTTAGCCTCTTATCAAAAATGAATGAAATGCTGAAGGATAACCCAAAATAACAAGCCTTCTGTTAAAAACAACTTTTCCTGAATCACAACATGAAATTCCAGAGGCGTAAGAAATCACATGGCTCCTGCCTCGGGAGCCTCTGGGTTGGCATGAGTGGCGTGAGCTATCGGGACAGCTGCAGAGAATCTGGCCGAAGAGGAGACTGCAGGAACAAAAGGAGGGACCAGAGGGACCAGGCTTGAAGGCACTGACTTCCCTCTTTTTGGGAAGGGACTGGCCCAGGGACTGGACATGTGGTCTCCAAGGAGGAGATGCTGCAGAGTGCATGATCTCGGGGAGTGATTCACAGGACATCACTGAACAGCCCTTTCTGTTCATTTGGCCACACAGGGTTCAGCACTCATCCCCTGGAGGACTGCTTTTCTGCCCTCCCGTCATGTCTGGCACCAAGCTGCCACTGGGCCATCACCAATCCCCAAGTCTCAGAGTCATCCAGGGGCTCCGAGAACACCCTGAAGAGGAGGGGACCCCAAAGAACCACTCCTCGGGGCTCCCTTTGGAACAGACAATGGCCAAGAAGAGAGAGGTGCTGTCAGGGCAGGCAAGAGGCAGACTCCCTGATAAACAGAACGAAGTCAGTCTTTGAAATTGTGCTCAGGTGTGTATCAAGTAGGGGTGGAGGGAGTGAGAATAGAAACAGAATATGCGCAAAGTTAAAATGTCACCTCTTCCACTGGAATGGGTTTCTCCATTTAATTTAATCTAAAGGCCCTTTTCCCCATAGAGTAGGCAGGCAAATGATGTGAAAAAGATAACATCATCACCCAATCTTAACCTACAAAGGGACCTCGGACCACGTCTCTGGAGGAGGGCACCCCTTCTGATGAACTCACTGGCCAAGTGAAGAGATGCTGTTCAGCTCTGGTCCAGAAGGAGAAATGAGGATGGTGTAAAAGCTCAGTGGGACGGCTGTTCCCAAACACCAGGGGGAACGCCAGCAGTCAGAGGGAAGAGCTTCTAGGAACAGGAGTCAGGGTGAGATGGGGATACCTGGGCTTCCTCGCCAAGGCTGAGAGCAAGAGTAAGCGCCTAGCACTCCTGCCCCTGCACACTCCAGTCCAGGCCTGGCACATGGGAGTTTCTGTCACTGCTCACGGAAGTCAACAACGATCAGAAGAGAGGCAGAATAGCTCGGTGGTCAAGAGCACGGGCTTGGGGTCAGATGAATCAGCCTCCACCACTTGTTAGCTCTGTTTACTTTAGCTCTCTAAGTCCCAAGTCCTTACCTGTAAAAGTAGGGTAACCACAGCACAGGCCTCACAGGGTCATTGTGAGGATGAAACACAATAGTATATGTAAAGCATTGAACCCAGCACCATAGTCAGTTGATAAGTGGTAGGTTATCAGCTGGTCTAGGGTAGCAGTGTCCTCAGCCAATGTAGAGCAACCCCGGCCTTCCTGACCCATCCCCATGAATGACCAGTCTCTCAGGGGGATTGCAGGGATGACCAAGGGCGGGCTGGCGGGGGCAGTCTGCTCTAGGTACAGGCAATGAGGGGCACACTGTCTTTAGTTTACCTCAAAAAATAATAACATAACTAAGAATCAGTCTACTTTCTAAGATCGCTATGTCAGCAACTCCAAACAATGTCTGTGATAGAATATCCCTCCCCTCTGGGGTGGACCACACCTCTGCCCCTGCCTTTGACACACCACTGCCTGATGGTCAGCTCCTTCCTTAGATACTCCTTCTGTTTCTTTCCTTGGTCCCCTTAGCACCAAGTAGAGGCCTTGGCACACGACAGCTATTGATGGGCCTGTGGCCCTGGGCAAGGTCCTTACTAGTCCGGGCTCCTTTTCCTCATTTAAAATGAAGTGGTGGCACCTATGGTCACCTTATCTTTGACAAAGGAGGCAAGAATATACGATGGAGAAAAGACAACCTCTTCAATAAGTGGTGCTGGGAAAACTGGACAGCTACATGTAAAAGAATGAAATTAGAACAATTCCTAACACCATACACAAAAATAAACTCAAAATGGATGAAAGACCTAAATGTAAGGCCAGACACTATCAAACTCTTAGAGGAAAACATAGGCAGAACACTCTATGACATAAATCACAGCAAGATCCTTTTTGACCCACCTCCTAGAGTAATGGAAATAAAAACAAAAATAAACAAATGGGACTAATGAAAGTTAAAAGCTTCTGCACAGCAAAGGAAACCATAAACAAGACGAAAAGACAACCCTCAGAATGAGAGAAAATATTTGCAACTGACAAAGGATTAATCTCCAAAATATACAAGCAGCTCATGCAGCTCAATATCAGAGAAACAGACAACCCAATCCAAAAATGCACAGAAGACCTAAATAGACATTTCTCCAAAGAAGATATACAGATTGCCAACAAACACATGAAAGGATGCTCAACATCACTAACCATTAGAGAAATGCAAATCAAAATTACAGTGAGGTATCACCTCACACCGATCAGAATGGCCATCATCAAAAAATCTGCAAACAATAAATGCTGGAGAGGGTGTGGAGAAAAGGGAACCCTCTTCCACTGCTTGTGGCAATGTAAATTGATACAGCCACTATGGAGAACAGTATGGAGGTTCCTTAAAAAAACAAAAAATAGAACTACCATATAACCCAGCAATCCCACTACTGAGTATATACCCTGAGAAAACCATAATTCAAAAAGAGTCATGTACCATAATGTTCATTGCAGCTCCATTTACAATAGCCAGGACATGGAAGCAACCTAAGCGTCCATCGACAGATGAATGGATAAAGAAGATGTGGCACATATATACAATGGAATATTACTCAGCCATAAAAAGAAATGAAATTGAGTTATTTGTAGTGAGGTGGATGGACCTAGAATCAGTCATAGAGAGTGAAGGAAGTCAGAAATAGAAAAACAAATACCGTATGTTAACACATATATATGGAATCTAAAAAAAAAAGAAAAAATGGTTCTGACAAACCTAGGGGCCGGACAGGAATAAAGACGCAGACGTAGAGAATGGACTTGAGGACACGGGGAGGGGAAAGGGTAAGCTGGGATGAAGTGAGAGAATGGCATGGACATATATACACTACCAAATATAAAATAGATAGTTAGTGGGAAGCAGCCACATAGCACAGGGAGATCAGCTCGGTGCTTTGTGGCCACCTAGAGGGGTGGGATAGGGAGGGTGGGAGGGAGACGCAAGAGGGAGGAGATATGGGGATATATGTATATGTATAGCTGATTCACTTTGTTATGCAGCAGAAACTAACACACCATTGTAAAGCAATTATACGCCAATAAAGATGTAAAAAATAAAAATAAAAAATAGAATGAAGCGGTGGTACTAGAGGCTCTGGTTCCCATGGCCGGCGGTCTTACAGGTAGCCCAGAGCTTCCCCGTGGCTCAGAGGGGGATCCAGCTCAGCCTCCCCCGCCCCAGGGGAGCCCAAGCACCAGCAAGCGGCTGAGTGAGGGGCAAGGCTGCTGGGGGCCTTCAGATTCGCCCCCATGCCTGGCACCCCCCTCCACGGTCATACTGTGTCCAGCCGTCTGTGGCTCAGAGGCTCCCCCCAGAACAAAACTAACAACGCCTGCCCCACGTCCCCAGAGCACCCACTCACAGGAGCGTTTGCAGGGGGCTCTGTAAATAGGGCACGGTGCTGGGATGAAGTGTAGTGGGTGAGGGGGTGTAAGGGACAATTACAAACCAACCAGCCTGTCTAAATAATTTCTCCCTGGGGCACCGAAAATGGCCATGCACGGTTCACCGTTGTCTGAAGCGGTGACCTAGTCCTTCCCACACAGACGGAAACTGAGAAGTGGAGGAAAACAAGATATAAATTCTACAGAAGATATTTCTTCTAGGATGGATTGTCCCAATATAGTATGTAGGCACTTTTTTCAAACTTTTCCCCCAAAGCATCACTGACTCACAGCCACTCAAATTTTAGAAAAGGCTCCATCTCTCCTGACTCATGCCATTAAGTGAGCTCATATGACCCTTCCACCAAAAAGAATACGAAACGCTTCGGAGTGGTTTTGGAACGACAAGTACTGAGAAGTGGCAAGCTGGCGTCTTTCTAGTTTTTCTCAGTAACTTTGTTGACCTTGACCTGATAAGCTCTGTCCTTTAAGGACAAGAGCTAGCAAATAAAAATTCAGGCGAGAAGGAAGGAGGGGTCAGGGGCCAAGGTGGGGAGATGGAAGAGATATTTTTTAATTTGTCAAATAAAGTATCATAACTTCACACTTCATCCCCCAAACAATAATGTTGCACACGTGCGTGTGTTAATAAGATATATACCCTGCTTACTTCCAAAGCCATTTTACAAATAAACACAGAATGAGGACCCTTGGACCAAAGCAGAGATAGCAGTTGCCTTCTAGCAAATTGGCAGAAGCCAATTACAATACCTCGGCACGGCCTTCAATTAGGTTTTTTTAGCAGCAGAGGCCAAAAGGAGAACATTGGGATGTGGTGGTTTTACTCTTAACACCACAAAGCATACATACTCAATAAAATCTCTGCTGGTGGAGCAAGTTCCAGACCCCTCCCAGCCACCCCTGCACCTCCGTGTTCCAAGCAGACAACGTGGGGTGCAGGAGCAAGGCCACTGGGAAAACTAATTTTAAAACCAGGTTAAGATGGACTGTGGAGCCAGGCTCTCTGGGGCCTCCGAATGTGTTTCAGCTCCTCCTGGCACAGGGAGAACTTGAGAAAGGCCTTTGTTGCCAGGGAGAAAGCCATAGGGATGGCCACGCATGCCTGTCCCCGGCGCTATTCTACTGGCCCTGGTGGACCAAGACACCTGCATAAGATAGATGGGCAGACGTCCAGAAGGCCAGTGATAGACATAAACATCCAGGATCTGGTTTTATACAGGTATTTTAAATGCACACGAGCCCAGCCCCATCCGCGGCTGCTAACGTTCGTGGATGACTCGTTCTTCCTTCCAGCCACGTTGTGTGCGAGGTTCCAGGTGGCTGTGAGCTATTTGCTTACAACAGCTACCGCTGGTTTCCCCCTAGAACTGTTTATTTTTCCAGGCCTGAGGTTATTACGTCACCCCACGGTTTCTGGGCAGGCCAAGAGCACTGGTTTGGGGGGTGGGGGATCCAGCCAGGAGGTGCTGTTGCCTCCGTGACCCCAAATCCCAGTCCTAGCAGCAGCCATCCCAGCAGGAGCTTCCAGGTGAAGGAGGAGCATCAAAAATGTGACCAATGGGCCCAAAGCAGGCCTAGAAGAGCACCGATCCGAGCCTGGCAGGTCAGGGCAGGATGCTGTAAACAGCTTACTTGTGACGTGGATGGTGAGAGAGGCAAACACTCTCACTTACCAGGAGGACAGGGGTCATTGTCACGGCAGAACTTATAAGAAATACATTTCCACCTTGCGTCCCCGCTGATGGCTTGTTTCCAGGGAGCAGAGTTACCACCAGCTGCTGCATTCACAGATTACAGAAGGAGGGTCTGCCAGGCAAGGAGGTAAGGAAGGAAAGGCGTGGTCCTTTTGGATTTAACACACAGGGTCAGGTTCTAGGGCTTCTTGGAGTCCCAGATCAGATCATGAAGGAAGTGAACTAGAAAAGATGGAGATAAAGGAAAGAAAGAAATGGGGGGGAGGAAGGGAAGTCCAATGACCTCAGAGTGGCCACAGGAGGGAACCAGGCGGAGACAGAGGCAAAGGGCCTTCGTACATGCCTTGAGGGCATGGTTTGCAAGAAGAAAAGAGCGAAGGCTCACGCGACCACATTTCCTGAGAGATGGCATTTACCCAGAGGAGAAAGCACAGAGTTTTGTCATACAGAAAGAGAAAAAAAACAAGACTTTTATCAATCACAGCTGTGGGAAAGTGCCTGCATGTAGTAAAATCCAAAGCAGTAAGATATGGATGAAGGATGAGATGAAGCCTAATTTTTGTCATTTCCTTAATCTCTTTACTCTCTTCTCTAAGATGCATTATAGATGATTACAGTTTTTTGAAATTCTAGTTATATTGAGAAATGCCTTCGTCACTAGCCCTTGATACCAAAAACTCAGCAAGAGTTCCTGTTTTCTTATAAAAGCAGAACAGAGTCTCTGGCCAACTTGTATAGGAGAAGATGCTGGCTCTCAAATTCTAGGATGTTGGCCGCCAGGTGTGCTGTCCGCCTGGCTGCAAGAAGAACTCCCGGTACAATGGAGGCGAGAATCAAACAGAAGTTCAACAGGCAAACCTGCTGCCGCTGAGCCTGCCACATACTCAGAAAGAGACACTGACCATGATGAACACATGACAAAGCCTTAAAAATAAGGGCCAAAACCTCCAGGAGGAGGGAAGGA
Source organism: Balaenoptera physalus (assembly GCF_965194825.1). Lineage (NCBI taxonomy): Eukaryota > Metazoa > Chordata > Mammalia > Artiodactyla > Balaenopteridae > Balaenoptera > Balaenoptera physalus. The sequence goes on from NC_138883.1 coordinate 32,373,437, forward strand.
GACAGGATAAGTCTGCAGGCATATGTGTCATGTTATTGCAAAACTTCAGCTGCCCAGTGGAACCTTTCCAACATCAACAGTCCCCAGGCCAGAAGACAAACCTGGCGTCACAGGGTCTGAGTGTGAAAGAAGGATGTTTGGGGTGTAAAAGAAACTGGGATGCCTTTTTGCCTCTGAGAGACAGAAAGCTGAGAAGAGCTCTCACTCAGTCGGCTCTCAGAGTCCCACTCCAACCTCCCCAGAGGCAAGGGCAGAAGCTCTCCTCGACCCAGAATCTTTCATTAAACTCTAATGGGAAAGTGTCCCAGGGGCCTGACTCAGAGGCTCTAATCCATACCAGAGCCAGCTGCCCAGACCCAAGTTAACGTACAAGTCTATCTGACTTCTCATCAGACCAAGTGAGATCATGTGAAAAGTGGCTAGCGCAGTACATCAGGATATTCCATTGAGTTTTTTTTCAATAATTCACCTACTATGTACACCTACTATGTGCCAGGCATTTTAGATACATTGAATTCTCAGAAAAATCCTGCAAGGCATTAATGATTTTAACTAATAAGTAAGGAAATCAAAGCTCAGGGTAGTTAATTAACTTTCTCAAGGTAACCCAGCCTCTCAGTGGGAAGCAAGCATCGGAAGCCAGGTCTATAGGTTTGCCTGATACCAAAGCCCATGTTTCTACCAATACATGGTTGATCTCTTCTATATACAAAAGATTCCCTACCCCCGACCTATGAAGGCCAAGCCTCAGGATGCTTCCTGGGCAACCCACTTGTGAGAGCACGCACAGGACAGGATATTAAAGCTCACGTGAGAGCAGAAAGTGCTATGTGAGCTGCCTAAAGAGTTTTGCGCTAATGCAGGCTTCCCCAGGCATGTCAGGAAACATCTCAGGAGGCACAGTCCCTACTTCTAGGAAAGGGGCCCCAAAACGTGAGAAAGACACACCCCCCGACACACACTCCCATCCAAATGCTTCTACTTCAATCTTATATAACAGGGCCAGCAAACTTTTTTTCTGTAAAGGATCAGATCATATTTTAGGCTTTGCAGGCCAGACGGTCTCTGTCACAACTCTTCAACTCGATGGTTGCAGCACGGAAACAGCCATAGACAGTATGTAAAGAAATGGACATGGCTGTGTTCCAACACAACTTTGTTTGCAAAATCAGGCAAGTGGCCATTTGCCAACCTCTGTTACATGCCTATGTGACACAGTGTCCCTCACACCTAATTACATCAAAAAGGTTGACAGGCACTCAGTCAGTTTTACCACCTGATCATGATGGAGAATGTCCCTAGTTTATTAGAAAATGCCTATGGTATCAATCTGAGATAATGATTGCTGGTCTCAGTTACTCCCAGGGAACCTTTAGCTCTCCTCCAACTATCCTGTCCTATATGCTAAACTTACAGGCATAACTGGGGCAAACCAGGAAAAAATAAAGGTGGCTGGGTGCCTCTCACAAAAGGAAGGGGATTGTACCTGCCTGGAAACCATTTTTCAATATGATCCCATACTCATGCAATTGGAAACTACACAGGGGAAGAAGGAGTGGGAAGGGGAAGGACTTGAGTGGAAGTAAACATCATCAAACTTGACACTGCCACTTTACTATACACAGAGAATACAGCCCAAGAAGACAGGCACTCTATTCCCAAAGAGAAATCATTTTCTCCAGCCCCACCACTTACTAGCTGTGACCCAGGACAAGTTACTTCCTCTCTCTCATCCTTTGACTCTTCATCTGTAAAGTGGGGATAATAACAATACTTATAGGGTTATGGTGACGCTCAAATGAGAAAACACACAGCTGATATGGACTAGCTATGATGACACTGATGGTTCTGACTTTACTGATGATGATCTTTTCTCCTCATCCTTCTCCAAAGCAAACACGTTGAGCTAGATTCTCTAATAGATATAATAGACAGGCAGTAAAGCCCTTGCCTTCACAGAGTATAACTTAGGCAGAGAAATTAACCACTGGCAGGCAGAAAAAAATCATGGAAGCAGTTGCTAAATGTCAAACGAATGCTTCAGGCAAAAGGTGCTGTGTAATTTCAGAGAGAGCTCTCCCTCTTATCTACCCCTTGGTCACCGTATGAGAATTGAGCCTCCTACTGGGGCTCTGCAGACCTGCTGGGGGCTCAGGGAATGTGGGGACCTTTTGCAGATATCACTTCCAGATACCACAGGCACCAAAACCACTTCTCTTTGACTTATCATATTTGCCTAATAGTGAAGGGGGAGTGGAGGAAGGATCTAAGAAGCTTCCTAATAGATGTTTTTGCTTAGGGTGACAATCACAAATTCTTTCTTGATTGAAGAATTCTCACTAGAAGAAGTATCATTAATATTCCCATTTTCCCTACCAACGATGATGATAATAATAAATACAATTGGACTTACAATTTATCATGGACTTACTATTATCACTTAGCCAGACATTGGTTAAGTACCATACAGACTAACTCAGTTAATCTTTACTTACCGTCCTTTAAGGGAGAGATTATGATCCTGGCTGAGAACTGAGGCTCAGTGGGCGTGGCCAGGGCAGGGGTGGGGCAGGCATTTAACTTGACTGGGTCACTTACTAAGTGTTGGAGCCAGAACGAGAACCCAGGTTTGCTGATTCCAACGCCTGTGTTTTAACCATGGCACTGTTGTGTCAAAAACCCTGGCCCACGGGACGTCACATGGGCTCCTTCCCACCCCAGCATCCCACACCTCCTCCAGCTTCTATCAAACAGGGAACCAGACACATGCCGAGGTACTCAGCAGAAAAAATCAACCAGGGCTATGTGACTTCACCTCACGGTCTAAACCATTCCGTGCACTCCAGTCCCCACGACCTTTAGGACAAAGCTGGCATACTATACAGATAAACCAAAAGGGAGGGCAAGGACAGCACACTCATTCATTAATGGTCATGCAAAACCCTGCCTGCCAGGTGAAAGGGATGTATCTTTAGTTTACAGTCCTTGCTATCTATCAGGAAACGACGATATGGCTAAATTCCACAACCAGGCATAAGTATGCCAATAGCATTTCTCACAACGAAGTCTGAGGCTGAAAGAAGGATGATTCCCCCCCGATAGAGATACAGATTGGATCTGTTAATACATTTTCCTGTCGATGGACATCTGATCTCTTTTGATGGTAAATGAACTTTATCAACTTTGGTTTTCATTGATGGTAAATGAACTCTAATCTGATCACTCTTCAGAAATTACCACCTTTCTACAAGGGTTCAGCCAGTACCAAAACCTGAACACTCACAAGACCCTCAAAAGATCAAACCAGAAAAGATAAGATTGGAGGCAGCTATTTGGAGCCTTAAAAACACATAGATCCAAGGCTCTTAAGGTTTGAAGTCCAACTTCTCTATGCCCAGCCATTCTTCTTTCAAATTCTTCTGCATGGCATATAGAAAGTCAATTAAAATATTAAAACATACCATCAAACTTTTTTTTAGCTAAAAGGATCAACTACTCATGAAAGACGATCTCTAAGCTATTAATTGAAGACAAAGTTGGAAGGTATTAACCCATCTCATCTCTGCATTTTACAGCTGTGGAAGAAACTGAAGGCCAAACTTGTTAAATGACTTGCCCAAGCCCACACAGTGATAGTCATGAAGCAACCATATGGCACCCGTGGACAGATCAGGTACATATTAGTACATAATCCAAGGCAGATTATTTACCTGAATTTCTTACATTGGTATTGTTCAATTTGGAGTCCTTGATTACCAAGTGCTTAATCCAGAGAGTGGGAGCTGTGATTTCTGAAAAAAAAAAAAAGAAGAAGAAGAAGAAGAGAGAAAATAACGTCTGGGCAAAGAGAGTATGTTACTTGGAGTGTAACCCCCAGACTTTTTAACAGCTTTTTTAAAAGCCTGAGGCATCAAGGCTTGAGCCATCTCCCTCATCCCATATCCACTTTGTCCCAACACCCTCTTGCTTCCTTTCTATGGAAGATCATCTCCCCATCAGCTCACAGGAGTCAACCAGGGCCTCCTGCGCTGGGAGGCCGAGTGGTCAGAGTCCAGAGGCGCTGAGCCACTCCATCCAGGAATAAAAATATTATCCCAGGAGGTGAGGAACATGCGCCAAGCCAGGCCTTTCTCAGCTGCTTCCCTGGAAGAAGATTTAAAGGGGGTAAATCAACAAACGAATGCCAAACAAACCACAGAGACCATTTTAGAGGAAACAGCTGAGCCACAGCAGGTTTTAGCTTGCTGAGACTCTGCTTCACATGGGGAAGAAAGTAATGGGTCTAATGTGTGCTTCAATCCCCTTTCTAATAGTTTCTCATCAAACAGAGGCTGAATTCCTCCATCCAGAGAGCTCCAGGGTGCCTCCAGGCTCTCCAGGGGTGGGGTCACCCAGTGGACAGGTGCCGTGGAAATCTGAGGATGACCCTGAACACACTGTAGAGTGACGAGATCTTCCATGAGTGTGTTGGGAAGGTCTTCCAAGCTGACATGGTCTCCATTCCACTCCCCCACCACCCCCATCAATCCTCCAAGGTCCCAGACTTGCCAATGATATAGGACATTTGTAGATCACAGAAACATTTTAACTTCTAGGCATGAACACACACATATGTTCCACTCCATGACCAGTTGCAAAGGATATTTCACGTTTCTATCTAAAGCTGAGCCTGGGCTAGGGACATCCTTAGCCACAGAACCAACCAGTGGCGTCATTTCTTTTTACTCCTCTGTCTCACTGTCCGGTCTTAGGATCCAAGCCTGGACATACTCGGCTGAAAGCTGCTGAAAGGCTGCCATATATTGCACTGAGCTCCACATCTCATTGTCAGACTTTCTAGAAACTGTACTCTGCCGAGCTTCCTGCTCCTCCTCATGGGAGCCTGGAGTACTTAGCAAAGCACACTGAAGAATGTAGGCCCTGAGCAGCTCAAATTCAAATCAAAGCCAGCCTTCTGCACCCAAGCTCCTCCTGTCCGTTCCCCATACCTCCAGAGATATCCAACCTCTATTTTGCCACCAACCACCACTATTTCTCTTGACCTAGAATTTCTCCTCTCCCAAATGTCTTGACTCAACTCTCAAGGTCCCTACAACTCAGCCAAACCAGCTCTATACACCAGTCTCTTTCCTGCTACTTTCCTCACTATACCCTGTCTCCACCTTATTCTCTCCTTTGCCTATGCCAGTGCCCCTGCCTGGAACACCCTGATTCCTCCCCCACATTTTCAAGATCCAGCTCAAGTTCCCTCTCTTCACAGAATCTTTTCCCATACCACTGTGATCTCTTTCTCCCATACATGTCTATTACAGAAAACAAACAAACAACTGAGACCATATAGTTCCATACATAAAGTTCTCCTATAGTTGCCGATCTCTTGAGAGCAAAGGCTTCCATCTCATCTACTTCTCCTTTGTCCCCCAGAGGCCTCCCACAATGCTGGGCACAGAGCACTACAGGAACTTGTTAAGTGCTGATTCATTTAGAAAAGGGAGGCTGCTGGCCCGTCTTTCTCAGCCCTGGCTCCTTGGTCTTGGCAGCCCACAGGGCCCATCCAGGCTGTGTTATTATTGGACGTTAGCAGCCAGCAGGAAGCCTGGTGAGAACAGAGGGTCTTTCCAGAAGTGGAGGGTGTACTAGTTCCTGGGAGGGTTTGCATTTTTTAAAAGGTTAAAACAACCTGGCTTAAACTGGGAAAAATTGAAATTAAAAAAGAAAAAAGACATAATAATAATGCTTAAACAAACAACCGAAGGAAAGACCTCCCCAAATCTGAAAATGGGTGGGAGAATTCGAATCTGAAGTAATACAAGAGCTTACCATCTCCGTCGAACACCGGCTGGGTCTCCATCGTGGGTGTCGGCTTAGACCCGTCATCTGAATTGAGGGTTAAAAAGAATCGAAAAGAGACTACCATTATTGAGGTAAATACTATCTACTCTCCAGCACTGTTGAATGGTTGGGGTTTGCACATGGCCCGGCCAAGTCCCAGTGAACAGACCAAAGAGAAGGAAAAGAAAGAAGAAAAGAACAAGAAGGAAAAGAGAATCACAGAGAGACACCAACAGTAAGACAATCCAGGTGTGTCCTCGCCATTCCAGGGAAGGGACCCAAGTTGTCATGGCTCTGGAGGACCCCTTCTCATAACTCTGTACCAGCATGACTCTGTCAGCCCTTGTTCTTTCCTCAGGAAAGCTGGGAGGGCTATCTTCCCCAGCAGCCCTGAGTTTTGGCCAGAAATGTTAGGAGATGTTGGCACACTTGTGGCATCAAATTCTGATGCCCCCAGCTCCTTCCTGCCCTCTTGTGAAGGGTACTAGCCAGTACCTTTTTAGTGGCCTTCACTGAGGAGCTTAAGGAAAACAAGAGACCATGGTGCTATTTCCTCCCAAAATCCTAGCTATTTCTCCATCCTCATCTAAAAACAAAGTGAAGGTAAGAAGGACTACTTCTCTCTCCAGCATGCTGAACTAAAAAGAATGGGGAATCCTTAGAACACTTTTAACTCTGAAACAGCATGCACCCCAGTTCCCAAGGAGAGATGGGGGCAAACAAAATGGGAGAAAACATGAGTAATTGCCCTGGATTTGCTTTGAAATTTCTAACACAGATGATAGGAGCAGGGAGTTCTCAGTAACAAAGTTCTAATACTTATGGTCTTAGTAGTGTTGGCAGCTCTCTCTGTAGACCAAAAACCTCTACGGATCAGAGTAAGTTCAGACTTTATTTACCTTTCAGGACTCTGAATTATGCTCATCAAGATCCCAAAACCTTAATTTTGAACAGTGTTTCTCAACTTTTTTTTTTTTTATTCCCCATCTAAGGAGTATTTTTAGACTTTTTTTCCTAATTAATTTCCTAGTGAAATGTTAATAACAAAGATACACTGTATACCTGTTTGTGTACTGTATGTATATCTGTGCTTTATATGTAAAAAGAGCAAGTGCTCTTTTGTGCCCTAAGAACCAATTTCCACCTCCTTGGTGAAAGCTGGGAGCAGGTATCTTTACCTGCGTTGAGAACGCATACTTCCGAGATTTTTCTGTTTTCTCCCTTGGGAGGGGGAGGGAAGGAGAGCACTGTGGTCTCGGACACTGTGGTTACACGAGCCCTTCTTCCCAAGACCCCCAGAGATCTTTCAGGACTGAACACTATATTCTCCAAGCATTAGCTATGGAGAATGAAGTTCTCATATAGCCCGCAACGCCAGTCAGATCATCAGTGATGACAGCCTTCACCATTTGGAGCTCCCAGAACTCTTGGCAGAGTTCCCTGCATCTTACCAGGGGAGGGAGAAAGAACACAGAGTCCTGATGCCTTTCTTACGCCAACACCCCACCTCTGGGATCTTAAGATTCAATAGCTATGGAGACCCTAACCCTTGCTTGAGGCTGAGGCCAGCAACCTGGCAGTTGTGTGAGACCTGACCCTGCTATAATTCTCATGTGCCAACGTAAGACCCAACTCCTGCAGCGGCCAGGGTGATCCTGAGCTATCCGACAATCACCCCCAGACATGAGACGTGGCAGGAGGAGAGGAGTAATGAAGCTGAATATCTTATTTGCCTCAAACTGGGGTCCAGAACAGCCATCTTTTGATGCCAAACTGTGTACGTTTGATCTGGAAGTCATTGAGGGAGAAGAAACACAGAGCAGAGTCACACAGTGTCATTTTTTAAAATGGCATCACTTCCCTGACTCTATTAACACCTCTTTCCATTGAATTCAGTGAACCACTGAATGAAGTCTTTTGGCAGCTGCAGTGCACATTTGGTTGCTGCTGCCGGATGCAGAGCTCACAGTCTAAATAGACCTGCACAGTGTGCTCAGCCCCTCCACACAGGGTGGCTTCACTTCAGGAGTCTTAAAGGGAACAACGGGCAAGTGAGAAATCAAACATTCTCAGAGGGACAACGATGACAAGCCAAGTGAAAAGTGGCTTATGAGATATTTTAATATTCAATTAAAATCCTCCCCTACTCCAAGAGCCGTATCTCTCTCTGGAGCAGGACGACAGAAAATACTCTGTTTACTTCTCCCATCATCCACATGAGAGTCTGGGACTGCCCATCTGGTCCAGCAATCAGTAAAGAAATCTGCCGCTCAAGGAGAGGAAGGAGGGTTTCCAGTGTCCCCGGGGAAGTCGAGGACCTCCACGATTGCCCAGATGCAGGCCCAGAAGCCCACATAGCATGAAGCCACGTGCAGGGAGTGAATCCTCCTGCAGGGTAGGGTCACCGAGGGTGAAGACATACAGCTGCACTGCCACCATGGAGGGCCTAGCTGGAAATCTTTATGAAGTGAGAAAAGACAAAGTGCCCTGCTGCCAGGAGAGCCACCTGTGAAATCCAGCATGCCCCAAGGATAGGCAGCCAAGCCAAAGCCAATAGGACCCTCTGACCATCATCTCTGGGCACCTGGGCACCTGGCATCCAACCCAGCAAACAAGCGCACCCTTCTACCAAACATAGGTCCAAGGCCTGGGTCCAAGGTCCACATCAGGCCTGCTTCCTGGCAAGCCCTGGGGCAACACCAGGACCCACATTGGGCCCGGGAGAGAGAGAAAAGCTTCCGCATGTGCCCCTGGCCGCCCGGTCTCCAGTGGGGTCACAGTGCAGATACCGGCTTTGCAACCAACTAAGTTGAGTAAACTGAACCCCTCACTTTTCTTCTCTGGGCAGTGATATCCTCTTCTAAAAATGAAGGATGGCTGCACCCCTAGCCTCAGGACATGGGTAGCTGTAAAAGACTCTAAAGGCCTCTTAAAGAAGGTATTAAATCATCGAGTGTTAAATCATCTTATCCAACTGCTTACTTTTAAAACTGGATTCGTAGAATTAAACTTCTATAAAGTTTTAAAAATAAAAAATAAAGTAAACCTTACAACTCAATAAGAAGACAAACAGCCTGATTTTAAAAGGGGTAAAATATTTTAATAGACATTTCAAAGATGCACGGACAGCTAATAAATACATGAAAAGATGCTCAATATCATTAGTTGTTAGGAAACCACAAATTAAAACCACAGTGAGATACCACCACATGCCTACTAGAATGGCTAAAATTTTAAAAAGAGACACTATCAAGAGACAAGGATGTGGAGAAACTCAAACCCTCATTCCTTGCTGATGGGAATGTAAAATTGGGTAGCCACAATGGAAAAGAGTCTGGAAAATTCCTTAAAAAGTTAAACATAAACTTACCATTCAATCCAGAAATTCCACTCCTGGAAATCTATCTAAGAAAAATAAAGACATATCCACCCAAAGACATGTATACAAATACTGATAGCAGCATTATTCGTAATAGCCTCGAACTGGAAATAATCCAAATGATTGTCTACTGGTGAAGAGATAACCAAATTGTGATATACCCATACAATGGAATATTACTTAGCAATTAAAAGGAATGAATTACTGATACATGTAATAATATAGTTGAACTTCAAAAACATTATACTAAATGAAAGAAGCCATGTGCAAATACTACATATTGTTTGATTCCATTCATATGAAATGCCTAGTAAAGGTAAATCTTTAGAGACAGAAAGCAGATACATGGTTGCCTGGAGGGGGGAGTGGGGTATAACTATAAATGGGTACAAGGTTTCTTTGAGGGTGATGGAAATGTTCTCTGGTAATGACCACACATCTCTATAACGGTACTAAATTCATTAAATTGTACATTTACAATGGGTAAATTTTATGGTATGTAATTATACCTTAATAAAGTTTTTAAAACAAAGCGGGGATGGAGTACCAAAGTCATCACAGATAAATCATCAGGTGGCAGTAGCTAGATTATTTGAGCAATCCTTAATTTGGGGGGAGACTCTCCTGTATATCTTAAAGAAAAATATATCTGAATCTCAATTTACATGAATGCATATGATGATATCACATGCGTGTATGTTTAATCCTGGTGATTCTATTAGACCTCAAATAGTAAGACTTTCTTTCTCTTTGATACCATAATACTCTTTCAGACCTAGAAGAGCATAGAATACTGAAAAAACCCGATTCAAAGATGACCATTTCTTTTACAGAGAGAAAAAAGTAAATTAGGAAACATTAAAAAAAAAAAAAAAAAGGCAAACCTGAGAGAATTTCTCAAGAATGATGTCAAGATCAACAATAATAAGTGTTACCACATTTTGCAACACTCAGAGTTTCTGGCAGGTGGCTTTCTTCATCTATTCTCACCACTGGCCGGGGCAGAGGAAGTCACCAGGCAGATAAAAAGAGATTGAGTTTCAGCGCAAGAAAGTGATTTGCTCAAGACTCCAGAGGCAGTGAGCAAGCAGTGCTGGAAACCACCCAGGCCCAGAGCGGGGCGCCGCACAAGATCCCCCAGCCCCCAACCACGCCTCTCCTTGCAGGTGCAGCCCCAGAAAGCCGCAGCCCCCGCACGGGCTCTGCGAGCCTATCCAGACAGTGGGTTTGTGTGACAGCACAATTCTTTGCCTTGCGAGAAGGCCTGGCCCACGCACAGACAGCTGGAAGTCACTTCGACCCCTGATGACACCGTTCAAAGCCTCCTCTGTTTGGCTTTTTGATTCCTGATTGACATTCGCTGGCGAGTGGAGATAAATGCCGGGCTGAGCACAATGTTGACCCGCTCTGACTATTCCCAGGGAAAGACTTTTCAGAATAACAAACAAAACAAAACAAAACCACCAAAACGTTGGTGTGCTTATGGGACTGAATAGAGCCCAAGAGGTCCGAGGAAGCAGGGCCGGGCCTTTCAAGGGGCTGGCAAGTCCATTGAGGAGTTAATTGTTTGGGTGTACAATGAGTTTATTCTGACCACATACAAAGAGCTTTCTCTTCCAGGTCCTTCAAAAGCAAATGTGTCAAAGGGGCCAGAGGAGGAATCTGTATTAATGGCATCTCTTGGGGTCTCTGAGACTGAGGAGCCTTGGAGAATGACAGAAAAAGAAACCACCACCCCCGTCCTGAGATTCGGAAGGTCTCTCAATGATCCTGAGTCCCCTTTAATACTTGGGCTCTGCCCAAACCATGTCCATCACTGGTCACCCTCCCTCTTGTATTCATTTAGGCTGCCATTGGCCGTCTTTTACCAAGACATGGAGATAACACTTCAGCCTGGTAGAAGTGCTGGAAGGTTCTTGCTTTTGAAGGGACCACATTTATGCCAGAGCCATCATTCCCCTCAGCATGTGACTCAGGGACCCGGTGTGAAAGTCAAGATGACTTATTCTGGGCCTCACAGGGAGACAGTGGTGCCTGTTTGCAAAAATGTCCCTTAAGAACCTGGCCTGAATCATAGCAAGAGGAGGATGGAATGTTAACCTCAACCTTTCCTGAGATGCGTGTCCCATGACCAACGAGGCTCAGAAATATACTGTGAGCTGTCCCGATTCTGACCTTTGAGAACACAAGTTATCTAGGTACTTCGGGTCCTTTCCAGAGCAAGAGATGAATCTTTTACATTCCATCTACCCACCTGCACACTCCCTCCCAAAACAAGCTTAAAGCTGTCTTTTTGCAAGCAGTTGCCCACACCGTCAAGCTCCACATTTTCTTGAATAAGAACGGAAACAAGAGGCTGGTGAAAAAGATAGACCAGAGATGGAAGAAGGGGGCGTGGTGACAAAGCGGAGGAGAAGTAGGGGAGAGGTGGCACTGGCAACAGCAAAGTTGGTTCAGGGCTGGGTTCACCCAGAGACGGGGCTAATTTTTTTAAAACTCTTTATTTTGAAATGATTTTGCAATGGGTAATTGCAAACAAAGAGGTCCCATGTACCCTTCACCCAGTGTCCCCCAATGACAGCATCCTTGTAGTTAACATAATTATACGGATAACATCATAATAGTACAATATCAGAATCAGGAAATTGATATTGGTATAATCCAGGGACCTTATTCACATTCCGCCAGTTTTGCATGTACTTATTTGTCTGTGGGTGGGTGGGTGGGTGGGTGGTGTGTTGTTCTATGCAATTCTATCCATGTGCAGATTCATGTAACCACCACCACAATCAAAATATAGAGCTAGTCCATCACTACAAAGATCTCCCACGTGCTACCCTTTTATAATCACACTTCCTCTCCTCCACCCCATCTTTCACCCCCAGCAACCACTAATCCTTTCTCCATCTCTATAATTTTGTCATTTCTGGAATGTTATATAAATGGAATCATGCAGTATATGATCTTTGGAGGTTGGACTTTTTCACTTTGCATAATGCCCTTGAAATCCATCCAGTTGTTGCTGCATGTGTCAACCGTGTGTTCCTTTGCATTACTGAGTAGTATTCCATGGTATGGAAGCACCTCAGTTTGTTTCACCCATTGAAGGACATTTGGGTTGTTTCCACCCTTGGCTATTACAGATAAAGCTGCTGTGACTATCTGTGTACAGGTTTTTGTGTGGACATAAGTTTTCATTTCTCTGGAATAAATGCTCAGGAGTGCAATTGCTAGAGTATATGGTAAGCGTATGTTTTGTTGTTTAGTTTTTTAAGAAACTTCCAAAGTATTTTTCAGAGTGGCTGTATCATATTACATTCTTACCAACAATGTATGAAAGATCCAGTTCGTCTGCAGCCTCATTAACATTTGGTATTGTCACTATTTTTATTTTAGCTCTTCTAATAGGTGTGTAGTGATATCTTATCATGGTCTTAATTTGCACTTAAAAATTTTTTTTATTGAAGTATAGTGATTTACAATATCATGTAAGTTTCAGGTGTACAGCACGATTCAGTTTTTTATATATGTATATATGTGGGGATATATATATATATATTCTTTCTCAGATTCTTTTCCCTTATAGGTTATTACATAATATTGGGTATAGTTCCCTGTGCTATACAGTAGGCCCTTGTTGGTTAATTTGCACTTTTTTATAGCTAACGATGTTGAACATCTTTTTGTGTATTTATTTGCCCTCCACATATATGCTTTGGTGAGATGTCTATTCATTTATTTTGCCCATGTTTAAATTAAATTGTTTTTCAACTGTTAAGTTTTTTAGCATTCTCTGTATCTTCTACACACGTCCTACGTCAGATAGGTGGTTTGTAGGTATTTTCTCCCAGTCTGTAGTTTTTTAATTCTCTTAACAGGATCTTTTCAAGAGCAAGTTTTTAATTTTGATTAAGTCCAATTTATCAATTTTTAAAATTTTTGGATCATGTGTTTGATGTTCTCAGACACCAAAGCTCAAGGTTCACCTAGCTGTAAGTTCTGAAGATTTTCTCCTATGTTTTCTTCTAAAAGTTTTAATAGCTTTAGATTTTACATTTAAGTCCAAGATCCACTTTGAGTTGGTTTTTGTATAAGGTGTGAGATTTAGGTTGACGGTCTCGGGGAGTTGTTTTTGTTTTTGTCTGAGGATGCCCAGTTGCTACAGCTCCTTTTGTTGAAAGGACCATCCTTCCTCCGCTGAATTGCTTTTGCACCTTTGTCAAAAATCAGTTTGCCATGCTTGTGTAGGCCTACTTCTGGGTTCTCTTTTCTGTTCCATTGATCTCTAGGTCAATAGGACAGTGAAAATACTCTGTATGATACTATAATGGTGGATATCACTACACGTGTGTCCATTCCCACAGAGAGTACAACACCCAGAGTGAATCCTAATATAAACTGTGAACTTTGGGTTATAATGATGTGTCAATTTAGGTTCATCAGTTGTAACAAATGTACCCACTCTGGGGGGGGGGGGGGATATTGATGGTGAGGGAGGCTGCACATGTGTGGTGGCAGGGGGTATATGGAAGATTTCTGTACCTTCCTCTTAAATCTGCTGTGAACTTAAAACTACTCTAGAAAAACTTAAAAAACAAAAAGAAAGAAAATAAACATTGAAAAAAATGTGGAGTCACCACATTTGTTCAGATGATCAAAGGGAAGCATGGATTGAAAATTCATAAAGGGTCATGAAGGGAATAAAACACTAAAGATCTCTTGGTTTAAAAAAAATCACATAGAGTGATTCCTCCCACTTTCTTTTTCTTTTTGAAAATTGTTTTAGCTACTCTAGTCCCATTGCCTTTCCACATCAATTTTAGAATAAATAGCCCTTGAAACTCATGGCTTTCTTTCAACGGGTGCAACAGGACCGGAGAGTGGCAATTCCTCGGCCTTGACCACAGGAGCTACGTGGCTTGGAGCTGGAGAACTAGTTCGGATGTGGCCCTGAGGCCTGTCCACCCACAGGCTGAAACCCCTGGCTCCCTCCAGCTTGCTGGGCCACAGCTGGAACTGAACTCATTCAGCCAAGGAACAGTGAGCAAATGAACGTATTCTCAGTGGCCTGACAAGCTCTGGGCTGTCTCACCTGGACTTTGGGGGCACCACAAAGGTATCGGGCATAGGAATCAAGAACTTGCCGGTGGGCCATGCTTATCCCAGGAAGCCTCCTCCAAGGGTCTTTCCTTAGAGGCTCTGGCCGTGGGAGCTGCCGACCAGGGCGTTTGCAGGCGCCACCTGCCTTCCCTCCCCTGCTTCCAAGCATCCCAGCGTCTAGAGGTCTGTGCCCCTCTGGGAGGCTTCACCTCCACCCGAAGATTCCCTCTACAAGAAGAGGCTAAGAACCATTAGAATGTGAGCTCCACGAGGCGAGGGCTCTTATCATTTCACTCCTTACTGGATCCTCAGTAACTAACAAAGCTGGCACTTAGTAAGGTCTCAATGAAAACTTGTTGAATGAAAGAATAAAAGAGCCAAGTATAAAAACACTAATGGTTCCTAACAACACCAGGGACTCATTAGAATCCATGGCTAGAAGGCTTTTCCAGATCACTAAACCCCATTTCCTCTCTAGTCCTTGGAAATCAGGATACGACAAGGATTCAACTCTTCGTTTAGTATCCTCTATGCATAAACTTTCTTTTGGACACCACATAATAGGGGCTGAGATGGAGGGCGGGGGGTCAGTAGATGGAGCCCTGCTGGGTGTGTAATTAACCGTGGGTAGAGGGAGAAATGGTACATGCATGAACACTCAAGCACCCTCGCACACACCCCTTCTGCAACCGATCTCTTCAAAGCTGATATAGTGATATGCCAGGCTTGGTCCAGGGTGGCTCAGACACCAGAAAGCAGCAGTGACCTGCATGCAGAGAGGAAAAGAGCCACCTCTCATGGGCCTGGAGCTGCTTAGGCACAGTTTGTAGTAGGCACGTATCAGAATGAATGCTTCTCCACAGGGAATTCCAATGTGAGCCAAGGCCAACCCCCAGAGGTCATTAGCTGCCCAGCTCCATTCAAATCCAGCCCAGAAGCAGCTGCATAGCACAGGGAGATCAGCTCGGTGCTTTGTGACGACCTAGAGGGGTGGGATAGGGAGGATGGGAGGGAGACGCAAGAGGAAGGAGATATGGGGATATATGTATATGTATAGCTGATTCACTTTGTCATAAAGCAGAAACTAACACACCATTGTAAAGCAATTATATCCAATAAAGATGTAAATATATATATATATATATTTTTTTAAAAACCCAAAAAACAAAGAAAATAAATCCAGCCCAGGCTGGTAGGTAATCGGACTTGAGCTATCTGATGGCAAAGCTGACAGATCAATTATGGATCCAGCCTCCCCCTCTGTGCTGGGGGGAGAGAAAAAAGAGGTACGTGGGAAGAGGTTAAAGTCACGTGAACAGGGGTGACGCTCCACGTGTAGAATGCTCTGAGACAGCCAGCCTTGCACACCTCAGCCAGGTTTGAGGCAATGAAGTAAACCTCCTTCAGGTGTGCTTAACCTCCATGAGGGCGGAGGCTAGAGGCTGCTTGGTCCCCTTCATCTGGGAGACCCGCCATCCGTCATCCCTGCCCTAAGCACCTCCCTCAGCCCTGAGTGAGAGTGCTGCTAGCTCCGTCACTTGAGTGACAAAGGTCTCCAAGTTGGCACCAACCTGTAGACCAGATGTCAGGAGAGATTCTAAAAACCGAGACCCAGAGAGGGACCTTGGAGAAATAACTGTGACTCACTCTTCACTTGGAACACAGACTATGGAGTAGCCAGTGGGGGAATAAAAGAAGTTTCAGCAAATTAAAGGTAGGTTGGATTTTGGAAGTTTCGCTTCTCTCCAAGATTGGTTTGACAAACACAGAAGCCCAGGCAGAAAGTGTAAGCAGTTTGCTATTGTTTTTATTCTTCTCTCATTTTCCTTTCACTGCTCACTCCCAGACCTCTTAGAAGTAGGAAAAGAGCAAATTGCAGAAAACTCCCAATAACCCTAAATTTTCATTTGCCATCTATCGAAGCATCACCCTGGAATCTATAAGGTCCTGGGGGCTCAGGAGAAAAAGTTCCCAGAGAACTGCCAGAAATCATTGCCCAAGTGCTCTCCCACCATTCTCCCATTTAATCATTCTTCACCCGCCCCACCAACACCCCACTGGAGGCTGAGAACTTCCCTTCCACACCTCATAAGTAATGAAGCCCAGGACCAGTTCCTGACTTTGTGTTTGGTTATCCTGGAAACCTCCCAAATCACCCACATTTGTTAGTATCAAGACCCCTAAAAGAGGCACCTCAGGAAAATCCACAAGCCTTGGGGGGCCAGGAAGAGCTTCTCAGGGTAAAACCACCATCTCTAAACACATTTTGCTTCCCATCCACTTTCCTGCTTCAATGGAAACCCAAAATTCCTTTCTGTCTCTCAACTTCTGCAGCTTTCGACTGTTTTAGCAGCAGATCGTCAGAGCTCAGGGGGCTGCTGGGGGTCCCTTCCTCTCTTCTGATATTCCTCTGTGGCATCAATAAAACACATGTGGATGCACGTGTGCCCTCCACCCCCCAAAACACACACAGACCCCTTCCATCTCTCTCCAAGGGCGAGGATCGACGGAGAAGGGAGGGGCAGCAGGATGGGAGTGCCCCAGATCAATGGATATTTGAAACTCAAACACATGGCCCGGGACCTACCCTGCATGTGTTAATTACCACACATGTGCCCATAAAGGAGTCTGTGAAACACAAGGGGCCCAAAGAACAGAGCGAGGCAAGGACATTCCAAGGGATTAAGTAAATAGTCTGAAGTTCTGACCCTCCTCCCCTCCCGGAGCACATGCATCTGGGTAAGATAACCGGACCTCCCTCCCTCCGTCCCCCACTTCTCCCCTCGGGCCCACACCTGTGGACCCAGGATCAGGAGTGACCCAGACCTCCTTGCGAGCCAGACGGCTGTGACCTGCTACCGCCTGGCCTCTCTCCCTCTCCCCTGCCTCCCGCTATCTCCCTGGGCCTCTTCCCCCAGCCTCCTCCCGCTCTGCCTTTCTCCTTTTTCTCCTCCTCTCCTTTGGAGGACTGATTCCTGGCTGACAACCAGACCCTCTGTCGCACAATACGCCTTTTCATTCCTCCCCGGTGGAGAGAACTGATCCCTCCAAGCCCCATCCGTGGAGCATGTTCAAAAAGGCAAGAGGGTGGGGAGAGAAGGAGCTGGGTCCGTTCCTCCCCACCACCACCAATCCCCCCACACACACACCCAGACCCCCGGCCTCGCCCCCTTTCTGGCCGTCCTCCGGGCCTAGCATCCTTCTGGGCAGGTCTTGGGCTGCAAGCTCCGGCTCCAGGGAGATGCCTTCTAGGAGACCCCACATGTGGGCATGAGCTCAGACAACAGCCCTTTGTGTCCTCCCACCTGCTGCCCTCCGGAGCACATTCCATTCTTAAGCGGCAGCTGAAAAAGGGACCTCGGCGGGGCCGACACAGGATATTACAAATGCCCTCTCGCACCCTGTTCCCATTCAAACCCCAGCTTCCTGGACAGGTGTGGCTTCAGGTGGCCCTTCCTACAGGTGGCCCGAACCTGCTTTTCACTGCACTGCCCATGGAAGACAAACAGAAGAGATTCAACACCTCTGTGGACCCTCTGAAGTAGAAGGAAAGAGAGGCCACTGGGCAGAAGTCAAGTGTCCAGGGGCGAGTCAGCCCTAGCATGTCCCCCACCCCTCTGCCAGCCCTTTGCACCAAAGAGGAAGCCTCCACACAACCACCTAGGAGGGAGGAACCCACCGGGGTAAGGGAGCAAAGAGCTAGAAACTGCTGGAAACTTATCCCCCTGACATGAGGCTTCAGACTCTGCCCCCCTGTTCCCTGCATCATCCCTGGAGGAATTGGATTCCCCTGCCTTCTTCCAACTGGATCAGCAAGAGCCCGCCGTGACCACAGGTCTGGTTCTTATTGTTATCCACAGGGTACAAAGCCACAACAAACTGGAAAGTACAACCGGGGAAGTACTTCTCTGTGCAGTTGAAGAACCAAAATCCTCTAGTTGGTCTTTCTTGCTGCAGGTGCTTCATTCAGCATCATGCACTCAGTTCCCTTTGGTGGGGAAAGTCTGGGTGGTCCGTTTTGCATGATTGCTCTTTTTTTTCCCTACCACCAGGACCTCATGCCCAGGAATAAAGGCTATGCTCCTGAAGACTTCAGTTGCAACAAGCAAAACTGAAGGCAGCTCCCTTTTCCAACCCCAATAAATTACAGGCAGACACGCCCCTCACAGTGTTGACGATTTCAGATCCTTGCAGAAAGACACGTTCATCCCCTCTCCTCCCTTCCCTCCTAGAAGGGAACTACCAACACTTGAGGCTGTCTCCCCCTGGACGGACCTGGAAAGGTGCTTGCTCCCTTCTTTCACCCACTTACTCGTTCCTGCTCGCTGGAAGGGGAGCAGCCCATCGGGTCGCTTGGTCCATGGTTTCTAGTGGGTGGTGGTATCACCAAGCTCCACTTCCATGTCTTCTTGGAGCAACAGCATGCAGCGACAGCAGGTTCTCCAGACTCTCGGCTCCTGCGTTCAGGCAGTGGGACTCTGCCTCCTGTTCTGGTCCCCAGGGAATAAGCACTTGGGGCAAGGTCCAAGGCTTTGCCTTGGTCTCCCTGTGACTGCGGTGTAGGATAAGCCTGTACACCCCACACTGATCCTTGCATGCCCAACTCTCCACGTGGACCCTTATGAGCATGAAGTTCCCAAGGCCCAGATTCAGGTGGGAGGGCTCAAACTCAGTCGAGACCTCCGGTCTGAGTTTTACCCGAGGGCACAAAATGGGGCCTCTGAAGTGCTTGCATGTGCAATAAAACTGATACCTGTTTTCCATGCAACTACCAGCGTGTACGCTGTCCCAGAAGTAAGAAGCGGTGAATCCTAGTGTCAGCACACTGGAAACTATGGTCAGCTCATCCCAAGGACCTATTCCTCATGTCGGCTGGTCCACTAAACAGCACTCAGACAAATACCCTAGTCGGGCCGGCTGCACAATTTGTAGGGCCCAGTGCCAAGTGAAAATGCAAAGCCTTTTGTTCAAAAAGCAGGAAAAAAGGTGCCACAAAAGACACTAAAATATCAAGCCTTATCCTCTCTTCCATAGCCTCTCTCTTGACTTGTCATGATGTTTTTTAATGTTCCATTTAGCATTGTTCTAGGTAATGAAAAATGAAAATTCTAAGCATACTATGAAAGCCCTGTAGCCTGCATCACAAGAGCTATCTGCCAATGAGGCTGCAGCAGGTAGGCATAGTACACGTGTCTCTTTGCTCACACACACACTTCTTTGTCCCATTGGACTACACTTACAAAACCCAAGTTCAAAGGAAAATAATTAAGAATTTCGAGATAACAGCTGCATAAGTCACCTGCCCATGAAGCATCTAGTCTTAGTGAAAAGAATCTGGATGTGCTGGGACAATTATCAAGGAAAATCAAGGGGGAAAAAATGTTCAGATGGGTTTCCAAAATAAAAGAGTCAGGGCAGACTTGGGCATACCTGCCTTCTTTGTGCTTTTCTGTTTAATGCTGGCTACACTGGTAGCTTATTGACTGAACTTCCCAGGAACCAAGAGTCTCAGGGTCCCTTCCAGCTCTGTGCACTGCACTTGCTCACCTCTCTCAGAAATTCTGGGAGCTTGGTCCCCACCACTGTTCGAGCCTTGCTTACCTCCAGGCTTCTGGGAGGAAACACAGAATAAGAATGGGAATTTTCTGTGGGGCACTTTTAGCTTTCACCCCAGGCTCCTTCCATCTTGTCTAAGAATGCCTGCTTGGACTGGCTTTAGAAGCAAACATTTAGATAAAGCGTGAAACTCCACTCACCTTTCCTTCCTGAGTTACCCTGGCTCACGGGCTTATCGGTGACTGAACCTTGGGTGAAAGGGGAAACAAAAACACAGACGTTCAGAAAGCATCGCGGTTGGTTTCTTTCAAAGAGTTGGTAAAGCCTGATGTTATGAGCATGTGGTTATGTATATATATATATTGTATACACATCTAGGAACATTATATACAAAGTGAGTACATACATACATGTGACTGGGGTTTGTTTAACATCAATGTCACTGATATCACAGCACTGTTGAGATGAACAATGATTTCCAGGCTCCCTGGCAATAGTCTTGACCAGATTTTTACAAAATTCCACATCCACATAACTCCTTTGTTGAACATTCCACTGACTGCCCCTCACCTCCACTTCCCACCAACCCCATGTTCTGAGCCCTATCCAGCCAGGGGGGCCAACTGAAAAGAAAACCCCTCTCACTGCAAATGCAATGATTGACATCCCTTGCTGGTTAGGGCAGGAAATCGGCGATTTTCCATCTGCATTAAGTAGAAAATTGTTGGCCCAATTGTAATGAATGGGCCAAAATAGTCTGAGGCATGGAAACAATTTTCTAGATGCAGCGTGTTCCTCAAGGAGGGGGCAGTCTGGGGTTTTGGCCAAACGCTTTGCCCTGCATGTGCTTGGATGCCCTGTGCCGCCATCCAACGGTCCTGACCCGGTTGCACCTGCCTTTCCCATGACACCCAACCCCGCACATGCAGGGCACAGCCAGCTCAGGCACACCAGGGCATCTGCGGAAGTCCCCGCGACAAAAGAGAAGAAACCCATCCCAATCCGTATCCAACCCCTTCTCCGTATACTAGCTTTGTGAGAATTCAATTATATTTCCCTGCATGACTTGTTTCTAGCACATTTGTTTGCTTTAAATGAAACTTTCCAGGTCATTTGCAAGGAGGCCTCATTCCTCCCCCTCCCCACACCAACCCCAATTAAGGTTTCCAGTTTCCATGTAAACCACAAATAAAGTAAACTTTCCTTTTTGGCCTGCAAATTTTGGTTTCCTAATGTAGATACTTACTGCCCTTTCCACTCACTTTTCCCCTTATATAGCAGGGCTGGTTGAAAAATGAATAAATTGGGGGAAAAAAGGAAAACGTTAGGACAGCAGGACTGCCTTTGGAATTTCCCAGAGGTTTTAGAATAATGTTTTATACTTCGCTTGCACTTAAAAATTAAAAATAAGTAAATAAATAAAATCTCATATACACAGATTACAGAGAAATAGGAAGCAGCTGGTGGATGGGATAGGCTTTTTTTTGTTAACGTGGGCTGAGCTGCATAGTGAATTAAGGGAGTGTCTTGAAGTCCCTTACCATCTGAATGGAAGTGGGAAGTGTGAAGCTTGCCTAAATCTGTAATGCACAATCCCAGAAAACTGACCTAAGAACAAAATTTCTCTATGCCTATAAAGTCCTATGGACTCACCCAGAGGGTTGTTATAAAGCAGTGGTTCCCTAACTTGTCTTATCATGAGAACCACCTGAGAAGCTTCCTAAACATGTGGACTCCAAGTCTCCGTGACCACTGGATCCGAATACGGAAGGAGAAGCCTAGACACCTGGGTTCTGTTTGAATTCCCCAGGCACTGCTGATGACAGCCAGATTTGAGGGCCGTGGTTATGAACGTTTTCCATCACCATACATTACATTGTTCAGGGGTTGCAAACATACGGCAACGTAGACCACCACTCTCCTCTCCTGCGCCCGTGAAAGACATCACTAATTGGTTGTCACAGCCTTTGATGTTGAACTCCAATGCAGTCTTGAAATTTATCTCAATAAAGTGTGCACCCAGGGCCACTAGCAACCAAGAGCACACAAGCTACAAACTTATATGCCATGCTCTCTAGAGGTTATGGCCTTTGCCTGAGAAAAGAGCATTGAACCAGAAACTTAAACTCAAAATAAATAGATACATACACACAGACACGTACTGACCCTATCACCCAGCTGACGACAGAGCAAGCAAGTTTGGGTAGACTTCTCCCTGACCTGGAAGAGGGCTCATAACCACCACCAATCTTTCAAAAGTGCACCCACAAGATTCAGGAGACCAGCCAAGGGGTCTCTCTCCAACCCTTTTCTTTCTTCCCGCCCTTCCCTACGGTACCTGAACATACAGGAGTTTTATTCTGCACAGAAGAGCCACTGATGGGTTTCCCATCTGGGGTGACACACCAGCAGTACCCCGTGTAAGTATGGCACTGCACCTGTTCGGGGAAGTGGGAAGGGGAAAAGAACCGTAAGTCTTGGGTCACAGTATCGCCAGTCACCTCCCACCTCCTTCAAAGCATCCCCAGCATAGCGGAGAACTCGTTCACCTCTCACCCAGCATCCCTCCCCCGAGTGTCCCTTGAAGGCTGGCCAGACAACACTGATTACATTTTCTGTGTGACTCCCAGGAGCAACCATAGCAATTTACTGTTTCCTTATGACATTTAATGCTTAATCTCTTATACCGTACTCGGATACGTCCACTGTGTATCCCATCCATTTGTAAAAAATTGATTGGTGAACTAATTTGGCAAGTACAAGTTGGAATGTCACCACTGTAGGTTGATATGACCCTTCTTTAAGAAGCAGAGACAAGGGAAAAGCTTTTCTTCTTTTTCTAGCTTTTCCCAGCATCCATTCCTAGAGTCAGCCTGCCTATTGATCACATGGCTTTCTTGAGAAAAGGGCACATGTGATGGGGTTAAGGTAAAAACAAGGCCACTTGTGCCTGCAGATTCTAGTTCTAGATGCCCTGCTGCACCACTGTGTGATCTTCCTCAAGTCTCCGTGATCAGGTCCACGTTGCCTGGGAATAGTAAATAAAAATGAGGCTTTTGGCTTCATTCGGAGCAACTCTCCTTTCTCTCTCAATAGCTGTCATTCTGTCCACCTCCTCCACCCCACCCCACCATCCTTTTCCCACCCACTTTCTACACAAATCAGGGCATCATTCCCCTGCTTAAAACCCCTCGATGACTGGCCATCGTACTCAGGATGGAGATGGTGCTGATTTGCACGAGCTTGAGGGCCCCCATGATCTGCCCCCTGCCTATCCCCACAGCCTCATTCTAATCCCAGGTCTCCACACCCCCCATTCCAGCCACAAGCTGGAATGAGCCTTTGAGCCTTTGAGCCTCACAAACACATCCTAGTGTCTCATGATTCTGAACTTTTGTTTGTTCCAACTAGTCAATCTGCCCAGAATACCATTCCCCAACCCATCCCAGCCCACTCCCAAACCCTCTGTCTTCCCACCCCACTCATGATACACCTTCTCCTTAAAGTGGTCCCAGCCTCCCCACCTCCTCTCCCTCCTTCCTCCGACCCTCCACACACCCTGGTTCCCCAAATTCAGAGCCCTCATTACAATGAGCTTAACTGTTGATCTGTCTAGTCTATCATCTCCCCCATTAGACTGTGACCTCCCTAAGGCAAGGGACTGAATATTGGCTCTTTCTATATTCCAAGCATCTAGCACAATGCCTGACGTTTATTGTAGGCACTTGATGAGTTGAATAAATGCATGAATTATCATATTTCCTAAATTCTTGGTCTCCACCCATTCTAAAAATATAACAACAATTTAAACAGCCCCGCCACATTAAATGTAGACCTCAATTACAAGATGTGTGCCAATTGTACAGACATTAAATTGTGTGGAAAAGGTGCCTCTTGGGATCAAGGACACATTAGAATCGAGGATAGACAATAACAGCCTACAAATCAAGTGGTGAGGGATACAAGGGGTACAGGGGTAAAGGAGAGATTTGACAGCCTGGGTAAAATCCAGAAGTTATCAGCGAGACAGAAAAGCTACAGAAGAGGCTTCTGCTCTTGTATGGGTACCAAACATCACAGTTTTCCCCAAAACTAGTTGCTTCATTGAGACCTACCCATAGAAATCAGGATAAGAACAAGATGTAGGGCATCTTGTTCCTACCAGTAAAAAATGAGCATTTTTATTTACCTCTACTGTCCATGCAGGGAAACTGTAGTCAATGCCTTTACCCCAGGACCATGTTTCACTCCTGCTTCCTCTCGTGGAGACAGTCCATAAACCCCATGGCCATGGTTCCTACCCCAGATGCTCACCCAAGATCAATGTCCTAAGGCAGGTTAGTGCTACCTTCTGAGGAAGCCTGAGGGTGGAAGGGAAAGAAACCCAGACACACCTGGGTTTGAATCCTGGTCCGGCCAGTGACGAACTGGCATGTTACTTAGCTCTCTGAGCCCCATCTATAAAATGGGGATGACAGCGCCAAACCTGAAGGGCTGTGACAATGAAAACAGTGTGAGCCCAGTGCCTGGCACGGGCCGGTGGCCGGATACAGGATGGCTGCGGCAATGATTGCTCTCAGCTGTGTCAGAAACACCCGGCAAGCCGGCCTCCTAGCGGGCCAGAGCTCCCCTGGGAACCCCCAGAGGTTCAGGTGGGAAATACTGCTGGAAACTTGGAGTTCGCCCCTTCAGATTCTGTCCGGCCCACAGGGGATGGCTCCGAGGGATGACTCCTTGCCAGGGGCAGCATTTTAATGGGGCCTGGCTGGCTGCTTCTTCCTCCTTGGCCAATAATCACCTCTGGGGAAGCCTGTCCCTGGGGGCAGGTGGCCACGCCGACTGACCCCCGGGCCCCTTGGCTCCCACGGCCAAGGCCAGCCTCCCTTTCCGTGAGGATGGTACCCCACCCAAGTCCAGCTCCGAGGCCGCACGGAGCGCCCCTCCTCCTGGGCCTGCAGAGTCCCAGCCAAGGCTGCTGGGGACAGAAGCGCATGCCTGAGGAAGAGA
Source organism: Balaenoptera physalus (assembly GCF_965194825.1). Classification (NCBI taxonomy): domain Eukaryota; kingdom Metazoa; phylum Chordata; class Mammalia; order Artiodactyla; family Balaenopteridae; genus Balaenoptera; species Balaenoptera physalus. The sequence goes on from NC_138883.1 coordinate 32,398,311, forward strand.
CTGAGCCCCAAGCTTTGTTTGGGGGGATTTAATCTGACCTCGCAGCTCGGAAGGTCCCAAGGGCCACATGCTCACTGAGAGCACCCACTGTATCCGTGTGGGCTCGGGGACACTGCCTCCCAGCCCCCGGCCAGGCGCACGGGCCCGCACACGGGCCCCTTCTCCCCAGGGCCCTCGGCATTTTGCTCAGACCAGGCCCCAAGGAGCAGACTCCAGATGACAGACTCCTCAGGCTGAAAGCTGCTTCCAAGTCCTTTAGCGTTTTATAACTGGAATTGAATGAGGAATTGTTGCCATGTTCCTCTGAGGCTTGGAATCCACCCTTATGGGCACACCTGCCCCAGGTGTGCTGCAGGAGAAGGAACAACAGTGAACAAAAGAAGACCCAGAGGACCCAGGCAGGGTCTCTGCCTGCAGGAAGTGCTGGGAGTGCCCAGCAAGGTCACTTCCCTTTGCTGAAGGAGCCCTGAGTGAATGGACCCATGGCTCTCAATTGAGAGGTTGTTTGTAAGTTGTCTTGGGGAGTTTCCAAGATGTCTTCTTGAAGAAAAAGAAGTTACACGGAGACGGAAAGCAATGGTCACGGAGTCAGACTGCAGCCCACCTTCCTTAACTAACCAGCTCTGCCACTTCATTTTAACTTAACCACTGAACTTTCCAGTCCTCTGCAGCCTTGGAAAGGTTCACAGTCCAACCAAGCTTCAGACTGTCCATGACTATTTAAAAAGGGGGAGATAATAATACCTACCTCACTCAGTTGCTGGGAGGATTAAACTAGATAATGTAAATATAGCACTCAGTTCACATGGTAAGTGCCCAGTTAAACTTAGCTATTTATTTTTATTATCATTATGTTATTTTTTAGCCAACTCTCTGTACACTCAAGAAAAGCACAGACAAATTCTCTGGTAGAAACTAAAGAACATTCTATTCTGACCAGCCCCAAGGGAAGGGGCGATCTGAAATCAGCAAAAAGTGTGAACAAGTTTGAGTAAAGGAAGGGAGAGCTTGTTTTTCATATAGAAATAGTTCTGTTACTGTCAGATGAGAGAAGTCAGGTTTCTTGCAGAAAAGCAATCAGGATGTAAATTCTATGGAATCGATGGTTTATATATACATGATCAAGAGGTAAATCCTACCTAGTTCCACATTCTCCCTTGCAAATGTATTTATTCTTTTAAATTAGTAAGTAATCCCCTTTGCTCTATCTCTGCCCCACAGCCCACACACCAGCCTCAAATTAATCAACTTTCAGACTTAATCTATGTGAAAAGCATGGGCCAAGGGGAACTGACAAGACAATTGACTATTTCTAGTGTCTAGCATCTAGTGCAGTTTTCAAATCTCAGTGTTGTTCTAGCCACAAAGGTACAGATACAAACCGTGGCGTTTGTTCCTACCCCACTCTGGAATATTCTGGGAAGGCTAAAAGGTAAATTGATGGGTCTTCCTTAAGAGACAAAAAGTGTTTTTACATCAACCTAAGTGAGATTACTCTCTGGTTATACTGTAACTACGCTGTGGATATATATCTGGTACTCCTAAAGGTGCTTTAAAAACAGTGTATTCTTAGGTAGGTAAATTTCATCTCTGACTCATATACTTAAATATTTTTGGCAAGAAGCCCTTTGCAAAAACAGCCCAGTGGTGTACTTCAGGTCAACCTTTCTGTCCAAATTAAGGCAAATCTGAAATTATTTTAAGCCTGTTACATTAGGTCAGCTTGTGGACACCTGGAAGAACGTGCGAGGCTAGCACTCCCAGTGAGTGCAGTTGAGTGACTGATGAGCAGAGAAGAACAGAGCAAACACCAGCTCACAGGGCAAAGCCAATGGGGCTTTGGAGGAAAGCCAATGGAGGAAAGCAGGAGAAAAGCAAGGGAGACAATGGACCATGTAGAGAGACAAGGATCACTCAGGTGCCACGCCCCAAATGGAAAACAACACCTTCTACATTTACAATGACTTTTCAATCACCACCACGACAGACACATTATCTCTTTTGGGTCTCAAGGTCACCCAGTGTGCAAATCTTTCCTGGGAGAGGTACAGGGAGCAGAGGTTATTTGTTCAAATGTTACAGCTAGTTCGTAACAGCACAGGAATTCAGATACCGATCTCCAAGCTCTCATAAAATTTCAGAATTGACAGAGCTGGAAAAAGCCTTAGGGATCACCAGTCTCATCCAAACGCTTTACAAATGAGGAAACTGAGACTCAGAGACAAGAGAGGTAGCGTGATGGCCAGGACCTAGTCCTGGCAGACAGAAGTCCCCCCAGACCTGGAAGGGAGATGAAGAAAGGCCTGGGTCCCAGTGCTGGTGTCTGAGGGAACTGTCTTTGTGCCCTGTAATTCTCTGGCAGATGGAACTCTTTTGGGGGAGAGGGAGAGGAGGTAAGATAAATATTCAACTCAAGAGTCTTTTGCTCCAGTTTGAGTGAGAGGCCGTATCTGGAGTAGTTCAGATGATAGCATGGGGGCCTCTGCTGTGCCCCCTGGCCAGCCTGCTTTCTTCTGGCTGTTCTTGGGGGGCTTCTCGGACAGGGGTCAGACCTTGCATCCTAAAGTAGCTTCTTTGTTGTTGGACTTTTGCTGTTTTTCCTACCAGCTTCCCTAGGAGAACAGTCTCCCTTGTGTGTGCCCACTTCCTTCCCTTCTCCTGGAATGTGAAGCTGCTCTTCCTCCACCTTTACGTCTGTCACTTTGATACAGTGATGAATGCAGTTGGTGTCCTATTGGGTGTGACTAGGAATTATTGGAGATGAAAGGGTTCTCTAGCCAAATAACTTTGGAATATTGGGTCAAATAAAATTAAAAGATTTCTTGACTGCAGAACTTCTCAGAGCCTTAAATCAGTTCATGATTCAGCTCTAAGAGGAAGATATCATTTGCAGCAATTCATAAACTCAATTAACTGTGGGACCCTCCCTTAACTTTGTGTGGGTGAAACCGAATCCCTCCAACACTGAGTTTATTATTTTTAACCTCTCTATCTAAAGCGTTATTCCCTTTCTTGTCCCACCCTTGTTCCCCTCAGGATTGAGGAGTATCAAAGAAAAGGGGGAAACCAAGCAGGACCCTGTGGGGCCCTTCCAGGTACCAAAGCCCCATTTCTTATTTGTAGAAAACTACACTAAACTAAAGGCTTTAGTCTCCTAGGCCTTCCCTGAGTTCCAAAGAGCAGACTCAAGCAGTTACTAATTAGGGGAGTGAGAGAGTACAGAAACAAAGGAAAAGTAGTCAAGCAAGAAAAGTAATGATAGCTTAAACGATACTTCAATGATTGTAAAACAGAGTCCTAGTTCCTCCTCAAGGGATATACATAACAATCTGACACAAATCTTTGAGTTGTTCTGCAGAAACTAAGACCCCTCCACCCAGGTGGAGGATGGTGACTACAAGCTGAATAGAAGCATGTGGACCCCAGACTGGTTGGAACCAGAAGGTTGCTGATTAAGATCCTGAAACATCACCCTGTTACCTCACCACCAACCAATCAGAAGAAATTCCATGAGCTGCAAGCCTCACCCCAAATGTTGCCTTTAAAAACCCTTCCCTGAAAGCTGTCAGGAAGTTCAGATCTTTTGAGCGTGAGCTGCCCGTTCTCTTTGCTTGGCACCCTGCAATAAATGCTCTACTTTCCTTCACCATAACCTGGTGTCAGTGGATTGGCTTTGCTGCACATGGGTGAGGGCAACTGGACCCAAGTTTGGTTTGGTAACACAGGGAGCATTACATGGTAGTACTAGTGTTTTCTGAAACATGATTTTTTTCAAAAAAGAAAGAAAGAAAAAGAAAACAAAAAGCAGTATAATGAAGTGCAGGACCTTGCTATATTTCTCTGCTTTTCCCAGTCATACTTTCTCACTATCCAGGTATCAGGCTTTCATTTAGTTTACTCTTTTTTGAAACAATTTTCTTCTGGCAAATCCCCACCTCCTTTTCTATAATGCTTTCTCATGCTCTATCTATTAAGAAATCCATCCTGGGGCTTCCCTGGTGGCACAGTGGCTGGGAATCTGCCTACCAATGCAGGGGACACGGGTTCGAGCCCTGGTCTGGGAAGATTCCACATGCCACAGAGCAACTAGGCCCATGAGCCACAACTACTGAGCCTGCACGTCTGGAGCTTGTGCTCCGCAACAAGAGAAGCCGCGACAGTGAGAGGCCCGCGCACTGCAATGAAGAGTGGCCCCCGCTCGCTGCAACTAGAGAAAGCCCTCGCACAGAAACGAAGACCCAACACAGCCAAAAATAAATTAATTAAAAAAAAAAAAAAGAAGAAATCCATCCTGAATTGCCTTAGACCTTCATTGACAACTGGGATCCCCTCCAAGGCACCTCTACCCTGTGCCTATATCACCCCATTCCCACCCCTTTTCTTTGCACTTCTTTTGTAAAATAGAAAAATGTGAACCATATGCAAAGGGACAGGCTTGATTCAGCATTCTTCTAGCAACTATCAAACTTGTAATGAAATGACTACTATCATGTACAGGAACATTTCCTAGCGGGAAAAAGTTGAACTAAAAGCAGAAGGCATGTGGCTATTTCTCTAACTCTCCTTGGCAGTGGGAGTATGAGACCTTTTTTTTTTTTTTCTTTATAATCTTCCAGTTGCTCCAAATCGGTTAGTAGGTTTTTCAGATTAAGTTAATGCACAGTGATAGTTAAGCATCTTGCAGTAGATCCACCCAATAACTTTGTTTCAGGGCAGTATTTTTAGCAGGCACATTTTCCTTTTGTCTGCATACTCTATAGGACCTCTAAGAAATTGTTTTTCCACGGGTGCCATGTACCCTGGCTGGATGACTGAGTCCCCGGGCCATCTGAGGTTGCCACTCATCCCCCTAGAACCTCTCTCTCCATCAGAAGCTGCAGGAGAACATTGTTTATTGCGTTCACAGTAAGATTTACCTGGAGGGCTTATGAAAACAGATTCCTGGGTCCCACCTACAGAATTTCTGGATTCATTAGTTCTGGGGTCATCTGGATAACATGCATTTCTAAGAAGTCCCCAAGTGATGCTGCTGCTGGTTCAGGGACCACAGTCCAAGAACCAGTGTTTTAAAAGACACTTCGTCGCTCCATCCTTTCTGGCATTTATCATGAACTACTCAAGAAACAAATACTTTTCTAGGTGGGAATTTGGGAGCAAGGGGCCTTGGGATAATACTTCTCTCCAAAGTTTTTCTGTTCCAGTTGTTCTGATGACATGTGGTCTTTTAATTCATGGCTCTAGTGATTCGTGGCATTAAATCTTCTGGGTGATTTCACACATGGAAGAAAGTTTGATTGCAGTGAGACGAGCAGGGGAGACAGGAGGGATGGTGTAATCCTTTTGGTCTGGCTAGCATGAGCTGTTTCTCCCTCTGTTTAGAAGAGGTTATCCCACAAACGTCCCCCTCATCTTTAGTCAGGTTTGGCTGAGAAGCAACAGGATGCAGAAGAAAAAAACATGGCTTTGGAGTCAAAATGAGCTGGGTTTAAATACCATCTCTGTGTAAATTTGGCAAAGTCACTTAACCTCTCTGAGCCTATTTATGAAATAAGGCTAATGGTGCCTACCTTGAAGGTTACTGAGAAGACAAAATGAGACAAGATACATAAAGCATCTAAAATAGTGTCAGGTGTAGAGTATGTACTCAGCACAAGCAGATTTCATCCCTTTCCCCTTCCGTTTTACAGAGAGGATGTAGGTTGTAGCTTCAAAGCACTGCTATTCTTGCTGGCTGTAGACACTGTCTCCTGCTCTATGCCAAGTCTAGGGAGGACTGTCTGCTGGGGAATGAGGGATTTTCCTTTTAGAGTATTTGCCTCGTCCTCCAGATTTTAATGGAGAAGATGCAAGGAAGGAAGATAATCCCTCAATTTCAAATCCTCTTAAATGTGGGAGTCCTTGTTGACTATGTTTTTTATGAGTCGATGGTGTAATGTGGCTGCCAACGTGATATTAGTCAAGCAGTAGTGTGTTTAGAACAAGAGATAATCCCATTCTTCCCCAAGCTGTTTATGACCACATCTGAAATACTGTGTCCAGTTTGGGGAAGGACACTCTATAAGGGGCACCTTAGCAAACTGAATTAAGAGGAAAGAGGCCAGGAGGAAAGAGAGACATAAAACCCTGTGATACGGGAATGAGCGATAGAACTAAAGATCTTTGCCAGGGTGAAAAGAAATATTTGTTGGCTATAAGACAGGATTTCACAAGGACATAATGGTGTCTGTCTTCAGATCTTTCTGTGGAAAGTGTGATTTCTGTGGATTCTGTAAGTTCCTTAGCTAGAATGGGGGTCATCTGTTGGAAATTACAACTTTCAAGTCAATGTAGGGAAGGAATTTCCAACTAAATTGTCCCAAAATGCATTATGTCGTCATTGGTGGTAATAAGTTTCCTGTCTTTGGTGGCAATCAAGCAGAAGATAGATGACTGCTTGGTGAGAGATTGTCCCTGGATGTGGTGGGGCAGGGAGATGAAGGAGATGAACCAGATACATCTGAGGTCCCCTTTGACCCAAAAGTTCTGTGATTCTACAACTGTGCCCTAAGTTGAACTTTCACTGGTTAAGAGTAAGGTGGAAATTTATGAACTGGTACCTAATTGTCAGTGTTAGGACCATTTTTCCAAATACATGAGGAAAAACATTTTTTTGTATTTTCCAAAAAGTGCGAACACCATCCCCTCCAACACACACATAAAGGTATTTTTAAAAATCTTAGTGTTAGGGTTTCAGGGACACAAAGAACTTCATTTTCTTGACTTCTGCCCTCTGATTTGGTGCCTAGAATGGCCCAGGTTTTGTAAACAGCAAATATGACACCTCTTGTTCGTTCACTTCTATTTCCATTTCAGGGGGAAGATATCAAATACGTTTTTACATTTTAAAAATATCCAATGGGGGGACCTTCAAGATGGTGGAGGAGTAAGATGTGAAGATCACCTTCCTCCTCACAAATACATCAAAAATACATCTACATGTGGAACAACTCCTGCAGAACACCTACTGAACGCTGGCAGAAGACCTCAGACTTCCCAAAAGGCAAGAAACTCCCCACGTACCTGGGTAGGGCAAAAGAAAAAAGAAAAAACAGAGACAAAAGAATAGGGACGGGACCTGCACCAGTGGGAGGGAGCCGTGAAGGAGGAAAGGTTTCCACACACCAGGAAGCCCCTTCGTGGGCGGAGACTGTGGGTGGCAGAGATGGGGAGCTGCGGAGCCATGGAGGAGAGCGCAGCCACAGGGGTGGGGAAGGCAAAGCAGAGAGATTCCTGCACAGAGGATCGGTGCCGACCAGCACTCACCAGCCCGAGAGGCTTGTCTGCTCCCCTGCCGGGGCGGGCGGGGGCTGGGAGCTGAGGCTCAGGCTTCGGTCAGATCCCAGGGAGAGGACTGGGGTTGGCTGCGTGAACACAGCCTGAAGGGGGCTAGTGTGCCACAGCTAGCCGGGAGGGAGTCCGGGAAAAAGTCTGGACCTGTCTAAGAGGCAAGAGACCCTTGTTTTGCAGTGCGTGAGGAGAGGGGATTCAGAGCACCGCCTAAAAGCTCCAGAGACAGGTGCGAGCCACGGCTATTGGTGCGGATGCCAGAGACGGGCATGAAACGCTAAGGCTGCTGCTGCCGCCACCAAGAAGCGGCCACTTCTTTTTCTTTCAGTATAGTTTTTAGCGCTTGTTATTATTGGTGGATTGGTTTTTTGGTTTGGTTGTTTTCTTCTTTCTTTTATTTTGTTTTTTCTTTTTTTCTATTACTTTTTAATTCTTTTATTTTTAATAATAATTTTTTTATTTTTTATTTTAATAACTTTATTTTATTTTATTTTATTTTATTCTTTCTTTCTTTCTTTCTTTCTTTCTTTCTTTTTTTCTCCCTTTTCTTCTGAGCTGTGTGGCTGACAGGGTCTTGGTGCTCCGGCCGGGTGTCAGCCCTGAGCCTCTGAGGTGGGAGAGCCGAGATCAGGACATTGGTCCCAGAGACCTCCCAGCCCCATATAATATCAAATGGCAAAAGCTCTCCCAGAGATCTCCATCTCAACGCTAAGACCCAGCTCCACTCAGTGACCAGTAAGCTACAGTGCTGGACACCCTATGCCAAACAACTAGCAAGACAGGAAAACAAACCCACCCATTAGCAGAGAGGCTGCCTAAGATCATAGTAAGTTCACAGACACCCCAAAACACACCACCGGACTCGGTCCTGCCCACCAGAAAGACAAAATCCAGCCTCATCCACCAGAACACAGACACCAGTCCCCTCCACCAGGAAGCCTACAAAACCCACTGAACCAACCTTACCCACTGGGGGCAGACACCAAAAACTACGGGAACTACGAACCTGCAGCCTGTGAAAAGGAGACCCCAAACACAGTAAGATAAGCAAAATGAGAAGACAGAGAAACACACAGCAGATGAAGGAGCAAGGTAAAAACCCATCAGACCAAACAAATGAGGGGGAAATAGGCAGTCTACCTGAAAAAGAATTCAGAGTAATGATAGTAAAGATGATCCAAAATCTTGGAAATAGAATGGAGAAAAAACAAGAAACGTTTAATAAGGACCTAGAAGAACTAAAGAGAAAACAAAAAATGATGAACAACACAATAGATGAAATTAAAAATTCTCTAGAAGGAATTAATAGCAGAATCACTGAGGCAGAAGACCAGATAAGTGACCTGGAAGATAAAATAGTGGAAATAACTACCACAGAGCAGAATAAAAAAAAAGAGTGAAAAGAGGAATGTGTGTGGAGCCCATGGCGGTGCGGGATCTGCGAGCCGAGCTGGACTCGCTTCTCCTGCAGCTGCTCAGGGACCTGGAGGAACTGGAGGCAAAGAGGGTGGCACTGAACGCCCGGGTGGAGGGCTGGCTCTCACTCTCCAAAGCTTGCTATGCCATGGGTGCCAAGTCGGTAGGGCCTCTGCAGTATGCCTCCCACATGGAGCCCCAGGTCGGCGTCTGCACCAGCGAGGCCCAGGATGGACTCCAGAAGTTCTGGATGGTGAGAGCCGGCACCCAGACTCCAGAGGAGGTGGGACCCCGCAAGGCAGTTCTGTGCAGGCACAAGGGCCTCACGAGGACCCCAGAGCCAGACCCCTCTGCACCTCCCCAGGACCCTCTGAACTGGTTTGGAATCCTGGTTCTTCACAGTTTACGGCAAGCTCGAGCCAGCTTCTGGGAGGGTATGCAGCTGGCTGCAGACATGGCCAGCCTTCAGATCCGCATTGACTGGGGTCGAAGTCAGCTCCAGGGGCTGCAGGAGAAACTCAAGCAGTGGAGCCCGGCGCTCCCTGACCTGCCACCACAGAAGCAAGGCAGTGAGCACAGCTGTTCTTTGACGTGGCTGCATTATCTCAGGCCTTCTCCCTTCACAGATTGCCCCGCACCCCAGCTGTTTCTCCCTCCTTGATACTTCTCTGGTCTGCATGTTTCCAACTTTATTAGATGGGGAAGTTTGAAGAGGCAAAGTGAGTAATGTTGAAAGTCACTACTATGAAACCACTTCTAGACTTGTGTTGTCTCAGGACATATTCATGTCGGGGAGGCACAAACCTGTTAGATTAGTTCATATCACTGAACAACTGTAACAACCTGATGCATAAATCAGCTGTGATTTTTCATTAAAGGATGAAATATTGCACAGCTAGTGGCAGGGAAGGACAAGAAGTAGGTGCTTCAGTTTCACTATATCCTTAAAAGTGATTTTGATGGAGGAAAAAACCATACACAGCTAACAGATCAGGACAGAATGATTCCTCATCGATAAAACACACACACACCCGAGTAGATGGGCAGCACTTGGCAGGTTTTAAGCCAGAAAGTAAAAAGGATCGGACCTAGATTTTCAAGGGAAATCTTTCAAGAGACCATTCAGGTTTATAAAACCTGCCATTATCTTTCCAAGGGTGAGTCTTTTAATTTGTTGAAGGGCCAGGAACCCTGTGTCAATTCATTTTCCTACTGGCTTGTTGATAATTTTAGCAGTTTCTAGGAGCTAATTGTTATGTTTGGTGGATGTTAGTTTTCTGTTCATAATACGAGATGTAAATTGTTTTACCCAGTTTGTCTTTTAACTTTGCTTATGGTGGTTTAAAAAAAAAAAAGTTTTATTATAAAATAAAATACATTATATTAAACTGCAAAAAAAAAAAAAAGGAAAGAATTGAGGACAGTCTCAGAGACTTCTGGGACAACATTAAACACACCAACATTCGAATTATACCAGTACCAGAAGAAGAAGAGAAAGAGAAAGGGACTGAGAAAATATTTGAAGAGATTATAGTTGAAAACTTCCCTAATATGGGAAAGGAAATGGTCACTCAAGTCTAGGAAGCGCAGAGAGTCCCATACAGGATAAATCCAAGGAGAAACACGCCAAGACACATATTAATCAAACTATCAAAAATTATATACAAAGAAAAAATGTTAAAAGCAGCAAGGGAAAAGCAACAAATAAGATACAAGGGAATCCCCATAAGGTTAACAACTGATCTTTCAGCAGAAACTCTACAAGCCAGAAGGGAGTGGCAGGACATATTTAAAGTGATGAAAGGGAAAAACCAACAACCAAGATTACTCTACCCAGCGAGGATCTCATTCAGATTCGACAGAGAAATTAAAACCTTTACAGACAAGCGAAGCTAAGAGAATGCAGCACCACCAAACCAGCTTTACAACAAATGCTGAAGGAACTTCTCTAGGCAGGAAACACAAGAGAAGGAAAAGACCTACAATAACAAACCCAAAACAATTAAGAAAATGGTAATAAGAACATACATATCGATAACTACCTTAAATGTAAATGGATTAAATGCTCCCACCAAAAGACACAGACTGGCTGAATGGATACAAAAACAAGACCTATATGTATGGTGTCTACAAGAGACCCATTTCAAACCTCGGGACACATACAAACTGAAAGTGAGGGGATGGAAAAGGATATTCCATGCAAATGGAAATCAAAATAATGCTGGAGTAGCAATTCTCATATCAGGCAAAATAGACTTTAAAACAAAGACTATTACAAGAGACAAAGAAGGACACTACATAATGATCAAGGAGTCAATCCAAGAAGAAGATATAACAATTGTAAATATTAATGCACCCAACATAGGAGCACCTCAATACATAAAGCAAATACTAACAGCTATAAAAGGGGAAATCGACAGTAACACAATCATAGTAGGGGACTTTAATACCACACTTTCACCAATGGACAGATCATCCAAAATGAAAATAAATAAGGAAACACAAGCTTTAGATGATACACTAAACGAGGTAGAGTTAATTGATATTTATAGGACATTCCATCCAAACACAACAGAATACACTTTCTTTTCAAGTACTCATGGAACATTCTCCAGGATAGATCATATCCTGGGTCACAAATCAAGCCTTGGTAAATTTAAGAAAATTGAAATCGTATCAAGTATCTTTCTGACAACAACACTATGAGACTAGATATCAATTACAGGAAAAAATCTGTAAAAAAATACAAACAAACACATGGAGGCTAAACAATACACTAATTAATAACCAAGAGATCACTGAAGAAATCAAAGAGGAAATCAAAAAATACCTAGAAACAAATAACAATGAAAACACGATGACCAAAAACCTATGGGATGCAAAACAAGCAGTTCTAAGAGGGAAGTTTATAGCATTACACTCCTACCTTAAGAAACAAGAAACATTTCAAATAAACAATCTAACCTTACACCTAAAGCAATTAGAGAAAGAAGAGCAAAGAAACCCCAAAGTTAGCAGAAGGAAAGAAATCATAACGATCAGATCAGAAATAAATGAAAAAGAAGGGAAGGAAACGATAGCAAAGATCAATAAAACTAAAAGCTGGTTCTTTGAGAAGATACACAAAATTCATAAACCATAAGCCAGACTCATCAAGAAAAAAAGGGAGAAAACTCAAATTAATAGAATTAGAAATGAAAAAGGAGAAGTAACAACTGACACTGCAGAAATACAAAGGATCATGAGAGATTACGACAAGCAACTGTATGCCAATAAAATGGACAACGTGGAAGAAATGGACAAATTCTTAGAAATGCACACCCTTCCAAGACTGAACCAGGAAGAAATAGAAAATATGAACAGATCAATCACAAGCACTGAAACTGAAACTGTGATTAAAAATCCTCCAACAAACAAAAGCCCGGGACCAGGTGGCTTCACAAGCGAATTCTATCAAACATTTAGAGAAGAGCTAATACCAACCCTTCTCAAACTCTTCCAAAATATAGCAGAGGGAGGAACACTCCCCAACTCATTCTACGAGGCCACCATCACCCTGATACCAAAACCAGACAAAGTGTCACAAAGAAAGAAAACTACAGGCCAATATCACTGATGAACACAGATGCAAAAATCCTCAACAAAATACTAGCAAACAGAATCCAACAGCACATTAAAGGATCATACACTGTGATCAAGTGGGGTTTATCCCAGGAATGCAGGGATTCTTCAGTATATGCAAATCAGTCAATGTGATATACCATATTAACAAACTAAAGGATAAAAACCATATGATCATCTCAATAGATGCAGAGAAAGCTTTCAACAAAATTCAACATCCATTTATGATAAAAACCTTCCAGAAAGTAGGCATAGAGGGAACTTACCTCAACATAATGAAGGCCATATCAGCCAACATCGTACTCAATGATGAAAAATTGAAACCATTTCACTAAGATCAGGAACAAGACAAGGTTGCCCACTCTCACTACTATTATTCAACATAGTTTTGGAAGTTTTAGCCACAGCAATCAGAGAAGAAAAAGAAATAAAAGGAATACAAATCGGAAAAGAAAAAGTAAAGCTCTCACTGTTTGCAGATGACATGATACTATACATAGAAAATCCTAAAGATGTTACCAGAAAACTACTAGAGCTAATCAATGAATTTGGTAAAGTAGCAGGATACAAAATTAATGCACAGAAATCTCTTGCATTCCTATACACTAATGATGAAAAATCTGAAAGTGAAGTTAAGAAAGCACTCCCATTTACCACTGCAACAAAAAGAATAAAATACCTAGGAATAAACCTACCTAAGGAGACAAAAGACCTGTATGCAGAAAATTATAAGACACTGATGAAAGAAATTAAAGATGATACAAATAGATGGAGAGATATACCATGTTCTTGGATTGGAAGAATCAACATTGTGAAAATGACTCTACTACCCAAAGCAATCTACAGATTCAATGCAATCCCTATCAAACTACCAATGGCATTTTTCACAGAACTAGAACAAAAAAATTCACAATTTGTACGGAAACACAAAAGACCCCGAATAGCTAAAGCAATCTTGTGAAAGAAAAACGGAGCTGGAGGTATCATGCTCCCTGACTTCAGATTATACTACAAAGCTACAGTAATCAAGACAGTTTGGTACTGGCACAAAAACAGAAACATAGATCAATGGAAGAGGATAGAAAGCCCAGATATAAACCCAGGCACATATGGTCACCTTATCTTTGAAAAAGGAGGCAAGAATATACAGTGGAGAAAAGACAGCCTCTTCAATAAGTGGTGCTGGGAAAACTGGACAGCTACATGTAAAAGAATGAAATTAGAACACTCCCTAAAACCATACACAAAAATAAACTCAAAATGGATGAAAGACCTAAATGTAAGGCCAGACACTATAAAACTCTTAGAGGAAAACATAGGCAGAACACTCTATGACATAAATCACAGCAAGATCCTTTTTGACCCACCTCCTAGAGAAATGGAAATAAAAACAAAAATAAACAAATGGGACCTAATGAAACTTAAAAGCTTTTGCACAGCAAAGGAAACCATAAACAAGACGAAAAGACAACCCTCAGAATGGGAGAAAATATGTGCAAATGAAGCAACGGACAAAGGATTAATCTCCAAAATTTACAAGCAGCTCATGCAGCTCAATATCAAAAGAACAAACAACCCAATCCAAAAATGGGCAGAAGACCTAAATAGACATTTCTCCAAAGAAGATATACAGATTGCCAACAAACACATGAAAGAATGCTCAACATCATTAATCATTAGAGAAATGCAAACAAACCTACAATGAGATATCATCTCACACCAGTCAGAATGGCCATCATCAAAAAATCTACAAATAATAAATGCTAGAGAGGGTATGGAGAAAAGGGAACCCTCTTGCACTGTTGGTGGCAATGTAAATTGATACAGCCACTATGGAGAACAGTATGGAGCTTCCTTAAAAAACTAAAAATAGAACTACCATACGACCCAGCAATCCCACTACTGGGCATACACCCTGAGAAAACCATAATTCAAAAAGAGTCATGTACCACAATGTTCACTGCAGCTCTATTTACAATAGCCAGGACATGGAAGCAACCTAAGTGTCCTTCGACAGATGAATGGATAAAGAACATGTGGCACATATATACAATGGAATATTCCCAGTCATAAAAAGAAACAAAATAGACTTATTTGTAGTGAGGTGGAAGGATCTAGAGTCTGTCATACAGAGTGAAGTAAGTCAGAAAGAGAAAAACAAGTACTGTATGCTAACACATATGTATGGAATCTCAAAAAAAAAAATGGTCATGAAGAACCTAGGGGCAAGACGGGAATAAAGATGCAGACCTACTAGAGAATGGACTTGAGGACACGGGGAATGGGAAGGGTAAGCTGGGACAAAGTCAGAGAGTGGCATGGACATATATACACTACCAAATATAAAATAGATAGCTAGTTGGAAGCAACCGCATAGCACAGGGAGATCAGCTCGGTGCTTTGTGACCAGCTAGAGGTGTGGGATATGTAGGGTTGGAGGGAGGGAGATGCAAGAGGGAAGAGATATGGGGATATATGTATATGTATAAATGATTCAATTTGTTATAAAGCAGAAACTAACACACCATTGTAAAGCAATTATACTCCAATAAAGATGTTAAAAAAAAAAAAAGAAAATGGTAATGGGAACATACATATCGATAACTACCTTAAATGTAAATGGATTAAATGTTCCAGCCAAAAGACATAGACTGGCTGAAGGGATACAAAAACAAGACCCATATATATGCTGTCTACAAGAGACCCACTTCAGACCTTGGGCCACATACAGACTGAAAGTGAGGGGATGGAAAAAGATATTCCATGCAAATGGAAATCATAATAATGCTGGAGTAGCAATTCTCATATCAGACAAAATAGACTTTAAAACAAACACTATTACAAGAGACAGAGAAGGACACTACATAATGATCAAGGGATCAATCCAAGAAGAAGATATAACAATTGTAAATATTTATGCCCCCAACATAGGGGCACTGCAATACATAAGGCAAATGCTAACAGCCATAAAAGGGGAAATCAACAGTAATACAATCATAGTAGGGAACTTTAACACCCCACTTTCACCAATGGACAGATCATCCAAAATGAAAATAAATAAGGAAATACAAGCTTTAGATGATACATTGAACAAGATGGACTTAACTGATATTTATAGGACATTCCATCCAAAAACAACAGAATACACTTTCTTCTCAAGTGCTCATGGAACATTCTTCAGGATATATCATATCCTGGGTCACAAATCAAGCCTTGGTAAAGAAAATTGAAATCGTATCAAGTATCTTTTCCGACTATAACGCTATGAGACTAGATATCAATTACAGGAATAAAACTGTAAAAAATACAAACACGTGGAGGCTAAACAATACACTACTAAATAACCAAGAGATCACTGAAGAAATCAAAGAGGAAATCAAAAAATACCTAGAAACAAATGACAATGAAAACACGATGACCGAAAACCTATGGGATGCAACACAAGCAGTTCTAAGAGGGAAGTTTATAGAAATACAATCCTTCCTTAAGAAACAAGAAACATCTCAAATAAACAACCTAACATTACACCTAAATCAATTAGAGAAAGAAGAACAAAAAAACCCCAAAATTAGCAGAAGGAAAGAAATCATAACGATCATATCAGAAATAAATGGAAAAGAAATGCAGGAAATGATAGCAAAGATCAATAAAACTAAAAGTTGGTTCTTTGAGAAGACAAACAAAATTGATAGACCATTAGCCAGACTCATCAAGAAAAAAACAGAGAAGACTCAGATCAACAGAATTAGAAATGAAAAAGGAGAAGTAACAACTGACACTGCAGAAATACAAAGGATCATGAGAGATTACTACAAGCAACTATATGCCAATAAAATGGACAACCTGGAGGAGATGGACAAATTCTTAAAAAAGCACAACCTTCTGAGACTGAACCAGGAAGAAATAGAAAATATAAACAGACCAACCACAAGCACTGAAATTGAAACTATGATTTAAAATCTCTAAACGAACAAAAGCCCAGGACCAGATGGCTTCACAAGCGAATTCTATGAAACATTTAGAGAAGAGCTAACACCTATCCTTCTCAAACTCTTCCAAAATATAGCAGAGGGGGGAACACTCCAAAATTCATTCTATGAGGCCACCATCACCCTGATACCAAAACCAGACAAAGATGTCAGGAAAAAAGAAAACTACAGGCCATTATCACTGATGAACATCAATGCAAATATCCTCAGGAAAATACTAGCAAACAGAATCCAACAGCACATTAAAAGGATCATACACCATGATCAAGTGGGGTTTATCCCAGGATTGCAGGGATTCTTCAATATATGCAAATCAATCAGTGTGATATACCATATTAACAAATTGAAGGATAAAAACCATATGATCATCTCAATAGATGCAGAAAAAGTTTTCAACAAAATTCGACATCCATTTATGATAAAAATCCTCCAGAAAGTGGGCATAGAGGGAACTTACCTCAACATAATGAAGGCCATATATGACAAACCCATAGCCAACATCATTCTCAATGGTGAAAAACTGAAACCATTTCCACTAAGATCAGGAACAGGACAAGGTTGCCCACTCTCACCACTATTATTCAACATAGTTTTGGAAGTTTTAGCCACAGCAATTACAGATGAAAAAGAAATAAAATGAATCCAAATCAGAAGAAGAGGTAAACTGTCACTGTTTGCAGATAACATGATACTATACATAGAGAATCCTAAAGATGTTACCAGAAAACTACTAGAGCTAATCAATGAATTTGGTAAAGTAGCAGGATACAAAATTAATGCACAGAAATCTCTTGCATTCCTATACACTAATGATGAAAAATCTGAAAGTGAAATTAAGGAAACACTCCCATTTACCACTGCAACAAAAAGAATAAAATACCTAGGGATAAACCTACCTAAGGAGACAAAAGACCTGTATGCACAAAACTATAAGACACTGATGAAAGAAATTAAAGATGATACAAACAGATGGAGTGGTATACCATGTTCTTGGATTGGAAGAATCAACATTGTGAAAATGACTATACTACCCAAAGCAATCTACAGATTCAATTCAATCCGTATCAAACTACCACTGGCATTTTTCACAGAACTAGAACAAAGAATTTCACAGTTTGTATGGAAACACAAAATACCCCAAATAGCCAAAGCAATCTTGAGAAAGAAAAACAGAGCTGGAGGAATCATGCTCCCTGACTTTGGACTATACTACAAAGCTACAGTAATCAAGACAGTATGGTACTGGCACAAAAACAGAAATATATATCAATGGAACAGGATAGAAAGCCCAGAGATAAACCCATGCACATATGGTCACCTTATCTCTGATAAAGGAGGCAAGAATATACAGTGGAGAAAAGACAGCCTCTTCAATAAGTGGTGCTGGGAAAACTGGACAGCTACATGTAAAAGAATGAAATTAGAACTCCCCAGCACCATACACAAAAATAAACTCAAAATGGATGAAAGACCTAAGTGTAAGGCCAGACACTATAAAACTCTTAGAGGAAAACATAGGCAGAACACTCTATGACATAAATCACAGCAAGATCCTTTTTGACCCACCTCCTAGAGAAATGGAAATAAAAACAAAAATAAACAAATGGGACCTAATGAAACTTAAAAGCTTTTGCACAGCAAAGGAAACCATAAACAAGACAAAAAGACAAC